>NC_081182.1:177889682-179317022 GCF_029867415.1 Vicia villosa | reverse complement strand
TGTTGAGTGGATTGCTAATATAGTACCTGTAATTAAAAAGAATGGCTCATTAAGAGTATGCATAGACTTTCGTGACCTTAATGCAGCTACTCCTAAAGACGAGTATCCCATGCCTATAGCAGAAATGCTAATAGACTCAGCCGCAGGTTTTGAGTATTTGAGCATGTTGGATGGATATTCGGGATACAATCAAATTTTTATAGCAGAAGATGATGTATCCAAGACAGCATTTCGTTGCCCAGGGGCAATAGGCACTTACGAATGGGTTGTGATGCCGTTTGGTTTGAAAAACGCTGGGGCAACTTATCAAAGAGCAATGAATTCTATATTTCATGACTTTATAGAAACATTCATGCAAGTGTATATAGATGACATTGTGGTAAAATCTACCTCGGGTATGAGTCATCTCGATCATCTGAGCCAATCATTCGAAAGAATGAGGAAATATGGCTTAAAGATGAACCCCCTTAAATGTGCTTTCTTTGTGCAGGCAGGTGATTTCTTGGGGTTCGTAGTCCACAAAAAAGGGATAGAAATTAACCAGAACAAGACGAAAGCCATTAGGGAAACCAAGTCCCCATCCACGAAGAAAGAACTACAATCATTATTGGGCAAAATAAATTTCTTAAGGAGATTTATCTCTAACTTGAGTGGACGCACGCAAGCTTTCTCACCTCTACTACGGCTTAAGCAAGGAAAATTCGAATGGCGTGCGGAACATCAAGAAGCTTTCGATCAGATAAAGCAATACTTGACTTGTCCACCAATTCTGTCTCCCCCAAATGGGAAGAAGCACATGCGCCTATACATTTCAGCATCGGATAAAACAATAGGCAGCATGCTTGCCCAGGAGGATGAGAATGGCATCGAAAGAGCCATTTATTACTTAAGTAGAGTACTCAATGATGCAGAGACTAGATATACTGATATAGAAAAACTCTGCCTTTGTTTGTATTTCTCCTGTATCAAACTTAAGTATTATATAAAGCCAGCTGATGTTTACGTTTCATCTCATTGTGATGTTATTAAACATATGTTATCTAAGCCAATACTACATAGTCGAATTGGCAAATGGGCTTTGGCCCTTACTGAATATTCATTAATATTTCAGCCTCTCAAAGTAATGAAAGGTCAGATTGTGTCAGACTTCATTGTCGACCATGCGGTGGTTGAGAATCATCAGCATTATGTGGACTTAAAACCTTGGAAGTTATACTTCGATGGTTCAACGCATAGAGAGGGTACTGGGGTTGGAATATTGATAATTTCTCCTGATGGAATTCCAACAAAGCTCAAGTTTAAAATCGAAGGTCCATTATGCTCCAACAATGAAGCTGAATACGAAGCATTAATTGCTGGACTTGAGGCTTTGTTAGAATTGGGGGCAACCAGAGTCGAAATTAAAGGAGACTCCGAATTGGTCATCAAACAATTGACAAAGGAGTACAAGTGTATCAAAGAGAATTTGATCATGTATTTTGTCATCGCAAATAGGCTACTCAAGAAATTCGAATATGTGGAATTAAAACACGTATCAAGGGTGAATAACCAGGAAGCAAACGACTTGGCACAATTAGCTTCAGGATATAAAGTATCAAAAGAAAAGTTGGAGGAATTGATTGAAGTAAGAGGAAGAGCAATGTTTACTAAACTTTTGCCAAGTGATCTAGAGAACTCACAATTGGGTTACGCCAACAAAGAACAATTCGAAGTACTAAATATAGACTCGTTGGCAGACACAGATTGGAGGAGTCCAATTATTAGCTACCTAAAAACCCTTCGACGGATACAGACAGGAGAATCAAGTATAGAGCATTGTCATATTTTTTGATGGGAAATGAATTATTCAAGAAAACTCCTGAAGGGGTATTGTTGAAATGCTTGGGTGAAGCAGAAGCGTATTTGGCTCTGTCGAACGTACATAGTGGGGCATGTGGTGCACATCAAGCAGGGCACAAAATGAAATGGCTCTTGTTTCGTTATGGGATGTACTGGCCTTCGATGTTAAAGGATTGCATAGAGTTTGCGAAAGGGTGCCAAGAGTGCCAAGAACATGCAGGTATCCAACACGCTCCAGCAAACGAATTAAGTACGATAGTAAAACCATGGCCTTTCAGGGGATGGGCATTAGATTTGATTGGAGAAATTCACCCCAAGTCATCTAAAGGTCAAAGGTACATTTTGGTAGGAATAGACTATTTCACAAAATGGGTCGAAGCAATACCACTGGCAAATGTGGATCAAGAGGCTGTGATTGAGTTTATTCAGAAGCACATTATCTATAGGTTTGGAATCCCAGAAAGTATAACAACTGATCAGGGATCAGTCTTTACTGGACGAAAAATGCAAGACTTTGCCAGAGAAATAGGTTTCAAGTTATTTACTTCTACACCTTATTACGCCCAAGCAAATGGACAGGTTGAAGCAGCAAACAAAATAATAATTGGCCTTATTAAGAAACATCTGGGAAAGAAACCTAAGAATTGGCATAAGACTTTAGATCAAGCGCTCTGGGCTTGTCGGACATCTCCAAAAGAAGCCACAAATACAAATCCTTTCCAGTTGACGTTTGGACATGATGCAGTACTCCCAATTGAGATATGTTTGCAATCGGTAAGAATACAAATACAAGCAGACATTCCTCCCAACGTATACTGGGAGTTAATGATGAATGAGTTAGTAGATTTGGACGAAGACAGACTTCGAGCACTGGAAATGATAAAAAGGCAAAAGGAAAGAGTGTCCAGAGCATATAATAAAAAGGTGAAAGGTAAAACTTTTGTTAATAATGACTTAGTTTGGAAAGTTATTTTACCTATAGATCGAAAGAATCAGGCACTTGGTAAATGGTCCCCACATTGGGAAGGACCCTTTCGAATCTTGAAAGTGTTCTCGAACAATGCTTACGAAATTGAAGAATTAGCAGAAGATCGTAGGATCTTAAGAGTAAACGGGAAATATTTGAAGAAATATAAACCAAGTATGCACGAAGTAAGGATTGCAAAAACGTAGATACTCAGGGTACTACGAAAGGCCAAAATGGTCAAGCATGTGTCAAAACATATACGCTACGTTGATCAAAATGGCTTTGCGATCAAAATGACCTAAAAGGAAAGACAAACAGCCTTCGAATCATG
The DNA here is from genome assembly GCF_029867415.1 of Vicia villosa. NCBI lineage: Eukaryota > Viridiplantae > Streptophyta > Magnoliopsida > Fabales > Fabaceae > Vicia > Vicia villosa. The sequence goes on along the minus strand of NC_081182.1, from coordinate 179,313,885 downwards.
AAGAGAGGCCCATTTTAGAACGTGTACAAGACATAGTTCCGTCATCTAGAACAGCAACTAGGGATGTAGGCCCCTCACGAAGAACAGAGATGTTCGAAGGAACTCCAATAATTAACTTAGAAGCTTCAAATCAAAGAACCGTCCCCGTTCGACAAGAAACGGAGGAGGAGCGACCCAGATTAAGGATTGTGGGTAGGAACGAACACCCAGATGAGGTTGTTCAAAGAGTCAGAAGAGAAAATCTGGCTACAGAAAATAACTTAACTGCCATGATAGAAAGGGTTATGGCCAATAATGGCCTTAGTACTGGACTTAGACGTCCAAACTATACATCCCCTATATCAGATTATATCATGCAGACAGAATTGCCTAGGGGCACTAAGGTACCCAAATTTACAAAATTTTCAGGCGAAACTAATGAGTCAACGGTGGAACATATTGCTAGATATTTGACAGAAGCAGGAGACTTAGCGGGAAACGAGGATTTACGGATCAAATATTTCCCTAGTTCGCTGACAAAAAATGCCTTCATTTGGTTTACTACTTTGCCACCAAATTCGATAGATGCATGGGCATACTTGGAAAGGCTTTTCCATGAGCAATTCTACATGGGTCAAACTAAGATAAGTTTGAAAGAATTGGCCAGTGTTAAAAGAAAATTCACAGAAACAATTGATGATTATTTAAATAGGTTCCGTTTGTTGAAATCAAGGTGTTTTACAACAGTCCCAGAGCATGAACTTGTGGAAATGGCTGCAGGTGGTCTAGATTATTCAATAAGAAAGAAACTAGATACCCAATACCTTAGGGATATGGCCCAATTAGCAGACAGGGTTCGACAAGTCGAACGACTGAAGGCAGAAAAAGTTAGGGCGAATAAAAGTTATAAGAAAGAGAGAGTAGCGTACGTCGAAGCCGAGGACGCTGATGATGAGTCTTTCAATGACTCGTATAGCCCTGAAGAAGTCGAAATAGACTTAGCTGAATTGAAAGAAGCGCCACCTTACGCCTGCAAATTGCTAAATCCTGCCAATGGAAAAAACCCAGTAGAAAACGATAAGAATGATAGGTTCCCTAAGAAAACTTATACATTCGACATTACCAAGTGTGATGAAATATTTGATTTATTGGTAAAAGATGGCCAAATGATACTACCTCCAAATTCAAAAATTCCTCCGTTGGAACAACGGAAGAAAAGAGGTTTTTGTAAATATCATGGGTTTTTAGGCCATAAAACTTCTCAATGTTTTCTTTTCAGGGATCTAATTCAAAATGCTCTCAATGATGGAAGGTTGAAGTTTGCTGACAAGACCAAGAGTCATATGAGGGTCGATACCAATCCCCTAAACATTGCTGACGCTAGCCTCTGCGAGGTAGAAGATATCAACATGGTGGAGGCCTCTGAAGTTGAGGTTGTGGAGACTAAAGCAATGTTCAATGGAAAGCAGGCTACTGAAAGCCTAAAAGGTGAAATAGTCTTCAACACTGTTGTTGAAGAATCTTCCAAGACAGAAATAACTGAAGCATCGAAGGAAGAAAACAGTGAGGCCACTGAAGACCTCAGGATGAAACTCCAGAAAATCCAGATCTCTGAAGTTCCTCCAGCAGCGGTTAACATGGTCAGCGCCAGACGACCAGTGTCTGAATTTGGCGAACTAGAGACATGGCTGACGAGGAAAAATGGGGGCATCGAAGTTCCTCCAAGAACCGAAAGCCTCAAAGAATATCTCTGGAATTGCCACGAGAGAAATGGTGGTAAGCAATGGATGTGTCCAAGGTGTTCGATCATGCTGAATCGAAGGGTCGAAGCCAACTTCGAAAGGGTTCGACGCGAAAGGTGGGAACACCCAGGAAGAGAGCCAAATCCCCTACTACAACTGTACCCAAAGATGGAGGAAAGCTTGGTAGGATTTTTGGTCAGATGCCACAAAGAAAACACTGAAGTTGCTCTCTGCCCAAGATGTGGGGCAGTCTATGACGAAATGCTAGCACGATCATTCGAACGTGTGTATTGCTACATGAGTCAAGAAACTCAGGGGTTGCGTCCTAACCTGTACGGTTTCGACATACGGACTCCAACAAAGAGGCCTGATAGCCCACACCCCAGAACTCGAAGGGTAACTTTCAGAATCCCTGCAGATGCGCCAAGGGATAGGTGGGTGCAAGCTGATGCAAGAACCAACAAATGGCGAAGTTGGGACCAAGGTGGTAGAACTGCAATGGCATATAGGAAACAATTTCAAAGACCAAATCGAGAGGCGTATCGATTGGAGAATTATAAAGGAAAAAATCCTATGTCTCGGTCCCAGTGGAGAAGGCATCAGAGAATAAAAAAGGCTCAGAAGGAATACAGGCCAAGAGAAGCTGGAGAATCTAGTAGCAACCAAGTCCCATACCAGGGGGCAAAGTCAAACAAACCTCCGGTGGAACGCAGATTATTCGAAGCTGAAAAACTCTTGGATGAAGAAGAAAAGATGCGTTCAAATTCTTGGAAAGAAGAGGATAGAATGACAAATGATTTTGATTCTGATGGAGTGTCATCTATAAACTTGAATTGCAATGTTGTTTCCGTACTCCCTCACGAGTTTAATCAGGAAACTGAAGTAGAAGACTGTGAAGAGGCTGATATCGAAGAAATGACAAAACACAAACCTGTGTGTTACTATGTGCTGAATAATGGTGCAGTAGAAGAACAGAATGCTTTCTTCGAAAGGCCTGATGAGGGTATGCGAAATCATTTGAAGCCACTCTATATCAGGGCTAAGATTGAGAACGTTGGCATTAATAAAGTCCTAGTTGATGGGGGAGCAGCAGTGAACCTAATGCCTCAATACATGCTAAAAAGAATTGGTATGTTCGATACGGATATAAGGCCACATAACATGGTTTTATCTAACTACGAAGGCAAAATAGGACAAACACTGGGAGTTGTTCAAGTCAATTTGACAGTAGGCTCAGTTACCAGGCCAACCATGTTCATGGTTATACCAGCAAAGGCAAACTACAACCTTTTGCTTGGTAGGGAATGGATTCATGGGGTAGCAGCTGTGCCCTCAACAATGCATCAGAGGGTGACAATTTGGAGAGAAGATGGTATAGTGGAGAATATCGAAGGTGATCAGAGTTACTACATGGCTGAGGTCAACCAGGTGAACAAAACCAACTTCGACAGGAACCTGGCAAACATAGGCCCTTGTCATGCTGCAGAAGAGATGTATACCCCAAATAAAAATGCATTGTACTATTTAACTTTACACCCAAATGGATTCCAATGGGATAGAGAGATCATGGATGGTCCACCAGATACAGCACCATTGGAGAATTATCCGACAGTACGGCCAACAGGCTGGGACGATGACATTAATCATGTCTGAGTCTTCGTTCTTCGAAAAGATTTCGGCCTATGTGGCCGAGAACAAAAGGAAGGCGGCTCTCGAAGCCGAACTATCAGATACAAAGATAGATGCAGTTTTAACCAAAGAAGGAATAACAGAATTGGAGATACGTGCGAGTTTCGAACTCCCTGAACACACGACTCCAGACGAAGAGATCATAAGAGAAGAACCAAACCAAAGGTTGGATGCAATATACGACGAGGAACCTTTGGGGTTCGAAAAAGACCCAATGGCGTCGAATATAAAGATGTTGGCCCAAGATCCACTTGAAGAAGTAAATCTTGGAGACAATGATCAAAAAAGGATAACATATATCAGCGCGAAACTAGAACCAGAATTGAAAGCAACGGTCATCAAAATGCTGAAAGAAAACAGAGATTGTTTTGCTTGGGACTATGATGAGATGCCTGGTCTAGGAAGGGATTTAGTCGAACTAAAATTACCAATAAAAGAAGGGAAGAAGCCCATAAAGCAAACTCCCAGAAGATTCGCGCCAGAGATTCACTCGAAGATTAAAGCAGAGGTCGAAAGACTCTTACGGTGCAAATTTATCCAAACTACAAGGTATGTTGAGTGGATTGCTAATATAGTACCTGTAATTAAAAAGAATGGCTCATTAAGAGTATGCATAGACTTTCGTGACCTTAATGCAGCTACTCCTAAGGACGAGTATCCCATGCCTATAGCAGAAATGCTAGTAGACTCAGCCGCAGGTTTTGAGTATTTGAGCATGTTGGATGGATATTCGGGATACAATCAAATTTTTATAGCAGAAGATGATGTATCCAAGACAGCATTTCGTTGCCCAGGGGCAATAGGCACTTACGAATGGGTTGTGATGCCTTTTGGTTTGAAAAACGCTGGGGCAACTTATCAAAGAGCAATGAATTCTATATTTCATGACTTTATAGAAACATTCATGCAAGTGTATATAGATGACATTGTGGTAAAATCTACCTCGGGTATGAGTCATCTCGATCATCTGAGCCAATCATTCGAAAGAATGAGGAAATATGGCTTGAAGATGAACCCCCTTAAATGTGCTTTCTTTGTGCAGGCAGGTGATTTCTTGGGGTTCGTAGTCCACAAAAAAGGGATAGAAATTAACCAGAACAAGACGAAAGCCATTAGGGAAACCAAGTCCCCATCCACGAAGAAAGAACTACAATCATTATTGGGCAAAATAAATTTCTTAAGGAGATTTATCTCTAACTTGAGTGGACGCACGCAAGCTTTCTCACCTCTACTTCGGCTTAAGCAAGGAAAATTCGAATGGCGTGCTGAACATCAAGAAGCTTTCGATCAGATAAAGCAATACTTGACTTGTCCACCAATTCTGTCTCCCCCAAATGGGAAGAAGCACATGCGCCTATACATTTCAGCATCAGATAAAACAATAGGCAGCATGCTTGCCCAGGAGGATGAGAATGGCATCGAAAGAGCCATTTATTACTTAAGTAGAGTACTCAATGATGCAGAGACTAGATATACTGATATAGAAAAACTCTGCCTTTGTTTGTATTTCTCCTGTATCAAACTTAAGTATTATATAAAGCCAGCTGATGTTTACGTTTCATCTCATTGTGATGTTATTAAACATATGTTATCTAAGCCAATACTACATAGTCGAATTGGCAAATGGGCTTTGGCCCTTACTGAATATTCATTAATATTTCAGCCTCTCAAAGCAATGAAAGGTCAGATTGTGTCAGACTTCATTGTCGACCATGCGGTGGTTGAGAATCATCAGCATTATGTGGACTTAAAACCTTGGAAGTTATACTTCGATGGTTCAACGCATAGAGAGGGTACTGGGGTTGGAATATTGATAATTTCTCCTGATGGAATTCCAACAAAGCTCAAGTTTAAAATCGAAGGTCCATTATGCTCCAACAATGAAGCTGAATACGAAGCATTAATTGCTGGACTTGAGGCTTTGTTAGAATTGGGGGCAACCAGAGTCGAAATTAAAGGAGACTCCGAATTGGTCATCAAACAATTGACAAAGGAGTACAAGTGTATCAAAGAGAATTTGATCATGTATTTTGTCATCGCAAATAGGCTACTCAAGAAATTCGAATATGTGGAATTAAAACACGTATCAAGGGTGAATAACCAGGAAGCAAACGACTTGGCACAATTAGCTTCAGGATATAAAGTATCAAAAGAAAAGTTGGAGGAATTGATTGAAGTAAGAGGAAGAGCAATGTTTACTAAACTTTTGCCAAGTGATCTAGAGAACTCACAATTGGGTTACGCCAACAAAGAACAATTCGAAGTACTAAATATAGACTCGTTGGCAGACACAGATTGGAGGAGTCCAATTATTAGCTACCTAAAAACCCTTCGACGGATACAGACAGGAGAATCAAGTATAGAGCATTGTCATATTTTTTGATGGGAAATGAATTATTCAAGAAAACTCCTGAAGGGGTATTGTTGAAATGCTTGGGTGAAGCAGAAGCGTATTTGGCTCTGTCGAACGTACATAGTGGGGCATGTGGTGCACATCAAGCAGGGCACAAAATGAAATGGCTCTTGTTTCGTTATGGAATGTACTGGCCTTCGATGTTAAAGGATTGCATAGAGTTTGCGAAAGGGTGCCAAGAGTGCCAAGAACATGCAGGTATCCAACACGCTCCAGCAAACGAATTAAGTACGATAGTAAAACCATGGCCTTTCAGGGGATGGGCATTAGATTTGATTGGAGAAATTCACCCCAAGTCATCTAAAGGTCAAAGGTACATTTTGGTAGGAATAGACTATTTCACAAAATGGGTCGAAGCAATACCACTGGCAAATGTGGATCAAGAGGCTGTGATTGAGTTTATTCAGAAGCACATTATCTATAGGTTTGGAATCCCAGAAAGTATAACAACTGATCAGGGATCAGTCTTTACTGGACGAAAAATGCAAGACTTTGCCAGAGAAATAGGTTTCAAGTTATTTACTTCTACACCTTATTACGCCCAAGCAAATGGACAGGTTGAAGCAGCAAACAAAATAATAATTGGCCTTATTAAGAAACATGTGGGAAAGAAACCTAAGAATTGGCATAAGACTTTAGATCAAGCGCTCTGGGCTTGTCGGACATCTCCAAAAGAAGCCACAAATACAACTCCTTTCCAGTTGACGTTTGGACATGATGCAGTACTCCCAATTGAGATATGTTTGCAATCGGTAAGAATACAAAGACAAGCAGACATTCCTCCCAACGTATACTGGGAGTTAATGATGAATGAGTTAGTAGATTTGGACGAAGACAGACTTCGAGCACTGGAAATGATAAAAAGGCAAAAGGAAAGAGTGTCCAGAGCATATAATAAAAAGGTGAAAGGTAAAACTTTTGTTAATAATGACTTAGTTTGGAAAGTTATTTTACCTATAGATCGAAAGAATCAGGCACTTGGTAAATGGTCCCCACATTGGGAAGGACCCTTTCGAATCTTGAAAGTGTTCTCGAACAATGCTTACGAAATTGAAGAATTAGCAGAAGATCGTAGGATCTTAAGAGTAAACGGGAAATATTTGAAGAAATATAAACCAAGTATGCACGAAGTAAGGATTGCAAAAACGTAGATACTCAGGGTACTACGAAAGGCCAAAATGGTCAGGCATGTGTCAAAACATATACGCTACGTTGATCAAAATGGCTTTGCGATCAAAATGACCTAAAAGGAAAGACAAACAGCCTTCGAATCATGAAGAGAGGCCCATTTTAGAACGTGTACAAGACATAGTTCCGTCATCTAGAACAGCCACTAGGGATGTAGGCCCCTCACGAAGAACAGAGATGTTCGAAGGAACTCCAATAATTAACTTAGAAGCTTCAAATCAAAGAACCGTCCCCGTTCGACAAGAAACGGAGGAGGAGCGACCCATATTAAGGATTGTGGGTAGGAACGAACACCCAGATGAGGTTGTTCAAAGAGTCAGAAGAGAAAATCTGGCTACAGAAAATAACTTAACTGCCATGATAGAAAGGGTTATGGCCAATAATGGCCTTAGTACTGGACTTAGACGTCCAAACTATACATCCCCTATATCAGATTATATCATGCAGACAGAATTGCCTAGGGGCACTAAGGTACCCAAATTTACAAAATTTTCAGGCGAAACTAATGAGTCAACGGTGGAACATATTGCTAGATATTTGACAGAAGCAGGAGACTTAGCGGGAAACGAGGATTTACGGATCAAATATTTCCCTAGTTCGCTGACAAAAAATGCCTTCATTTGGTTTACTACTTTGCCACCAAATTCGATAGATGCATGGGCATACTTGGAAAGGCTTTTCCATGAGCAATTCTACATGGGTCAAACTAAGATAAGTTTGAAAGAATTGGCCAGTGTTAAAAGAAAATTCACAGAAACAATTGATGATTATTTAAGTAGGTTCCGTTTGTTGAAATGAAGGTGTTTTACAACAGTCCCAGAGCATGAACTTGTGGAAATGGCTGCAGGTGGTCTAGATTATTCAATAAGAAAGAAACTAGATACCCAATACCTTAGGGATATGGCCCAATTAGCAGACAGGATTCGACAAGTCGAACGACTGAAGGCAGAAAAAGTCAGGGCGAATAAAAGTTATAAGAAAGAGAGAGTAGCGTACGTCAAAGCCGAGGACGCTGATGATGAGTCTTTCAATGACTCGTATAGCCCTGAAGAAGTCGAAATAGACTTAGCTGAATTGAAAGAAGCGCCACCTTACGCCTGCAAATTGCTAAATCCTGCCAATGGGAAAAACCCAGTAGAAAACGATAAGAATGATAGGTTCCCTAAGAAAACTTATACATTCGACAATACCAAGTGTGATGAAATATTTGATTTATTGGTAAAAGATGGCCAAATGATACTACCTCCAAATTCAAAAATTCCTCCGTTGGAACAACGGAAGAAAAGAGGTTTTTGTAAATATCATGGGTTTTTAGGCCATAAAACTTCTCAATGTTTTCTTTTCAGGTATCTAATTTAAAATGCTCTCAATGATGGAAGGTTGAAGTTTGCTGACAAGACCAAGAGTCATATGAGGGTCGATACCAATCCCCTAAACATTGCTGACGCTAGCCTCTGCGAGGTAGAAGATATCAACATGGTGGAGGCCTCTGAAGTTGAGGTTGTGGAGACTAAAGCAATGTTCAATGGAAAGCAGGCTACTGAAAGCCTAAAAGGTGAAATAGTCTTCAACACTGTTGTTGAAGAATCTTCCAAGACAGGAACACTGTTGTCCATAAGAGTTCTCAACATGAGATGAGTAGTCATGCTGAAACTGTTGTCATCAAAAGTTTCACCAGAGTTATTGCATCTTATTAGGTTTGCAATGGTGGTGGGAGTGATGCTGAGACGAGCGTGTCGAATTTCAGAATCAATGGTGGTCCTACCTTCAGGATCTATGCGTAAGGACGCATTCATCCAGAATTCTGCCACCATGTTGGGGTAAATAGCACCCTCCAAGACTTCTTCAAAATAGAAGTCCAGTTCTTGGTTGACAAAGAGGGTTTCGATGTTGACAAAATGACGAACAAGTTCATCCTCAGAGAGTCTGAACTCGCCTCAGATGAGGGCTTTGATGTCGTTAAAGAAGAGAGGTTCAGCCATTGCAAGATAAGAAAGGTGTTCTGAGAGAGAAGTTGTGTGTTTTCTTTTTTCTGTGTTTGGTTTGGAGAGAAAGCGCATGAATGAAGAAATGAAGACAATATTTGACCCTTTATATAGACTGGGAATACTGAAGGGTGGTTTTTAATTGTTAATGAGTGATTGGACTGCGGTTGGTTTTCCAAAGAAAGAAGTTATGGCTTCCGCCGTTTCCCGCCCTTGGAAGTTGAAAAGTAATCATGAAACGGATGCACGCACGTCTTAAACCGACGTTTTGGAGAAAGTGACGTCACTGTTTAGTAATGATTATGGCTAGAGAAGGGGAAACGTCAAGTCTAGAGGCAAGGATGCTGCGAAAGATGTTCAGGATTCTACACGTTGCATTAAATGAAAAGCACTGTAGATGATCTAAAGATATATTTTGGCAGAAATCTTTAGATTCGCTAAAAGTAATGCTGGCAAACATTATAGATATAGATGGGAGTCAAGCATACAAATATTATGAGTCTACAGTAGTTTCGATTACAAAACAAAGGTGCAACAAGTAACAGGACTGAAAACATCTAGTTAAAATCCTCAGGGAGATCCGTTTTGATCTTCAAGTATTGAGTCTCCCATGAAGACATACGAAGCTCGATTAGTGCCCGTTGTTTCTTCAAACTTTCGATTATTGGCACTAATTTCTGTGCAGTCTCGAAATGTCTAATTCCCGACTGCACCACTTCGAGCAAATCTTGTTGGTTAGATTTTTGTATGGCTGCCTGACAACGTTCAGCTTCTTTTATCTTGTCCTCGAGTGCCTTTATCTCTTGTTTCCAGGAGTTGATGTTCTTCTCATAATCATCAAAGGCCTTCTGATTTTCTGAATGTTTAAGCTTGAGGGCCTCACCTTGTTTCGTTGCGTCTACAGCTGAGTTCCATGAAGAGTCATGAGAGGCCTTTGTCTCAGATAGCTCTTTTTCGACATTTTGTCTTCGAAGAATGTTGGCCTGGAGTTGCTCGAGTAGAGAGCCTAGCAGAACAATTACCTCTGAAACTTCTGTGGAAACTTGAAGCAAATCTACCTTCTTTAGAAGTTGATTTAAGTTGTGACTCTTAATAGGTTCCCGGTTGAGGACGTCTACAAGATTGACCCCAAAGAATCTCTCTTTTATTTGTCGGAGGAGGCTAGGAATATCTTCTTTATCACTAGATTCTACAGTTGCAGCTGGAGAGACATTAAGTTCCGAAGGCGAAGAAGTATTCGCATCCATGATGGCCTTTAAGAAACTAAGAGGATCAGTTTGCTTAAGTTGTTCCAGCTCCAAAGGAGTAGGCTTCACGGGGGCAAGCGTTGAAGTTGTCTCAGGAATGGTCTTCGTCTCAAGAGTCGAAGTCCCTTGAGGATCTTGTTTTTCTGGTTGAGAAATTTCTTCCATAGCATCTTGCTCCAATGCAGTATCTTCACTGTCATGTGTTTGGGGGTTCACATTGTCGCTGCCTGAGAATGGGTGATCTTCTTCCAAATTTTTGTCTTGATGAGTAGGTGGGGATTCGTCAGTGGAGTGACTTTCTTCGACTGGTTCATTAGGCAATATGGTAGCAATTGGCCTAACGTCTTCAAAGACTGGCGAGAGAACATGAGTTTGATTTTGAGAGGTACCTATGATTGACAGAGCAAAGTTAGTCATAAAGATAAGCCTTTAAGGGGTTTAGTTGACGAAAGTTAGAGTTTGACAATTACCGTAAAGTTTGTCAACATTAATGGTAAAGCCATGGTTCTTGAAACCTGAAGTGGCAGTGCCAGCGTCTTCCTGCAATAACAAGGTAAATGTCAGTTTAATTATTTGGTTAAGATCATAAGATAATATGTGGGGTGGAACCCAAATACCTTGGTTGGGATATTGTCTGGACTTGAATTATGACTTTCCACAACGAAAACATTACTAGCAGCTTTCAGAGGAGACTCTTCAGAGGACGCCTTATCACCAGGAGAAACAGTTTTAGAGGGGCTTGTCCTTTTCCCTTTTCTTGAAGGGGTAACAGCTTTTTGTCTCTTCTTGTGTCCTTGTCTAGTTTGGGGAGGAGATTTATCTTCGCCATCTGAGGCAGCTGTCGAGGAAGCTTTTCGCTTCGAACCTGTTGGGGGTTTCGAGCTCTGGCAAATAGACGATAAGTAAGATGGATACTACTCACAGATTGTACAAAATCGAGAATATGAGATGAGTATGTACCGTGGGCTTCTTGCCAGTAACGATGGAATCACTTTCACTTGGTTTGTTGCTCTTAGATGTCCCAGAATCTTTTTGGGCAGAAGCTTCCTTGATCTTCCTCCTTCGTGCAACAGCTGTAGTTGAAACTGAAATCAGTATATCAGCAAAGAAAAGAAAAGTCAGTCGAAAAGATTGTCTTAATCCAAACCTTCAGGTATTGGGGTCAGGACACGAACATGTTTAAGATCTATATGAAGATGTCCTTTGAAAGTATCCAAGGTATGCTTAGTCGGAACCACTCGTTCAGCGCGTTTTTTGGTACTCTCTTGAAGAATTTTGAGAGCATTCCCACACACGAACCAGTCTGGGAAAGGAGGACTTAGAGCCACACCAAAATCAGCACTTGGTAGTGGAGGGAATTTTGGAGGATTAAGTTTGAAAGCCACTTCATAACGTAGTTCTGGTCGAACATACGAGGGCAACTTCAACTTATCCAGTTTGGCGGAAAACTTTTCGCGCAAAATGACTGCAGCCTCACGAACGGTCCGACTAAGATCATCAGGCCTGTAGATAGTTTCAAAGAATTTTTGAAAAGCTTGGATTTCTTTAATATGAGTTGAAGTACCTTTTTGAAAATTCTCCTGCACATCAGTAAAAGCTGCAGTTAGTTCTTGAGCAAGGCTATCAGCATCAAAGATTTGGGAGCTATAATAATCCGTCCACCATTGATGAAAGTCTGGTGTAGAATAAAAAGCAGGTTCGAAAGAGACAGGAGGAAGTTTGGTGGTGCCAACGTATTTGTTGATTTTTGTTTTACATTCTTCTTCAGTCAAGTACAAGGTATGGAAACACATATGGTTTCTTTTCTCATATAAACACTTGGGTTTTATTTGAACCAACCCAAACTGTCTCGAGACCAAATTTGGTTGGTAGCACATGAGAATACATTGACCTTTTGATGGTCGAAGGCGATGGGAAAATAACCTTGGAGTCAGAAAGGCTTCCCAAATTTCCATAGACTCAGTTTGTTGATCCTGAGATGTTGATGGAAATTTTCGAGTAAACCATTCAGGACCTATTGTTCTGTGTACAAAGGGGGCCATAGAAGGATCGAACTGGTTACGCCGGGCAAACATCATTGAATACGCCAAGAAGTGTTCACGAAGCTTTCCAATTTCTTCTTTTGGAGTTAGGTAAGCTAACCTGGTCCCTTCTATAGTTCGATTCTTGATTTTGCTATCCTCCTCATTGACGTTTCCTCGAAAGGGAAGATGAGTTTCGAATGTAGCATTAAGCCACAGTTGTAATAGCCAGAAAGGGCCAGCATAAAGTAAACTACCAGATTTGAAATTCTTGGTGAGGGTTGCAGCTTCGCTGAGGTTTTCATAAAGAGACCCTAAAAGCAGTTGGCTGAGGTTGAGCTTTTTTCCAGCATGCAACTGATTAGCCATGCAAAGGTATCTCTTTGCAACTTGAATAGATCTTGAGCAGAAGGCACATCGTGAAAGCCATAGCGCTAGAAAAGCAATATGTTCTTCATCGGATACTGCCGTTTCGGTGGTAATATGATGCTTCTGGATGAATGCAGTATAAGTGACTTGTGAGTCATTAAAACCAATAGTATCATTATCCATTTCGTTAGGATCGAAGGTTTCGCCAGTTGGTCGAAGTCCTGTAATCGCAGCCACATCAAAAAGAGTAGGGGTAACCATTCCACAGGGGAGATGGAAAGTGTTGTGAGAAGCATCCCAAAAGTGAACCGCTGCTACTAACATGGGTTGGTTGTATTCTAAACCTGTCTTTGACAGTTGAATCAAATCGTATATTCCTAACGATTTCCAGAAGGATTCTTTCTGTTTCTCTACTTTTTCTAACCAGGCATAGTACAAATCAGGATCCTTGGCCAAAGGAATTGACCTAAACACTTTTACAGAGTTGGTCATATAGTTTACCCTAATTTTCGCTAAAGCTAAAGGAGTTACAGTTGGAGTTTCTTCCATGTTAGCAGATTTTCCTGAGGGAGAACAGCCATCTTCATCTATCCTAATTTTGCTAACTAATGGTCTAGTCTTGTAATAAGCAGGGAAGAATTTATTCAGAGATGGGATATTTTCACCTGGTAATGGACCCATAAAAGCGAGAGATTTTCCAGAAAGTTCAAAGGGAATGATTACCTGGGAAGCGTAAATAGCGCGTATTTCTTCGGTGTTAGGGTTTTGAACGTGCTCTTGTTCCCCAGACCGCGTTGTTGATTGGAGCTTCAGAGCAGGTTGAAGAACATTTGAAGACGAAGCCATAGAGAAATTTCTGATTAAGAGAACGAGATTTTGAAGAGATTGAAGATGTTTGGTTTTTTTTGAAGAAGATGAAGAAATGGGAATGAAAGGTTGTGTAGAAGTGCAAGACCAAGTATTTAAAGGTTTAACGGAAACCCTTTTTAAATCTTTTGGGTAAAATCCAAGGAACACGTGGCGGCTGGTGATTTAATCCAACGGTGGTCGAATAAAGCTAGCTTCACTCCTAGTATATAGGAGTAATGATCAAGAAGTAAGGTTAAAACGTGGGAATGTAAGTTATGAGAAGACATCTTTGAAAATGACAAGACGTTTCGGAAACAGGGTCATCAATGATTATGACGTTAGTCAGCAGTCTTGGAACTCTCAAAGATCAATAAAGAACGAAATCTTATAATGACAAGAAACGCCTATTTCTGTTGACTCTCGAAACAGGCATTTATTGGGGGCAATTTGTTAGCTGAAGATTTCGTTTTATATTATTTATCCTTCGAAGAAGTAGAAAATCGAAGGAAAGATGGTTACTGATGGCCATCCCTTAAAAATAAAAGAATGGCTACTGATGGTCATGCTTCGAGAGTAAAGATTTCTAAGTTCACTATGAAGATAATGAATATTGAAAGCTAGTGAAAAGTATGTGTCTTCGGGGACTTAGACAAATTTGTAAATATATTCAAGTATTACTACTTAGCGTGTTTTTTCGTAGTGTTTGTTTAATACACTGCCACGCGTCGAAGACAGACTCAGGCGGGAAGATTTGAAATTCGAAGACGGTTTCGTAACTGTCCAAGGAACAGATGGCATCGCTAGAAGTTTTTATGAGAAACGTGGCAGTAGATTAGTATAGGACCGTTAAGGTCGAAACTAGTATAAATAGGAGTCTTAGTGTTAGGATTCTGTGTGTTCATTTTGTACAAATCACTCACATATTTACTCAAGTATCAAGCGTTAAGAGAAAGAGTTCGCTGAGAAAATGTACGTATGACACCACCATTTTAATACATGTGTATTACCCTTTGCTTTTAAATATTTTCCAGAATTACTGCATTTCGTTTACTTCTTGCCATTTACATTTCTGTATCTTTACTTTAACGTCATTTACTTTCGAATTACTTTCATGTTATTTACTTTCAAAGTCTTTTACATTTCTGCAGTTTAAGATTCTTTACGTTTCAATAGTCCTTTTAATTTTCTATGTTATGTTACTTATCTTTTCATTGAAGTCACATTTATATATAACAAAGTGATTGTCAAGACTATTTGTTCTTTAATCGAACAACGCTTATTGAAGAAGACAAATAATGAATATGGTTCGAATGAACGTTGATGACAATCTTCTTGACTATGTGTCCTAGGATCAATCTAGTCGATCCCGCGAGTAACCAAATCATATTTATTATAGTTTGGAAGACTAGCGGTTGTTTACCGGAAATCACCGTATACTGGGAGTTAATGATGAATGAGTTAGTAGATTTGGACGAAGACAGACTTCGAGCACTGGAAATGATAAAAAGGCAAAAGGAAAGAGTGTCCAGAGCATATAATAAAAAGGTGAAAGGTAAAACTTTTGTTAATAATGACTTAGTTTGGAAAGTTATTTTACCTATAGATCGAAAGAATCAGGCACTTGGTAAATGGTCCCCACATTGGGAAGGACCCTTTCGAATCTTGAAAGTGTTCTCGAACAATGCTTACGAAATTGAAGAATTAGCAGAAGATCGTAGGATCTTAAGAGTAAACAGGAAATATTTAAAGAAATATAAACCAAGTATGCACGAAGTAAGGATTGCAAAAACGTAGATACTCAGGGTACTACGAAAGGCCAAAATGGTCAGGCATGTGTCAAAACATATACGCTACGTTGATCAAAATGGCTTTGCGATCAGAATAAATTTTAATGGAAGGAAAAGAGTCTAAGGAGACACCAAAAGTGTTTTTCATTTAAAAGCATGGAAGTACATGCATTACAAGGGATCCAAAGAACAGGATCCAAGATTACAAAAAAAAAAAAAAAAAACGGGGCATATAAATAAAGAAAAAACCCTAAAGAAAAAACTAGCTAGTTGATCCTTTGGTCCAAGCCTTCCAAGGACAGCACAGGCGAAGGTTCAGCTTCGAACATATCTGTGGCTCCAGAGCCACGCATCCGCCTCACTACACCTTTCTTCAAGAAAATGTAACTGAGGAGTCTCCCGTAGGGAAGACAAGTCACACTCCCTCGACGGTCAACACCGGCAGAGACGGCTTTAACAAGTCCTTTAAAGATCATTAAAGGAATGTTAATTTTCCTCCCTCGAAGACCACAGAGGATGAACTCCAAGTCTTCAACCATGATGTTGTTTTCATCGATCCGCCGAGGTTGGAAGTTCCCCACGAGCATCTGGTGCCAGATCCTGATGACTTTGGCACTGAAACGATCATTGTCCATAAGAGTTCTCAACATGAGATGAGTAGTCATGCTGAAACTGTTGTCATCAAAAGTTTCACCAGAGTTATTGCATCTTATTAGGTTGGCAATGGTGGTGGGAGTGATGCTGAGACGAGCGTGTCGAATTTCAGAATCAATGGTGGTCCTACCTTCAGGATCTATGCGTAAGGACGCATTCATCCAGAATTCTGCCACCATGTTGGGGTAAGTAGCACCCTCCAAGACTTCTTCAAAATAGAAGTCCAGTTCTTGGTTGACAAAGAGGGTTTCGATGTTGACAAAATGACGAACAAGTTCATCCTCAGAGAGTCTGAACTCGCCTCTGATGAGGGCTTTGATGTCGTTAAAGAAGAGAGGTTCAGCCATTGCAAGATAAGAAAGGTGTTCTGAGAGAGAAGTTGTGTGTTTTCTTTTTTCTGTGTTTGGTTTGGAGAGAAAGCGCATGAATGAAGAAATGAAGACAATATTTGACCCTTTATATAGACTGGGAATACTGAAGGGTGGTTTTTAATTGTTAATGAGTGATTGGACTGCGGTTGGTTTTCCAAAGAAAGAAGTTATGGCTTCCGCCGTTTCCCGCCCTTGGAAGTTGAAAAGTAATCATGAAACGGATGCACGCACGTCTTAAACCGACGTTTTGGAGAAAGTGACGTCACTGTTTAGTAATGATTATGGCTAGAGAAGGGGAAACGTTAAGTCTAGAGGCAAGGATGCTGCGAAAGATGTTCAGGATTCTACACGTTGCATTAAATGAAAAGCACTGTAGATGATCTAAAGATATATTTTGGCAGAAATCTTTAGATTCGCTAAAAGTAATGCTGGCAAACATTATAGATATAGATGGGAGTCAAGCATACAAATATTATGAGTCTACAGTAGTTTCGATTACAAAACAAAGGTGCAACAAGTAACAGGACTGAAAACATCTAGTTAAAATCCTCAGGGAGATCCGTTTTGATCTTCAAGTATTGAGTCTCCCATGAAGACATACGAAGCTCGATTAGTGCCCGTTGTTTCTTCAAACTTTCGATTTTTGGCACTAATTTCTGTGCAGTCTCGAAATGTCTAATTCCCGACTGCACCACTTCGAGCAAATCTTGTTGGTTAGATTTTTGTATGACTGCCTGACTGTAGCGGTAAAAAATGTGACTCGAGCGCAATCGCGCGCTCGAAGTACAACAGAGTCGCCACCGAACTTTATTTATTCCAAAAAGGAGAGGGGAAATATCGATAAAACCCACGAATAAAAAAAGAAAAGGATAAGATGGTCATCGCAACCAAATTAGGGTTCGGGAGTCGGTTAAGCAAGGGGAAGGTATTAGCACCCCTCACCTCCATCGTACTCGATGGGACCCATTTAGTTAATCTTGTGATTAATTGTTAGCTTATTATCTACTTGTGTTATTTATTAGGTTGGAAAAAAGAAAGGGACAAAAAAAAGTTTTTTATTATTGTGCTCGCCAAGACATTTGTATCTTGTGCCTACGTATTCCCTAGTGCAATGGGAAAGTCAGAGCAATCGTAGTTCGGGCTAAAACTACGAAATGTTTTGTTGATTGATTTTAGCGAGAGGGACTCGATCGCTTTCAAATGGAAATACTACGCGCACATGGATATGATATCACTACAAGAATGGATAACTAAATCAAGATAAGACATGATTTTGGCCATCATCGCATTCGAGTGGAAGATGTTAGATCTTCACATGTGGAAGTATGTTCGTATTGAAATTGAATAAGTGTCTCGTTTTATGAAAAAAAGTGTTTTAGAATGTAAAAGGGTGTGAATGAATTGAAAGTTTGTTTGTTAAGAGAAATCAAACATTTAAACAAAAGCTTAACGGCCATCGCCCAAATGTTTGAAAGAGAAAATTGTATAAGTACGTACAACCTCCTCGTAGGTGATGAAGATGATTTGATGAGTTTGAAATTGTTTTGTAAAAGAAATGGATTGAGTTTGAAGTATTTTTAAATTGGATTCAAGTATTTAAACAAAAGCTTAACGGCCATCGCTTAAAATACTTGAAAGAGTATTTGCTAAATCGGTTTTTTAGAAGTCTTTAATGGAGTTTTAAACATCCAAACAAAGGCTTAACGGCCATCGCCTAAATGTTTAAAGAACAAATTGTACAAGTACGTACAAACTCTTCTTTCCATTATAGATAAAATGATTTGATTAAATGAAAGTGTTTTTTTTTTGTAAAGAAAATGGTGAATTAAATCGAGTTTTATGGAGCGTTTAATGGAATCCAAGTATTCGAATAAAAGCTTAACGGCCATCACCCAAATACTTTTAGGACAAATCGTACAAGTACGTACGAACCCTCCTTGATTCATCCATTAAAACTCAAAACTCGACTCGATTAAGAAAAAGCTATTTTTGTATCATTTTTTAAAATATTTGAAAAGAAATTCTAAATATACATCTAAATGAGATACTCTTTGTTCTTTAGATAAATCAAATAAATAATATAAACATTTTTAAGGATTTTATAGAAAAATAAATCTAATTTTAATCAAAGAAAAGAATGACTTATCATTTACAAAAAAAGAATTTGGTATATAAAAAAAATAAAGAATAAAATTGGTAAAAAAAAAGGCACATTGGGCCATGGGGTCAAAAAAACAAATGGGGTTGAGGCCCATTGATATTAGCAAAAAAAACATTAAAAGAAATAAAAAATAAAAATGGGCTGGACCGGGTCGGGTCAGTGTGACCCGGATCCGCCTTCTCTTAAGATGTTAATGGGTTGAAAGAACCCTAAACAAAAAAGAAGAAACAGCGGCTCCCTCTCTTTCGATCTCTTTCTCGCTCGCATCTCACCTCTCTGCGAAACGAAACAACAACAAAAAGAAGAACTCTCAGCCTTTCTCGATATCTCTCCCATTCTCTGCTCGCGCGTATGAACGGAACAACAATAATCACTCAACTCATCTCTCTCGGTTGCCATTGAAGGAGCTTTTGAGCTCAGGGCCAAATCACGATCAAGCAACAATGGATAAACAAAATACCCTCAGCCCCAATCAATCCCAATAACCCTTAATTTCATTATGAGAAGTAGATACAAGTTACAGAAATTATCAGATGAGAATAAACTATATACAAGACGTATAGAAAACGAAACTCGAACCCAGGTATGATGCTCTGCGACTTTCTTCTTCTGCTTCTGATTTCTGGCGTTTATTATTGTGTTGGCTCTGTGTTGTTGATGGAGTTTGTATGAGAGGCTGAGGGTGGAGTAATGTCGCGATGGTTGTGAAGGCAAGGGTTGAAGTTGCTGAATAGTGAAGGTTATTGTGAGTTTGTTGCGGTTTGTGTGTTTTGGTGCGGTGAGGTTAGATTGTGTGGTTTAGTGAACTATGTTGCTGGATGTTGTGTGGTTTATGAGTATTGAAGGTGAGGTCGCAAGGGATACTAAGCCAGTGTATTGTTAAGGGATTTGAGGGGTGAAGGTATGGTGAGTGTATTGAAGGTTTATGAGTGAAGAGATTTGAGAGTTTTGGTTGAAGGATTGAATGAGGTTTCTGGGGAGCGTTTGTTGATGAGTATGTATTTGAAGGTTTGAACAGAGGAAATTTTTGTGTAGAGGTTTTGAGGGTGGAAGTTAGGTTCTGAGTTTTTGTGGCCACTCTGTTTTTTTCCGGTCCTTCCTCTTTCTTGTGCTGTGAATGTGTTCTTTTATAGAGTATCTGATTAGGTTTTGGATAAAAATTGGGGGGAAATTGGGATAGGATTTTGAACAATTACAATTAACTGCCGTTTGTGCTTTCTAATGCATAATTTTGTCTTGCCAATTTGGTGAACATTTTGGCATTTTTTGGACAGATGTGCAGCAGGTCCTTGTATGGTTATTTTGGTGAAAACTTTGGCACATTGTGTGTTGCAGGTAGCAGCATGAAGTGGACTTGTGGGCAAAGTTGCAGAATTTTGTTTGTATTGGTAGCAGAGAAATTGCAGCGTGGGAAAGAGGACAAGGATTTTATTTTTTGTACTATTTTCTTTGTAAAATGAGCTGAAATATTGTTAAATGGGCTGAAGGAAAAAAGAGTAATTGGGCCCAATTCTTAAACAAAAAACTCTCTTTTTGTTATATTTTGTGTATATATTTGATAAAAAGAATAAATAAATAATAATAATATTAAATGATAATAATAATACTAATAAAAAATAAATAATGAAATAAAAACTTATTCTAAATAAATTTAAAATAAAAATAATATTAAAACTAAAAGATTAATCTAAATTAAAGCTAAATTTAAAAATAAAATACATTAAAACTTAAATTATTCTAAACTAATGAGATATTAAAGCTAAAATAAATCTAGACTAAAAAATGATATTAAAATAAAAACTAGAAACTAAAACGATATAAAAACATAACTAAATCTAAAACAAATTTAAACTAAAAAATCTAAATTGAACCTAAACCATTTTTTTTTTATTATCCTAAAAAATTTAAGTATGCAAAAAATGCGAATGAATGCTACAACAGTCTAATTTTCCTAAGATATGCAACGATGCCATAATTTGCATGCAGATGGAATGCAATATAATTATATGAAAAAGACTAGGTCAAAAATTGGGGTGCGACACTGACAACGTTCAGCTTCTTTTATCTTGTCCTCGAGTGCCTTTATCTCTTGTTTCCAGGAGTTGATGTTCTTCTCATAATCATCAAAGGCCTTCTGATTTTCTGAATGTTTAAGCTTGAGGGCCTCACCTTGTTTCGTTGCGTCTACAGCTGAGTTCCATGAAGAGTCATGAGAGGCCTTTGTCTCAGATAGCTCTTTTTCGACATTTTGTCTTCGAAGAATGTTGGCCTGGAGTTGCTCAAGTAGAGAGCCTAACAGAACAATTACCTCTGAAACTTCTGTGGAAACTTGAAGCAAATCTACCTTCTTTAGAAGTTGATTTAAGTTGTGACTCTTAATAGGTTCCCGGTTGAGGACGTCTACAAGATTGACCCCAAAGAATCTCTCTTTTATTTGTCGGAGGAGGCTAGGAATATCTTCTTTATCACTAGATTCTACAGTTGCAGCTGGAGAGACATTAAGTTCCGAAGACGAAGAACTATTCGCATCCATGATGGCCTTTAAGAAACTAAGAGGATCAGTTTGCTTAAGTTGTTCCAGCTCCAAAGGAGTAGGCTTCACGGGGGCAAGCGTCGAAGTTGTCTCAGGAATGGTCTTCGTCTCAAGAGTCGAAGTCCCTTGAGGATCTTGTTTTTCTGGTTGAGAAATTTCCTCCATAGCATCTTGCTCCGATGCAGTATCTTCACTGTCATGTGTTTGGGGGTTCACATTGTCGCTGCCTGAGAATGGGTGATCTTCTTCCAAATTTTTGTCTTGATGAGTAGGTGGGGATTCGTCAGTGGAGTGACTTTCTTCGACTGGTTCATTAGGCAATATGGTAGCAATTGGCCTAACGTCTTCAAAGACTGGCGAGAGAACATGAGTTTGATTTTGAGAGGTACCTATGATTGACAGAGCAAATTTAGTCATAAAGATAAGCCTTTAAGGGGTTTAGTTGACGAAAGTTAAAATTTGACAATTACCGTAAAGTTTGTCAACATTAATGGTAAAGCCATGGTCCTTGAAACCTGAAGTGGCAGTGCCAGCATCTTCCTGCAATAACAAGGTAAATGTCAGTTTAATTATTTGGTTAAGATCACAAGATAATATGTGGGGTGGAACCCAAATACCTTGGTTGGGATATTGTCTGGACTTGAATTATGACTTTCCACAACGAAAGCATTACTAGCAGTTTTCAAAGGAGACTCTTCAGAGGACGCCTTATCACCAGGAGAAACAGTTTTAGAGGGGCCTATCCTTTTCCCTTTTCTTGAAGGGGTAACAGCTTTTTGTCTCTTCTTGTTTCCTTGTCTAGTTTGGGGAGGGGATTTATCTTCGCCATCTGAGGCAGTTGTCGGGGAAGCTTTCCGCTTCGAACCTGTTGGGGGTTTCGAGCTCTGGCAAATAGACGATAAGTAAGATGGATACTACTCACAGATTGTACAAAATCGAGAATATGAGATGAGTATGTACCGTGGGCTTCTTGCCAGTAACGATGGAATCACTTTCACTTGGTTTGTTGCTCTTAGATGTCCCAGAATCTTTTTGGGCAGAAGCTTCCTTGATCTTCCTCCTTCGTGCAACAGCTGTAGTTGAAACTGAAATCAGTATATCAGCAAAGAAAAGAAAAGTCAGTCGAAAAGATTGTCTTAATCCAAACCTTCAGGTATTGGGGTCAGGACACGAACATGTTTAAGATCTATATGAAGATGTCCTTTGAAAGTATCCAAGGTATGCTTAGTCGGAACCACTCGTTCAGCGCGTTTTTTGGTACTCTCTTGAAGAATTTTGAGAGCATTCCCACACACGAACCAGTCTGGGAAAGGAGGACTTAGAGCCACACCAAAATCAGCACTTGGTAGTGGAGGGAATTTTGGAGGATTAAGTTTGAAAGCCACTTCATAACGTAGTTCTGGTCGAACATACGAGGGCAACTTCAACTTATCCAGTTTGGCGGAAAACTTTTCGCGCAAAATGACTGCAGCCTCACGAACGGTCCGACTAAGATCATCAGGCCTGTAGATAGTTTCAAAGAATTTTTGAAAAGCTTGGATTTCTTTAATATGAGTTGAAGTACCTTTTTGAAAATTCTCCTGCACATCAGTAAAAGCTGCAGTTAGTTCTTGAGCAAGGCTATCAGCATCAAAGATTTGGGAGCTATAATAATCCGTCCACCATTGATGAAAGTCTGGTGTAGAATAAAAAGCAGGTTCGAAAGAGACAGGAGGAAGTTTGGTGGTGCCAACGTATTTGTTGATTTTTGTTTTACATTCTTCTTCAGTCAAGTACAAGGTATGGAAACACATATGGTTTCTTTTCTCATATAAACACTTGGGTTTTATTTGAACCAACCCAAACTGTCTCGAGACCAAATTTGGTTGGTAGCACATGAGAATACATTGACCTTTTGATGGTCGAAGGCGATGGGAAAATAACCTTGGAGTCAGAAAGGCTTCCCAAATTTCCATAGACTCAGTTTGTTGATCCTGAGATGTTGATGGAAATTTTCGAGTAAACCATTCAGGACCTATTGTTCTGTGTACAAAGGGGGCCATAGAAGGATCGAACTGGTTACGCCGGGCAAACATCATTGAATACGCCAAGAAGTGTTCACGAAGCTTTCCAATTTCTTCTTTTGGAGTTAGGTAAGCTAACCTGGTCCCTTCTATAGTTCGATTCTTGATTTTGCTATCCTCCTCATTGACGTTTCCTCGAAAGGGAAGATGAGTTTCGAATGTAGCATTAAGCCACAGTTGTAATAGCCAGAAAGGGCCAGCATAAAGTAAACTACCAGATTTGAAATTCTTGGTGAGGGTTGCAGCTTCGCTGAGGTTTTCATAAAGAGACCCTAAAAGCAGTTGGCTGAGGTTGAGCTTTTTTCCAGCATGCAACTGATTAGCCATGCAAAGGTATCTCTTTGCAACTTGAATAGATCTTGAGCAGAAGGCACATCGTGAAAGCCATAGCGCTAGAAAAGCAATATGTTCTTCATCGGATACTGCCGTTTCGGTGGTAATATGATGCTTCTGGATGAATGCAGTATAAGTGACTTGTGAGTCATTAAAACCAATAGTATCATTATCCATTTCGTTAGGATCGAAGGTTTCGCCAGTTGGTCGAAGTCCTGTAATCGCAGCCACATCAAAAAGAGTAGGGGTAACCATTCCACAGGGGAGATGGAAAGTGTTGTGAGAAGCATCCCAAAAGTGAACCGCTGCTACTAACATGGGTTGGTTGTATTCTAAACCTGTCTTTGACAGTTGAATCAAATCGTATATTCCTAACGATTTCCAGAAGGATTCTTTCTGTTTCTCTACTTTTTCTAACCAGGCATAGTACAAATCAGGATCCTTGGCCAAAGGAATTGACCTAAACACTTTTACAGAGTTGGTCATATAGTTTACCCTAATTTTCGCTAAAGCTAAAGGAGTTACAGTTGGAGTTTCTTCCATGTTAGCAGATTTTCCTGAGGGAGAACAGCCATCTTCATCTATCCTAATTTTGCTAACTAATGGTCTAGTCTTGTAATAAGCAGGGAAGAATTTATTCAGAGATGGGATATTTTCACCTGGTAATGGACCCATAAAAGCGAGAGATTTTCCAGAAAGTTCAAAGGGAATGATTACCTGGGAAGCGTAAATAGCGCGTATTTCTTCGGTGTTAGGGTTTTGAACGTGCTCTTGTTCCCCAGACCGTGTTGTTGATTGGAGCTTCAGAGCAGGTTGAAGAACATTTGAAGAAGAAGCCATAGAGAAATTTCTGATTAAGAGGACGAGATTTTGAAGAAATTGAAGATGTTTGATTTTTTGAAGAAGATGAGGAAATAGGAATGAAAGGTTGTGTAGAAGTGCAAGACCAAGTATTTAAAGGTTTAACGGAAACCTTTTTTAAATCTTTTGGGTAAAATCCAAAGAACACGTGGCGGCTGGTGATTTAATCCAACGGCGGTCGAATAAAGTTAGCTTCACTCCTAGTATGTAGGAGTAATGATCAAGAAGTAAGGTTAAAACGTGGGAATGTAAGTTATGAGAAGACATCTTTGAAAATGACAAGACGTTTCGGAAACAGGGTCATCAATGATTATGACGTTAGTCAGCAGTCTTGGAACTCTCAAAGATCAATAAAGAACGAAATCTTATAATGACAAGAAACGCCTATTTCTGTTGACTCTCGAAACAGGCATTTATTGGGGGCAATTTGTTAGGTGGAGATTTCGTTTTATATTATTTATCCTTCGAAGAAGTAGAAAATCGAAGGAAAGATGGTTAGTGATGGCCATCCCTTAAAAATAAAAGAATGGCTACTGATGGTCATGCTTCGAGAGTAAAGATTTCTAAGTTCACTATGAAGATAATGAATATTGAAAGCTAGTGAAAAGTATGTGTCTTCGGGGACTTAGACAAATTTGTAAATATATTCAAGTATTACTACTTAGCGTGTTTTTTCGTAGTGTTTGTTTAATACACTGCCACGCGTCGAAGACAGACTCAGGCGGGAAGATTTGAAATTCGAAGACGGTTTCGTAACTGTCCAAGGAACAGATGGCATCGCTAGAAGTTTTTATGAGAAACGTGGCAGTAGATTAGTATAGGACCGTTAAGGTCGAAACTAGTATAAATAGGAGTCTTAGTGTTAGGATTCTGTGTGTTCATTTTGTACAAATCACTCACATATTTACTCAAGTATCAAGCGTTAAGAGAAAGAGTTCGCTGAGAAAATGTACGTATGACACCACCATTTTAATACATGTGTATTACCCTTTGCTTTTAAATATTTTCCAGAATTACTGCATTTCATTTACTTCTTGCCATTTACATTTATGTATCTTTACTTTAACGTCATTTACTTTCGAATTACTTTCATGTTATTTACTTTCAAAGTCTTTTACATTTCTGCAGTTTAAGATTCTTTACGTTTCAATAGTCCTTTTAATTTTCTATGTTATGTTACTTATTTTTTCGCTGAAATCACATTTATATATAACAAAGTGATTGTCCAGACTATTTGTTCTTTAATCGAACAACGCTTATTGAAGAAGACAAATAATGAATATGGTTCGAATGAACGTTGATGACAATCTTCTTGACTATGTGTCCTAGGATCAATCTAGTCGATCCTACGAGTAACCAAATCATATTTATTATAGTTTGGAAGACTAGCGGTTGTTTACCGGAAATCACCGTAAACAGTAGTGTAATAAGCTTTTTCAAAATATGAAAATTGACTTTTGCTTTCATGAATTAGACACCCACAAATGATAAAACACCAAACTAAGGTAAACCAAACCACTCACATATGATAAAATTCCAAAATAAAGTCACAATACAAGTCAATTTTCCGTATTTTTCGATTTCAAAATTTCAATTGGAGACCAAGAAAGAACACTCAATAAACCAATAGACCACTAAAATTATTTATATGACAACTCTAATCCAACTGAAAAACCGAAAATGAACTACTAAATCAAAACATTTGAACTCTAAATCCATGAGTAATATTTGCTTTGTTTATCAAATATCAGGTCGAGGAAAATCTTACCGAAAACATCATCCACCATATAGGTAGCCCAATCCTCCTTGACCTCAGTTAACTTATCATGAGAGTATGTGCGGCATTTGTGGTCAGAAAAGTACTTCAAATATAAAAACATCAACAATTAATTGTGTTAGAATTAAATTACATTAATTTATATAATAATAATAATAATAATTAAAATCACATACATTTGCAGGGATCATAATTTCATTTTCCATGATGACCTCTTTCATAAATCGCATTACAAAATATCCACAATCAATGCTATTAATTTGTCGGGGACACTGCAAAAAAAACATTTACATACATTAATTTTACTCTACATAATTGTTTAAAAATAACATTAATTTTGACATACCTTTATTTTTTGCCATGAAATTTTCTTTGACTTGGACACTTTAGGCACTTTAGAATTACTATTGGCACGATAAATTTGCAAAGCGCTGACAAAATGAAATTAACTTCACATGAGTAATTATTATAAATAATAATACATATATAAATGTTAAGTTAAAAGAATCTATACTCACTTCTCAAACTTTGTTTTTAAATTTTGATGTTTTGTTAGCTCACCATTCAACGGATCCATGTAATATATAACCTCAGCATTGGGATTGATGACAAGCAACACCCAATGTTTCCTGCACCCAGCATTTAATTATTGCATTAAAAATTCACATTCAATAGAGTTTGTTCTCTTTAATTTAATAACTTTTTGAATATAAATCTCACCCTAGATTGCAAGGTGCAAGAATCATCTTATCCTTGAACTCCTCATCTTTCAAGAGTATTTTTGCTATAGCATTTCCTAGATTATCCTCCCGTGATACATGTGGGGAAATGAAGGAGAACTTATTTATTAATCCATTTGGACTAATAAAATTGTCATACAAATACCTAGAAATGAACGATAACAATTGATATTAATATATGTCAACAATGTAAATAACATTAATATTAATATATTTGTCAGATTAGAGAACATTTGTAATAATAGAGGTACCTGGAAAATACAGTGATAATAGATGCACTTAACCTATTATGATCAAGAATCTCTTTTATACTCTCTACATGTAGCTTCTCTAAAAACTCTTCACCAAATATACTTTCCTCCATTTTTATTTCAATTAACGATCCAACCCTCATCATCTTTTTCACATACATATCAAGGAATGGTAAATTTGCAAGACCAGTTGAACCGCCAACTCTAGGAGACTCTTCAATTTTGAACCTTTTGTTGCTTTTTTTAGGTGATGAAACTGAATATTCAACACTGCGTTGAATATTCTTACCTTTGATTTGGGATTGACCAGGAATCTAAATTTTTTTATTAATTAAGGTTAGTGATCAAATAATAAAACAAGTAACAATCAAGCAAGTTGATAACAAGTAACTTACCTTTTCACATTCAGCAGCAAATTCAAGAAGTTTCATTGGCCATGGCACAATTGTTGCTATTGCATGACCAACCAGAGATACATGTCCACCATCAACAGATATAGGCAATGAAGCATTTGGCACAATAGCAACTTCAATATTAACCTTAACATACCCAGGTGGTAACGTCATGTCGTGCACCGTGTTACCTTTGGTGTTATATAGTTTACCACGAGCAACCAAACAACGACCCGGGGATGATAAATATATATTAACAGGAAAGAGACCCTAAACCAATAAGATATGCAAAAACATTAATATCATTATTAAAAAAATATGGAATTTGAAAGCTAATAAAGAAACCAATTACCTCAGGAATGTTGTCAAGTGATTCAGGGTTACAAGAACCTTTATCACTGGGTTGTTGACTCTCTGCTATTTTTTCAGGTTGTTGCCTTTCTGCCACTTTTTCAGGTTGTTGCCTTTGTGCCACTTTTTCAGACTGTTGCAACTTCTCTAACACTTGTTGAGGTTGCTGCCTCTCTTCCACTGTTTTGGTTTGTTGCCTATCTAGCTTCTCTTTATCCAACTTATCTCTCTCCAGCTTCTCTCTCTCTGGCACCTCCAATCTACTTTTGAGTGTGTTGTAAAAGCCATATAATTTTTGAAAGTCCATTTGTGTGGGGCGACTGTAGCGTGGTAATACGTCCTTAGAAGAAACCCCAAAACCATAACTCCTAACACGCCCAGGGTAACTCTATTTTCTCACAGTGCCTTGCACATTACTGTTGGTGTTTTGCTATATTTTGTCTATAAATTGCTATGTGCATCAAGCTCATCATGATGCAAGTGTTTCATCTCATTTTACTTTGGTATCTTTGATATGAAAAGAACTTTCATATGACTAGAATTATGTGTTTGAGCGCTATTCTTAAACAACTAGTTTCATAACTATTCTTTTGGAGAGTAGTAAATCATATAAAATTATATCATGGTCCAGCCTATGATTTGTGTTTGAGGCTAACTTGTATCTATTCGCCTTTGCTAGAGTGTAGTGTTCTATCTTACTCATACAGTATTCTAGTGGCTTCTATCGTGATTTGTTGTCCTGCAGCATGTTCTGCGTTCAGATTATTATTTATTATTTTGATCTAGGTTGTTAATCTCAAATAGCGGCGCGTAACGCCGGACCTCCCAAATGCTATAACAGCATAGCGGATATCGGGATGACCGCTATTGTGAGCTTTTAAAAATCAAGGTAAATACTTAATACGAAAACATAATGGACTATAGAGTGAACCGACCTATTGATGTTGAATATTAGGTAAAAATTGATCCAGAACTAGTTAATAATATTCATAACTGAAAATTATAAAGAAAACCGTTAAAAATATGAATTTCGTTAATATCAGTCTCATCATCTCCCTACTTTACTTCTATCCTTTTACAGTTCATAATCATAGAAAACCAATTACTGTTATTTGTAACAAATAATATATAATACTAAGCCTTATTATAGAAAATTTACTCTCACATGTCATCATTCAGCAAATTTGAAGACAAATATCAACATTTTTATAATCACTTTAACTTAAGTAATGTTTGTAACTTGAGTAAAGTATGAGTGACATGTTCTCAGTTTTATTTCTCCAATGTAGTTCATTCATTTTTGAGTTAGGCATGTAATTGTCCCTGTGTTTTACTACTCTGACATGTAGTAAACTGAAGCAATTGTCTCTACACAACATGAATAGTAAATTTCAAATGATTCTCACTTGTTTAAATGTGAAACAAAATGAAAGTGTGGGAAGTAAAAACATTAGAGACAGAAGTGATAACATTAATGTCTGAAATACTTTGTAATCAAAATGGTCCAACGTTGACAGTATATTTTAGAATTCAGAAAAAATTGGTCAGTTGTAGTAAACAAGTCAGAAATTGCACGTGAAGTTTTCGTGATTCACAACAAATAGTCATCACAGGACAAACTAACCATAGTACTGTAACCCCAACCTCCATTTACACATACTCTAGCCATGTATATCCAGAATATATGTATACAAAGGGGCTAATTCTAATTCTAGATTAAGTATACAAAGGGTCTAAAGAAATAGTCAAAAGAACTAAAATCTAAACCTGGAGTTGGAATTAGATTAATCTTCCGCTATGTCACTGGCAACCGATCGACAACTTCAAATAAATCTGATCAACCAAGGTTCAAAAAAAGTACATGTCAGATTGAGTGAAATTTAAATCAACAATAACCCATTCCAAAATGAAAATGAAATACCAACTATCTAATACAAAAACCTCAGGTTTATATTCTCAGAAGCATTTCAAAAACCTCAAATTTATATGCACAATGACTAATGATAAATCTCAAACAAATCTCAAATTTTAAGATAAATCTCAGATTTTCTTAAAACCTTCTCTTCCCTATGTTTCTAAACTTCTGATTCGAACAGAACCAAACATGATTGCAAGTTAAAATACCTCAAAATAAAGAAGAATTTGTAACCTACCTTCGAAGATTCCGGCGAAGACCTCAACTCCGGTAAGGTCTCAGGGACTGCGATTAGAGTATGTGGCGGTGTTTGACGGCGTGAGAGAGGGTTTGACGGAAATTTAGCAAGAGAAGGTTCGGCGGAGAGAACGTTTGGGGAAAGAAGGTTCGGCGGAGAGAAGGTTTGCAGATATAAGGTTCGGTGGTGAGAAGGTTCGGCGGGGAGAAGGTTCGGCAAAGAGAAGGTGGTGGAGAAAAGGTTTACGATTTCAGTATTGACTAGAGTATGGTGGGAAGCTGAAAAGATTTTTGTGCGCGGAAAACCTAAAATGTGCCCGCTAATTTTTTAATTAGTCTCAATATTAGCGTTTTTTCCAGAAGTGCTAACATTAGGATGGCTAATATAACATTAGCGCTTTAGATAAAGTGCTATCAAAATTACAAAAATTCTTGTCCAAAAAAAGTAAAAAATTTTAATAGCGTTTTAAGTGGAAACGCTATTTTAGTCAAGAATATTAATAGCATTTTAGATAAAGTGCTATCTTAGTAGAGTTAAATAATAGCGTTTTTGTATAAAGTGCTATGAAAACCACATTGTCTGTATTTTATAATAGCGCCTGAATATAAAGTGCTATTATAGATGTGTTTTGTCTATTTTAATAGCACTTTTTTCAAAAGTGCTATTAAATTAGGCGATACCAAAAATCAATTTTGTTGTAGTGTATGCTTTAGCTTTTTTTTTAGGTTTCTTGAATTGGCTACTTTGTGATTTCTTCTTAGGTTCTGAGGAAAATTTGTTGTTATGTGTACCTTCTTTCCACATTAAAATCATGTAGGAGTAAACGACAATTTTCCTTTGTTCTTTTGTTGCTCCTTTTTCTACTTTTCGTGTTTCATAAATCGTTTGATGTTTTGAAAAATTAATGTCATTTCATCCTCGAAGTAAGAATATTTTCTTCCTCGGCCTTTAGAGCTAGAATTTTCTTCTTCTTGTTACCTTCCTCATCATCTACAAGAACTTTTAGCTCCATCTCGTGTTCCTGCAATTTACAAAATAGTGTAGTCAAAATTATGGATGAAAAACCCTAAATTCAGAAATCACAGGGGCTTTGAATTTCCAATTAAAGTTTAAACATCTAATTTTACAAACAATACCTCAATTTTAAAATCATTTCTCATAGTTCTTATATGATTCACAATCGTTTTTGCATGACATAAATGTTTTCCTTAAGTTTCATTATGAAGAATCTATACTCACGGATTAGTATGTTCAACTTTCCTCTTTTTGCCTAAGTTTTTCTATTATGAATACAATAGAAACTTTATGTCTTATATCACAATAATTTTTACATGCAACAAGATAGAAATCATCATCAATTCAGGTTCACACATCACACTAAATCATATAAAAACATCATAAAAATCTTAACTTTATCATTCAAACCACGACTCTTGTTTTTCTTTGTATAAAAATTAGTTTTTTTTGAAAATTTCTTTGCCAACCTCCCTACCTTCTAGTCCACCTCTGGTGAAAACCCCATACTACCCCTGACTTTGGAAATGCATTTTCGAAAATGCAAGAAAAAGGTGTTTTCGGAGATGCATCTCCGAAAACGGCTTTTTGCTTGAAAAAATTGTCTTATTTCGGAAGTTCATTTCCGAAAACAGTATTTCGGAAGTTCATTTCCGAAATGCTGCGCGTTATGCAGATTTATCAAAACACTCCCCCTCCCCCATTCATTTACCCTAACTCAAATCAAAAACAAGCAAAGGCGAAAATTTGTGCAAACACACTTCCAAGGCTGCATCAAGGCTCCAATCACATTGCTATACAACATTCAAAAGCCCACAAATCACTCAATTTGTAAGTTTTAAATTTGTTAGATTCATTATTCAAATGCATGTTATTTAGGGTTTCATTTGCATAAATGATATGTGGACTGGTTGTTAGTAGTATTTAGGTTGTTTAGAAGCTTTTTGAATTGGTTTTATGTTTGATTTTGGGGTCTGCCATGGAAGTTGCAGAAAACTCCATCGTAGGGATGTTTCGGAAGTTCATTTCCGAAAACACCTCCATCCCAGTTTTCGGAAATGAACTTCCGAATTGTATCAGAAGTTCAAATTTTTTAGTTTTTTATTTTGTCTCGCATATTAATCGATTTCAATTGTTTACAGGAACATGTCAGACAACCAACCAGCACGCATCAGACAGGGTAGGGAGACCCAGACTGCGTCGGCTAGAGAGGGTAGGGAGTGTCCGTTTTAATTTGCTAGTACTTTATTTTTAACGCCTTTGTTTATTGTGCCTGTTTCTTTGAAGTTTGTGTGCATGCGTTCTGACTTCTTTGACGGCGTGTCACTGGTTTCCAACGTCTTTGTTCTTTAATGACTTGTCTGTTTCCCAAGCGTTTTTGTCCCCTTTCTTCTTTTATAAAAGGAGGTCTCATGGACCTTTCTTTCTTCATTTTTACGCAGGAATGGGTGGCGCTAAGGGAAGAAAGGGTTCTTCAACCTCGTGCTCTCGCGGAGTGAAGGAGGTGAAGGAGGTGAAGGAGAAGAAAAAGGTTTTGACTGGTTCTGCTTCTCGTCCCCTGGGGTCCATGGCTCGGACGTGCAGGCTCAGTCTTCAGGCGTGAGAGTCATGATCAACGCTGATGGTTCTGAGACTGAGTGGGATGAGGATTGGTATAATTATCTTCATTCGGAGGAGTTCGCTCGTCGGGCAGAATAACGTGTTTTTGTTTTGTTTGATGTGTATTTTGTAACGCTCGTCGGGCAGAATAACGTGTTTTTGTTTTGTTTGACGTGTTTTGTTTTGTTTTGATTTCGGATTGTATCTTTCGCACAGTGTTTTTGGATTGGATTTATCATCTTAGTATTTTCAGTTTATCTGTTGCTTATTTTTATTTGGCATTTGCGTTTAATTAAAATGCGAGACAGTTTAAGAAAAAACATAAAAAAAAAACACAGTTTCTGCATAATTCGGAAGTTCATTTCCGAATCCACCCCCATGAGGTGTTTTCGGAAGTTCATCTCCGAAGACACCCCCCGTGAGGTGTTTTCGGAGATGCACTTCCGAATTATGGAAATTTTTTTAAAAAAAAAGCGCTTCGGAAGTTCATTTCCGAAGCAGGGGTATTTTGGGATTTTCGCTGGGGGTGACCCCCATAGGGAGGTGGCTAAAGAAATTTTCTTTTTTTTCCCTTCTATGCATCAAGAAAACATACCTAATATCAAATAAAATTAACCAAATGCTTAGTTAAAATTTGCATGGGGAATATCCATTATCTTGACCGCTTTACATCTAAGTAATGTTTAAAGGTCACCAACAATAAAGTTTATATGATACGGAGGATAATTCTTCTATGTTTGTTTCGTATAAGATTATTCTTCTATATGATATAAACATAGAGGATTTATTATATGTGAAACAAGAGAAAGAATGGTTCACCAACATATATTTTTATTTTAATAAATGAGGACCAAGACAAAGAATGATGAACTCATTGGTTTAAGTATAATTTTCATTTTCACAAACAATATTTGGATGTTTGACAAAAAAATTTGCATCCTTTAATATTTGTTAAATTTAATTACATTTTTGGTAAATTGGTCCCAATATTTTAGATTTAAACAGTTTTGATCCCTCTATTTTATATTTAAACAGTTTTAATCCCCTTTTATAATTTTGCACTTAAAATTGACGATATTTTCACTTTTTGAATAACAAATTACTGGTAAAACATGACAAATTATCATATATAACCTATTGTTGAACTTTGTAGATAAAAATATAAGTTGAAAAATATAAAATCTCATCGATTTTCTTGGAAAAAATATGAGAGGGGACTAAAATTGTTTACATTTAAAATAGGGGAACCAAAACTGTTTGAATTTAAAATAGAGGACTAATTCCATGAATCAGAAAAAATAGGAGAACCAAAACTATTTGAATTTAAAATAGAGAGACTAATTTCGTGACTCAGAAAAAATAGGGAATCAAAACTGTAATTTAGCCTATTTTTTAGAATTATATAATTAAGTATCAAATAGATTTAAGACTTAATATTAACTACAATTTCACAAATTAAACGATTAATTATTGTTATGATATATTTATAATAAAATATATAAATTTATAAAAATTTAAAATATATATATATATATATATATATATATATATATATATATATATATATATATATATAATTTGGCACCCAACATTTATTTAGCTAACCCTTTTTTCGTTTTATGTCAGAAAGAAATGCATAGCAAAGCCATAAAGAATATTTGGCACCTAACAACTGATCTACTCCAAAATTCAATGATTCGAAAATATCAAATCAGATCTTCAAGAAAATTAGTTTTTACTTTATAATTTTGTGTAAACAATGTAATATTATGGGTCAACAAAGTAGTTTGTAAACAAATTAATTTATTGATATTCTGTCTAAACAATGTAAATTATTATTTTTTTAAAAAACTATCTTACCCCTCGGTTTTATTGATAAACCGATAGGTATGATGTGCTAGTTTTGAAAATAATAAAAAAGTATATGTTGGGGTTTGAACCCATGTGCAGATAACTTAATCCATAAGTTTTTATTAACTGAGGGGTAAAGTGACGATTATTCATGACGTCATTCTTTACCTCGTATATGTAACCGAGGTCAAATGTCTTTTGTGTCTGAGGTTAAATTGTAGCAGTGCACCCAAACCTGCTTTGTGTTTGACGAGAAAAATATTTGATTAGGTTTGAATTTGGGTTTGGAGTTTTCTTCAATTGCAAAAGTTAGAAACACATCAGATAATAGCGATACTAATATCCATCCCGAATCCGTGTTTGTGTTTGAATCTGTACAAGTTTTTGTGACAGATAGTTTGATTAATAGAATTTCATGTAAAAATACCAATAAGTCCAAGTTGTAATAATTCAATTATTTAATTTATACTTAATAGGACTTCAATGTTTCCTGACATCACTTTTATTGCAAAATTTCAATGTGTCACCATTTTAAAACAACTTTTACTACAAACGATTAACGAAACTTGAGTATGAACTGAACATTTTCACAACAACTCTTATAAACATTTTTTACTATAATTTGAATTGAACTGAGAACATAAGCATATCATAATCCTGGTCTTGCATGCATTGCCATGAGGTATTAATGAAACCGTATTTATTTAAATTTCAGCTAAATGATGTGAAAACGATTCAAGACTGAATTGAATTCCGCTACAAATCGAAGTAACGGTGAATAATTCTTATATATATTTTTTTGGTTTAATGGATTTATTACATGTCAAATCAAGAAAAAGAATAGCTAGCTAACATATATTTTTAATTTAATATAAGGACCAAGACAAAGAATGACGAACTCATTGGTATACGTATAATTTTCTATTGTTTTTACAAACAATATCCTATAATTTTCGAAAGACGTGGCTAAAAAATTGTCAAAGATGATTATTTGAACAAAATATGCGCTATTGGTATATATGAAAAGAAAATACGAACTCATTCATATAGGTGTTAGAAAAATCAATTCAAGTCAAATGAAATTGAGGCTAGAATCGTAAACGAAATTACTTTCTTTATAAGTATTTCAAGCACTCTTAATATGTCTTAGAGTTGGAACGCAGGAATACCCAGCATAATTCAGCCTTTTGTCGAATTTGCGTAACACCGACGAAAAACTCGAATGCAAGGAAGAGTGTCTGAAAGAGGATTTATGATTTTTGTGTATTTCATTTTGGATTCACAAATGTGTATTTATAGGTCATGCATGTGTTGTTTCATAAGTTTGCAACTCTTCATGAAACAACACATTTTCACCATATATTGCAGTGGTTCATCTATAATGACACAAGGCACCCCTTTATGAAATGTTATAAATTTGAATTCAAAAAACAAATTTATACAACAACCAAAAATCTATTCTCATTTTTTGTCACATTAGAACACACTATGGTAATTATTATTTTATAATTTCCAACAATCCCCCACTTGTTCTAATAATGACAAAAACTCATTCCAGAAATAAAGATATAAAGAGTGTTAATACAGTTAGGTATCTTTTGATTTAAAACTTAACCTTAGTGAGAATAACGTAAAGTGTAATCGAATATTAGGTAGCAATGCTTTTAAATCATTAATCCATGTGATTAGACCGGCGTTACCTTACATACACTCTTTAAAGGTTCTTCCTCTACATATCTCGCTTAGTACTTATTTATGGTCATATGCTATCATGTTTCATGAATTTTTCATGAAAGAAACTCCAACTCTCACTTTGAGACGGCACCATCTCGAAATTCACATAGGTGAAGTTCATATTGTGTCCTTTTCCACGAGACACGTACCCTCGGTATTGAACTTCATTAAGAGTTTTAAAATAAAACGCAACCCTCGTTTTAAGGTCAACGTTATCACGAAATGTTCGACAATTATCCAAATCAACGACTTGTTGTTACCCATTGAAAATCTTGAGGTTAATGTTCTGTTAACGTAAGATTGGGTTGTCGCCGCTGTCGGAACTCTTACTCAAGGAGTTTCAACCCCATACCTCTCGAGGTGGTTTTTACTAAGTCTCTGGTCAGTGGCTTAGTAAATGAATTTCTCAAATTATAGATCGATCGTATATATCCGAGTAAATGATTACATCCTTAATCAATTTTCTCACGAATGTCTAAGGCCTCAGTGCCCAGACTTTCCATTTTACACTTATCTGATTTCTCTTGCTAAATTGACTTGACTAACACATTATGTTAACACCTTTGAAACACTGTATTTAGCCAATGGAACTTCTGACATAAGGTCCCTCAACCATTTAACTTCTTTGACTAGTGGAAGCAAGATCCACACACCATGGCTCCATGGTCAAGAGAGTGATGCATGTTTGTTTCTTGCTCTTCACTACACTAAATTTGGCTTTTAGCAGCACATCTACGAAAGCGCTTTTATGCAAAAGCGCTGCTATAGGTTTCGCTAAAAATAAAACTAAAAAACAAGGGAAAAAAACGCTGCTATAGGGGAACATTAGAAAGCGCTTAAAAAAAAGCGCTGGTAAAGGGTCCCCTTACGAAAGCGCTTTTGAAAAAGCGCTGGTAAAGGCCCCTATTTCAAAGTGCTTTTTGAAAAGCGCTGGTAAAGGTCCCAATATGAAAGCGCTTCCTAAAAAGCGCTGCCTTAGGCCATTAAGTTTTAAAAAATAAAACAAAACAACCAAAATCCCTATTTCATTTTCATGATTTTCAGTCTTCCCTAAATACAAATCTTCTTCTCCAGCTCCGGTCGCCCCTCTCTCTGCCGTCCCTCAGCTCCTTTACTTCTTCCTCTCTCGCAGCACTTTTCCCCAGTTCCTCTTCTTCTCCGACGCTGAAACTCTAAAGTCATTGTTCTTCGCCTTCCATATTTCCTCAGTACGTTCTTCTTCTTCTCCGACGCTGAAACCCCATCGCTGAAACACTATCTCCGACGAAGAAACCTAAAGTCAGTGTGTTTCTTTCTCTAGAATTCCAAAAACCCTAGCTCTTCCGATTCACCCTCACAATGGGTTCCGAGGGATCCAACGTCGTTGGTAATTCTCGAACACATCTTCACTTTGATTTTCATTTTCAATTGTTTACTGTTCTTCGTCTTTCTACTGGTTCCAATTT
The DNA here is from genome assembly GCF_029867415.1 of Vicia villosa. Lineage (NCBI taxonomy): Eukaryota > Viridiplantae > Streptophyta > Magnoliopsida > Fabales > Fabaceae > Vicia > Vicia villosa. The sequence goes on along the minus strand of NC_081182.1, from coordinate 179,276,333 downwards.
TTTGCATTTTTTTGTTTTTTGTTTTTCCAGTGGTTGGTTGCTTGTGTATAGGTTCTCATGTGATTCTCTGCTTGTTTTTTCAATTGTGTTGGATATGTAATTTAGAATTTCTAACTTCCGTTTCTTTGTGTTGAAATTGGTCAAGTGTTTGTTTGAACCTGGTGGTTATGCAAATCATTTTATTTGGAGCTGTGATTGTGTGAATTTCTGGTTATCTGAGCTATTTCTATGATGAATGTAACAGTGAAAGGGGGATATTTTTTGAATTGAATGTGTTTGGGAAATGAACTTTGAATTTTCAGTTTATTTAAGCTCACTGTACTTGATATGGTAATACACGCTTGTTCTCTTCTTTCAGTGTTTTGTTTGTTGAGATTCTAAATTATGTGCATCTCTTCTCACGTATATAGGTATGTATTTTCTTCCACCACATCTAATCGTTCAATGCATATTGGTTCGACTTTCCCATTCGAGAAGCGGTAATTGACCATTTATATGATTAATTTAGTTTGATTTAGGGCCAGTTTGTTTCAGCTTTAAAAAAATGGATTTTTTCTTTGTATTTTTGAAAATAGATTTTCTAAAACTGTTTTTCAAAATATTACAAGTTTTTTTATATTCGTTTTTTCTAAAATGAAACACTTAATTTGACATCCTATAACATATACGTATATAATTGAAGACCAAAACTTAGTCAAAATCTTAATTTTTTCAAAAAGTTGTATTTCAAAAATGATTTTTATGAAAATCTATTTGAAATAGCTTCAAAATTAAGTGATTTTTTGAAATTTTGATATCCAAATTTTTTTTCCATAAATAGATGAAATACCTAAAATCACATTTTAAGAATAACTATTCAAACAAAATTTTCATTTGAAGCTTTTATAAAAAGTTTCTTTGTAAAAAAATTTTTCACAAAATTTGGTAACACTATAAAAATCATTTTTAAAAGAAGCCAAAACAAACGGGCCCTTAACTTAATGCGGTTGTAGGGCTTCTCATGGAGACGCAGCCACACGATAATTTGCAGCATGCACTGGTTTCTTCTAGTGACACCAACAATCTACCCAACGACGCGGTGGTCAATGCGGTGGCCGGTGTTTCAAATCAGAGGTGATTTGCGAATTCACTCGCTCGTTTTTCTGTTTGAGAAACTGTTGGTATGAATTTTGTTACTGTGGTTGGTTTTTTAGAGTCACTGAAGAAAAAAGCCAACATGTTTCAAGGGATGTAATATGTGCCTGGTTTTTGTGTTATTGTGTTATCTGTTCCCTCACCATTCCTGCTTTGAGGTTTTGATTTAATATTTTAATTTCCTAGTCATTAAGTTTTAGTCCTTGCATTTTAACGGTTAAAGTTAATTTTTGTGTTATCATTGTAATTGCTCTTATTGTTCAAGATGGAAAGGACTAGCCTTAGCCTCTATGTGTCTCAGACTGATGTTGATTATGTTTGCCAAACACCAGAGTGGTAGTCAAGTCCCTGCATAGTTCAAAAAATGCTTCTGAAGTTTGGGAAAAAGAGTCACAGCCCAACTACACGCAACACGGAAAACAGATAATGCCAGCGTTAATGGTTCTGAGGTAGATGAGATTGGAACTAAAAGTTCCTCTAATGAAGGTAATGCTTTCATTAAAGTCATCAGCAGATTAAAATTTTTATTGAAAATAAGTCCTATTTTTTCAATTATATCTATGTGTACACAAACTGACTATCAAATGCAATTAATACCACTGGAATTAGTATTGAGATTTACTTTACTTTTCATATTTAGATGTTTGAAAGTAATTTTCTAGTTAAAACAAGGATAATTAAACATTGTGCCAATATCTGTTTAATGACAAATTAGCTATAAATAGTTATATTATATGTATCTTTTTTATCCTCTCATAAAATAATGTCAAGTCCAGCGACTATGTGCATGTCACGTGATATTTTTCTGTTCTGTAACTATTGAAGTCAATTGAGTGTGTGATGATATGAACCATGTAATGTAAACAAATAACATGCCTATGATCATTAAATATGATCATTCAATAGCAATATAATAAAGGGTCAGCGATGTAAAGAACAATTCTGCATACAAAGTTTCACTCTATCAGTCAAAGCGAATAATTAAGCATGAGATGTTGCTTTTGCTCATTCTATTTAAGGCTTCATTTGCCAAGCATTCAGCTGCTTCTTGTGGATCTTCAATGTGACTTATTAGACTCACAGCCTCTTGGTTCTTCATTACCTCCCATATGCCATTGCTTGCTAGTATCAGAAATTCAGTATCAGAGTCAATACTTTCACTTCTGATGACAAGTTCTGAGCTGCTAGAATGCCTGGTAGCTACACCATTTCAGCTTCTACTGATTTAGACAAAACTGATTTCACTTTTGATGTATACCAATCTAGATGACTGGAAAACACTTCTAGAAAACATGTTGTCAGAATGAAACTCATGTTTTCCATTGGAGTGATCTGATACTTAGCCATGAAAAAGAAGCTAAGGTTTTTGAAGCATTTGGTTTCAAAGTGAAGTAGATAGGTGAAGAAGGTTAGATATTAAAGAGAGTGATAAGTGATGTTTTTTTTGGAAGCAAATCTGTATATATATATATATATATATATATATATATATATATATATATATATATATATATATATATATATATATATATATATATATATATATATATATATTTTGTATTTTGTGTTTTGGAGAATTTGATTGTAAACTTAGCTTCTAGAGCACTTATAAAATTAGTGATGTTTTATTTGTATTTTGATAATAAATTTGTGCAATACTAATTCATAAAATGTTTCATATTAAATGTCTTTTTTAATTTTTATTTTTTTAATAGAATAAATGTATTTCTCAAAATATTAGTGAGAATTTGAGATAAGTCAAAATATTAGAAATTATAAAAATAATAGGTTTATTAAAAACACCAACGAAAGCGCTTTTTCAGAAAAAGCGCTGCCTTAGGCCTATATATGAAAGCGCTTTTCAATAAAAAGCGCTGCCTTATGCCAATATATGAAAGCGCGTTTTAAGAAAAAGCGCTGCCTTAGGCCTACCTACGCCAGCGCTTTTGCCTAAATCAAAAGCGCTGCTAAAACCTATAGCAGCGCCACCTACAACAGTGCTTTTAAAGCCTAAAAAAAACGCTGTCGTAGGTCTTTTATGGCATAGTGCTTCCAAGAAATCTCACCTCCAACTAGTGTAAATATCCACTTAGTTGAAAATTTATGATCTCCAACACTCGATATCCAACTCATATTGGTATATCCTTCTAATATGATAGGAAACCTACCATGATGGAGGTCAAGATTTTGGTTTCTTTAAAAGATAATCGAAAATCCTTGTGATGGCCTTCCAATATTCACTATTTGGATTTCTAGTAAATCTACTCATTTACTAATTGCAACTGCTATATTGCATATAGTACATTGCATTAGAAAACCAATTTCACTTGTGTATTCTAATATAGCCATAACTCTTCCATCATCATTTTAACACTAAGATCAAATTGAATATTCACTTTTTGAAACGTGACAGTTTGAGCTTATCAAGAACTTTCTCAACAAAGTGCATTTGACTATGTTCATAACCCCCACTATTTTCGCATTACTTTGATCCCCAAAAAGAGTCTACTAGTCCAAGATCTTTCATCTTGAATGTGAAAATTTTCTCAATATAGTGTGTTTGACTATGTTTTAAACCCCCACTCTTTCTCTTTACTTTGATCGAAAAAAGTGTCCACTATTTCAAGATTTTTCATCTTGAATGTGGAAGCTAGAAACCTCTTTGTTTCTAAGATTCAATTCATCTCATTGTTAATGATCAACATGTAATCAACATAGAGACAAAGGAATATCACAATATTCTCACACAACTTTGTGTACAAATACTTGTCACAAGATGTAGATGAAGAAGGTTTTAGATAATCATGCATGATGATGCAAGAAGGTTTTTTAGATGAAGTGAGAGGTTAAATTATGAGCAATTTAAAGTAGTATAGTATAAATTGAAATGAGTACCTTAGTTAAGTTCTCTAGTCTAAAATATTCACTTGAGTTTCTATGTTCAACCTTCTTGATCAACTTCATCATTGGTGTGCATGACATTTTTGATCCTTTTTCTTCTTTGATAACCTTTGTCTTCATCAAAATTAGATATAAGATATGTTCTCACAATCTCCCTTTTTTGATAATGACAAACTCCTTGAATTCTTGTTTTGATAAGATTGAAAACTCTCCCCATAACTTGTGTGTCTCTCCTTAATTGGTGAATTTTGCAATGGCACAGTCAAACTTTTGATGTCATTGTTTAAGTGTATATTTTAATCTATGCAAGTATTTAACAATATTTCACACCTTTTCCTCATTACTAGCAAGTGCATAATATTCCGGTTGCTCCATGTAAATCTCCTCATCGAGGTCTCTATTTAGGAATGTCGTTTTGACATTCATTTGATGAACTATAAGGTTATGCAAGGAAATTAATGCAGAAAATACTTCTAATTATCATCATCCTTGCTACTGGTGTATATGTGTTGAAATAATCAACGTCTTTCTTTGTCTAAAACCCTTGGTTACTAATCAATCCTTGTAGATGTTTAATGTACCATCACTATGATACATTCTTATAAACATTCACTTGCATCCAATGGATCTTGATCTTTTAAGTAGATTGATAAGTTCCAAGTATGGTTTGACATTATTGAATTCATTTCATCTATGACATCATCCTTCCAAAGAGCAACGTCCTTTGAAGGTACTGCTTTATAAGTCTTAGGATCGTATTCCACTTGAAGAATAAGAACCTTACGAACAAATTTCTTACTATTTTCTTTTATTAGATAAATGAAATAAATTGACTCTCAATTTTGTTTGGTGTCCTTGATCCCTTGTCTTTCATACTCTCTTGTTTATCGTAAGTTCGGATTGTTTTTCAATAATCATTGACAAACTTTCGACTTGTGATTCAACCATTCATGAAGAACCTTTCTCACGAGATTCTTCATTTGTGGAAATATTGATTCCTTATCATCCGTGATAAGGTTCTAAAAATTCCACATCTCAGAATTCAATAGTTATATTAAACTTCAGATGCTTTTTATATACCTTGTAATAAAAATTTGAATCTAATATATATAATTTGAATTCTCCAGAATATATATTAACTTACAAACAAATACAATTAAACCATCAGTATGAAGCAAAATAAATATCTCTGCCGTAGATATATTCAATTTGAAAAAATTTTCAGAGACAACTACTGGATCATGAATTGAAACATAGTAGAATATTCAAGGCCTTTAATTTAATTTGATTTCAGATCTACATATAAAATATTTATGATCTTGAGATGTACATGCATGCTGAATCTTCTGAAACACAATGCTATAAGATACTTTCATAAGAAGATAATAATGTGTCTTTTTAATTAAGTTAAATAAACCAACACATCCATACCGTTTAATTAAGTTTAAATAAACCAACACATTGCGTATTACTTATGTTTTTCCTTTAAATACATGCATGTGCACAGTCTTAGAAATCAAAGTGCTTATCTTTTAAGTAAATAATGTATCCATATATTACACAAAACTGTCTGATACAGTATGTATATTTTAAAGATAAAATTGATTTGAAAATAGTATGGAAACTATTTGCAGTATCCTCAAAATTCATTTGCCATACATATGTTTGAAAGGGTATTGTATAACTTTACTGTACGCATGCTATAAAAAATCTCATAATAAATCATTTTCAAACATCGCATATATAAATAATAATTCAAAGAATCATGTATATTAGCATTATTCAATAATCAATGCATAATAAATTGTCGAAATGAATGTCATGATCTCGGAAAATCATAATAATATCGATAACCATGCTTTAATATCAATTGTTAGAAAAACTTCATATTGAATCATAATATTATGATTTTCCTGTTGGTGTAATTTTTTATTTTATTTTATTAAAAACAATAATAACATACCCGAATCCATGAGACGATTCTTGTTCTTGATTCTTAATACGGGAGTCTCGGTTGCCATTATTTCAATTCAAGTCAAATGGAATCGAGGCTAGAATCGTGAACGAAATCACTTTCCTTATAAGTATTTCAAGCACTCTCAATATGTCTTAGAGTTGGAACACAGGAATACCCAGGATATTTCAACCTTTTGTCGAGTTTCCGTAAGACCGATGAAAAACTCGAATAGTTCATTTTATAAGATTTACTTCTCATTATTTAGCATCTTACATTTTAACTTTGGATGATTTTTAGGATGTATTTCATTGTTGACAAAGATTAAATTTCCATCTTCTTCAGTTAAGTTTTTTATCCTTATATTTTGTTTGTTTTGTGTTTTACATAGATTTAAGAATCAAAATTTTAGATTTCATTTTGTGTTGTCAAGATCTGGGGAAAAGTAGATCTGAAAAATATAGATATAGAGAATAGGAGTTTTGGAGAAAATGAGTATGAAGAAAAGTAGATTTGATTTTTTCCAACTTTTTAGAGTTGAAATATTTGAAGCAATAGGCATCAGGTAAGCAATAGGCATGAGGTAACACAAATGAGACTTTTGTATACAAGTATTCCCTATCTCTCTCTTTCCTTTTGATATTTTGGTGTATAACATCCACTATTTTACTTTTGTATACCTATATTCCTATTATATGTTTTTCAGGTTTATGGGTGCGGTTGTACTTCAAAAATGCATTGGAGGCTAGGGTGGGAATGGTTCTTCAAGTTTATGTGTTTTATTTTCTGATACAATGGAGCATATAGATTAGTCATTCTTTTGGAAAACACATGATTAGTTTATGTGTGTATTAGCAAGAGATTTGGATTGTCAGGGAGATATTGGATGAGAAGATTGTAAAATTGTCTGTTTTAGGTTTTTTATTGTTTTAAATTTTTTTATTTTTAGATTTCATTTGTTTATTCCTATTTTCTATTGGTTTGAATTTTTATTTTTAAAATGATATTTTTTGTTGTTGTTTCAAAAATGGTTTAAATTTTTTATTGTAATTATTTTTTATTTACAGTAAATTTTATTTACTTTATTTACTGCATTTTCTTATAGCTTCTTGAATGTTTCTTTTTCTTTTTGTGAGAGGAGAAAAGGAGTATTATTTGACATGACACCATTAATATATTTAATATCATCAATTGTTTTTTCAATAAAAATGTATAGTATTTTTATTTAATATCATACATTATTAAGCAATAAACAATTATTATGACTTGGATTTAAATATTTTTATAAATAAAAAAAATCTTCTCCTTAAGTTACCATAAAAAATATAGTGTTGTTTACTTATATAAAAATTATGTTAATAGAAATATTAGATATTATAAGAAAAATGCTTCATAATTGCGGTTAGTTAGAAATAATAGATAATAACAACATTGGCTAATAAAAAATATGACTAATTTGTTGGATAGAAGTGTAACGTGAATATGTAATAGTATGTAATAATGACATTGTCAAGTCACTCTGTTTGTTTTTTGTATAATCACATCAATACTTTATTTTCAAAATCTTCTTTTCATTATCTCCCCGAGAAAAATATATTCCATTTTCTCAATACTATATTTTGATTAAAATGTAATACTATAATATTTTAATTTTATTTTGAATTATAGTTATAAAAGTCTAATCCCTCTCAATATTCTTATGTTATTAAAAATATTGCATCTTAAATTAAAAATAATATTAAATTATCTTTTTCTGTTATAAAATTCAATTGGTGTAATAAATACAAACACACTTAACTTAACAAATCAATCATATCAGAAAAATCATATACAATTTTATATAATTAATAAATAAAAATATGTTTCAAATTTGTAATAAATAATAAGAATATAAAATTGTAATATCCTAAACTAAATATATTAAAATTAATGTATCAATCCAAACACGGAATAAATGTTGTTGTTTTTATAATTAATTATATTATTAAATTTTTTAGTATTTATTTTTGGATATATTACCATAGTCTTATTGATCTAAATATTTTTACGGGTACCAGACATTTTTCTTACATTTAATTATTATTTTTTCACGGGTACCATACATTTTTCTATACATTCAATTATTATTTTTTCACGGGTACCAGATTTTTTTTTATACATTCAATTATTATTTTTTTACGGATACCAAACAATTTTTTATTAAAAAATATACATTTAAAATAAATGCGCGTCTAATACCAGAACCCGTGCAAACGCACGAGTTTGTTACTAACATATTTATGAATGTTAGAATCAAATAACAAGTATCAACAAGTCGTATCTATAGACAAATATATTTTTCTCTTTCATTTAGTTTAAAAGTTTTCAAAATAATTAAGTTGTCAAACTTTTTATGTCACTTATACCATATATACGCTTATTTAACTTTTAGATCGCTTTATACATTTTTTGGGTTATTGAACCCAAGACATTTTGATGACTAGCTCACCCCTCATACGACTAGACTATGAAATCACATATAAAATATGAATGCCATTAATCAATGTTATGTTCAATATTTTAAGAAAACTATAGCTTGAAAAAACACAAAATTTGATATGAGTAGGTGTTGAACTCATGACTCTTTCCTCCACAAACTACTCACTTTTCACAAGGTTCAATTTTTCTACTAATAAAATTTTATAAGATTAACTAATTTTTTTGTTCCCTATAAGTTAGTGAGTTTTTGAATTTAGTCTCTGTATCTTTTATTTTTTGGTCTTTGTGTCTTTTGTTTTTTGGTCTGAGTTCCTATATACTCTCTCCAGCCTGAATTATAAGTAAATATTCTTTTTTTAAGTTCATTGAGTAATGAATGTATCTAGTCTACTACAAACAGAACCAACTTATCCTAGTTTAGAAAAATGGGAACAGGATCGCGCGGGAAAAGGGGACGAGGGAGGCCACCAAGAGTGGCGCCACCGCCACCGGAAACCCAACCTCCACCATCGCCTCCGGTGAAGGAGAACCCTGTTGCCAGGCCAGAGGAGAAGAACGATCAGGTAGATGGAAGGATTGAGGAAGAGGAACTGAGTGAGAAGGAAGAAGAAGTGGAAACCCTAACTGTTAGAAAGATTGTAAACGATGATAAGCCCGAACCAAGAAAGATTGAAGAACGCAAACTGTGGGTTGATGTTCTAGCAGAGAATCGGAATCCAGCGAAAGGATTACCTATGCAATTTGTTGCTCCAATTGTGGTCAATGGAGGAATTGAGATTGAGATTGAAGAAGAAGATATTGCTTCAGAGGTTAAGTTCTGGGAAACGGCTTTAATCTTGTATGCGATGGGTGAAGATCTGAGTATGAATATAGTCAAGAATTTCATGGAGAAGGCGTGGAACTTTGTGAAGCTTCCTGAATTATACTATCATGATGAAGGTTACTTCATGATTCGATTCAAATCGCACGCAGATATGGATGCTGTCTTAATGCAGGGGCCTTACACTTTGCGAAACATGCCTCTGATGCTAAAGGAATGGAAGCCAGATTTTAACCTAAAGAGAGATATGTTGAGAACTCTCCCTCTTTGGGTTAAGCTCCCAAAATTGCCTCTGCACCTTTGGGGAGCAAAGAGCTTAAGCAAAATTGGTAGTGCCATTGGAGTTCCTGTAGTCACTGATGAATGCACAGCAAGCAAATTAAGGGTTTCATATGCTCGCATTCTAGTTGAGGGGGACATAACCAAGGAGATGGTCAAGGAGATAGCTATCAAGGACTGTGAAGGTAGAAAGCTTATGCAGCCTGTGGAGTATGAGTGGAAGCCTCTATTCTGTGATAGATGTCAAAGCATTGGTCACAAATGCAAAGATTATGTAAAGAAGCAATGGAAGCATAAAGAAAAGCCCCCTGATCCTCTACAAAATATCTCTGTTCAGGGTTCTACTAATGAAACAGAGACTAAGCAACAAGATGAAGAGAAGGATGATGCTACATGGACAAAAGATAGATCAGCCATTAAAGATAAAGGTACTAGAATTCTGTCTGGAACTAATGCTGATATAAATTGTGTTAATGGTTTTAAGGCACTAGGGGTTTTGAATGACCTTATAGTGACCTTAGATAGAGGACCATGTTATTCTATTGGAATGTGAGGGGACTTAACAAATCAGGCAAAATTAAAGATATTAGTTCCCGTCTCAATCATTTGAAGCCTGATATTTTGATTCTTACTGAAACTAGAGTTAAGGTTACTAAAGCTAAGTTTATTAGAGAGAAGCTTAACATGTATGAGCACTATATAGATAACTACCATAATCATGAGAATGGGAGGCTCTGGATTACCTGGAATGATAATAATATAGATGTGAAGATGGTTAGGAGTTCTGAGCAATACATCCATTGTGGTATATATGATGTTAAAGGGGTCTTCCAATACTGGCTCACTGCAATTTATGCCAAGAATCAAATAGAGCAGGGGAAAATTCTTTGGAAGGATATTACCAAAATGAGACCTAATGGCCAGGATCCTTGGTGCTTCATTGGTGATTTTAATAATGTCATGAGGGCACAGGATAAAATTGGGGGTAGACTGGTTACTGAATCAGAATATATTGATCTTCAGGATATGATGACTCACATTGGCCTTGCAGAGATGGATAGCTGTGGGGATTATTTCACTTGGTGCAACAGAGATACTGATGATACTATTCACTCTCGAATTGATAGGCTTATTGGCAATGGAGCTAAATTCTTTAAAGCTAGCTGGAACATTGTTAAACATGATGTCATTGCTGGAGTCCAAGATTTATTTATTAAAGGTAATTTGTTCAAAGCTTTTAACAGGATTGTAGTCACTCTGGTTCCAAAACATGACCAAGCAAATGAGGTGAAGGATTTTAGGCCTATTGCAGGATGCACAACATTATACAAAATTATTTCAAAAATCCTGACTAATAGACTGGGCAGCATCCTCAATGAGATTATTCATCATAGCCATGCAACTTTCCTGGAAGGGCAAGTGATCCATAATCATATCTTGCTTGCATATGAGTTGATGAGAGGGTATAATAGAAAGGGTGGTACTCCAAGATGTATGTTGCAGATAGACCTCCAAAAAGCCTATGACATGGTTGATTGGACTTCCTTGGGGACTGTCATGGCTGAAATGGGGATTCCTGCAAAATTCATCAAATGGATAATGGTAGGCATGACTTCTGTGAGCTATAGATTCAATGTGAATGGAGAATACTCAGACATATTAGAGGCTAAAAGAGGCATAAGACAAGGAGATCCAGTATCCCTTTTCCTCTTTGTGATAATGATGGAATACATGAATAGAGTTCTAAATAAGATGGCTCTGAACACTAATTTTAAATTCCATAGTAAGTGTAAAAAGCTGAATATCACTCACCTTGCATTTGCTGATGATGTTTTGTTGTTCAGCAGAGGTGATGTCCATTCTGTGGAACTGCTCCTGGAGGCTTTTAAAGTCTTTTCTAACACTACAGGTCTTATTGTCAACCCAAAGAAATGCAAGGCTTTTTATGGAGGGATGGATTCTGATACTAAGCAAAAAGTGAGCCAGATTACAGGTTACACTGAAGGCCAGCTTTCTATAAGATATCTTGGTATCCCTTTAGCTAGTAGATAGCTTAACTTGCAGCACTATCCTTTAATTAATAAAATTGTTAGCAGAATAAGGCACTGGTCAGCACATCTTCTTAGTATTGCTGGCAGAATTCAATTAGTCAGGAGTATCATTGGTGCCATTGCTCAATATTGGATGCTCTGTTTACCCCTCCCTGAAACGGTTATAAAGAAGATTGACTCTATCTGCAGGTCCTTTATTTGGTCAGGGAAAGCAACCATTGGCAGAAAGAGCCCTGTGGCTTGGAAACAAGTCCGCAGGCCTATGAAAGATGGAGGCCTGAATATTCTGAATTTGAACACCTGGAATACAGTGGCCTTGATGAAAAGTCTTTGGAATATTTGTATGAAAGTTGATAACCTATGGGTCAAGTGGATCCATACTTATTACTTGAAAGGTAGAGATTACAGAGCAGAGATTAATACGAATAATTGCACCTGGATTTTGCAGCATATCATGGCAAGGATCCAAGACATCAATGATATACAACTACTCTGGAATAGCATGATGGCTCATGGGAAGTTCCAGATGATGAAGGTCTACTATGAGCTTATGGGTGAAAGTAATAGGGTGGAGTGGTACCATTTGATGAGTCACAAGTTTGCAAGACCTAGAGCTAAAGTGATATTGTGGCTTGCTATACAAGATAGATTACCAACAAAGAAGAGACTGCATAGATTGGGATTGTTGCAGGATACCATCTGTGCATTATGTAAAGTGGAAGAGGAAAGTTTATAACACTTGATGTTCCATTGTAACCACACTGTGGATCTTTGGCGTGTTATCATGGAATGGCTGGACAGTAAAGTCACAAACAATATTGGCTTCGACTGGATTAAACAAGTCACGAAAGGCAAGGGTAGGAAGAGAGGTCTTCTTAAAGTTGCTGTGACTGAAGTTTTGTATCGTCTCTGGATGTATAGGAATAATAGAATCTTTGGAAACTTGGGGGAGTATAGAGATATACATAATGTGGCTAGAAATATAATTGATGTTTTAGTATATAGAGGGTGGCAAAAACCCAATTATAGAGAGCTTATAGTTAATTCCCTTATGTAAATTTAGGTCATTTATGGCTTTTATAGCTTGGTTGTAATTGCTCACATTTGAAATAAATAAAATCTTTTATTTCAAAAAAAAAATGTATTTGGTCTACATAAAAGACCAGATACATTCATTATTTAATGAAGCTAGAAAGAGAATATTTGCTTATAATAATAGCCAGAGGGAATATACTGTATATCTCACTTTCTTGTTGACTTTAGTCCCTTTTCTATTTTTTTAATAACATTAATTCCACGTAAACAATTTTTTTTAATTCTTTTTGTTTGGTTCTTAAATTTTCAAATGCAAAAGCATTTACATAGTACTCTCTTTTCCCTAGGCCAAACATTTATTTATGTTATAGTATTGCACATTAATATATATGCTTCATTTGTGTTATGACATTCCAACAACAATAGTTTTTTTTTAAAGCAAGAGATTGATATTAAGAAATCGCACTAGGGGTGCAACCCTTACACCAAAAAAAACACCAGATTACAAGTACTCGAAACAAGACATCGGTAACTTGTACCAATCATAATAACTAGAAAAGGAAAAAGCCTCGCTTAATCTAGCTAACCAACTCCAAGAAAAGTACAAAACATTGTAAACCACCACCTCAAAGTTGAATTGGACATGCTCAAAAATTATCGAATTTCGCATGAGCCAAACGCTCCAAATTAATGAGATCCAAATGAAATTCAGCTTCTCCCTAACGTTGCCTTTCTTCACCTTTTCTTGAACCAACATAAAGATTTTGAATTCTTCCAGCGTAAGATATCTTTTATCACCAATCCAACAAAACACCCACTCCCATACTTTATGCGTTACCTGGCAGTCAAAGAACAAATGCGAAGCGGACTCCGCATGATCCCCACAAAATGCACAGTTGAGATTATTGATATTCGAGATGCATCTAGCAATTAGAGAATCGATGGTAGGGAGCCTCGCAACGAAAAACCTCCAAGCAAATATAGCTATCCGAGCCGGAAGATCTAATCACCAAACAATGTTCAAAATCTTGCACGTTACCGGTTGCCAAGAACCGATCTTAGCACGAGCACACAAAGAGGAGATGCTTGCTACCGAGAAAAGACCATTTGGATTCTGCTTCCAAACAAAACTATCATCACCACTGCCTCCATGCTGAACCGCATCCAGCACCGCCTTACACCCAGCCCACTGAACCGAAAGAACCTGACAGCCCATTACCGTCTCCACAGCTTCAGCAAAACCCAATAATGCCGCATACTGCCAGCAAACACCTCCACCGGACCTATCAAGAACAGAGGAAACCGAGCACCACTTGTTAGAAGATACTGCATAAAGGCCAGGAAAAAGCATACACAGAGATTTATCCCCACACCAAACACTGTTCCAAAACAGAATATCAGAGCCATCATTTAAAATACACTTAATATTGCTCTTAAAACCTTCCTCACTATCTTCAGTCTTGACTTCATTCATCATAACTTCCCTCCACCACATAGATTCTTTTGAAATCCTCCCTTCCACACCTTTCCCTTGCACAATAAGCTTTGGTTCAACATATCTATATTTAATAAACCTCCACCAAATCGCTTTGTCCTCTGTGAGAATTCTCCACTTCCATTTGAGAAGGAGTGCCTTGTTTATTTCACCAACATCCCTTATGCCGAGACCTCCCTTCTCCTTGGTTTTGCACACCGTATTCCAATCAACCCAATGAATGCATCTCTTTTCCTTACTCCCTCCCCAAAGGAAGTTAGCAATTAAACCTCTGATTTCTTTTATAACCAAACTCGGAGCTTTGAAAAAAGAGAACATGAAAGATGGAATAGTATTAAGAACCGCATTGATAAGCATAACTCTACCTCCGATTGATATAGATTTGCCTTTCCACACCGATAGCCTATTATTAATGTTTTGAATAGCTCTCACCCACAATTTCCTACTTCTATGATTACCCCCTACCGGGATTCCAAGAAAGGTAAACGGAATCACGCTTCTTTTGCACCCAAGGAAAAAAGTCGCCGCATTCAAAAACCACTCACCCACGTTAACACCAAAAACATTGCTTTTTACAAAATTTATTCTCAAACCCGACACCAATTCAAATCCTCTCAACACTACTTTCAAACACCAAAGGTTATCGGTAGTCGGCTCCCCAAGCATAATGGTGTCGTCCGCAAATTGTAAAATGTCCACAACCTCACCTTCACCAAACTTGAAAGGTTTAAACTCCCCTAACTCCACCGATTTCCTCACTAACGCGGTAAGACCTTCCATAGCAAGAACAAAAAGGAAGGGAGATAACGGATCTCCTTGCCTTAGGCCCTTGTAAACTTCAAAGTCTTTAGTCGGGCTACCGTTCACAAGAATGGACATATAGCTCTTAAGAACACTTTCTTCCAACCACTTGAGCCATATGTCCCCAAATCCCATTTCCTTGAGAACAAATCTCAAGTAATCCCAATACGTCCCCGAATCTCGAGATGCCTTAAGTATATGACAATAGACCAAGGAAACTGTACGGCATGTACCGATACGGTTGATCTGGTAGTCATCGTTAGTGCGATACTTTGGTTTATACTGATGTCCCTTGAAAACGATCAAGGAGTATATTAGGCTTCCGAAATGTCATTAAACACTAATTTGTCTTAGAACCTTTTTAGTTGAACTTGACTTGTGGCCTATTAAGTGGCTAGCTTTGAAATTGATCGAAGTTAGTTATCCTCGAGGAATATTTTGATCGGCCGCTCGAGCGCCGTATTGAGATGTTACTTCCAAGGATCATAGAACCCGAATACTATTCTAGGACAGGTTTTAACCAACTCAACTTCAGTGGGGAGGGTATCACCTATTAGCTCCATGCAAGCCTTTAAACCTAAGGCTATTGTTTGATTTGTTTTTGTGTGCCACATGTTTGCATCATAAGCATATCATTTTTGCACCAAACACTTCAAGGATCAAAGAGTTTACCTTTGTTTTTGCAGGTAATGGCTCCCGCCACCAAAGATTACATCCGAATCAACATCTCAACGGTACCATCTGAACTAAAAGACTTAGTGTCAGAATTCCCCAGGAATGTTCAATTCACTGAAAGGCATGGTCACCTACTCCATTTGGTTACCTCAAAATTTGAAGAAGACATGATACGGGTCCTGTTCCAGTTCTTTGACCCTGAACATCATTGCTTTACCTTTCCTGATTACCAGTTGGTACCCACTTTGGAAGAATTCTCTGAACTAATTGGATTGCCTGTTCGAAATCGATTACCTTTCACTGGTTTAGAAAGGATTCCAAAACCTGAAGTCATTGCTGCTGCTTTACATCTGCGGAAATCAGAAATCGAGTCCAATTGGGAAACAAAGAGTGGAGTTAAGGGTTTGCTTGCCAAGTTCTTGTTGGAAAAGGCTCGACTACTGCTAGAAAACAAAAGTTATCCAGCTTTTGAGGAAGTTATGGCACTTTTGATCTATGGGTTGGTTTTATTCCCAAATCCCGACCAGTTCATAAGTGTACACATCATCAACCTTTTCCTAATCCGTAACCCGGTACCAACATTGCTGGGAGACATTCTACATTCTCTACACACTCGTACCATGAAGAAACGAGGAACTCTCATGTGCTGTATACCACTACTGGCTAGGTGGTTTACATTTCATCTTCCCCGATCAGTGTTGAGAAATGAACAAAGAATGCAATGGCCTCGCAGGATTATGTCTTTGTCTCATTCAGATATCCGGTGGAACAACTTCTTTCAAAGAGACATTACTATCATTGATCATTGTGGAGAGTACCCTAATGTGCCACTCCTTGGCATCAAAGGAGGCATCACTTACAATCCCTCTTTAGCTCTACGCCAATTCGGATATGCAAGGAGCAACGGTCCTCATGACATGATTATCCGTGGCATTGTGTTTGATTACGAGAATGATTCTCATAGACACCGACGAAGGTTCATACATGCATGGGGCAGTGTCTATAGAATAGAAAGCAAAACTCTGGGGCAATGGAATTCTATTCCTATGGAACCTTACCTCAGATGGGTCCGCACTCATGCTCAGAAACTCCTTATGCCATATCCTGCTGTTCTACCTGTGACTATTGAACCAGAGGTCGAAGGATATGAACCTCAAGTTATTCTACACCCGGACATGCCAACTGACCTAGAAGAGTTGCAAAAATCATGGGTTCAACTCAAAGAGGAAAGAGACACCTTCAAATCATACTGTCAAGACTATGAGAGAAGGATATTGGAGCTCACCGGACAGCTTCAAGAAGAACAGCAGATCAACACATTCCTGGGGGCAAAGAGAAAGCGTCCACGGGAGACTTGAAGGATCATTTATTTTATTTCTGTCTTGTAAGCCCAAATGAAGCAAAGAAAAAAGAAGCAAAAAAAAAAGAAATAAATTGATTAACTAACGTTTGTTTCTTCTTTAACAAATCTAAACTCTAAGATCCTTGAAACATTGCACACACATTTCACTTCATGCATTGCATATACATTTCATACATTGCATTCATATACATTGCACATACATTTCATACATTGCATACACATGGCATCCAGTCATACACATTGCATAACAGGTTCACATGACAGATTTCTCATCTTCTCGCTGTTTATTTCAGTCAGAAGAGATGGAATCTGAAATGAGTATCAAGAATCTCGAAGCACAGAATGCCGAAGTTCAAGTGGCAATTCTGGAACTAGCAAAGGGGCAACAAGAACTGAAAGCCCTGATAATCAAGAAGAAAAAGAAGCCCAAAGGATCTGTAGGCGTGAGTCACCTGAAAAGGAAGATCAAAATCCCAGTCAAAAAGTTCAAAAAGCCACCGATCCCTGAAACAGTCGGTGATGATGAACAAGAAGACAATCAAAGCAACCAGGGTTCTGCTAAACCCTCTCTCTCTTCAAATGAAGAAAATGATCATTCTGGGGACGAACCGGATAATGAAAAATACCAACAGCTGGAAGACCGTATGAAAGCTATGGAGATACAAAAAATACCCGGCTTAGATTTCAATGATCTGGGACTCATCTCGGATGTTGTTATCCCTCCAAAATTCAAAGTTCCTGTCTTTGCAAAATATGATGGAGTTTCTTGCCCGAAACTACATCTGAGATCCTATGTAAGGAAGATACAACCTCATACAACGGATAACAAATTGTGGATTCACTTCTTCCAAGAAAGTCTGTCGGGTACACAACTCGAGTGGTACTACCAGCTGGAAAATACCAAGGTTCATACTTGGGAAGAATTAGCTGCTGCTTTTTACAAACAGTACCAATACAATGCTGATCTTGCACCAACCCGTACTCAACTAAGGGGTATGTCTATGGGACCAAAAGAAAGTTTCAAAGGATATGCACAAAAGTGGAGAGATATGGCTGGAAGGGTTCAACCACCCTTATCTGATCGCGAACTAGTCGACATGTTCATGGGCACTTTAACTGGCCCTTTCTATAGCCATTTGCTGGGAAGCTCATCATCAGGTTTCACTGACCTGATACTGACCGGAGAACGTGTCGAAAGTGGCATTCAAAATGGAAAAATTCAAATAGGTTCCTCCTCTGGTACCACAAAAAGGCCCATCAGCGGGAGAAATGAGGTCAATGCAACGCAAATTCAGAAAAGTCGCAAAAGTGAGCAACATCAATCTGTAGGGGCAGTTCTGATCTCCGCATCTGCACCTCAAAAAGATCAACAACCAAAATATACGCATCGACCAGATGCACCAAGAAGAAATTTCACCAGAATCAACATGCCAATCTCTCAAGCATTGCAGCACTTGCTAAAAGCAGATCTGATCACATTAAAAGGTCCTCCAAAGAATGTCAACACTTCCTCTCCGAATTATCGCCCTGATGCGACATGTGCCTATCACTCAAACTTTCCAGGACATGACGCAGATCACTGTTGGGCCCTGAAAAATAAAATACAAGATATGATAGATGCTGGGGAAATTGAGTTCGATTCTCCAGAAACTCCAAATGTCATCACTGCACCTATGCCAAAGCATGACAAAACTGTTAACGCTATCCTGGACACTGTTTACATCTATGATGTGAACGAATTATCAACTCCACTCTGCGAAGTCAAAGGAAAGCTAATCCGAGCTGATTACTTTCCAGGGTGTGACCCCGATTGCTTTTACTGCTCCTGCTGCCCAATGGTTGTGAAAATCTGAGGATGGGAATTCAAAAATGGATGGATCGCCGTATCATTATGTTTGAGAGGCTCCCTTCTATGGACGTGCTGTGCGAAGTCTTTACAAACGGGATGAGAATAGAGGATGCCTCAATGATCTCCAGCTTACCATTCAAAATCTCTGCCAAGGCTCCATTCAAAATTTCTGCTACACTCAAAGTGGCATCAGTAGTCATTGCTAGTCCAACTCCATTTCCATACTCCTCAGACAAAGCTGTCCCAGGGGGATACGACACTAATGTTTATGTTCATGGAGTTAAGCAGGGTACCTCGACTGAAGAGACCGCAAAGTTAACTACTCCAACTGTGGGTAATATTGTGGGTACCAGCAAGATCACGAGAAGTGGAAGAATCTTTTCACCAGAAATTTCTCCAAATGTTGCTGCTGGTCCAGTCCGAATCCCAGTTCCTAATCAAAATGTCAACGCTCGAGGCAAAGAGCCACAAGTTGAACAAATTCAAACCCCGGTGGAGATCACTGCTGAGGATCCATCAAAGCAAGAAATGGAGGAAATATTGAAAATCATCTGCAAAAGTGATTACAATATTGTTGAGCAACTGGGGCACACTGCTTCAAAAATCTCAATGCTATCTCTGCTAAAATATTCAGAAGCTCATGCCAAAGCTCTGATGAAGTTCCTGAAAGCTGCGCATGTGCCTCAAGAGATCTCAGTCGACCAATTTGAGAATTGTGTTGCCAATCTAACCGTGAGCAATGGTCTCGGTTTCTCCGATGTGGATCTAACCCCTGCTGGAAAAAATCACAACAAAGCCTTACATATCTCCATTGAATGTAATGGCACCACTCTATCTCATGTGCTAGTAGATAACGGTTCTTCTTTGAAAGTGTTACCGAAAATAGTACTAGAAAAGCTTGACTTCGAAGGAATTGTGTTACAACCAAGTGATGTTGTGGTAAGAGCCTTTGACGGGTCAACCAGAACGGTATACGGAAAAGTGAATCTCCCAATCAGAGTGGGTTCTCAAATCTTTGATTCTATCTTTTACGTAATGGAAATTCACCCAGCCTACTCCTGTTTACTTGGACGCCCTTGGATACATGGGGCAAACGCTGTAACTTCTACCCTGCATCAGAAGTTAAAATATCCAGTAAAAGGAAAGATTGTCACAGTCTATGGCGAAGAGGAATATGTGGTTAGTCACCTAAGCAATTCCAAATATGTTGAGTTGGAGGACGAATTCATCGAAACTCCATGCCAATCATTTGAGGTGGTCTCCCCAGATGTCTCTACCACCAAGCATATTCCTGCTACTCCAACTACAACTATGGCTTCTCTCAAAGATGCCAAAGCCATGATTGAACAGGGTGATTGCACAGTATGGGGACAGCTTCCCGATATACCCTACAAGTCTGACAAGCTAGGCCTGGGCTATGATAGTGAAAATCAAAAGAATGATCAAGGTCCTCGTTCTGGAGGATTAATGTCACACTTCGTCAGCCAAGAAGTAAACGCTATTGAAGATGAAGGAGTGTTCTTGAACCATATCATTCAGCCATATCCAGATGAGATTCCACCCATTTCCATGGGAATGTGGGATGCTGTGGGAGAACCAAACGGCGGGTATAATTATCAGTATGCCGCACCTCAGAATTCTTATATTGCTATGGAAGACCTTACCCCGACTGGATGGGGTGATCAAATTGGAAATGACGAAAGTTTCACAAGTCCCGTCACTGAGCAATATCAAAATCCACCCAAAGAAGTATGGGACACGCTAGGAGAACCCAGCGGCAAATATGACTATATGGTGAAATACTCCGCTCCTCCGAGCTCACAAATTGCTATGAAGGACATTGTCCCAACTGGATGGGATGAACATTACGATGACAATTTCGCTCTTGAAGAAGCCAGGGAAATACCAAATAACGAGGGTTGCTTTCTGTCAGCATACACTCCTCATCAGGATGCACAAGTCTCTATTCAAAGTATCATCCCGACTTCATGGGACGGCCTTATCGAGCATCTCGCTCAGCCAACAGAGATATCTCAGCCTGGGCTCTCGTATCCAGCAGAGTATATCCCTTATCCCGAAGGATCACCGGCTCATTTTCCCACTAATGAAATCAATGATGTGGAAGATGAAGAAGACAACTGCAACTGGAACAGCTGGGTACCCCCTGCTCACAACAGTGGATTGAACAAATGGAAAGCTGAGGATGTGATCTCCTTTGACCAGGAGTAAATGCCATTTCCTGTTTTCTTTGTGTATATTGTGCAAAGATAAAAATGGTTCCTGAACAATCGAACCATGAGCTTGAAAGCCGTGTGCCTTAGCACACCGGTCCTTCTATAAGGGCTTATCATATCATGATCATGTGCATTCAATAAAATCATGGGACGCTTGCATATTTAAATTTTATGATCCTTTTTCCTTCTTTCTTCGCTTTCAAATAGCTATGTTTTTTTCTTCACACACACTCACATAACTAACATGCAGATTCACATACACTCTGGATCCAGTCAACAACGATTCTGCTATTGCCCGTCATGACTTTGAAAATCCGATCTACCAAGCTGAGGACGAAAGTGAGGAAGATTGTGAAGTGCCAAGAGAACTTGCAAGGCTGCTAGAACAAGAAGACAAGGCCATACAGCCTCACGAGGAGCCAATTGAGGTCATCAATTTGGGCAACAACGAAGAAATGAAAGAAGTCAAAATAGGGGCTGATTTAGAACACAGCATCAAGCAAAGACTGATTCAAATGCTGCGAGACTACGTCGAGATATTCGCCTGGTCCTATGAAGATATGCCAGGCCTTGACACGGACATTGTAGTTCATCGCCTGCCAATCAAAGAAGGTAGCACTCCGGTCAAACAGAAACTACGAAGGAGTAGGCTTGATATGTCAAAAAAGATCAAAGACGAGGTTGAAAAACAGTTCAATGCCGGATTCCTAAAAGTTGTAAGTTATCCTCCTTGGATAGCTAACATCGTCCCTGTACCTAAAAAAGACGGGAAAGTCAGAATGTGCGTGGACTACAGAGATCTGAACCGGGCAAGCCCCAAAGATGATTTCCCTTTACCACACATCGATGTACTGGTTGACAATACCGCACAATGCAAGGTATTCTCCTTTATGGACGGATTCTCAGGGTACAATCAAATAAAGATGGCACCCGAAGACATGGAAAAAACAACCTTCACAACACCCTGGGGAACCTTTTGTTACAAAGTAATGCCCTTTGGTCTGAAAAATGCAGGAGCAACCTATCAACGTGCAATGGTAGCGCTATTTCATGATATGATTCATCAAGAAATAGAGGTGTATGTCGATGACATGATTGCAAAATCCAACACCGAGGAAGAACATCTGGGTCATTTACACAAGTTGTTTGACAGACTCAAGAAATACAAGTTGCGACTGAACCCAAATAAGTGTACCTTTGGAGTAAGATCCGGCAAACTCTTAGGTTTCATCGTCAGCAGCAAAGGTATTGAGGTTGATCCCGCCAAGGTTAAAGCCATTCAAGAAATGCCTATACCTCGTACTGAGAAACTAGTCAGAGGATTCTTGGGACGTCTAAATTACATCGCCCGATTTATTACCCACATGACTACTACTTGTGTGCCGATCTTCAAACTGTTGAAGAAAGATCAAATGGAAAGGTGGAATGACAAATGCCAGTTAGCCTTTGACAAAATCAAAGAATATCTCCAAAAACCTCCAATCTTGTTGCCACCTGTGGAAGGCAGACCTCTGATAATGTACCTAACTGTGTTAGAAGACTCAATGGGGTGTGTACTAGGACAACATGACGAATCCGGCCGAAAGGAGCACGCAATCTACTATCTTAGAAAAAAGTTTACCGATTGTGAAACAAGATACTCACTACTCGAAAAAACTTGTTGTGCCTTAGCTTGGGCGGCTCGCCGACTAAGACACTACATGCTAAATCACACCACTTTCCTAATCTCCAAGATGGATCCCATCAAATACGTGTTCGAAAAACCTGCTCTCTCTGGAAGAATAGCGAGATGGCAAATGATCTTAACAGAATATGACATTCAATACACTTCACAAAAAGCAATCAAAGGAAGTGTGGTAGCTGATCATCTGGCTCATCAAGCAGTGGATGATTATCAAGCATTGAACTTTGACTTCCCAGACGAAGACATTATGCTAGTCAATGACTACAAACAACCAGGACCAGAAGAAGGACCCGAGCCAGGATCCCGGTGGACTATGGTTTTTGACGGAGCTTCTAATGCACTTGGCAATGGCATCGGAGCTGTGATCATTTCCCCCGCAGGAAGTTACACACCGTTCACTGCCAGATTATGCTTCAATTGCACTAACAATATAGCCGAATACGAAGCATGTATTCTGGGTCTTAAAGCTGCAATCGATCAAAGAATCAAATTCCTGGAAGTCTACGGAGACTCGGCCTTGGTAATCTACCAAGTCAAAGGGGAATGGGACACAAAGCACCCAAATCTAATTCCTTACAAAGAATATGTGCTGAATTTGATTCTTTACTTCGAAGAAATCACTTTTGAACACATCCCACGCGAGGAAAATCAACTAGCTGATGCTTTAGCTACCATATCATCCATGTTCAAAGTCAGGTGGGACAACGAGGCACCTATGATCACCATTTACAGGCAAGATGAACCATCCTATTGCAATGAGATCAATACCGAAGGAACCGAGGAAAAACCATGGTTCCATGAAGTAAAAAGATATCTCGAAGCTCAGGAGTACCCTGAAGGGGCATCCATTAACGACAGAAAGTTTCTAAGGAGATTTGCTGCCAAATTCTTTCTAAGCAATGGAACCTTATACAAACGCAACCATGACTCGACTTTACTTCGCTGTGTAAACAAGAAAGAAGCAGAACAGATCATGGAAGAAATACACAATGGTGCCTTCGGTACTCATTCCAGTGGACATACAATGGCTAAAAAGATCCTGAGAGCAGGTTATTACTGGTCTACCATGGAAACAGACTGCCATCATCACTCCCGAACATGTCACAAATGCCAGATATACGCTGACAAAGTACATGTACCTCCAGTTCCATTAAGCGTCCTGACGGCTCCTTGGCCTTTTGCAATGTGGGGTATTGATATGATTGGAGAAATCAAACCTACTGCCTCCAACGGACATCGCTTTATCCTGGTCGCTATTGACTACTTCACAAAGTGGGTAGAAGCAGCTTCATTTGCTTCTGTCACCAAAAATGTGGTGGCCCGGTTCATCAAATACAATCTCATTTGTCGGTATGGCATCCCTGAACGGATTATCACGGACAATGGCACAAATCTAAACAACAGAAATTACTGAACTTTGCACACAGTTCAAGATCAAGCATCATAATTCCTCTCCATATCGACCAAAGATGAACGGCGCGGTGGAAGCTGCCAACAAGAACATCAAGAAAATCATACAAAAAATGACAGTAACCTACAAAGACTGGCATGAGATGTTGCCTTTTGCTCTTCATGGTTATCGCACATCTGCGCATACTTCAACAGGGGCAACTCCATTCTCCTTAGTCTATGGTATGGAGGCAGTTCTTCCAATTGAAATTCAGATTCCTTCCCTAAGGATTATGAAAGAAGCCAATCTAGACGAATACGATTGGATTCAAACACGGTTGGACCAGATAAACTTGATTGATGAGAAAAGGCTCGCAGCTATTTGTCATGGTCAGCTATACCAAAAGCGTATGATCAAAGCCTTCAACAAAAAAGTCAAAAGTCAAGCATACCAAACTGGTGGCTTGGTTGTCAAACGCATCATCTTACCACAAGGTGATCCCAGAGGCAAATGGACTCCCACCTACGAGGGACCATTCATAATCAAGAAAATATTCTCCGGCGGCTCCATGTTGCTTACCACCATGGATGGCGAGGATTTCTCACACCCTGTGAATGCGGACATAGTCAAAAAATACTTCTCTTAAAAAGAAAAAACAGCTCGCTAAGTTGAAAACCTGAAAGGGCAACTTAGGCAAAAAATGAGCGTCTCGGTGGATTGAAAACCCGAAAGGGCGGTCCAGGCAAAAATTAGAGACTAAACAAATACTATCCCGGTAGGCTGAAAACCTGAAAGGGCAGCCTAGGCAAAAGTTAGGGAATGAAGCATACAATTGTGTTCCGTTCAGCTGCCTACTCACCATCAAGATTCAACACCTCAAAGACACCGATCGGTCCAATCACTTTCTTCCAACAAGTGAGGGATGAGATGCTCGGAGACAGATTGGCAATAGCAGAGTTGAAACTTGACTGGATTGTTTTCACATAGCTATTTATCTTTATAAATATTTTCCAAAACTTTCTGACAATTTCCTACTTCTAGGATTGTTGTCTCCCTGTGCTAACCAGCCTATCATGGCTCTTTTTCAAAAAATCAATGCAGCTTAGGCTCAAAAATCACTATTTTCACTTTTTCTGTTTTAAATACGTAAACGTCCCAATGATAATTTTGAATGAACATGTGCATTTGAATATGTTTGATGTTTACCAAGAAAAACAGGAATAGCATTCAAGAAATGTCCCAATTATCTGGACATCATCCCATCAGAAGAAAATCCCCAAGAGAAATGCATTTCTCAGCAAATTCCTCAAAAAGATTTTCTCTTCAAAAGAACTCTTATCCCCCAGCAGGGTTGTTCCGGATTACTATCTTCAGAAGGTGTGATCCCCGTACTCGGACTTGGTCAGATAGTGCATCGGAGGATTATGCATATTCCTCATTCCCATTTGAAAGGGCATCAGAACTTCCAGCTACCTTTCATTCTCAAGAGATATTCAAAAATCCTTCAACAGAGTACCAGGGTTCTCAAAGAATTTCCCCAACCGAGGGTACTCAAACAAGACAAAAGATCATCAACGATCACGATATAGTCATATCCAGATGACTGGCGGAAATTTATTTTCCCAAATAGAAGCTCGACATCTCACATTCATACATCACATATTCATATTCATACATCATACATCATACATCATGCATCATGCGCATATTCATACACAACATCACATGCATATTTCTCCGGGAATATCTCACATTTACATGCATCATAAACATTGCATATCACTAACTTGATTTTTCAGGTAGACGGATATCTTCAACAAAGATGTTCTCAATCACATGCAGTGTTCACCTGAATTCCATGAACGGTTCTCTCAGATATAATCAAGCCGAAGGTTCATTCTGATCACTTACCAACTCAAAAACAGACATCACAGATCTAAGTTGATACCTCAGACGGTTCCAGAACGATCTAATGTTGCAGATCTAAAGCGATACCTCAGACAGTTCCAGAACGATCTAACATCAAAGATCTAAAGCGATACCTCAGACGGTTCCAGAACGATCTAACGTTGCAGATCTAAAGCGATACCTCAGACGGTTCCAGAACGATCTAATATTGCAGATCTAAAGCGATACCTCAGACGGTTCCAGAACGATCTAACGTTGCAGATCTAAAGCGATACCTCAGACGGTTCCAGAATGATCTAACATTGAAGATCTAAAGTCGATACCTCAGACGGTTCAAGAATGATCTAACATCAAAGATCTAAAGCTGATACCTCAAACGGTTCCACAATGATCAACTTTCAAAATCTAAAGCAGGAAAAAGTTTGGACAAGTTCCGTAGCAATCATCCTCCTAGACTTAAAGCGGTAACCTTGGACGGTTCCGAAACAGTCAACACAAAGACTTTCAAATCCTTCATCAAGATATAATCAATGGATTCATTCTGATGAACAAACCCTCAACCCATTTACCATGTGGCATCTGAAAGCCCATCTCAGGTAATGTTCCAATCTGCCAACAACATTTCGCAGACGACATTCAAACGCAACTTCCAACATCTCTTCTGATCAAGGTAAGTGCAAATTTTCAGGGCATCTAAATATTCAATCATCTTCTACCTTCAGATTTTAGACAATCTCTTCAGGTTTAAGAAGATTGAATAGGGGCAACTGTTATACCCCAAAATTTGCCCGCATCTTTTTTCAAGAAAACTCCAATCTGAAAATTAAGAGTCTCATATAATCATGGATTTTTATTTCAACAAATATCCTGACATATGAAATACTTAGTTTTTAGAATTTTTCTTATACAGTAATTTGGCTTGCAGTTGAATTTATTCTTACGCAAACGCCAAAAACTGTTTATTACTTCACACATGCTATTTATTTATTTACAGATAAATAGTACTGACACAATTGGTACAGAGTTAAATCTTTTTGCAGGCGCAGAATCAGGAAACTCAGACTGTACTGGTAACAGTCAGTTGACAGCCAAACTGCTGGCAGTATAATTCTCAGTGTTTTGTACCATCAATCAAATCAATCTTTCACAATTCAAAATTCCAAGATTTTTGTTCTAGAAGTCTTCTGAATATCACGCGATTAGCAGAGACTCAACACTGCACAAAAATCAGGTACGCTTAACTGTCTCCTACACAAATAGTCCCTGACTAGGGTTTTCTTGTTTTTACAGGAGAAACAAGTTTTTGAGAGCTCAAATGGATTTCATACACATCCATATATCTCAAAGTACCATCATACAAATTTTCAAACTTCAATTCACTCAGACGCACCGTCAGCAGGTCAAACAGTCAACAGACGACCCGTTTGACCAAAAAAGTCAACAGACAGTCAAAAATGAAATTTTTTGTCAAAGTCCATATTTTGTCAAAGGATTCATCATTTGATCATTGGATGATCATAATTCATCAAGGAAAGATAAAAAATCAACAAAACCCTAAGATTCAAAATTAGGGTTTTTGCCTGAAAAGTCAACTCAACTTTGACTGGTCATAACTCTCTCATCCTTCATCCAAAAAATTCAAACCAAAGCTCAATTTGAAGGAAATTCAATTATCTTTCAAATGCAATTGGTTCCATTATCATTGGATTCACCATTTGAAAAATATGACCAAAGACATTACAGGTCATTTTCAAAGTCAACAAAAAGACACTTTTTTCAAAAGGACACACAAGGAGCATCAAAAATCATTTTGACATGAGACCAAAGACATTGGTTAGAGGACTCTTTGAGGTTTCCAAAAAGTGCAAGATCTCCTTCATATGACAAAAATTGAGGGATTTACACTTTGTTGAAGTTGGCTAAATTTTGGAAAATGCATAAAACCAACATTGCTCAAAAATGCATTTTTTCTAAATGGGGCCAAGTTTTCATGGTTCAAACATCATTTCCATAATATAATGGGCCTCCCACGACCAAGACAAAGCCCACAACATTTTTATCCATTTTTTGATTTAATTTTATCATTTAAGATTAAATTAAAAAAGGAAAAAAAGGAAGGATAATATGTAGCTTATTTTCCAAGCATGACTCATCAAATAATCACTCCAATTCTGCAGCATGAGATACAAGGAAGGTCTATGGCAAGAGGTGTGGAAAAATTAAGCAAGAGTTGCTTGATTCTTAAGCTAAAAAGGTCAAAATTTCAACAAAAGCAATCAATGCTTTTAGCTTCAATTTTAAGCACCTCATGGCTTATAAATAGGCAAGCATATTTCAGCAACAAGAGGAGCCAACACACACGAAATCATAGCCCAAGCATAGCATAGAAACCTCATAATTCTCACAAAAATCTCCAAACTTTGTAATTTTCAATTTCATATTTCCAATCAATATCAATACAAAACAATCATTCAAATCATCTTCTGAGATCATATAGAGTAAGATTGGTGCACTAAACAAGTCCCTTAATACTCTAAACACGTGTATCATAATCTTCATGCTCATAACTTCATAACTTTCGTTTTCCAAATTTTCACGTGAAACAACTTAATCTAATCTTTGATTTAAGTTCCTGACATCATTTAGAGTAGATTCAATGTAGATCATGCAAGGTTTCACGCCTCTAACACAATCCACCATTATTGGGTGTCCAAACTTGAAAAGCTTCGAGTTGCCTCTTCCAAGCACTTTTAACAAAAACTAATGCCACTAATGAACTCAGGGGGTCTTAATTAGGCCATCTGGGTTGTTTGCTAGAATTTATTTCCTTGTTTTTGCAGGTTTCTAAAAGCATAAAAAAAAAGAAGCGAAATCCGCAGGTAAAATCGCAGCTGTTTCCGAAGCAAAATCCGCAGGAAGTAGGTTAGGGATGATGAATAGTGACGTTGAATCTTTGACCAGCACGCGTGGCAGATTCCCTTTTCCTCATTCGTTGGTCAGCCAGCGTGGGTCCCAGCGTGGACTTTGAATATCTGACTGATCACATGCACTGATTTCCATATGGCTATCATGTTCCCTCATGATCTGTGCCCTTGGATCAATCTCAAAGCCAATCCAACGCATCAGATAAGCAGCCCTATACTATGGACTTCATTGATTTTCACACATGATCATATCCTTTCTTTTCTATTTTTATTTTAATTTCTTTGTTAAATTAATTAAAATAGTTTTTAAAAATCCAAAAAATACACAAAAAATATTTTTAGACTTCTAAAATAATATATTATTTTCTGAAATAAAAATATTTTATTTTTCTTCAAAATTTCAATATTTTGCATAATTAATTAGTATATATTTATATATTTGCTTTTTAATTATTCTAACCAATCAAAAAATCCTTAAAAAAATTGTTCTTTGTGTTAAATATTGTTTATATATTATAAACTAATTTTATACATATTTTGAATGATTTTCTCTTTAAGTTTTAATTATTTGTATAATTACTTGTATAATTATGTTTTAATTAGCTTAATCAATTTCAAATCAATTTCAAAAATCCCAAAAAAATTAGTTTTGTTTTAAAATTAATTGACAAATATTTTGTACATATTTTAAACTTAATTTCTAGGTTTAAATCTATTTTCATCTTTTTTTCTTCATTTTAATTTAATTAATCATGCATTAATCATAATTAAAATCAATCATAAAAAATCCAAAAAAACATGCCTTTTATTTTTCTTGCAATTTAAATTCCTAGATAAATGTATAGGATGTCAAATTCATGTAAATAGGCTAGTTTACATTTCCTACACAATCGATGTAATAGCGTAGATTTACTTTCCGCACTTTACATTTCCGCATTTTAATTTCCAGCAAATATAAACTGCGTGTATGTCAAAGATAAAATTGAACCGTTAGATCACTAACTTCAAAGATAAAATATCTGAATACAAACACAATCACACTTGCACCTTTTAAGGTAATCCCTTCTCATTCTTTTCAAAATCAAAGTCAAAATTCTACTATTCTGAGTACAAAATCGAACCTTTTGTTTGTATCCGGTGAAAGGATAGATTTTTAAAGGAAATAAGGATAAAGACCTTACAACTCAAGGTAGACCTCCTAGTTTGCTTGCTCAAATCAAAACAAACAAAATCCTCATACACTGTTGTTTTTCAAAACAAAACTTTCAAAAAAGACAATACTTTGTATACATCCAAACACGGGTTATTACAAAGTTAACGTTCTTTTCAAAACATCTTTCGAAAGATAAACAAGCATTTTGTATACATCCACACACGGATCATTACAAAATTCAATTTACAAAAGTATTTGAAACCACATATGAGCATTCTAAAGCAATTGAAAAGTGATCGAAAAACAAGTGAGCTAAGCAAACTTAAGAGCCCATGGATAACCATGGATACAAAGGGTGCTAACACCTTCCCTTTGTATAACCTACCCCCTTACCCAGAATTTCTTAAAGGTCTTTTTTCTGTTTCTTTTATAAACCTTTCCTTAATTGGATAAAATAAAAGGTCGGTGGCGACTCTGTGAATTTTCAAAAAAAATGCGAAAGCATTAAGCGATAAAAAAGAGTCAGTTCACGTATCTCTACAGATCAGAGGTATGGCCCGGGATAAAAAACGGAGGTCCACACAATCCCTTAGAATTCGGTCCATCGGGATGCCCTGATTTTTGCCTTAGTCATTTCTGTTTTCTTTCATGAAATTTTCCATTTTGACTTAACAGACGCTTTTTTCTCCTTTTTGTTTTGTATGCTCCTTTGGAAATATTGATCCTTGGATATTGAATGTTGGGACTGCCATGTTGATTTTGATTTGTAAGCTTCGACTTTGATATTTCCTCGATTTTTGAATGCTGTGTTGAGGATGAAGATGTTGTAAATATTATCTCCATTGCTTCCTCCATCTTGGATGAACACGAGGAAGAAAATATGCTTGAATCTTTGCTCGATCCTTTGTTTGACCCTTGTGCTTGAATCCTTGCTTGGATTGACTGATTCTCTTGACAACCAAAATACACCATTGAATTAGTCGAAATCTACCCTGCCCCTGGTTAAAATCAAGGTTTATTTGAAAAGTAGAAACAAGCTCCAACTCTTGGCTCGAGGGGGTGACGAGGGATTAACATCCTTATATCTCCACTGTTTAGGAATTGGAACAATGCCTGTACATCGTCGGTTCGGTCTTACCTTGAAAGCATACGTTTAGCTGGATTAAGTTATTTGTATTTGTCATTCTCCCTCAAGTTTGTTAATAATCCTAAATTTGAAATTGAAAATAAAATAAAAGTGTGCGAATGGCAAGTCGTAGTAGTGAGAAAATGAAGCGAATGAATTTACTCCAAAACCTGCATAGTCATCCCATTGAATTGCTAATCCGAAGGTACAACTTTTATCCTGAATAACACTTAGCGATCGTAGGGGTTGAAATTCTGAGCGTGGCAAAACCTAATGATCCTAGGGGCGATCTCCTTTGTAAATCCAGTGGCCTTGTTTCACTCCTTAGTTCATGGACTTGTAGGAGTGAAGGGTAACCTCGAATTCTCCTTGGGCACGTCAAACCTGTCGGGAATAAATTGTTAGCGGTGGGTTTTCGTCGTATCGGA
This sequence comes from Vicia villosa, assembly GCF_029867415.1. Classification (NCBI taxonomy): domain Eukaryota; kingdom Viridiplantae; phylum Streptophyta; class Magnoliopsida; order Fabales; family Fabaceae; genus Vicia; species Vicia villosa. The sequence continues at coordinate 179,244,651 of NC_081182.1, read as the reverse complement.
ACTTCATGAGTTTCCTTTGACTGAACCTCTTTTGCTTTTCCTAAGGACAGTATCACACCATTGCAACCTTCAGGGTTTGTAGATTGATAAAGATAGCCTATGACCCTTTTGCCCCTTGGCGTGGAGTTAACATACGCCGCCTTTCCTCCATCGTAGTTATGCACCTTTGTTCAGGATTTTGCCCCAGTTGGACTAATCCTTGCCCCCAGTTTATCGTAGAGCGTCCTCGTAAATTTGATACGTTCTAAGACGAACCCCTTTATGACTAGATACCCCTTGAGTGTATCTATGAGGGAACTCTTTTGTTGAACTAATCCTTGCTCAATGATAACTTTTGTTGTATTTACAATCCTGTTTCGAAAAGGCCTGGACGTATCACTGGCATGACGAAAGCCATCTTTTTTTTCCAAGATCATTCTCGATATTTTATCCTCCTTTCTCCATAGTCTATGATCCTTTTGATTTTCTTCTCGAGTCTCGGTAAATCGACTAGCATGGTAAGTGTGGGTGCGGGCGAAGATATGAATGCAAATATAAATGTATGAAAATGCAAATGCATGCGTATGCGAGAGACTCCTTGTATTATAACTCCTTGTATGCAATGCAGACGCGTGACGTATGATTCTAGGGATAGCCTTAGAGGCGACATTAGACCCTCGTTAAATCCTTGCAAGATAGATGTTATGACATGCCAATGGAAATCCCTTAAATTAGGGGGTATGCAGAAGGTAGTAGCTAGTGACCGTTCACGACAGTCACCAAGTCTCATGGCCATCGAGAGGTCGTTCAACGTGTACCAATGAAGTTGTCCCTAGTGGGAAGGTTCTCTATGCGGAACACAACCTATCTAAGGATGATATCGAATGAAGTGAAATCCCTACAGGCTAGGGATGAAAGATGTATAGATGGAAATCCAAACCCTACACATTAGAGGGTGCGCGGGAACAAGCACGGGTTGACTGTTCAAGACAGTTACCAGCTCTCATGGCCATCAAGAGGCTAATCGACGTGCGTTAATGATGGTGTCTTCCAGCGGAAGGACGCGTTGTTGTAAAAACACATGGATGTAAAAGAAAATCCCTATAGGCTAGGGAGTACGTAGGAGTAAGCACGGGGTGACCGTTCAAGACAGTCACTAGATCTCATAGCCATCGAGAGGCCAATCGACGTATGCTAACGAAGATGTCCTTCGAACGAAGGATGAGATTTTAGAAGTAAAATCCCTATAGGATAGGGATGAAAGATGTAAGCACGGGGTGACCGTTCAAGACAGTCACTAGATCTCATGGCCGTCGAGAGGCCAATCAATGTGCACTAATAAAGGTGTCCTTCGTGGGAAGGACGCGATTCTAGAAATGGAATACCTACAGGCTAGGGAGTGCGTAGATGTAAGCATGGGGTGACTGTTCATGACAGTCACTAGATCTCATGGCCATCGAGAGGCCAATCGACGTGCGTAAACGAAGATGTCCTTGGTGGGAAGGACACATAGTTGTAAAATACAAAGATATGAAAGGAAAGTTCCTACAAGCTAGGGAGTGCGTAGATACAGGCGCGGAGTGACCATTCATGACAGTCACTAGGTATCATGGCCATCGAGAGGCCAATCAACGTGCATAAATGAAGGTGTCCTTCGTGGGAAGGACATGGTCTTAGAAATAGAGTCCCTGTAGGCCAGGGAACGCGTAGGAATACCTGCAAAAATTAGAATTTAAGGCATTCGCAGTATATAAATTGCACATATATAATAAGCACGTAAGCACATAAGCCCTAGGTTCATAGGTTCGACGTAACGGCTTAGGGTGCCTACCCTTCCCATTGGTATGTTCTAGAAGGTCTCATGGGGTCGTTCGTAGCCGCCGAGACTTTTTGTCTCTTTGGATTTTAGAACAACTCATTTTATCCATGAGGTTCGAATTTTTGGGGTAGGTTCCCAGAGAGATCAGCCAAATACCTAGTCCTACCCTCAACAAGGTCAAGCCTCGTATCAGACATTTCCGGATATTCAACCCACTCTGAGTGGAATTATAATAAGACTCGTAGGCGATGTAATTCCTCTCTGGTCTTAAATATAATTCCCACGCTTAGGTTTTAACGCAATTTATAATCCCAGCAGAATACGGTAAAACACAAATATTCAATTAATAAAAAAAATATTTAAATAAATTGATATAAATGAATGAGATTGTAAATTAATAAATAAATAAATAAAAATTTAAATATTTAAATATAACACCCTAAATCTTAGAAATTGTAAATAAGTATATAAAAAATTTAAAAATTTAAATATAAAAAAAGAAATAAACCTAAATCCTACTCCAAAACCCTAATTTTGGCAAATTTGCGAAACCCTAAAAAAGTTCGCCAAAAACCTAAAAACGTTTGCCAAAACCTAAACCCTGCCTAAACCTAAGAGCATAATAATTTACAGTTTTGTTATCACTAATCCCCAGCATAGTCGCCAGCTGTAGCAACCTGCCATAAAAATTAAGCTTTTTAGAGTCGCCACCTATTCTGAAGGGCGAATAGGAAACCCTACGCAGTTTAGAGATCGGGGTAAGTTATTATAATCAGGTCGAGGGAAGGTGTTAGGCACCCTCAACCCTTTCCTAAGGTTTGTTCTAAGGTAAAGGTTTTATGGCTAAAATTTAGAGGTTTAATAGCTAAGGAAATGAATAGGGGAAAAAATGAAATTTAAACTGAATTGAGGTTTTAGGGAAGGGGACTCGCCTTGGTTATCCAAGTGCCTACGTATCTCCTTAGGGAGAATCAGAGTCAACGTAGTTCGGGCACAGGGTTGTACGCCTTTGAGTTTGGTTTGATATGGTTTGAAGCTATTTTGAGTTACCTATCGTAGTTTTTGAAATGCGAAGTTCGAAGGTATTTTGAATTACCTTATCGTAGTTTGAACATCGCAGTATTGAAGAGATGAAAATCTGTAGTGTCGTGGTTTAGTGTGTTTTAGATTTGGGTGTACAACCCTGGTATGATATGTCACCGTTAGTTGCGATGATCAATAGGTTTGATCATTATAGTTAACGGATTATTGGGGTATTGCTGGTTACTCTGACCGATAGATTCGATCGTCGCGGGCAGCAAATAAAATGTATTTTAAATTTCGTATATTTTTTATCTCTTGTCTAATGCGACTAATAGATTTATCCGGGTCGAGAAGAGAATGAATTTTATATTTTTATCTCTTGTCTAATGCGACTAATAGATTTAGTCGGGTCAAGAAGAGAATTAGTTAAGGGTTAATGTTTTGCCAAATGGCAATGGGATTGGGCAAACCCTAATGTATTGGTAACTTTTATAGGGTTTTTGTGATATAATAATTAAAGCTAATTAAAACAATTAAATCGAATAGTCGAGATAATTGAATAAATCGGGAGAAATCCTAAAGCCTAATCCTAATTTTATTATACTAATCTTAATTAAAATAAATTGATTAAATCAAATACAATTAATTAACATTTAATAATAATAAAATGTATAGAAAAACCTGGTAGTAATCCAGTGCGCTGCGCTCCTTGATGTCCATGGTGCGCCTGCCCATTCTTGGGCATTAGATCAAACTATGTGGCAATCTGATGACGGGGAGCTGAGGACGTATGGTGACCATGCGTAGAGGGGCAACACCGGATCACTGTTTTAATATTTCTAAAAAAATACTTGCAAATCCTGGGGATCAAATCCAGGTGCATGAGGTTATCAAATGATTCTTGTGGCAAGGGAAGCAATCAACGATTGCTGATTTTATTTGCAAACACAAATATTAAATATAAACAACAAAAAACCATAGGGAAAAGTAAACGAATGGTCCACTCGGGGCCCACCCTTTGCAGCGATAACCAATGAGATTGGGGGAGGTGGTTCTGACTTTTTGACTCTCCAATGAAGTCGCGGCACGCGTGAAGAGAGAGAGTTGCAGAAACGATTGTCCACTCAGAATCTCAGGAAGCACGCAAGCTTTGACTCAGTCTCACCCCTTCAACCCTCCGCCGGCGCCGGACTGGTGCTTCTTCTCCGACGAGTCCCGTGGTGGCACACCTGCGAAAACTTAACCAAAACACGCAAACAAATAACCCAGATCCACTGAGTTGGGTGCTACGAATCCATTGGTGCAATTAGTTTTGACTAAAACGGCCTGTAATTATGAGAAAAAAGAAGCCGAAGCTCAAGGTCTCAACAATGGAACAATCGGGTTTCTGCGTTATAACTTAAAAACGATGATTGTAGATGATTCTAAACATTATTTTGAGCGTAAATATGGGGCTCAATCTGAAGCATAACTCGTGATATGTGATTTTGTAGTTATGGAAGTTCTTACCAATGGTGCAACATGAGTAGGAGCAATCTGTTGTGTTGCACAGTCCAAAAATAACTGGGAATCGTACCTGGCACCTTCAAGAAACTGAATGGACGATTGGGATTGATTGAAACCTCCTGCAAGGGAAATTCACGCAAGCCCTAATTTCTTCTATCTTTTGCAAAGTGAAACCTAGTTCCTTGTCTCCTAATTTCGTCCCCCTTTTCCTTTGGATTTTGTTTAGAATATATGTGGTTTGAAATTAGGGCAAGAGATGGGTTTGGTCTTGAGAGAAAATCATGAGAACATTGATTGTGAAATTTGCACGAAAACTTTCTTTTTTTGGCTCTATCATATCTCTTTCTCTCTCCACGAAATTCCCTTGATTTATTCTTAAAATATTCCTCCAAATTTGACAGTAGCAAGATCTCATTCCAATCTTTAATTATTTTTATCATTTATTTAGTTTATATTGATTTTTATGAATAAAAATCCAATATAATAAAAATAAATAATTAAAAAAGATAAGAATAGAATTATGGGCTCATAGTGCACTCATGACCATGTTTAGAAACTCAAACCTAGGCCCATTAGTCAAAATAAGTGATTTTGCTCAAATTGACTTTTGTGTATTTCTCCAAAAATCGACCAACTTCTAAGCCTTGTATCTCCTTCAATTTTAATCATATGAATGCATTCTAGGACTTTTTAGAAAGCTCAAAGAGTCCTCTAAATGACTTTTTTGGTTTCATCTTAATTGAACCTTCCATGCTCAAGTTATGAGTCTTGACCTAAAAGGTGTTTTTTCGTTGACTTTTTTGAGGACCTATAATCTCTTGCGCCATATCTCTCAAACGAAGCATTTCTGGACTTGGCTTGTGAGAGACAAAGTTGTAGATAATGAAATTTACTTGAGAATAGGCTTTGGTTGGACAATTTCTAACAAACCATGTGAGAGTTATGACTGGTCAAAGTTGAGTTGACGTTTTAGTTAATAAACCCTGATTTGAACCTTTGATTAGGAGAGAGTGACTTGAGTTTAACCATTGAGCCTTGAATCCTTGATGATGAAATGAGATGGGCAAATTTTGGGGTATGACATTCGTTTCGACGAATTAATCGGTCGCGATGGTTAATAATCAATTATTTAAATTATTAAATCCAAATAAGGTTTTATTTTGCTAAAAGGTTTTAACCATCTTATTGGTTACGATGATTAGCATTTCTTTTTCATCAATTCGTTACTATTTTTAATCGAATCCATTGATTATGAGGGGTAACGATGAATTAATAATTTAATTTTAAAATACATTCAATTTGCTAATAGTGATAATCGAATCTATCGATTAGAATAGTTAGCAATTCCTATTTATCTGTTAATTATGGTGATCAAATCTATTGATCACTGCGATTAATAGAACAAATTAAAATCAGGGTTGTATGCAAAATCTTAAAACACTCTTTCATCTTCAAACTACGGATTTCCATCACTACGATAAGGTAATTCAAAATACCTTGCAAACTACGGATTTTCAAAAAACTACGATAAGGTAATTCAAAATACCTTCAAATACATTCATATCAATTCTAAGGCATACAAACCTGTGCCCCGAACTACGTTGACTCTGATCCTCCATAAGGAGGTACGTAGGCACTTGGCAACAAGGCGAGTCCCCTTCCCCAAAATTCTAAATTAGGTTCGAATTTTATCAATCACCCTATTCATTTCCTTAGCTATTAAACCTTAATATTTTTAGCCATAAACTTTTGCCTTAAACTCAAAACCTTAGGAAAGGGTTAAGGGTGCCTAACACCTTCCCTTGACCCGAATATAATAACTTACCCGAAATTCTCTTAACTGCGTAGGGTTTCCTATTCGCCCTGGTAGAATAGGTGGCGACTCTAAAATCTTAATTTTTAGGATAGGTTGCTACAATGGTCACATGGTTTTGGCCTTTGGTCGTTGTTGTCTCGATCTGACAATGACCATATTAAAACCTTTAAGGTTTTATCCCTTTGGCCACCCTTTTTTAAATCTATTAGTGAACAATTATCAAACCTTTTTTTTTATAAAACCTAAACCTAAAGATTAAATGAGTCCCCTTGAGTACAAGGGAGGCAAATGGTGCCTACCACCTTCCCTTTGCCTAATTAACCTACTTACCCAAAATTTCTCTTTTTTAAGGGTTTCTCACTTGCCCAAATAAAGTGGGTGGCGGCTCGTCTTAACGTAAATTTTTAAGCAGGTTGCTACAATAGTAAACTCAATTAAGTACATGAGAAGATCCTAATACACACTAAGAATATTACATTGTATTGTAGCTTGATGTGTGGTCTTCTATTCTTCAAGTAGCTTCTTACGGAAAATAGCCTAAAGCTCTTGAACTTCTAACGTCTTCTTCTTCTTCATATGCTTCTGATAGCTTGATTGAACTTGATAAACATCAGAAGGAAGAACGCCTTCATCTTGGATCTTCTGAGAACATATCAGACAACATTCCATGTTCTCTTTTCTTCAAAGATCATTTTGTAACTAACAACATGATGCAAAAGTCATAGGGAGGCAGTTGTTCTTGTTGTTATAGGTTGATGGTTTGGCTGGGTTCCAGTGACGCACTACTAACAACACCACCAACAGCATTTCTCTTCAGAATATCTTCATCTTAAATAGCCAAGGGAAATAGAATCGTTAAACAAATAGCTGTTGAGAAACAACTAGCTATGGATGAAGAGTCGTTACACAATAATATTGAGAAGTACAACCACGTCTGTCCTTTTTTCCATAAAGCACGTTGAAGGAGAGATAGTGGTATAAAGCGTTTATGTACTTTGTACTTTATCATTGCTAACGGTAACATTTCTCTTCTCAACTTTAGAGGCTTCTGATTGTAGTTTATTTGAAGCATGAGTTGAGGAGTGAAACCATCTTCGAAACTATAACCTTTATCTTGAGAACTCATTCTTCAGAACTTCCAGTCTTCAGAACGTGCATATGTGTAATACGGTGGGAGAACTTACTTTTCAAATGTGCGGATAGCAAGAGTCGCCACCGACTTTTATTTTATCCAATTTAGAAAAGGCAAAAAGAACAGGAAAGACCTTTTGAAAGATTTTGAGTTCGGGGGGTAGGTTATACAAAGGGAAGGTGTAAGCACCCTTTGTATCCATGGGCTCTTAATTGCTTAGCTCACTTTGATTTGTTTTGAATTGTTTGAAAGTGTAGTGTGTGTTTAGAAAAACGTTTTGTAACAGAACTTGACTTTGTAATGATTCATCATTCGAATATATACAAAGTACTTGTCTTTGAACAGAGTTTTTGAAAAGCATTTGAAAGTTTTTTTTTTTGAGTTGAGCAAGCAATTAAGAACTACCTACCCTAAGTTTATAAGGTCTATCTTGTTCTTTTCCTTTCGTTAAGGGAAAGAGACTATCCACACCATTAGCTAGTGGGAAGTCCTTTCATTGGATGTGTTCGGGACATCGAGGGTCATCGCATAGTCATAGGGGCTATCCATACCATAAAGAGGGTAGAAAATCCTATACATTAGATGTGAATAGTCATAAAAGGCAACAAGTAAGGATACCTTAAAAATCGAAGGGACTATCATCATGTAATCAAAGGCAACATCTAAGGATGAGATCATTTTATCGTAGGCAACTCGAAGGGACTATGATCTTTATTCTGAGGGACTATGATGATTTAAATCGGAGGCAAAATTTGCTAAGGTATCCCTACGCTCGAGGGACTTGACTATTATTCGAAAGGCAACAGAAGAGAGGGTTACCCTAAAGGTGAGTGTGTGCGAAGTCTGTTAGATTCAGATATATTATCTTGAATTAAGGTTAGCTAGCGATTGATTAATTATCTTGCCATACAATCCTATTAAGTTTGCATTTAATGTATTTACAGAAAATAAATTGCGGAAAAGTAAAGGTTCCTACGCTATTACATGGCTTCGGGGATTAGGGATACATAACCAAAATTAGGGGATGCGGAAAGTAAAAAGTGCGGAAAATAAAGCCCTAATTACTATTACATCAAAAAAATTTGCGACCTATACACCTTTTAGAATTTAAATAAAAAACAGAAAGTAAACACACATGCGACAATCATTGAGGAGAAGGCGGGGAGAAGAATCGAGCGTTAAAGAAATTAGGGTTAAAAGATAGAAACCTAACTAATATTAATTAATCCAAACTTAAAAGTCTAAGTTAATTTTAATTGATTAACCCTAACTCTAAATTAATTACTTAATTATTGGTTAAAACCTAATTAACTAATTATTGGCTAGAAACTCTAATTAAGCAAAATTAATTATCTTGGCTAAAAATCTTAATTAACCTAATTAACTAAATTGGTTAAAACCTAATTAAAAAAAAAGATATTTTTGGTGATTTTTTATTGGTTGATTTAAAAAAAAATGATTAAAATAAGTTAGTAAAACTAAACAAAAAAATAGAAATAATAAAAAAACCTATGGACCAGGGGGTGCAGTCAGGAAGTGGAGTGTATGGGTTAGAAGAATTTATCAGGCCCAATTGCAAGGAGAATCCAACGCAAGTGATTATGTAGGACGAGATCCCGAGGGTGTATCATAGGGTGCCATCTTCTAGGCTCTCAGATCTGGAGCGATTGACATCTGATGGCCAGGATGAGAGAACACATCCTACGTATGCATGAGGAGAAAGCACTGAACCTGTGAGTAAACCATTGCAAAAATAAAATAGAAGTGTCCTGGGTGGGATTCGAACCCAAGACACTAAGATTCATACCCTTTCACGTTACCAACTGCACTACAATAATTAGTCATCAATGAATCAAATGGAATAGTATATAAATATTATTGGTGGTGGAATTCATAATGAGTCAAACACGGGGCCCAACACCTTGTTGACGAGTCAATCACACACGGAGAGAGGGAGAGAATTTTTGCCTAGCTAATCATGCAATGTCGCACGTGGTCCAACGGTTGTGGAACTGTTCATCATCTTCCCCACATCAACGATCTAGATTAGCTACGGGTTTACTTCAAATTTGCTACGAATTGGAAATGTCGTTTTCGTAGCTAATCACCCTGCGTAAATCAACCTGCAAAATAACGTCAAAACAACAACCAAAAGCACTCTTGTCCACTAATTTGGACCTTGTGGATTCAATGGTGGTCATGGTTTGGACCGTAAAGGTCGGTCTCTATGAAACCGAAGCGAAGAATGCTTTGCCCTAGCCATGGTGTATCTCGGTTTAGGGCTCGAGGCTCTCATGTTATACTTCAAACCTATTATAAACATCATTATAAACACATTGAAAGCATCAAATTATATTGAAACGCAATGGATAATGAAACACGAAAAGCCATAAATTTGAATGGACATGAACAAATATGCTATGACATTTACGTGGTATAGGGGCTATGCATTAGTCCTTACTCACTCTAAATCACCTTAGGAAGAGAAATATGAAGTTACTTTGGATTGAAAGTGGTTGCCTTCTCCCAATTCACGAGCTCTAGTTTTATGTGTTTTTTTTTTTGAAAACTTGCAAGTGTCTTGGAGGCTGGGAATTCGTGTACTACGAGGCTGAATGGTTAGGTATATATATGGGGTGAATTAGGGTTGAGATATTGGGGAGAGAGCAAGATATTTGGTTGAAGGAAATATTTGATTTTGATTGTTGTATGAAATCTTTCTTTTTTTAGTTCAATTCTATTTCCATGCCTTTTTTCACGATTTCTTGGCCATTAGATGGAATTGGATCTGATTAGATAAGTGAGAATATTCCATAGCATCTTTCATTATTCAAAATATGATTTTATTTTGATTTATTTTGAATTTAAATAAATAAACTCAAAAATAAATGAAATAATATCATAAATTAAATAGTATTTGGTTCATGGGCCTCCCATACACTTGATATCACGTGGGAATTGCAATACTATAAGGCCATTACTCAAAAGTTTGCATTTTGCCATATAAGATTTCAAGCATTTCTAAAAAATAATCCAACTTCCACCTATCATAAATTTCTCAATTTTTATCATATGGAGATGATCCAATACTTTTTGGAAAGCCCAAGATATCCTCTACAACCCACTTTGGAACCTTTTTTGCACTTGGAGATTTTTTCTTGATGATATAGGCCTAGACAAAATATGGCTTTTTGTGGACTTTCAAAAGAACCTATAATGTTTTAGCTCACATCTTTCAAATGATGCATTTTGGCCAAACTCTTAGTGAGACAAAGTTGTAGAGGATTGAATTTCCTTCAAAACGAGCTTTGGTTGGAAAATTTCTGATGAACCATGTGAAAGTTATGGCTGGTCAAAGTTCAGTTGACTTTTAGTTCAAAAACCCTAATTTGGAAACTTTGACTTTTATTGATTTTGAGCCTTTCTTTGATGAATCATGGTCAACCCTTGATCAAATGATGAATGTAACCTCCAAATGTTGATGTTGACCAAAAATCAGGAGTTTTGACTGTAGGTTGACCATAATTGACTTTTAGGTCAGCATAGTCGACTATTGACTTTTTAAGCATTTGATTGGGCAAACTTGTACTGTGAGGCTTGAAACTTGGTGTGAGGATAATCTGAATCATGAGAGATGCCCTGAAGTCCACTTGAGGCCTTAGAACCTGATTTTACCTTGAGAGAAGCAAAACCCTAGTTGTGGGTGGATTGCTTAGGAGAGGGTTTGTCTAATCAACCCTTGAGGAACTTCTTGAGTATGGAGATGTATAGGAGGGTAAATTTTGGGGTATGAAAATATGGCCACTTTTGTATAATTAATGAGTTATGCATGTTGGCAGGTGTCAAAAGTCATTTAGATGACAATAAGTAACCATGCAAAGGATGCCAACATTTCATGATAAGAGGGATGGTGAATGAGGAGTACAATAAGACAGCCAAAAGCAACTTTATCATCTAGAGGTTCAACCGCAACAAGAAAATCCGCACCATCAACACCATGTGATGACACATTTTCATCATATAATTTTCACGAGCATTTTAGATGGACTTAAAATATTTTTGAGTTAATTTGAAGAAGAAACGTTAAATAATTGAAGAAGTGGAATAAGGAAGAAGAGTTTTGAAACTTATAAGAAAAGACAAAGGAAAACAACAAATCTCCCCTGGAATTTTTGAATGGCCATTGTGAGCGTGGATGAGTGCAATTGCGACACAACATAAAGTATCTTTGTCGCGATCCCACTCTTGCGAGTACATTGTGGGTGCAATTTGAGTGGATGTGGTTGTGATTAGATGTTTCTCTTATGCATTTGAGCTATTTGAAAGGCATGAACACATCTTTTAAAGGGGTTAACAACTTTGGAGCTAGAAAGTGATAGCAAGGAGATTCATAAACTAAGGAAATTGAGTTTTCAACCATTAGAAACCAAATTTTTCCTTAAGTGTTATGTACTATTCTTCTAAACTCATTGTATTGACTCTTATTACTATGAGTAGCTAATTTACTCTTGATTAGGTCTTAGGAGATGAACCTAATATTTATTTGTTGAACTGTATAATTTGTTTTGTGTTATTTGCATAAGGTGATATTATATTTTTTTATTCAATTAATTTTTTGTTCAATGCTTTTTGTGTGTTGACGAATTCACGGGCTTTGGCTAATATGTATAAGGATTTTACTCATGCACCATGCATAAGCCTACATAAGCCATTGGATCATGTTTTTAATCCAGTATTGAGTATTGAGTATTGAGTATTGAGTATTGAGTATTGAGTATTGAGTATTGAGTATTGAGTATTGAGTATTGAGTATTGAGTATTGAGTATTGAGTATTGAGTATTGAGTATTGAGTATTGAGTATTGAGTATTGAGTGGTGAGTATTGAGTAATAACAATTGATGTCTAGAATTTGATCCAATGATCCAAGGGTCCATAATAATCTATGCATGGTGCATAGATTTTTATCTATGCACGGTAACTGTGTTAGAACAAGATTTGTTCTGATCAATTATCTTAGTTTTGATGATAACAATAATATGAATTTTGCTTAAGATAATATGGTACTCTAATCCAATGCAATTTCCTTTTCAGGAAATATATAAAGAGTATGCATAATTCAGCGCTCAGAAGCTTTGTCTCAAAGGGTTCAGCATGCAACATCAGAACATGGTCTGGCAAGACATCAGAAGATGGTCGAAGCAGAATCAGAACATGGGTCTATGGAAGCATCAGAAGAACATGAGATCAGAAGCACTGAAGTTCTGATGGTATCACGCTCAGAAGCACTTCAAGGTCAGAAGATCAGAAGATGCTATGCACCAAGCTGTTTGACTCTGATGATATTCAAACGTTGTATTCACAAACATCAGATCAGAAGGAAGTACAAGTGGCAGGCTACGCTGACTGACAAAAGGAACGTTAAAAGCTATTAAAGGCTACGTCAGTAGACACAGCGTGAACAAGGCTCGAGGTAGTTGACAAAAGCGTATAACATTAAATGCGATGCTGTACGGAACACGCAAAGCATTAAATGCTCTCAACGGTCATCTTCTCCAACGCCTATAAATATGAAGTTCTGATGAGAAGCAAGGTTAACGATCCTGAACAAGATTATTCAAAAAGACTTGCTGAAACTCTGTTAAACTCAAAGCTCAGAATCTTCATCTTCATCAAAGCTCACTACATTGCTGTTGTAATATATTAGTGAGATTAAGCTTAAACGTTAAGAGAAATATCACAGTTTGTGATTATAGCTTTTAAGAAGCAATTGTAATACTCTTAGAATTGATTACATTAAGTTGTAAGGAACTAGAGTGATCGTGTGGATCAGAATACTCTAGGAAGTCTTAGAGGTTATCTAAGCAGATTGTAACTAGAGTGATCGTGTGGATCAGTAGACTCTAGAAAAGTCTTAGAGGGTATCTAAGCAGTTGTTCCTGGAGTGATCAGTGTGTGATCAGAAGACTCTGGAAGACTTAGTTGCTGACTAAGTGGAAAACCATTGTAATCCGTGCGATTAGTGGATTAAATCCTCAGTTGAGGTAAATCATCTCTGCGGGGGTGGACTGGAGTAGTTTAGTTAACAACGAACCAGGATAAAAATAACTGTGCAATTTATTTTTATCTGTCAAGTTTTTAAAGCTACACTTATTCAAACCCCCCCTTTCTAAGTGTTTTTCTATCCTTCAATTGGTATCAGAGCGCCGGTTCTAAGGTGCAAGCACTTAACCGTGTTTAGAAAAGATTCAGGAAGAGAAAAACGCTTCAGTAAAAGATGGCTGATGAAATTGCAAAGTCTACACCTGCATCTACATCTGGCTCTACTGAGCAACACAACGGTAACAATGGTTATACTAGACCGCCAGTATTTGATGGTGAAAACTTTGAATACTGGAAAGATAAACTGGAAAGTTATTTTCTTGGTCTAGATGGTGATCTATGGGATCTTCTGATGGATGGTTACAAACATCCAGTAAATGCCAGTGGCGTAAAGCTGACAAGGCAAGAAATGAATGATGATCAGAAGAAGCTTTTCAGGAATCATCATAAATGCAGAACTGTTTTGCTGAATGCTATCTCTCATGCTGAGTATGAGAAGATATCTAACAGGGAAACGGCCTATGACATATATGAGTCCTTGAAAATGACTCATGAAGGAAATGCTCAAGTCAAGGAGACTAAAGCTCTCGCTTTAATCCAGAAGTATGAAGCCTTCAAGATGGAGGATGATGAAGACATTGAAAAGATGTTTTCAAGATTTCAAACTCTTACTGCTGGATTGAGAGTTCTTGACAAGGGATACACCAAGGCTGATCACGTAAAGAAGATCATCAGAAGCTTACCCAGAAGATGGGGTCCTATGGTGACTGCATTCAAGATTGCAAAGAATCTGAATGAAGTTTCTCTGGAAGAGCTTATCAGTGCCTTGAGAAGCCATGAAATAGAGCTGGACGCAAATGAGCCTCAAAAGAAAGGTAAGTCTATTGCATTAAAATCAAATATCAAAAAATGCACTAACTCTTTTCAGGCTAGAGAAGAAGATCCTGAAGAATCAGAATCTGAAGAAGAAGATGAACTATCCGTGATCTCCAGAAGGGTAAATCAACTCTGGAAGAGCAAGCAAAGGAAGTTCAGAGGCTTCAGAAGTTCAAAGAGATTTGAACGTGGAGAATCTTCTGATGACAGAAGATTTGACAAGAAGAAGGTCATGTGCTATGAATGCAATGAGCCAGGACACTTCAAGAATGAATGTCCAAAACTTCAGAAGGAAAATCCCAAGAAGAAGTTTCATAAGAAGAAAGGTCTTATGGCAACCTGGGATGAGTCAGAAGATGATTCAGACTCTGAAGATGAGCAGGCTAACTGTGCGCTGATGGCGACAGAAGATGACGGATCAGAATCTACATCGGAATCAGATTCTGAAGAGGTATTTTCTGAACTTACTAGAGATGAGTTAGTTTCCTGTTTAACTGAACTTCTGGAATTCAAGTCTCAGATTAGTCTCAAATACAAAAAGCTGAAAAAGCTATTTGAATTTGAAACAAAGAAGCTTGAGTTGGAAAATTCTGAATTAAAAGAAAAACTTTTAAAATTTTCCAATAATGTTGGATCTCCTTCTGATTCAGAAAAATCCACTCCTAGTCTAAACCATATTCTGAAAGAATATGATTTAAGTTTCAGGAAGTTCTTATCTAGAAGTATTTCCAGAAGTCAGCTAGCTTCTATGATATATGCTGTGTCTGGAAACAAAAGAGATGGCATTGGTTTTGAGGGTGAAACCCCATACAAACTTGAACCTGTTGATGAAATGAAATTCACATACAAGCCATTGTATGATCAGTTCAAGTATGGCCACTCCCATAATATTAGGCACACTTCACATGCTCAAAGTTTTCACATAACACATACCAAAAAGCATGTGACACAACCTAGGAAATATCATGAAACTCACATTAAAAATTATCATGCTGTTCCTCCTATTGCTTACAATGTCAAACCCAAGTTCAATCAGAACTTGAGAAAATCTAACATGAAAGGACCCAAGAAGATGTGGGTACCAAAGAAAAAGGCTATTTCTTTTGCAGATTCTCTTGGCAACAAAGAAGACAAAGCACAACATGTCATGGTACCTGGACTCTGGATGCTCACGACACATGACAGGAAGAAGGTCTATGTTCCAAGACCTGGTGCTTAAGTCTGGAGGAGAAGTCAAGTTTGGAGGAGATCAGAAGGGCAAGATAATTGGCTCTGGATCTATAAAGTCTGGTAACTCTCCTTCCATCTCTAATGTACTTCTTGTAGAAGGATTAACACATAACCTCTTATCTATCAGTCAATTGAGTGACAATGGTTATGATATAATCTTTAATCAAAAGTCTTGCAAGGCTGTAAATCAGAAGGATGGCTCAATCCTATTTACAGGCAAGAGGAAGAATAACATTTATAAGACAGATCTGCAAGATCTTATGAGTCAGAAGGTGACTTGTCTTATGTCTGTTTCTGAAGAGCAGTGGGTCTGGCACAGAAGATTAGGTCATGCTAGTTTGAGAAAGATTTCTCAGATTAACAAACTGGATCTTGTCAGAGGACTCCCTAATCTGAAATTCAAATCAGATGCTCTTTGTGAAGCATGTCAGAAGGGCAAGTTCTCCAAACCTGCATTCAAGTCCAAGAATGTTGTTTCTACCTCAAGGCCATTAGAACTCTTGCACATTGATCTGTTTGGCACAGTCAAAACAGCATCTGTCAGAGGGAAGAAATATGGATTAGTCATCGTAGATGATTATAGCCGCTGGACGTGGGTAAAATTCTTGAAACACAAGGATGAGACTCATTCAGTGTTCTTTGATTTCTGCATTCAGATTCAATCTGAAAAAGAGTGTAAAATCATAAAGGTCAGAAGTGATCATGGTGGTGAATTTGAGAACAGATCCTTTGAAGAATTCTTCAAAGGAAATGGTATTGCCCATGATTTCTCTTGTCCTAGAACTCCACAGCAAAATGGAGTTGTAGAACGAAAGAATAGGACTCTGCAAGAAATGGCCAGAACCATGATCAATGAAACCAATATGGCTAAGCATTTCTGGGCAGAAGCAATAAACACTGCATGCTATATTCAGAATAGAATCTCTATCAGACCTATTCTAAATAAGACTCCTTATGAATTGTGGAAGAATAAAAAGCCCAACATTTCATATTTCCATCCTTTTGGATGTGTATGCTTTATTCTGAACACTAAAGATCATCTTGGTAAGTTTGATTCCAAAGCACAAAAATGTTTCCTTCTTGGATATTCTGAACGCTCAAAAGGCTACAGAGTATACAATACTGAGACATTGATTGTGGAAGAATCAATCAATATCAGGTTTGATGATAAGCTTGGTTCTGAAAAACCAAAGCAGTTTGATAATTTTGCAGATTGTGATATTGATATATCAGAAGTTGTTGAGCCAAGAAGCAACGCATCAGAAGCAGAGCTTCTCAGAAGCAAAGAATCTGAAGATCAAGTATCAGCTTCTCTTGACAATCTAAGCATTTCTGAAGAACCATCTGTCAGAAGATCATCCAGACTCATCTCTGGTCATTCAGAAGATGTCATTCTTGGAAAGAAGGATGATCCAATCAGAACAAGAGCATTCCTTAAGAACAATGCAGACTGTCAATTAGGTCTTGTATCTTTGATCGAGCCAACTTCTGTTGATCATGCTCTAGAAGATCCAGACTGGATAATTGCTATGCAAGAAGAACTGAATCAGTTTACAAGGAATGATGTTTGGGATCTTGTTCCTAGACCAGATGGATTCAATATAATCGGTACAAAATGGGTCTTCAGAAACAAGCTCAGTGAGAAGGGTGAAGTGGTAAGGAACAAAGCCAGACTGGTGGCTCAGGGTTATAGTCAGCAAGAAGGGATTGACTATACAGAAACCTTTGCACCAGTGGCCAGGTTAGAATCTATTCGTCTATTAATTTCATTTGCCACTCAACATAACATCACTCTCTATCAGATGGATGTTAAGAGTGCCTTCTTAAATGGTTATATAGATGAAGAAGTTTATGTCCATCAACCTCCTGGTTTTGAAGACTCTATGTCTCCTAATCATGTTTTTAAACTAAAGAAATCGTTATATGGATTGAAACAAGCTCCCAGAGCTTGGTATGAACGCTTAAGTTCTTTCCTTCTGGATAATGGTTTCACTAGAGGAAAAGTGGACACTACTCTCTTTTGTAAAACCTTTAAAAGGGATATTTTAATTTGTCAAATATATGTAGATGATATTATTTTTGGAACATCTAATGCTACACTTGGAAAGGAGTTTGCTGAGTCTATGCAGGCTGAGTTTGAAATGAGCATGATGGGAGAACTCAAGTATTTCCTTGGAATACAAATAAATCAAACATCAGAAGGAACGTATGTTCACCAAACCAAGTATGTGAAGGAACTTCTGAAGAAGTTTAATCTTCTAGACTACAAAGAAGCCAAAACTCCTATGCATCCAACATGCATCCTAGGTAAGGATGAGGTAAGTAAGAAGGTAGATCAGAAGTTATACAGAGGTATGATTGGATCTCTTCTATATTTGACTGCTTCTAGACCTGACATTCTGTTCAGTGTTTGTTTGTGTGCTAGATTCCAATCAGATCCTAGAGAATCTCATTTAACTGCTGTTAAGAGAATTCTAAGGTATCTGAAAGGTACTACTAATGTTGGCTTAGTTTACAGAAAATCTAAAGAATACAACTTAGTAGGATTCTGCGATGCTGACTATGCTGGAGACAGAATTGAAAGAAAGAGTACTTCAGGAAGTTGTCAATTTCTTGGAAGTCATTTGATCTCCTGGTATAGCAAGAAGCAAGCAACTATTGCTCTATCAACAACAGAAGCAGAATATGTCGCTGCTGCTGGTTGCAGTACACAGATGCTCTGGATGAAGAGTCAGCTAGAAGATTATCAGATATATGAGAGTAACATTCCTATATTCTGTGATAATACTTCTGCTATATGTTTATCTAAGAATCCTATTCTTCATTCAAAAGCTAAACATATTGAGATTAAACATCATTTCATAAGGGACTATGTTCAGAAGGGTGTTATATCTTTAAACTTTGTGGATACAGACCATCAATGGGCTGATATCTTTACAAAACCCCTGGCTGAAGATAGGTTTAAGTTCATTCTGAAGAACATCAGTATGGATTTATGCCCAGAATGAGAAGATGAGAAGTTCTTATGTATGAGTATCTTCTGAAATGAAAGTGGATTATTTTTAATCAGAAGTTCTGATTGAAATCTTTTAGAAATTATGATTCGGTTATTACTAACGTTTCAGTGTCTAAGTTGATTCAGAACCTCTATTAAAGCAAAACAGCTGTTACGTTTTATCTCGGGATGGTAAACCTGTCGTTACTGCTCATAGATAAGCGCGCGTGCAGTTGAAGGGACACCGACCATAGGTAACTGTGCTAGTCACCTCATTTGTCTTTATTATCTCTCCTCATGTCACGTAACATTAAATTCTATCCATCATTTGTTTCATTTTATTTTCTTTTAAATATTCTTTTTGATGTTATGACAAAAAGGGGGAGAAGATAAATGATAAATGATTTGATTAATCTATCAGTTGCTGGGTAAAGCTCCCACACATTTTCTAACAAGAACTGCAAGTTCTATATGGTTTAAGTGTTTTGCAGGTATAAAGAAGTGAAGAGAATCTTCAAAGCAAACACAAGAAGCAAAACCATAAGAAGTGTTATTCTGTAAAAAGAATAAGCTCATGGAAACTGAAGCAAGCTGAGTGCTGTCAAGCTTCAGAAATCAGAAGCTTCAGAAAGAAGAATGAATCAGAAGCACTGATAATAGAATTTGATCCATATTTGTCTATTTGCTCTGACAAAATTCTATTTGCTCTGATACACTATTTTAGCCTATATGGCTCTGATATATATGGCTCTGATACATATCATGTGTTTTAATATACATTTTATGTTCTGACTCGTTCATGCTGACTTTTGTCGTTGAGTTTTTGTTCTGTAACATTTCAGGATGTAGAGATGCTCTGATGATGCTCTGGTACATTCAACAATGTTCTGATACAAATCTAGCATGAAGTGATGTTGGTAGAAATTCAAGCTCTGAAGCTATCCGAGGGAAGCAGAAATCAGAAGCTGTGAATATTCCAAAGATCCAGAAAACTCAAGTTCTGAAGCTGTCCTAACTGGAAGCAGAAATCAGAAGCTGTGAATGTTCTGAAGATCAAAGAAATTCAAGTTCTGAAGCTGTCCTAGATGGAAGCAGAAATCAGAAGCTGTGAATGTTCTGAAGATCAAAGAAATTCAAGTTCTGAAGCTGTCCTAGATGGAAGCAGGAATCAGAAGCTGTGAGTGTTCTAGGGATCTAAAGAAATTCTAGTTCTGAAGCTGTCCAATGGAAGCAGAAGTCAGAAGCTATGAATTCTCTAAAGACAGAAGCTTATGTGATCGTCTCTACCGAAATAATCAGGGAAGTCTTTTATTAAAGTTCTTCGAGTATTTATTTCAGGGGGAGATTATTTATCTCAGGGGGAGATTGTTAATCTCAGGGGGAGACATATTCATATGCTTATGCTATAGCTGTGTAATTTGTCTTTTGCCGTCTGCTCTTTCTGATCGCAAATTCATATCATTTATATATGTTTTTGTCATCATCAAAAAGGGGGAGATTGTTAGAACAAGATTTGTTCTGATCAATTATCTTAGTTTTGATGATAACAATAATATGAATTTTGCTTAAGATAATATGGTACTCTAATCCAATGCAATTTCCTTTTCAGGAAATATATAAAGAGTATGCATAATTCAGCGCTCAGAAGCTTTGTCTCAAAGGGTTCAGCATGCAACATCAGAACATGGTCTGGCAAGACATCAGAAGATGGTCGAAGCAGAATCAGAACATGGGTCTATGGAAGCATCAGAAGAACATGAGATCAGAAGCACTGAAGTTCTGATGGTATCACGCTCAGAAGCACTTCAAGGTCAGAAGATCAGAAGATGCTATGCACCAAGCTGTTTGACTCTGATGATATTCAAACGTTGTATTCACAAACATCAGATCAGAAGGAAGTACAAGTGGCAGGCTACGCTGACTGACAAAAGGAACGTTAAAAGCTATTAAAGGCTACGTCAGTAGACACAGCGTGAACAAGGCTCGAGGTAGTTGACAAAAGCGTATAACATTAAATGCGATGCTGTACGGAACACGCAAAGCATTAAATGCTCTCAACGGTCATCTTCTCCAACGCCTATAAATATGAAGTTCTGATGAGAAGCAAGGTTAACGATCCTGAACAAGATTATTCAAAAAGACTTCTTGAAACTCTGTTAAACTCAAAGCTCAGAATCTTCATCTTCATCAAAGCTCACTACATTGCTGTTGTAATATATTAGTGAGATTAAGCTTAAACGTTAAGAGAAATATCACAGTTTGTTATTATAGCTTTTAAGAAGCAATTGTAATACTCTTAGAATTGATTACATTAAGTTGTAAGGAACTAGAGTGATCGTGTGGATCAGAATACTCTAGGAAGTCTTAGAGGTTATCTAAGCAGATTGTAACTAGAGTGATCGTGTGGATCAGTAGACTCTAGAAAAGTCTTAGAGGGTATCTAAGCAGTTGTTCCTGGAGTGATCAGTGTGTGATCAGAAGACTCTGGAAGACTTAGTTGCTGACTAAGTGGAAAACCATTGTAATCCGTGCGATTAGTGGATTAAATCCTCAGTTGAGGTAAATCATCTCTGCGGGGGTGGACTGGAGTAGTTTAGTTAACAACGAACCAGGATAAAAATAACTGTGCAATTTATTTTTATCTGTCAAGTTTTTAAAGCTACACTTATTCAAACCCCCCCCCCTTTCTAAGTGTTTTTCTATCCTTCAAACTGCACCTGAATTCACGAGTTTCTCTTTGTGTGTTGACGAATTCACAAGCCGGTCTAGAGGAATTGTTCAACTATATAACTGATTTTGGAATAAACAATTATTAGTTGTAGCTAAGGAATTAAAGAAGATAGATTGCCTAATTTTTTCCTATCCATTTTACTTAAGGAATTAGGAATTTGTATCTTAAATAGTTAAGTTATGCCCCAAGAAATTGAGTATAAGAGTCGTGTTGATTCGTCATAATTTTTTAAAAAGAACTTTAGACAAATAAGCGGAGTCACCAGCCGTAAAATTAGGGGATTCAAATAGTCTCTTGATCATCTAAAAAGGCTTGAAGAGCATGCACTTGGCATGGTATGTTGGGCAAATGATGTTTCGTTAAGCTTGTATGCCCAACCATCCAAATTTGGACAGAACTTCCAAGAATATTTTAATGAGCACAAAGATCATATGCCTGTTCTAAATTTGAGGGAACGGTTTGTGACATCGTAAGATATGAAAGCATATATTAGAGTGCAAGATCAAACATTGGATGACATGAAAGATTAGATGAGAACAATCTAGGTGAGACAAAATCAGGCATTTAATGAGACTATGTGTGACTATATTCACCCTGACAATATGTGATTCAGGCATTTCCCAAATGTCTTAATTTTACTTTTTAGTCTATTTCACTTTTGTACTTTCAAATAATCAAGATTATTTTTTGTTTTGATGAATGCTTATCCCTTTTGTAAATCTATCTCTGCTTAAATTAATGAATGAGTTTGTTTTCGTTTTGTTTTTCAATTAAGAGGATGATACCTTATCATTAACAAAAATCACAAAGGCACCAGAAAAAATCCAAGAAAGAAAACAAAGAAAAATCAAATTGGTCAAAAGTTCCAAAAAGTATGCTCCAAAGTCTCTGTTTTGTAGCCAATTTTCCTAGATCCTACTGGTATCTCATGCATTGGTCTGGCCGAAGATTAAGTACTCACTACTCACACTTTGTCCATAGGCCTCCACACAACACTACCATAGTAAAACCAGCCATAGCCACACACAATTTGCAAACCTCTAAAACACTAATAAATCTTCTAAGAAATGTTAAACACAACAAAAAAATCTCCTCAAAAATCAAAGATCTCAAAATATGAGATTTTGATCCACACGAAAATGGAAAAAGAATAAGGTAGAAGATGAAAAAAAAAAGTTTGCCAAGAGTGAAAAAGAAAAGAAAAATTACCCTGTCAATGAATTTAAAAAAATTTCTAATGAATTTAAAATTTCTAAAGAGTTTGTCAAATTGAGTGCATATATATGAGATGAGAGACAGGTTGAGTACTTATATGTTTAGAAGAACTTTTCCGAGTTGATTGAATTAAAGCAGGAACAACAGAAGTGTTTTTAAAAAAAGATAAAGGTAACATTCATTAGTAAGGGTAAGCATTTTCATTGTGATGAAATGTTCAGTGTGCAGACAGGTTATTTGAGGACAAGCAGTAGCTAAAGTTTGGGGTTGTGATGATAATCGTTATTACATGATTTTTCTGAGAAAATTCGGAGGAATTCGAATGAATATTGAGCCAAAGTCATGGCAAAGTGTGATGGAGTGAGCAAAAATGCTAGACAAACAAGAAATAAAGACTTAGTGAAATTTTTGAAGAAAAAAGGAAGAAAATGTGAGTCTTCCCCTACAATTCTCGCGCTCGCAATGCATCCCATTGTGGCGCGACGATGCTTGCATCATGGCGCGATGCGACGCATTTTGTGACATGCAAAATTGCTATTTAAAGGCATTTTTGCCTACTCTTTGAGGAGTTTAGAAACCTGAAAATAAAGTGATGTCTAGGGCTATTCAAGGGGAAAATTTTGAGAGCATTGAAGTTATTAGAGAGCTATTCTTTCATAAATTTTGATAATGAAGACTTATCAACTCATGATATTTGTTAATTTATAAATTAGTAGCTAAGTTTATCTAGATTAGGAATTTTTTAGATGAACCTTATTATTAATTTGTTGGATCATATGTTTGTTTGAGATTTATTGAGTACTTTCTTATCATTATCTTATTTAAGTTGTAGTGTAGTTTAATGCTTTTTGTCACTTACAGTCGTACGAATCAATTTAGATACATATGTATTTCTGACCGTTAGTCTATTTATTTGATTTAGGGCATTGTATTCGACTTTGTAATTAACTAGGGATAGGTAATTAGAAGTTGTTGCTTTTGAATTAACGCACTTAGAACACCTAATTTAACTTTGAATTGACTTAAGGAATTAGGGGATTATCTTATAAATGAGTGAGTTACACACCATGGAATTGGGTGTAGTGGTCTTGTTAGTTCGCAGTGAGATAATAATTTGATTGAAACTTAATAAATACACAGTTCATCAATAGGTAAAAATAAGGAGATTCAACATAAAAGGCCTAATACCAATCGTTAGTTGGTCCAGTGGTGATTGGCGCTGGACTTGGTAGGGAGAACCACGGTTCGATCCCCTGCAACTGCGATCGGGAGGGGGATGGAACCACTTGATGCCAGAACTCGCCCCCGTGTTAAGTTGCAACCCTCCTATAGACGGTCTTTTTAACTGTTACTCTGACATTATTAGTACACTTACTGAAAGGTCATCCGATAGTTAAGAATCAACATGAGAATAAAGAAAGTGTAATATAGATTGAGGATGTTGTGTGAGATGTGTGACAAGACTAAACATAATATATGATTAAAATAACTATATGAGAGAAAGAGAGGGAGGTATATCCTATAATAAAAAAGATGATGAAAAATGTACATAGAGATGATTTAGGAAATGTAGAGAGAAGACTCTTAGATTTTATGGGAAGGATATTATATCTAATGGAAAGGAATCAAATGACTAGAGATAGAAGAATATGAGAAGTTATTAAGAAAGATCTTGATATTAACGATTTAGATAGAAGCATGATATTAGATATATCATTATGGCGGAAATTGATTCATGTAGCCGACCCTACTGAATGGGATAAGACTTCACTAGTGTAAAATGAACAATATAATTTTAAAATTTACACCCAATATATTAAAAACGGGTGTAAATAAGAAATATGGTGGCACTTTTGTAAATAAAGTGTCTATTTATGATTGATCATGTGAAAACATACACCTTATTTTTTTAAAAACGGGTGTAAATTAAAAATAATGGGTGTAAATTTAATAAAAAACAGGTGTAAATTAACATTTTTGTACTAGTGCTTGGTTGTTGTTTGTTGTTCTTAGAAACTTAAGACTATTTGTAACAATTTTTTTTTAAATATATAGAATCAAGAAACTACTCTCTCTTTTAAAGTATACCAGTTTAATTGAAATGAGTTAACAAGTTTTTTTATTAGTCTTTTATCATCTTCTTACTTGTGGATTTGTCTCCACTCATGAGAATGACAAGTTATCATATTATTGTGTTATTCGTAGCAATTTATTTTAGTTTGTATTATTTTTTTTGTCTAATTGATCAAAATTTTTAATTTGTTTGAAGCTATCAATAAATTCACTAGAATAGTTTGAGTTTTTACAAAAGAAAATTAATGACAAATCCCTTCGTGTTGAATCAAATCAAATCTTAGTTCATTTTTAAGGATGGTAAAAGTAAAGAATTTGTACTTTTAGATTGGTGTTCAAACTCACTTCTTGGAAGTTGAATTCTTGTAAGTTGTATATTGATTTATAGTGTTTTTTTGAACATTGTGTTAGTTTGATAGTTTTTTTTTAATAGGCAATTGATTGAAAAAGCTCGCACTAGGGGTGCAATCCTTACAAAAAAGAAACGACCCTAAAGGTTAACATAATCGGATAAGGGAAGTTTAAACCATTCGTAAACTTGGATCTAAACTTAGTATATCCGACACACAACCAACGCCAAGCTAGAAAGACTATATTAGAACAAATAACATCGAAACAAAAATCTTCCTCCTTGAAGATTATAGCATTTCTCATTAGCCAAAGACTCCAAACGATTGCAAACCAAACAAAGTTGATAAGAGTTCTTCGCTTTTTATTCTTCACCTTATCTTGTAAATCGCCAAACGACAAGAACTCCTCAAAGTTTAACTCCTCCTTAATGCCTAACCACCCAAAAATATGATTCCAAATCTCCTTGCCTCTTGACAAAGAAAGAAAAGATGAGATGAAGATTCCAAAAAATTACCACAAAAATCACAATTCGGATTGGAAATGCTAGAGAGACCTCTTTTCAATAATAGTTTGATAGTTATTGATAAAAAATTTGTAAAAATAACTTGAAAGCATATAACTCTTAGTATTTTATTCATTTTGAATGAAAGTAATTTCATCCATGATAAATATCATTATACAATCAACATGAAATCTTAACAAAAATTATACCAAAATTACACTTAGATTCTCACACACCTTTAAAATAAACCACTCATTATACAACACTAGTAAAATGCCACAACCAACATATTACCATTACAACACAATTTCATCATAATTGAGCCAAACGATTGATATCAATAGGATAAGCATCTGATCCAGATTGAGCATTATAAGCTCTCTTGCCAATTATAGTATTTCCAACCTCAGTTGGATGAAATGCATCCCAAAATAGATACTCATCCCTATTACTACATGGAGTTTGAAAGGGCAGACATGTAATTTGACCATTGTTCCTTCCTACACCACAACACCCAGCATTTGTAACCCTAATACCTGCAAAATTAAGAATAAATAAAATTGTTAAAAAATTGTTAAATGAGTTATCTCATCAAGACAGTGCTGTTGGTAGCTAAGCGTAAATTCGAACCAGCGATATCTCACTTATTCAGATAAAAAAATAAATAATATTATTAAAATATATTTATACATCTAATAACTCAAAATGTTTAATGCAAAAAAATAATTACCAAAGGATGATGGATTGCTTATGACGTCTTGAAAAATACCATAAACATTTACATAAATGAATCTTGCATCATTAAGTTCATTGTTGAGTTGATTAACAAGAGATTTTAATCCATTGTTGAATAATTGATTTGCAGAATTGATTCTTTCAACACATGTTGTTCCATCTGGGCTGTTTTGGGCTAACTCATTAGGGCTGCAACCTATTTGTCCAATTCCAAATAAAGCCATTTTCCTTGCTCCATAATTGTACAAAATCTAAATCAAAGACACAAAAAACAATTCAAATCAGATTTGCTGCAATAAAATATTCTCCGCATTCACGCATTCAGCATACTCTCGGTCATTGGATTAAGATCAAACGATTTATATTTAAATATAATTTTTAGTTTGTCTTAAAATAAAAATATTAAACTTAAATTTTAGACGTTTAGTCGTTTAATCTTAATCCAACAGCTGAGAATATGTCGAATGCATGAATGCGGAAATGTGTGACCGTAGAGAAACATGATGAAAACAATTATGTTTCTAATACAAATATATAATGATATCGTTTTATAATGGTTATAATTGAGTTTGAAAGTCAGCAATGCAGACAACCGCACATGGCTCCAAATTTAATACAATTGAAATTAAAAATATCTCATAACATATGCGTCGCAGTTAAATCGTGACAAAACAAAATCCCTATTTATTTTTCCACAGATAAATCGTGACAAACCATGCAAGATCTTTGAAAATGTAAGACGACTTTAAAAAAAAATTATGATTGATCTGAAACCTCTCGGTAGGGGTGACAAACAGGTGTGCTTGTCCCATTTAGATCCGTCCCGTTAAAAAAATAAGGCGAAATGGGGCAGACACAATGCAAATCTAAAACATCAGTCTATCCTATAAAAATAATGAAGGTTGCATGTTTTTTCGAGCATTGCATCTCTAAAACTTAAATTTGTAAAAAAAAATATATCATTGTCCATAAAAAATAGGACGGAGCAAAACAAATATATTAAAACATATAGGACTAAAACCTTAAACTCTCCTAAAAAATGCAGGTAAAACGTGAATCGAGAATATTTCGTCACCCTAAAGAATAGAATTGTATTATAGTAAAAACTAATTGAATAAGAAGAGACCATAAATAGTCAAAGTCTAAAATTTATTACCCTAAGTTGTTGATCATATGCTTGAATAAGAACATCAGCATATTGTTGTGGTGTGAACTGTCTCCCACTAGGGTAAGCAGGCATGAAATAATTATTAAGATAGTCATTACTTCCCAATCCAATTGAATAAATGCACTTGCTAAGATGATTTGCAGCTTGGTCCTCATCTCCAAGCAAATTCACAACTTGAGACACTGTCTTTTGGTAATTTTGTACTTGCCCACTAAAACTAATTCGATCTCCCTACAAAACATAGAAATAAATGAACAATTTTAAAAATAAAATATAGTTTTGATTTGAGAAAAGAAATATGCACCGAAAATATAAAATAATTTTATACTGTCAATAAATCACAATTACATATCCCACAAGCATTGATCATACTATAATTTTCAATTAAACTATATGATAAAGGGACAATTTTGACATATCAGTGATAGGTACGAGTTCTAAGAGATGGGGTAAGATATGCTCAAATCAATTTAGATAGTCGGTGCATATTTATTAAATTCTTTTGATTTTAGTTTTAAATCTTGCAAAAGAAAAAAAAGGTTAAGTATAGAGAAAAAATGGTACCAATTGTTGTCCAGTTTCTTCTCTAATTCCAGCAGCAGCAGAAGCATAATTGACTCCTTTGAGTATTTCTTGGTCTCTGGCTGTTGAATAGGGAGATATGTATCCATCGAATCCCAAGAGCTCAGCTGTTAAATTTCAACTAAAAACTATTAATGTATGTTCAAATTTTTCTATATAGTCTTTTAAAATTTTAAATTTTTTTATTTAACATCAATAAATATTAATCACATAAAATTCATATAAATTTTAAAAATTAGCTCAGACCGGCTGATCCTACCGATACAAATTGAGTATTGAATCGAGTCGACTGTATAATTAATCTAGTGAAAAGCAGTGTGAATTGGTTCAAAAATAATTAAATTTTTTTACAATTTCAAAGATTAATGTTTACTTAATTTTTTCTTCCTTAAAATTTAAAATAACATTATTTTATAATCATTATTTTTATTAAAAAGAAATTAACAAATCTTTAAAACAAAAATTAAAAAAAAAATAGTAGAAAAAATATCACCATTCACACCTTTATTTGAGTCAATCATATGACTTAATCAATAATTCTTTAGTTCACCACCAACCTCTAAATTTTAGATAAGAAATAGAAGTGCATACATTTAATTTATTGGTGTTGAATAACTTAGTGACAAATTTTCCGACACAAAATAAATGTCTTGATCAAAGCATGACATATACCATATGAGTGTCTTAAATTCCATACTAAATGAAATACACCAACTCCATGTGCATGAAATTAGTGTAGACTCACACATAGCTAGAATCAACTATTCATTGAAAAGTAATAGAGACAAAATGCATAGTCCTTATATTTATGCTTCTTTCCCTAACTTATACACTTATCGCCGTTTTTGAGAGCATGCAAAACAAGTTATTATAATTGGTTTAAATTTTAACATGATTAAAGCATATTGATCGTTAGACACGATTAAAGCATATTTAAATAAAACTGTGACTGACTTACGTATACTATTTCTTAGTCAGAATTAAACTGTGACAGACTTACGTATACTATTTCTGAAAACTTAAGACGGTTCTTTAAAAAAAACTTAAATAAGGATAAACTAATTTGACTTAAATTAGACTTACCAATAACATCAACTGTGGTTTTTCCATTAGAGAACCTTCCTGTTGGACCACCTTCAAAGTCAATCCCATAAGGAAGATAATTAGCTTTGGCCAAAGAATTGAGGTTGTTATTATTTCCATCATCTACCAAAGAGTCACCAAAAATAAAGTAACAAGGTACTTGAGGATCAGCTTCAACCTCACTAGTACACCATAAACCCAAAACCAACACTAATAATATACATAAATTCATGTTAAAGAGTTTTATGGATGACATTGAAGCAAGAAATGAAACAACAAATTATAATGTGAGTATTATAGTACGTGTGGTGTGTGTTTAAATGAATGAGTATATGAAACTCATGCAATGAGGGAAACAATTATATAGTTGTGCAAAGGAAGCAAATAATGGCAAGCTTTTTAGCTTTTACAGTTGGGGATACAAATATTTGTTAGGAACATTAAATTCACTTGGACATTATATATGAGAAAATGAGTGGCATTGTCGGTGATTATGCAAAACTTTTTATTTTTTTACATAAATATTTAGTAAAATTGCCTTTTACTTTTAAAATAATTAATTTATAAATATTATTTATATAAATTTAGAAAATGATGACTTTAAAAATTAAACTACTATCTCTTAAATAAGTGTCCTCTTTGAAATTTTCACATGTTTTAAGATAATGATTAATTGTGTTAATTTTAATGATAAAATAAATAACATTTATTAAAATAATCTTATTATTAATAAGTAGTGGCGTAATTACATGATTTAAAATACAATAAATAATGGTAAGTTACTGAAAAGAAATAATGAATACTACATTGATATTTTAAAAAAAACAAATAATTTAAGATAAATAAAAAAAAAAAAAAAGAACACACCTATTGTAAGATAGAACGAATATCAATTTACATTAGTTGATAAGAAAATTATATATGTATTTTAACTTTGTTATTTTTATGTCAAATGGGTCATTTTTAAACTGTAAAATTTGTAACCATTTTGTTCTTTCACTTCAATTTTTAAAATTTAAATGATCAAATTTAATAGTTTTAAATTACGATTCTTAAATTTGTTGCGACAAAATTTTTTGGGTGGAGAACTCATGGAGTAACTCAAGGAAATTTTGGATGCACCGCGAGACGGATTGTGAGGAGATGTCTTGGATATCAGTTTTGTTAATTCGTGTGAGAATTGGGTCGAACTCTAGTGGGTCGAAGAATAGCTTCCTCACTACAGAAAAAAGGTCTCCTACCACGCCGAGAAAACCGAAGCTTTATACAAAATAACAGTGGCGTAACGCTGAGGCCACGGTTTGGCCACGGAAATCCAACGGTGGAGTATACGGCCGTGGCCAAAAGTAAAGTCCACGGTTTTTTGGTATAGACCACGCCTTTTTTACAACCGTGGCTTTTTTAGACCACGGTTTAGGTAGCTTGATTAAGGCCGCGGTTTGTATTTGCCATGACTCCAAAACTGTGGCTATATAGTAAAGCCACGGTTTCAATTTAACGTTTACGTTACGGTTTTGGTTCAAGATATAGCCACGGTTTGGTTATGACCACAGATTTAAAATCGTGTTTATATGTTATGCATTCTAAACCATTTAGCCTGCCACGGTTTATTTCTGTATCATTACATAATATGTCATTATATATATATATATATATATATATATATATATATATATATATATATATATATATATATATATATATATATATATATATATATATATAATTAAGAGAATATTCCGTAGATTCTTAATAATAATTTTGGACGTATCATACTCTTTGCCCCCACGTTACATGAATATGTATGAACTTCACAATATCTTGAGAAAAATTACAAAGCACTTTTCTATGTCAAAATTCAAATACACTAGTCTTGAATCCATTTCCATCTAGAACAAAACAACACATTCTCATACAAGTGTGCAACCGCCGTTGCTTAAAGAAACTAATAGAATAAATTCAGTTAGACACTATACACTGTCCAGTTGTTGTCTTTGACTTCTTTGAAGAATAACCCAAGCTCACGCACTTCTGTAGTGAGTTAGGATCCATTCCACCACCATCATCTACATAGGAAACATAAATTTATTTCCAACAACTAGCACATCAAGACAACATAAATTACTATATTAGTAGATACTATGCATGTTTGAATAACATACCTAGAAAGCAAGGCACAAGTGAATTATCCTTCTTGTTCTTAAGCTTGTCAACCTTAACAAAAGTTGCACCATTTTGGACCTAGTAATGCAAAGGAAAATTCAGCACATCTCTTACTCTATGAATACAGACACTTCATAATATCCTTCTTAAAAGTTCTAAAATACTGGCAGGCCATCATCAGAGGTAAGTTTTGCAAGTTATTTTACAGTTTTATGTCAAGCAAATAAGAATCGAATATTGTTAATTAAACTAAATCTATATTTATGTGCCATTCAAAATTAAAAATTGTAAAAATATACTTTAAGATTCCATTTATATTATAATTATTTTGCTAAAAGTAGAAGTGGGTGTTAATTACTCCGAGACTACAACTCAGGGTGCTAGTAGCATGTCTTGATATATTAAGACCCAAAGGGAGGTAGAATAGAAAGCTACCCATGGGATTACTTGAAGTATCCAACTCCAAGTATATCTCCCAGCAAGAAGGCTACTCAGTTAGCTCCTGCATGGAACAGGAACACCTAGGGTGAAATGATCACCAACCATTACTACTAGTCAAAGGCAACTCAAAGTTCAATCCAATGCACATAGACGACATAACTTTTTTAGCTGATCCTTCATCAAAAGATGTATACTCATGCCAGTTTTAAGTTTTAAATGTCATAACATAAAGTCAACTAAGAGAGCACTTACACATGCAACAAACATTCAACAATATTTTTCATGTTGAATAACTACTACTGTCTCGCTACCTAGAAAACGGAAATTCTTTATTGACTTAAATCATACCTCATCAACAGCATTATCCACTAGCTCAGCAATTGCTGCAAACAATGAGAAATTCTGTTATTGTTTTTTGTACTTGCCAAACAGATTCTAAGTTACTAATAATTTAGATTATACAAATACAAGTGCGTTAAAAGAAAGAAAACCTCCGAAAGCCCACTTATGAGAAGTGGCATTAGAATGAAGAAACTTGGGATGAACTCGTGCATGATCCAAGTGACCTAAAATTGCAATTAGGGCAAAATCAGTAACAGAAACAACAATTAAATTTGAAAGTTAGCAAAGAAACTGTAATGTGAAAGACCTTGACTGGGAGATGGCTTAGAAGTTGGACCAACAACATAGTCACCGGCTTTCCATAAACTATGGCTTTCAGTGACTAACGAAACTAAACTTGATTCGGGAGGGTTTTGCTGCTCCTAAATCCGAAGTGGTAAATGAACGTCGCTCATTACAGCACTGGCGGAGGCGTCGTCGTCGCTGTCGACGTTGAGGACAGGGACGGTGGTTTTCTCTGTTTTGGGAGCGACGGACATGGGAGAGGAACGAAGTACAGTCTAACCTCAAATACAACGCCAATGTAATAAGCAAGGCCACGAACAACTGATGCATCAAATTGATGCATCAAATTATCCTGTCCATTTTGTCGGTGAGCATTTCTACTGTTAAGATCGTTGATCTTCTGCTGGGCCAATGGTTCCAGCTTCTCCAGTTCATTCAAGGAAATCAGCAATCTCTACAGCAAGCGCTTGAAAAATAAGGTGAATCCACAATTTTATAAGAAAACATTGTCACTTAAATATCAATAAAGTCGATCACCGACACTTTGAGCAATCTCTTCTGCTGGGCCAATGGTTTCAGATGTGTTTAGTTGATAGGCGATGATTAATTATGGTTGATCAATAGACCACAATATCTATATTATTCAAAATAAAATTTAAACATTATATCAAGAATCACAAACAATTTCATTGTTTTCACGTGTACCTTAGAAGAAACAATCTTGGGATCTGCTTCAGCCATTCCTTTTGATATATCACCAATTTGATTTTTTGGTTGATAAGATGGAGGAACATCAAAAAAAACTAGATTTTTTAACAGCATCTTCAACACTTAGGATAGGTGGTTCAAGATTTTCAATTTTGTATTCAACAAAAGCGGAATTTGCAGCAAACTCTGCAACTTTCTGAGATTCTGCAACCTAAAGAAGCCATCCGAAGATTAATTCGAAGAATGACTTGTATCAATCTCTAAGTAAATGAAAACGGATGTTATAAATAATGAATACTTGTAATTATCTATATTATTTGTATTTCGTTTATCAAGTCAACGAGGTTTAGAATAGTCAATTTGAACAAATTAAGGGATTTAAGAACTCACCACAAAGGCAAGACGATCACCGACACATTGAGCAATCTCTTCGGCAAATAGAGGTTCGCTTCCAAATATAATCTTTGCTCCAAGGTTCACCCCGCTATTTGGAATGTCTTTACTTGAAATGATACCCTTCACTCCATCAAGTTCCAATTCCTGCCTGAGTTTTATACTTGTTATTCTTGCCAATAGTTTTTCACTATAAACATACGCTTCGTGCAGACAATTTGGTGGTGATGGAATATCATCCACAAACACAGCCTCACCTATATATGATTTATCATTAAATTTGTACAAAGTAAAGAAAACTGTCATCGGTATTTAACTCAAAACTTGATTTGAAACAAACCTGAAGCTTGTAGCGCAGCGCCAGATTTCACAATTGGCTTGCCAACTGGACTATACTCACTTCCTAGAATTAAACTCTAGTAGTAGTAAATACTAAACACACTACATGTATTGAATTGAATTTTGACTTTAATTATTCTCCACTCTCCAACTGATATGAAATTTGATAAACTTCAATGTCTCTGATCCACTGTCGCGCGCGGATCAAAAACGAGTATTTTGAAAATATAGTGTAACGGTAACGACAACTCGAATATCGTTCTCACAAGGATTCTTGATTTTATTAACTAACACTAAAAACGATAATGGGGAGTTTGTTTTAGAATCAATTTATAAAATAGAGTAAATAAAGTGATTATCAAAATAAGCTAAACGACTAATCCTACTGATTCGGGTTCCGACTTATCATCGGTTATAATAACACCAATCCCTAAACGGCTTCAATCCTATTCGATTATGAGATTAATCAGACAAGCGCTTATCAAAATCATACGAGTTATGTTCCTGTTTACCGAATTAAGCAAACGGTTAAGAATATGACGAGTTAACGAATTAAGCAAACGATAACACGCAATTAAATTTAGGAACATGCATACAATCGAATTTAATCAATTCTATCCTATGAACAACAATCGAATTAAGCAAACAATTGTAATCAAATTAAGCAAATGATTTCATAGAAAATAATTGAACAAAAATCGAATTTAAATTAGTATTAGAATAACCTCAAAGCAATGGAACCCATAAGCAGTAGGATTTGCCTTCGGGAATTAGTTCTTCATTCTAATCATGAAACCAAAAGTAAAATTTGTGGCAAAAAAGGGCTCCCATATTCTAGCGGCTGCCAACCCTTATAAAACAAAATAAGGTTTTCTTCTCTACTAACTCAAACTGGGTCAAAAACATAACCCAAGCCCATAAACTAATGATCCAAAACTAAATAAAACTAATGCTGCAGCTTCAAACGAAATTCTGGAAAATATGCGCTCCGAATCTGACTTTGACTCCAACACAAAAGTTTTAGCTCTTTCTCTTAGCTTTCCGGCGATTATTAGAACGCCTCAATCGGATTCCCGGAGCTCCACTTATGATCATTTTAGTGCAGACTGCTAATGCTGAAAATTAAATGCGAAAATCAAATAAAGGCAAAAATAAACTAAATTATAAAAACACATTAAAATAGAAAAATAACCAAGGTAAAGTAAAGAAATGCCTAAGTAAAAATATAGGAGAATATGCATAAATATGCACTGATCAGTCTCAAACCCATCAAAACCTAAATTAAACCCTATCTCAAAATCTAATAAAAGCTAGAGTCCCCTTATATTCCACTCTATAGAAAAAGCATATTTCTTTATCTATCAACAAACCTAAACCCAGTTACAACCCCAAGTATCTAAATTTCGAAAAAATCATTGAAAATCAAAAAAGTACCAAACAAAAGCAACGAACCTGTCGAAGTATGTTATCAGCAATTCGATAATAAGGCCAGCATCTGGAGGTTGATTATCAGTGGACATATCCAAGAGAGCGTCGAGATCGACACCTCTGAAACTGAACCTCTTGAGTGTTCTCTTCTTTGGCACTCCTTGTGCGGCGACCTCGGGTTCAACATCTGCCTGCAAAATTAACGGAATAAATCATCTAACAATGGAATGAATGATTCAACAATGCAAATTCAAAGAGAGTAAAAAGGTTTTCACCATGGCTGCAACAATTTCTGAGGTATCACGGTTAGGGTTCTTCTAGCAGCGGCTATGTGGATAACAGAGTTCTTCTTCTTCCGACTTGACGACAATGTTTTCTTGAAGGAAGTGGATTTAGAGAGGAGAACGATTCGAAATCGTGAGAGAGAGAACCGATTTGAGGAAGGAGAGAGTTTGAATTTTCTTTTGGTCGTGAACAAGATGAAGAGAGAAAGTCAGAATGAGATGGAGACGGCGATTGAGACATGAGAGAGGGGAGAGGAAAAATTAGGTTAAAATGGAAACTTGTATTTATATTTTTATTGTTTTTTAATAAAAAAAATTTATAAAAGAAATTAATTAAGAAGAGGGAAACGAAAAGAAAAGAGGGAAAAAATGGCGGGGACTAATTTTTTGGACTTGGGCCACAGTTTTTAGTCGAAATTATAAGGCCGCAGTTTTCCTTTGTGGCTTAAAATATCCGCAGTTGTATAACCGTGGCAATTGAAGTAAATGCCACAGTTTCATACTCCGGATCCAATATTTTATAACATAATTCTACGCTTTTAAAACCATGGTCAAATCATATATGTGGCCATAGTTTCTGAGCTGTGGAAAATTTTAGCGTGGCCATAGGCCAAAAATGTAGTAGTGCCTGTTTTGACAGAGAATGTGTCGAAGACCTTCATAATATAGTCGAAGTGTGTTCTAGTATGTGGGTGTTGAAATGCCAGGGTTGTTAGTATTTCGAATTAGGCCTGTTTATTATGTCCAATTGGTTAAGTTAACTTGTGCCCTAAGTTGGCTTGTAATGGGTATTTGTGAAAACGTCCATTAGTTTAGTATGTTAGGTTTATTATAAATAGCATACTTGTCTCTCATCATTGCATACTGCAAATCCTAATTAAGGGTAAGAGGGTTATTTATTATTCTTGTAACACTTGTAAACTTGAAGAAAAAGAAAGTAAAGAATAACAGTTATAACCAATCCTTGTTTTCTTCTTGCCTTCCTATTGTGTTTGCTATTATACTATGTTCGTGGCATCGTTTTCACAACAAATTGGTGCGATGAACATGGTGTAGATGCCTTCAATAAAGTATGAGATTTTAGTGTGGCAAGTGGGCATTATGTGTGGGTAAAGAAAGGAACTAACTATGAAGGACCCAAGACACATTAGATACCGAACAAAACTTAATTTGTTTTGTAGGTTTGCTTGAGGACTACTTAAAATATTTGATGTTTTAATAAAGTGGTGGTTCTAAGCATTTGATGGGAGACAAAAACTAATTTTCATATCTAGTTCAAAAAGTCTAAGGGTTATTTCACATATGGAGAATATCTTGAAGGAAGAATTCTTGGCATTGGTAAAGTAGGAGTACTAACTTTCACATCCATTTGAAGATGTACCTTATGTTGAAAGACTAAAGAAAAATATTATAACCAAAAGCCAACTTTGGGACAAAGGCTTCAAAATCATATTCACCAAGGATGGGTGTTTGATGAAGTCACTCATGAGGTAAAACTCATAGGTAAAAATTTACTTTATGTTTATAAATTTCTCTATATTTTTAAAGTCTTTTCCCATCCTTTTTGGTAATAACAAAAGGGGAGAAAAGGTATGTGTATGTGTTTGTGTGTGTTTCTGTCCAAAAATGTTCAGCCACATAATTAATTCGTATACGACTGATTCCATAAGGCAAGACGAGCTTTGATTGAGGGGGAGTTATCAATATAGGGGGAGCATGCATTTTAGGACAATTCAAGTATTTTAAAGACACTCACTCATTACATATTTTCTATGGTTGTCATCATCAAAAAAGGGGAGAATGTGAAAGCAAGCTTCTCCAAATTATGGGTTTTGATGAAGTCAACAATTATGCATATGGATCAAGAAAGGATGTGCAAAAAACATAGAGATAATGTAACATTCAAGTATCCAATTCTCAAAGCTAGTATCAAATTTCAAGAATCAATTTGGAAGACTTTATGGAGCTCGTGGATTATAGGTACAAACCTATGTTTATATTGATAATTATAGTGCTCAAAATGACCTGCATCTTCATTTTCATGCATATCAAAAACCTTGTCGCTAGCCACTTAGTTTTGCATACTGTCAAATTTTTTTTCACATTTTGGCTAGTGTAACCGGTTACTGTAACGGGTTACTGTAACCAATTACCATAACCAATTACAGGTGCGATATTTCAAATTTTTATGGGAATATTACAGTGTAACCGGTTACACCATTTCCTTTAATCGATTACACTGAAGCAATGGACTTATTTCATGATCAAAACAAAACCAAACGTACATATCTTTTCATCCTTTGACCATTGCACTATTTCATAATTTTACACACTTTTACATATTCACCTCTTCAATATCAACTAAACGTCATTTTTATCATTCATGTTTCAAAACAAGTGTTTGTGTTTTTGACCTTTCACAAAGAACTTTTCTGCTTGCATTTCCATATCAGTCCATAAAAATTCATATAATATTTAGAAATACTTGAGAACTATATTCTATCATTATAAGTTGCTTGTTTGAAGGGAATATCAATTATATTGATGTATCACTCATAGTGATAATTATTCTACAAATTTTATATTCTTAAAAATCTTGTTGTATTCACATCTTATTTTTTAGGGTTGTTCGGATTAAGATTATTTGGTTGTACCTTGCTATCAAGGATTGTTGGAAGCAAGAGGTTGAAAGTGAGAGCATTGCTCTCATTTTAACTTGGTTGATCCAAGAGGATTATTCTCGGTGGTTTAGTTGTTAGAAGATTGTATGAGAAGTCTTGGGTTTAGGCTTGTGCAAATATATAACAATAGCGAAATCTCTTTCGTGTTGAAAGGGGACTGAAGTACTCTCGGATTGTAAGGGGAACCAGAATATATCCTTGTCTCGTTTATTCTTCTGCACTTTATTTCTTTCATAACCTTATCATTAACCTAAAAAATATCATACCTTCATTACTTATTACTAGAAAATTTTAAAGAACCTAATTCATCCCCTCTTAGGCGCAATCTAAACTTATAATGACACTCTGTTATTGCATATATTTTGTCAAATAATCGGAGAAAAACAAGTCAACGATGAACAAATTTGAGGAATAACAATCAAACAATAATGCAAAAATGATTAAGTATGAAGAAATAGGGACTTCGAGAAATTTGGCTAAAAAGGAGTAGAAAACGAGCAAAGTTATTGGAAAAATCACGGTGGCTATCATGTGCCATCGCGTGCAGGATATAGCTGGAAAAATGCATCGCGTGCACGATGCTATCCATGACGCGCACCATGGGCCCTTTTTCTGTGAAAATTCTGACGCATTTTGCTATTATATGAAGGCTTTATGAGGGGAGTTTTGGCATCTTTTCAAGGGTTCTGTGATTTTTTGACTACAAGTGATGAATTTCAGTACTAGAAGTGGGATTGGGAGCGCATTGGAAGCCATTGGAGGGCAAATCTTCATGAAATTTCTTATGCAACCTTCATCTTATTATTTGGTATTTTAATTGTATCAATCTGAGTAGCTAAACACTCATATGTTAGGTTTTGTTTGATGAAATTATTTTGAACCTGTTAGGATATATGTCTAATTTGATATTGCATGATTAATCTTAGTTATATTTCTCTTTAATCGCCTCTTTTAATGTGTATTATTTGATATACTCTGTTAATAAGATCGTAGACGTATAGGTGTCATACCCCAAAATTTGCCCGAACAGATCTATATCTTTTAATTCATCAAGGGTCAAAATTAAGAGCCATGGGGTTTGACATTCCTATTGTCAAACCCGCCCTCTTATAAAATATCCTGAGTTAAAATGTAGGTAAGGTTAGAAGGTATTTAGGCCCAGTCCTCTGGCCCATCTATGCCATTTTTTGAGGTTTTTTAGTCCATTCTCACAAATTATTCACATGGTTTATTATTTATATTAATAATTGGTTTAATCATTTTATTATTATAACTAGCTATTATTTTTAATTAATAGTGGTTTTAATAATATTATTATTAAGGTTATTATTATTATTATAAATATAATTAGTTAATGGATTAGTAATTTATTTGGGCTAAAATGATTAGTTAGATGATAGGCCCATTAGGGTATAAAAAAACCTAATTTGTAAATATAAGAGAGTGAATTCATTGACAAAGAGGGGGGGGGGGGGGGCGAAAAATATCTGAGGGAGGAATCCTTTTTTTTTTTTTATTTTGTTGGCTGCCAAATTACAATAAGAAGGGGGCTGCCGGCCTCCAAAACGGTAAAAAACAAAACTCAAGCAAGGAGAAAAAAAATCAAATCAAATTCTGTTCTGAGTGTTGGAGATCGATTCGAGACGTTTTGAGTATCTTAATCTATTCTTTGGTGTTTCTGGAGGCTAATTCAATCATCATCATTGGCCAGAGCCTCGTGAGGCACTCTCATAGAAGGCCACGGTTTGCAAGTTTTTTTGATTTTTGATTACGGCAATTTTTATATCATAAGCGTGTTTCGGTTGTATCAATGTGTTTATAATGATGTTTGCAAACTATCTGGATTGTTTAATTTATGTTTAGTTGCAGATTGAAGGTTGTGCCATTTATAAGGTTTAGGAGCTTCAAATTGGGATTTTTTGTTTAAGGAGAAATTAAGCCGAATCAATGAGATCAATGGATTCATAAGGGTTTATTTGGTTAATCTGGATTATTTTTGTGTATTTATTGATGTTAATTTGCAGTTTGGAGGAGGGTCATGCTATAGCTACGCAAGCCAAACCGTGGGTAGAAGTTCTGTATTTTTCAGGAAAAAATAACGAAGAAGACACACTGTTTGCGCTTCCTTTTTTTAATTTTTGATTCAGTCATTTGTTTTCATATATTATGTATTCGGAACATTAGGCTAACAGAAAAAATGGCTTCAGCGCGTTGGTCTTGGGGTAAGGTTTGGAATCAAAGGGACTTGGGTTCGATCCCAGCGTCCCACATATATTTTCTTTATTTTTCTTGTTAATACATGGCTATTGATCCAGTGAGGCTAGCGTGCGTGTTCCTACCACACACCCTCAACAATCAGCCGCTGGATTATACGCATATCAGATCTAACGACCAGAAAGTTGCGGACATATCATAGACCTCCAAAGACCACACACACCAAATCACTACCCAGGTTCTTTTATAATATTTATTTAATATCTATTTATTTAGATTTATTTATATTAATATATTTGCTTCAATTAGTTTATTTTGATTAGGATTAGAATAAATTAGGATTAGGTTTAGGTTTATAATATTTTCCTCGATTATTCGAGTATCTCGATTAATTCATTTAATTGGTTTTAACCACAAAAAAAAATCACAATGAAAACCCTATTAAAGTTACAATATTAGGGTTTGCCTCAATCCCATTTGGGCAAAATTTTCAATTGATTCTTGATTAATTTTAAATTTTCTCCTTGAACCGACTATACCTATTAGTCGCATTAGACGAGAAATAATTTTGATCAATTCAATTTATTAGTTAATATTAATTTAATCAATCCTTGAATAATTCTCTCCTCGACCCGACTAAATCTATTAGTCGCATTAGACGAGAGATAAAAAATACATAAAATTCAAAACACATTTAATTTGCTGCCCGCGACGATCAATCTATCGATCTGAGTAACCAGCAATGCCCCTTAATCCGTTAGCTATACTGACCAAATCTATTGGTCATCGCATCTAACGGTGACATATCAAATCAGGGTTGTACGCCCAAAACCTTCAAAACACACTAAACCACGACACTACAGATTTTTATCCTAGGCAATTCAAAATGCCTTTCCGATCAAATTCAAACTACGATAGGCCATTCAAAAAGCCTTTAAACACATTCATATCAAATTCTAAGGCGTACAATCCTGTGCCCGAACTACGTTGACTCTGATTCTCCCTAAGGAGATACGTAGGCACTTGGCAACAAGGCGAGTCTCCCTCCCTAAAATCTCAATTTTCACCCTATTCACTTCTTTAGCTATTAAACCTATAATTTTGCCATAAAACTGTTACCTTAGATTCAAAACCATAGGAAAGGGTTGAGGGTGCCTAACACCTTCCATCGACCTGATTATAATAATCTTACCCCGATCTCTAAACTACGTAGGGTTTCCTATTCGCCCTTCAGAATAGGTGGCGACTCTAAATTTTATTTTTAGGGCAGGTTGCTACAATAGGGATCATCAACCTTTAGCCTATACGTCTAAACTAGGGAAATTATTGTACTTACGCCGATAAAATAGGGATAGGAGACCTTTAGTAGTGACATTAGAATTAACACAGAGTATCGTTTCTTGATTTCACTTACACTGGTTGAATAGGGATAAGAGACCTTTAGTAGAAATAAGTAAGCTATACACCAAGGGATTAGGTATATCGGTTTTGTTAATTCGTCGTAGAAATATAATGAAG
This sequence comes from Vicia villosa, assembly GCF_029867415.1. Classification (NCBI taxonomy): domain Eukaryota; kingdom Viridiplantae; phylum Streptophyta; class Magnoliopsida; order Fabales; family Fabaceae; genus Vicia; species Vicia villosa. Next base: position 179,202,939 of record NC_081182.1, on the reverse strand, counting down.
TTCTATTGATGTAATTCATTAGACATCTAGGGGAGAAATAAGGGATTTTATGAAAAATTTGTCCGCTTTCTCATTACTGTCTAAACAAATTTAATTCTTTACAATCAAACTCGAACCCCCTCTCCCATTGTTACTTTCTAAACATTGCACAATATATGTCTTGCTTAAATAGCAGTCATTTTGGATACGATTTTATTGATTACTTCGCAATATCAATACACTTACCAAGAACTAATCAAATTTTTGGCGCTGCTGTCAGGGATTTAAAATTCCAAAAGGCATTTTTTGTGCGAAATTTGTTAGTTTTAGTTTTTTTTTTTGGTTTTTAGGATTAGATTTATTTTGTTAGTTTTAGTTTTAGTTTTTCTTTTTACTTTTATTTTTGTTTATTTTTTTATCTAGTGCAGTGCTACTAAGGTATTCTTTTCTTATTTTGTATGTAAGGTGAAGACAGACATGCAATTTGAAATTTATGCTAACTTTGAAAACTTCGAAGCTTATACAAAGGGACTTGTAGAAAAAACTCTAATTCTGAAAAATGCGAGAAATTATTTAGAGCCAGAACCTTACATCAAAATGTTAGAACAAGAATTGTTCTGATCAATATTCTTAGTTTTGATGATAACAATGTATATAAATTTTGCTTGAGACAATGTGGTACTCTAATCCTATGCAATTTCCATTTCAGGAAATATATAAAGAGTATGCACAAAATCAGCGCTAGAAGCACTGACTCATAAGGTTCAAGTATGCAACATCAGAACATGCTCTCGCAAGACATCAGAAGATGGTCAAGCAGAATCAGAACATGGTCTATTGAAGCATCAGAAGAACTTGAGATCAGAAGCAGAAGCACTGAAGTTCTCATGGTATCACGCTAGAAGCACTTCAAGGTCAGAAGACAAGAAGATGCTCTGCACCAAGCTGCTATGACTCTGATATATTCAAACGTTGTATCTACAAAGATCAGATCAGAAGCAAGTACAAGATGGCAGGCTATGCTGACTGACAAAAGGAACGTTAGAAGCTATTAAAGGCAAAGTCAGTTAAAGCAGGAAAAGCAAGGCTCGAGGTAGTTGACAAAAGAGTGAAATATTAAATGCAGTGTTGTACGGATCACGCAACGCATTAAATGCTCCCAACGGTCATCTTCTCAAACACCTATAAATAGAAGTTCTGATGAGAAGCTAAATACAACACTTTGCGCAAACATACAGAAACGTTGTCAAATTCAAAAGCTCTCAAACTTCATCTTCAACCTCACTTCATTACTGTTGTAATATCTTAGTGAGATTAAGCTTAAACTTTAAGAGAAATATCACAGTTATGATTATATCTTTTTAAGAAGCATTGTATAACTCTTGTAAGAATTTGTTTACATTCATTTGTAAAGAACTAGAGGAGATCAAGTTGTGATCGGATTCTCTAGAAAGTCTTAGAGGGTATCTAAGCATTGTGTTCCTAGAGTGATCAGGTTGTGATCAGAATACTCTAGAAGACTTAGAGGGTATCTAAGTGGAAAACCATGGTAATCTTGTGTGATTAGTGGATTAAGTTCTCAAGTGAGGTAAATCACTCTAAGGGGGTGGACTGGAGTAGTTTCGTTAACAACGAACCAGGATAAAAATCATTGTGCAATTGTTTTTATCTTAAGAGTTTTTAAAGTACACTTATTCAAACCCCCCCTTTCTAAGTGTTTTTCTATCCTTCAATTGGCATCAGAGCGTCGGTTCTAAGGTGCAAGCACTTAACCGTGTTTAGAAAAGATTCAGGAAGAGAAAAACGCTAAGTCAAGATGGTTGAAACTCCAACACCTACATCTACATCTGGCTCTGCTGAGCAATACAATGGAAATGGTAACAATGGCTACACTAGACCACCAGTATTCGATGGTGAAAACTTTGAATATTGGAAAGATAAACTTGAAAGTTACTTTCTTGGTTTAGATGGTGACTTATGGGATCTTCTGGTGGATGGTTACAAACATCCAGTGAAAACTAGTGGTGTAAAGCTCTCAAGACAAGAGATGGGTGATGATAAAAAGAAGCTATTCAAAAATCATCACAAGTGTATGACTGTTTTGCTGAATGCTATCTCTCATGCTGAATATGAGAAGATATCTAACAGGGAAACTGCCTATGATATATATGAATCATTGAAAATGACTCATGAAGGAAATGCCCAAGTCAAGGAGACCAAAGCTCTTGCCTTGATCCAGAAATATGAAGCCTTCAAGATGGAGGATGATGAAAACATTGAGAAAATGTTCTCAAGATTTCAAATGCTAACTGATGGATTAAGAGTTCTTAACAAGGGATACACCAAGGCTGATCATGTCAAGAAGATCATCAGAAGCTTTCCAAGAAGATGGGGTCCTATGGTGACTGCTTTCAAAATTGCCAAGAATCTGAATGAAGTCTCTCTTGAAGAATTGATCAGTGCTCTGAGGAGTCATGAATTTGAGCTTGGCGCTAATGAACCTCAGAAGAAATGTAAGTTTATTGCGTTAAAATCTAATTATAAAAAATGTACTAACGAATTTTAGGAAGAAGAACAAGATTCTAAAGAATCAGAAGAAGAAGAAGAAGATGAACTGTCCATGATCTCCAGAAAGGTAAACCAACTCTGGAAAAGCAAATACAGGAAGTTTAAGAACTTCAGAAGTTCTAAGAAGCTTGAAAAAGGAGGATCTTCTAGAAGCAGAAGATCTGACAAGAAGAAGGTCACATGCTATGAATGCAATGAGCCTGGTCACTACAAGAATGTGTGTCCAAAACTTCAGAAGGAGGATCCCAATAAGAAGTTTCATAAGAAGAAAGGTCTTATGGCAACGTGGAATGATTCAGATTCAGAATCAGAATCAGACTCTGAAGGCGAGCAGGCAAACATTGCACTAATGGCCATAGTTGATGATGGATCAGAATCTACATCAGAATCAAATTCTGAAGAGGTATTTTCTGAACTATCTAGAGAAGAGTTAGTTTCCAGTTTAAAAAAACTTCTGGAACTCAAGGCTCATCTTAGTATCAAATACAAAAAGATGAAAAAGCTATTTGATTCTGAAACTAAGAAGCTGGAAGTGGAAAATTCTAAACTGAATAAAAAAGTTTTAAAATTATCCAAAGATATTGGATCTTCTTCTGACTTAGAAAAATCCACTCCTAGTCTCAATCATATTCTGAAAGAATATGACTCGAGCTTTAGAAAGTTCTTATCTAGAAGTAATTGCAGAAGTCATCTTGCTTTTATGATATATGGTATTTTTGGAAACAAAAGAGTTGGCGTTGTCTATGAGGGTGATATCCCACACAAATTTGAACATGTAGATGATATGAAAATCACATACAACCCATTGTATGATCAGTTCAAATATGGCCACTCACATTATATTAGGCTCACTTCACATGCCAAAAGATTTCATGCTACACACACTAAGAAGCATGTGACACAACCTAGAAAATATCATGCTGCTAAACCTAAGGAATACCATGTTGTACCTCCTGTTGTTTATTATGCTAAACCCAAGTACAATCAGAACTTGAGGAAAACTAATAAGAAAGGACCCGAGAAGTTGTGGGTACCTAAGGTGAAGATAATTTCTGTTGCAGATATCCTTGACAGCAAAGAAGACAAAGCACAACATGTCATGGTACCTGGACTTTGGGTGCTCGCGATACATGACGAGAAAAAGGTCTATGTTCCAAGACTTGGTGCTTAAGTCTGGTGGAGAAGTCAAGTTTGGAGGAGATCAGAAGGGCAAGACTATTGGCTCTGGAACCATAAGTACTGGCACAGAAGTGTTTCCTTCTTGGATATTCTGAACGCTCTAAAGGCTACAGAGTATACAATACTTAAACATTGGTTGTAGAAGAATCAATCGATATCAGATTTGATGATAAGCTTGGTCTTGAAAAGCCAAAGCAGTTTGAGAATTTTGCAGATATAGATATCTCAATCTCAAAAGCTGAAGAACCAAGAAGCAAAGCATCAGAAGCTGATGATCTCAGAAGCAAAGGATCAGAAGATCAAGTTGCTGCGTCTTTAGAGAATCTCAGAATTTCTGAAGAGCCAACAGTCAGAAGATCTTCTAGACTCACATCTGCTCACTCAGAAGATGTTATTCTTGGATAGAAGGAAGACCCTATCAGAACCAGATCATTCCTTAAGAACAACGTAGAAGGTCAATTAGGTCTTGTTTCTTTGATCGAGCCAACTTCTGTTGATCAAGCTCTAGAAGATCCAGACTGGATAATTGCCATGCAAGAAGAACTAAATCACTTTACAAGGAATGATGTATGGGATCTGGTTCCTAAACCAAAAGGATTCAACATCATTGGAACCAAGTGGGTTTTCAGAAACAAGTTAAGCGAAAAAGAAGAAGTTGTAAGAAACAAAGCCAGACTGGTTGCTCAGGGCTATAGTCAGCAAGAAGGGATTGACTATACAGAAACTTTTGCACCAATGGCCAGGTTAGAATCTATTCGCTTATTGATTTCTTTTGCCACTTAACATAACATCACTCTATATCAGATGGATGCTAAGAGTGCCTTCTTAAATGGTTATATAGATGAGGAAGTCTATGTCCACCAACCTCCCGGTTTTGAAGACTCTAAGTCTCCAGAACATGTTTTCAAACTAAAGAAATCATTGTATGTTTTGAAGCAAGCTCCTAGAGCTTGGTATGAAAGATTAAGTTCTTTCCTTCTGAACAATGGTTTCACTAGAGGACAAGTGGATACGACTCTCTTCTGTAAAACATTTAAGAAAGATATTTTAATTTTTCAAATTTATGTTGATGATATTATCTTTGGAACCTCTAATGCTACACTTAGGATGGAGTTTGCTAAGTCTATACAGGCTGAATTCGAGATGAGCATGATGGGAGAACTCAAGTATTTTCTTGGGATTCAAATCAATCAAACTTTTGATGGAACTTATGTTCATCGAACGAAGTATGTGAAGGAACTTCTGAAAAAGTTCAATCTTTCTGAAAGCAAAGAAGCCAAAACTCCTATGCATCCTACGTTTGTCCTAGGTAAGGATGAGGTAAGTAAGAAGGTAGATCAGAAGTTGTACAGAGGTATGATTGGATCCCTTTTATATCTGACTGCTTCTAGACCTGACATTTTATTCAGTGTGTGTTTGTGTGCAAGATTCCAATCAAATCCTAGAGAATCTCACTTAACAGCTGTTAAGAGAATTCTGAGGTATCTGAAAGGTACTACTAATGTTGGTTTAGTCTACAGAAGATCTGAAGATTACAACTTAGTAGGATATTGTGATGCTGACTATGCTGGAGATAGAGTTGAAAGGAAAAGTACTTCTGGAAGTTGTCAATTTCTTGGAAGTCATCTGATTTCCTGGTACAGCAAGAAACAAGCTACCATTGCCCTCTCAACAACAGAAGCATAATATGTTGCGGCTGCTGGTTGTAGCACACAGATGCTCTGGATGAAGAGTCAGTTAGAAGATTATCAGATATATGAGAGTAACATTCCTATCTTCTGTGATAATACTTCTTCTATATGTTTATCTAAGAATCCAATCTTACATTCTAAAGCTAAACATATTGAGATTTAACATCATCTCATTAGGGACTATGTTCAGAAGGGTGTTCTTTCTTTAAACTTTGTGGATACAGACCATCAATGGGCTGATATCTTTACAAAACCCCTTGTTGAAGATAGGTTTAAGTTCATTCTGAAGAATATCAGTATGGATTTATGCCCAGAATGAAAAGATGAGAAGTTCTGACGTATGGATAAGTTCTGAAATGTATTTTCTTATAAGAAGTTCTGGTTGTGATCATTTAGAAGTTCTGATTCTGTTATTACTAACACTTCTTTATCTAAGTTGATTCAGAATCTCTTTTAAAGTAAAACAATTGTCACCAGTTGTTCAAGAAGATGAACACGTGTTCACTCTTTTTGGACAAGCATGCGTACAGTTGAGGAGACGCCGCCCTAGGTAACTGTGCAAATCATTTCAAATTTCACATTATCTCTCCTAACGTCATCTCTCATCAAATGCATTTGATTCCATGTTTTCTGTAATCATATTCATTCAAACACGTATTGCATTTCATTTCAAATTCGTCCCTTTATATACTCCTCTCCACATTCATTTCATCTTTTTACATTCTCTCTCTTCATTCATCTCTCTCTTTCTCTTTTATTCATTGTTTGCATAAACCCTAGTTCGTAACCGAACCTCAGTGAATCTTCATTCTTTCTTCATCAATTTCTTCAAGAAAAGAAATGTCATCTGCTCATCTCGTTCATCGCAAGTATGGTTATGCTCCCTTTAAGACATGTTCTATTCTCTCAACTGAACTGGAAGTTATTTGTGAATCTTCGATAGATTTTGAAAACCTAAGGATACATGGTTTCAATACTAATGCTGAAACGATGGAACAAGGTTGGTCAAACTACCTTGGTAGACTGGTTGGACCAATATATCCTGATTTAGTAAAGGATTTCTGGATTCATGCAACGGTTACTCCAACAGCTATCATCTCTTTCATATTAGGGCATGAGGTTGTGATAACTGAGAAATTAATCAGAAAGATGTACAACCTTGAGGATGAAGAAGGAAGCACAGGTGCTCTTCCTGGTAGAGTTGATTGGGAAGCAGTTGATAAAGAAATATCCACTGCTTCTGGTGTTGCATCTCATCAAACTGGTTTGTTGAAGCTGTTCTACAGAGTTTGGGCAAAGATTATTCTAGGGTCTCTCTATCATAGAAAGCGATCCTTTACTTCTACTTACATCAATCAAGATCAGAAGTATGCTCTCTTCTGCATTGGAAAAGGAAATGAAGTTAATATCTCAAGCATTCTATTTCAACATTTGAAAACAAATATTGAAGAATCACGAGATGAAGAACGCAAGAAGTTTCCACACTTCAAGAAGAATGCTATTCCTTTTGCCAGAACGATTTCAGAAATTCTGATAGAAAGTGACATGTTGGAACCTCTGAGAACTGTTGGAACGCCCAGGTTCTTTGGTGTCATTCAAGGACACGTTCTGAATGCCTTTGACTTACAAAGGATGTGTCTGATTGAGAAGGTAACTTCTGTTCCAAGAATATTTCCAGATATTTTGACCAGAAGAATCTTGGTTGAAGGCTTTGCTCCTTTGTTCAAATAAGAGCTTGGCAAGGATGTTAAAGGTTATTTGAAGGCTTATGTCAAAGCTCAATCATCTGTTGATCCTGCATGGATTCGAGGAAGAGTTCTTCCTTCTCTAACCGAGTTGCAGAAGAAGGAACAGAAGAAGAAAGAAACAAGATTGAAGCAAAAAGCTTCAGAAGAAGAAGCTAAGCAAGCTAAGAAGCAGAAGATCACTTATGATCCTTACAAGGTAAATTCCAAAGAATTTCAAGAAAAGCGCATCAGGGAATCTTTCCGTGCGTTAAGAGCTGCTCGTTCCTCTCAGAACAAACCTCCTACTTCTGAACCTTATAACACTTTCACCATTCCAAACACTATTCAACCACCTCCTTCTACTCTTATCCTCAATCCCCAACCACTAAATGTTTGTCCTCCAACACCTTATGATATTCCATCTTCATCTACCCTCACCACAGAATCTCCACCATCTCTAACCCTTTCTTTACCTAACAGAGAATCCAATCCTTATTCTCTTCTTTACCCTGACTATTGCTTCACCTTTAACCCTCCTGAACCTACCATTCATATTGATCTTGCCTTGTTCGATATAAAGTTCAGCAAGAGGATGGAAGTTCTGAGAGCTGCTTATGATTCCAAGCTGGATCATGTTGCTACTCGAGGCTTATGGAACCGCTTCAGAAAGGAGTTTCAGAATGACGCATTGAACATCTAGAAGAGATGTGTTGCTGAAGCATCTGGATCTTCTGGTTACTTCTTGGATATTGATGATGGTAAGTACTATCATCCAATCAGAAATTGGAGATCGCTTGAGGAGAAGAAGTTTGTGGATGAGTTGGAAGATGAACCATGCCTGACAATGGTCGTATGGAAGCCTCCATTTTCTGTTCTGACTGGAGATTTTCAATGGCTATTCAACTGGCTAAGGGTGAATCCTTCTGAGGAAGCACCAGACATGGTCATTCCGGAAGTTGTCTACCCTTCAGAAGTTGCTGATCCCATTCCTCCAAAGAATTTGGCTGAGATTCTTCAAGCTCTGGAGAATGAAGATTCTGTGATCCCTGATCCAGAATATGCTGAAGATGCTTCTGTGTCAGAAGCTGATGTTGAGATGGAAGATGCTGAGAATCATCCTTCTGAGAAAAGTCATGTTCTGGAAACTCAAGAAGATGTTCTCATTTTGGATGTTGCTGCTGGAAATGCTATCCCTCTGAATGATAGCCGTGAAGCTTCCTCTTCTGAACCTTTAATTCTGGTGAATGCTATCAAGGCTCTTCAACAGAATCAAGATGTTCTTGCTTCTCGCCTGGATAAGCATGATGTAGTCCTAGTCGTAGTCGTAGTCCTTCTGTCTTAGTTGTTTCTTTTGTTTTTGCATCTGTTTTTCTTGCATCTTCTGTATCTTCTGATACGTTTTGATCAATCAATGAATATTTATCTTCTCTCATTATTGTTCGTTTTTCATCTGAATCTTTTAGGTTTTTTGATGTTATGACAAAAAGGGGGAGAAAATGTGATAAATGATTTGATTTATATTATCATTTGCTGGGAGTAAGTCTCCACATTTCTAACAGAATTTGCAAAGTTCTATGTCTTTGAGATTTCTGCAGGATTGAAGACATTCTAAAAAAGCTCAACATGAGAAGCAAAGACATGGGGAAATGCAATTCTATATAGAAACATGCTCATGGAATCTGAAGCAAGCTTAGCGTTGTGAAGCTTCAAGATAAGAAGCAAGAAGGAAGAATGTTCTGATATTCTCGTGACAGAATACGCTCTAACACATTCTTATTCCTTATATGTTCTTATGCATTTTATGTGTTCTGACACATACTATATGCTCTGATACATATCTTATGTTTTGATTCATTCATGCTCTGACTTTTGTCGTTTAGTTTGTTCTGAAACATTTCAGGATGTAGAGATGCTCTGATGATGCTCTGGTACATTCAACAATGTTCTGATACAATCTAGCATGCAATGATCCTAGAAGAAATTCAAAGCTCTGAAGATGTCCTATGGAAGCAAGACGCAGAAGCTCTGAATGTTCTGAAGTTCTAGGCATTTGTGAACGTCTCAACTGAAATGGAAAATACTCAGGGAAGTCCTTTATTTATAAATTTCTTCCAGTATTTATTTCAGGGGGAGATTATTCATCTCAGGGGGAGACATATTCACACACTATGTTTATATGCTTATATATATTATGGTATGTTTGTAATATACAATAAAATAAATGAAATAGAAAATTATCACCCTCAACTATCTCTCTTTTAACTCTCTTCTCTCACATTCTCTCTTTCTCCACGTACCAAAATTCTTCATTCTTTACTAATTTTGTGATTGATTGCATGGTCTAATAATTTCTGAATTATTTAAATTTATGAAAAACTTCTCTATATAAATGTTCATTTTAAAATGAATTAAGTTTTTTCACTTACGAGAATAATAATGAGTGAGCTATATCTTCTCTTTAATTTGTTGAATTTGATCTTGTTTGAATCTTATCACTATAATCTTATCACTATATTCTTTTTGGATTATGGTGATTTCTGTTTACTTATGATTCTTAAAATTGTAGCACATTTCTTCTTTATCTTCTCTATCTCATTCATCTTTTTATTCTTTATCCTCTTTTACTTGCTAGTTTGTTTGAAGAATCTACTCGGTGAGATCTTCATCTCGTGTGGAGTCAACTTCCTCCCTATCATGAAAACATGTGTCATCAATATCAGTAGGCATAGTGTTTCTATGTACACCCCATCATCTCACATGACTTGAATTTCAACCTAAATGTAATCATCCCACAAGCTTTTCTTCCACCGATACACCGTTCTGACAGTGAGTCTCAGTTTGGTTCATAACATTGACATTATTCAATTTCGAGTGAAATGTGTGGTTTTTTAAAATATCAATATAATATATTTATGTATTTTAATCTCTTTGTCTTTATATTTTAATATTATTTTTTATTTTTTTCATTTTTATAATGATATTTTATTGTGAACTTAATAATTAAATTCTCCACTAATATATTCTGTTAAAAAAACTATTATATTTTATTAACGTACCTGTATTTTGATTTTTTTTAAAAATATCGTATTCCATATCGGTATTCGCACCGGTTATCGTATCCGTACCTATGCATCATAGATAAAGGTGGTAAAACAAGTCCGGTTCGCAGAAAAGGTCCGTTTTACCGAAAAATTTTCGGGATACGGGGCAAGGTTTCAAACCCGCTCTCATTTTTTTGTGGGTATGAATTTTTTCATACAATTTTACTATTTTTAGGCCTAAAAGGTTTAATGTCCGCGAATCTTTTCATACAATTTTACTATTTTAGACCTAAAATGTTTAATGTCCGCGAATCTTTTCCGCCCCATCCTCAATTTATTTTGCGGGGCAGAGCAAAATTTTAGACCTGCATTAATAAATATGTCTATTCCATCCCGCTTTGTTTATTGGCAGACTTTTACCAGGCGGACCTAAACGGGACAGGGATGGATGTCTGTTTGCCATTTTTAATCATAGGTGCGCGCTACTCCCTCCGTTTTTTTATTATAAATCGTTTTGAGAAAAAAATTGTATTTTAAATATAAGTCAGCTTTACAATTCTAATGAATAATTAATGCTATTTTTTCTATTATATCCTTAAATATTTATTTTTCACTCTCCTTTTAATTATATAAATTTATCTTCCATATGTCATTAATAAAGAATAATTTTATAAAAATCTTCATAATTTCTCATTTTCATACAACAATTATTATTTTTTTTAATCTGTGTGAAAAATCTAAAACGACTTATAATAAAAAGAGATGGAGTATATTGTATTACTACTAAATTATAACTTTATAAACTATAGATTAAATGTGGCTTACAGATAATCCCTAGATGTCATAGCATTGTCGGTGGAATGAATCATTCAAATATTGGTAGATAGTAATATTTATTATCACACTAATTTCACCAGTTCTAATACTAGTATCATGCAACTAACAAGTTTGGATTTTCATGTTCATCGTTGTGTACTGAAAACGAAATTCCAGTTTGTTCTAGGGCCAAGAAACCTAAACTATGCGCGTAGCTGTGAGCAAATTGTCGTTGACGTTTGAGTCTAAGCCTTATCCAGGTCAATTTAAAAAAGGCATTTGTGGAAATTGTTTATACTTAACAGCTAATGCCTTTATGGCATTCACGCAATATTTATGATAGTGGTGACATTGTTGTCAATCATATATCAATCACATAATGCATGTATATAAAAATCCTTTACAAAATCAATGAAATGTTTATTTCCAATGCATTTAGTGTTAGAGTTAGAGCTGTCCATGACTGACAACTGGGTCAGGGTGGACCATCATTATGTGTAAAATATAATGGATTGGACTGGTCCTACTTGTTACATAAATTGAGTGAAACTTTTTTTTTTTTTATAAATTAAGTGAAACTTTTTTATTTTTTGATAAATTGAGTGAAACTTAAACATATTTTTAGGGGTTGTTTCAAATGTTTTTTTTCCTGATGAATTTTTTGAACTTGATGTGTGTTAGACTAGGAAATAAAAAATGTTTGGTAAAATGAAAGAATATAGTTTCAATGAAGAGGAGTGAACCTCTCATACGACAAGGCGAGAATGGATCTCTAAAGTTAGCATTCCAACACTCTCAGTTAGTAAGAGAACGGATAGGACAATGAATTGTGAGTTAGAGAGAACATGAGGCGTCTAATATAGGAATATTGATTATGGACATTCTCTACTTGATGACGTCTAACGGTAAGCATCAGTTCTCGATGTAGAACTAGGGTGGAGCTCTAAAGTGGAGTTGCATTATACCCTCGGTGCTTTTGTGGAGTGGTCACGACTGATGGTTGGCCCTTCTCCTTTTACTAGTGACCAACTTATAACAGTTGCCTCCAAGGTTTGTTGTGGCACAACAGTGGAAAGTCTTTAAGAAAATTGGGTCGATCTTATTTCGCTCAATCCATCAAATTGGAGAAGGGGGAAAAATTTATAGTCAGGGTGAATAACCTTGATAACATGGACATTAAATATCAATATCTTCATTGAGATAGTTTGCATTATGGCTTTTACACATGGCCTTAGTTCCTTAGACTAAGGCGTGACACTTCCCTCTAGGACGCTCAAGTGTCGTTACATTATCGAGACAAATTCAATTGTTGTTGTTCATCTGTTCATTTTCTTTTATTTGGGATTGTTGATTTGACTACTTCGCACAAATATATATAAAAGTTACTCACCTTCCTAGTCACATTTCCACTCATTGTGCAAATTGTAAACATTTTCTTTCGTTTGCAAACTTGGATTACATTCTCCCAAGGTCTGGTGACTCTTGTTCTAACTATTTTTATTTTCATCTATAGGTCCTTCCATTTTATCGATTCATCACATTCCTAAAATTGTTTTGTGTTTTAATCGTTTTCTCAAGCTTCAACATTCCTAGGTACCATTTATCTCCCTTCTTATCACTTGTTAATTCTCCCTTGCTTTTTTTAGTCATGACTAATATGGGAGATGACCTTGCAAATGTTCTACAAATTTTTAGTGATGCGAGCGGTGCTTCTTCTCGCACTAAAATAGTAAATTAGAAATGCAAAAAGTTACACCTTTCGCAATTGATTGAACACTATGCCAAAATTGTCTTTTAGCAGCACCCCTATTAAAGCGCTTTTAGGAAAAAGCGCTGGTATAGGTTTCGCTAAAAAAACACGCAAAAAAAGCGCTCTGGAAGAGGGGGGTTACGAAAGCGCTCTGGAAGAGGGGGGTACGAAAGCGCTTTCAGAAAGCGCTCTTATATGGGGGGTACGAAAGCGCTTCTCAAAAGCGCTCTTATAGGTGGCTTTATGAAAGCTCTTTCAAAAGCGCTGCTACAGGGGGTAGGGTACAAGAGCGCTTTTCCCTTAAAAGCGTTGGTATAGCTACGTCTACTAAGGCGCTTTTCAAAAGCGCTCTCATAGCCTGTTTTAATTAAAAAAATTAAAACCAAAATTTGATATTACGCGTTCAGAATCCCTAATTCATCTTTTTTCTCCCATTGACGCTAACTGCCCAGAAAACCCAGAAAATCAATCTTCCACTTCGTCTCCCCCACTTCGTCTCCCACAACTCAAAGCTCTTCACCGCCGCCGCCGTGTACCATCTCGCCTCTGCCGCCGCCGTCATCTTCATGTATGTCAGCTTGTTTTCTTTTGCTTTATTTGTAATTGTTTTTGTTCGACTGACTATGTTTCTTAATAGGTTATAATCTTCCACTTCGTCTCCCCCACTTCGTCTCCCACAACTCAAAGCTCTTCACCGCCGCCGCCGTGTACCATCTCGCCTCTGCCGCCGCCGTCATCTTCATGTATGTCAGCTTGTTTTCTTTTGCTTTATTTGTAATTGTTTTTGTTCGACTGACTATGTTTCTTAATAGGTTATAATCCATGAACAAATCAAATCTCTTGCTGCTTTGTTGTTGGGTACTGAATGTGTTGTGCTGAAGAACACAATTTTTCAAGAATAGAACACATTAGTGCCATTTTAGCTAAAAACATAACTTTGATATTTTTATATCTAAATTGCAAACACATTTGTCAAGAATAGAACACATTAGTGCCATTTTCGTTTTTAATTGTTATGGGTTATTTGAAATGAAAGCATGAAATGAAAGCTATAGTATATGATATGAAATGAAAGCTATAGTATATTATGAAAGCATGAACTACTTGTTGCATAATTTCTTCTTTGTCATATCATTGAGTTATTTGAATTGTAATGGGTAGTTCAATTGAGGGTTAATAACTTGTCTACACCAAATGATTATTAAGAGAAACTATGTTCACTTTAATGTTTTATGGTTTTACTTGATTCTAAAATATGAGTGAGGATTCTTTCATTTCTTAAAAGGAGTAGAGTTTTGAAAAATGGAGACCTTTGTTACTAAAGTTTGTTTAATTGTATAAATGCATATATGTTTGAAAGTGATAATATGTATTTTGTGTAATTTGATTTCTTATAATCTCAAAGCATTACTAATTCGATATTTATTTCATTTCATATTAAAAGTAATGTATGAAAAAAAATTAAGATTCTATTTTAAAAAGATAGCAACAAATAACAACTAAGTAGGTTGCACAACTTAACTTCATAAGTTATCCATGCTTTTATCTAAATCTAATTATTAAAAATTTAAGCATTTATAATAGAGTTACCTTACAATAGAATCCACCTATCTATTCTTTTTATAATACAATTTTCATGTTTTACTTTTAAAAGTCTAAGTCACTTAATCCTACTAGTGGTTATGTTGTAAGTTAGTTATAAAGTTAGACTGTTAGTTGAGGTTAATTGTTAGGACTAATGAACTAGCCTCTCATTTACGAACCAATGTATGTTGAACAAGCCGTGGTACACATGTATGCATCTGTTCTTTCTCTTGTTTGTAGTTACTAGCTAATTGATAATTGATTTCATATCATTTTAAATAATTGAGTTCTAGATTGGGTTTATTTTGATATTTGTTAGTAGTGGTGTATTTAACCGCATCGTATGTGTGTTTAATTTTACAGTTACTTTGAAGTCTCTGGTTTCTACTTGTACAACACCGATTCAAACCTACCCATCTCCCACATCAAGTTTAACTCAGGTTACTATCCCTTTCTTCTTGCTTATAGTTTGTTGTTTTCTGCTTATAATTTATTGTTTATGGTTCTATTTAATTTCAATTTAGTGTCTCTCAATCAGTTTTTTGGTTTGTGGACTTATATTACCTTGAAATAAGGTAATGTCTTCTTTAAGAAATCGGGTATTCTGATTAGGTATTCTATTATTCACACTTTATAAGATCTCATTAGGTATTCTGATCAAGACATAATGATGATAGCTATTTATTATCTTGACAGAATTCCTTAGTACCTAATAGAGAAACCAAGAAACATTTGTTTAGCTTAATTAAGACATGGATAAGACATGGATGAATTCAAACCGATTGTCGAAAAAGTACGAGAAAGGGGTATGGGAATTCGTTGAGTTTGCGGTTGCGCACTCCGAAGACCCGATTCGAATGCCGTGTCCTTGCTTGGGTTGCTGTTATGGGGATAAGGTTGACGGGAATAAGTTGGCATCGCATTTACTACGGTTTGGAATTGATATAAGTAATACATGTTGGACAATGCATGGTGAGAAAAGTAACGGGAATGCTGAGTCGAGGTGTAATAGGAAGTATGCTTCAAACGACGATTGCACATACACATACGATTGCGATCGAGTCGAAGAGATTGCAGAAGCGCTTGAAGAAGATCTTGAGGATTGTCCCAAAATGTTCGAGAGGTTGGTAAGCGATGCAGAGAAACCGTTGTATGATGGTTGTTCAAAATTCACAAGATTGTCTGCGGTGTTAAAGTTATACAACTTAAAGGTGGACAATGGATGGTCGGATAAAAGTTTCACAGAGTTATTAGCCCTTATGAAAGATATGCTACCAGAGGATAATGTTCTTCCCAATTGAACGTATGAAGCCAAAAAGATGTTGTCCTCTATTGGCATGAGCTATGATAAGATACATGCATGTCCAAACGATAGCATTTTGTTTCGAAATGAGTATGCAGCGTTGAATGAGTGTCCTAAATGCAGTGCCCCTCGATATAAGAAAAAGTTGTCTCCTGCCAAATTCTTATGGTATTTTCCTATAATTCTGAGATTTAGACGCATGTATCGTAGTGAGACCGATTCAAGACACTTGACTTGGCATGCAGATGAAAGAATTATTGATGGAAAGTTGCGACATCCGGAAGACTCACCACAGTGGATGAAAGTTGATACTAATTATCCTGAATTTGGAAGAGAATCAAGAAACCTTCGCTTGTCATTGTCTACTGATGGAATGAACCCACATGGTATTCAAAGTATCTCGCATAGCACATGGCCTGTGAATTCATGTCACATATTGCAATAGATGACTTGGAAGAGATTTTTACGCATGAACAACTAGGCGTCGCTAATATGCACTCATACATCCGGTAATATTCACTCATCTGATATATTATTTAATTAGTCGAACAATTTATTTACACATTTCAATGAAAATAATCTAATATGTTTATTATGTTTTTATTTAAGGTTGTTGCATGACAGAGTGTTGCGCGGGACTGCATTGTCAAACAGATTCCGTTTCGTGTCTTCCGCCCATTGCAGCGGAATGACAATTGCTTCGGAACCGGATTCAGTTAGAGAGCGCTTAGTCGATAGATTCATGTCCTCCGGAAATACAGAAAGTCTGATTCTTTGGGCGTATAATACCCGACCAATAGGGTTAGTTTCTCATTCTTGGTTCATCTACTCTTTGTTTCTTTTGCGTAGCAAAATTTTCATATAACCTATTGTTTTAATTTATAGAGCACACTGGTTGTTGCTTGCTATCAACCCGATAAGAGAAGTGGTATATTTTCTGAGTTCGGTAGATGGTGAGTGGAGCAATTATCCGGCTAGGAAGGAAATTATTAATTTGTAAGTGGGATCGTTCTAAATATTCTTGTATATTTATATATTTAATTATTTGTGAGATTGATCTAAATATATGCTTTTATATTTTTGTTAGATCAATACAAGTGTTCTGAAGTCAACGAGACGCACAGGTATCCCGGACTAAATCAAACAACATTACTTGGATCAAAGTGCAGGTACATTATTTTTCACAATTTGGCTTATAATATTTATGGTACTTGATAAAACAAGACGTACAACTATAAAATCTTATTTGTTTTTTTATGTAGTGTCCGATACAGCGAAACAGTTCAGACTGCGGATACTTTGTTTTGAGGTTTATGAAAGAAATCCTTCATATGAATCAATTAGAGATTCCAATCACGGTATGGATTTATAACTTAATTAGATAACTTCTTATAATTTATTACATGTAGCTAAATCATTCATATTATCTTTTTATTCTGTAGTACTTTGACGAATTCCGTATTGCTTCTTACACGAGACTTAAGTTGGAAGAAATCAAAGAGGATTTGTGTCAATTTTATATTCATCAGCTATTTATGCAGTAGGATTTGTGTCGATTTGAAGAGAATATTATAGTACTCTAGGATATATGGTTACTAACTTTGTTCATATTGTTGCCAATATTTGAAGTATAATATTGTTGATGTTACAGATTTAGTTTGTTTGACAGGAATTATAATGATGTATATATAGTTTTGATGTATATATAGTTTTGGATATTAATTATAATGGTATTATATTAGTATATATATATATATTGTCCTACCGATGGTTGAAAATATATCGTCGAAAATATATTACAGGTCGAAAATATTACAGGTCGAACTGGGAGGCTCAAATTACAGACTGCACTTTAAAATACCTCATTTAGCAACGACAGCGCTTTTAAAAAGCGCTCTAAAAGGGCCACATACAAAAAGCGCTGCTAAAGATTAAAAAAAAGCATAAAAATTAAAAAAATACGCAACCTACGAAAGCGCTTTTGGAAAAACGCTCTTATAGGGGGCGCTACCAGAGCGCTTTTTCTGGAAAAAGCGCTCTCATAGAGGAGGATACCAGAGCGCTCTTATAGGGGGAGCTATCACAGCGCTTTTAAAGCCCAAAATAAGCGCTTTCGTAGGCCTTCCGTGTTGTAGTGGAACCATTGCAATCCTAATTGATCTTAGTGACAATTGTGCCTCTGAAGGGGGTTCTATTGAAGATGTTAGTGAACCCTCAAGTCCCTATCGCGATGGAAATACAAATGGTTTAGCTGACTCTACAACACCCTTCTAAACCCGCACAATATATTCTCAATATAATATGAATTAAATCAATTAAAACATCCACACAAGGGTGTCACTTTCATAAAAACTTCATAAATAAATGTCCTGCTCCGTAACACGGGTTCTCAAAATTATGCAAATCAAACACTTCTTTAACACAACAATAATAACATACACATTCTCGCAGCGGAATTCATAGTTTTAAAATATCTTTATTAAATTTCATAAAATTCATTCACACTTCATCGTTCATGATTCATAAACCAAAACATCACCATACCATGAAAGGTGATTCATTATATTAAAACAGTTAAAAAAGAACATAATAGTTCTAAAAACAAACAATCCCAACCCTGATGTTACACATCAGAGCAAGACTTCCTTTATTTGAAAACAACGCTAAAAAGGACTCCACAAAGCTATCCTCTAAACTTCAGCGGAATACTCCTAATTATCTGCGCGTTACCCACGTAGAGGCAACACTCAAACAGGAAGGGGTAAGTATTTCATAATTATTATATAATGCATAAGGAATAAATAAAGTAGTGGTACACAAACATCAACAACCATGTATATACCGATACAAGCGTATCCTCATGTTTCACCTATCTACTCACACTTGCACGTCATCATCTATTCACAATATCATCATATAATCCAACCACACTTATCCTCTAAATCATCATTTATATCACACATAGTCAAAACATCAATCAATCAAATATTATGTTATGTCACAAAACAATGCAATGCAACATCAATAGACTTATGCATGTGGTACAATAACTTCACTTATGACTCGGTAATCGTTCTCCATGTGGTGAGAGACAAGGTACAAGTATGAGTTTTTCATTTGCTTCCTATTGCATTAAAAGATCAAGTGGCTGGCCTCATGACCAAGTTATTGCATGTAGGGTCATTCAAGTCAACTTAAACATTGATGTGAACTTTAGTTAGATTCTCAATAACTAATTTACAATATATTGTTATAGGTTGTTGAGAGTTAGTTAATAATGATATAAGTATGGCGAACTTGTTCAATGTATAGTATATTTGTTGTAACTTTTTTCTCCATTATACAATGCAAGCTATGTTTCTTCATGTTAATGCTGTTCTTGTTTTAGTTTTTCACATTTACCCCTCAATGTTTAATCAATGTGTGTTTTAATTATAAATGAGTGGAGTAAAAAATAGATAAGGTCAATCCAAATATTTGTCAAAGCTAAAAATATACAAATGTCAAAGCTAATAATAAAATGATTGGATATGATACAAGAGGGAGAACAAGAATTTACATTAATTCACATTTTCAAAAACCAGTGACAGAGACTGAAAGGGTAACACCATTCCTTTCCTGAAGTTTGCATTCTTTGCAGCTTTAGGAATAGAGCTACGTGTGTTGTTTCTTACATCCATGTTAAAACATGTAACTAATTGCAATTATCTTTTCATTCTATTCCCATTGGCATGAGAATTTATAGTAAACTGCATGTTAGTATATTACACTGCAGAATTCATATCAATGAAGTATAGTAGGGCTCATGGATGATAGGTTGCTAAACCAGAACCATGTAAATGACAATGACTCAAATTGGTGAATCTATTCTATATTGCAACAGTGGTAGAACCTTTGAGTTTTAATCTTCTAGTTCTCGAAAAATGAACTCGGGTGCTTCCTAGTTCTAATCGATTCAACATTAACGAAAGATCATTAACCCTTTGAACTCAACCATTTGATTCAACAACTACGGCATAATCCAACAAGACAATGTCAGCCATAGTTAGTCTTCTTCCCAGACACTTGTTTTAACTCTGACCCGTTCACCATTAAAGTGAATATACTTCCATTTAAGCCCGTATCGTTTTATCACCAATTTCCTTTTCTCTTCTTGGCCTAGCTCTCTTAAGGCTCTTGTCACTTTCCTGACTGTATCTTCATCAGGTTTCACCCGCAACTCCTCCATGTCAGCAAATACCTGAACTTACGGAGATAGCAACTTGTCAACGCATAGAAAAGTGAAGTCAGAATTGGTAAATAAAATCAAGTTAACCTGAAGTGTTATGAGTGCATCCAGGTTCCATGCAATTGGGGAATCATGCATTTGCTGCAATCAAAAATCCAGACCATCAAATCAAGATCGAACAGCTCACATATCACCGTCAACTTGTTATATATGATTTAAAATTCAATTTGGAACATGGAGCTGTTATATCTAGATCGAACAGTCTGGATGGCTTGACTAATGGCTAATTTTCCAACTGCATGGAGTCCAAATCTGTAGCGAGATTAATTGTACTGCCAAAGACGCCTATACAATAAGATACCTCTACAATCTTATCTGGCAGATCATGATGATCATACAATAAAATCATCCTAGAAAACAGTTTCTTTGAGACTGAGCGCGTGTGGGTGTGTATAATCATATTCCACAGGGATTCTGCCTCGTCTACTCTCTGATCCATATCAAAGGCCAAAAGAAGGGTGTCGTATGTTCCCATTGTTGCTCCCTGTCCTTTGCTCAACATCCACTTGGCTAACTGAAAGGACAAAGTTGAGAACTCATGAGTTTCTAAGCATTCCTCGGAATTAACCATAAATTCATGAATGCGGAGTTCCAGCACATATAATGGAAACATAATATTAGTCATAAACTAAAAAGAACATCGGTAGATGTCAAATATTTTCTTGAAATTCGAAAGTAAACAAGTTCTACAAAATAGTGGCAACCGTACTTGAATTACACGAACCCACTGACCCCTTTTCCTCAAGAGTTTTAAAGCCTTAGCTGCTGCAATCAACGGGAATTCTGTTTCCCAAGCCGTCCATTTGTCTAATGCACCGTAAACAGCCTCTTTCTCATTAGGGAGTTCACAGATCTGCCATTTCAAGATTCGTATAGCACAACCCAAAATCAACACAATATAGCAAGATCAACAAATCTAATACTCAATAAATAATAATACAACAGAATTCTCCTGTTAAGGATTGGTTTACACATATTGAACAGTTGTGATATTCTTGAATTCATGTCCAAGAAAGTTACTTTCACAAATGAAGAAAGAAAACAAATCTACTGGATAATAATTCATTTGCTTTTCCGTTACAAAATTCAAGCATATATAATATAAGCGCTCTCATATTCAAAATGAAATAATAGAAACAAACAATGCAAATAACAAAGGACAGTTCAGCACATAGAAAATGTTTTGTTTAAGTATTCTCCACATACTCATCAGTTTTCTTCAATCCATATCAGAAACAATTCAATTTTTAATCATGTTAATTCATCACTTGAACTAAAACTAAACAGTGAGAAACGGCTTTTGAAACACATTAGGAGCGAATTTAGACCTTTCACAAAATATCTACGAATGACTTAACTATGCATCTAAGGATTTGTTTTATTAACATGTTTTTCTGTTCTGCTAGAAACTAATCACAGCCCATATATAATCCTAAATGTGTTCCCATCACTTTAGGCAAAATTATTCCCTCGCGAAACCAGCTCCTCCACTACAAATTCCTCCCTCTCAAGTCTAAAGTCTCGTCCATCTGATTCATTGGCTTTGTCCATGGCTGATTCTTCTACATGTGAATCTCCTCCTTCCACAAAATCATTCATCCTATGCAAACCATATCTAAATCTGGTCTAATAAAAACATACCTTCATCCTATATTGCTATTAATTACATTGGAACCTACTTCCGTCAGACAAACCTTAATCATTCGTCACTGTAATGCAGCTATGTAGTCTGAATCTGATGATTTAATAGCTAACAGTACATGGATTTAGTAGCCTTAACCTGCTAAGAGATTTTCCATTTGGCACAAGTGGGATGTTTAGATGAGAAAACAGTCGACATGAAAATCATATAAAATCACTTATGGCCTTGTCCAGGCTCCATGGGCATGAAATGAAATATTGATTTTGCACTTAAACAACAATTATCTGGGCATACCGATTAAACACTAAAACAATGCAGCGTTAATCACCACCAGCGCTAATCACCACTGAACCAACCAACTAACGATCGGTAATTTTCTAACTATCTTAATCAAATCAAAGATTGTAACAAGAAAAAAAGAAGAAAACATACCGTTCTGACAAGAGCGAGTGCCTTTTGGCCAGACTGGGCAGAATCTCTTCTTTTCCACAAGTGGTGTTCTATTTTCTTCCCTTTTCTGCATTCATAATAAAAGAGTTTATTCCCCCAACCAAACACTCATTACAAGATGAAGTAAGTAACAAAATTACAATCATTAACCTACTTATTCTTCTCAACATGACTACCACCAACATTTGGACTCAATTTCGATCTAACAATACTGCAGGAGATACATCTTGTCTGCGATAAAAAACGGTATTTCAATTTTAACAAAGCTAAAAATATGAAATTCAATTATATATTTTTATTTTCTGAAGCAATTGGTATATACCTTGGGAGAGAGAGTTATTGCGGTTGTCGAGAACTTATTTCCCAACATTACCAAAGATGAGCTTGATGGGAGAAGTGGGGATACAATTAACCTCTTTGTTATGGGCATTGCTCTGTTCAAACCTGGATGACTTCCTCACGGCGTTTCTCGGCGGCGTTTCTAACTACGGTGGCAACTCCGCCCGCGTTCTCGGTAACGTTTCAGTTATCAGTGAAGTTGAGTTCGGTCCCGACTCCAACTTGCTGTATTCTTTCATAGAGCGCTGAGTTAGTTTGTTCTAATGATACAAATTGGTCCCTAATCATTTTTACACCGCTGAATTTGTTTTCTAACAAAGATAATGTTCAAAATTGTTTTAACGTTTTAATACTTTTTCCCCTTATTATTATTTTTCTTTGATATCTAGTTTTATCTTTTAGGGTTTAGGGTTTATTTTGTGTTCAACAATATAAAATTGAACCTATTTGTTATTTTAAGTTTTATGAGTGTGTGGCCTCTTTAATTGAAAAAAATGGGTTAACATTAATCTCAATCAAATTGCTCTTATGAAATTTAATCCCAAGACTAGGGACAAGCTCAAATCTCGTCAAGATAGTTTTGATAGTCCACAGTGCCTCAACCGACGGCTTTGCTAAGATCAAGGTATCATCAGCATACTGTAGATTAAGATTTGTAGCTCGCTGAATCAAACCACTAAGACTTTCGTTGATAATGAGGAAGAGAAATGGAGCAAGGGGATCTCCTTGTTTCAACCTTCTATAAATCTTAATTACAGGAGTTGGGAACCATTGACCAGAACCTCCAGATTATCAGAGGAAACACAAGCTCTAATCCAAGATCTCCAGTTCAAATTAAAACCAAATGTGATAAGCATATAATCCAGAAAGCTCCAACTTACTTTATCATATGCTTTCTCAAAATCTACTTTAAATATGGACACTCCCTCTTGGATCTCTTTGCCAAATCAATCACCTCATTAACAAATACAACACTTTCAATCAACATTCTACGTCAACCAATATTCTATCTTTAAGGCATTATGATTGGTTAGGACTAATTAACTTATTCATAGCAACTCCTAACCTTTAAGTCAGAACTTTGGCAACTAACTTATAGAGGGAACCTACCAAAGAGATGGGACGAAAGTCACCTGAGAAAATAGAATTCTTGACTTTAGGAACAAGGGTCACAAAAAACAAGGAGAACATATGCGGGAGAGTTGCAAAATACTAAAACTCATTAAACATAAAATCTCCATATATGTTATCATCATAATCCAAAATCTTTTAAATAAAGAGAAACTAAATCCATATAAAAATAGTAAAAACTATAAAACATATCTGAATTTTCCTCCACTTCATTGTGTTCTTGAGAAAAACCTCAAGTTCTCCTAACTCTTATTTTTGTGCATTAATTGTGTCTCTTTGTATGTCATTTCTTCATTCATATTGAACCAACGTATACCATTGATCGTTTATTGTTTTTGTTAAAAATATCAACCTTTTTTTCATAATAAAATGTCTTCGTGTCTTCCACTTTATCATAAAATCAATCAAAATAATCACACCATTATCTCAAGTTTCAAAACACTCTAAGGTTGAAATTGGTGAAGGATTATAGATAGTTTACCCTGTAGCTTCCCAAAATTGATTTACCCTTCAAAGCACAGTGTAATATCTATTCAAATAATTAGGTATTCCTCGCTACTTAGAGTTTGAATAAATCTTCGAGTCAGAACTATTATTGTTATCTCTGTATTTATCAAACAAATTTTAAATTGGAAATAATGTGTAGAACTCATTCTTATTTTTTGATTAGGATAAGATTCATATGCACCAAGTTTCAATTAGTTAAATATGAAGAGGACGAATTTGCAGAGAAAATGAAGGTTGTGAACGATTAAAAAGAGACATATGAAGGAATTTCATAACCAAGTTTAGTAGCGACAAGATGATGTAAATAAATGTATGTTAAAAAGATGAATGTCGTGACATGTACGCTAACTTAGGATGCCACCTAGACAAAATATCAATTTGTTTGAGGGAAATGGATGGAAAAGGAGAAATAGCCCTTTAAAAAAGTTGAGTGATTCAAATGATATTTTTAAGGGAAATGCTCTTTACACCCTTATAGATGCTCACACACTAGCGTGAAATGTTCATAATGTCCTTAGAGATTGGAGATGCATCTTCGGACGCACCTATTTTAACCATTTCTTAGAAAAGATTGAAGAGGCACCCCTTTCACATTAAAATTTAATTCGGAGATGTATTTTCGTATGGGAAAAAAGTGCACCCGAAGATGCATCTCCAAAAACACTATTTATTCAAAAACATGTTGGTGTTTCGAAGATGTATCTTCGGATGCTTTCTTCCATTAACTTGCGCTATAACCCTTCCCTCTTCCTCATTCTATATTTTTTGGAAAGAAAAAAAAGACAATTGACCTCTCCTTTTCACAACTATTGCATTGAAGATTTGAAGCATTGTATTGAAGCATCAATGGAGTTATTTCTTTGAGTGCAACTTCACCATTAGAGGTTTTGAATGATATCAAAACTAAAGAAAAACCTAGCATTTTTATATGTCAGATGGTATCTCTGAGTTTGTCCTTGCATTAGAGTTTTTAGAAATCATTAAAGAAACACCTTGAATATGTCCAACATCGTCAAAAATAGCTTTCTGCACAAAAATGCATTTTATGTGCTGAAACATTCGCTTTTTAGGACATGTAACTCAAAATTGAAGCATGTGGCTTCTGTCAAGGTCAGGCCGTGTTTACCCAGAAAACTGGTAAACAAGCACTAGTTTCCTTTTTAAAGGTTACTTTGCGGAGTCAACTAGAATACTCCAGGACTGATTGCTTTATTTTGTTATATTATGTGTATCTGATTTGTATGAAATGTAAATAGTGACTTTAACGTAAAAGTAAGCACTGAAATTAAAGGCTTTAAAGTAAATCAAAGCAATAAAAAGGCAGTAAATGTGCACTGAAAGATAAAATGTAATGTAAAATGATTGCATTTAATTAAACTGGTACGCATACGTACATTCCAAAGTTGCACTCGTTACTCATTGCGCAGAGATTTGAGTTTACTCGTGTTTATGTAGAAAATGCGGACCCCTAACTATTCCTATAAAACTTGCTTAAATAGAGAATAAAAATAACTACTACTAACGGTCGACTGATTATCAGTCAACACGTGTCTTCGACATGCAAGATCTTCAATTGTGAGATTTCCACGCGTCTTGTGAGAACTGCCAGAAAAACCGCATGGAACTGCTCCTTAACTTCTGCTGCCTCTCGACTTCCACTTCAGTTTCTGCAGCCAAAAATCCTTAAGTCTTCGCATCCTTTTGGTCTGGTCGAACGCTAAAACCTCAGATGATCTTCCTAGTCGAACAGCTTCGACTACTAAACGTTATTTGGTCGAATCGCTTTGACCCACCTGGTAATGTAGATATTAACGTGAGGCCCAATTACCAATTTAGGGCCTTTTTTACCAAATTGAGGCCCAATTGCCAATTTTGGGCCTTAGTTGCCCATTTATTTAGTAAGTCGAAATCCTAGGGTAACAAATTGCCCCTCCAAGCGACTTCTTTCGACTGACTTTAGGAAAGAGAAAGATGTCGTTTCAGTTCTTTCTTGGGTTTCGACTTTTGTTAATTCCCATTACGCCATGATTACGTTTCATTTTCCCAGGCACTAATTATTACCTAAACGCTAGGTAATGGGCTATTAACTGCTCCCAGCTTGCTTGTGTCAGTTTCCAAGATATTTAATACGATTTTTGGTCTTCTAACTTCCTTCCCCCACGTTTGTCTTGCTGAAGTAACTACACATTCTCTATATATAGCCTCATTCCTTCCATTTCTTTTTTACATCTCCTTACGTACAACACCTTAAACTCTTTCATCTTTTCAATCTTTTCAAACCATGGCGCAACCTTTAACAAATGCCAACATAAGATCCTGCATTAAGAAAGAATTTAAGCTTTCTGCAGAAGAGTTTGATTCGAATCATATCAATGCTCGTGCCCTCTATGCTAGCCAGGGGCTTGCATTTTATCCTGAAATTCTAGATGGAAACATCTATCCCTGCATGCTGATTGAGTTCTGGAGATTTGCATCTTTGCGCATAGATCCAGAAGGGAGGACTACTATAACCTCCACCATTCGAGGGGCTCATGTCATCATCACTCCCTCAACAATCTCTGATTTGTTGAAATGCAGCAATACCGGTGCAACGTTTGTTGACAACATCTTCTGTAACACCCTTCTAAACCCCACGGAAATTAATAAAATAATTTTCAGAGTAAAACATGAAAACAAGGGTGCCACAATTCAATTTAAAACAAATTATCACAAATCAATTGTCATGCTTCACTTAGGGGCAAATCATCCATTTAACAAAATCATGTTTCTATACAGCGGAACATTAATCAACAGATAGACATAACATCATCTATGCAATATCTCACAAAATTACTCCAATAACAACAAAATAGATTATCATCATCAACTCTAAACTAGCGTTCCCCCAGTGTTACAATATCAGAGCATGACACCGACACCATACTTAAACAAACTGGCCTATGAGCTATCCTCACTAGAGCCAAAAGCCGCTACTCGCCAATCTGAAATCATCAAAGTAAGGGTGAGTCTCATTCTCAATTAATCAATGTTATGCATTCATAAGCAACAAAACATCATAATATATCATTCACCCAATTTGTCATATATTCAGATTCACATCTATTATTCACCAATTCACACCATAATAGAATACATTACCAAAGACAACACCATAACAATTACACCGTCATCAAATATTATAACATTGGACAATCTTCCATTCATGTTATAATTATACACAACAACCTAATGCAAATGCAACTATATGCATGTGGTACCAAACATGGGATAACCCATCTCACCGATCCACCACCATAAAGATTCGGCTACTTCTCTCACCAATTCCACACAATGGGAATTAGCTACCGCTGTCCCACCACCATAAGGGATACAGCCCACAACATGATTATGAAATGCATGTATCAACCATAACATGCTCATCATCAACATTAAACAGCCAAATGTCATAATCATCAACCACCACGATAATCAATAGCCACACACAGTTATGCTATTTCTCAACCATAAATAAATACATATTTTACATCAACAATATATGTATATCAATTACCATTTACAACCACGACATCATAACAGATAAAACATTCACCACACAGTGCAACAACAATAGCACCCCTCACAATCGTGTACCAAGTACAACAAATCAACCCAACAATAACAGAGCATTTACATCATCATTCATCAAAACACATGATAACCATATTTACCATGAACAACATCCATTTTGCATAACAAGCAGAAGCAATCACATTATAACAAACCCCATCATTGCACATATTCAATTATGCAAACAACAAACCATTCCACCTCATCAACTACGCAAAACAAGAATAAACCGCATTTGAAGAAAACGATACTTTTCAAAATAAAATCAAGTTATTGTTGTTATATTTATTTCATATGGCAGAACATTCAATTTAAGGAACAACGTCCAAAACGGCGTCTAAAACGGACTTACGGTTTGAAAGTTACACATTTTTACATTTTTCAAAGAAAACAATTATCGCTACAGCACGCGGCGCCAACCGGGTTCGCGGCGCGAAACGAGAAAAACTTACACCTTCGCGGCGCCAACACATGGACGCGGCGCGACCTGAGCGTATCACAACTTCCTGGTTTTCTGCCCAACGGTTCGCGGCGCAAACAGTGGTTCGCGGCGCGACCTGGCGATTTTGCAGAATTACGGGTCTGCATTCAGACTCTGCGATTTCACATCCTTTCACCCAAAAACGATCCCATACATCGCATACAAGCATATAATCATCGAATTTCTCATCACACATCATTATACATCAAAACAACACATCAATAACCAACAATCTATACAAATTCATCAATTATCCCAAATCATAACATACCTAAAAATATCAAATCCCAATATACCAAATCGAATCGAATCATACGTTAATCCATCTCATTACCCATAATCACATAATAGAAATTAACCGGAAGAGTCCCCCCTTACCTTAGCCAAGAGTTCTTGATTGGTCTCTCCCTCCATTGCTCCTCTTTCACGTTCTTCGTGTTCCAACCTCTTTTCACATTCCTTTCTCTTATTCTCCATGCCTTATTATTTTATAAAATAACCTTTTAATTAGAATAGGGCCTTTACTAACATAACACCCCCTCATTCCTTAACATCACACATGGCCCAACAACATAACCATCCTTTCCCAATTAATATCCCTCAAACCACCAATAATTCTAATTATTAATTAAATTTCCATTTAAATTAAAAATTAAAATATACGGGTGTTACAACTCTCCCCCACTAAAAGAGTTTTCGTCCTCGAAAACATACTTCAAGCAACCAGCTCGCATAAGAGTCCTTCACCTGACTCTCCAGCTCTCAATTAACATTACCATCAGTCAATCCCCAAAAATCCATCTGACATAACCAACAGGAAACATGTTTTGTACATTCAAATCCCAGTTCTTGCGTCGCATTTGACTGCCCAAAGGTGTACTACTCGTTATACCTCCAAAAGGTTAACAACAATAGTACATTGAGGTACAACCTATACAATACGCTCAACAGCCGAGTAATACAATTACACAATTTATAGTATGATCACACTTGATCAACCATACAGTAATGGATCCCTTTTACCAAACATACCAACCTTAGACACGCTTTTCCATCTGAGCGATAAGGTAATACTTACACTTTTCACCAACCGCCTCCTTCAAGAAACTCAATACTCATATACCTATACCATTGAATTCCAATTATCTGACTCCTCTTAAGTCACACCAGTAATTATCCAACAGGTTACATTCCACTTTTTCCGCACTACTCTGACCACTCATCACAATCATCTATACCAAATAGATTTCTGAGTTTTTACCCGATTCCGACTCTCTTTACTCGTTCGTTTCAAGAATAACTCTTTACCATCCATGGTATTATTTATCACTTAGAATTACTTATATTCATTCAACAACAATTCCTGAGTTACTTCATCTATTAAGACATTCCAACCATCGGAACGAGTACACACAAGTAGTTATAATCACCCTCATCATCCTTAATATACCATTGCTTACAAAATAGCTCAAACTGAGTCTCGCTCTTCTTTAAGAATTAAATCAACTTCGTCCTTCATGGAGTATAATTCCTCATTATATCTGGAATATACAATATCACCTTATTAACAGCACCAAATTATTACAGCATCATATAACATCAACTCTTCGTTTTAATTCCGCCGAATACATACTTGTTAACTACATACAACCATAATAACATATTCATCATCTCGGCAATTATTCAAAAGATTTATAATTCTTCGACCCGACATCCTTACATCCACTGGGTTCTAAATCCAACATATAGATCGACACATATTCCCCAGGTAAGCTCCTGACATATTAATTCCTCACTTCCCCCAAGTAGTACTCATAACACTACTCCACATCGCACTTTCGCTGCGCGACTCTGATTACCCGTTTTAAGTCATTTGCCCATCATGTTGCACTCTTTCATATTCACTTCCTCATAAGTTCACACAACGTAGTGAGTGATTATTCTTCACGGCTTAGTATCCATCACAACTTATACCATTAAGGTAACAAAACAAGTTCATCTCATTTATATGATTCCATCTACTACCAACAAGAGATTTAGGGTGATCAAGTCCTAAATTTGTCAATATTAGTTGAAAATCATATTTAAGCATAAACCGTCGTTACTACATAATAGTGTCCTTTCTGAGTTAGCACTTAAACTCATTAACATTGTCGTAGTCCAATAATTCACTATGGTGTCCTTCTTCTAGAATATCCTTCCGAAGCTCAAAACATCAGTTACACAAATCCAATCACTCAACCTCATTATACCATTCTCGTTGATTCTGAATCCACCGCCTCTACTTTGGTAATTCAAAGTCAACCTGTCGATCAACTCAGCATCAGCTTTCTGACCTTCTCCAATCTCGTCAAGAATACCACTAGTAATCTCCTAGCATACTCAATCTAACACTATTAGGATCACCTTCACATACCAACTCAAGTCTCAAAATTGTCCAATTAAATCCAACTCATTCATCATTAGCACCGACACATTTAAAGACTTCTTACGCAACACAATAGCACAATATTCATAACCTGCGGTTTTAATCCAAATTCTATTACATCCTTCACGTCCAATTATCATCCCACTCGGAATCTCAACAAAGTCTCCCTCACGTCAACAGTGTTAGAAATTCCCTACAATCCTTCTTTTATACTTATCGTTACCTTGCCATCACAAATACGATTCCAAGGGTTCTAAAGTTTGTCCCATCTTTACTACTAATTCAATCTTCACTAAAATTCATCGGCACTCAAACCATCCTTATTACCGAACATCTCATCAACAACATGTTACACTCAATTTTGTTTCCAACAATCACGGTAGTAAGCATTCTTATTCAACAAGTTTCACGCTTCCATAACCGACTTCAGAACCTTCCCTCATAGGGTCACTCTACGGTATTTATAACTCTCCCATAAATTAAAACACAATCCCTCCTTTCGTAGGTTCAAACGGCACATCAATCTGACACTCGGAACTCAAGATATGAATTTTCCAATCGTTGTCCAAAAATCCAACACCGACATCATGCAGCGACACTCTATACGATGTATCTAAAACTCCTCAATTGGTAAATTCAATTCTTAAAATTACTCCTCAACAAACCTCCTAATTATTCCTTCAATCCGTTCAACACTGACACTAACATCCCGTGCCGTACCAATAAACAAGTCTAGTTATAAGAACCAGAGTAACCGCAACTTCACTTCTTTCCAACGTCATCCTGTCACAATTAAATATGTTACAGCTGCTGCAACTATTTTTATAGCAAAGTTCATCTCGTTAGCTTTCCGACGTTCCAAACGGAACTCAAATCGGATGTCCAGAACTCCAGTTATGAATTTTCGAAGTTCCGCAGCTATTCAGCAATTTCCCTGCGTTTTGCATACGAAAATCTCACTCCAAAACTCATTCTCTTCAACTCGATCACATTCCAAACAGCCTCTTATCGTATCTCTTCACTTCCAAACATCCTTAAATCTTAAGCGACGCATTCCCCCGCCGAAGTCCGCTTTCTGCAACATCACGACAACAATCCTCCTTGCAAACTCGTAACTGAACCTCTTCCGAGACGCAAGGCTACTCAACTGACAACTTCGCAGTACACCAGCAGAGCTGACACATCACAACTCAATTCCCAGTGAAGTCTTAATTCCAAGTCACCTTCAACTCGGGAAACAACAAACTCCGACAACGCTTGCACTGTTTCCAACAATAGCCTACTGAATCAATCTTCTTCAACTGAAACATAACCGAGAAGCGAAGCTTCTCCCCCACTTGTTTCAATCCAACACCTGCAACAAACAACCAAGTATCGACAGTGATTCACTCACATGTCGCATACCAAGGATTAAAAAAATGCCGACAGTATTCAACCGTCGTGCAACTCAACTGACTCAACAATTGGCCGGACGGACCGACCTGCTCTGATACCACTATTGTAACACCCTTCTAAACCCCACGGAAATTAATAAAATAATTTTCAGAGTAAAACATGAAAACAAGGGTGCCACAATTCAATTTAAAACAAATTATCACAAATCAATTGTCATGCTTCACTTAGGGGCAAATCATCCATTTAACAAAATCATGTTTCTATACAGCGGAACATTAATCAACAGATAGACATAACATCATCTATGCAATATCTCACAAAATTACTCCAATAACAACAAAATAGATTATCATCATCAACTCTAAACTAGCGTTCCCCCAGTGTTACAATATCAGAGCATGACACCGACACCATACTTAAACAAACTGGCCTATGAGCTATCCTCACCAGAGCCAAAAGCCGCTACTCGCCAATCTGAAATCATCAAAGTAAGGGTGAGTCTCATTCTCAATTAATCAATGTTATGCATTCATAAGCAACAAAACATCATAATATATCATTCACCCAATTTGTCATATATTCAGATTCACATCTATTATTCACCAATTCACACCATAATAGAATACATTACCAAAGACAACACCATAACAATTACACCGTCATCAAATATTATAACATTGGACAATCTTCCATTCATGTTATAATTATACACAACAACCTAATGCAAATGCAACTATATGCATGTGGTACCAAACATGGGATAACCCATCTCACCGATCCACCACCATAAAGATTCGGCTACTTCTCTCACCAATTCCACACAATGGGAATTAGCTACCGCTGTCCCACCACCATAAGGGATACAGCCCACAACATGATTATGAAATGCATGTATCAACCATAACATGCTCATCATCAACATTAAACAGCCAAATGTCATAATCATCAACCACCACGATAATCAATAGCCACACACAGTTATGCTATTTCTCAACCATAAATAAATACATATTTTACATCAACAATATATGTATATCAATTACCATTTACAACCACGACATCATAACAGATAAAACATTCACCACACAGTGCAACAACAATAGCACCCCTCACAATCGTGTACCAAGTACAACAAATCAACCCAACAATAACAGAGCATTTACATCATCATTCATCAAAACACATGATAACCATATTTACCATGAACAACATCCATTTTGCATAACAAGCAGAAGCAATCACATTATAACAAACCCCATCATTGCACATATTCAATTATGCAAACAACAAACCATTCCACCTCATCAACTACGCAAAACAAGAATAAACCGCATTTGAAGAAAACGATACTTTTCAAAATAAAATCAAGTTATTGTTGTTATATTTATTTCATATGGCAGAACATTCAATTTAAGGAACAACGTCCAAAACGGCGTCTAAAACGGACTTACGGTTTGAAAGTTACACATTTTTACATTTTTCAAAGAAAACAATTATCGCTACAGCACGCGGCGCCAACCGGGTTCGCGGCGCGAAACGAGAAAAACTTACACCTTCGCGGCGCCAACACATGGACGCGGCGCGACCTGAGCGTATCACAACTTCCTGGTTTTCTGCCCAACGGTTCGCGGCGCAAACAGTGGTTCGCGGCGCGACCTGGCGATTTTGCAGAATTACGGGTCTGCATTCAGACTCTGCGATTTCACATCCTTTCACCCAAAAACGATCCCATACATCGCATACAAGCATATAATCATCGAATTTCTCATCACACATCATTATACATCAAAACAACACATCAATAACCAACAATCTATACAAATTCATCAATTATCCCAAATCATAACATACCTAAAAATATCAAATCCCAATATACCAAATCGAATCGAATCATACGTTAATCCATCTCATTACCCATAATCACATAATAGAAATTAACCGGAAGAGTCCCCCCTTACCTTAGCCAAGAGTTCTTGATTGGTCTCTCCCTCCATTGCTCCTCTTTCACGTTCTTCGTGTTCCAACCTCTTTTCACATTCCTTTCTCTTATTCTCCATGCCTTATTATTTTATAAAATAACCTTTTAATTAGAATAGGGCCTTTACTAACATAACACCCCCTCATTCCTTAACATCACACATGGCCCAACAACATAACCATCCTTTCCCAATTAATATCCCTCAAACCACCAATAATTCTAATTATTAATTAAATTTCCATTTAAATTAAAAATTAAAATATACGGGTGTTACATCTTCGACATGAACACTTCTAATATGTTAAGGGATCTCATGGACAATGACCCCTTTTGTGCCAGAGTTATCAAAATTTGGCACCAACTTTTGGTAGGCAACTTTCGTCCGTGCAACCATAATAAAAATAACATCATGGTGGAAGACTTGGAGTTTATTTCTTGTGCTCTTCAGGGAAAGAAAATTAACTTTCCTCTTTTAATTTTTAAACAGCTCGGGGAAACTGTCTCTCTGACAGCCTCTCGTCAAGGACTGGTGACTTGTCTTTCTTATGGAAGATTCTTGTCTTACCTATTTCTCAAGCAAGGTGTAGTGAGGAAAATGCGCAAGGCCGGGCGCGTAGAGATGTTCGAAGCCGAAAGCCTACCCCTATTATCCTTGGAGGACATCGACCGAAGAGTTCACTAATATTGGAAATTTTAGTGGCTTTAGGGTTTACCAGTTTTTTTTTGTAATGACTGCGCCTTCTATGAAGGAACATTTTGTAATGACTGGCCAAGTTTTCTAGCCATTTTAATATAATTCCTTAGTTTCATTCTCTTATGTGAATTTCTTGAAGTATAGGTTTATATTTTTTCAAATACTTACCATTTACCCTCAAGATTCGACCATCTGAATTTAGTTCTTCGATTTCATACGCATTGTTTGAAAATACTTGCAAAATCTTAAACGGTCCTTCCCAACTTGGGGACCATTTACCCAGTAACTTATTCCTTTGATCCATAGGTAGAATCACCTTCCATACATAGTCACCTACCATGAATGTCTTCTCCTTGACTTTCTTGTTGTAGGCATTCGCCACTTTTTCCTTTTGTCTTATTAATCTATCCAACGCTATTAGCCTCTCTTCGTCTAATTCGACTAACTCATCTAACATCATATTCCAGTATTCGTCAGACGACAGACTGTTTTGTCGTTGAATTCTTGTTGACTGTAGGTGAATTTCTGCAGGCAACACAGCATCATGCCCAAATGTCAAACGAAATGGAGTAGTTTTTACTGCTTCCTTTGGTGATGTTCGACAAGCCCAAAGGATTTGGTCGAGCGTTTGATGCCAATTTCTTGGCTTTTTTCCCACATGCTTCTTTATTAAATTTATGATAACTTTATTAGCAGCTTCGACCTGACCATTTGCCTGGGCATAATATGGAGTAGATGTTAGCAATTTAAACCCTGTTTCTGCTGCAAAAGCTTGCATTTTTTTGACCAACAAAAATTGATCCTTGATCAGTAGTAATAGTTTCTGGGATCCCATATCTGTAGATAATGTGTTTTTGTATGAAACTAATCACTGCTTCTTGATCAGCATTAACTAGTTGGATTGCCTCTATCCATTTAGTAAAATAATCTATTCCTACTAAGATGAATCTTTGTTGCTTAGAAGACGCAGGTTTGATTTCTCCTATCAAATCCAAAGCCCATCCTCTAAAAGGCCAAGGTTTAATGATCGCATGCAATTCACTGGCTGAAACATGTTGAATACCTGAAAATTTCTGGCACTCTTGGCATCCTCTTGCATATTCAATACAGTCTTTTAGCATTGTCGGCCAATATAAACCTTGTCTAAACAACAACCATTTCATCTTATGACCTGATTGATGAGCTCCACAAACACCACTATGAACCTCTGACACAGCCAAATATGCTTCAGCTTCACTTAAGCATTTCAACAACACACCCTCAGCTGTTTTCTTGTATAAATCATTTCCTAATATCACATAGTCACCTATCATGAAACATGGAATTCATGGCTCGTTGGTATGTAGCACCAGCATTTTTTAAACCAAAAGGCATTACTACCCATTCATAAGTTCCCAAAGCACCTGGGCATCGAAACGCCGTCTTCGGTACATCTTCGTCAGCTATAAAAATTTGGTTATAACCTGAATATCCATCCAATAAGCTGAGGTATTCAAATCCGGCTGCAGAGTCGACTAACATTTCAGCGACTGGCATGGGATATTCATCTTTAGGAGTAGCCTTATTTAAATCTCTGAAATCTATGCATACACGGAGGCTACCATTTTTCTTTAGGACAGGTACTATATTAGCTAACCATTCGACATACCTCGCAGTTCGAATAAACTTGCTTTTCAGCAATCTTTCAATTTCCACTTTGATTTTTTCCATAACTTCCGGCGCAAATCTCCTAGGAAGTTGCTTGATAGGTTTCTTCCCTGGGTTTAATGGTAGTCGATGCTCCACCACCTGTCGACTTAAACCAGGCATTTCATTGTAATCCCATGCAAAACAATCTTTGTATTCTTTCAATAGTCGAATCAACTTGGCTTTTAGGTCATTTGTAAGCCTCGTACTTACATAAGTAGGCCTTTTAATGATCCCATCACCTAGATCAATTTCCTCAAGAGGGTCTTGAGCTTGCATCCTTTTTACTGATCCTGATGGATCCATTTCGAAACCCAAAGGTTCGTCATCGTATATCCCGTCGAGTCGTTCGACTTGGTGATTGGCTTCTTGATTGTTTTCATTCTTTACCATCATCATGGCCTCAGCAGCCATTTCTTTCTCTAATTCGGCTTCTAAAACCGCTCTTTCGTTGTTTTCGGCCAAATAAGCCGTTATTCGAGCCAGGTATTCTGACTCAGTGGTCATCGTCTTCGACTGTTGTCCTCTGTTCTGGAGGACTTTCCTGGTTCAATGGTTCATTAGGATCTTCTTTATTCCAAATGAAACCATAATTTGGATCTAAGTTCAGATACTTAGACACGCTTTCATCAGAAGGATATACATCTTCTGCTTTATAGCAAGGAGCTACATTTGCCAAATGCTGGTCGAAATGTCTGCGACCACTTTCAGTTTTGTAATAACTTTGGTCAGCTTCAATATTTTCCACTATACCATCTGACCTCCAAATAGCTACACGCTGATGTAAGGTGGAAGGAACTGCTCCAATCCCATGGATCCATTCCCGACCCAACAGCAGTTTAAAATTTGCCTGAGATGCAATCACCATGAATACGGTCGACCTGACAGACGAACCAACAGCTAGTTTCACTTGAATTACTCCAAGTATTCCACTTGTCTTACCCTCATAATTAGACAGTACCATATTATGGGGTCTTAAGTCTTTGTCAGTCTTTCCCACTTTCTGTAGTGAGGAATAAGGCATTAAGTTTACTACAGCCCCACCATCGACGAACACTTTATTTATAGGCACTCCGTCCACTTTTGCCCTTATGAATAGGGGCTTCAAATGATACATCATTCCTCGACCTGGCCTCTCGAACACAGCTTTTTGTTCTTCTACCACTCCTTTTCCCATCACATAGTAACAAACAGGTGTTTCTTCCACATTCTCGTCAGGAAGAAAATCATCTTCATTCTCAGATACCTCAGAGATTCTGTCGAACTCAGCCGGGAGTACAGAAACAATCCCACAGTCGATTAGCAATTCATCTGACTCTATGTCAAAGTTATCATCGACTTCTTCGTCTGACAATGGAGAATACTCAGGCTCTTTTTCTGTATTGGGGATTGGAGCATCGTCGTCGGCCAATTCTTTGATCAATTTCTTTCCTAGGATCATCCCAGCAGCTAATCTTTCATTTGCTATTTTAGCCTGCTCCTCAGTCAACTTCCTATGAAAGGGTTTTGACTGATAGTGAGAAAATCCTGCCTGCACCATTTTTGAACCCTCTTGTCCATTCTTGTGGCTTCTTTGGTAACGCCTCCGTTGCGTTCGAGTCATGGGGTTCTTTCCTTTGTAGTTTGGAGATATGTAATCTTTTCTTTTTGATCCACTATCCGTCCAAGAACCTTCAGCATTGGTTCCATCGCCCTGTATCTGCCATTCTGGACGTTTACCTCTGACGTTAATGGGTCGCACCCATTTGTCTTCAGGGACATCCGTTTTGGGATGGAAAGTCCTTGGCTTTTCAAACATCTTCCTGTATTCTCCAGCCCTTCGACCACTGTTTTCTCCTGTATATATGAATTGACGATTCTTGCCTCGACGAGGGTCGAACGTCACTTTATTTGCAGCATTCACGTTGAAAACAGCATCACACCTTGGACATAATCCAACTTGAGAGTTGTTATTGTGGCATCTCTCCAGGAATTTCAAAAGGCTTTCTTTTGGTTCAGGATAAACCATGTTTAAAACTTTGCCATCAGTAGCACCGTTTTGCTTTCTGACGGAACCATCAGTAGTTTCGACCATCATCACGTCAGCAAGCTCAGTATAGTGAGCCTCTTCGACTTGCAAAGGATCAGTATCAACTTGCATTGATGACTTTGGCTTTTCTCCAAACTGTAACCTTCCTTCTTTTAAGGCCTTTTGCACCAAATCCCTGAAAAGGACACATTGAGAAGTTTTATGACCCAAGAAATTATGAAATTTACAAAATCCTCTTTTTTTCTTTTGTTCAAGAGGAGGATTTTTTAGTCCCGGGGGTACTATGATTTGTCCGTCAGAAACCAACAAATCAAATATTTCATCACATTTCGTTATATCAAATGAATACGTTTTACTAGAGAATTTCTCATTTTTACTTTCAACCAGATTTTTATCTTTTGAAGGTTTAAGCAATTTACAAATATAAGGTGGTCCTGGCTTTAATTCAGCCACGTTAACCTCTCCCTCTTCGTATTCATCATCGCTATTAGAGTCGAACTCACCTGTAGTAACATAAGCTATTTTCTCTTTCTTATGATACTTATTAGCCCTAGCCTTTTCAGCCTTTAGCCTTTCGACCTGGCGTACTCTGTCCGCCAGTTGCGCCATATCTCTCAAATGTTGGGTATCTAACTTCTTCCTGATAGAATAATCTAACCCGCCTGCAGCCATTTCGACTAACTCATGTTCAGGAATTTGTGTAAAACATCTAGCTTTTAGTAACCTAAAACGGTTGAGATAATCATCGAATGGTTCTGTACCCTTTCGCCTAACTCCAGCTAATTCTTTCAAACTAATTTTCGACTGTCCCATATAAAATTGTTCATGGAACAATCGTTCTAATTGGTTCCATGAGAACAAAGATTGGGGGGCTAATGTTGTGAACCAATTAAATGCATTTTTCGTTAAAGAACTTGGAAAATACTTCATCTTTAGATTTTCATTGTTTGCTATTTCTCCAGCCTCTGTCTGGAACCTAGCAATATGTTCAACTGTCGACTCGCCAGTCTCACCAGCAAATTTGGTGAATTTTGGAACTTTCCAACCCCTGGGCAATTCTGTTTGTCTTATATATTCCGACAACGGGGAAACGAAATTTGGTCTATGCAAACCTACATTTATCCCATTTTGGACTAAAATTTGTTCGACTACATTAGAGATATTATTGTGTCCAACATTGACATCTTGCTGGATGTTCCTAAGAACATGGTCAGCATCTTGATGCCTTTGTACTATTCTAGGTATCTCCTGCTCAATTTGATCTCCTTGTCTTAAAGGTTCGGCCCCCCTCGTGTTCGACCCTTGAGCGGTCGAAAGGTTTGGTTGTGGAGGCGCTCCAAAGAAATCTGCAATTTTGGCCATCTGTCCAACCAATATTTCATAACTTTGATTCGTGTTATTTATCATGGGAGTGAAAACAGTTCCCATCTGTTGAGTAAGGGCATTCACCATTTCATGATTACTTTCGTCCATTTGTTGTCGAATTGACAACATTGACGTAGTACTCAAAGATGGTAAAGTCTGGTGATTATATCCCATACTTATGGGTCGACCCCCCAGACTTGATGTGCTTGTAGCCATCATGCTGTCAGAATATAATGAAGGATTTGTGTGCAAACCTTGCATCATAGACGTGGGCATTCCAAACTGAGGATTAAACCCTGGTGGAGGTAGCATTCCGTAAAACGGCGGTCGTAATGGATTAAACGGTGACCGTACATTCGTTGGTGATGATACCAATATTGCTGCCGTCGATCCACCATTATTTTTTGCTCCAACTGGGGACGAATCTGCGACATTTTGTGGTGTTCCTCCGGTCAGAACACCTCCTTGATTTCCAGAAAGATCAGAATTATTTGTATTAACTTCAGCCATGTTAGTTAATTTCCGACCACTTCTTAATATCATTCATAACTAAAGAAAAATAAAGAACAATCGACGGGTCCCACTGGGCGTGCCAATTTGTTTACCCAGAAAACTGGTAAACAAGCGCTAGTTTCCTTTTTAAAGGTTACTTTGCGGAGTCAACTAGAATACTCCAGGACTGATTGCTTTATTTTGTTATATTATGTGTATCTGATTTGTATGAAATGTAAATAGTGACTTTAACGTAAAAGTAAGCACTGAAATTAAAGGCTTTAAAGTAAATCAAAGCAATAAAAAGGCAGTAAATGTGCACTGAAAGATAAAATGTAATGTAAAATGATTGCATTTAATTAAACTGGTACGCATACGTACATTCCAAAGTTGCACTCGTTACTCATTGCACAGAGATTTGAGTTTACTCGTGTTTATGTAGAAAATGCGGACCCCTAACTATTCCTATAAAACTTGCTTAAATAGAGAATAAAAATAACTACTACTAACGGTCGACTGATTATCAGTCAACACGTGTCTTCGACATGCAAGATCTTCAATTGTGAGACTTCCACGCGTCTTGTGAGAACTGCCAGAAAAACCGCCTGGAACTGCTCCTTAACTTCTGCTGCCTCTCGACTTCCACTTCAGTTTCTGCAGCCAAAAATCCTTAAGTCTTCGCATCCTTTTGGTCTGGTCGAACGCTAAAACCTCAGACGATCTTCCTAGTCGAACAGCTTCGACTACTAAACGTTATTTGGTCGAATCACTTTGACCCACCTGGTAATGTAGATATTAA
This sequence comes from Vicia villosa, assembly GCF_029867415.1. Lineage (NCBI taxonomy): Eukaryota > Viridiplantae > Streptophyta > Magnoliopsida > Fabales > Fabaceae > Vicia > Vicia villosa. Next base: position 179,161,991 of record NC_081182.1, on the reverse strand, counting down.
CGTGAGGCCCAATTTCCAATTTAGGGCCTTTTTTACCAAATTGAGGCCCAATTGCCAATTTTGGGCCTTAGTTGCCCATTTATTTAGTAAGTCGAAATCCTAGGGTAACAGGCCGGCACATGATGTTCTTTAGGTCGACACATATTGAAACCCCAGTATTATGTGTTGACACATGCAATTTTGTAACATTTTTCTAACCCACAAGGAATGTTTGCAATATTGTACGAATTAAATCAATTACAATCACCAACAAGGGTGTCACATCGTCATAAAAACTTCAGAAACAATAGTCCTGCTCCGTAACATGGGTTCTAAAAAATTATTTAAAATTATATCTCATTTATCATCATAAAGCAAAGCATGTTATCTTGTAGCGGAATTCATAATTTAAAACATCTTTAGAATAATCTTCATAAAACATCAATTGAACCTCATGGTTCATGAGTTATAACTCAAGACATCAACAAAAAAATCCTTTGAAAGGTAATTCATCAAAAATGAAATCAAATCTAAAATAATCAAAGAGAATATAATAGTTCCAAAACATAGCGACCCCGAACCCAATGTTACGTGTCAGAAAAAGACTCCTTTCAATCTAAACAAACGGTAAAAAGGACGCCAAGAATCTATCCTCTAAGCTCGACGGACTAATCCTGATTACCTGCATGTTACCCACGTGGAGGCAACATTCAAACAGAAAAGGTGAGTATTTCATAAATATTATATATGACATAAGGAATAGATAAAGCAGTGGTATACTGTCATACCCAAATTTTTACCCCCCAATCTAAGATTTCACATCATATAGCATCTCATATACATGTATGTATCATCAACTACCAAGAACTTCTTGCTTGTTCACCAAGTCTTCAAATTAGGGTTTTTTGAATCAAGAGATTCAGGCAAAGGACCAATCAATGTTTGAAATGATCCTCAATGTATCATGAAGATCAAGAAGTCTCATTCATCCACATACAATCTCAGGTTTCAAGATAATCAAGCCTCAAGTTCATCAGGAACACCAAATTAGGGTTTTGCTTCATCAGGGTTTATAATTAAAATTTTCATCTAAGAAGGATCAAAAACTGTTAGAACATAGTTTGGTTCTACATCTTCGAAATAGTTTTGATGATAACAAACACACAATTTTCAATAAGAACAAATGTGCACTCTATTCGTATGGTTTAAATTGCAGAAGTTCTGAAGAATGTAAAAGTTATTTCTCAGAAGCAGAAGGCTACATTGAGAGAATTTTATAAGAATAAGATGTTATAGACAGTGATTTCTCCGAAGTAGAAGGCTGCACTGAGAGAAGTCTACAAAAATAAGAAGTTCTAGACGTTGAGAGAAGTATACAAGAACAAGAAGTTTTAGAGATCGAATGAAGTTTACAAGAACAAGAAGTTCTGAAGACAAATGAGAAGGTCGTAAACTCTGATATTTAAAACGCTTCAAGCACCAACAAAAGCTGCAAAGAAATCTCTGATGATCAGGAGATCTATAACATTACAATCGACAATGCAAGATTATTTAGTAACGGCTGGAAAATAATCACAGCAGACCGAATATTCATTTTTGGAAATAGCATTAATCAACATTTCATCAACATTCCAAAACAAGAAAAGCTGTCTCTCAACGGATCCAAAAGCTCACTCTATATAAAGAGGACATCGGTGAAGAAAAAGGATCGAACGTACGCACACATGAATTCAAGAGCTCTAAATTTTCATTATCATTTTATTGTATTCATATTTTTAAATTGTGCTTAAGTTTGTGTAAACATCACAGTTGTGATATAGCTTATTAGAAGCAAATTTTTAAACACACAAAGTTGTAATCTTATAAGTGTTACCTTGAGAAAACCGGATTGTGGTTGTTCTTGAGAAGACTTAAATAGTAGTTTAAGTGATTTTGTAATCATTGTTTTGATTAGTGGATTAAGACCTCGTAAGAGAGAGGCGAAATCATCTTAATAGGGTGGACTGAAGTAGTTTGAGTTCAAACAAACCAGAATAACCAAACGTGTCATAAGTTTTTAATTTGTTCAAAAACCCAATCCAACCCCCCTTATTGTGCTTTTTATTTCTTCAATTGGCATCAGAGCGCCTGGTTCTGGGTGCATACACTTAACCGTGTGAGAAAAAGATCCTAAAAGAAAAGAAAAACACTATGACGGAACCAGATAAAAACAACAACAATGATAACTATGATGATAGATACAAAATCAATGGCAGACCACCAATGTTCGATGGATAGAACTTCGATTACCGGAAAGACCAAATTGAGAGTTTCTTTCTAGCTCATGACGCTGATCTCTGGGATATGGTAACGAATGGTTACAAACTTCCAGTAAACGAAAGTGGTCAGAAGATCGAAAGAAAATGTATGACTGATCAACAGAAGAAAGAGTTCAAAATCATCACATGACCCAAACCATACTTCTAACTGCTATTTCATACACAGAGTATGAGAAGATCACAAATAGACATTCTGCCAAAAATATTTTTGACTCTCTAAGAATGACGCATGAAGGCAACACTCAAGTCAAAGAGACCAAAGCCCTTGCACTCATTCAGAATTATGAAGCTTTCAAAATGCAAAAAGATGAAACAGTTGAGATAATGTTCTCAAGCTTTCAAATTCTTGTTGCTGGATTGAAAGTTCTGGACAAAGGATACTCAACAGCTGATCATGTAAAGAAAATCATCAGAAGCTTACCAAAGAAATGGAGACCCATGGTCACAGCTTTAAAGCTTGCCAAGAATCTGAACACAATATCTCTTGAAGAACTTATCAGTTCCTTAAGAAGTCACGAGATAGAACTCGAATAAAATGAACCTCGGAAGAAAGGTAAGTCTCTTGCTCTTAAATCAAAAAATAAGTTTAAAACTAAAGCTTTTCAGGCAGAAGAAGAAAGCTCTGGAGGTTCCTCATCAGAAGAAGACGAAATATCTCTTCTCTCTAGAAGGGTCTAACAACTCTGGAAACACATACAAAAGAAGTTTATAAACCCTAGAAGATCAGACAATCACTCTGGATCATCTTCTGGACACATAAAGTCTCAAAGCAAGGAAATTGTATGTTACGAATGCAAGGAGCATGGTCACTACAAAAGTGGCTTTCTCAAACTACAAAAGGGGAAACCAAAGAAGAGTTTTAACAAAGAAAAGAAGAAAAGTTTTACGGCTACAAGGGACGATTAAGAATCTTCTGGAATAGAATCTGAATCAGAAGATGAACGTGCCAACATTGCCTTGATGGCCAGTATATCAAGTGATGTTAGCTCATCCGAATCAGAATCAGACTCAGAAGAAGAAGAGGTATTCTCTAAATTTTCTAGATCTCAATTAGAAGATAGCTTATTAGAAATTCTTGAAAAATATCAGAAACTTTGAATCAAATACAAGAACCTGAAACATAGTCTGGTATCTGATTGTGAGGAATCTAGAAAACTAAAAGCAGAAAACTCTAAGTTAAAAGAAAATCTTTTCAAACTAAAAAGTGAAAACTCGGTTATTAAAAATGAGTCAGAACAAACTCAGAAAGATTCAGACTCAGAAGTTTCAACTAGTTCTGATAGTATCATAAAACAATATGATCACAGTTTTCGAAAATTTCTAGATAAAAGCACAGATCGAAGTAAGACGGCTTCAATGATCTATGGAGTCAGTAGAAATGCTAGAAAAGGTATAAGATATGTGAAACCTAGAGGAGAAGAACCTTATCAACCTAAGCACGTTGACGATATGGTCATAAAAATTACACCTATAAACTCTCACTTCACATATGGTCACACACATGATATAAAATATACTAGTAACTCATATTTTACAAATTCTCTTGAGAAATCTAAACTCAATCATAATTCAGTAAAATCTAACAAACAAGGATCCAGAAAGATGTGGGTACCTAAGAATAAAATAATCTATGTTGCAGATTTCCTTAACAGCAAGATTCAAACACCAATCATGGTACCTGGACTCTGGATGCTCTCGACACATAACGGGAAGAAAGCATATGTTCCAAAGTCGGAAACTTAAAGCTAAAGATTACGTAGGTTTCAGAGGCAATCAGAAAGAACAAATCACTAACTCTGAAACTATTGGTACTGAAGTCAGAACTTTTGAAATTGAATGCTCAGAAGTTCCGACAAACACATAAAAAGACAAGATTCTGGTAAATATAGGTAATCCAATCATAACAAGGCATGCCTCCAGAAACTCTGATAAATCTATTGTAAGTTAGTATTTCTGATCGAAATCTCTTTATCTTGGTTTCCTAGATTCTTTTGAGAACATCTGATAAATTACTCTTCGTAAGTCAGAAGGAAAATTATTTCAGAATTTTTTCCAGAATTATATCATGCAGTTCACTAAATCAGCAGCTGTCAATCCTAAAACGATAGACCACCTTCTGAGGCTGAACACGTGTTCAGAATATGATGGTTGAAACGTTTGAGTTGATGCATTGAGGAGTCACATCGGTAACTATTTTCATGAAGTTTTACGCCATCCCTCTGTTAGAAATCATTACGTTTTTATTAATCATTACACTTAATTTCTTAATTTCCATTAATTTGATGTTTTTTTCCCGTTGGCTAGATGTATATATGTACTCACTTAACTTCACATTCATAATCCTTCTCACTCTCACTCACTCTCTATTGTCTCTGAAACTTATGTGTTCTTGCGTTTCTATTTTCCTCTCTTCTTGCAAACCAAAAACCCCTTCTCAAAACCCTAAGTTTTGTGAACAATGACTTTCTTCCCTCAATAACAATAAACTCAAGATTCTGCTCCTCAAATCAACACTGAAGAAAGGTATATCAAACCCACAAGAACTCTCCTCACTCTGGTCGACTCTCTAGACGTCCTATGTGAAATGATGGTGGATTTTGAGAGCATGAAAGAAAATGGTTGCAACCTCACTCAAGATGTTGAGTTTCAAGGCTGGGCAAGGTTCTTTGATAGGCTAATTGGTCCAATCTTCCCAAAATTGGCAAAAGAATTCTGGATCCATGCAACTGCTTCAAATCATCAAGTGACATCCTATGTAATGGGGAAGGAGATGTTAGAACAAGATTTGTTCTGATCAATATTCTTAGTTTTGATGATAACAAGGATATGAATTTTAGATGAGATAATGTGGTACTCTAATACACTGCAATTTCCCTTTCAGGAAATATATAAAGAGTATGCATAAATCAGCGCTCAGAAGCTTTGACTCAGAAGGTTCAGCATGCAACATCAGAACATGGTCTGGCAAGACATCAGAAGATGGTCAAAGCAGAATCAGAACATGGTTCTATGGAAGCATCAGAAGAACTTGAGTTCAGAAGCAGAAGCACTGAAGTTCTCATGGTATCACGCTTAGAAGCACTTCAAGGTCAGAAGACAAGAAGATGCTCTGCACCAAGCTGTTTGACTCTGATGATCTTCAAACGTTGTATACACAAACATCAGATCAGAAGCAAGTACAAGATGGCAGGCTACGCTGACTGACAAAAGGAACGTTAGAAGCTATTAAATGCAACGTCAGTAGACACAGCGTAAACAAGGCTCGAGGTAGTTGACAAAAGAGTGAAACATTAAATGCAATGCTGTACGGAATACGCAAAGCATTAAATGCTCCCAACGGTCATCTTCTCAAGTGCCTATAAATATGAAGTTCTGATGAGAAGCAAGGTTACCGATTTTGACGAATTCTGTGAACACAAACTTGCTGAAACGCTGTTCAAATCAAAGCTCACAAACTTCATCTTTATCAAAGCTCACTACATTGCTGTTGTAATATATTAGTGAGATTAAGCTTAAACTTTAAGAGAAATATCACTGTTGTGATTATAGCTTTTCAGAAGCATTGTAATACTCTTAGAATTGATTACATTAATTTGTAAGTAACTAGAGTGATCAAGTGTGATCAGGATACTCTAGGAAGTCTTAGCTTGTGTCTAAGCAGTTGTAACTAGAGTGATCACGTGGTGGTCAGGATACTCTAGAAAGTCTTAGCTTGTGTCTAAGCAATTGTTCCTGGAGTGATCAAGTTGTGATCAGGATACTCTAGAAGACTTAGTCGCGGGCTAAGTGGAAAACATTTGTAATCTGTTGAGATTAGTGGATTAAATCCTCAGGTGAGGTAAATCACTCCAAGGGGGTGGACTGGAGTAGTTTAGTTAACAACGAACCAGGATAAAAATAACTATGCAATTTGTTTTTATCGCTCAAGTTTTTAGACTACACTTATTCAAACCCCCCCCCCCCCTTTTCTAAGTGTTTTTCTATCCTTCAATTGGCATCAGAGCGCCGGTTCTAAGGTGCAAGCACTTAACCGTGTTTAGAAAAGATTCAGGAAGAGAAAAACGCTTCAGTAAAAGATGGCTGGTGAAATTCCAACAAACCCACCTGCATCTACTTCTGGCTCTGCTGAGCAATATAATGGTAACAATGGTTATACTAGACCACCAGTATTTGATGGTGAAAACTTTGAATACTGGAAAGATAAACTGGAAAGTTACTTTCTTGGTCTAGATGGTGAACTATGGGATCTTCTGATGGATGGTTACAAACATCCAGTGAAAGCTAGTGGCGTAAGGCTTACAAGGCAAGAAATGGATGATGATCAGAAGAAGCTTTTCAAGAATCATCATAAATGTAGAACTGTTTTGCTGAATGCTATCTCTCATGCTGAGTATGAGAAGATATCTAACAGGGAAACGGCCTATGATATATATGAGTCATTGAAAATGACCCATGAGGGAAATGCTCAAGTCGAGGAGACTAAAGCTCTTGCTCTAATCCAGAGATATGAAGCCTTCAAGATGGAGGATGATGAAAACATTGAGAAGATGTTCTCAAGATTTCAAACGCTAAATGCTAGATTAAGAGTTCTAGATAAAGGCTACACCAAGGCTGATCATGTAAAGAAGATTATCAGAAGCTTACCCAGAAGATGGGGTCCAATGGTAACAAGATTCAAGATTGCAAAGAATCTGAATGAAGTTTCTTTGGAAGAGCTTATCAGTGCCTTGAGAAGCCATGAAATAGAGCTGGACGCAAACGAGCCTCAAAAGAAAGGTAAGTCTATTGCATTAAAATCTAATGTTAAAAAATGCACTAACGCTTTTCAGGCTAAAGAAGAAGATTCTGAAGAATCAGAATCAGAAGAAGAAGATGAACTGTCCATGATCTCCAGAAGGGTAAACCAACTTTGGAAGAGCAAGCAAAGGAAGTTCAGAGGCTTCAGAAGTTCAAAGAGATTTGAACGAGGAGAATCTTCTGGTGACAGAAGATCTGACAAGAAGAAGGCTGTCTGCTATGAGTGCAATGAGCTTGGACACTTCAAGAATGAATGTCCAAAACTTCAGAAGGAGAATCCCAAGAAGAAGTTTCATAAGAAGAAAGGTCTTATGGCAACATGGGATGATTCTGAATCAGAATCAGAATCAGACTCTGAAGGAGAGCAAGCCAACTTCGCGCTGATGGCTACAGAAGATGGTGGATCAGAATCTACATCAAAATCAGATTCTGAAGAGGTATTTTCTGAACTATCTAGAGAAGAGTTAGTTTCCAGTTTAACAGAACTTCTGGAACTCAAGGCTCATCTTAGTATCAAATACAAAAAGCTGAAGAAGCAGTTTGAATTTGAAACTAAGAAGCTGGAAGTGGAAAACTCTGAACTGAAGGAAACAGTTTTAAATCTATCCAAAGATAGTGGATCTCCTTCTGAAACAGAAAAATCCATTCCAAGTCTCAATCATATTCTGAAAGAATATGACTCGAGCTTCAGAAAGTTCTTATCTAGAAGTATTGGCAGAAGTCATCTTGCTTCTATGATATATGGTGTTTCTGGAAACAGAAGGTTTGGCTTTGGCTATGAGGGTGATACCTCACAAAAATTTGAACCTATTGATGATCTGAAGATCACATACAAGCCATTGTATGATCAGTTCAAATATGGCCATGCACATGATATTAGGCTCACTTCACATGCACAGAGTTTTAACACTGTTCACACCAAGAAGCATGTGACACATCCTAAGAAATATCATGCTGACAAACCTAAAGAATATCATGCTGTTCCTCCTGTTAAATATTATGCTAAACCCAAGTTCAATCAGAACTTGAGGAGAACTAACAAGAAAGGACCCAAGAAATTGTGGGTACCTAAGGAGAAGATAATTTCTGTTGCAGATATCCTTGGTTGCAAAGAGGACAAAAAGCAAAATGTCATGGTACCTGGACTCTGGGTGCTCGCGAAACATGACGGGAAGAAGGTCTACATTCCAAGACCTGGTGCTTAAACCAGGTGGAGAAGTCAAGTTTGGAGGAGATCAGAAGGGCAAAATCATTGGCTCTGGAACCATAAGTCTTGGTAACTCTCCTTCCATAACTAATGTACTTCTTGTAGAAGGATTAACGCATAACTTATTGTCCATAAGTCAATTAAGTGACAATGGTTATGATATAATCTTCAATCAAAAGTCTTGCAAGGCTGTAAGTCAGAAGGACGGCTCAATCCTATTTACAGGCAAGAGAAAGAACAACATTTATAAGATTGATCTTTCTGATCTTGAGAAGAAGAAGGTGACTTGTCTTATGTCTGTTTCTGAAGAGCAATGGGTCTGGCACAGAAGATTAGGACATGCTAGTTTGAGAAAGATTTCTCAGATTAACAAACTAAATCTGGTCAGAGGACTCCCAAATCTGAAATACAAATTAGATGCTCTTTGTGAAGCATGTCAGAAGGGCAAGTTCTCCAAACCTGCATTCAAGTCTAAGAATGTTGTGTCTACCTCAAGGCCATTAGAACTCTTGCACATTGATCTGTTTGGCCCAGTCAAAACAGCATCTGTCAGAGGGAAGAAATATGGATTAGTCATCATTGATGATTATAGCCGCTGGACATGGGTAAAGTTCTTAAAACACAAGGATGAGTCTCATTCAGTGTTCTTTGATTTCTGCACTCAGATCCAATCTGAGAAAGAGTGCAAAATCATAAAGGTTAGAAGTGATCATGGTGGCGAATTTGAGAACAGATTCTTTGAGGAGTTCTTCAAAGAAAATGGTATTGCCCATGATTTCTCTTGCCCTAGAACTCCACAACAAAATGGAGTTGTAGAGCGAAAGAATAGGACTCTACAAGAAATGGCCAGAACCATGATCAATGAAACCAATATGGCTAAGCATTTCTGGGCAGAAGCAATAAACACTGCATGTTACATTCAAAATAGAATCTCTATCAGACCTATTCTAAATAAGACTCCTTATGAATTGTGGAAGAACAGAAAGCCCAACATTTCATATTTCCATCCTTTTGGATGTGTATGTTTTATTCTGAATAGTAAAGATCATCTTGGTAAGTTTGATTCTAAAGCACAAAAGTGTTTCCTTCTTGGATATTCTGAACGCTCTAAAGGCTACAGAGTATACAATACTGAAACATTGATTGTAGAAGAATCAATTAATATCAGGTTTGATGATAAGCTTGGTCTTGAAAAACCAAAGCAGTTTGAGAATTTTGCAGATATAGATATTGTCATATCAGAAGCTGTAGAACCAAGAAGCAAAGCCCCAGGAGCTAGTAGTCTCAGAAGCAATAGATCAGAAGATCAAGTTGCTGCATCTTTAGAGAATCTCAGGATTTCTGAAGAGCCAACAGTCAGAAGATCACCCAGACTTGCATCAGCTCATTCTGAAGATGTGATCCTTGGAAAGAAAGACGATCCCATCAGAACAAGGGCATTCCTTAAGAACAATGCAGACTGTCAATTAGGTCTTGTTTCTTTGATCGAGCCAACTTCTGTTGATCAAGCTCTAGAAGATCCAGACTGGATAATTGCCATGCAAGAAGAACTCAATAAGTTTACAAGGAATGATGTATGGGACTTGGTTCCTAGACCAAAAGGATTTAACATCATCGGCACTAAATGGGTATTCAGAAACAAGCTAAGCGAGAAGGGAGAAGTGGTAAGAAACAAAGCCAGACTGGTTGCTCAGGGCTTTAGTCAGCAAGAAGGAATTGACTACACAGAAACCTTTACACCAGTGGCCAGGTTAGAATCTATTCGTCTTTTAATTTCTTTTGCCACTCAACACAACATCACTCTTTATCAGATGGATGTCAATAGTGCCTTCTTAAATGGTTATATAGATGAAGAAGTTTATGTCCATCAACCTCCTGGTTTTGAAGACTCCAAGCCTCCAAATCATGTTTTTAAATTAAAGAAATCATTATACGGATTGAAGCAAGCTCCTAGAGCTTGGTATGAACGTTTAAGTTCTTTCCTTCTGGAAAATGGTTTCACTAGAGGAAAAGTGGACACTACTCTTTTTTGTAAAACCTTTAAAAAGAATATTTTAATCTGTCAAATATATATTGATGATATCATCTTTGGAACATCTAATGCTACACTTGGAAAGGAGTTTGCTGAGTCTATGCAGGCTGAATTTGAAATGAGCATGATGGGAGAACTCAAGTATTTCCTTGGGATTCAAATCAACCAAACTTCTGATGGAACCTATGTTCATCAAACGAAGTATGTGAAAGAACTTCTGAAGAAGTTTAATCTTTCTGAAAGCAAAGATGCCAAAACTCATATGCATCCAACATGTGTCCTAGGTAAGGATGAGGTAAGTAAGAAGGTAGATCAGAAGTTGTACAGAGGTATGATTGGATCTCTTCTATACTTAACTGCTTCTAGACCTGACATTCTCTTTAGTGTTTGTTTGTGTGCTAGATTCCAATCAGATCCGAGAGAATCTCATTTAACTGCTGTTAAGAGAATTCTGAGGTATCTGAAAGGTACTACTAATGTTGGTTTAGTCTACAGAAGATCCAAAGAATACAACTTAGTAGGATTCTGTGATGCTGACTTTGCTGGAGATAGAATTGAAAGAAAGAGTACTTCTGGAAGTTGTCAATTTCTTGGAAGTCATCTGATCTCATGGTACAACAAGAAGCAAGCTACTATTGCCCTCTCAACAACAGAAGCAGAATATGTTGCTGCTGCTGGTTGTAGAACACAAATGCTCTGGATGAGAAGTCATCTAGAAGATTATCAGATATATGAGAGTAACATTCCTATCTTCTGTGATAATACTTCTGCTATATGTTTATCAAAGAATCCTATCTTACATTCAAAAGCTAAACATATTGAGATTAAACATCATTTCATAAGGGACTATGTTCAGAAGGGTGTTATATCTTTAAACTTTGTGGATACAGACCATCAATGGGCTGATATCTTTACAAAACCCCTTGCTGAAGATAGGTTTAAGTTCATTATGAAGAATATCAGTATGGACTTGTGCCCAGAATGAGAAGATGAGAAGATCTTTGTATGAGTATCTTCTGAAATGTGGTAAGACTAGGCAGCCATAAGAAGTTCTGATACTAATCAATTAGAATCTCTGATTCTGTTATCTCTAACGTGTCATTATCTAAGTTGATTCAGAAGCTCTTTTAAAGCAAAACAGCTGTCACCAGTCTCTCCAGAAAATGAACACGTATTCACTATTTCTGGAAAAGCATGCGTGCAGTTGAGGGGACGCCTACTTAGGTAACTGTGCTAATCACTTCTTTTGTCATAATTATCTCTCCTCACGTCACGTAACATTAAATGCTATCCATTATTTCTTTTTATTTCTTTTCTTTTATATTCTTCAAACGTTTCTTTTCCCTCTTATATTTCTCTCTCTTGCATTCAGTTTCATTTTTTTTGCTCTCTCTCTCTCTGCATTCATATCATAAACCCTAGCGGTTCTTCTCTATCTGCAACGTCACCATGAATCCTTCGTCAAGCTCATCAAATCAAGCAACTGATCGCAAACAAAAGAGAAAGGCAACCGAAGAATCTGAAAACAAACCAAAAAGGATAAGGATCACCTACGATCCTCTCAAGGTGAATCCTTTTGAAGCTATGATGTCTGGAAACTACTCTAGACGTGTGTTTAAACCTCTTGAAGGTATCCCTCAATCACCTCCCTCTTCACAGACCTCCACCACCTCCTCCTCTTCATTCATCTCTTTGCAACCACCATCATCACCGTCTGATATCTCTTCCCCCTCAACCCATCTCACATATATCTCCTCATCTCTCTCACACCCTTTTCCCACCAGAACACCTAACCCCTACAACTGTGTGTATCCTGATTCCAGATTCACAGTAAACCCTCCAACACCTACCACTCATACCTACCTAGAGCTTTTACACTCAGATGTAAATAGCTGGTTGGAGATTCTGGGTGCTGCACACCTTAACCATCTGGATGAGCCTGCTACCTGCAACCTTTGGGAAGCTTTTCGCCAGGATTTTCTGGTTAGGGCTATGGATGTCCAGAGAAGGATCATGACTGAAGCACCTGGAACTCGTGGTCTTCTTTTGGAAGCTGGTGAAAGCAGCTATCACCATCTCATCAGGAACAGAAGAGTTCTTGAAGAGAGGATACCTGCAGATGAGATGGAAGAAGGAAATCCTTGCAGAGACATCGTGGTATGGAGACCAAGGAATCCAGTGCTGACTGGAGATTTTCAATGGTTGTTTAATTGGTTCAGAATGAACCCTTCTGAAAGCGCTCCTCACATGGTCTTTCCAGAAGTGGTTTATCCTGCAGAAGTTGCTGGTCCAACTCCTCCAACAAACCTAGCAGCTATTCTTCAGGCGTTGGAAGTTGGAGCTTCTGAGTTGCCTGAACCAGAATATGCTGAGGCTGCTTCTGAGTCAGACTCAGATGTTGAGATGGAAGGTGCAGAAGCTGAAGACCCTCCAGAAGATCGTCCTACTGAGATTGCTGTCCCTGTTGGCAGAAGTTCTGGCGCTTCTTCTTCTGGTGAACCCTCAGCTCTGATGAACACTTTGGAAGCTCTACATCAGAATCAAGCCATGCTAGCTTCTCGTTTGGACACGCAAGAAGCAACCAATGCTGAGTTTCGCTCCTTCATGGCAAGGCAAACTGCAAGCACTGACGGGATTCATGACATACTGGCGCAGATTTTGTGTAGGCTAGGGTCTTAGTCTTTGGTCGTTGTAGTTTTCTTTCCTTGTTGCATCTGCTTGTTCTGCATTTTTTTGTGTACTTTCTCTTTCAAATCAATGAAAAACTTTAATTCTGTTTCATTCCTATTGTCTTTTGCTTTTCATCTGAATCTTTTATGTTTTTGATGTTATGACAAAAAGGGGGAGAAAATGTGATAAATGATCTGATTAATATTATCAGTTACAGAGTAAAAAGGCCCCACATTTCTAATAGAACTTGCAAAGTTCTATGCTTTAAGTTTTGTTGTTGCAGGAATTGAATATCCTCTTTAAAGCTCAACATAAGAAGCAACGAGATGAGGAAAAGCAATTCTATAAAGAATCAAGCTCTTGGATTCTTGAAGCAAGCTGAGTGCTATGAAGCTTCAGAATCAGAAGCAAGAAGGAAGAATGTTCAGATATTCTGATGATAGAATATGCTCTGAAACATTATGTTTATTTGTTCTGATACATATTATGTGGCTCTGATACATATTATGTGTTCTGACTCATTCATGCTGACTTTTGTCGTTTAGCGTTGTTCTGTAACATTTCAGGATGTAGAGATGCTCTGATGATGCTCTAGTACATTCAACAATGTTCTGATACAATCTAGCATGAAGTGATGTAAGAAGAAATTCAAGCTCTGAAGCTGTCCTGATGGAAGCAAGAATCAGAAGCTTGAATGTTCTGAAGATCAAAGAAATTCAAGTTCTGAAGCTGTCCGATGGAAGCAAGAATCAGAAGCTGTGAATGTTCTAAAGATCAAAGAAATTCAAGTTCTGAAGCTGTCCGATGGAAGCAAGAATCAAAAGCTGTGAATGTTCTGAAGATCAAAGAAATTTAAGTTCTGAAGCTGTCCGATGGAAGCAAGAATCAGAAGTCATGAATGTTCTGAAGATCAAGCATATGTGAACGTCTCTACTGAAATACTCAAGGAAGTCTTTTATTATTAAAATTCTTCTAGTATTTATTTCAGGCGGAGATTGTCTATCTCAGGGGGAGATTATAAATCTCAGGGGGAGACATATTCACATGCTTATGCTTTAGCTGTGTAATTGTCTTTAGCCGTCTGCTCTTTCTGATCGCAAATTCATATCATTTATATATGTTTTTGTCATCATCAAAAAGGAGGAGATTGTTAGAACAAGATTTGTTCTGATCAATATTCTTAGTTTTGATGATAACAAGGATATGAATTTTGGATGAGATAATGTGGTACTCTAATACACTGCAATTTCCCTTTCAGGAAATACATAAAGAGTATGCACAAATCAGCGCTCAGAAGCTTTGACTCAGAAGGTTCAGCATGCAACATCAGAACATGGTCTGGCAAGACATCAGAAGATGGTCAAAGCAGAATCAGAACATGGGTCTATGGAAGCATCAGAAGAACTTGAGTTCAGAAGCAGAAGCACTGAAGTTCTCATGGTATCACGCTCATAAGCACTTCAAGGTCAGAAGACAAGAAGATGCTCTGCACAGAGCTGTTTGACTCTGATGATCTTCAAACGTTGTATACACAAACATCAGATCAGAAGCAAGTACAAGATGGCAGGCTACGCTGACTGACAAAAGGAACGTTAGAAGATATTAAATGCAACGTCAGTAGACACAGCGTAAACAAGGCTCGAGGTAGTTGACAAAAGAGTGAAACATTAAATGCAATGCTGTACGGAATACGCAAAGCATTAAATGCTCCCAACGGTCATCTTCTCAAGTGCCTATAAATATGAAGTTCTGATGAGAAGCAAGGTTACCGATTCTGACGAATTCTGTGAACACAAACTTGCTGAAACGCTGTTCAAATCAAAGCTCACAAACTTCATCTTTATCAAAGCTCACTACATTGCTGTTGTAATATATTAGTGAGATTAAGCTTAAACTTTAAGAGAAATATCACTGTTGTGATTATAGCTTTTCAGAAGCATTGTAATACTCTTAGAATTGATTACATTAATTTGTAAGTAACTAGAGTGATCAAGTGTGATCAGGATACTCTAGGAAGTCTTAGCTTGTGTCTAAGCAGTTGTAACTAGAGTGATCACGTGGTGGTCAGGATACTCTAGAAAGTCTTAGCTTGTGTCTAAGCAATTGTTCCTGGAGTGATCAAGTTGTGATCAGGATACTCTAGAAGACTTAGTCGCGGGCTAAGTGGAAAACCATTGTAATCTGTTGAGATTAGTGGATTAAATCCTCAGGTGAGGTAAATCACTCCAAGGGGGTGGACTGGAGTAATAGTTAGAAAACCCTTCAATGCAAAGAATCTCAAAAAGATGAAGATTATTGAAGCCATAAAAAAGGATCCAATTGTCACTACCAACGAAGTCATTACAACCAAAAGAGTCCCTCTCAAAGACTTCCATTTCTTTTCAGCAAATACTCATCCAGAAATAGTCGTCAGGTATTTGGATGCTTGTAAAAGGGATTGTGGTGTCATTTTTTTACCTCCCCGTTTCACTTGGGAGGACGGCACGCTAGACCCTTCACGCGGAATTTGGAAGGAGAATGCGCCCGGGGCGGGATGAATTTTGTTTCAGTTCTTCCTACGATATCACACGAACTTTTTAGTTATCCTACGAGTAGGAAAGGGGAAAAAGATCTCAAATAAACCCTAGGAGTTTGCTAAGTGTGGGGATTCACCTAGACTAGAAATTCTGGAGTCCGGGAGGTCGGTTATACATAGGGAAGAGTTTGAGCACCCTACATATCTGTAGTACTCTACGGGAACCTTCTCTGTGTCTATGTGTTTGTGTTTGTTGTTGAATGATTGGGAAAGTTTCTCCTTTGTGTTAGGAGAAGGAATTAAATTGAATTAAAAAGAAGACAGACAGGCTGACTATTTTTTGGTTTTTTATTAGCTCGCTGAGATTCCTTGTGAACCTCATGCCTACATATCCCTAATGGAAGTCAGAGCTTTTTGTAGTTCGGAGAACTAATTTGGGAGATTAAAGATTTTTGGTGCCTTGATTGAAGCTCAAGGTTGAAGCTTGAATTAAATCTCTGTTTACAGTAAAGAGGCATGAAATCATCTTTACAGAGAGGGTATTTCTACTATTCCACCACAAACATTTTTAAAGTGACAGAAAAGCTAAAATTGTTTCATCAAGAGAGGGAGCCTACTTTGTTGATCAAGTATGGCAGCCACATGCCTATTGAATGAAAGATTTTCGACCAATTTAGGGAAAGTTACCACATGCCTGGGTTCTACTGCCAGAGCATGCCTTTCAAAATCCTAAGTGGGAGACTGATTAAAATTAAAATGTAATGTGATGTTTGTTTGTTTGAATGTGGTGAGATAGGAGAAAGATCTCTTTATAGAGATAAGCTATGTCTATCTACTGTATAAAAGATTTGATTTTAGCTGGCTTGTATGAGGCCCAAGCTTGAGGCTTTTGATTGATTTATTATTTTATTAACTCTGGGAGATAACTCTACTGGGGATTGACTTAAACTAAGAAGTCTTTGTGTTATGTACAAAGCCCAGAATTGAGGCTGACTCTTTATTGAGAAATATGTTTTTTACTGACGGAGAATGGTGAGATTGTCTTTTTAAAGAATGAATGGGGGCTGACCCTTTCCAGGGGTTTTACTTTGCTGGAGAGTTTGTCTTTTGAAAGAATGAATGGAGGCTGACCCTTTCCAGGGGTTTTACTTTGCTGGAGAGTTTGTCTTTTGAAAGAATGAATGGAGGCTGACCCTTTCCAGGGGTTTTTGGCAGAAAGATTACTAGTTGATGTAAAGCCCGGAAATTTGATTATTCGCTTAATCTAGACGTTCGGAGTGCTTAGTGAAGTTTTCGTATTTCGAGACGATTTAGTCGGTATTAGTTCATGATAGCGGATCGATATTTAATCAAGAGTTTTGATATTTTCAGTATTGGAAATATTATTGGAATAATATTTGAAGTTTTGGGAATTTTCTGAGTAATTAAGATTAGACCGAAAATATGATATATTGGTCGAATTTGGATTGTCGGTGTTATTTTAAGAAGCGTATTTGAATTTATTAAGTTAAAAGTCGGATTTTAGTCGGACGGTCGAAGAATAATATTAAGAATAATATTATTTACAAGTCAGAATTTATTATATTGTTGAAATATTAATAAAAGTGATATTTTGGTTACTTGAAGTTATTATCTTATTGGGCCTAAATTAGTTTGTGAAGAATAATAAAAAGGAAGTGAAAAACTAAGCCCAATTGGAATATTAATTAGGGTTTTAGAGATGAGAAATGTAGTTGTCATTTTTGGAGAAGATAAGATTTGAAGAGAAGAGACAAGTTTTGGAGAGGATGAGCAAAGCTTGAAGATTTCATCCATGATGTCAAATGAAATATTGTATCTTGGGGATTAGGGATTTATGTTATTGCATTGGATGTGTTAAATTGTGGCTAGAAATTGGAAATCTATCAAAATGTTGTTCTCTGTAAATTGCTATTATTGTTGAAATTCCCCTTGATACTGTGCGAACCCATTAAACCCAACTGACCGCAAGCCAATGAAGGACGGCGTCACTCCATTCTAAGTGTGATGGGCGGAACATCTTCTTTCTCTGTTTGATCCCACAATGTACCAAGACGTCATATATTATGTTGTGGCTTGCTTCCTTATTGTTTCATGTTTTTTTTTTATATACTATTATTTTTAAAGAAATACATGATGGTTTGTAGAATAAAATAAAGATATATATATATATATATATATATATATATATATATATATATATATATATATATATATATATATCATGTGACGAAAAAGTAATATGAATATAACCAAAATGAAATTGTGAACAGTAGGTAGTATAGAACCAATGTATCTCA
Source organism: Vicia villosa (assembly GCF_029867415.1). NCBI lineage: Eukaryota > Viridiplantae > Streptophyta > Magnoliopsida > Fabales > Fabaceae > Vicia > Vicia villosa. The sequence goes on along the minus strand of NC_081182.1, from coordinate 179,144,155 downwards.
ACTGTCCCGTTTGATCGAAATATCTGAATTAAGCGGTATAATTAGTTGCCCGGAATTTGATAAAAATTTATGTGGTAGCTAAGTTTAATTAGTACATTAACGAGGTGGTGTTATTTTGTCGAAATTGTGATATTAATCGGTCGCTTAAATTAATAGTTGAATTAATTTTCAATAAGCCTATTTAATGGGAATAAACTTGAACTTAGATTAACTATTCGGTTATCGGTAAATTACGATATTACGATATCTTGAGTATTTAACCGAATGAATTGGATAATCAGTGAATTAATTGATTTGTGTCCAAATTAACCGGTTGAGTTGTGTTTTTGGTGACTTGGAAGTGTAACTCGAAGACTCATAAAGTCGTGAATATTAAGAATATAACCGAAAATTAGATAACCGGTAGCGACGCGGAATTTGCACAATTAATTGAAGTATGCTTTGTGATTAATTTTGGTTAGTTGATAGTGGATTAGTGAATTAATAAATCGACTAATTTATAGAGAATTATAAGACGAATTTGACTTGGCTTAATGTGTCGATTTGTTGTGATGATTTTGTTAATATGTGAAGTTATATGATTTGCAATGATGTGTCGAAACATGACGATGTTTGTGATGATTGGTAATACGTGATGTTCTATATATTTGTGATGATAATTTTGTGACTAAGTGAAGATGAATGAGTAATTGTGACGTTGAATTACCTCTAATAATTGGTAATTATAAGTGACGTGGGCGTATGCCTAGTGATGATGTGTGATTGTGATGAGTATGTTGTGTTGTCTTGTTTGTCGAGTCACATTCCATATGCATACTCTGTGACAGCCTGAAAACTATGGCAAACATGACGGCCTGAAAACTATGGCAAACATGACGGGCCAAATGGCAATTGGTGATGGGGGCTAAAGCTCTGATTGGTACCACATGCATATACATGAGTCATGTCCCATGTGTTTTATGTGATTCATAGTTGTGATGTTTTGTGACTATATCGTGATTGTATATTGTGACTTGTTAAATGTGAAGATGTGAATTGATGATTTTGTGAATAATATGATGATATCGATGTTTGTGAATGCAATTAACAGAATATGTCTGGTGTGACTTATATGTGATGTTTTGTGATTAGCCGTATATGTGATGTTTTGTAATTAAATGTATATGTGATGTTTTGTGACTAGATGAGTGACTTATATGCTGTGATGTTTTGAGACTAAAGTTGTGATTTATACTCGTGATGTATCATGATTTGACTTGCAAGTGAATGACTGATATGTTTATATATAATTGATGCGAATGTGAAGTAGTGTGACTTATGATGCGATGAAAAGTATGTGAGGTTTGTGAGTTAGTGAAAGTATGAAGTGTATGGCAATATTAATACTGGTGATGTGATAACTATATATGTCTGAATCCTAATATACAATTTATCATGCGCTCACTTATATGATTTGATATCTCACCCTTTTCTCTTGTTCGTCGTTGCCTTTATATTGGTAACGTGCAGGTGTTCGAGTATGAAGATTTAGTTGCCATTAATCGAGTCGGTTGTCGCTCTGATACGTAGCACTCGGGGGGACGATTTATAATGTTTATGATGTTGTTGTTTATTGTGACTATCCTGGTATATTAGGATGATATGTTAAGTGAAGTTGCTTTATTAATATGATGTTGTTTATGTGATTAAGATGTTGCTTGATTATGAAATTGAGAATCACGACTCCGCTGTTTTATTAATAAAAGAAGTTATTCTGTTTTATAAAGTGCTATGTATCCGCTAAATGCGATGAAGTGATTTATTGTTGAAGTGAATATGTGACGACTCATTTGTTTGTCGAGAAATTTTTAAATACTCTGATATTTTCCGCATTATAATTGCCGGGTAGAAATGGGGTGTTACAGTTGAGACTTCTTGTTTAAAGCCCAAGATTAAGGCTGACACTGACTAAGGATAAACAAATATGGATCCTAGACTTTGCTAAAAGGAAATTATAGAAGATAAGGGTGACAGAGACTGTCCATGTCTCTCATTCCAAAAGGTGTACTCAATGTGAGATTGAGGCATTCTTAGCTTGTTTAAAGTCTGGTTTGAAGCATGGAAGAAACTCACCACGATAGGCTAAAAGGTGACTAAAGACCTGTTCCTATGTTTATAAGAAACCTGATGGGTCCTTGTATACAAGCTCAAGAGGAAGCTGGGAATGCTTTTAAGAAGCCTGTGTGTCCTTGTACAAAGCCCAAGAGGAGGCTAATCGAGGGTCATCGAGGGTCCTTGTTATAGCACAAGAGAAAGTTATGTGGTTTTTGAACTTATTTTGGATCTAAGCAAATGGGTAAGAGGTTTCACTGGGAATAATTCCTCTTGGGTGGATGTATCCTATTTTGGGTTCTAAGGCTTTTTCAAGATGTTTCACCGGGAATAATTCATCTTGAGGGTTTGAACTAAAGATCTCTAATTAGGAAAGAGCCTTCACCGGGAAGACATTCTCAATCCTAGGCCATAGTCCTATAATATATATATATATATATAGTTTAACTATCCTAAGGTTTTACTCAGACGTAGTTCTAAACAAATATATATACAGTTTATATTTGACAGTAATTTAAATAAAGACTGTAAATTGAAAGCTTGTAAAGCCTAACCTGGATGAAGTGGAGGCCTTTGAAGATGTATGTACAAAGCCTCACCAGCAATTTTGTTGTTTTATTGATAATAGTTGAATATTTATGATAAACGGTTAAAGTTTTTTTGAAAACAGAAGAAGTGAAGATGGACAAAGGTCACATAGGTATCTGAAGAGTTTCACCGGGAATAATGCCCTTCAAATACCAGAAGAATGTTTTGAAAACAGGGAGAAGATTTTGTAAATACAATTTTTGAAAACAAACTAAGAAAAGAAAAGGGTGTTGGGACTTACACTCTATTAGAGGCCCATAAATTTATTTACTGTTTATGAAAAAAAGTTGAAAAGATACAGAGTTTTGTTGTATGAAAACTTGGATCGTTTGTTTGATCGGAGATTGAAAGCAGTTTTTTTTTAGAATTGATAAAAACCAACTTAATTATGATAAAGGCAAAGCCTACACCTAATTAAGACCTAAATTATTAGGGTTTTAACACAAAAGTATGTACAAGAGATTAGGTTCTTTGAAATTAAGTGAAAACTATATTTTGAAGTATTAAAACATACTTAAAACATATGATTTTAATCCTAATTAAAATATATCAAAATAATATATTTTTTGTAATTTTTTTGGATATTCTTAAAATAGATATATTAAGTGAGAAGTGTGTGAAAAATGAATAGAAAATGATTTAATTTGATAGGTGAATTAATTGTGTGAATTTGTGAAGAAAATGAAGGAAATTAGTGATAAAAAAATAGTTTGGTCTTCACCAAGGTTTGAACCTGCGCCCTCTAGGACACCAACACAAAACACTTACCAACTGAGCCAAGCGCATGGCTTGTTAAAAGAAGGAGCGTGTTTGATTATATGTGAAACATTGTTCTGAAATGACTAAAAAAAAATAAAACCAAAACAAAAGGTCTGAGGGGGGATCGAACCCCAGACCTTAGGCAAGAGAGACTTTGGACGCGCGTTGTAACCATTGGGCCATTACGATGAATTCGTAAATAACACACCCACCACTAAATTTATTTTAAACTCAGACCTAAGAATTCAAAAAAATGGCGCCATCACCATTATCATCTTCAACCTCTAACTCCTCCATCTTGGATTTCTGAAGTCTCTCATCTCTCAACCATTTTAAATGATTCAAACATCAAACTTGCTCGTTTTTAAACGAGGAACATGATTATGATCACAGAATTCATGTATTCTAAGTGTAACTAAAGAATTTCAGTATGAACACGAAGAACATATAAACCCTAATTTTAAAATTAAATGATGAAAAAGATGAATAAATGAATTATGATAGAGGGTTTTTAATCCTCTGATGATGCTAAACAAACTGGTATCGAGATACATCAAAAAGAGTACACGAATTAAAGAGATGGAGTTGAGAAACTTACCTCTGAAAATGAAGGTCGTGAGACTGATAGAGAGCTCCTGAGCTTGTATGGATGATCCTGAAAGCTTCCTGAGGACTCAACGAAGCTATCTAAATGCTTATTGTGACTTGAATACCTCAGAAGTTCCCTACTCGATACCTTCCTTTTGAGCTTCAAGTGATCATGGAGGTTAGTGATTATGAACTTACAGATGAGCTGCGACCATCTGGATAGCTTCACCACACCCTAAGGAACCTGTTTGGATGCTTGGACTTGCCTGACACCTTCTGAATTGCTCTATGGACCTCCAACTAACTTTGCTCCAAATTGAAAGTGAAGATGGTGTTCTTGCACTTACAGAAGTGTTCCAGGTGCTTGGATCACTTCTAATGGACCCCCTTGAAAGGTTAGAACACTTAGTTTCAAAGGAAAAGCTCTGGTTTGAAGAACCCGAGTCTTCTTGCCAAAGAACCTTTGAAAATCCTAAGTGTGAAAGAAAGAAGGAGAAAGCAAGAATTTTAGTTGCTTTGGTGTGTCTAATACTGAGGAATGAACTTGTATTTATAGGCAAAAGTCTCTGCACAGATTGAGGGAGTGAGCTTGCTTAATGAGAGAGTTTTGGTTTCTTGGCCATGAAGAAATTCAAAGAATCTCCAAAATGCAATGATGGCCAAACCGAGCTAGCTCCCTATCCATTAATCTCATCTGATCTTGGGGAACATTTCTGATATGTAGAGGCTTTCTATTGGCTTAGGAGAAGATTCCAATTGATGAATCATTGCTTACCATAAATTCTCAAAAGTAATGATTACATAATCACATGTTCTTGTTTTTTGGAATCTTCTTCAATTCTTATGCCATGGTGGAAATGGATGCATGGTATGTTTACAAATGTATTATGGGTCGTGTAGCATCCATTAGTGAAGCCATATGCACAAAATTGCAAAGTTTCAAATTGTACATGACCTATAATTTTACTTCATGAGGCCAACTTTGAACAAGCATAACTCCTAGCTCAAAATGAATTTGGAGAAGTTTGAGCACAATTTGGAAATCCCTTAACATGTACTTCAATTCATTAGTTTGGGGTTTCTTCAGAATCATTTGGGAAATTTGTGAAAAAAGGGCCTAAAGTTAGGAGAAAACTAGGTTAAAAAACACTTAGAATTTTTCTCTGTTTTTATGATCTATAACTTCCAAAGCCAAAATCTCTCAAATGATTGATCTCTTGAAAAAAGTTGCAATGTGAGAAGTTGTTTTATTTCAAGAGACCTACAACTTTCATGTTGGAAGTTTTTTGAGTTGTGTAGGTGAAATTTTGAGATCCATGAACTAGGTCAAAATGCAATTAGTTTGACTTTTGTTGACTTTTTGATCCTTGATGAATTTTCTTGATTTTCTTTGGCCAAATGACTTCAATAATCATATATTGATGATATTGGTCCTCAAAAGTCATGGTTTGACCAAAAAACTTGAAAGTCAAAGGTGATCTTGTACAGTTGACTTTTCCCAGATGAAGTGAAATTTTGGACTTTGGTAATGAATCAGGTCCTTCTCCTCAAATGAGTGATATGAATGTATCATATTGAGGTGATAGAAGTTCTTGAGTCATGTTTTGAGTTTTGGATCCATGTCCTGATTAAAAGTCAACTGTCCAGGTGAATTAGGTCAAAAACCCTAATTGTCGATCAGGTGAAATTGATGACTGTGGATCTTGAATTGATAGATGTCCTGGAGCTTTTTATGGTTTCCCAAATGTGGTCCCTGATTATAGTCCTTGATGGGCTCAAAACCCTAGATTGGTGAATTAAGCAAACCTGAGCCCAGATGATTGGTGTCTAATCAATCATAGGTGAATAGAATGAAGCTTTTTGAGTCCTATGATTGTATTGGAGACTAATCCTTTTATTTATTGATCCTTTTCCTGAGCTCTTTTGTCCTTGAACATCCTCGATTAAGTACCAGATGAATAAGTGACTGCTCTGAGTATCTGTTTTGAATTTGATGAAAAGTCTGGAGATGTGACATCTCGGGGGGGGGGGGGGTCAAAATTTGGGTATGACATGGATGGAACAACTCCTGCCATCAATATACAAGATCTCAGGAAATCTTCTCCAAAAGTTTCTATCAGAAAAACAAAGCAGAGAAAAGCTGCTACCAAAAGAACTTCTTAGAAGACTCCAAAGGATGCTAAAAAGAAAAGTAATTCATCCTTTGTTTCTATTGTAGAATCTGTATTTTTATCAACATCTGAAATATCACCTTCTCCCAAACCTGCTGACCATCCAGCACCTCAAATAATTGATGATTTTGACATAGAAATTGATACCTCCTTGCCAACAAACCCTATAAATAATCCACCCTCCACTCAACCAAAACTTGCTCAAGTTCTACAAGATATTGAGTATTTTGAACCTCCTTTCGATGCCCCCCATACAGAAAATCCAAATAACTCTTCTGAACAAATATCGGACCCCCCCATCTCTTGTCTCTAGTATTGACCTTCCTCTCAATATCGTCCAACCACTACATATTGAAAATTCTAGTAACACACGCTCGATGTCAAACTAGATGTTATGACATCCACAATTACGCAGCACAGACAATAATAAAAAACAGCATAAAACAGTAAAGAACATACATAATTGTTTACCTAGTTCAATTCAAACAACCGACTATGGGGGCTACCAAGCCAGGGATGAAATCCACTATCAGTAGTATCAATTCAAAGCTAAACTCCCCCGTTTATAACTTATCACTTAATCACTACCCAATGACCCTTCTACCTAGGTTCTACCTAGATATGGAATATCTCCATTCCACTCTCCCTCAATCACATCAGTGATTACACATACACAATAAACTATTACAGATAGAAGACACACTTCAAAGACACACCTTGATCTGCTTAAAAGCTTCAATCAAGAGACACACACTCGTGCTTAAAAGCTTATAGTGACACAACAAAAACACAAACTAATTCCAACGCAATCATCAAAGATAATAGCGTGGATCACAAGAGATAGTTACAGAACATCCGTTCTTCACAATACACAATCATATGTCTGCGTTCCAAATTAGGTTTGCGGTTCTTTTTATATGCAGTCCTGGGCCTTGGGCTTTTTAAGAAACACATTAGGGTTAACAAAGTTAACCTAATTCACACGCCAACTGTCTGTTACACAATATGTTGTCAGTAGGATCTTCTGGACGACATATGCAGCACTCAATAAAAAGTTTCCTAAACTGATAAAAAGGATAAATCAGGAAACACAATTAATAAACAATAACAGCTCCTGCTGTCACACATGGATGTCATGACATCGATCATGACATTCCTTACAAAACCTGTATTAGCTCCACACATATATGCAACCTACATAAACACAATTAACCAGGTATGTTTTACCAATAATGCAGCTAACATGCAAAACACCTTCAATCTCCCCATTTGGCAAACTTTTGGCTAAAACATCCTGTCACACCATACCAGAGAAAAACTTGCAGCGGATAACCAAAACACAAAACACAAGCTAATACAAACAAACAGCATACATCACCAGTATGCACACAATGCTCAGACAAAAACAGACAGACAGCCACAAGAGTAGCACAAGCACAGACAGATCAACAAAAGGATAAGGAAATAGAATTGTTGATCACACACAACCACCATTATTGTTGTTCTGGGGTGGTGACACATAAATACTTCTCCCTCTGTTTGGCCACAAATGTTGCCAAAGCCAAAAGAAACTCCTCGCATAACGAGTTTAAATAAGTCCAAAAATAAAACAGACCGAAGAAAAAATAAAACAGACGGAACTAAATGCAACAGAACAAATCAAACAAAACAAAAATAAACACACTAGACTCTAGTTGCAATTACTGCTCAGAGTCAGATCCAGCTGAGGTGTCTGAAGAACTTTCTTTCTCAGAGTCATCAGCAGGACTATCACTTTCTTCTTCCAATTCTTGATCATCTTTATCTTCCATCTCTTATGTATCTACAAACTCCTCATTCTCATCCATTTCCAGAAAACGTAGCATTTGTTCAAGAGATATTTTTCTCGCTTCCAGTTCTTTGTAAGTCTCTTTTAGTATTGCTATGACTTCTGCTTTACTGACTGATGCTCCAGATTTGGAAGTTTTAGCTGATGTCATGACAATGTCTGGAACATGCTTTCCCTTAAACAGTTTGTAATGGAAAGCCAAGGGACTTTCTCTTTAGCACACTACATCATGTTCGTTGAGAATGTTTGGATATTGATCCATAATTATACCACTCAGGAGGGATGGAAAGGCAATTGGACCCTTAATACTGAAGCTTCTAGCATGCTTCATGGTTTGGTCAAAAATATATGCTCCATAATCAAACTTTTCCTTTGTTCCTACAGCATACAGAAATCTCCCAAGAACAGTTGAGATAGTGGACTTGTGATTTGTTGGAATCCAATTAGCTGCTCCTATTTTGTGAAGCATTGCATACTTGATGCTCAGCTTACTTGCAGTTAGCTTCTCTTTCATGGGCCAGAATTTTACCTGCTTGGCTGTGATCACTTGACAGACTTGGTTGTTTGTTACTTCTAGCTCAGTTTGAGCTTCATCTGTTCTTCCCAAGAATTTATTAATCACAGAAGGAGAGAACGATACACACTTACCTCTTACAAACACCTTTCTGTAGTCTACACTTCTGCTATTGCCACAATCTTCAGATAGGTTTACCACAAATTCTTTGACCAGCTTCTCGTAACATTTGGGAAGATTGCACACAGTGTTTAGCAGTCTAGCTTCTTGAATCAACTCTAAGACCTCCTTGTTTTCAAAAGCATTTGGAGCCAATTCCCTTTCAACAGCCAATCTCTTTTAGAGAACATATTTCCATCTGCTGACACTAGAGGCATAGTGGAAAGATACATTATGAATGGGAACTTCAGGGATGTTAGCAGCAAGCTTACTGGTTGTAGGCTTCTTCCTTGATGGAATGTCAGGGACATTTACTTCAACATCTGATTCAGGTTCAATAATTTCCCGCTCTTTTCTTTTCTTTGGAATGACCCTGCTCCAAGATTTTGAAGGACCAACCCCTTTACTCTTGGTAACAGCTTTGCTCTTGACAGGACCTGCAGAAGTACTCTTCTTTCTGACAGTGTCTTTGGTAGGGTCGTTCACTTGAGTGCTCCCTTTTGGTGATCCTTGAACAACAGCTTTGCCTTTTCTTCTTGTCATTAGCATGTTGGCTACACTCGGATTCAAGGAGGTAAGTAATTTGTTGTCAGAGTATTCATCTAAGTTTACCATATTAGTATCAGTTTCAGTATTGGCCTTAGGGTGCTCATTATTGTCAATGTCATTGACATCCTCGGTGACATTGGTATTCTTAGTAACTCGTTGTTCATCCTTGTTGATTTCTAGGTCACTATCAACGATGTGAACAGCCTCAGCCTTACTGGTGTTATTGAGGGGATCAGCCATTATGGTTTGAAGAGGAATAGATATTCCAGGAACCTGATGATTCTCCTTCAGAATACGATTAACAATCCTGGTAATTGCGCTATCGACATATTTGGATCCTTCTTTAGTAAGTTCCTCCATGGTAGCAGATGCTGAGGATTTGGTACCCTTGTTGTGAATACCCTCCTTGGATCGTTTTGCATGAGTCGTTTTAGGCTTAGTGGCCTTTACTTCGTCACTGCTAATCGTCCTTAAATGGGCAACCTTAAGGACCCTGTTAGGGTTAGAGAACTCCTCCGGTGCCACTGAGTCTGAAACGGGAGATTCATCATTTGATTGTTGAGACATTTTGAACCTTAGAGAACCAGAACTTGTTTCAAACTTGTGAGAGTAATAGAAGTAAATCAATCTCAGAGAGTGGCTAGTAGACCTACTAGGAAGGTTTGCCGTTTTTAGAATATTAGGGGATCGAGGGGGCTTTATATGCACACTGAGTGAGGGAAATTTCAAAACATGGATTTTGACAAAGCCCAACTAGTATTCCCTCACGTTGGTTAATTGCTATAATAAGTTTTGGTAGAAGATACCCAACATACCCTTTTCTGTCACATTGTCTTTAGATGTTGTTGCAACATTCTATGTGACATTGCTTTCAGACAGTCCTTTAGGATCATTGCTCACATTTGACTTTTCTAGTTTTCTTTCCCGATCTGTAATGTCCATCACAAGGCTTACTCTTTCTTCTAGCAGAAATCTATTGATACTTATGTATTCCCTTACTTTTGCACAAGTTTCTCATTCATTAGACTGGTCTCAGAAAAACTAGTAGACAATTCACTTATAGTAAGATCACCAATATAGGATTCTTTATCTGATTCATCAGAATCATAAGATTCATCAAATTCGTGATGGTACATTTTCAATTCTTCCTTGATCATGGAGTAGTCAGAGGGGTGGACAGGTGTGTCAGGCTTCCATAGATAGCAATTATCCTTAGATCTAAATCTCTTCATGACTTCCTCATTTTCTTCATTTGTGATGATACACTCATCTTTGGTGAACCTAGCATTGAATCCTTCATCACACAACTGACTGATGCTTATAAGGTTTGCAGCTAAACCATGTACAAGTAGAACATTGTTTAGATTAGGTATACTCACCCCTTCTGTCTTCCCAACACCTTTGACTTCTCTTATATCTCCATCACCCAGAGTTACATAGTTGTTTCCTTCCAATTTGAGATCTACTAGAGAGTTCTTCCTCCCTGTCATATGATTTGAACAACCACTATCAAGGTACCAGTCTTCTTCTGTTGGCATCCTTAGAGAAGTGTGTGCTATTGTCGCCCTCGATTTTTTCTATCTCTCGTGTGAGAGAGATATGAACTGACTCTTCTTTTGTTTTTGAGTTTTGAAAATCAGAGAGTCGCCACCGACTTTTATTTTATCCAATTAAGGAAAGGTTTATAAAAGAAATAGAAAAAGACCTTTAAGAGATTTTGGGTTCGGGGGTAGGTTATACAAAGGGAAGGTATTAACACCCCTTTGTATCCATGGTTATCCATGGGCTCTTAATTGCTTAACTCACTTGTTTGAATCATTTGTCTTGTCTTGAAATGCTTGTATGTGGTTTTAAAATTCATTTTTGTGAATTGACTTTGTAATGATCCTTGTGCGGATGTATACAAAGTGTTTTATCTTTCGAAAGATGTTTTGAAAAAAAGATCTTTAATTTCGTAATGATCCTTGTTTGGATATATACAAAATGTTGTCTTTTTTGAAAGTTTTGTTTTGAAAAACAATGAAGATGTGAGACATTTGTTTGTTTTGATTTGAGCAAGCAATTAGGAGATCTACCCTAAGTTTATAAGGTCCTTTCCTATTTCTTTTAGAAAATTCTCCTTTACCGGATGTAAACAAAAGTTTGAATTTGTATTTGAAACAGTAGAATTTGATTTTTTTGAAAAGAGTAACAGAGGGATTACCCTAAGAGGTGCAAGTGCGATTGTGTTCTGATTCAGATATTTTTGTCTTTGAAGTTAGTGATCTAACGCTTCAGTTTTTATCTTTGACATACACGCAGTTTTATATGTATAGAATTTAAAGTGCGGGAATGTAAAATGCGGAAAGTAAATCTACGCTATTACATCGATTGTGCGGGAAATGTAAACTACGCTATTTACATGATTTTTACAACCTATACACTTATCTATGAATTTAAATTGCAATAAGATAAAGGGAAAATATTTTTGGATTTTTTAGATGGTTGATTTTAATTAGGATTAATGCATGATTAATTTAATTAAAATGCTAAGAATTAGAAATAAAATTTAAACCTAAAAAATTAAGTCTAAAATATGTTCATATTGCTTGTTAATTAATTTTAAAACAAAACTAATTTTTTTGGGATTTTTGAAATTGTTTTTGAAATTGTTAAGTTAATTAACATATAATTATGCAAATAATTATACACATATATTTAAACTTGAAGAGAAAAATATTCTAAATATGTACAAAATTAGCTTATAACATATAAACTTAATTTAATAAAAAGAAAATATTTTTTTCTGATTTTTTGATGGGTTAATAATAATTAAAAGATAAATATACACATATTATCTAATTAATTATGCAAAATATTTAAATTATGAAGAAAAATAAAATATTTTCATGTCAAAAAATAATATATTATTTTATCAACCTAGAAATATATTTTTTGTATTTTTTTTTTATTTTTGAAACTATTTTAAAATAATTTTGCAAAGAAAATTAAATAAAATAAAAAAAAATAAAAATGTGATCAGGTGTGGTGGATAATTGAGTCTATGGTATGTGCGCGTGTTTTGATGCGTTGGATGAGTGACTGGCATGGTCTGATGGTTCAGATGTTGAGGACACATGGCATATGCGTGGATGACAAGCACAAAATCTGTCTGAATTTTAAAATCCACACGCGCGCGAACCAGCCAATGGGAAGGTGCCACGCCTTCGTCTTGTACCTCCAGCCTTCATTTTAACAGCGTTTTTGCCAAAAAAGCGCTGTAATAGGTGAGCTTCATCCCTGCAAAATAGCGAATAGGGGTAAACATGCACAAAATTTTTTCGCGACCTGTCCATTCTATTTGCCATGATCCACTGAATTCAAACATGCCATTATTTTTGTCTGATTTTGCCTCTAACGAAAAACCCCAAAATAGAGTTCAAGAACCCTAAAATGGTATCTTCATGTATACGTGACCAAACTTAAATTAATTATCCAGAAACGATCAGAACATCAAACCAAGTTCAAATATATGATTACATCATGCTAAATATGCGTGTATGATGAGATTTTGGTAAGTTTTTGTTTGAACAAACCGTGACTTCTGAGTATTGATTCGAGGGGCTTTGAGACTGGAAATTGATTTGGTTATGTTCAGGGATGTTTGAGGAACGTGTTTGAGTGCTTAGTTTGAATTGAGAATGGCTTAAACTCAAAATTCGAAATTTAAATTTCCTTGAATATTTCAAGTTGTTACAAGAGTGTTACAAGCATGAGTTTGTTCAGAATTCGTGTCTCTTTTTGTTACTGAAGTGTTCTACTCCATTTATAGGCCATGGAGGTACTTAAATCTTAAGCTAACAAGCATTAAGTGCCTTTGAATTTTTTACTTTTTAAATTATATAAAGCTTTGAATTCAAGCAACCATGGCTTGATTTTTCTTCACCCTCTTGCCCTAGGCCTGCTATGTACCTTCATGCTGCAGAGTTGAATCAATTTTGATAGCTTTAGCTTAAGAACAAAGCTATGTATCATTATCCTTCACCATTTCTTTTTCAATTTAATTTTAAATGTAATAAAATTAAACCAAAAAAAGAAATAAAAATGTTATGGGCCTTAGGTTGGTCGTGGGAGGCCCTTAACATTATTGGGAACATGTTTGGATCATGAAAACTTGGCCCCTTTTGGTAAAAAACATTTTTGATCAATGTTGATTTCATGCATTTTCTCAAAAAATAGCCAACTTTAACAAGGCATAAATCCCTCAATTTTGATCATATGAAGGAGTTCTTGTAATTTTTAGAAACCTCAAGATGTCCTCTACAAGCTACTTTGGAAACGTTTTTTCATTTGGAGAAGTTATCTTGATGTTATGGCCTTTGACAAAAAACCACTTTTTGTTGACTTTGAAAATGACCTGTAATGTCTTGGCTCATATTTTCCAAATGGTGAATCCAATGACCATGGGATCAATTGCATTTGAAAGATAATTGAATTTCCTTCAAAACAAGCTTTGGTTGGAATTTTTTGGATGAATGATGAAAGAGTTATGGCCGGTCAAAGTTCAGTTGACTTTTTAGGAGAAAACCCTAATTTTGAAACTTAGGGTTTTGCTGATTTTTGATCTTTTCTTGATGAATTATGACCAACCAATGATCAAATGATGAATATTTTGACAAAATATGGATGTTGACAAAAAATTCATTTTTGACTGTCTATTGACTTTTCGGTCAAACTGGTCGTCTGTTGACTGTTTGAGCTGCTGACTGTGCGTCTGAGCGAATTGAAGTTTGAAAATTTGTATGATGTTACTTTGAGATATATGGAGGTCCATGAAATCCATTTGAGGTCTCAAAAAACTTGTTCTCCTGAAAAAAACAAAAACCCTAGTTAGGGACTGTTCGTGTAGGAGACAGTTAAGCGTACCTGATTTTTGTGCAGTGCTGAGTCTCTGCTGATCATGTGATTATCAGAAGACTTCTAGAACAAAAATCTTGGAATTTTGAAATGAAAAAGATTGATTTGATTGATGGTACAAAACACGGAGAATTGCACCGTCAGCGGGTTTGACTGTCAACTGACTGTTCAGGCATTAACGTAGCAGTTAAAGTGAAAATTCAACAGTTAAAGTTAATTTTTTTTTTGTTTTTTTGTTGTATTAATGGTGAAAATTTATTTACATGAGTTGTTAGAAAAACACAGACATAATAAATAAATAAAATATACCGTACGCGAACAAAATTACCGATAATAACCTTGAAAAATATTTAATGCACAGAAAAATAAATATTTAACTGGCAGAAAACACACAAAATATTATCTGGATAATAAAACTACAGTACGACAAATAGTACGACATTTAATACTGACAGTACAAATATTACATAATATAATGAACAGTACGACAAATAAATGGTACATTATTTGAAAATAAAAGATACGACAAACTTTAAAAATGACGATTAAAAACCCATGCTATAAATAATAACATATAGATGATTGGGAGTGTAAACAACCCAGGTCCGCATTTTTCAGGACTATGCAGACAGAAAAAGGACATGATCACCACCAAGACAGTGATGACCATAAGAAAACACGTATCCATCCACTTCGCCATTTTTGCCGGGGAAGAAGAGAAAATAAATATGAGGTAGAAATTTGAGAGATGAGTTGAAATTTGATGTGAGAATTTATGAAAAAAATGAGAGGTATTTATAGAGTGAAAAGAAGGATAGAGACGTTGGGGAATGAAGTGATTCCGTACAAAAAAGGAAAATTTGAGTGGTAGTAGGATTTGAAAGAAAGTGTATGGTAGGGTTTGAAAAGAGAGATGTATAGAATGAAGTTAGGATTTGATTTTGAAAAAAAGAGATTTGAAAAGAAAGGAAAAGATTTTGAAAATAATAGAATATAGTACAAAAATTAGTGGGAAACAAAAAACTAATAATAATTTACTTGTTACCAGTACAGTCTGAATCCCGGACTTTGCGCCTGCAAGGATTTAATTCTGTACCAATTGCGTCAGTACTATTTATCTGCAAATAAATCTCAAATAAACAGCGTGTGTGAAATGATAAACAGTAATTGGCGTTTGTGTAAGAATAAACTCAATAGCGAGCCAAAATACCGTATAAGAAAAATTCTAAAAACCGAGTATTCATAAAATCAGGATATTTATGAAATAAAATCCAAGATTATATGAAACTCCCAATTTTTAGACAGAAGTCTGTTGCCTTCTTTCTGAAAAAGATGCAGGCATATTTTGGGGTATAACAGTTGCCCCTATTCAATCTTCTTAAACCTGAAGAGACTGTCTGGAATCTGAAGGTAGAAGATGATTGAATATTTAGATGCCCTGAAAATTTGCACTTACCTCCACCGGAAGTGATGTTGGAAATGGCATTTGAATGTTGTCTGAGAAATGTTGTTGGCAGATCGAAACATTACCTGAGATGGGCTTTTAGATGCCATCTGGCAAATGTGTTGATGGTTTGTTCATCAGAATGAATCCATTGATTATATCTTGATGAAGGATTTGAAAACCTCTGCGTTGACCGTTTCAGAACCGTCCAAGGTTACCGCTTTAAGTCTGGGAGGCCGATCGTTACGGAACTGTCCAATGTTTTTCCGTTTTAGATTTTGAAAGTTGATCTATGAGGAACCGTCTGAGGTATCAGCTTTAGATCTTTGAAGGTTGATCGTTGTGGAACCGTCTGAGGTATCCGCTTTGGATCTTGAAGATTGATCATTGTGGAACCGTCTGAGGTTCCGCTTTTGATCTTGAAGATTGATCGTTGTGGAACCGTCTGAGGTATCCGCTTTAGATCTTTGAAAGTAGATCATGAAGGAACCGTCCAAGGTATCGACTTAGATCTGAAGGTAGATCATTAAGGAACCGTCTGAGGTATCGACTTAGATCTGTGTTGCTTGTTTTTTGAGTTGATAGGTGATTTGGAAAGAGAGATCTCTTCAGAATGAATCTTTGGCTTGATTATATCTGAGAGGAATGTTCGTCTGAATAGAATTCAGGGGAACACTGCATGTGACTGAGAACAACTTTTCTGAGGATATTCGTCCACCTGAAAAAATCAAGTTAGTGACATGCAATGTTATGATGCATGTAATGTATATGTTGAGATTCTCAAACTAAATGAGAAACGTGCATGTTATGTATGCGTTTGTCATGAAACATTATATGCTATGTATGAATATGCGTATGATGTATGACTTATGCAATTTAGAGCGTATCAAACTTCTGGTTGGGAAAATAAATCCCTGCTTGCTATTTTGGAAACGAAGGCATTGATGATTGTTGATGATATTTGCTATCTTGTTCGAGTATACTCAGCTGGGGAAATTCCTCACGGACCAGAGTACTCTGTTGAGGGATCTTTGACTACTGCTTGGGGATGAAGGGTAGTTTGAACATTCTGATTTTGATGCACCTTAAATAAAAAGATGTGTAATTCTCCGATGCACTATTTGACCAAGCCTCGATGTGGGGACCACACCTTCTGGGGATAGTGCTCTTGAAAAGCCTTGCTGGGGAATAAAGTTTCTCGAATCGCTTTGTTGGAGAGAAAAATCTCATTGAGGAATTTGCTGAGAAATGCATCTCTTTGGGGAACTTTTCTTCCGATGCTGGTTTCGGGAGGATGTCAAGATGATTGGGACATTACCTGAAAGCTATTCCTGTTTTTCTTATAAACATCAGTCATATTCAAATTCATATGTTCATTCAAAATTATCATTGGGACATTTACGTATTCAAAAACAGAAAAAGTGAAAACATTGATTTTGAGCATGAGCTGCGTTGATTTTGAAAGAGAGCCATAATAGGCGGATTAGTACAAGGAGACAAAAATCCTAGTATTAGGAAATTGTCATAAAGCTTTGAAAAGTACTTATAAAGAGAAATAGCTATGTGAAAACAATCCAGTCAAGTTTCAACTCTGTTATTGCCAATCTGTCTTCGAGTATCTCATCCCTCACTTGTTGGAAGAAAATGATTGGACTGATTGGTGCCTTTGATGTGTGGAACCTTGAAGGTGAGTGGGTAGCCAAACGGGACATAGTCGTACGCTTTATTCCCTAACTTTTGCCTAGGCTGCTTTTTCAGGTTTTCAGCCTACTGGGATAATATTTATTTTTTAGTCTCTAATTTTTTCCTGGATCGCCCTTTCAGGTTTTCAATCCACCGAGACGCTCATTTTTGCCTAAGTCTCCCTTTCAGGTTTTCAACTTAGTGAGCTTTTCTTTAAGCGAAATACTTTTTGACTATGTCCGCATTTACAGGGTGTGGGAAATCCTCGCCATCCATAGTGGTAAGCAACATGGCTCCGCCGGAGAATACTTTCTTGATTACAAACGGTCCCTCATAAGTGGGAGTCCACTTGCCCCTGGGGTCACCTTGTGGTAAGATGATGCGTTTGACAACCAAATCACTGGTTTGATATGCCTGACTTTTGACTTTCTTGTTGAAGGCTTTGATCATACGCTTCTGGTACAACTGACCATGACAAATAGCCGCAAGCCTCTTCTCATCAACCAAATTTATCTGGTCCAATCGAGTCTGAATCCAATCGTCTTCGTCTAGATTGGCTTCTTTCATAATCCTTAGGGAAGGAATCTGAAGTTCAATTGGAAGAACTGCCTCCATACCATAGACTAAAGAGAATGGAGTTACCCCTGTTGAAGTACGCGCTGATGTGCGATAACCATGAAGAGCAAAAGGTAACATCTCATGCCAGTCTTTGTAGGTTACTGTCATTTTCTGGATGATCTTCTTAATGTTCTTGTTGGCAGCTTCCACGGCGCCATTCATCTTTGGTCGATATGGGGATGAATTATGATGTTTGATCTGGAATTACGTGCAGAGTTCAGTAATCATTCTGTTGTTTAAATTTGTGCCATTGTCTGTGATGATCCTTTCAGGGATGCCATACCGACAAATGAGATTGTGCTTGATAAATCGGGCCACCACGTTCTTGGTGACAGAAGCAAATGAAGCTGCTTCTACCCATTTGGTGAAGTAATCGATAGCGACCAGGATAAAACGATGTCCGTTGGAGGCAGTAGGCTTGATTTCTCCAATCATATCAATACCCCACATTGCAAAAGGCCAAGGGGACGTCAGGACGTTTAATGGGACTGGAGGTACATGTACTTTGTCGGCATATATCTGGCATTTGTGACAAATTCTGGAGTGATGATGGCAGTCTGTCTCCATGGTAGACCAATAATAACCTGCTCTCAGAATCTTTTTAGCCATTGTATGTCCACTTGAATGAGTACCAAAGGCACCATCGTGTATGTCTTCCATAATCTGTTCCGCTTCCGTCTTGTTCACACAACGAAGCAAAGTCGAGTCATGGTTGCGTTTGTAAAGGATTCCATTACTTAGAAAGAATTTGGCAGCAAATCTTCTTAGAAACTTTCTATCGTTAATGGATGCCCCTTCAGGGTATTCTTGGACTTCGAGATATCTTTTTACTTCATGGAACCATGGTTTTTCTTCCACTCCTTCGGTATCAATCTCATTGCAATAGGCTGGTTCATCCTGTCTGTAAATGGTGATCATTGGCGCCTCATTGTCCCACCTGACTTTGAACATAGATGACATGGTAGCTAGAGCATCCGCTAGTTGATTTTCTTCGCGCGGGATGTGTTCAAAAGTGATTTCTTCAAAGTAAGGAATCAAACTCAGCACATATTCTTTGTATGGAATTAGATTCGGGTGCTTTGTGTCCCATTCCTCTTTGACTTGATAAATTACAAGCGCCGAGTCTCCGTAGACCTCCAGGAACTTGATTCTTAGATCAATTGCAGCTTTGAGACCCAGAATACATGCTTCATACTCGGCTATATTGTTAGTGCAGTTGAAGCATAATCTGGCAGTGAATGGTGTATGTTCTCCTGTAGGAGAAATGATCACAGCTCCGATGCCATTGCCAAGTGCATTAGAAGCTCCATCAAAAACCA
The DNA here is from genome assembly GCF_029867415.1 of Vicia villosa. NCBI lineage: Eukaryota > Viridiplantae > Streptophyta > Magnoliopsida > Fabales > Fabaceae > Vicia > Vicia villosa. The sequence goes on along the minus strand of NC_081182.1, from coordinate 179,124,948 downwards.
TAGTCCATCGGGATCCTGGCTCAGGTCCTTCCTCTGGTCCTGGTTGTTTGTAGTCAGTAACTAGCATAATGTCTTCATCTAGGAAGTCAAAGTTCAACGCTTGATAATCATCCACTGCTTGATGAGCCAGATGATCAGCTACCACACTTCCTTTGATCGCCTTTTGTGAAGTGTACTGGATGTCATACTCTGTTAAGATCATTTGCCATCTTGCTATTCTTCCAGAGAGAGCAGGTTTTTCGAACACATACTTGATAGGATCCATTTTGGAGATCAGGAAAGTGGTATGGTTTAGCATATACTGCCTTAGTCGGCGAGCCGCCCATGCTAAGGCACATCAAGTTTTCTCGAGCAGTGAGTATCTTGTTTCACAATCGGTAAACTTTTTACTAAGATAGTAAATTGCATGCTCTTTTCGGCCAGACTCGTCATGTTGCCCAAGTACACACCCCATTGAATCTTCTAACACTGTTAGGTACATTATCAGAGGTCTTCCTTCCACTGGTGGTAACAAGATTGGTGGTTTTTGAAGATATTCTTTGATCTTATCAAAGGCTAACTGGCATTTGTCGTTCCATCTTTCCACTTGATCTTTCTTCAACAGTTTAAAGATCGGCACACAAGTAGTAGTCATATGGGCAATAAATCTGGCTATGTAATTCAGACGTCCCAAGAATCCTCTGACTTATTTCTCGGTACGGGGTATGGGCATTTCTTGAATGGATTTGATCTTAGAAGGATCAACTTCAATACCTTTGCTACTGACGATGAAACTTAAGAGTTTACCGGATCTTACTCCAAAGGTACACTTGTTCGGATTCAGTCGCAATCTGTACTTCTTGAGTCTGTCAAACAGCTTGTGCAGATGACCCAGATGTTCTTCTTCGGTGTTGGACTTTGCAATCATATCATCGACATAAACCTCTATTTCTTGATGAATCATATCATGGAACAGAGCTACCATTGCACGCTGATATGTTGCTCCTGCATTCTTTAAACCAAAGGGCATTACTTTGTAACAAAAGGTTCCCCAGGGTGTTGTGAAGGTTGTTTTTTCCATGTCTTCGGGCGCCATCTTGATTTGATTGTACCCTGAGAATCCATCCATAAAGGAGAATACCTTGCATTGTGCAGTATTGTCAACCAGTACATCGATGTGAGGTAAAGGGAAATCATCTTTGGGGCTTGCCCGATTCAGATCTCTGTAGTCTACACACATTCTGACTTTCCCGTCTTTTTTAGGCACAGGCACTATGTTAGCTATCCATGGAGGATAACTCACAACTTTTAGAAAGCCAACATTGAATTACTTCTCAACCTCGTCTTTGATCTTCTTGGACATATCGGGCCTACTCCTCCGCAGTTTCTGCTTAACTGGAGTGCTACCTTCTTTGATTGGCAGGCGATGAACCACAATATCCGTATCGAGACCAGGCATATCTTCATAGGACCAAGAGAATATCTCAACGTAGTCTTGTAACATTTGAATCAGTCTTTGCTTGACACTGTCTTCTAAATTAGCCCCTATCCTGACTTCTTTCTTTTCTTCGTCACTGCCCAAGTTGATAACTTCAATTGGCTCTTCATGCGGCTGTATAGTCTCTTCCTCTTGTTCTAACAGCCTTGCAAGTTCCCTTGGTACTTCACAATCTTCCTCATTTTCGTCCTCAGTTTGGTAGATCGGATTTTCAAAGTCATGACTGGCAATAGCAGAATCGTTATCAACAGGATCCAGAGTGAATGTGAATCTGCATTTATTATGTGGGTGTGTGTAAGAACACATAGCTATTTGAAAATGAATAAAACAAAGAAACCAAAAGGATCACAAAATTTGAATATGCAAATGTCCCATGATTTTATTGAATGAACACGATCATGATATGACAAACCCTTATAAAAAGGACCAGTGTGCTTCGGGCAAGGCACCTGGCTTTTAAGTTCATGGTTCGATAGTACAGGAACCATTTTTATCTTTGCACATATAAACAACGAAAACAGGAAATTGCATTTACTCCTGATCGAAGGAGATAACATCTTCGGCTTCCCAGTTGTTCAATCCTTTGTTATGAGTAGGGAATACCCAGCTGCTCTAGTTGCAGTTGTCTTCTTCATCTTCCACAACATTGATTTCTTTGGTGGGGAAATGAGTTGTTGATCCTTCGGGATGAGCAAGATACTCTGCTGGATACGAGAGCCCAGACTGAGATACCTTTGTTGGCTGAGCGAGATACCCAATAAGATCGTCCCATCCAGTTGGGATGATGTCTTTGAGGGAGACTTGTGCATTCTGGGGAGCAGCGTACTGCATTAGGAAATCATTCTCATTATTTGGAGTTTCCTAGACTTCTTCAGGAGCGACAGGGCTTGTGAATGTCATATTGTCTTCGAAATGGTTGTCCCATCCAGTTGGGGTGATGTCTTCAATAGCGATCTGCGAGCTCAGGGGAGCAGAATACTTCACCATAAAGTCATACTTACCACTTGGTTCTCCTAGTGTATCCCAGACTTCTTTTGGACTAGGTGGACTTTGGTATTGCTCAGTGATGGAACTTGTGAAACTTTTGCAATCTTCAAACTGATCACCCCATCCAGTTGGGACGATGTCTTCCATGGTAATAAAAGAACTCTGAGGTGCAGTGTACATTACTAGAAAATCATACCCGCCGCTTGGTTCTCCCATAGTATCCCAAACTTCCATGGAAACAGGTGGAACTTCATTTGGATATTGCTGAATAATATGGTTCAAGATCACTCCATCGTCTTCAATAGCATTCACTCCTTGGCTGATGAAATGTGACATTAATCCTCCAGAACGAGGACTTTGATCGTTCTTTTGAGTTCCATTAGCATAGCCCAGACCTAGCTTATCGAACTTGTAAGGTACATCGAGGAGCTGTCCCCATACTGTGCAACCACCTTCTTCGATCATAACTTTGGCATCTTTGAGAGAAGCCATAGTTGGAGTTACTTTTGTAGCAGGAGTAACAGAAATGTGTTTGGCAGTAGAGACATCTGGAGGGACCACCTCAAAAGATTGGCAGGGAGTTTCGATGAATTCTCCATCCATCTCAACATACTTGGAGTTACTCAGGTGGCTAACCACATATTCTTCTTCGCCATAAACTGTGACGACCTTGCCTTTTACCGGATACTTTAACTTCTGATGCAGGGTAGAAGTTACAGCATTTGCCCCATGTATCCAAGGGCGTCCTAGTAAACAGGAATATGCTGGGTGAATTTCCATTACGTAAAAGGTAGAGTCAAAGATCTGAGAGCCCACTCTGATTGGGAGCTTCACTTTTCCGTACACTGTTCTTGTTGACCCGTCGAAGGCTCTTACCACAACATCGCTTGGTTGTAACACAACTCCTTCGAAGTCGAGTTTTTCCAGTACTGCTTTTGGTAACATGTTTAAAGAGGAACCGTTATCTACCAGCACATGAGACAGAGTGGTGCCGTTACATTCAATAGAGATGTGCAGGGCTTTATTGTGATTTTTCCCAGCAGGGGTTAAATTAACATCAGAGAAACCGAGACCATTATTCACTGTTAGATTGGCAACACAATTTTCAAATTGATCGACTGAAATCTCCTGTGGTACATGGGCAGCTTTCAGGAACTTCATCAGGGCCTTGGCATGAGCTTCTGAATATTTTAGCAGAGACAGCATTGAGATTTTTGAAGCAGTGTGCCCCAGTTGTTCGACAATATTGTAATCACTTCTGCAGATGATTTTCAATATTTCCTCCATTTCTTGCTTCGACGGATCTTCAACAGTGACTTCCACCGGTACTTGAACTGGTTCAACTAGTGGCTCTTTGCCTCGAGCGTTGATATCTTGATTAGGAACTGGGACCTGGACTGGATTAGTAGCAACATTTGGAGAAATTTCTGGTGAAAAGATCCTTCCACTTCTCGTAATCTTACTAGTACCCACAATACTATCAGTAGTTAGAGTAGTAAAATTCATGGCCTCTTCAGTCAAGGTGTCTTGCTTTACTCCATGGATATAAACATTAGTGTCATAACTCCACGGGACAGCTTTGTCTGAGGAGTATGGAAATGGAGCCGGACTGGTAATGATTACTGTAGCGGTAAAAATGTGACTCGACGCGCTTTCGCGCATTCGAAGTACAACAGAGTCGCCACCGAACTTTATTTATTCCAAAAGGAAAGGGAAAATATCGATAAAACCCACAAATACAAAGAAATGGATAAGTTGGTCGTTCGTAACCAAATTAGGGTTCGGGAGTCGGTTAAGCAAGGGGAAGGTATTAGCACCCCTCACCTCCATCGTACTCGATGGGACCCATTTAGTTAGTTTCGTGTTTGAGCGTAATGTTTGTGTTCTTTAGCTTATTAATCGAGAAAAGATGAAAGAAATGTTTTTTAGGGTTTTTTATTATTATGAAGAAAAAAGAAAAGATTTTTTATTATTATGCTCGCCAAGACGTTTGTATCTTGTGCCTACGTATTCCCTAGTGCAATGGGAAAGTCAGAGCAATCGTAGTTCGGACTAAGAACCACGAAATGTTTGTTGGTTGATTTTAGCGAGAGGTACTCGATCGCTTTCAAATGGAAATACTACGCGCACATGGATATGATATCACTACAAGAATGGATGACTAAATCAAGATAAGACATGATTTTGGCCATCATCGCATTCGAGTGGAAGATATTCGATCTTCACATGTGGAAGTATGTTCGTATTGAAAATTGGATAAGTGTCTCGTTTATGAGAAGAGTTTTAAAAGCCATGAGGCAAAAAAGGTTGAATGAAATTGAGATTGTGTTTTAAACGGACATTTAGCAAAGGATTAAGCATAGGTGTTCACCTAGCGCGTCTTTACCCAAGGTATTGAACAGGAGCGAGCCCCATTGTCACTTATTGTCCTTGTTAATTAATTTTGGTTCGAAAGATCAGGGTATTCAAGAGGTGTGCACTTCTTGTCACATGATCTTTTGGTTTTGGTTAAAGCATTTTGGTTCGAGAGATCAAGGTATTCAAGAGGTGTGCACTTCTTGTCACAAGATCTTTCAGTTTGATTATGGTATTTTGATTCAAAAGATCAAGGTATTCAAGAGGTGTTCACCCCTTGTCACAGGATCTTTCGGTTTGATTAATGTGTTTTAGCTCAAAGGATCGAAGGTATTCAAGAGGTGTGCACTTCTTGTCACTTGATCACTTTGATTTTATTAATGTGTTTTAGTTTCAAAAGATCAAGGTATTCAAGAGGTGTGCACCCCTTGTCACTTAATCTTTTGATTTGATTAAAAAAGATTCGAAAGATCAAGGTATTCAAGAGGTGTGCACTTCTTGTCACAGGATCTTTCGGTTTGATTGATGAAAGGTTTTAATTCAAAGGATCGAAGGTATTCAAGAGGTGTGCACTTCTTGTCACTTGATCACTTTGATTTTATTAATGTGTTTTAGTTTCAAAAGATCAGGGTATTCAAGAGGTGTTCACCCCTTGTCACAAGATCTTTCGATTTAATTAAAGAAAGGTTTAAAAAAATGTGTTAATCCAAAAGAATCGAGGTATTCAAGAGGTGTACACTTCTTGTCACACGATCTTTCGGTATCGTTTAAAGAATGTTATTTTTGTAACAAAGAAAACTCGACGTTGAATCGAGAAGTTATTATGAAGCGACTTGGCGTTGGATCGAGAAAATATTTGAGACGGCTTGGCGTTGAACCAAGGTTTATTTGTTTTTTTGGAATGTGATGAATATAATGTTTTTGGTATTTTTAATATGAGAAGTAAAAATCTAACAAACTTACATAATAAAAATATTTTTTGTGTTTTGTTATTATAGTAAAAAGACAAAACAAATAATAAAAAATAAAATTTTAAATAGAAACAAATAAGATAAAAATAAACACCATAGACTTAAAGCAAAAACCAAATGGGGGTGCAATAGAAGTAAAAATCGCTGGGCTTTTAGGCTCAAGCCCAATTCTAGAATGTTTTTAAAAAGCTGAATGAAATAAATATTAAAAAAAAAAAAAAAGCTATGGGCCGGACCGGGTCGGGTGAGATGGAACCCGGATCCGGCCCCACTCCTAACAATCAAAGAACCTAAAACAGAGGCAGCAACGCCTCTTTCCCTTTCTCTGTATCTCACGATGGAAAGAAAAAACGATCCTCTCATCCCTCTCAATCTCTCGCATCCATAGCTTACTCTCGGTTTCTCGCTCTCGATCTCAATCTCTCGCATTTCTCTTTCTGTTCTTTCTCGGTTCAAACAACAATATCAAATATAGCAAACAACATTGATACCCTTATCCCCACAAAACCCTAAATACCCGAATTCAATAATGATTTATGAGGTAGGTTACAAACAATTCATGGGAATGGAAAAAGAGATGGCGACATTAAATCAGAAGTGCAAGAAAAAAATCAAACCCAGGTATGTTGCCTCTTGCTTGTTCCGAATCCTCTCTCTCCTTCTTCTGCTTACAATCTGAGCTTCTGCGATTTGTGTGTGAGTGAGATGAGTTTGAGTGGTTGTTACGGTTTTGAGTAAAGGTGAGGGTATTGTCTTGATGGAAGTTTCGGTTGTTGTGTGTTGATTTACGGTGGTGGTGAGTGTAATGGTCGAACGTTGTTTCGAATCGTCGGCTTTTGTTGGATGATGCTGAGGGTGGGTTGCTCGAAGATTGAAAATCGGTGGATGTTGAAGATTTATGGTATGTTATGAATGAGTGTGGTAAAGTGAATGTTAATAGGGTGATTGAGAAGTGGATTTGAGTTGAAGTGTTGGAGAAAGATTGTTTGAAGGTTTTACAGCAGAATTTTTGTGGTTTTTTTCTCAGATTTTTAGATGGGTTTTGTGGCCTAAGTTTGATTTTTAGATTTTTAGATTTTTAGATGGATTTTTAGATGGAGGTGAGGGGTGCTAATACCTTCCCCTTGCTTAACCGACTCCCGAACCCAAATTTGGTTACGAATGACCATCTTATCCATTTCTTTCCTTTGTGGGTTTTATCGATATTTTCCCTTTCCTTCTTGGAATAAATAAAGTTCGGTGGCGAATCTGTTGTACTCCGAGCGCGCGATTGCGCTCGAGTCACATTTTTACCGCTACAGAAAGTGGCGACTCTGCTGGGGATTATCCTAAGAGAGTCAACCCTAGTTTAGTTTGTTTTATGTTTTGAGTGTTTGCTTTTTTATTCTTGTGTTTTTTATGCTTATGTTCTTTATATATTCTTGTGTTATTTATGTTTCTTTACTCTTGCTTTACTGCTTTTTATTTATTTCTGTATATACTCATTTGTACTTATGGGAATGATACTCGAGTGAAGCTCTCAACCCGAGCTTTTGAAAAACAAGAGAAAAACATAAGTTAGGAGGTGGTTGTGTAGTGCTAGTCCCCAAGGTGAACACCTTGAATGGCTAATACGAAAACCCCACTTGGAGGAGACTTAGTCATGAGATTTGTCATAAGATGGTTCGCCCGTCGCATGACAAAAATCTGATTTCGTCGTTAACTCCAAGGACCTTTAGAACCCGTTCCATCTATGGTGATGTAGGTATCTCTAGTATAAAAAACCTTAGAGCTAACCTTGTGAGGGGATTCTTGGGTAAAGAATATAGAACTGTCCTATTATAAGAAGCTTTCCTTAGTAGGTTCTTTTATTCATTTACATTTATCATTTTATTTCAGCCTTTGTTTAGCATCGTGTTGCATTCCATATCATATGACATTGCATCATTCCTACATGAAAAAATAAAAATAATCATGCATTTGCATTTATACATTCAAGTTGTCAACAAAAGACTCATTTCATCTGTCTTCACCCTCAAGTGGTCTGTCTACCGTCAAGTTGATTCCTCAACACATTGAACTGGAGGCATGAATCTAAAGACTATGGAAGAAATTCAACGAGGCCAAGATTTGCTAAGAGTGGAATTTATCCAATTGAAGAGCCAGTCTCAGCCAATTGTGCACGCTGCTGGCCAAACCACTTATGAAAATCCTCTCTTCGAGTACCAAGCTGGTGACATTGATGAAGTCAAAGAACAATATCAAGTCTTGGAGAAAAGACTAAGAGCTATTGAAGGCGCTGATTACTTTGGGGTTGCTGCTGAGAACATGTGTTTGGTTTCCGACCTGGTCATACCTGCCAAGTTCAAAACTCCTGAGTTTGAAAAATACAAAGGGTACACTTGTCCAAGAAGTCATTTGACCATGTACTACCGTAAGATGGCTGCTTATACCAAGAACGACAAATTGCTGATTCACTGCTTTCAAGATAGTCTGACTGGCGCTTCCCTGAAATGGTATATGGGACTGGAGAAGGGTCGTATCCATTGTTTCCAAGATCTGACTGATGCTTTCATGAAGCAATACAAGTACAATCTGGACATGGCTCCTGATCGCCGTCAATTACAAAATATGTCTCAAAAGGAAAGAGAGTCTTTCAAGGAGTATGCTCAACGCTGGAGAGAGTTAGCTTCTCAAGTGGAACCTCCTTTGGCTGAAAAAGAATTAACTGGAATGTTCATGGATACTCTCTCACCTATCTATTGGGAGAAGATGATTGGAAGCGTTTCCTCCAACTTTACTGATTTGGTGACCATTGGTCAAAGACTAGAGGAAGGAATCAAGAAAGGCAAGGTTGCCAATGCTGCCGAATCCTCTAATGGGGCAAGAAAATCTTTTGGAAACTTCTTTAAGAAAAAGGAAGGAGAAACAAATGCTGTGAGTGATGAAGGAAGAAGACCTCGTCAAAGGACTAATAACTATGATCAACCAATTGTAGTTACAGTTGCTCCTGTGACCAAGGCTCCACAAGTTCAAGCTCCTCAACCTCAAGTTGCTATTCAGAATCAAAATCGTGGTAGGACGACCTATGATCCTATTCCCATGACTTACACTGAGCTATATCCTGCATTGGTTAAGAAAGGTCTGATTACAACAAGAGCTTTTACTCCTCCGAATCCTCTTCCACCCGGTTTCAGATCTGATCTACACTGTGAATTTCATCAAGGTGGTGCTGGCCATGATTTAGAAAGTTGTTTCGCGTTGAAGGCTAGAGTGCAAGAGCTGATGAGGGCAAATATGTTATACTTCAAGGATATCAACCCCAATGTTGTCAAGAATCCTTTGCCCGAGCATAACAAAAGTGGCTGAAAACTAAGAAAGCCAAGTTACTTTTCCTAAAGCCAAGTGTTTCAGACAGGATAGCTCCTCCTCGTCACTGATTAGTCACTAGGCCTCGTTTCCTTCTGTTTGCAGTTTCCTTGTTTATCTTGTGTACTGCATTTGAATTTTGTTTGTTCTTGATTATTAATTTTAATGAAATGAGCATTGCGTGTTTTGATTCAACCCATTGTGTTTATCTTTATGCTTTATCTTTTAAAAAAGGAAAAAAACAACAACAAAAATATATCTCTTTTTCACTTTCTCTATCAAACTTATGTTTTATGAAAAGATTGGAGGGAGGATGATGACAACGAAATACCCAAGTTGTTGAATTGTATGCTTTCAGATAAAACCTTGTTGATGATGTACAGGCATTGTTTCAATCCCCAAATACTGGAGATATAAGGAAGTTAATCCCTAGTCAACCCCTTTGAGCCTTTGAAGTTGGAGTTTCTTTTAAACGAAAAAACCCGCAATTTTAACCTGGGGCAGGGTAGGTCTCAGTTAATTTACCTGTGCATTCAAATTCAAGAGAACCATTAAGTACACCTTCCAATAAAGGTTTCAATCAAAAGTGACCAAGATGGTTATCATCAATCATTATGGAGGCAGTCACTATCTTTCCGAATACAAAAATATTTCCAAAAAAAAAAAAACAAAAAAAGCCCGCTAAGTCAAAACCTACGAAGGAGACTTAGGCAAAATTGGGGCATCCCGTTGGCTGTAATCTCAAATGGAAATAGTTCAGGCAAAAGTTAGGGATATAAAGCTAAAAAGAGAAGTCAATAAATTCCTTGAACAACAATAAAACGTTGTGACTATCAAAAGGAAGAAGTGACTGCCACCTCAAAGATTCCCTTGGCCTTTAAACCATCATCGTTGTCATAGGTGCAAATCCAAAAGCCTTTTGGAACCTGAATGCATAGTTTGAATTAACTGAGCGTAGGATTGGAGATCATCACGAAGAATGGGGTGGGTACAAATATACTTTGAGCCTATATCTTTTGTTTCATAAACCGTGAACCAAGCCGCGCTACAACCTTCAAAAGACCTAATTGAAGCAAGGATATTTTGAAAGCATACTACAACAAGGTTGCGTTAACCTGACTCCTAAAGATCTTTGCAAATCGTTTGTTTTACCATACCTTTTGCTTTATCCATCATTTTGGATGTTTAGACCATTGCGTTTTGACCTTTGATTCATTTGCTTTACATCAATAGCATCATTCCAATAAATGACTTTGATTTCAGAATATGTTTTGAGCATTGCATTAAAATTACCATTTTTGAATGAACATTTTATCTACAAGTACTCATCTTTCAAGGAAGTTCAAGCAGTGGAAAAACTTGATCGGTGATCCTATCAGGGGCACGTTACTTCAAGATCCTGTTATTCAAAAGTTATACTAGGGGCAAGTATTACCACATTCATTTCAAGAACTGAAGCAAGGATTAGTTAACAAGCAGTCAATCAGGGGCAGTTTTCTTCAACGATCCCCAAGCAGTTTAGCAGTCCTTCCCAAAAGGATCATCAGTGTGACAAGACCATGATTGACAGTGTTCTTGTGTTGAGGAATCAGAGTTTCGATCTACCCTCACAAAAGAGTCTACCTCAGTTGTCATAACCGATTGCATTACATTACATTCACATCTCATTCATAGAACAATTCAATATCATGCATAGAAACAAAATTCATACTCATTTGCATTCTTTCAGGGTCTCGTTGTTATCAAACATCTTACCTTGAGATCTAAGTCCAACTCACTTGGCATTTACCAAAGCGATTTCGTCTTACGTCATCAGTACATTAGCTGATAATGTCAACTCTTTGTCATATTCATCAGTACATTAGCTGATGTCATTCACCACTTGTTGTTATCATTAGTACATTAACTAATAATATGCACTTTCATTTCCCGTCATTAGTACATTAGCTGATGCAGGACTTTCATCAGTACATTAGCTGATATCAGATGTCTCCTATTTTCTCTTGTCAGTACATTAGCCGACGATTGATCATGGTTGTTTCCTCCTTATCAGTACACTAGCTGGTATAGGACTTCTCTTCGTCAGTACATTAACTGACGTGAGCCTCTTTCTTCTTTCCTTATCAGTACATTAACTGGTATAGGATTTCCTTTCGTCAGTACATTAGCTGATGATAATTCCCTCTTGTTTCCCTCATTAGTACATTAACTGATGCAGGTCGATTTGTTTCACATCTTCAGTACATTAACTGATGATATAATCGTTTTTCCTTCTTTAGTACATTAACTGAAGTCGTGTATCCTTTTCATCTTTTATCAGTACATTAGTTGATAAGAGATCTCCTTTCCATCTTTAGTACATTAGCTAAAGCCAATGGTCTCCCTCGCCTTACCAGTACATTAGCTGATATGGGTCGCTGTTTTCATCCAAAGCCAATAATTGGATGTCACAATCCACAATAAGGTGTTTTTCTCTGTCTAATGTCACTCTTAGACGCTTCTACTGTCTTTTTACCCAGAGTTTTATCTCTCTTTTCCAAGTCTATCCAACATTAGTTTATCTTATTCCCCCACAGAGAATCGAGTCTGTCTCATATCATATTGCATTCAAAATAACAAAAAGTGTCCATTGCATTCATGTCATAAGCATTGTTGCGGCGATCTTAGGACAAAAATTGTGTACTTTGTATTTAAGTCTCTTCGCATCTTCGATAGAAGAAACTTAAATAGGGGCATCTGTCGCACCCCAATTTTTGCCCTATGTATTTCATTCATTTGGATGTGTCGCACGCATTCATCGTTCAACCATCATATCGTTGCATATCGATTAAAGTCAACAAAAACACCTTGCATTTTGTATATTTTTATATTTTTCATTCAGGTTAAATATTTATCCGAAACTTCTTTTTTTTAGACGGTAAATGTATGTATGTGTTTATTACTATTATCATCTTTAATTATTTCAAAAAAATTGTTGTGTTTAGTAATTTAGTTTAATTTTGTTCATTTTATTTTTTATTTTAATCATTTTTATTTTTATGATCATATAATAGAATTTATTGTGTGAAGCCCAAATCACATATATTTTTAAGTCCATTAAGAAAAAAACAAAATAGTCAAAACAAAAAAGTCCTTCTTCACGGTTCAGTGTTCTGCTCCAATACAAACAAACATAACAAGCCAAAATATTGCTGCTGCACAATACTACCAACCAAAATAGTCCAAGATGCCCTGTTATATATTGTCCCTATCAAGCCAGAAATTTCACCATTTTGTTCAAGCCATAAGCTGCATAAGAAAAGCATAAGATCAGTTAACTATTTTTGTTCAAATTCACCAAACTTTCCCCCCAAAACCTACTGATTTTCATCTATAAAGGGTCGCAGCGAGAAAAACAGAGAAAAGGATATGCACTGAAACTTCTCACCTCACCGAACCAAGACAAACCATAGCCTCTGCAAATCCCCTCAACATCCTTCAAAACCTCATTCTACAAAAAAAAACACACACATCTACAACACAACAACGACTTTATGAACTCGGTGACCTCGATTCCGTGAGAACCCTAACATAACCTTGCCGTAAACACACCTCCAAACACCCATCAACGCACAGGAGGAAAACGCAGAGATCTATCGAAGCAACAACAACAACCGAGTCACGCTCAGATCGGAAAGAAGATGGACGAAGAAGAAAATTTTCGCAGCAGCTGAAATAATCAGAAAAGAGTATCGTACCTTCTTTGCCTTTGTCTCTGTATCTTAATGTTATCTCTGATTTAAATTTCTGCTTATAACATGTAATCTTAGAATCATAATGAAATCGGGGTGATTTGGGTTTTACAGAGGGGTTTGGGTATCGTATGTTGTTGCTTGTTGTTATGCTTTCATGGCTACTGAAATCGAGAGCGAAAAGGCGAGATTTTGTTGCTGAGAATATGAGAGAATCGCGAGAGATGAGATCAACAGAGAACCGTGAGAAGAGTGATCGAGAGCGATGCTTGAACCGTGAGAGCTTGAGTGAGTTTTATTGTTACCATGTTCAGATGAGAGTGGGATAGAGTTTAGAAGAAAGTTTGCTTTTTTGTGGTTGTTGATTCATTTGAGTTGAGAGATGAAGCCATGGAAATGACAGAGAGATGATGATTGAGAGAACAGAGAGGCACCGAGTTTGAGAGGGAGGCGGACTCCTTTCTCTTTAGATTTAGGGTTTTTTTTTTATTTTTATTGTGTTTTTGGGTTTAATTTGAAGCCCATATCCATGTTTTTGCTTGCCTACCATCATCAATTTCGCCATACACCCTCTAGGATGTCCCTCAATTTCGTTTTGGGCTTAACCCGATCTGAGGCCCACCGAGTTCCTTAATCCATTCCCATTATTTTCTTATCTACACCTGTATGATCCAGCGCACCCCATTCTTTTTTGGTTTAGTTTGAAGTTAGTTTTGGGCCTGCTGTCAAGTTGGGCCCAGCGCCCCACCTTCTAATTACACCCCCCATTTGCTTGCTCTTTTAAGTCCATTGTGTTTATTTCTTTTATTTGTTTCTATATTTTTTCCTAATTGTTTTAATTTCTTGTATTTCAAAAATACCAAAAACATGCTTTTATTTTTTAATTTAGATTTTATTCTTCTTTATTTAATAAAACACCAAAAATATGTTTTAGACTTAAGTTTTTTTAAAGATTTTTTTTATAGAAAAATGAATGTGTTTAGATGTATAGTTTTGATTCAAAAAACTATTAAAATATCAAAAAAAAAACATTATATTTATCTTAATCCAAAATAAATAAACCTTGGTCCAACGCCAAGTTGTTACAAATAATTTCTCGATCCAACGTCGAGTTCCTTCTTTTAAACTTTCTTTAAACCATATCGAAAGATCGAGTGACAAGAAGTGTACACCTCTTGAATACCTCGATTCTTTTGGATTAACACATTTTTTTAAACCTTTCTTTAATTAAATCGAAAGATCTTGTGACAAGGGGTGAACACCTCTTGAATACCCTGATCTTTTGAAACTAAAACACATTAATAAAATCAAAGTGATCAAGTGACAAGAAGTGCACACCTCTTGAATACCTTCGATCCTTTGAATCAAACAATAAAAAACTTTCTTAATCAAATGAAAGAAATCAAGTGACAAGAAGTGCACACCTCTTGAATACCCTGATTTTCTTGAACCAAAACTCTTTAATTAATCAAAGTGATCCTGTGACAAGAAGTGCACACCTCTTGAATACCTTGATCCTTTGAATCAAAATACATCAATCAAACCAAGAGATTGAGTGACAAGGGGTGTACACCTCTTGAATACCTTGATCTTTTGAATCTAAAACACTTAATCAAACCGAAAGATCCTGTGACAAGGGGTGAACACCTCTTGAATACCTTGATCCTTTGAATTAAAATAATTAATCAAACCAAAAGGTTAAGTGACAAGGGGTGGACACCTCTTGAATACCTTGATCTTTTGAATTAAAACAAACTAATCAAACCAAAAGGTTAAGTGACAAGGGGTGAACACCTCTTGAATACCTTGATCTTTTGAACTAAAACACATTAATCAAACTGAAAGATCCTGTGACAAGGGGTGAACACCTCTTGAATACCTTGATCTTTTGAATTAAAACTCTTTAATCGAACCAAAAGATCCTGTGACAAGGGGTGAACACCTCTTGAATACCTTGATCTTTTGAATTAAAATAAATTAACTAACAAGGACAACAAGTGACAATGGGGCTCGCTCCTGTTCAATACCTTGGGTAAAGACGCGCTAGGTGAACACCTATGCTCAATCCTTTGCTAAATGTCCCTTTAAAACAAAACTTCAACTTCATTCAACCTTTTTGCCTTATGGCTTTTAAATCTCTTTATAAACGAGACACTTCGTCAATTTCAAAATGCGAACATACTTCCACATGTGAAGATCGAATATCTTCCACTCGAATGCGATGATGGCCAAAATCATGTCTTATCTTGATTTAGTCATCCATTCTTGTAGTGATATCATATCCATGTGCGCATAGTATTTCCATTTGAAAGCGATCGAGTACCTCTCGCTAAAATCAACCAACAAACTTTTCGTGGTTCCTAGTCCGAACTACGATTGCTCTGACTTTCCCATTGCACGAGGGAATACGTAGGCACAAGATACGAACGTCTTGGCGAGCATAATAATAAAAAAATCTTTTCTTTTTCCTCATAACAATAAAAACGCTAAAAAACATTTCTTTTATCTTTTCTCGATCAATAAGCTAAAGAACACAAACAAAAAACACTAACACTCAAACACAAAACTAACTAAATGGGTCCCATCGAGTACGATGGAGGTGAGGGGTGCTAATACCTTCCCCTTGCTTAACCGACTCCCGAACCCAAATTTGGTTACGAATGACCATCTTATCCATTTTTTCCTTTGTGGGTTTTATCGATATTTTCCCTTTCCTTCTTGGAATAAATAAAGTTCGGTGGCGAATCTGTTGTACTCCGAGCGCGCGATTGCGCTCGAGTCACATTTTTACCGCTACAATTACCGATGCCACTTTGGGTGCAGCAGAAATTTTGAAAGGGGTTTTGGTAGGGATTTTCAATGGTATATTAGAAACCACTGAGACATCCTCTATTCTCATCCCATTTGCAAAAACTTCGCATAAATCGCCCATAGAAGGGAGCCTTTCAAACATAATGATACGGCGATCCATCCACTTTTGAATTCCTATTTTCAGATTCTCACAACCATTGGGTAGGTGTGCACAATAAAAGCAATCACGGTCACAACCTGGAAAGTAACCAGCTCGGATTAGCTTTCTTTTGACTTCAAGGAGCGGAGTTGACAATTCTCTCACATCATAGATATAAACAGTGTCTATGATAGCATTAACGGTCTTGTCGTGCTTTGGCATAGGAGCAGTGATGACATTTGGAGTCTCTGGAGGAACGGATTCAATTTCCCCAGCATCTATCATGTCTTGGATTTTATTTTTCAGGGCCCAACAGTGATCTGCATCGTGTCCTGGACAGTTGGAATGATATGCACATGTTGCATCGGGGCGATAACTCGGAGAGGAAGTGTTGACATTCTTTGGAGGATCTTTTAATTTGATCAGATCTGCTTTTAACAAGTGCTGCAATGCTTGAGAGATTGGCATATTGATTCTGGTGAAATTTCTTCTTGGTGCATCTGGTCGATGCGTATACTTCGGCGGTTGATCTTTTTGAGGTGCAGATGCGGAGATCAGAACAGCCCCTACAGATTGGTGATGCTCACTTTTTCGACCTTTCTGACTATGCATTGTATTGACTTCATTTCTCCCACTGATGGGCCTCTTTGTAGTACCAGAGGAGGAGCCTATTTGAATTTTTCCACTTTGAATACCACTTTCGACACGCTCTCCAGTTAATATCAGGTCAGTGAAACCTGATGATGAGCTTCCCAGCAAATGACTATAGAACGGGCCAGTTAAAGTGCCCATGAACATGTCGACCAGCTCGCGATCAGATAAGGGTGGTTGAACCCTTCCAGCTAGATCTCTCCACTTTTGTGCATACCCTTTGAAACTTTCTTTTGGTGCCATAGACATGCCCCGTAGTTGAGTACGGGTTGGTGCAAGGTCAGCGTTGTATTGATACTGTTTGTAGAAAGCAGCAGCCAAGTCTTCCCAGGTGTGAACTTGTGCACTTTCTAGTTGGTAGTACCACTCGAGTTGTGTACCCGACAGACTTTCTTGGAAGAAATGAATCCACAATTTGTTATCTGCTGTATGAGGTAGTATCTTCCTCACATAGGATCTCAGATGTAGTTTTGGGCAAGAGACTCCATCATACTTTGCAAAGACAGGAACTTTGAACTTTGGAGGGATAACAATATCTGAGACTAGCCCAAGATCATTGAAGTCTAAACCAGGTATTTTTTGTATCTCCATAGCTTTCATGCGTTCTTCCAACTCCTGGTATTTGTCATCACCCTGTTCGTCTTCGGAATGATAATCTTCTTCGTTAGAAGAGAGGGAGGGTTTGGCAGAACCCTGGTTGCTGTGGTTGTCTTCTCGATCACCTTCACCGACTATTTCAGGGATCGGTGCCTTTTTGGACCTTTTGACTGGGATTTTGACCTTCCTTGTTAGGTGACTTAAACCTACAGATCCTTTGGGCTTCTTTTTCTTTTTGATTATCAGGGCTTTCAGTTCTTGTTGCCCCTTTGCTAGCTCCAGAATTGCTATCTGAACTTGGGCGTTCTATGCTTCGAGATTCTTGACGCTTGTTTCGGAATCCATCCCTTCTAACTGAAATAAACAGCGAGGAGATGAGACACCTGTTATGTGAACCTATTATGCAATGTTTATGAATGAAATGCATATGCAATGTTTTCAAGGATCTTAGAATTTCGATTTGTTAAAACAAAAGAGAAACAAACATTTGTTAGTCAAACAATTTATTTCTTTTTTTTTTCTTTTTTTTTATTTGCCTCTTTCGGGCTTACAAGATAAAATAAAGGATTCCTCAAGCCTCCCATGAACGCTTTCTCTTCGCACCCAGGAACGTGTTGATCTGTTGTTCTTCCTGGAGTTGTCTGGTGAGCTCCAACACTTTCCTCTCATAGTCTTGACAGTGTGCTTTGAAGGTGTCTCTTTCTTCTCTTAGTTGAACCCAAGATTTTTGCAGCTCTTCCAGGTCAGTCGGCATGTCCGGATGTAGAATAACTCGTGGTTCATCCCCTTCGACTTCTGGCTCAATAGTCACAGGTAAAATAGCGGGATATGGCATGATGAACTTTTGAGCATGAGCACGCACCCATTTGAGGTAAGGCTCCATAGGAATAGAGTTCCATTGTCCTAAAGTTTTGCTTTCTACTTTGTAGACACTGCCCCACGCATGTATAAACCTTCGTCGATATCTTTGGGAATCATCTTCGTAATTGAACACAATGCCACGGATAATCATGTCATGAGGGCCGTTTCTTCGTGCATGTCCAAATTGGCGCAAAGCTAAAGAGGCGTTGTAAGTGATGCCTCCCCTGATGCCAAGGAGTGGCACATTAGGGTACTCTCCACAATGGTCAATGAGAGTGATGTCTCTTTGAAAGAAGTTGTTCCACCGGATATCTGAATGAGACAAAGACATAATCCTGCGAGACCATTGCATTCTTTGTTCATTTCTCAACACTGATCGGGGAAGGTGTAATGTAAACCATCTAGCCAGTAGTGGTACACAGCACATAAGAAAATGTTGATAATGTGCACACTTATGAACTGGTCGGGATTAGGGAATAAAACCAACCCATAGATCAAAAGAGCCACAACTTCCTCAAAAGCTAGGTAACTTCTATTTTTTTGTAGTAATCGAGCCTTTTCCATTAAGAACTTAGCAAGCAAACCCTTGACTCCACTCTTTGTTTCCCAATTGGACTCGATTTCTGACTTTCGCAAATGTAAGGCAGCAACAATGATTTCAGGTTTTGGAATCTTTTCTAAACCAGTGAAAGGTAATTGATCTCGAACAGGTAACCCAATCAGTTCAGAGAACTCTTCCAAAGTGGGTACTAGCTGGTAATCAGGAAATGTAAACAATGATGTTCGGGATCAAAGAACTAGAACAGGACCCGTATCATGTCTTCTTCAAATTTTGAGGTAACCAAATGGAGTAGGTGACCGTGCTTTTCGGTGAATTGAGCATTTCTGGGAAATTCTGATATTAAGTCCTTAAACTCAGATGGTATTGTTGAAATGTTGATCCGGACATAATCTCTGGTAGCGGGAGCCATTACCTGTAACAACAGAACAAAGGTAAACTCTTCGATCCTTGAAATGATTAGTGAGAAAATGATATGTTTATGATGCTTATGATGTCATGATGTCAAACATGTGGCAAACACAAACAAATCAAACAATAGCCTTAGGTTTAAAGGCTTGCATGAGGTTCATAGGTGATACCCTCCCCACTGAAGTTGAGTTGGTTAAAACCTGTCTTAAAATAGTATTCGGGTTCTATGATCCTTGGAGACAACATCTCAATACGGCGCTCGGACGGCCGATCAAAATATTCCTCGAGGATAACTAACTTCGATCAATTTCAAAGCTAGTCACTTAATAGGCCACAAGTCAAGTTCAACTAAAGGTTCTAAGACAAATTAGTGTTTAATGACATTTCGGAAGCCTAACATACTCCTTGATCGTTTTCAAGGGATATCAGTACAGACCAAAGTGTCGCACTAACAGTGACTACCAGATCAACCGTATCGGTACATGCCGTACAGTTTCCTTGGTCTATTGTCACATACTTAAGGTATCTCGAGATTCGGGTTAGAATATTTCACACAAGTAAATACCCAAACAAACCTTTGAAAAATAGAATAATCAAGACAAGCAATTGAAAACATCGAAGTGATCTAAACTCTAAGGTAACCCCTTTTGAAAACATTTTGTTTTTTGAATATCCCCAGCAGAGTCGCCAGTTCTGTCGCCCTCGGTTTTTTCTATCTCTCGTGTGAGAGAGATACGAACTGACTCTTCTTTTGTTTTTGAGTTTTGAAAATCAGAGAGTCGCCGCCGACTTTTATTTTATCCAATTAAGGAAAGGTTTATAAAAGAAACAGAAAAAGACCTTTAAGAGATTTTGGGTTCGGGGGTAGGTTATACAAAGGGAAGGTATTAGCACCCCTTTGTATCCATGGTTATCCATGGGCTCTTAATTGCTTAGCTCACTTGTTTGAATCATTTGTCTTGTCTTGAAATGCTTGTATGTGGTTTTAAAATTCATTTTTGTGAATTGACTTTGTAATGATCCTTGTGCGGATGTATACAAAGTGTTTTATCTTTCGAAAGATGTTTTGAAAAAAAGATCTTTACTTTCGTAATGATCCTTGTTTGGATATATACAAAATGTTGTCTTTTTTGAAAGTTTTGTTTTGAAAAACAATGAAGATTTGAGACATTTGTTTGTTTTGATTTGAGCAAGCAATTAGGAGATCTACCCTAAGTTTATAAGGTCCTTTCCTATTTCTTTTAGAAAATTCTCCTTTACCGGATGTAAACAAAAGTTTGAATTTGTATTTGAAACAGTAGAATTTGATTTTTTTGAAAAGAGTAACAGAGGGATTACCCTAAGAGGTGCAAGTGCGATTGTGTTCTGATTCAGATATTTTTGTCTTTGAAGTTAGTGATCTAACGCTTCAGTTTTTATCTTTGACATACACGCAGTTTTATATGTATAGAATTTAAAGTGCGGGAATGTAAAATGCGGAAAGTAAATCTACGCTATTACATCGATTGTGCGGGAAATGTAAACTACGCTATTTACATGATTTTTACAACCTATACACTTATCTATGAATTTAAATTGCAATAAGATAAAGGGAAAATATTTTTGGATTTTTTAGATGGTTGATTTTAATTAGGATTAATGCATGATTAATTTAATTAAAATGCTAAGAATTAGAAATAAAATTTAAACCTAAAAAATTAAGTCTAAAATATGTTCATATTGCTTGTTAATTAATTTTAAAACAAAACTAATTTTTTTGGGATTTTTGAAATTGTTTTTGAAATTGTTAAGTTAATTAACATATAATTATGCAAATAATTATACACATATATTTAAACTTGAAGAGAAAAATATTCTAAATATGTACAAAATTAGCTTATAACATATAAACTTAATTTAATAAAAAGAAAATATTTTTTTCTGATTTTTTGATGGGTTAAAAATAATTAAAAGATAAATATACACATATTATCTAATTAATTATGCAAAATATTTAAATTATGAAGAAAAATAAAATATTTTCATGTCAAAAAATAATATATTATTTTATCAACCTAGAAATATATTTTTTGTATTTTTTTTTTATTTTTGAAACTATTTTAAAATAATTTTGCAAAGAAAATTAAATAAAATAAAAAAAATAAAAATGTGATCAGGTGTGGTGGATAATTGAGTCTATGGTATGTGCGCGTGTTTTGATGCGTTGGATGAGTGACTGGCATGGTCTGATGGTTCAGATGTTGAGGACACATGGCATATGCGTGGATGACAAGCACAAAATCTGTCTGAATTTTAAAATCCACACGCGCGCGAACCAGCCAATGGGAAGGTGCCACGCCTTCGTCTTGTACCTCCAGCCTTCATTTTAACAGCGTTTTTGCCAAAAAAGCGCTGTAATAGGTGAGCTTCATCCCTGCAAAATAGCGAATAGGGGTAAACATGCACAAAATTTTTTCGCGACCTGTCCATTCTATTTGCCATGATCCACTGAATTCAAACATGCCATTATTTTTGTCTGATTTTGCCTCTAACGAAAAACCCCAAAATAGAGTTCAAGAACCCTAAAATGGTATCTTCATGTATACGTGACCAAACTTAAATTAATTATCCAGAAACGATCAGAACATCAAACCAAGTTCAAATATATGATTACATCATGCTAAATATGCGTGTATGATGAGATTTTGGTAAGTTTTTGTTTGAACAAACCGTGACTTCTGAGTATTGATTCGAGGGGCTTTGAGACTGGAAATTGATTTGGTTATGTTCAGGGATGTTTGAGGAACGTGTTTGAGTGCTTAGTTTGAATTGAGAATGGCTTAAACTCAAAATTCGAAATTTAAATTTCCTTGAATATTTCAAGTTGTTACAAGAGTGTTACAAGCATGAGTTTGTTCAGAATTCGTGTCTCTTTTTGTTACTGAAGTGTTCTACTCCATTTATAGGCCATGGAGGTACTTAAATCTTAAGCTAACAAGCATTAAGTGCCTTTGAATTTTTTACTTTTTAAATTATATAAAGCTTTGAATTCAAGCAACCATGGCTTGATTTTTCTTCACCCTCTTGCCCTAGGCCTGCTATGTACCTTCATGCTGCAGAGTTGAATCAATTTTGATGGCTTTAGCTTAAGAACAAAGCTATGTATCATTATCCTTCACCATTTCTTTTTCAATTTAATTTTAAATGTAATAAAATTAAACCAAAAAAAGAAATAAAAATGTTATGGGCCTTAGGTTGGTCGTGGGAGGCCCTTAACATTATTGGGAACATGTTTGGATCATGAAAACTTGGACCCTTTTGGAAAAAAAACATTTTTGATCAATGTTGATTTCATGCATTTTCCCAAAAAATAGCCAACTTTAACAAGGCATAAATCCCTCAATTTTGATCATATGAAGGAATTCTTGTACTTTTTAGAAACCTCAAGATGTCCTCTACAAGCTACTTTGAAAACTTTTTTTCATTTGGAGAAGTTATCTTGTTGTTATGGCCTTTGACAAAAAACCCCTTTTTGTTGACTTTGAAAATGACCTGTAATATCTTGGCTCATATTTTCCAAATGATGAATCCAATGACCATGGGATCAATTGCATTTGAAAGATAATTGAATTTCCTTCAAAACAAGCTTTGGTTGAAATTTTTTGGATGAATGATGAGAGAGTTATGGCCGGTCAAAGTTCAGTTGACTTTTTAGGAGAAAACCCTAATTTTGAAACTTAGGGTTTTGCTGATTTTTTATCTTTTCTTGATGAATTATGACCAACCAATGATCAAATGATGAATCTTTTGACAAAATATGGATGTTGACATAAAAATTCATTTTTGACTGTCTGTTGACTTTTCGGTCAAACTGGTCGTCTGTTGACTGTTTGAGCTGCTGACTGTGCGTCTGAGCGAATTGAAGTTTGAAAATTTGTATGGTGGTACTTTGAGATATATGGAGGTCCATGAAATCCATTTGAGGTCTCAAAAAACTTGTTCTCCTGAAAAAAACAAAAACCCTAGTTAGGGACTGTTCGTGTAGGAGACAGTTAAGCGTACCTGATTTTTGTGCAGTGCTGAGTCTCTGCTGATCATGTGATTATCAGAAGACTTCTAGAACAAAATTCTTGGAATTTTGAAATGCAAAAGATTGATTTGATTGATGGTACAAAACACGGAGAATTACACCGTCAGCGGGTTTGACTGTCAACTGACTGTTCAGGCATTAACGTAGCAGTTAAAGTGAAAATTCAACAGTTAAAGTTAATTTTTCTTTTTTTGTTTTTTTGATGTATTAATGGTGAAAATTTATTTACATGAGTTGTTAGAAAAACACAGACATAATAAATAAATAAAATATACCGTACGCGAACAAAATTACCGATAATAACCTTGAAAAATATTTAATGCACAGAAAAATAAATATTTAACTGGCAGAAAACACACGAAATATTATCTGGATAATTAAACTACAGTACGACAAATAGTACGACATTTAATACTGACAGTACAAATATTACATAATATAATGAACAGTACGACAAATAAATGGTACATTATTTGAAAATAAAAGATACGACAAACTTTAAAAATGACGATTAAAAACCCATGCTATAAATAATAACATATAGATGATTGGGAGTGTAAACAACCCAGGTCCGCATTTTTCAGGACTATGCAGACAGAAAAAGGACATGATCACCACCAAGACAGTGATGACCATAAGAAAACACGTATCCATCCACTTCGCCATTTTTGCCGGGGAAGAAGAGAAAATAAATATGAGGTAGAAATTTGAGAGATGAGTTGAAATTTGATGTGAGAATTTATGAAAAAAATGAGAGGTATTTATAGAGTGAAAAGAAGGATAGAGACGTTGGGGAATGAAGTGATTCCGTACAAAAAAGGAAAATTTGAGTGGTAGTAGGATTTGAAAGAAAGTGTATGGTAGGGTTTGAAAAGAGAGATGTATAGAATGAAGTTAGGATTTGATTTTGAAAGAAAGAGATTTGAAAAGAAAGGAAAAGATTTTGAAAATAATAGAATATAGTACAAAAATTAGTGGGAAACAAAAAACTAATAATAATTTACTTGTTACCAGTACAGTCTGAATCCCGGACTTTGCGCCTGCAAGAATTTAATTCTGTACCAATTGCGTCAGTACTATTTATCTGCAAATAAATCTCAAATAAACAGCGTGTGTGAAATGATAAACAGTAATTGGCGTTTGTGTAAGAATAAATTCAACAGCGAGCCAAAATACCGTATAAGAAAAATTCTAAAAACCGAGTATTCATAAAATCAGGATATTTATGAAATAAAATCCAAGATTATATGAAACTCCCAATTTTTAGACAGAAGTCTGTTGCCTTCTTTCTGAAAAAGATGCGGGCAAATTTTGGGGTATAACAGCTATTAGAGCAACATTTTTAGTTATCCCAGATTGCTTCCTGTTACATGTATCATGATCAGGTTTGACTTGTTGAGTTTGGTCTGGATATCCAAATAGTCTGAAACAGAATGGCTTTATGTGACCAAATCTTCCACAATGATGAAACCTCTATTTCTGGAACCCCTTTTTTAAGTGCCTCCTTCTTATGTTTCCTTGATGTTGTGAATTTGGATTGACATCTGGTTAGTCACACACTTCTTGGATTCTATTCTCCTGAGACCAGAGATTAATTCCTCTTTAGCCACAAATCCCACTCCAGACATGTCTTCTGACTTTTGTCCAGATTCCAGAATTTCTTCTAGAGTATCAGATCCATTGTTCACCATTTTGAATGACTTGGTCATTTGATCAAGTTTGTGGTTCAACATACTTACTTCACTACTGAGGGAGTCTATGGTTGCAAGATGTTTAATCTTCTCAGTTTCTAGATCTCTTATGATCACCTCTTGCTTCTCCACTTGTTTGCAGACTTCAGCATTCTCCCTACACAACTTCTTGTACGAGGCAGCTAGTTCATCAAAGGTTAACTCATCATCATTGGAATCATCATCAGATTCATAGATTCTTGTTGAAACTGTGACATGCTTTGTAGTTTCCTTTTCTGAATCTGAGTCTTCGTCAGACTAAGTAACAGTCGGTCCTTTCTTTTGCTCCTTGTTGTATGTAGGACATTCAGCTCTAATGTGTCCGAATCCTTCACATCCATGACATTGAACCCCTTTCCCTAGATAGGGCTTCTCCTCAGCTTTGAACCTTTTGCTTGAGTTATATGTCTGACTGATGTCATAGGAAGTGTTCTTGACATTGGGTCTGGACTTCTGATCAACCTTTTTAATAAGTCTGTTGAATTGCTTTCCAAGCATGGCTACGGCGTCTGATAAATTCTCATCACTTACACCATTGCTTTCTTTTGAATTATCACCTGTGTTGGTGACAAACGTAATGCTTTTGTTCTTCTTTTCAACAGTCTCACAGATGCTTGACTCAAAGGTTTGGAGAGAACCAAGAAGTTCGTCCAGCTTCATGTTGCTGATGTCTTGAGCTTCCTCTATGGCAGTTACCTTCATATCAAATCGCTTAGGCAGTGATCTGAGTATCTTCCTTACCACTTTTTCTTCAGTCATTTTCTCACCTAAGGCTGCAGAGTTGTTTGAAATCTCGCGGACATTCATGTAAAACTCATAAATGGTTTCATCCTCTTTCATCTTGAGATTTTCAAACTTAGTGGTAAGTATTTGAAGTCTCGACATCTTTACCTTGGATGTGCCTTCATGTGCTGTTTTGAGAATATCCCAAGCTTCTTTAGCCAACTCAGAGTGTTGTACAAGTCTGAAGATGTTTTTGTCAATACCATTGAACAGTGCACTTAGGGCCTTGGAATTGCCCAACGCTAACTCTTCTTCAGATTTGCTCCATTGAGTTTCGGGAATTAGAACAGCGGTTCCATCTTCCAGAATTTTCTCAGGATGTTTCCATCCACTTTCAACAGCTCTTCAGGCCTTGCCGTCCACTAACTTAATGACTGCTACCATACGAGGTTTCCAGTAATCATAGTTAGAGCCATCCAGAATAGGTGGTCTGTTTCCAAACACTAACAGTTCCTTCTCCATAGTACCAGAATTTTGTTATCCCTAGATCTCACCCAGATGTAAACAGGCAGGGTGCCTGCTCTGAAGCAATTTGAAAAATCTAGTAACACACGCTCGATATCAAACTGGATGTTATGACATCCACAATTACGCAACACAGGCAATAATAACAAAACAACATAAAACCATAAAGAACACAGAATTGTTTACCCAGTTCGGTTCAAACAACCTACTCTGGGGGCTACCAAGCCAGGGATGAAGTCCACTATCAGTAGTATCAATTCAAAGCTAAACTCCCTCGTTTACAACTTTTCACTAAATCACTACCCAATGACGCTTCTACCTAGGTTCTACCTAGATATGGAATATCTCCAATCCACTCCCCCTCAATCATAGCAGTGATTACACATACACAATAAACAATTATAGATAGAAGACACACTTCAAAAAAACACCTTGATCTGCTTAAAAGCTTCAATATATAGACACACACTCGTGCTTAAAAGCTTAGAGTGACACAACAAAAAACACAAACTAATTCCAACGCAATCATCAAAGATAATAGCGTGGATCACAAGAGACAGTTACACAATCTTCTGTCTGCGTTCCAAATTAGGATTGCAGTTCTTTTTATATGCAGTCTTGGGCCTTGGGCTTTTTAAGAAACACATTAGGGTTAACAAAGTTAGCCTAATTCACACGCCAACTGTCTGTTACACAATGTGCTGTCAGTAGGATCTTCTGAACGAAATTTGCAGCACTCAATAAAAAGTTTCTTAAACAGATAAAAGTGATAAATCAGGAAACACAACTAATAAACACTAACAGCTCCTGCTGTCACACATGGATGTCATGACATCGATCATGACATTCACTACAAAACCTGTATTAGCTCCACACATATATGTAACCCGCATATACACAAAAAACAACCAGGTATGTTTTACCAATAATGTAGCCAACATGCAAACACCTTCAATCTCCCCCATTGGCAAATGTTTGGCTAAAACATCCTGTCACACCATACCAGAGAAAAACTTTCACTGGAAAACCAAAACACAAAAACACAAGCTAATACAAACAAACAGCATACATCACCAGTATGCACACAGTGCTCAGACAAAAACAGACAGACAACCACAAGAGTAGCACAAGCACAAATAGATCAACACAAAGATAAGCAAATAGAATTGTTGATCATACACAACCACCATTCTTGTTGTTCTGGGGTGACACATAATACTTCTCCCCCTGTTTGGCCACAAATGTTGCCAAAACCAACAGAAGTGTCTTCTCCACTTGTATTATTTTTTTGTTGACTCTATGGTTCTTCAAGGATGCAGAGTCCAAACTTGCTTCGCAAGTTCTCAAATTGTGTAGCATCAAGAGCTTTTGTGAAAATGTCTTTGATTTTGTTAGAAACATTCTCGTCACTCTTGTTAGAATTATCTTCAATATGCATCATATGTACCATTTGCATACTTGCACCATTCAGAGTTCTTTCAGGGTTACCCCCTTCTGAGTGAGTGTGTGGGCAAGGTATTGTTTTAATAGAGATGAACCGAGATTGTTGAGGCATCTCAACATTGTGAGTTAGCTCTAAACCTGTTTCTGAGGTAAAATTGCACTCTGTGATCATACTAGGGCTATTGTGGTGGGATGTCATCTGATAGTTCTCCTGGATATCTAACTTGTTGGCAATATATGGATCAGTAGTTGACTTTTGTACGAGGTTCCATTTGTCCTCCACCTTGTTTTTGATGTAGTAAGGCATAGTTACGACATTCCACTCTATATTCTGGTGAGATACACCAAGGTATGTCCAGCTTGATTTAAACCAGTTCAACAGATTAGTAGAAATCATACATGTCATCAGCTCAACATCTTCAGCTGTGATTACAAGAATCATGCTCTCCTTGCTTACTTGATCTTCCAAGTGTGACTGTGAGTCTAGAGCTCTTTCCTTCCAGAATCTTGAGACTTGGTCTATCTCTAGAATCTTCTTTCTCAGGGGATCCTGATTGTTGATGGATCCCTTCCTTGGGACAGTATTTGGAGCAGTGATATCCCTTTGAATGATTCTTTGAATATTTACTGAAGATCATTCATCAATCCAGAATGCTTTGTTCGTCTCAATTTGCACAATTGAGCTCTCAGCCAGCTTTGATGTTAAGACATCTGTATTAACATTGACCTGATCTGCTGAGTGAGTCAACTCACTTCCTTCTACAATATCCTTTATGACTGTTTTGTTCTTGTTTGTAGCTGAGAAACCTACATCCTTCTTGTGATGTTTGTTTCGCCTGGATTTCCTTTTTCTGGAGTTTCCTGCTTTCTTTACAGCCTTCTCTCCAGGTATGTGATGGCTTGAGTGATTAGATTTCACCCATGGCTTTTGCTGCGATGGCTTCTCTTTAGTCAGGTTTTCCTGATGAGGTGTACTTCTATAGGAAGATTCCTGAGTCTCAGGGCAAGTGAACCTCAGGTGACCTAACTTACCACATTGATAAAACCTTTTGGCTGAGATAGGAGTGTGCTGAGCCTCTTATTTTGCCTTCTTTCCCCTTTTTGTGTCTTGCACCCCTCCTTCTAGATCAATAATGTTCATCATGAGTTTTACTCTTTCTTCTTGTAACAATGCATAAGCATTTTCATTCATTGTCAATCTCTTGCTCAATTCTCCATTTAGTACACACATCTCAGAGTATCCAGTAGCTAGTTCTTTGCAGGTGAGTTCTTCAATGAAGATCTCATCATCAGACTCATCCATTTCTTCTATCAGGACTGTTGTTCTGGGAGTAGGAGCTTCCGATTCGATGGTCCTTTCTTGATATTTTTCTTCATTGATCCTTTTGGTCATGGGATAAGTAGTTAGAGACTTGGAATTTGTTGGCTCCCATAGATAACAATTATTTTCATATCTGACTCCTTTCATGACTTCTTCATTTTCTTTGTTAGTAACAATGCACTCTTCTTTAGTGAATCTGACATACATTCCTTCATCACACAGTTGGCTGATGCTTATAAGGTTTGTGGCTAGTCCTGCATAAGTAGAACATTATGTAAGTTAGGAACACCCTGACCTTCTATCATGCCAACACCTTTGATTTCTTTTACATCTCCATCACCAAGAGTCACATAGTTGGATCCCTCAGGTTTGAGGTTTACTAGTGAGTTCATGCTACCAGTCATATGGTTTAAGCAGCCACTGTCAAGGTACCAATCTTCTTTGGTGGGCATTCTTAGATCGGTGTGTGCTATTAGAGCAACATTTTTAGTTATCCCAGATTGCTTCCTATTACATGTATCATGATCAGGTTTGACTTGTTGAGTTTGGTCTGGATATCCAAATAGTCTGAAACAGAATGGCTTTATGTGACCAAATCTTCCACTGTGATGAAACCTCTATTTCTGGAACCCCTTTTTTAAGTGCCTCCTTCTTATGTTTCCTTGATGTTGTGAATTTGGATTGACATCTGGTTAGTCACACACTTCTTGGATTCTATTCTCCTGAGACCAGAGATTAATTCCTCTTTAGCCACAAATCCCACTCCAGACATGTCTTCTGACTTTTGTCCAGATTCCAGAATTTCTTCTAGAGTATCAGATCCATTGTTCACCATTTTGAATGACTTGGTCATTTGATCAAGTTTGTGGTTCAACATACTTACTTCACTACTGAGGGAGTCTATGGTTGCAAGATGTTTAATCTTCTCAGTTTCTAGATCTCTTATGATCACCTCTTGCTTCTCCACTTGCTTGCAGACTTCAGCATTCTCCCTACACAACTTCTTGTACGAGGCAGCTAGTTCATCAAAGGTTAGCTCATCATCATTGGAATCATCATCAGATTCATAGATTCTTGTTGAAACTGTGACATGCTTTGTAGTTTCCTTTTCTGAATCTGAGTCTTCGTCAGACTAAGTAACAGTCGGTCCTTTCTTTTGCTCCTTGTGGTATGTAGGACATTCAGCTCTAATGTGTCCGAATCCTTCACATCCATGACATTGAACCCCTTTCCCTAGATAGGGCTTCTCCTCAGCTTTGAACCTTTTGCTTGAGTCATATGTCTGACTGATGTCATAGGAAGTGTTCTTGACATTGGGTCTGGACTTCTGATCAACCTTTTTAATAAGTCTGTTGAATTGCTTTCCAAGCATGGCTACGGCGTCTGATAAATTCTCATCACTTACACCATTGCTTTCTTTTGAATTATCACCTGTGTTGGTGACAAACGTAATGCTTTTGTTCTTCTTTTCAACAGTCTCACAGATGCTTGACTCAAAGGTTTGGAGAGAACCAAGAAGTTCGTCCAGCTTCATGTTGCTGATGTCTTGAGCTTCCTCTATGGCAGTTACCTTCATATCAAATCGCTTAGGCAGTGATCTGAGTATCTTCCTTACCACTTTTTCTTCAGTCATTTTCTCACCTAAGGCTGCAGAGTTGTTTGAAATCTCGCGGACATTCATGTAAAACTCATAAATGGTTTCATCCTCTTTCATCTTGAGATTTTCAAACTTAGTGGTAAGTATTTGAAGTCTCGACATCTTTACCTTGGATGTGCCTTCATGTGCTATTTTGAGAATATCCCAAGCTTCTTTAGCCAACTCACAGTGTTGTACAAGTCTGACGATGTTTTTGTCAATACCATTGAACAGTGCACTTAGGGCCTTGGAATTGCCCAACGCTAACTCTTCTTCAGATTTGCTCCATTGAGTTTCGGGAATTAGAACAGTGGTTCCATCTTCCAGAATTTTCTCAGGATGTTTCCATCCACTTTCAACAGCTCTTCAGGCCTTGCCGTCCACTGACTTAATGACTGCTACCATACGAGGTTTCCAGTAGTCATAGTTAGAGCCATCCAGGATAGATGGTCTGTTTCCAAACACTAACAGTTCCTTCTCCATAGTACCAGAATTTTGTTATCCCTAGATCTCACCCAGATGTAAACAGGCAGGGTGCCTGCTCTGATGCCAATTGAAAAATCTAGTAACACACGCTCGATATCAAACTGGATGTTATGACATCCACAATTACGCAACACAAGCAATAATAACAAAACAGCATAAAACAGTAAAGAACACAGAATTGTTTACCCAGTTCGGTTCAAACAACCTACTCTGGGGGCTACCAAGCCAGGGATGAAGTCCACTATCAGTAGTATCAATTCAAAGCTAAACTCCCTCGTTTACAACTTCTCACTAAATCACTACCCAATGACGCTTCTACCTAGGTTCTACCTAGATATGGAATATCTCCAATCCACTCCCCCTCAATCATAGCAGTGATTACACATACACGATAAACAATTACAGATAGAAGACACACTTCAAAAACACACCTTGATCTGCTTAAAAGCTTCAATCAAGAGACACACACTCGTGCTTAAAAGCTTAGAGTGACACAACAAAAACACAAACTAATTCCAACGCAATCATCAAAGATAATAGCGTGGATCACAAGAGACAATTACAGAACATCAGTTCTTCACAATACACAATCTTCTGTCTGCGTTCCAAATTAGGATTGCAGTTCTTTTTATATGCAGTCTTGGGCCTTGGGCTTTTTAAGAAACACATCAGGGTTAACAAAGTTAACCTAATTCACTCGCCAACTGTCTGTTACACAATGTGCTGTCAGTAGGATCTTCTGAACGAAATTTGCAGCACTCAATAAAAAGTTTCCTAAACAGATAAAAGTGATCAATCAAGAAACACAATTAATAAACACTAACAGCTCCTAATGTGACACATGGATGTCATGACATCGATCATGACATTCACTACAAAACCTGTATTAGCTCCACATATATATGCAACCTGCATATACACAAACAACCAAGTATGTTTTACCAATAATGTAGCCAACATGCAAACACCTTCAGGAAACGTTCTTCAACCGTTTGATTGGACCAGTTTACCCATAATTGGTTAAAGAATTTTGGGTTCATGCAACACTCATGCCAAAAGCAATCATCTCTTTCGTTTGTGGCGAAGAGATCTCCATTACAGAAAATATGATCAACAGATTGATAGGTCTGGAAGGTTATGAAGGTGCTTCTGGAGCCATAATAGGTAGGACAGACTGGGACGCTGTCTATGCAGAAATCTTCAAGTCTGGAAAAGGCTCTACTAGTATCAAGGAATTGAAGGATCCCTACAGAATTTGGGCTAAGATCCTTCTGGGTTACATCTACCACAGAAAGGCAACTGTATCTCCCAACTACATCAATCGGGACCAACAGTACATTCTGTATTGTATTGGTAACCGTGAGAAGGTGGATCTCCCTTTCATTGTGTTTAACCACATGTGGAATCATGTGATGGACTCTAGAGAGCAAGCCAGATTGAAGACTCCAAAGATCAGAAGGAACATCATTCCCTTTGGAAGGTTTATTTTTGAAATTCTAGTTGAGACTTGATTGGTAGAAGATCTGGTGAAGGCTGGAACTGTTAAAGATCTCTATGCAACATGTGGAAGTACCATGAATGCCTACACTCTGAAGAAGATGAATTTAATAGAGAATATTGCTGCTCCTCCCAGAGTTGTAAATGAGATCTTGACCAGAAGGATTCCTGCTCTAGCTGATTTTGAGATGTTCTTCAAGAATGAGCATCCTAATATTGTCCTCGCCTATCTGGAAAAGTGTAGAAGGGAAGGCTCTGAGTTTGATCCTGTATGGGTAAGCAACAGAGTGCTTCCCACTTTAGCAGACCAGGATCCATCAGAGCAGATGGAAGAGAAAGAGAAGAAGAAAAAGAAGAAGAAGGAGAAGATAGACAAGAAGGAAAAGAAAGAAGAGCAGAAAGAAGAAACCCAAGAAAAGGAAGAAGAGAAGAAGGAAAAGGAAGAAAAGAAGGAGAAGAAGAGGAAGTATGTTGGAGATGGACCTTCAAAGCCTCAGAAGAAGAAGAAACTATCTTTAGGTATTTCTATAACTGAGTATGTTCCTATTCCTGTTTTAAATTCTAAGCATATATCAACAGAATCTCCACCAGAAAATCCCTAGAAAATCCTCCTCAAACCACCAAAACCTCTAAATCTCCATCTTCTGCTTCCTCCAAGTCTAAAGGCAAACAACCTATTCTTGATTCTGAACCCATTCTTGATCCAAAGCCCCTAAACACCATCTTTCCAGATGAAAACATTTTCACTTCTGCTCAACCTAAACCTCCACCTTCTGAAACTCAACCTCAACCTTCTGACCCCAAACCAGTTGTTAAAACTCCAGTATTTTGCAATTTCAATCTTCCTTCTTCACCATCATCTTTATCCTCTGACTCATTCTTTCGTAACTCTCACCCTTTTAAACCTACCTGTCGCGGCCTCGGTTTTTTGCCATACCTCTCGTAGAGAGATACGCGAACTGACTCTTTTTTGTTTCTGCTTTTGTATTTTTGAAAATCAGAGAGTCGCCACCGACTTTTATTTTATCCAATTAAGGAAAGGTTTATAAAAGAAACAGAAAAAAGACCTTTAAGAAATTCTGGGTAAGGGGGTAGGTTATACAAAGGGAAGGTGTTAGCACCCTTTGTATCCATGGTTATCCATGGGCTCTTTAATTTGCTTAGCTCACTTGTTTTCAATAACTTTTCTATTGCCTTGAAATGCTCGTATGTGGTTTCAAATACCTTTGTAAATTGACTTTGTAATGATCCTTGTGCGGATGTATACAAAGTGTTTTTATCTTTCAAAAGATATTTTGAAAAAAAGAACGTTAACTTCGTAATGATCCTTGTTTGGATATATACAAAGTATTGTCTTTTTTGAAAGTTTTGTTTTGAAAAACAATGATATATGAGAGATTTGTTTGTTTTGATTTGAGCAAGCAAATTCGGAGGTCTACCCTGAGTTATAAGGTCTTTATCCTATTTCCTTTAAAAATCTATCCTTTCACCGGATATAAACAAAAGTTCGATTTTGTACTCGAAACAGTAGAATTTGATTTTGATTGATTTTGAAAAGAATGAGAAAAGGGATTACCTTAAGAGGTGCAAGTGTGACTGTGTTTAGATTCAGATATTTTATCTTTGAAGTTTAGTGATCTAACGGTTCAATTTTATCTTTGACATACATGCAGTTTATATGTGCTGGAATTTAAAATGCGGAAACGTAAAATGCGGAAAGTAAATCTACGCTATTACATCGATTGTGCAGGAAATGTAAACTACGCTATTTACATGGATTTGACAACCTATACATTTATCTAGGAATTTAAATTGCAAGAAAATAAAAGAAGTATTTTTGGATTTTTTTTTATGATTGATTTTAATTATAATTAATGCATGATTAATCTAATTAAAATGAGGAAAAGATGGAAATAAAATTTAAACCTAAAAATTAAGTTTAAACTATGTTCAAAATGCTTGTTAATTAATTTTAAAACAAAACTAATTTTTTTGGAATTTTTGAAATTGATTTTGAAATCATTAAGTTAATTAATACATAATTATACAAATAATTATACAAATAATTAAAAATTAAAGAGAAAATTATCCTAAATATGTACAAAATTAGTTTATAATATATAAACAATATTTAATATAAAGAACAAATTTTTTATGATTTTTTTGATTGGTTAAAATAATTAAAAGGTAAATATATGCATATTATCTAATTAATTATAAAAAATATTTAAATTATGAAAAAAATAAAATAAAAAATATCAGAAAATAAAATATTATTTTAGAAGCCTAAAAATACTTTTTCTGTATTTTTTGGATATTTAAAACTATTTTTAATTAATTTTATGAAGAAATTAAAATAAAATAGAAAATATAAAGATGATAATCAGATGTGGTAATTAAATAAAGTCCATGGTATGGGGATTCATTCTGATGCGTTGGATTGATGAGTGGATGGATCTGATGGTCACCAGCATGAGGGACCATACCACGTGACGTACCTGCAAAACACTGAATCCAAGGTTAGTTTAAAAACACGCTCGCGCCCTCCAGCCAATCAGAGGACGCCACGCATCATCTTCTTCCTCAGGATGGGGCTTTTACACCTTTCATTTGCAGGTGGTGTAAAAACTCTAACCTTTTACACCTGTTGGAATTAGCGAATACAAGCAAACAACAATATAAATTTGGCGCGATGCCATCATTTAGTTCGTCTTGTTCACGCGAGTTTAATGGTACTATTTAGAGCTTGTAATTTTGCATGAATTGTAAAGCCCTAAATTTGAAAGTAAGAACCCTAAAATGGTGGTTCCTCGTATAGGTGTTCAAACTTCAATTAAGTTTCCAGAAATGATTAGGACCTCAAACTAAACTTAAATATGAGTCTACATCTTGTTAAATATGCATGTATTATGAGATTTTGGTGAGTTTTATTTCGAGCAAACCGTGAGGTCTTGTGGTCGTATCTGGATGTTCCAAGGCTTGCAACTGGTCTGGTTATGTTCAATGATACTTGAGGATTGTGTTTAAGTGTTTGGTTTGAATTGAAACAAGCTAGAATGTAAAATTCGAATTTTAAATTTCCTTGAAAAAAACAAGTTGATACAAGTATGTGTTTACGGTGATTTCCGGTAAACAACCGCTAGTCTTCCAAACTATAATAAATATGATTTGGTTACTCGCAGGATCGACTAGATTGATCCTAGGACACATAGTCAAGAAGATTGTTATCAATGTTCATTCGAACCATATTCATGATTCGTCTTCTTCAATAAGCGTTGTTCGATTAAAGAACAAATAGTCTTGATAATCACTTTGTTATATATAAATGTGACTTTAACGAAAGGATAAGTGATATAACATAGAAAATTAAAAGGACTATTGAAACGTAAAGAATCTTAAACTGCAGAAATGTTAAAGACTTTGAAAGTAAATAACATGAAAGTAATTCGAAAGTAAATGACATTAAAGTAAAAATACAGAAATGTAAATGGCAAGAAGTAAACGAAATGCAGTAATTCTGGAAGATATTTAAAAACAAAAGATAATACACATGTATTGAAGTGGTGGTGTCATACGTACATTTTCTCAGCGAACTCTTTCTCTTAACACTTGATACTTGAGTAAATATGTGAGTGATTTGTACAAAATGAACACACAGAATCCTAACATTAAGACTCCTATTTATACTAGTTTCGACCTTAACGGTCCTACACTAATCTGCTGCCACGTTTCTCATAAGAACTTCTAGCGACGCCATCTGTTATTTGGACAGTTACGAAACCGTCTTCGAATTTCAAATCTTCCCGCCTGAGTCTGTCTTCGACGCGTGGCAGTGTATTAAACAAACACTACGAAAAACACGCTAAGTAGTAATACTTGAATATATTTATGAATTTGTCTAAGTCCCCGAAGACACATACTTTTCATTAGCTTTCAGTATTCATTATCTTCATAGCGAACTTAGAAATCTTTACTCTCGAAGCATGACCATCAGTAGCCATTCTTTTATTTTTAAGGGATGGCTATCAGTAACCATCTTTCCTTCGATTTTCTACTTCTTCGAAGGACAAATACTACAAAACGAAATCTTCAGCTAACAAATTGCCCCCAATAAATGCCTGTTTCGAGAGTCAATAGAAATAGGCGTTTCTTGTCATTATAAGATTTCGTTCTTTATTGATCTTTGAGAGTTCCAAGACTGCTGACTAACGTCATAATCATTGATGACCCTGTTTCCGAAACGTCTTGTCATTTTCAAAGATGTCTTCTCATAACTTACATTCCCACGTTTTAACCTTACTTCTTGATCATTACTCCTACATACTAGGAGTGAAGCTAACTTTATTCGACCGCCGTTGGATTAAATCACCAGCCGCCACGTGTTCTTTGGATTTTACCCAAAAGATTTAAAAAGGGTTTCCGTTAAACCTTTAAATACTTGGTCTTGCACTTCTACACAACCTTTCATTCCTATTTCTTCATCTTCTTCAACAAAAACCAAACATCTTTAATCTCTTCAAAATCTCGCTCTCTTAATCAGAAATTTCTCTATGGCTTCATCTTCAAATGTTCTTCAACCTGCTCTGAAGCTCCAATCAACAACACGGTCTGGGGAACAAGAGCACGTTCAAAACCCTAACACCGAAGAAATACGCGCTATTTACGCTTCCCAGGTAATCATTCCCTTTGAACTTTCTGGAAAATCTCTCGCTTTTATGGGTCCATTACCAGGTGAAAATATCCCATCTCTGAATAAATTCTTCCCTGCTTATTACAAGACTAGACCATTAGTTAGCAAAATTAGGATAGATGAAGATGGCTGTTCTCCCTCAGGAAAATCTGCTAACATGGAAGAAACTCCAACTGTAACTCCTTTAGCTTTAGCGAAAATTAGGTTAAACTATATGACCAACTCTGTAAAAGTGTTTAGGTCAATTCCTTTGGCCAAAGATCCTGATTTGTACTATGCCTGGTTAGAAAAAGTAGAGAAACAGAAAGAATCCTTCTGGAAATCGTTAGGAATATACGATTTGATTCAACTGTCAAAGACAGGTTTAGAATACAACCAACCCATGTTAGTAG
Organism: Vicia villosa; assembly: GCF_029867415.1. Classification (NCBI taxonomy): domain Eukaryota; kingdom Viridiplantae; phylum Streptophyta; class Magnoliopsida; order Fabales; family Fabaceae; genus Vicia; species Vicia villosa. The sequence continues at coordinate 179,087,538 of NC_081182.1, read as the reverse complement.
CAGCGGTTCACTTTTGGGATGCTTCTCACAACACTTTCCATCTCCCCTGTGGAATGGTTACCCCTACTCTTTTTGATGTGGCTGCGATTACAGGACTTCGACCAACTGGCGAAACCTTCGATCCTAACGAAATGGATAATGATACTATTGGTTTTAATGACTCACAAGTCACTTATACTGCATTCATCCAGAAGCATCATATTACCACCGAAACGGCAGTATCCGATGAAGAACATATTGCTTTTCTAGCGCTATGGCTTTCACGATGTGCCTTCTGCTCAAGATCTATTCAAGTTGCAAAGAGATACCTTTGCATGGCTAATCAGTTGCATGCTGGAAAAAAGCTCAACCTCAGCCAACTGCTTTTAGGGTCTCTTTATGAAAACCTCAGCGAAGCTGCAACCCTCACCAAGAATTTCAAATCCGGTAGTTTACTTTATGCTGGCCCTTTCTGGCTATTACAACTGTGGCTTAATGCTACATTCGAAACTCATCTTCCCTTTCGAGGAAACGTCAATGAGGAGGATAGCAAAATCAAGAATCGAACTATAGAAGGGACCAGGTTAGCTTACCTAACTCCAAAAGAAGAAATTGGAAAGCTTCGTGAACACTTCTTGGCGTATTCAATGATGTTTGCCCGGCGTAACCAGTTCGATCCTTCTATGGCCCCCTTTGTACACAGAACAATAGGTCCTGAATGGTTTACTCGAAAATTTCCATCAACATCTCAGGATCAACAAACTGAGTCTATGGAAATTTGGGAAGCCTTTCTGACTCCAAGGTTATTTTCCCATCGCCTTCGACCATCAAAAGGTCAATGTATTCTCATGTGCTACCAACCAAATTTGGTCTCGAGACAGTTTGGGTTGGTTCAAATAAAACCCAAGTGTTTATATGAGAAAAGAAACCATATGTGTTTCCATACCTTGTACTTGACTGAAGAAGAATGTAAAACAAAAATCAACAAATACGTTGGCACCACCAATCTTCCTCCTGTCTCTTTCGAACCTGCTTTTTATTCTACACCAGACTTTCATCAATGGTGGACGGATTATTATAGCTCCCAAATCTTTGATGCTGATAGCCTTGCTCAAGAACTAACTGCAGCTTTTACTGATGTGCAGGAGAATTTTCAAAAAGGTACTTCAACTCATATTAAAGAAATCCAAGCTTTTCAAAAATTCTTTGAAACTATCTACAGGCCTGATGATCTTAGTCGGACCGTTCGTGAGGCTGCAGTCATTTTGCGCGAAAAGTTTTCCGCCAAACTGGATAAGTTGAAGTTGCCCTCGTATGTTCGACCAGAACTACGTTATGAAGTGGCTTTCAAACTTAATCCTCCAAAATTCCCTCCACTACCAAGTGCTGATTTTGGTGTGGCTCTAAGTCCTCCTTTCCCAGACTGGTTCGTGTGTGGGAATGCTCTCAAAATTCTTCGAGAGAGTACCAAAAAACGCGCTGAACGAGTGGTTCCGACTAAGCATACCTTGGATACTTTCAAAGGACATCTTCATATAGATCTTAAACATGTTCGTGTCCTGACCCCAATACCTGAAGGTTTGGATTAAGACAATCTTTTCGACTGACTTTTCTTTTCTTTGCTGATATACTGATTTCAGTTTCAACTACAGCTGTTGCACGAAGGAGGAAGATCAAGGAAGCTTCTGCCCAAAAAGATTCTGGGACATCTAAGAGCAACAAACCAAGTGAAAGTGATTCCATCGTTACTGGCAAGAAGCCCACGGTACATACTCATCTCATATTCTTGATTTTGTACAATCTGTGAGTAGTATCCATCTTACTTATCGTCTATTTGCCAGAGCTCGAAACCCCCAACAGGTTCGAAGCGGAAAGCTTCCTCGACAGCTGCCTCAGATGGCGAAGATAAATCCCCTCCCCAAACTAGACAAGGACACAAGAAGAGACAAAAAGCTGTTACCCCTTCAAGAAAAGGGAAAAGGATAAGTCCCTCTAAAACTGCTTCTCCTGGTGATAAGGTGTCCTCTGAAGAGTCTCCTTTAAAAACTGCTAGTAATGCTTTCGTTGTGGAAAGTCATAATTCAAGTCCAGACAATATCCCAACCAAGGTATTTGGGTTCCACCCCACATATTATCTTGTGATCTTAACCAAATAATTAAACTGACATTTACCTTGTTATTGCAGGAAGACGCTGGCACTCCCACTTCAGGTTTCAAGGACCATGGCTTTACCATTAATGTTGACAAACTTTACGGTAATTGTCAAACTTTAACTTTCGTCAACTAAACCCCTCAAAGGCTTATCTTTATGACTAACTTTGCTCTGTTTAACATAGGTACCTCTCAAAATCAAACTCATGTTCTCTCGCCAGTCTTCGAAGACGTTAGGCCAATTGCTACCATATTGCCTAATGAACCAGTCGAAGAAAGTCACTCCACTGACGAATCCCCACCTACTCATCAAGACAAAAATCTGGAAGAAGATCATCCATTCTCAGGCAGCGACAATGTGAACCCCCAAACACATGACAGTGAAGATACTGCGTCGGAGCAAGATGCTATGGAAGAGATTTCTCAACCAGAAAAACAAGATCCTCAAGGGACTTCGACTCTTGATACGAAAACCATTCCTGAGACAATTTCGACGCTTGCCCCCGTGAAGCCTACTCCTTCGGAGCTGGAACAACTTAAGCAAACTGATCCTCTTAGCCTTCGGAACTTAATGTCTCTTCAGCTGTAACTGTAGAATCTAGTGATAAAGAAGATATTCCTAGCCTCCTCCGACAAATAAAAGAGAGATTCTTTGGGGTCAATCTTGTAGACGTTCTCAACCGGGAACCTATTAAGAGTCACAACTTAAATCAACTTCTAAAGAAGGTAGATTTGCTTCAAGTTTCCACAGAAGTTTCAGAGGTAATTGTTCTGTTAGGCTCTCTACTCGAGCAACTCTAGGCCAACATTCTTCGAAAGCAAAATGTCGAAAAAGAGCTATCTGAGACAATGGCCTCTCATGACTCTTCATGGAACTCTGCTGTGGACGCAACGAAACAAGGTGAGGCCCTCAAGCTTAAACATTCAGAAAATCAGAAGGCCTTTGATGATTATGAGAAGAACATCAACTCCTGGAAATAAGAGATAAAGGCACTCGAGGACAAGATAAAAGAAGCTGAACGTTGTCAGGCAGCCATACAAAAATCTAACCAACAAGATTTGCTCGAAGTGGTGCAGTCGGGAATTAAACATTTCGAGACTGCACAGAAATTAGTGCCAGAGATCGAAAGATTGAAGAAACAACGGGCACTAATTGAGCTTCGTATGTCTTCGTGGGAGACTCAATACTTGAAGATCAAAACGGATCTCCCTAAGGATTTTAACTAGATGTTTTCAGTCCTGTTACTTGTTGCACCTTTGTTTTGTAATCGAAACTACTGTAGACCCATAATATTTGTATGCTTGACTCCCATTTATATCTATAATGTTTGCCAGCATTACTTTTAGCGAATCTAAACATTTCTGCCAAAATATATCTTTAGATTTTCTACAGTGCTTTTTATTTAATGCAACGTGTAGAACCTGAACATCTTTCGCAGCATCCTTGCCTCTAGACTTGACGTTTCCCCTTCTCTAGCCATAATCATTATTAAACAGTGACGTCACTTTCTCCAAAACGTCTGTTTAAGACGTGCGTGCATCAGTTTCATGATTACTTCTCAACTTCCAAGGGCGGGAAACGGAGGAAGCCATAACTTCTTTCTTTGGAAAACCAACCGCAGTCCAATCACTCATTAAAAATTTAAAACCACCCTTCAGTATTCCCAGTCTATATAAAGGGTCAAATATTGTCTTCATTTCTTCATTCATGCGCTTTTTCTCCAAACCAAACACAGAAAAAGAAAACACACAACTTCTCTCTCAGAACACCTTTCTTATCTTGCAATGGCTGAAACTCTCTCCTTTAACAACATCAAAGCCCTCATCAGAGGCGAGTTCAGACTCTCTGAGGATGAACTTGTTCGTCATTTTATCAATATCGAAAACCTCTTTGTCAACCAAGAACTGGACTTCTATTTTGAAGAAGTCTTGGAGGGTGCTATCTACCCCAACATGGTGGCAGAATTCTGGATGAATACGTCTTTACGCATAGATCCTGAAGGTAGGACCACCATTGATTCTGAAATTCAACACGCTCGTCTCAGCATCACTCCCACCACTATTGCCAACCTAATAAGATGCAATAACTCTGGTGCAACTTTTGATGACAACAGTTTCAGCATGACTACTCATCTCATGTTGAGAACTCTTATGGACAACGATCGCTTCAGTGCCAAAGTCATCAGGATCTGGCACCAGATGCTCGTGGGGAACTTCCAACCTCGGCTGATCGATGAAAACAACATCATGGTTGAAGACTTGGAGTTTATCCTCTGTGGTCTTCGAGGGAGGAAAATTAACATTCCTTTAATGATCTTTAAAGGACTTGTTAAAGCTGTCTCTATCGGTGTTGACCGTCGAGGGAGTGTGACTTGTCTTCCCTACGGGAGACTCCTCAGTTACATTTTCCTGAAGAAAGGTGTAGTGAGGCGGATGCGTGATTCTGGAGCCAGGGATATGTTCGAAGCTGAACCCTCGCCTGTGCTGTCCTTGGAAGGCTTGGACCAAAGGATCAACTAGCTAGTTTTTTCCTTAGGGTTTTTTTTCTTTATTTATATGCCTTCTTTTTTCTTCTTCTTTTTTTTTTTTTGTAATCTTGGATCCTGTTTTTTGGATCCTTTGTAATGCATGTACTTCTATGCTTTTAAATGAAAAATACTTTTGGTGTCTCCTTAGACTCTTTTCCTTCCATTTAAAATTTATTCTGATCGCAAAGCCATTTTGATCAACGTAGCGTATATGTTTTGACACATGCCTGACCATTTTGGCTTTTCGTAGTACCCTGAGTATCTACGTTTTTGCAATCCTTACTTCGTACATACTTGGTTTATATCTCTTCAAATATTTCCCGTTTACTCTTAAGATCCTACGATCTTCTGCTAATTCTTCAATTTCGTAAGCATTGTTCGAGAATACTTTCAAGATTCGAAAGGGTCCTTCCCAATGTGGGGACCATTTACCAAGTGCCTGATTCTTTCGATCTATAGGTAAAATAACTTTCCAAACTAAGTCATTATTAACAAAAGTTTTAACTTTCACCTTTTTATTATATGCTCTGGACACTCTTTCCTTTTGCCTTTTTATCATTTCCAGTGCTCGAAGTCTGTCTTCGTCCAAATCTACTAACTCATTCATCATTAACTCCCAGTATACGTTGGGAGGAATGTCTGCTTGTCTTTGTATTCTTACCGATTGCAAACATATCTCAATTGGGAGTACTGCATCATGTCCTAACGTCAACTGGAAAGGAGTTGTATTTGTAGCTTCTTTTGGAGATGTCCGACAAGCCCAGAGTGCTTGATCTAAATTCTTATGCCAGTTCTTAGGTTTCTTTCCCACATGTTTCTTAATAAGGCCAATTATTATTTTGTTTGCTGCTTCAACCTGTCCATTTGCTTGAGCGTAATAAGGTGTAGAAGTAAATAACTTGAAACCTATTTCTCTGGCAAAGTCTTGCATTTTTCGTCCAGTAAAGACTGATCCCTGATCAGTTGTTATACTTTCTGGGATTCCAAACCTATATATAATGTGTTTCTGAATAAACTCAATCACAGCCTCTTGATCCACATTTGCCAGTGGTATTGCTTCGACCCATTTTGTGAAATAGTCTATTCCTACCAAAATGTACCTTTGACCTTTAGATGACTTGGGGTGAATTTCTCCAATCAAATCTAATGCCCATCCCCTGAAAGGCCATGGTTTTACTATCGTACTTAATTCGTTTGCTGGAGCGTGTTGGATACCTGCTTGTTCTTGGCACTCTTGGCACCCTTTCGCAAACTCTATGCAATCCTTTAACATCGAAGGCCAATACATCCCATAACGAAACAAGAGCCATTTCATTTTGTGCCCTGCTTGATGTGCACCACATGCCCCACTATGTACGTTCGACAGAGCCAAATATGCTTCTGCTTCACCCAAGCATTTCAACAATACCCCTTCAGGAGTTTTCTTGAACAATTCATTTCCCATCAGAAAATATGACAATGCTCTATACTTGATTTTCCTGTCTGTATCCGTCGAAGGGTTTTTTAGGTAGTTAATAATTGGACTCCTCCAATCTGTGTCTGCCAACGAGTTTATATTTAGTACTTCGAATTGTTCTTTGTCGGCATAACCCAATTGTGAGTTCTCTAGATCACTTGGCGAAAGTTTAGTAAACATTGCTCTTCCTCTTACTTCAATCAATTCCTCCAACTTTTCTTTTGATACTTTATATCCTGAAGCTAATTGTGCCAAGTCGTTTGCTTCCTGGTTATTCACCCTTGATACGTGTTTTCCAGTGCTTGAAGTCTGTCTTCGTCCAAATCTACTAACTCATTCATCATTAACTCCCAGTATACGTTGGGAGGAATGTCTGCTTGTCTTTGTATTCTTACCGATTGCAAACATATCTCAATTGGGAGTACTGCATCATGTCCAAACGTCAACTGGAAAGGAGTTGTATTTGTAGCTTCTTTTGGAGATGTCCGACAAGCCCAGAGTGCTTGATCTAAAGTCTTATGCCAGTTCTTAGGTTTCTTTCCCACATGTTTCTTAATAAGGCCAATTATTATTTTGTTTGCTGCTTCAACCTGTCCATTTGCTTGAGCGTAATAAGGTGTAGAAGTAAATAACTTGAAACCTATTTCTCTGGCAAAGTCTTGCATTTTTCGTCCAGTAAAGACTGATCCCTGATCAGTTGTTATACTTTCTGGGATTCCAAACCTATATATAATGTGTTTCTGAATAAACTCAATCACAGCCTCTTGATCCACATTTGCCAGTGGTATTGCTTCGACCCATTTTGTGAAATAGTCTATTCCTACCAAAATGTACCTTTGACCTTTAGATGACTTGGGGTGAATTTCTCCAATCAAATCTAATGCCCATCCCCTGAAAGGCCATGGTTTTACTATCGTACTTAATTCGTTTGCTGGAGCGTGTTGGATACCTGCATGTTCTTGGCACTCTTGGCACCCATTCGCAAACTCTATGCAATCCTTTAACATCGAAGGCCAATACATCCCATAACGAAACAAGAGCCATTTCATTTTGTGCCCTTCTTGATGTGCACCACATGCCCCACTATGTACGTTCGACAGAGCCAAATATGCTTCTGCTTCACCCAAGCATTTCAACAATACCCCTTCAGGAGTTTTCTTGAACAATTCATTTCCCATCAGAAAATATGACAATGCTCTATACTTGATTTTCCTGTCTGTATCTGTCGAAGGGTTTTTTAGGTAGTTAATAATTGGACTCCTCCAATCTGTGTCTGCCAACGAGTTTATATTTAGTACTTCGAATTGTTCTTTGTTGGCATAACCCAATTGTGAGTTCTCTAGATCACTTGGCGAAAGTTTAGTAAACATTGCATTTCCTCTTACTTCAATCAATTCCTCCAACTTTTCTTTTGATACTTTTGTGAGACGCTGGCCTAAAGATCTAGAGGGGGGGGGGGGGTGAATAGATCTCACTAAGTTTTTACGGATTTTTCTACTGACTCGAGCGAAAGCGGTTCTGAATCGACTTGCGTCTATTCCGGACCGCTATTGCAAAGGTCGTATGTGTTTCAAAACCAAAAAGTAAGTGGAATTGATGGTGAAGTAATATGATGGCTAACCAATACGTTTAACAACTGAAAACCAATTAACTCCTAGATTGACAACTTTGATTTGCAATGCAGTAAGATTGGATTAAGCAAAAACACAAACACTTGGTGATACGTTCAAATTGATAGTGATTCAAGTTGTGGTGAATTGTGATGTTTGTGCAGAACTTTAATTCACAATTTTAACACTTGAATCGTTGATCAATTTTGCACTTATAACCAATTATGAACAGAAAGTAAAAGAGAAAGTAAAAGCGACAAGAACACGATATTTGTTTAGGCAGTTCGTCGATCGTCCTCGCTACGACTACGTCTGCCCCCAATTCCAAATTGAAATTGGGTAATCTTTCATTAATGTTGAAAGTAGTATATACAAAGAAGATAACAAAGCGATAAACGATAAACCAATTATGTCGATCCTTTGAATCTTCTTCCCCCTTAATCTTGAGCCAGATCAAGGTTATCCAAGAGCTTCACTTTGATTCCCTTCTGCAGTGTCTTGATTCCTTGAACTCCCCGTTCCTCAATCGTTACACTCAGCCGAATCCTCAATGAACGCCTCTTGATAAAAACCCCCAAGAACCACCCGTCGTGGAGGACAAAACCCGCAGATTTTATTCACCAACAAACCCCACAAACCTTCACCCACTAGGAATCTTCAATTCCGTTCCATGGACGTTATCGAACTCATCACTAACCCGCAACGCAAGAATGATTATGTGTAATTGTGTTGGAGATGATGAAGAACGAAGATGAGAAGCGTTTGTGTATCTTTCAGTCGTTGGTGTTGCTTGAATAATTACCCTTGCACAATATATATGATTGCATAACAGTTAGAACCAAGAAAAACTGATTTTTGAACTTTCTTGATCAGTTAGGTCGACCACTTGTAGTGCTTAGGTCGACCTAACAGAGCTTGCAGAATTTTGCTCCCAGTTAGGTCGACCTGTTGAAGGAGTAGGTCGACCAGAATCCTCTTCTGATGCATTCTGGGGACATTTTCACAGATTAGGTCGACCTAGTTGATGTGTAGGTCGACCTAACAGGCTGGTATGTAGAATTCATCAATTTAGGTCGACCTAAATGATGTGTGAGTCGACCTAGCAGGGATATATGAATTTTTCTCCATTTTAGGTCGACCTGGGTTGATGGTAGGTCGACCTAACTGCTGTTTTTCTGCCTTCTTCTTGTTTTGCTTGTATTGAGGCAACCTATAAACATATAAACATAATGGGTTGACCTATGAGTGATCAATGCTTGCTTTTCTTTAGGTTTTCTGCTTCCGTCTTGTTGTTTGAATGCTTATTTGAGTTTGCCATGAATCAAAAACATCTTTGAGTGTAATCTTGTATTCACAACTTTATATCCTGAAGCTAATTGTGCCAAGTCGTTTGCTTCCTGGTTATTCACCCTTGATACGTGTTTTAATTCCACATATTCGAATCTCTTGAGTAGCCTATTTGCGATGACAAAATACATGATTAAATTCTCTTTGATACACTTGTACTCCTTTGTCAATTGTTTGATGACCAATTCGGAGTCTCCTTTAATTTCGACTCTGGTTGCCCCCAATTCTAACAAAGCCTCAAGTCCAGCAATTAATGCTTCGTATTCAGCTTCATTGTTGGAGCATAATGGACCTTCGATTTTAAACTTGAGCTTTGTTGGAATTCCATCAGGAGAAATTATCAACATTCCAACCCCAGTACCCTCTCTATGCATTGAACCATCGAAGTATAACTTCCAAGGTTTTAAGTCCACATAATGCTGATGATTCTCAACCACCGCATGGTCGACAATAAAGTCTGACACAATCTGACCTTTCATTGCCTTGAGAGGCTGAAATATTAATGAATATTCAGTAAGGGCCAAAGCCCACTTGCCAATTCGACTATGTAGTATTGGCTTAGATAACATATGTTTAATAACATCACAATGAGATGAAACGTAAACATCAACTGGCTTTATATAATACTTAAGTTTGATACAGGAGAAATACAAACAAAGGCAGAGTTTTTCTATATCAGTATATCTAGTCTCTGCATCATTGAGTACTCTACTTAAGTAATAAATGGCTCTCTCGATGCCATTCTCATCCTCCTGGGCAAGCATGCTGCCTATTGTTTTATCTGATGCTGAAATGTATAGGCGCATGTGCTTCTTCCCATTTGGGGGAGACAGAATTGGTGGACAAGTCAAGTATTGCTTTATCTGATCGAAAGCTTCTTGATGTTCAGCACGCCATTCGAATTTTCCTTGCTTAAGCCGAAGTAGAGGTGAGAAAGCTTGCGTGCGTCCACTCAAGTTAGAGATAAATCTCCTTAAGAAATTTATCTTACCCAATAATGATTGTAGTTCTTTCTTCGTGGATGGGGACTTGGTTTCCCTAATGGCTTTCGTCTTGTTCTGGTTAATTTCTATCCCTTTTTTGTGGACTACGAACCCCAAGAAATCACCTGCCTGCACAAAGAAAGCACATTTAAGGGGGTTCATCTTCAAGCCATATTTCCTCATTCTTTCGAATGATTGGCTCAGATGATCGAGATGACCCATACCCGAGGTAGATTTTACCACAATGTCATCTATATATACTTGCATGAATGTTTCTATAAAGTCATGAAATATAGAATTCATTGCTCTTTGATAAGTTGCCCCAGCGTTTTTCAAACCAAAAGGCATCACAACCCATTCGTAAGTGCCTATTGCCCCTGGGCAACGAAATGCTGTCTTGGATACATCATCTTCTGCTATAAAAATTTGATTGTATCCCGAATATCCATCCAACATGCTCAAATACTCAAAACCTGCGGCTGAGTCTACTAGCATTTCTGCTACAGGCATGGGATACTCGTCTTTAGGAGTAGCTGCATTAAGGTCACGAAAGTCTATGCATACTCTTAATGAGCCATTCTTTTTAATTACAGGTACTATATTAGCAATCCACTCAACATACCTTGTAGTTTGGATAAATTTGCACCGTAAGAGTCTTTCGACCTCTGCTTTAATCTTCGAGTGAATCTCTGGCGCGAATCTTCTGGGAGTTTGCTTTATGGGCTTCTTTCCTTCTTTTATTGGTAATTTTAGTTCGACTAAATCCCTTCCTAGACCAGGCATCTCATCATAGTCCCAAGCAAAACAATCTCTGTTTTCTTTCAGCATTTTGATGACCGTTGCTTTCAATTCTGGTTCTAGTTTCGCGCTGATATATGTTATCCTTTTTTGATCATTGTCTCCAAGATTTACTTCTTCAAGTGGATCTTGGGCCAACATCTTTATATTCGACGCCATTGGGTCTTTTTCGAATCCCAAAGGTTCCTCGTCGTATATTGCATCCAACCTTTGGTTTGGTTCTTCTCTTATGATCTCTTCGTCTGGAGCCGTGTGTTCAGGGAGTTCGAAACTCGCACGTATCTCCAATTCTGTTATTCCTTCTTTGGTTAAAACTGCATCTATCTTTGTATTTGATAGTTCGGCTTCGAGAGCCGCCTTCCTTTTGTTCTCGGCCACATAGGCCGAAATCTTTTCGAAGAACGAAGACTCAGACATGATTAATGTCATCGTCCCAGCCTGTTGGCCGTACTGTCGGATAATTCTCCAATGGTGCTGTATCTGGTGGACCATCCATGATCTCTCTATCCCATTGGAATCCATTTGGGTGTAAAGTTAAATAGTACAATGCATTTTTATTTGGGGTATACATCTCTTCTGCAGCATGACAAGGGCCTATGTTTGCCAGGTTCCTGTCGAAGTTGGTTTTGTTCACCTGGTTGACCTCAGCCATGTAGTAACTCTGATCACCTTCGATATTCTCCACTATACCATCTTCTCTCCAAATTGTCACCCTCTGATGCATTGTTGAGGGCACAGCTGCTACCCCATGAATCCATTCCCTACCAAGCAAAAGGTTGTAGTTTGCCTTTGCTGGTATAACCATGAACATGGTTGGCCTGGTAACTGAGCCTACTGTCAAATTGACTTGAACAACTCCCAGTGTTTGTCCTATTTTGCCTTCGTAGTTAGATAAAACCATGTTATGTGGCCTTATATCCGTATCGAACATACCAATTCTTTTTAGCATGTATTGAGGCATTAGGTTCACTGCTGCTCCCCCATCAACTAGGACTTTATTAATGCCAACGTTCTCAATCTTAGCCCTGATATAGAGTGGCTTCAAATGATTTCGCATACCCTCATCAGGCCTTTCGAAGAAAGCATTCTGTTCTTCTACTGCACCATTATTCAGCACATAGTAACACACAGGTTTGTGTTTTGTCATTTCTTCGATATCAGCCTCTTCACAGTCTTCTACTTCAGTTTCCTGATTAAACTCGTGAGGGAGTACGGAAACAACATTGCAATTCAAGTTTATAGATGACACTCCATCAGAATCAAAATCATTTGTCATTCTATCCTCTTCTTTCCAGGAATTTGAACGCATCTTTTCTTCTTCATCCAAGAGTTTTTCAGCTTCGAATAATCTGCGTTCCACCGGAGGTTTGTTTGACTTTGCCCCCTGGTATGGGACTTGGTTGCTACTAGATTCTCCAGCTTCTCTTGGCCTGTATTCCTTCTGAGCCTTTTTTATTCTCTGATGCCTTCTCCACTGGGACCGAGACATAGGATTTTTTCCTTTATAATTCTCCAATCGATACGCCTCTCGATTTGGTCTTTGAAATTGTTTCCTATATGCCATTGCAGTTCTACCACCTTGGTCCCAACTTCGCCATTTGTTGGTTCTTGCATCAGCTTGCACCCACCTATCCCTTGGCGCATCTGCAGGGATTCTGAAAGTTACCCTTCGAGTTCTGGGGTGTGGGCTATCAGGCCTCTTTGTTGGAGTCCATATGTCGAAACCGTACAGGTTAGGACGCAACCCCTGAGTTTCTTGACTCATGTAGCAATACACACGTTCGAATGATCGTGCTAGCATTTCGTCATAGACTGCCCCACATCTTGGGCAGAGAGCAACTTCAGTGTTTTCTTTGTGGCATCTGACCAAAAATCCTACCAAGCTTTCCTCCATCTTTGGGTACAGTTGTAGTAGGGGATTTGGCTCTCTTCCTGGGTGTTCCCACCTTTCGCGTCGAACCCTTTCGAAGTTGGCTTCGACCCTTCGATTCAGCATGATCGAACACCTTGGACACATCCATTGCTTACCACCATTTCTCTCGTGGCAATTCCAGAGATATTCTTTGAGGCTTTCGGTTCTTGGAGGAACTTCGATGCCCCCATTTTGCCTCGTCAGCCATGTCTCTAGTTCGCCAAATTCAGACACTGGTCGTCTGGCGCTGACCATGTTAACCGCTGCTGGAGGAACTTCAGAGATCTGGATTTTCTGGAGTTTCATCCTGAGGTCTTCAGTGGCCTCACTGTTTTCTTCCTTCGATGCTTCAGTTATTTCTGTCTTGGAAGATTCTTCAACAACAGTGTTGAAGACTATTTCACCTTTTAGGCTTTCAGTAGCCTGCTTTCCATTGAACATTGCTTTAGTCTCCACAACTTCAACTTCAGATGCCTCCACCATGTTGATATCTTCTACCTCGCAGAGGCTAGCGTCAGCAATGTTCAGGGGATTGGTATCGACCCTCATATGACTCTTGGTCTTGTCAGCAAACTTCAACCTTCCATCATTGAGAGCATTTTGAATTAGATCCCTGAAAAGAAAACATTGAGAAGTTTTATGGCCTAAAAACCCATGATATTTACAAAAACCTCTTTTCTTCCGTTGTTCCAACGGAGGAATTTTTGAATTTGGAGGTAGTATCATTTGGCCATCTTTTACCAATAAATCAAATATTTCATCACACTTGGTAATGTCGAATGTATAAGTTTTCTTAGGGAACCTATCATTCTTATCGTTTTCTACTGGGTTTTTTCCATTTGCAGGATTTAGCAATTTGCAGGCGTAAGGTGGCGCTTCTTTCAATTCAGCCAAGTCTATTTCGACTTCTTCAGGGCTATATGAGTCATTGAAAGACTCATCATCAGCGTCCTCGGCTTCGACGTACGCTACTCTTTCTTTCTTATAACTTTTATTCGCCCTAACTTTTTCTGCCTTCAGGCGTTCGACTTGTCGAACCCTGTCTGCTAATTGGGCCATGTCCCTAAGGTATTGGGTATCTAGTTTCTTTCTTATTGAATAATCTAGACCACCTGCAGCCATTTCGAAAAGTTCATGCTCTGGGACTGTTGTAAAACACCTTGATTTCAACAAACGGAACCTATTTAAATAATCATCAATTGTTTCTGTGAATTTTCTTTTAACACTGGCCAATTCTTTCAAACTTATCTTAGTTTGACCCATGTAGAATTGCTCATGGAAAAGCCTTTCCAAGTATGCCCATGCATCTATCGAATTTGGTGGCAAAGTAGTAAACCAAATGAAGGCATTCTTTGTCAGCGAACTAGGGAAATATTTGATCCTTAAATCCTCGTTTCCCGCTAAGTCTCCTGCTTCTGTCAAATATCTAGCAATATGTTCCACCGTTGACTCATTAGTTTCGCCTGAAAATTTTGTAAATTTGGGTACCTTAGTGCCCCTAGGCAATTCTGTCTGCATGATATAATCTGATATAGGGGATGTATAGTTTGGACGTCTAAGTCCAGTACTAAGGACATTATTGGCCATAACCCTTTCTATCATGGCAGTTAAGTTATTTTCTGTAGCCAGATTTTCTCTTCTGACTCTTTGAACAACCTCATCTGGGTGTTCGTTCCTACCCACAATCCTTAATCTGGGTCGCTCCTCCTCCGTTTCTTGTCGAACGGGGACGGCTCTTTGATTTGAAGCTTCTAAGTTAATTACTGGAGTTCCTTCGAATATCTCTGTTCTTCGTGAGGGGCCTACATCCCTAGTGGCTGTCCTAGATGACGGAACTATATCTTGTACACGTTCCAAAATGGGCCTCTCTTCTTGATTCGAAGGCTGTTTGTCTTTCCTTTTAGGTGGTGTTATTCCCATGAATTCCGCCATTCGATTCATTTGAGATGATATCTTTTGGAAAGTCTCCATGTTTTCTCTATTTGTAGTAGTAACATTTACCATTAGTGGGCTTAAAACTGAAGTCAATTCTCTGGCCAAAACCCCTACCATATCATGGTTGCTTGCATCCATTTCTTGTCGAAATGCTGCTTGATTATTTGTGGTAAAGTGGGGCACCTGGGTAGAAAAACCAGTGTTATGTGCACTTCGACCCACTGAACTAACATTCGGTGAAAATGTCGCATTGTTAGTTGGGGCATATATAGATCCTGCCCCTCGTACGCCTGTTCCATATGGGTATGGCATTCCATATGAACTATTTGGTCTCCATTCGAAGGCGGAATTCGTGCCTTGACCAGACAAATTATTTGCAGCATTTGTCGAGGCAAACAATACGTCCTCTGCGCTTGTGGATGAGGGTGCGGTTGTCGACACTGAAACTGGAATAGTCCCTGAAAGCCCTGTATTATTTTCAGGCAAAGCCTGGGAATTATCTGCAGGTCTCGATCCATTTGGACCCGTTGCATCTCGTGTTCCTTGAGTAGAAGTCGAATTTGCCGCTCCTGATCCTGAACCTTGTGGGGGATCTCGATCACCCCCTGCACTGGCCGTAACGACCATTTTCTTGTTGTACCTTCGTTTGGGAATCGGTTGTGCACTGTTCTTTAATTTACCGTTCCTAAGGTTCATACAAGATCTTGATATTGTCTAGACAAAAATAAAGCAATTGATTAAAACAATCTGCTTGACACTGTCCCACTGGGCGTGCCAATTTGTTTACGGTGATTTCCGGTAAACAACCGCTAGTCTTCCAAACTATAATAAATATGATTTGGTTACTCGCAGGATCGACTAGATTGATCCTAGGACACATAGTCAAGAAGATTGTTATCAATGTTCATTCGAACCATATTCATGATTCGTCTTCTTCAATAAGCGTTGTTCGATTAAAGAACAAATAGTCTTGATAATCACTTTGTTATATATAAATGTGACTTTAACGAAAGGATAAGTGATATAACATAGAAAATTAAAAGGACTATTGAAACATAAAGAATCTTAAACTGCAGAAATGTTAAAGACTTTGAAAGTAAATAACATGAAAGTAATTCGAAAGTAAATGACATTAAAGTAAAAATACAGAAATGTAAATGGCAAGAAGTAAACGAAATGCAGTAATTCTGGAAGATATTTAAAAACAAAAGATAATACACATGTATTAAAGTGGTGGTGTCATACGTACATTTTCTCAGCGAACTCTTTCTCTTAACACTTGATACTTGAGTAAATATGTGAGTGATTTGTACAAAATGAACACACAGAATCCTAACATTAAGACTCCTATTTATACTAGTTTCGACCTTAACGGTCCTACACTAATCTGCTGCCACGTTTCTCATAAGAACTTCTAGCGACGCCATCTGTTATTTGGACAGTTACGAAACCGTCTTCGAATTTCAAATCTTCCCGCCTGAGTCTGTCTTCGACGCGTGGCAGTGTATTAAACAAACACTACGAAAAACACGCTAAGTAGTAATACTAGAATATATTTATAAATTTGTCTAAGTCCCCGAAGACACATACTTTTCATTAGCTTTCAGTATTCATTATCTTCATAGCGAACTTAGAAATCTTTACTCTCGAAGCATGACCATCAGTAGCCATTCTTTTATTTTTAAGGGATGGCTATCAGTAACCATCTTTCCTTCGATTTTCTACTTCTTCGAAGGACAAATACTACAAAACGAAATCTTCAGCTAACAGTATGTTACAAGCTATGCTTAGGTTCTGAACTTGTCTCCCCTTTGCACTGAAGTGTTATAGCTCTTATATAAGCATTGAAGTGCTTAAGAACTTGTGGTGTCGTTTTCTTTACCTCCCCGTTTCACTTGGGAGGACGGCACGCTAAACCCTTCACGCGAAATTTGGAAGGAGAATGCGCCCGTGGTGGGATGAATTTTATTTCAGTTCTTCCTACGATATCACACGAACTTTCTTATTTGTCCTACGAGTAGGAAAGGGGAAAAAGATCTCAACTAAACCCTAGGAGTTTGCTAAGTGTGGGGATTTACACCTAGACTAGAAATTCTGGAGTCCGGGAGGTCGGTTATACATAGGGAAGTGTTTAAACACCCTACATATCTGTAGTACTCTACAGGAACCTTCTCTGTGTCATTGTGTTTGTGTTTGCTGCTAATGATTGGGAAAGTTTCTCCTTTGTGTTAGGAGAAAGAATTGAATTGATTTTAAAAGACAGACAGATAGATAGACTGACTATTTTTGGTATTTTATTAGCTCGCTGAGGTTCCTTGTGAACCTCATGCCTACATATCCCTAGTGGAAGTCAGAGCTTAATGTAGTTCGGGGAACTAACTAGGGAAATTGATTGTTTTTTTGGTGCCTTGCTTGAAGCTCAAGGTTGAAGCTTGGAATTAAATCTCTGTTTACAGTAAAGAGACATGAAATTATCTCTACAGAGAGGTATTTGTACTATTCTACCACAAACATTTAAAGGAGTGACAGAATAACTGAATTCATTTCATTCAAGAGGGGGACCTTACTTGTGTGTGTGCAAGTATGCCAGTCAGATGCCTCTTAAATGAAAGAAAGATGCTCGTCCAAATTAGGGAAAGTGTACAAGTCTGGGGATGTGCTAGAGCATGTCTTTCAGAGTCCTAAATGGGAGACTTTGATTGAAATTGAAATTGAAATGTTTGTTTGTTTGAATGTGGTAGAGTAGTAAAAATATCTCTTTATAGAGATAAGCTATGTCTATCTACTGTATGAAAGATTTGACTTTAACTGGCTTGTATGAGGCCCAAGCTTGAGGCTTTTTGATTGATTAATTAACATTATTGACTCTGGGAGATGACTCCATTGGGGGTTAATTACAAGGTATTTTAGTGTTTTGTACAAAGCCCAGAATTGAGGCTGACTCTACTTGGAGAATGTTTATTTGATGGATTTTATTTGGTGTTCTGTACAAAGCCCAGAATTGAGGCTGACTCTACTGAGGGAGACTCTATTTATGTGCCTTGTATAAAGCCCAAGGTTGTGGCTGACTGTTGCTAGGGAAAACATTATTTTCTGCCTTGTACAAAGCCCACAGGTTGTGGCGGACTCTTAAATGAATTAAGTATGGATGACTATATGGGGAAAGATCCTAAGGGTTAGGAATCTTTGACACATGAAAGATATGGTTTATCTGCCTTGTACAAAGCCCAAGGTTGCGGCTACTGAGTGATGAAGGACTCACTGGGGAGACTCTATTATCTGCCTTGTACAATGCCCAAGGTTGAGGCTGACTCTTGACAGGGGAGTTTTATTGTTTGGGTGCCTTGTATGAAGCCCAAGGTTGAGGCTAACTGTTTTTGTTGGTTTTGACTCTATTGAGGAGATTTTATCTATTAAAAGACTGTTTTTTGATGGAAGCTAACCCTTTCCAGGGATTTTGACTCAGCTGGTGAATTTGTCTGTTAAAAGACTGACTTTATCATGTTTTTGGAGGCTGACCCTTTCCAGGGGTTTTGACTCTTTTGGGGAAATTATCTCCTAAGAGAATGAAATCTATTTATTTTTTGACATTTATTAATTGACTTTGGAGGCTAACCCTTTCCAGGGGTTTTTATTGAAATGATGGATTGATTTTAATTGACTTTGGAGGCTAACCCTTTCCAGGGATTTTTATGATGTGATGGATTGATTTTAATTGACTTTGGAGGCTAACCCTTTCCAGGGGTTTTTATTGAAAAGTGGATGGCAGAAAGATTATCTAGAGGAGACTCTTTGTTTAAAGCCCAAGATGAAGGCTGACTCAATGCTGAGGATGACCAAAACATAGATCCTAGACTCTACTAAGGAGGATTGATGAAGATAAGGGTGACAGAGACTGTCCATGTCTCTCATTCCAAAGATGTACTCAATGTGAAATTGAGACAAACTTAGCTTGTTTTAAGTCTGGTTTAAATTGGAAGAAACTCACCAGGGTAGGCTAAAAGGTGACTAGAGACCTGTTCCTATGTTTATAAGAAACCTGATGGGTCCTTGTATACAAGCTCAAGAGGAAGCTGGAAATGCTTTTAAGAAGCCTGTGGGTCCTTGTACAAAGCCCAAGAGGAGGCTAGAAATGCTTTTAAGAAGCCTGTGGGTCCTTGTACAAAGCCCAAGAGGAGGCTAATCGAGGGTCCTTGTTATAGCACAAGAGAAAGCTATGTGGTTTTGAACTTATTTTGGCTCTAAGCAAATGGGTAAGAGGTTTCACCGGGAATAATTCCTCTTTGGGTGGATGTGTCCTATTACTTTTGGATTCTAAGGTTTTTGCCAAGATGTTTCACCGGGAATAATTCATCTTGGGGGTTTGAACTACAGATCTCTAATTAGGAAAGAGCCTTCACCGGGAAGACATTCTCAATCCTAGGTCATATTCCTATAATATATATATAGTTTAACTGTCCTAAGGTTTATACTCAAATGTAGTTCTAAACTAATATATGCACAGTTTATATTTGACAGTAATTTAAATAAAGACTGTAAATTGAAAGCTTGTAAAGCCTAACCTGGATGGAGTGGAGGCCATTGAAGAAGTATGTACAGAGCCTCGACAGTAATTTTTGTTGTTTTTGTTGATAACAGTTGAATGTATATGATAAACAGTTAATGGTTTTTAAAAAACAGAAGAAGTGAAGATGGACAAAGGTCACATAGGTATCTGAAGAGTTTCACCGGGAATAATGCCCTTCAAATACCAGAAGAATGTTTTTGAAAACAGAAAGAAGATTTTGAAAATACAGTTTTGAAAACAAGCTAAGAAGAGAAGGTTTTTGGGACTTATACTCTATTAGAGGCCCACTTAAAAATGATTTACTGTTTATGAAAACAGTTGAAGAAAAGATTGAAATGATATAAGGTTTTGTTGTTTGAAAACCTTAATCATCTGTTTAATCGGAGATTGAAAACAATTTTGTAGATTGACAAAAGTCAACTTAATTAAGGCAAAGATGAAATCTATACCTAATTAAGACCTAAATAAATAGGGTTTTTATCATAACATTATTCACAAAGTAATTAGGTTAAAACAAAATGAATATATATATTTTAAAGTATTTAAGAAAACATTTAAAACATACTATTTTAAACCTAATTAAAATACATGAAATAAATAATATTTTTATGATTTTTTTGATTATTTATAAAATATATATATTAATCAACAAGTGTTTAAAAAATGAAGTCAAAATGAATTAATTTGATAAGTTAAATAATTGGTTAAAGTTGTGAAGAAAATGAAGAGGAAAAGTGATAAAAAATAATGTTTTGGCCTCACCATGGTTTGAACCCACGCCCTTGAAGCCAACAATCAAAACACACACCAATCAGCCAACGCGCGCATGGTGTTATAGAAGGGAATCCATTGCAATATGTATGTTGTCTAATGCATAGAGGAGAAAAAAGAAATAAAATCAAAAGGTCTGGGGCGAGGGGGATTCGAACCCCAGACCTTGGGCACGCGCAACACACAAACACTCTTTACCACTGGGCTATAACGATTTAGTCGTTTATGAAACAACTACCATTCAAAATAAAATAAACTTTAGCCCTGGATTTGAACTTTGCGCGCCACCACCATTGTTGTCTTCAACCTCTAGCTTTTGGATTTTTGAATTTCTGAACTCTCTCAATTCTCAACCATTTGCAAAGATGTAAAGACCAAACTTGCTCTAAATTCTCTCACGATTTCAAATATGTAACTAACATGAATTTATATTAACTACATCTACTGAATTACCTAAAATACGTGAAGAACCCTAAAATTTCAAAATCAAATTAAATGACTATACTGAAAGATAAATGGATGATGATAGAGGGTTTTCAATCCTCTGATGATGCTGAACAAGATAGAATCGAGCTATTTCACAAAAGGTACTTAAATTAGAGAGGTGAAGTTCAGAAACTTACCTCTGAAAATGGAGATCGTGAGGATGATTGAGAGCACCTGGGTTTGAATGAATGATCTCAATAGCTTCCCTGAGACTCAATGATGCTAACTGGATGCTTATTGTAGCCTGAATCCTTCTGAATTGTTCTATGGACCTCCCTCGATTTGAGCTTCAAGTGGACATGGAGGTTGTTGAATCCTGAGTTACAGATGAGCTGCAGCCATCTGGTTAGCTTCACTATGACCTGAGGAGTGTGTCTGGATGATTGGCTTGCCTTGAAACCTTCTGAATCACTCCATGGACCTCCAACTGCAAGTGCTCCAAAGTGAGAGCAACAATGGTGTTCCTCCCCCTACAGAAGTGATCCAGGTGCTTGGATCACCTCAAATGACCTCCCTTGAGATGTTAGAATGCTCACTTCCCAAAGATAAGCTTTGGTTTGAAGAAATCGATTCTTCTTGCCAAAGAACTTTGAAAAACAATGAACAAGAGGAGAGAAGGAGAAAGCAAGTAATATGGTTGCTTTGGTGTATTTTTGAATGAGGAATGCATCTGTATTTATAGGCAAATGGATCAGTATAGCTGCAGAGGAGTGAGCTTCCTTAGTGAAGTTGATTTGCTTTCTTAGCCATGAAGGAATTTTGCAAATATCTCTTATGCAATGATGAGAATTTTGATTCCATTTGATCAATCCCCTAGCCCTCGATTTTGCTTGATCTTAGGGGACAATTCTGAGCCAGAAATGAGCTCTAATTGGTTGGTGAGAAGATTCCTTGGGTGATTCATCAATTTGCCATAAATTCACAAATGTAATCATTACATAATCACATGTTCTTGTTTTTAGAATCTTCTTCAATCCTTATGGCATGGTGAAAATGAATGCATGGCATGGTTTCAGATGTGTTATGGGTCGTGTAGCATCCATAAGAGAGGTTATTTGCACAAAATTTGCAAAGTCCAAAAGTGTCCATGACCTATAATTTTACTTCATGAGGCCAACTTTGAACAAGCATAACTCCTAGCTCAAATTGAATTTGGAGAAGGTTGAACACAATTTGGAAAGCCCTAAACATCTACTTCAAATCATTAGTTTATGTCTTCTTCAGAATCATTTAGGAAATTTGTGAAAAATGAGCCTAAAGTTGGATGAAAACTAGGTTAAAACACTTAGAAAAATTTCTAAGTGTTTATGACCTAAACTTCAAAATTTCCAAAACTTCATAAATGGTTGATCTTTTGAAAAAAGTTCCTTTGTAAGATGTTGTTTTATTTTGCAAGATCTACAACTTTCATGTTGGAAGTTTTTTGAGTTGTGTAGGTGAAATTTTGAGATCTCACCATGCCTTCAAAAACCCTAATTCCCGACTTTTCGCTCCTTGATGAATTTCTTTGAATTTCTTTGGCCAAATGACTTTGACATCCATATATTGATGATATTGATCTTTGAAAGTCATTTTTTGACCAAAAACCTTAAAAGTCAATGATGATCCTTCACAGTTGACTTTTTCCTGACAAAGTGAATTTTTGGGCTTTTGTGTAGAAATAAGATCTTCTCCACAAATGGATGATATAAATGGATTATATGGAGGTAGTAGAGATCCTTGAATCATGTCTTTGAGTTTTGGATTCATGCCCTGATCAGAAGTCAACTATCTTGGTGAATTAGGTCAAAACCCTAATTTGTCGACCATGTGAAAGTAATGACTGTAGACTTTGAATTGAAGTGTGATGTCCAGTAGACCTTGTAATATGAGTTATTTGAAGATGATTGATGTCTTTGAATGACCCTCTGAGGTTTTTTAGGGTTTCCCAAATGTGATCCCTGATTTCAGTCCTTGATAGGCTCAGAACCCTAGTCTGGCGACCTGAGTAAACCTGTACTCATATGACTGGATGTCTAATCAATCATAGATGAGAAAAGTGAAGTCTTTGAGCCTCATGATTGTATTAGGGACTAATCCTTGTATTGATTGATCCTTTGCCTGAGCTTTCTTGTCTTTGAGCATCCTCGATTAGGTACCAGATGGAGAAATGACTGCTCTGGGTACTTGTCTTGACCTGATGAAAAATCCTGAAGATATGTCATCTCAGGGGGGTCAAAAATTGGGGTATGACAGAACTAAGCTAGAAAGCATTAAGTGCTTTTGTTGAATTCTTGACTTTTTCAACACATGTGGCTTTGCATTTAAGCTATCATGGCTTGACTTTCCACTCTCCTTCTGCTGTACTTGGCTTGGGGCAGAGTTTTTGATTGATTCCTTGATGAGTCATGCTTAGAAATTAAGCTATGCATTATCCTTCCATTTTCCATTTTCAATTTAATTTTAAATGGGATAAAATTAAACCAAAAATGAATAAAAATGATGTGGGCTTTGTCTTGGTCGTGGGAGGCCCATTATATCATGTTAAACATGTTTGAACTATGAAAAATTGGCCCCATTTGGAAAAAATACATTTTTGATCAATGTTGGTTTCATGCATTTTCCCAAAATTTAGCCAATTTCAACAAGGTGTAAATCCCTCAATTTTTGTCATATGAAGGAGATATTGCACTTTTTTGAAACCTCAAAGAGTCCTCTAACCAATGTCTTTGGTCTCATGTCAAAATGATTTTTGATGCTCCTTGTGTGTCCTTTTGAAAAAAGTGTCTTTTTGTTGACTTTGAAAATGACCTGTAATGTCTTGATTCATATTTTTCAAATGGTGAATCAAATGGCCATGGTACCAATTGCATTTGAAAGATAATTGAATTTCCTTCAAAATAAGCTTTGGTTTGAATTTTTTGGATGAAGGATGAGAGAGTTATGACCAGTCAAAGTTCAGTTGACTTTTTAGGAGAAAACCCTAATTTTGAATCTTAGGGTTTTGTTGATTTTTGATCTTTCCTTGATGAATTATGATCATCCAATGATCAAATGATGATTCCTTTGACAAAATATGGATGTTGACAAAAAATTTCATTTTTGACTGTCTGTTGACTTTTTTGGTCAAACGGGTCGTCTGTTGACTGTTTGAGCTGCTGACTGTGCGTCTGAGTGAATTGAAGGTTGAAAATTTGTATGGTGGTACTTTGAGATATATGGAGGAACATGAAATCCATTTGAGGTCTCAAAAACTTGTTTCTCCTGAAAAAACAATAAACCCTAATTAGGGACTGGTTGTGTAGGAGACAGTTAAGCGTACCTGATTTTTGTGCAGTGCTGAGTCTCTGCTAATCATGTGATATTCAGAAGACTTCTAGAACAAAAATCTTGGAATTTTGAATTGTAAAAGTTTGATTTGATTGATGGTACAAAACACGGAGAATTGCACTGTCAGCGGTTTGACTGCCAACTGACTGTTCAGCCATTAATGAAGCAGTTAGAGTGAAAAATCAACAGTCGAAGTTAATTTTCTTTTTGTTGTTTTTGTTTTATGTGAAAGATGAAAGTTTATTTACATGACTTGTTAAAAAACACAGACATAATAAATAACTAATATTTACTATACGCGAGCAAAATTACCGATAACCCTGAAAATCATTTAATGCACAGAAAAATAAATATTTAACTGGCAGAAAACACACAATATATTATCTGAATAATTAAGCAACATTATGACAAATAGTACAACATTTAATACTGACAGTACAAACATTACATACTATAATGAACGGTACGACGAGTAAACGGTACATTTAAGAAAATAAGAGATACGGCAAACTTTAAGAATGACGATTAATAACCCATGCTATGACCAACAGAAAATAGATGATCGGGAGTGTAACCATCGCAGGTCCACATTTTTTAGGACTATGCAGACAGAAGAAGGACATGATCACCGTAGCAATGGTGATGACCATAAGAAAACATGTTTCCATCCGCTTCGCCATTTTGCCGGGGAGGAAGAGAGAATGGATATGAAGTAGAAATTTGAGAGATGAGTTAGAATTTGATGTGAGATTTTATGAAAAAAAATGAGAGGTATTTATAGAATGAAAAGAAGGATAGAGACGTTGGGGAATGAAGTGATTCCGTACAAAAGGAAGATTTGAGTGGAAGTAAGATTTGAAAGAAAGTGTATGATAGTGTTGGAAAAAGAGAGATGTGTAGAATAAAGTTAGGATTTGATTTTTGAAAAAGAGATTTGAAAAGAGATTTTGAAAATAATGGAATATAGTACAAAAGTTAGTGGGAAACAAAAAAATTAGTAATAATTTACCTGTTACCAGTACAGTCTGAATCCCGGACTCTGCGCCTGCAAAAGATTTAACTCTGTACCAATTGCGTCAGTACTATTTATCTGTAAATAAATATCAAATAAATAGCGTGTGTGAAGTAATAAACAGTAACTGGCGTTTGCGTAAGAATAAATTCAACAGCGAGCCAAAATACTGTATAAAAAATTCTAAAAACTAAGTATTTCATATGTCAGGATATTTATGAAATAAAAATCCATGATTATATGAAACTCCTAATTTTTAGATTGAAGTTTTCTTGAAAAAAGATGCGGGCAAATTTTGGGGTATAACAGTTGCCCCTATTCAATATTCTTAAACCTGAAGAGATTGTTTGAAATCTGAAGGTAGAAGATGATTGAATATTTTAGATGCCCTGAAAATTTGCACTTACCTCCAACGGGAGTGATGCTGGAAGTTTGTCTTTGAACGTTGTCTGAGAAATGTTGTTGGAAGATTGAATCATTACCTGAGATGGGCTTTCCAGATGCCATCTGGCAAATGTATTTGATGGTTTGTTCACCAGAATGAATCCATTGATTATATCTTGATGAAGGATTTGAAAACCTCTGCGTTGACTGTTCCGGAACCGTCCAAGGTTACCGCTTTAAGTCTAGGAGGATGATCGTTATGGAACTGTCCAAAGTTTTTCCGCTTTAGATTTTGAAAGTTGATCGTTGTGGAACCGTCTGAGGTATCAGCTTTAGATCTTCGATGGTAGATCGTTCTGGAACCGTCTGAGGTATCAGCTTTAGATCTTCGATGGTAGATCGTTCTGGAACCGTCTGAGGTATCAGCTTTAGATCTTTGTTGGTAGATCGTTCTGGAACCGTCTGAGGTATCAGCTTTAGATCTTTGTTGGTAGATCGTTCTGGAACCGTCTGAGGTATCAGCTTTAGATCTGCGTTGCTTGTTTTTTGAGTTGATAAGTAATTTGAAAGGAGAGATCTCTTCAGAACGAATCCTTGGCTTGATTATATCTGAGAGGACTGCTTATTTGAATAGAGTTCAAGGGGAACACTGCATGTGATTGAGAACATCTTTGTTGAAGACGTCCGTCTGCCTGAAAAATCAAGTTAGTGATATGCAATGGCATGATGTATGTAATGCATGAGATTCTGTAACTAAAGGAGAAATATGCATGTTATGTATGCGTTTGTCATGAAATATTATATGCTGTGTATGAATATGTGTATGACGTATGATGTATGATGTATGATGTATGATGTATAATGTATGATGTATGATGTATAATGTATGATTGGGAAAATAAATCCCAGCTAGTCAGTCATCTGGAGATGAAGGTATTGTGATTGTTGATGATCTTTTGTCGTCTTGTTTGAGTACCCTCGGCTGGGAACCTTTTTTGAGAACCATGGTACTCTGTTGAAGGATCTTTGACTACCGTTCGGGGATGAACGGTAATTGGAAAGTTCTGATTTTGATGCCCTTTAAAGTGGGAATGAGGAAGATGCATAATCCTCCGATGCACTATTTGACCAAGTCCTGGTGTGGAGACCACACCTTCTGGGGATAACAATCTGGAACAGCCCTGCTGGGGAATAAGATTTCTCGAATCACTTTGTTGGAGAGAAAAATCTTATTGAGGAATTTGTTGAGAAATGCATCTCTGTTGGAGATTTTTCTTCTGATGCTGGTTTCGGGATGATGTCCAAATGATTGGGACATTACTTGAATGTTATTCCTGTTTTTCCTAGTAAACATCAATCATATTCAAATGCACATGTTCATTCAAAATTATCATTGGGACGTTTACGTATTCAAAACAGAAAAAAGTGAAAATGTTGATTTTGAGCCTAAGATGCATTGATTTTTGAAAAAGAGCCATGATAGGCTGATTAGTACAAGGAAACAAAAATCCTAGTAGTAGGAAATTGTCATAAAGTTTTGAAAAGAGTTTATAAAGATAAATAGCTATGTGAAAACAATCTAGTCAAGTTTCAATTCTGCTATTGCCAATCTGTCTTCGAGCATCTCATCCCTCACTTGTTGCAAGAAAGTAATTGGACTGATCGGTGTCTTTGATGTGTTGAATCTTGAAGGTGAATAGGCAGCTATACAGAACATAGTTGTACGCTTTATTCCCTAACTTTTGCCTAGGCTGCTTTTTCAGGTTTTCAGCCTACCGGGATAGTATTTATTTAGTCTCTAATTTTTGCCTGGATCGCCCTTTCGGGTTTTCGATCCACCGAGACGCTCATTTTTTGCCTAAGTTGCCCTTTCAGGTTTTCAACTTAGCGAGCTTTTCTTTAAGCGAAGTACTTTTTGACTATGTCCGCATTCACAGGGTGTGGGAAATCCTCGCCATCCATGGTAGTAAGCAACATGGCACCGCCGGAGAATATTTTCTTGATTACGAATGGTCCCTCAGAAGTGGGAGTCCACTTTCCCCTGGGATCACCTTGTGGTAAGATGATGCGTTTGACAACCAAGCCACCAGTTTGGTATGCATGACTTTTGACTTTCTTGTTGAAGGCTTTGATCATACGCTTTTGGTACAACTGACCATGACAAATAGCTGCGAGCCTCTTCTCATCAATCAAGTTTATCTGGTCCAACCGGGTCTGAATCCAATCGTCTTCGTCTAGATCGGCTTCTTTCATAATCCTTAGGGAAGGAATCTGAATTTCAATTGGAAGAACTGCCTTCGTACCATAGACTAAGGATAATGGAGTTGCCCCTGTTGAAGTACGCGCATATGTGCGATAACCATGAAGAGCAAAAGGTAACATCTCATGCCAGTCTTTGTAGGTTACTGTCATCTCTTGTATGATTTTCTTGATGTTTTTATTGGCAGCTTTCACTGCGCCATTCATCTTTGGTCGATATGGAGAAGAATTATGATGTTTGATCTTGAACTGTGTGCAAAGTTCAGTAATCATTCTGTTTTTTAGATTTGTGCCATTGTCTGTGATGATCCGTTCAGGGATGCCATACCGACAAATGAGATTGTGCTTGATAAATCGGGCCACAACATTTTTGGTGACAGAAGCAAAAGAAGCTGCTTCTACCCATTTAGTGAAGTAGTCGATAGTGACCAGGATAAAACGATGTCCGTTGGAGGCAGTAGGCTTGATTTCTCCAATCATATCAATACCCCACATTGCAAAAGGCCAAGGAGCCGTCAGGACGTTTAACGGGACTGGAGGTACATGTACCCTGTCTGCATATATCTGGCATTTGTGACAGGTTCTGGAATGATGATGGCAGTCTGTCTCCATGGTAGACCAGTAATACCCTGCTCTGAGGATCTTTTTAGCCATTGTGTGTCCACTTGAATGAGTACCAAAGGCACCATCGTGTATGTCTTCCATAATCTTTTCTGCTTCCTTCTTGTTTACACAACGAAGTAAAGTCGAGTTATGGTTGCGTTTGTATAGGGTCCCATTACTTAGGAAGAATTTGGCAGCAAACCTCCTTAGAAACTTTCTGTCGTTAATGGATGCCCCTTCAGGGTACTCTTGAGCTTCGAGATATCTTTTTACTTCATGGAACCATGGTTTTTCTTCCGGTCCTTCGGCATCAATCTCATTGCAATAGGATGGTTCATCTTGTCTGTAAATGGTGATCATCGGCGCCTCATTGTCCCACCTGACTTTGAACATGGATGACATGGTAGCTAAGGCATCAGCTAGTTGATTTTCCTCGCGTGGGATGTGTTCAAAAGTGATCTCTTCAAAGTAAGGAATCAAACTTAGCACATATTCTTTGTATGGAATTAGGTTCGGGTGCTTCGTGTCCCATTCCTCTTTGACTTGATAAATCACAAGCGCCGAGTCTCCGTAGACCTCCAGGAACTTGATTCTTAGATCAATTGCAGCTTTGAGACCTAGAATACATGCTTCGTACTCGGCTATATTGTTAGTGCAGTTGAAGCATAATCTGGCAGTGAATGGTGTATAACCTCCTGCGGGGGATATGATTACAGCTCCGATGCCATTGCCAAGTGCATTAGAAGCTCCGTCAAAAACCATAGTCCATCGGGATCCTGGCTCGGGTCCTTCTTCCGGTCCTGGTTGTTTGTAGTCATTGACTAGCATAATGTCTTCGTCTGGGAAGTCGAAGTTCAATGCTTGATAATCATCCACTGCTTGATGAGCCAGATGATCAGCTACCACACTTCCTTTGATTGCTTTTTGTGAAGTGTATTGAATGTCATATTCTGTTAAGATCATTTGCCATCTTGCTATTCTTCCAGAGAGAGCAGGTTTTTCGAACACGTACTTGATAGGATCCATTTTGGAGATTAAGAAAGTGGTGTGATTTAGCATATACTGTCTTAGTCGACGAGCCGCCCATGCTAAGGCACAGCAAGTTTTTTCGAGTAGTGAGTATCTTGTTTCACAATCGGTAAAATTTTTGCTAAGGTAGTAGATTGCATGCTCCTTTCGGCCGGACTCGTCATGTTGCCCCAGTACACACCCCATTGAATCTTCTAACACAGTTAGGTACATTATCAGAGGTCTTCCTTCCACGGGTGGTAACAAGATTGGCGGTTTTTGGAGATACTCTTTGATTTTGTCAAAGGCTAACTGGCATTTGTCATTCCACCTTTCCACTTGATCTTTCTTCAACAGTTTGAAGATCGGCACACAAGTAGTAGTCATGTGGGCAATAAATCGGGCGATGTAATTCAGACGTCCCAAGAATCCTCTGACTTGTTTCTCGGTACGGGGTATAGGCATTTCTTGAATGGCTTTGACCTTGGCAGGATCAACCTCAATACCTTTGCTACTGACGATGAAACCTAAGAGTTTGCCGGATCTTACTCCAAAGGTACACTTATTTGGATTCAGTCGCAACCTGTATTTCTTGAGTCTGTCAAACAGCTTGTGTAGATGACCCAGATGTTCTTCTTCGGTGTTGGACTTTGCAATCATATCATCGACATACACCTCTATCTCCTGATGAATCATATCATGAAATAGAGCTACCATTGCACGTTGATAGGTTGCTCCTGCGTTCTTTAAACCAAAGGGCATTACTTTGTAACAAAAGGTTCCCCAGGGTGTTGTGAAGGTTGTTTTTTCCATGTCTTCGGGTGCCATCTTGATTTGATTGTACCCTGAGAATCCATCCATAAAGGAGAATACCTTGCATTGTGCGGTATTATCAACCAGCACATCGATGTGAGGTAAAGGGAAATCATCTTTGGGACTTGCCCGGTTCAGATCTCTGTAGTCTACACACATTCTGACTTTCCCGTCTTTTTTGGGCACGGGTACTATGTTAGCTATCCAAGGAGGATAACTCACAACTTTCAGAAAGCCGGCATTGAATTGCTTTTCAACCTCGTCTTTGATCTTTTTTGACATATCGGGCCTACTCCTCCGCAATTTCTGCTTGACTGGAGTGCTACCTTCTTTGATTGGCAGGCGATGAACCACAATGTCCGTGTCAAGGCCAGGCATATCTTCATAGGACCAGGCGAATATCTCGACGTAGTCTTGCAACATTTGAATCAGTCTTTGCTTGACACTGTTTTCTAGATCAGCCCCTATCTTGACTTCTTTCTTTTCTTCGTCGCTGCCCAAGTTGATGACTTCAATTGGTTCTTCATGCGGCTGTATAGTCTTTTCTTCTTGTTCTAGCATCCTTGCAAGCTCTCTTGGTACCTCACAATCTTCCTCACTTTCGTCCTCAGTTTGGTAGATCGGATTTTCAAAGTCATGACGGGCAATAGCAGAATCGTTATTGACTGGATCCAAAGTCAATGTGAATCTGCATTCATTTATGTGAGTGTGTGTAAGAAAACATAGCTATTTGAAAAGAAAAGAAAAGAAAGAAAAAGGATCACAAAATTTGAATATGCAAACGTCCCATGATTTTATTGAATGCACATGCTCATGATATGATAAACCCTTATAAAAGGACCAGTGTGCTTCGGGCAAGGCACACGGCTTTCAAGCTCATGGTTCGATAGTACAGGAACCATTTTTATCTTTGCACAATATGAACAACGAAAACAGGAAATTGCATTTACTCCTGATCAAAGGAGATCACATCCTCAGTTTTCCAGTTGTTCAATCCATTGTTGTGAGCAGGGAGTATCCAGCTGTTCCAGTTGCAGTTGTCTTCTTCATCTCCCACAGCATTGATTTCCTTAGTGGGGAAATGAGCCGGTGATCTTTTGGGATAAGTGATATACTCTGCTGGATACGAGAGCCCAGGCTGAGATATCTCTATTGGCTGAGCGAGATGCTCGATAAGGCTGTCCCATCCAGTCGGGATGATGTTTTGGATAGAGACTTGTGTATCCTGGTGAGGGGTGTATTCTGACAGAAAGTAACCCTCGTTATTTGGTGTTTCCCTGGTGTTTTCGAGAGTGAAATTGTCGTCGTAATGTTCATCCCATCCGGTTGGGACAATGTCTTCCATGGCGATCTGTGAGCTCGGAGGAGCGGAATATTTCACCATAAAGTCATATTTGCCACTTGGCTCTCCTAGCGTATCCCATACTTCTTTAGGTTGATTTTGATATTGCTGAGTGCTGGGACTTGTGAGACTTTTGTCATTTTCAAATTGATCACCCCATCCAGTCGGGGTAATATTTTCCATAGCAATAAAAGAATTCTGAGGTGCGGTATATTGATAATTATACCCGCCGCTTGGTTCTCCCAAAGTATCCCACATTCCCATGGGAAGGGGTGGAATTTCATCTGGATATGGCTGAATGATATGGTTCAAGAACACTCCATCGTCTTCAATAGCATTCACTCCTTGGCTGATGAAATGTGACATTAGTCCTTTAGAACAAGGACTTTGATCATTCTTTTGATTTCCACTATCATAGCCCAGGCCTAGCTTGTCGGACTTGTAAGGTATATCGAGGAGCTGTCCCCATACTGTGCAATCACCTTTTTCGATCACAGCTTTGGCATCTTTGAGAGAAGCCATAGTTGTAGTTGGAGTAGCAGAAATATGCTTGGTGGTAGAGACATCTGGAGAGACCACCTCAAAAGATTGGCAGGGAGTTTCGATGAATTCGTCATCCAACTCAACATATTTGGAATTGCTCAGGTGACTAACCACATATTCCTCCTCGCCATAAACTGTGACAATCTTTCCTTTTACTGGATATTTCAACTTCTGATGCAGGGTAGAAGTTACAGCATTTACCCCATGTATCCAAGGGCGTCCAAGTAAACAGGAATATGCTGGGTGAATTTCCATTACGTAAAA
The DNA here is from genome assembly GCF_029867415.1 of Vicia villosa. Classification (NCBI taxonomy): domain Eukaryota; kingdom Viridiplantae; phylum Streptophyta; class Magnoliopsida; order Fabales; family Fabaceae; genus Vicia; species Vicia villosa. The sequence goes on along the minus strand of NC_081182.1, from coordinate 179,055,478 downwards.
GGTAGAATCAAAAATCTGAGAGCCCACTCTGATTGGGAGATTCACCTTTCCGTACACTGTTCTTGTTGACCCATCGAAGGCTCTTACCACAACATCGCTTGGTTGTAACACAATTCCTTCGAAGTCAAGCTTTTCTAGTACTATTTTTGGTAATACGTTCAAAGAAGAACCGTTATCTACCAGCACATGAGATAGAGTGGTGCCATTACATTCAATGGAGATATGTAGGGCTTTATTGTGATTCTTTCCAGCAGGGGTTAGATCAACATCAGAGAAACCGAGGCTGTTATTCGTGGTTAGATTGGCAACACAATTTTCAAATTGATCGACTGAAATCTCTTGAGGCACATGGGCAGTTTTTCAGGAACTTCATCAGTGCTCTGGCATGAGCTTCTGAATACTTTAGCAGAGACAGCATTGAGATTTTTGAAGCAGTGTGCCCCAGTTGTTCGACAATATTGTAATCACTCTTGCAGATGATTTTCAATATTTCCTCCATTTCTTGCTTCGATGGATCTTCAACAGTGACCTCCACCGGTATTTGAACTGGTTCAACTTGTGGCTCTTTGCCTCGAGCGTTTATATCTTGATTAGGAATTGGGACCTGGACTGGACCAGTAGCAACATTTGGAGAAATTTCTGGTGAAAAGATCCTTCCACTTCTCGTAATCTTGCTGGTACCCACAATATTATCCACAGTTGGAGCAGTTAACTTCGTGGCCTCTTCAGTCGAGGTATCCTGTTTAACTCCATGGACATAAACATTAGTGTCGTAACCCCACGGGACAGATTTGTCTGAGGAGTATGGAAATGGAGTTGGACTAGTAATGATTACTGATGCCACTTTGAGTGTAGCAGAAATTTTGAAAGGAGCCTTGGCAGAGATTTTGAATGGTAAGTTGGAAACCACTGAGACATCCTCTATTCTCATCCCGTTTGCAAAGACTTCACATAAAACGTCCATAGAAGGGAGCCTCTCAAACATAATGATACGGCGATCCATCCATTTTTGAATTCCCATTCTCAGATTTTCACAACCGTTGGGCAGGCATGTGCAATAAAAGCAATCAGGGTCACAACCTGGGAAGTAACCAGCTCGAATTAGCTTTCCTTTGACTTCAAGGAGAGGAGTTGACAATTCCCTCACATCATAGATGTAAACAGTGTCTAGGATAGCGTTAACAGTTTTGTCATGCTTCGGCATAGGTGTCGTGATGACATTTGGAGTTTCTGGAGGATCGAACTCAATTTCCCCAGCATCTATCATGTCTTGTATTTTATTTTTCAGGGCCCAACAGTGATCTGCGTCATGTCCTGGACAGTTTGAGTGATACGCACACGTTGCATCGGGGCGATAACTCGGAGAGGAAGTGTTGACATTCTTTGGAGGATCTTTTAATGTGATCAGATCTGCTTTTAGCAAATGCTGCAATGCCTGAGAGATCGGCATATTGATTCTGGTGAAATTTCTTCTTGGCGCATCTGGTCGACGCGTATATTTTGGCTGTTGATCTTTTTGAGGTGCAGATGCGGAGATCAGAACTGCCCCTACAGATAGGTGATGCTCATTCTTGCGACCTTTCTGAATTTGCATTGTATTGACCTCATTCCTCCCACTGATGGGCCTTTTTGTAGTACCAGAGGAAGAGCCTATTTGAATTTTTCCATTTTGAATGCCACTTTCGACACGTTCTCCAGTCAATATTAGGTCAGTGAAACCTGATGATGAGCTTCACAGCAAATGACTATAGAAAGGGCCAGTTAAAGTGCCCATGAACATGTCGACTAGCTCGCGATCAGATAAGGGTGGTTGAACCCTTCCAGCCATATCTCTCCACTTTTGTGCATGTCCTTTGAAACTTTCTTTTGGTGCCATGGACATGCCCCTTAGTTGAGTACGGGTTGGTGCAAGATCAGCATTGTATTGATACTGTTTGTAAAAAGCAGCAGCTAGATCTTCCCAGGTATGAACTTTTGTACTTTCCAACTGGTAGTACCACTCGAGTTGTGTACCCGACAGACATTCTTGGAAGAAGTGAATCCACAATTTGTTATCTGTTGTGTGAGGTTGTATCTTCCTTACATAGGACCTCAGATGTAGTTTTGGGCAAGAAACTCCATCATATTTTGCAAAGACAGGAACTTTGAACTTTGGAGGGATAACAACATCCGAGACGAGTCCCGGATCATTGAAATCTAAGCCAGGTATTTTTTGTATCTCCATAGCTTTCATGCGTTCTTCCAACTGCTGGTACTTGTCATCATCCTGTTCGTCTCCAGAATGATAATCTTCTTCATTAGAAGAGAGAGAGGGTTTGGCAGAACCCTGGTTGCTGTGATTGTCTCCTTGTTCACCATCACCGACTATTTAAGGGATCGGTGGCTTTTTGAACTTTTTGACTGGGATTTTGATCTTCCTTTTCAGGTGACTTAAGCCTACAGATCCTTTAGGCTTCTTTTTCTTTTTGATTATCAGGGCTTTCAGTTCTTGTTGCCCCTTTGCCAGCTCCAGAATTGCCACTTGAACTTGGGCGTTCTGTGCTTCGAGATTCTTGATGCTTGTTTCAGATTCCATCTCTTCTAACTAAAATAAACTGCGAGGAGATGAGAAATCCGTCATGTGAACCCGTTATGCAATGTATATGAATGAAATGTATATGCAATGAATGAAATGTATATGCAATGAATGAAATGTATATGCAATGTTTTCAAGGATCTTAGAGTTTAGATTTGTTAAAACAAAAAAAACAAACATTTGTTAGTCAAACAATTTATTTATTTTTTCTTCTTTTTTTTTTCTTTGCCTCATTCGGGCTTACAAAACAGAAATAAATAAAGAAAATGAAGGATCCCTCAGGTCTCCCATGGACGCTTTCTCTTTGCACCCAGGAATGTGTTGATCTGCTGCTCTTCTTGGAGTTGTCCGGTGAGCTCCAATAATCTTCTCTCATAGTCTTGACAGTGTGCTTTGAAGGTATCTCTTTCCTCTTTTAGTTGAACCCAAGATTTCTGCAACTCTTCCAGGTCAGTTGGCATATCCGGATGTAGAATAACTTGAGGTTCGTCTCCTTCGACTTCTGGCTCAATAGTCACAGGTAGAATAGCGGGATATGGCATGATGAGTTTCTGAGCATGAGCCCGAACCCATCTGAGGTAAGGTTCCATAGGAATAGAATTCCATTGTCCCAAAGTTTTGCTTTCTATTCTATAGACACTGCCCCACGCATGTATGAACCTTCGTCGATGTTTGTGGGAATCATCCTCGTAATCAAACACAATGCCACGGATAATCATGTCATGAGGACCGTTTCCCCTTGCATATCCGAATTGGCGTAAAGCTAAAGAGGGATTGTAAGTGATGCCTCCTTTGATGCCAAGTAGTGGCACATTAGGGTACTCTCCACAGTGATCAATGATAGTAATGTCTCTTTGAAAGAAGTTGTTCCACCGGATATCTGAATGAGACAAAGACATAATCCTGCGAGACCATTGCATTCTTTGTTCATTTCTCAACACTGATCGGGGAAGATGAAATGTAAACCGCCTTGCCAGTAGTGGTATACAGCACATGAGAGTTCCTCGTTTCTTCATGGTACGAGTGTGTAGAGAATGTAGAATGTCTCCCAGCAATGTTGGTACCGGGTTATGGGTTAGGAAAAGGTTGATGATGTGCACACTTATGAATTGGTCGGGATTAGGGAATAAAACCAACCCATAGATCAAAAGAGCCACAACCTCCTCAAAAGCTGGGTAACTTTTGTTTTCTAGTAGTAATCGAGCCTTTTCCATTAAGAACTTAGCAAGCAAACCCTTAACTCCACTCTTTGTTTCCCAATTGGACTCGATTTCTGACTTTCGCAAATGTAAAGCAGCAGCAATGGTTTCAGGTTTTGGAATCCTTTCTAAACCAGTGAAAGGTAATTGATTTCGAACAGGTAATCCAATTAGTTCAAAAAACTCTTCCAAGGTGGGTACCAACTGGTAATCAGGAAAGGTAAAGCAATGATGTTCGGGATCAAAGAACTGGAACAGGACCTGTATCATGTCTTCTTCAAATTTTGAGGTAACCAAATGGAGTAGGTGACCGTGCTTTTCGGTGAATTGAACATTCCTGGGGAATTCTGATACTAAGTTTTTCAGTTCAGATGGCACCGTTGAGATGTTGATTCGGATGTAATCTCTGGTGGCGGGAGCCATTACCTGCAATAACAAAGGTAAACTCTTTGATCCTTGAAATGATTAGTGAGAAAATGATATGCTTATGATGCTTATGATGTTATGATATCAAACATGTGGCACACAAAAACAAATCAAACAATAGCCTTAAGTTTAAAGGCTTGCATGAAGTCCATAGGTGATACTTGTAACACCCGTATATTTTAATTTTTAATTTAAATGGAAATTTAATTAATAATTAGAATTATTGGTGGTTGGTGGGATATTAATTGGGAAATGATGGTTATGGTGTTGGGCCATGTGTGATGTTAAGGAATGAGGGGGTGTTATGTTAGTAAAGGCCCTATTCTAATTAAAAGGTTATTTTATAAAATAATAAGGAATTGAGAATAAGAGAAAGGGATGTGAAAAGAGTTTGGAACACGAAGAACGTGAAAAAGGAGCAATGGAGGGAGAGACCAATCAAGAACTCTTGGCTAAGGTAAGGGGGGACTCTTCCGGTTAATTTCTATTATGTGATTATGGGTAACGGGATGGATTAACGTATGATTCGATTCGATTGGGTATGTTGGGATTTGATATTGTTAGGTATGTTATGATTTGGGATAATTGATGAATTTGTATAGATTGTTGGTTATTGATGTGTTGTTTTGATGTATAATGATGTGTGATGAGAAATTCGATGATTATATGCCTGTATGCGATGTCTGGAATCGTTTTTGGGTGAAAAGGATGTGAAATCGCAGAGTCTGAACGCAGACCCGTAATTCTGCAAAATCACCAGGTCGCGCCGCGAACCTCTGTTTGCGCCGCGAACCGTTGGGCAGAAAACCAGGAAGTTGTGATACGCTCAGGTCGCGCCGCGTCCATGTGTTGGCGCCGCGAAGGCGTAACTTTTTCTCGTTCCGCGCCGCGAACCTGGTTGGCGCCGCGTGCTATAGCGATAATTGTTTTCTTTGAAAAATGTAAAAATGTGTAACTTTCAAACCGTAAGTCCGTTTTAGACGCCGTTTTGGATGTTGTTCCTTAAATTGAATATTCTACCATACAAAATAAATATAACAACAGTAACTTGATTTTATTTTGAAAAGTATCGTTTTCTGCAAATGTGGGTTATTCTTGTTTTGCGTAGTTGATGAGGTGCAATGGTTTGTTGTTTGCATAATTGAATATGTGCAATGATGGGGTTTGTTATAATGTGATTGCTTCTGCTTGTTATGCAAAATGGATGTTGTTCATGGTAAATATGGTTATCATGTATTTTGATGAATGATGATGTAAATGCTCTGTTATTGTTGGGTTGAATTGTTGTACTTGGTACACGATTGTGAGGGGTGCTATTGTTGTTGCACTGTGTGGTGAATGTTTTATCTGTTATGATGTCGTGGTTGTAACTGGTAATTGATATACATATATTGTTGATGTAAAATATGTATTTATTTATAGTTGAGAAATAGCACAACTGTGTGTGGCTATTGATTATCGTGGTGGTTGATGATTATGACATTTGGTTGTTTAATGTTGATGGTGAGCATGTTATGGTTGATACATGCATTTCATAATCATGTTGTGGGCTGTATCCCTTATGGTGGTGGGACAGCGGTAGCTAATTCCCATTGTGTGGAATTGGTGAGAGAAGTAGCCGAATCTTTATGGTGGTGGATCGGTGAGATGGGTTATCCCATGTTTGGTACCACATGCATATAGTTGCATTTGCATTAGGTTGTTGTGTATAATTATAACATGAATGGAAGATTGTCCAATGTTATAATATTTGATGATGGTGTAATTGTTATGGTGTTGTCTTTTGGTGATGTATTCTATTATTGTGTGAATTGATGAATAATAGATGTGAATCTGAATACATGACAAATTGGGTGAATGATATATTATGATGTTTTGTTGCTTATGAATGCATAACATTGATTAATTGAGAATCAGACTCACCCTTACTTGTTGACAATTTTCAGATTAAGGAGTAGCGGCATTAGTGCTCGGTGAGGATGACTCGTAGAGTTTATCCGTTGTTTTGGGTCGTGTCGGTCATGCTCTGATCTTGTAACACTGGGGTACAATAGTTATAGAGATTTATGAGAATTCTCTATTTTATTTGGTGTTGGATTATGGTTCCAATTGGTTTTGTAGATGATGTTCTTTATTCCGCTGTGATAAACATAATTGTGTTTTTGGTAAATCGTTTCCTAATAAAGCATGACTTGACCATGATTGGTTTATTTATTTTAAAATAATTGTGACACCCTTGTGTTTATGTTTTACTCTGATATATTTATTAAATTTGCTGCGGGGTTTAGAAGGGTGTTACAATACTCTCCCCACTGAAGTTGAGTTGGTTAAAACCTGTCCTAGAATAGTATTCGGGTTCTATGATCCTTGGAGGTAACATCTCAATACGGCGCTCGGACGGCCGATCAAAATATTCCTCGAGGATAACTAACTTTGATCAACTTCAAAGCTAGCCACTTAATAGGCCACAAGTCAAGTTCAACTAAAAGGTTCTAAGACAAATTAGTGTTTAATGACATTTCGGAAGCCTAATATACTCCTTGATCATTTTCAAGGGACATCAGTATAAACCAAAGTATCGCACTAACGGTGACTACCAGATCAACCGTATCGGTACATGCCGTACAGTTTCCTTGGTCTATTGTCACATACTTAAGGTATCTCGAGATTCGGGTTAGAATCTTTCACACAAGCAAAATACCCAAACATCCTTTGAAAAATAGAGCAATCAAGTCAAACAATTGAAAACATCGGAATGATCTATTCTCTAAAGGTAACCCCTTTTGAAAACATTTTGTTTTTAGAAAGTAAATCCCCAGCAGAGTCGCCAGTTCTATCGCGCCCTCAGTTTTTTGCCATACCTCTCGTAGAGAGATATGCAAACTGACTCTTTTTTGTTTCTGCTTTTGTATTTTTGAAAATCAGAGAGTCGCCACCGACTTTTATTTTATCCAATTAAGGAAAGGTTTATAAAAGAAACAGAAAAAGACCTTTAAGAAATTCTGGGTAAGGGGTAGGTTATACAAAGGGAAGGTGTTAGCACCCTTTGTATCCATGGTTATCCATGGGCTCTTTAATTTGCTTAGCTCACGTGTTTTCAATTACATTTCTATTGCCTTGAAATGCTCGTATGTGGTTTCAAATACCTTTGTAAATTGACTTTGTAATGATCCTTGTGCGGATGTATACAAAGTGTTTTTATCTTTCAAAAGATGTTTTGAAAAAAAGAACGTTAACTTCGTAATGATCCTTGTTTGGATATATACAAAGTATTGTATTTTTTGAAAGTTTTGTTTTGAAAAACAATGATATATGAGAGATTTGTTTGTTTTGATTTGAGCAAGCAAATTAGGAGGTCTACCCTGAGTTATAAGGTCTTTATCCTATTTCCTTTAAAAATCTATCCTTTCACCGGATATAAACAAAAGTTCGATTTTGTACTCGAAACAGTAGAATTTGATTTTGATTGATTTTGAAAAGAATGAGAAAAGGGATTACCTTAAGAGGTGCAAGTGTGACTGCGTTTAGATTCAGATATTTTATCTTTGAAGTTTAGTGATCTAACGGTTCAATTTTATCTTTGACATACATGCAGTTTATATGTGCTGGAATTTAAAATGCGGAAAGTAAATCTACGCTATTACACCGATTGTGCAGGAAATGTAAACTACGCTATTTACATGGATTTGACAACCTATACATTTATCTAGGAATTTAAATTGCAAGAAAATAAAAGAAGTATTTTTGGATTTTTTTTATGATTGATTTTAATTATAATTAATGCATGATTAATTTAATTAAAATGAGGAAAAGATGGAAATAAAATTTAAACCTAAAAATTAAGTTTAAACTATGTTCAAAATGCTTTTTAATTAATTTTAAAACAAAACTAATTTTTTTGGAATTTTTGAAATTGATTTTGAAATCATTAAGTTAATTAATACATAATTATACAAATAATTATACAAATAATTAAAAATTAAAGAGAAAATTTTCCTAAATATGTACAAAATTAGTTTATAATATATAAACAATATTTAATATAAAGAACAAATTTTTTATGATTTTTTTTGATTGGTTAAAATAATTAAAAGGTAAATATATGCATATTATCTAATTAATTATACAAAATATTTAAATTATGAAAAAAATAAAATAAAAAATATCAGAAAATAAAATATTATTTTAGAAGCCTAAAAATATTTTTTCTGTATTTTTTGGATATTTAAAACTATTTTTAATTAATTTTAGGAAGAAATTAAAATAAAATAGAAAATATAAAGATGATAATCAGATGTGGTAATTAAATAAAGTCCATGGTATGGGGATTCATTCTGATGCGTTGGATTGATGAGTGGATGGATCTGATGGTCACCAGCATGAGGGACCATACCACGTGACGTACCTGCAAAACACTGAATCCAAGGTTAGTTTAAAAACACGCGCGCGCCCTCCAGCCAATCAGAGGACGCCACGCATCATCTTCTTCCTCAGGATGGGGCTTTTACACCTTTCATTTGCAGGTGGTGTAAAAACTCTAACCTTTTACACCTGTTGGAAATAGCGAATACAAGCAAACAACAATATAAATTTGGCGCGATGCCATCATTTAGTTCGTCTTGTTCACGCGAGTTTAATGGTACTATTTAGAGCTTGTAATTTTGCATGAATTGTAAAGCCCTAAATTTGAAAGTAAGAACCCTAAAATGGTGGTTCCTCGTATAGGTGTTCAAACTTCAATTAAGTTTCCAGAAATGATTAGGACCTCAAACTAAACTTAAATATGAGTCTACATCTTGTTAAATATGCATGTATTATGAGATTTTGGTGAGTTTTATTTCGAGCAAACCGTGAGGTCTTGTGGTCGTATCTGGATGTTCCAAGGCTTGCAACTGGTCTGGTTATGTTCAATGATACTTGAGGATTGTGTTTAAGTGTTTGGTTTGAATTGAAACAAGCTAGAATGTAAAATTCGAATTTTAAATTTCCTAGAAAAAAACAAGTTGATACAAGTATGTTACAAGCTATGCTTAGGTTCTGAACTTGTCTCCCCTTTGCACTGAAGTGTTATAGCTCTTATATAAGCATTGAAGTGCTTAAGAACTAAGCTAGAAAGCATTAAGTGCTTTTGTTGAATTCTTGACTTTTTCAACACATGTGGCTTTGCATTTAAGCTACCATGGCTTGACTTTCCACTCTCCTTCTGTTGTACTTGGCTTGGGGCAGAGTTTTTGATTGATTCCTTGAGGAGTCATGCTTAGAAATTAAGCTATGCATTATCCTTCCATTTTCCATTTTCAATTTAATTTTAAATGGGATAAAATTAAACCAAAAATGAATAAAAATGATGTGGGCTTTGTCTTGGTCGTGGGAGGCCCATTATATCATGTTAAACATGTTTGAATTATGAAAACTTGGCCCCATTTGGAAAAAATACATTTTTGATCAATGTTGGTTTCATGCATTTTCCCAAAATTTAGCCAATTTCAACAAGGTGTAAATCCCTCAATTTTTTCATATGAAGGAGATCTTGCACTTTTTGGAAACCTCAAAGAGTCCTCTAACCAATGTCTTTGGTCTCATGTCAAAATGATTTTTGATGCTCCTTGTGTGTCCTTTTGAAAATAGTGTCTTTTTGTTGACTTTGAAAATGACCTGTAATGTCTTGATTCATATTTTTCAAATGGTGAATCGAATGGCCATGGGACCAATTGAATTTGAAAGATAATTGAATTTCCTTCAAAATAAGCTTTGGTTTGAATTTTTTGGATGAAGGATGAGAGAGTTATGACCAGTCAAAGTTTAGTTGACTTTTTAGGAAAAAACCCTAATTTTGAATCTTAGGGTTTTGTTGATTTTTGATCTTTCCTTGATGAATTATGATCATCCAATGATCAAATGATGAATCCTTTGACAAAATATGGATGTTGACAAAAAATTTCATTTTTGACTGTCTGTTGACTTTTTTGGCCAAACGGGTCGTCTGTTGACTGTTTGAGCTGCTGACTGTGCGTCTGAGTGAATTGAAGTTTGAAAATTTGTATGGTGGTACTTTGAGATATATGGAGGTCCATGAAATCCATTTGAGGTCTCAAAAACTTGTTTCTCCTGAAAAAACAATAAACCCTAATTAGGGACTGTTTGTGTAGGAGACAGTTAAGCGTACCTGATTTTTGTGCAGTGCTGAGTCTCTGCTAATCATGTGATATATAAAAGACTTCTAGAACAAAAATCTTGGAATTTTGAATTGTAAAAGTTTGATTTGATTGATGGTACAAAACACGGAGAATTGCACTGTCAGCGGTTTGATTGCCAACTGACTGTTCAGGCATTAATGAAGCAGTTAGAGTGAAAAATCAACAGTCGAAGTTAATTTTCTTTTTGTTGTTTTTGTTTTATGTGAAAGATGAAAGTTTATTTACATGACTTGTTAAAAAACACAGACATAATAAATAACTAATATTTACTGTACGCGAGCAAAATTACCGATAACCCTGAAAATCATTTAATGCACAGAAAAATAAATATTTAACTGGCAGAAAACACACAAAATATTATCTGAATAATTAAGCAACAGTATGACAAATAGTACAACATTTAATACTGACAGTACAAACATTACATACTATAATGAACGGTACGACGAGTAAACGGTACATTTAAGAAAATAAGAGATACGACAAACTTTAAGAATGACGATTAATAACCCATGCTATGACCAACAGAAAATAGATGATCGGGAGTGTAACCATCGCAGGTCCACATTTTTCAGGACTATGCAGACAGAAGAAGGACATGATCACCGTAGCAATGGTGATGACCATAAGAAAACATGTTTCCATCCGCTTCGCCATTTTGCCGGGGAGGAAGAGAGAATGGATATGAAGTAGAAATTTGAGAGATGAGTTAGAATTTGATGTGAGATTTTATGAAAAAAAATGAGAGGTATTTATAGAATGAAAAGAAGGATAGAGACGTTGGGGAATGAAGTGATTCCGTACAAAAGGAAGATTTAAGTGGAAGTAAGATTTGAAAGAAAGTGTATGATAGTGTTGGAAAAAGAGAGATGTGTAGAATAAAGTTAGGATTTGATTTTTGAAAAAGAGATTTGAAAAGAGATTTTGAAAATAATGGAATATAGTACAAAAGTTAGTGGGAAACAAAAAAATTAGTAATAATTTACTTGTTACCAGTAAATCCCGGACTCTGCGCCTGCAAAAGATTTAACTCTGTACCAATTGCGTCAGTACTATTTATCTGTAAATAAATATCAAATAAATAGCGTGTGTGAAGTAATAAACAGTAACTGGCGTTTGCGTAAGAATAAATTCAACAGCGAGCCAAAATACTGTATAAAAAATTCTAAAAACTAAGTATTTCATATGTCAGGATATTTATGAAATAAAAATCCATGATTATATGAAACTCCTAATTTTTAGATTGAAGTTTTCTTGAAAAAAGATGCGGGCAAATTTTGGGGTATAACACTACCCCCCAGAATCCTTCATCTCCACTTGTTGTCGTAGTCTTAGACTCTGACAATGAAGCTGAATCCTCTCTTCAACCATCCTCTTCAAATACTTCTTTTTCGTTTAATAGAGCCTCCGAACCATATTCTATCCCAACCCAGAAGATCCAATCACCACTCTCAGAACCAACCCTCCTAAACCTTCTGTTGATATACGTTTTTAAATATTAAAATACAAGGTACGGACAGGGTTAGAATATCTGAAGGTTTCCCATGACTCCAAGCTGGATCATGTGGCTGCTGGAAAGCTCTGGAAAGTTTTCTTTGAAGATGTACAAGCAGAGTTTCTGGATCTTCAGAAGGATTGTCTTGCTGATGCTCCTGGTCCTGCTCGACTGGCTCTGCAGTATGGCAGTGGCAGGTACTATCATCCCATTTCATACTGGAAGCCTCTAGAAGAAGCTCCCTTTGTTGATGAAATGGGAGTGGATAATCCTCTTTCTCTGGTTGTCTGGAGCCCTTATCCTCTTTCAGTTATGACTGAAGAAATTCCTACTGAAGAGGAACCTGTTGTTGATAATCAAATGATTCCAGCTTCTGGTGTTCCTACTGTTGAGGAATCTGTTGCTTCTTCTGCTGGCCCTTCAACGTTTGTTCTATTGGAAACTTTGAAGGAACTTCAACAGAATCAAGCTTTAGTGTTTAGTCGTCTGGACAAGCAGGATGAAACCAATACTAAATTCAGAACTTGGATGCAAAGATCTGAAGAAACTTCAAGGAAGCAAGCAGAAGACACCGCTGAGATTAAGAACCTTCTGGCAGCCTTAGCCTCTAAGCTTAACCAGTCTTAGTTTGAGTCTTGTGTCTTAGTAGTTTTCTTGTTTCTTGCATCTGTTTTGTTTTGCATCTGCTTTGTACTTCGCTCTGGTTATCAATGAAAATATTTCTTTCTTCACTCTGTGTGTCTTTCATCTGAATCTTTTATGCTTTTTGATGTTATGACAAAAAGGGGGAGAAACTTGCTTTTTGAATTGATTTATAATATCAGTTGCTGGGCTTAAGTCTCAACATTCTTAAAAAAAATTGCAAATTTTCTGTCTCTGATAGTTTTGCAGGAATGTGATAATCTGAACAAGCTCAAAAAGGGGAGAAGCGTATCTAAAGAAAATCTCTTAAAGAGTTGAAGCAAACAAGCTTAATGTTCTGATACAAGAAGTTTCAAGAACAGAAGCAAGCTATGTTATGATACAAGAAGCCTCAAGCTCTGATACAAGCAAGTCTTTTTGATGCTCTGATAAAGCCAAGTGCTCTCAAAGAGAAATTCAAAGCTCTGAAGCTGTCCAATGGAAGCTCTGAAGTAAAGCTCTGAATCATCTGAAGTTTAAAGTTCAACGTGAAAGTCTCATCTGAAATGGAAAATAATCAGGGAAGTCTTTTATTTATAAATTCTTCTATTATTAATTTCAGGGGGAGATTGTTAATCTCAGGGTGAGACATATTCACACACTCTGATTAATATGCTTTTATGCTATATCTATGTATTGTCTTTTTCATCTGATATTCTGGATACAAATTCATATCAATTTTGTATGTTTTTGTCATCATCAAAAAGGGGGAGATTGTTAGAACATGAAATGTTCTGATCAATATTTCTAGTTTTGATGATAACATTATATATGAATTTTGTATAAGACAATGTGGTACTCTAATTATTCACGTTTTCCATTTCAAGAAAAGTCTAAAGGAGTATGCACAAAATCAGCGTTCAGAAGCTCTGACCCAGAAGATCTGGATGGCTTCATCAGAACATGGTCTGAAAGACATCAGAAGATGGTCTTGAGAAAATCAGAACATGATGTGGAAAGCATCAGAAGATGGCAGTCAGAAGCAAGGCTCTGAAGATCTGATGGTATCACGCTCCAAAGCACTTCCAAAGTCTGATGACTGAAGTTGCATCTGCACCAAAGCTAAAGACTCTGATAATCAAACATTAATTCTAATAGTGTGAGTCCAGAAGCAAGTACAAGATGAAAAGGCTACAACGTCAAATCTGTCTGACTGACAAAAGGAACGTTAGAAGCTACAAAAGGCAAAGTCAGCAAAAGCAGTTGAAGCATGGCTCGAGGTAGTTGACAAAAGAGTGAAACATTAAATGCAGCAGTGTTCTATTCACGCAAAGCATTAAATGCACTCAACGGTCACATTTTCTCACTGCCTATATAAATAAGTTCTGATGCTGAAGCAGAAAACAACTCTCTCATGCTAAGTACCAAAACGCTGCCAAAACATTGTCACACAAAAACAAAGAAGAACTTCATCAACCTCACAACTTTGTAATATCTTAGTGAGTGTTTAGAACTTAAACTTGAGAGAAAAATCATTTGGTGATTATAGCTTATTAAGAAGCAATTTAATCTCTTGTAATATTTGCTTACATCGTTTGTAAAAGGAAGTTCCTAGAGTGATCAAGTTGTGATCTGTATACTCTAGAAGACTTAGAAGTTGTCTAAGTGGAGAACCATTATAATCAATATTGATTAGTGGATTAAATCCTCAGTTGAGGTAAATCACTCGGTCAGGGGTGGACTGGAGTAGTTTAGTTAACACCGAACCAGGATAAAATTTACTGTGTGATTTATTTTTATCTACCATTTTTGGAAACAACCCTTATTCAATCCCCCCTTTCTAAGTGTTTTTCACTCCTTCACTAAAGGCATTCAGGGATCAAGTTCTGAGTCTATGGGAAAGGAAACCGGTTCATCATTTGGACAACCAACCTCATGTAACACCCCGATTTACCCTGCGTAATATTAATAAATCAGAGTATTAAATTCATCATTTAAAAATAATACATCACAATCAGGATGTCACATTTACCTCATAACACAAACGGTTGCTTATTATATTAACAAATACATAACACATATAAATGGATGAACCTTTCAAAATAATATAATCTTTAAAAGAAATAACTTTCAATTTCGCAGCAGAATTCAACATATTCAATCTTAGAAATATCGTGGCATTTTAATCCAACAAAATCAGCTTCAAGCTGTAACCATACTACAATAAGAAATTAAAAATTCAACAAAGGAACAAATAACTAAACGATAACGTTCATCCCCCGAGTGTTACGTATCAGAGCGACATCACCAACTCGAACTATCACAACAACTAATTCTTCACTCACAGCGGATCACCTGCACGTTACCAGTATAAAGGCAACGTCCAACAAGAAAAGGGTGAGATATCTATCAATATAAATAGGATTGTGATAAATAATATATTAGATTTAGATCATCAAAATTACCACATCGCGACATTCACGTCACAATTCACTACACATCATTATATTCAACAACAATACAATTCACGGTTACAAGTCACAATACTTCGCATAATTATATTCGACAAACACTTCAAATCACGATACAAGACACAACACTTCACATAATTATAATTCAAGTCACAGCACTTCACAATTAAATCACACTTATGCAATATAGCATGCGACACTAACAATACAAATGCATGTGGTACCCAGTGCTTCAGCCCTCATTGCCAATTGCCAATTAATAGAAGCATAAAACAGGCATAAGCCTTCATCACTGTTTTCCAATCCAGGCCGTCATAAACATGCAAATGTATGTGACTCGATGAATGCAACATCACATACACAATCAAAACAATCTCGTCACGAGGCATATGCCTATATCACTGTTATTACCAATAGATAGAGGTAATTAATCGTCACAATAATTCATGCACTTCGAAATATTAACAGAGTAATTGTAACACCCCAAATTCTAGACTAATTATTTATTTAATTATTTTAGCGTGATGCTTATGTGTTAGTGTTTGTGTTATTTGTGATTTCGTGATATTTTGATACCTGGGATAAGGGTAGTTGCCTTAGAATTTATAAGGAATGAATTTAGATGCTTTGGTGTGGAGTGGTGCCTTAAGATTTATAATAATTAAGGTCTTGTGAAAGATCAGTTGGACTTGAGGTGTGTTGAGAATATGAAGTGTAGTTGGAGAATGATTATTTTATAATAATTGTTATTAGCAAAATAATAGAATAAATATTATTATAATAATTATTTGATTTATTTTAATTAGAGAGTGGCATTGTTGGTATTATGATTTAAGGGTATGTTGGATAAAAGAAGAAAAATAGAGAGAATAGGTTTTATTTTTTGATGGATCAGGAAAACAAGAGGAAGAGGCAAGAGAAGAAGGAAAACCTAAGGGAAGAGAGTGCAGGAAGCCATGGCAAGAGCTTGAGGAATCCAATCGTGAATTAAGGTAAGGGGTGACTATTCTTTATTAAATATTATTATAGTTTTGATGATGGTAGAATAGATTAAGAGTTGAACCTCTATTTAGGATGTTAGGGTTTATGAGATTCTGACACTGACATGTCCAATTTGATGAATATGATGCAATTGGTTTGTTATAATTGATGGATGATAGTTAAATTGCATTGTTGTTGTGTTAGAATCATGAAAACTGATGAAAATTGATCACTATAATGTGTGGGTTCGTATTTGATGTTGATAGTGGAAGTAGGAATGAAGAAAAGTCATAAAATTGGAGTTTTCTGCTACAGCAGCGTCAGGAACCGGTTCCCAGGTGGGAGGAACCGGGTTCTTATAGTTAAAACCCGAAACGGGGTGATTTTGTTCAGCTGGAACCGGTTCCCAGATGGGGAGGAACCGGGTTCCACATATTTTTCTTAATTTTCACTTAACTTTAAAAGCTTCTAACTTTCAAACCGTAAGTCCGTTTTAGACGCCGTTTTGGACGCTGTTTCTTAAATTGAATGCTCTACCATATGAAATAAAGAAAAAAACCATAACTTGATTTTATTTTGAAAAGTATCTTTTTCTCCAAATGTGGTTTATTCTTGTTTTGCATAGTTGATGAGGTGCAATGATTTGTTGTTTGCATAATTGAATATGATTAATGATGTGTGTTGTTATAATGTGATTGCTTCTGCTTGTTATGCAAATGGATGTTGTTCATGGTAAATATGGTTATCATGTGTTTTGATGAATGATGATGATTGATTTGTTTTGAATGGTGCATGAGACATGTGCATACTTACGATGTTGATGTGATGAGATGAAATGAGACGATGTTAAGCATCGTATTGATGATGATATAAGTATGTGATATGTGTGCATTCAATCATGAATCATTTGCATTGATGATATATCCCGATTATGAGTAGATTTTGTAGGTCATAATTCCCATTGTGTGGAATTTGTATCGGTGGACTGTATCTCGATGATGAGTAGATCAGTTGGATGGGTTTAGCCCATGTTTGGTACCACATGCATAAGAGTCTGCATGGTCTTTGTATAAATTGTGACATGTCAGGATGAAATCCGGTGTTATGATGGTGTTGTGTTATTGGTGCATACTATTGACTTGTGCTTGGTATTGGTATGAATTGGTAAATCTGAATATGCTAAGTAGGGTGGATAATTGCTTATGAATTCTATATCTGACGATTTATAATGCTATTTAATTTATGATGTAGTCTCACCCTTACTTTGATGATTTCAGAGTGAAGTAGCGGCTTAAGCGATCGGTGAGGATGGCTTGTAAAGTCATGTCCTTAGTTTTAATAAATAGGTGTCGGTGTCATGCTCTGAGACTTGTAACACTAGGGAATGCTTGATTGAGAGTTGTTTATGCTCTATTATTTCAGTTTGATTGTTTGGATAATTATTTCTTTTGAAATTAAGGCATGTGACCTTATGAATAGTATTTTATGTGGTTTTAAGAATTATCCAAAGTTTGTTTAATTTCCGCTGTGATAAACATGAATTTTATTCCAATCAAATGTTGTTTCTCAATAGAGAATGACCATGAATGTAGAATTTTATTTAAATGAATTGTGACGCCCTTTTATTCATGTCTAACTCTGATTTTGTACTATGTTTTTCTTTTTGGGTATTTAGAAGGGTGTTACAGTAATAGCGTCACATGATCACTGGCCATAGGCCTACAACTTAGTATCAACAAATCACAACTACAAATCAACGACAACAAGTCAATACAAATAATCCAATGATAATTCATATATTTTCAACAAGTATTCAACACAACAATCCAACTAAAATAATCAACATGCGCTCCGTAATTATATGGACAATTCTCCTTATAAACCGGTTAATTTGTTTATCGGTTGAAATCACTAATACTCCTATTCGACACTGATTTCATCAATTCTTATAATCACTACTAACTATACGTTATCCCAATTGTTTCTGCTATGATACCAGTCACTGCCACTATTCTTCTGTCACAAAACAATTCAAGTATGCTGCTTCACCAATCTATTTCCAAACCTGTTACTAAACAACCTATTCCCACTCTTCTATTGCTCAACTCTGTTATTTATTACTCACACTGATATACACGTATTTCCCTGCTATTGATATTATTTTTCTACTAGTATCACTTCTACTAATACTTGCACATAATCCTTCTGCTATGGTTCTCTACTAAAATCAATCTGCTATGGTTCTCTACGAAAATCAATCTGTGATGAGTTCATTTTATCTCCTATAATTACATCATTACTAATTACAAGTCACACTATTCACATTGTTATAGCTACTGAATTAATTAGAATGAATGTAATGGAAAATATACTAAGAAATCACCTTCAGGTCACCTAATTAAGCAAAACTAGGAAAAAAATAAAGTGTGGCCCCCGTCCCTCATTTGGGGCGCCCATCCCAGGACTAAAGGGCGCCTACCCCAAGTCCTTGTGGCCCCTGCCCTTCTATTCTTCTTCTTAGGGGCGCCCACCCTAATTATGGTGGCCCCCTCCCCTTATTTCTTCATCCTCTAATTGCATTATTCTCCCCAGAATATTTATTTCCAAAAACCGGTTCACCATTTCATCACCCAATCAGTAATACAACAATTAACAACAATTACATAAATATTAATCCAATTATATCAGAGCAACAATATTCACAGAAACATGAACCCGAATTAACACATTTCATTCACAGCACGATGTTCTTATCAATTTCCAATCACACATCAGAAAACACCAAAACACACAAAGCACATAGATAATTCTATAATCCAAACCCCACATATTATCGATCATATTCCCGTTTATAGAGCTAGAACCCCACCCCTTACCTTGGATTGAAGGTTGCTCTAAATTCTTTCTCCGATCGAAATCCCCTAATTTGCCTCTACGTGATTTTTATTGATCCTCTCCAAAAACCTTGTTCCGCTTCTATGCCTCTATTCTCTTTTCCTCTGCTAAAAACCTAAATTGCATACTGCTACCTCTAACTTGTATCGTAACTACCAAATGGGCTTATTATTCTTCCGTACGACTCACCTCACCAATTATGCTAGCCCACAAAAAAATAAGATACACCCCTCCTTATATTATGTCTATGCCTAGTTTAACTAGTTTATTTTAATTAGCAGCTTATCCCCTAAAATACTAATAATCACATTATTAACATTCTTAATAATAAAAATACGAAATAATAATAATATTAGCAATCGATCGGCTACTCAATTAAAATACCTGACTCGACGACTCAAAATACAACAACTCACGACAAATACTCGAAATTAACTAAATTAGGTAATTAGTCGCATTACGGGTGTTACAACTCTCCCCCACTTAGAATATTTTCCTCCTCGAAAATGCTCTCGATACCACAACTCTTAACGCAAACTTCGCCTCTAACTTCTTGATTCTCAAGTCACGCTTGGTGACTCTTCGATCACTACTTCTGCGACATAACAACTTGATACGATTCAAATCCAACACACACATGCTAATCATTCCACACCCTCGGGATATAATCGTTACTAACTTGTCAATCACTTAACAATATCCTAACATATAATCCTTTAAGGTAGCAACAACCATAACGCACTCATACATGGATATACGACATCACATCATCATCCTAACGACATTTCCAACACCGAAATACCTACACAGTTTTCATTCCCACACACTTATGTCACTCATCAACAAAATATCAACAACTCTTTCACCTTGTCGTATTACTCTTATAGCGACATCAACATATCTATCATGCTCGACTTTGTTATATTAAGGAGTACCATTCTTCGTTATTTACGGTAATCATCAATAACATTTCAGCAACGGTAACAAAATCGTTATAACTTCAACATAACTGTATAACTTAACAAACATATACGTAGTTCACCATCAACCAACACTCCACAATAAAATTCTTATAACATCAGCAAATATTTACTAGCCACCATAGTGCCCTGACATAACATCCTTAAATCACAACCCACCAAATCAAGCATATAAATCAAGACACATCATTCCCATGGCTCATGATATTACAATCTTTCACTTCTACCGAGTCGTGCACGTACAACAACTGTGTCACATTATGCTTTAGCTGCGAAACTCTGATTATCCAACTTAAGTCACCGTCCGATACGTTTCACTCTTTCATAGTCGCTTTTTCATAAGTTCACATAACATGGTGAACGATTATCCTCAAGGTTTAATATCCATCACTTTACCTACTATTAAGATAACAAGACAAGTTTATACCATCCAACACGATCTCGTCTACTATCAACAAGAGATTACGGGTGATCAGTTTCTCAATTTGTCAATAGATAGGAGATAACGATAATGAAACATAAACCTTCGTTACTACATAATAGAGTCCCTTCCGAATTTGCACTCAAATTCATTAACAGCGTCAAAATCCAATAAATTACTCTGAGGTTTATATCTCCCAAAACTTCCCTCTCACTCGCTCTCATCAATGAGACACCGTCATCCAAACATATTACACATCATGCTTCATGCTCACTTAGCACTACACAATTCTTTAAGTATTTTCCAACTCCAGAATTACTAGTATACTTGTACGTCACAATTCGTCTTGTCCCAACCAAAGTCCTTATCTGGGCGAAAGACTTGAACAACATTCACAACTCTTGATTTTACTTTAAATCTCCTAATATCTTTCACATCTGAATCTCATTCCAATAGGAACCTCAACAAATCTCCTTCACATCGAATTGGTGATAGAAACTCTCTACAATTCTTCTTTTACGCATGCCGCTACTTTGGCATCACAACACGACTTTAATCCTTCTAAGAGTTTATTCCTCCTTTAATACTACTTCACTTTTCCTTAAAAGCCATCGGCACCCAAATCATTTTTAATACCGAACATATCATTTTCTCAACTATTTCGCCAATAACATGTTCCACTTGACTTCGTTTCGCACAACTGCGATAATAACCGTTTATACTCAAAAGCCTCACGTTTTCCGTAACCGATTTATAAGTACCTCCATTGCAGGAACGCATCTACTGTACTTAAAACGCTTCCATAAGATAGAATATATTTTCATCTCTTCGTAGGTTCAAACAACACGTTAATCCAATACCCGGAACACAAGATATGAATTTTCCAAGTTATCCAAAAATGTCGACACCGACGGCATACCATAACACACCTCACAACATAATCCAAAACATATTTTTCCTCATACAATCACCAACACTTTAAATCCATAATCCCTTCAAGTTTCCGACACTGACTCGCTATTCAGAAACACTCCAACAACACCGACTCGAACTATCATAACAACTAATTCTTCACTCACAGCGGATCACCTGCACGTTACCAGTATAGAGACAATGGCCAACAAGAAAAGGGTGAGATATCTATCAATATAAATAGGATTATGATAAATAATATATTAGAGTTAGATCATCAAAATTACCACATCGCGACATTTACATCACAATTCACTACACATCATTATATTCAACAATGATACAATTCACGGTTACAAGTCACAATACTTCGCATAATTATATTCGACAAACACTTCTAATCACAATACAAGACACAACACTTCACATAATTATAATTCAAGTCACGACACTTCATAATCAAATCACACTTATGCAATATCGCATACAACACTAACAATACACATGCATATGGTACCCAGGGCTTCTTCCCTCATTTCCATTTGCCAATTACTAGAGGCATCAAACAGGCATAAGCCTTCGTTAATGTTTGCCAATCCAGGCCGTCACAAAAAATGCAAATGTATGTGACTTGATGAATGCAACATCACATACACAATCACAACAAACTCGCCACGAGGCATACGCCGATATCGCTGTTATTACCAATAGATAGAGGTAATTAATCGTCACAATAATTCATGCACTTCACAATATTAACAGCATAATAGCGTCACATAATCACTGGCCATAGGCCTACAACTCAGTATCAACACATCACAACTACAAATTAACGACAACAAGTCAATACAAATAATCCAATGACAATTCACATATTTTCAACAAGTATTCAACACAACAATCCAATAAAACAATCGGTTGAAATCAGTTATAAACCAGTTAATTCGTTTATCGGTTGAAATCACTAATACTCCTATTCAACATAGATTTCATCAATTCTTATTATCACTACTAACTCTCCGTTATCCCAATTGTTTCTGCTACGATACCAGTCACTGCCACTATTCTTCTGTCACAAAACAATTCAAGTATGCTGCTTCACCAATCTATTTCCAACTGTTAGTGAAAAACCTATTCCCGCTCTGCTATTGCTCAACTCTGTTACTTATTACTCACACTGATATACACGCATTGCCCTGCTATTGATATTATTTTCTACTAGTATCACTTCTACTAATACTTGCACATAATCCTTCTGCTATGGTTCTCTACTAAAATTAATCTGCTATGGTTCTCTACCAAAATCAATCAGTGATGATTTTATTTCATCTCCTATAATTAAATCATTACTACTTACCAGTCACATTATTCACATTGTTATAGCTACTGAATTAATTATAATGAATATAATGGAAAACATACTAAGAAAACACCTTTAGGTCACCTAATTAAGCAAAACTTGGAAAAAAAAACAAAGTGCGGCCCCCGTCCCTCATTTGGGGCGCCCATACCAGGACTAAGGGGCGCCACCCCCAAGTCCTTGTGGCCCCTGCCCTTCTATTCCTCTTCTTAGGGGCGCCCACCCCAATAATGGTGCCCCCTCCCCTTATTTCTTCTTCTTCCTCCAATTGCATTCTTCTTCCCAGAATCTTTATTTCCAGAAATTGATTCACCATTTCATCACCCAATCTGTAATACAACAATTAACAACAATCACATAAATATTAATCCACTTAAATCAGAGAAACAATATTCATAGAAACATGAACCTGAATTAACATACTTCATTCACAGCACGATGTTCTTATCAACTTCCAATCACACAACAGAAAACACCAAAACACACAAAGCACATAGATAATTCTATAATCCAAAACCCATATATTATCGATCATATTCCCGTTTATAGAGCTAGAACCCCACCCCTTACCTTGGATTGAAGGTTTCTCTAAATTCTTTCTCCGGTCGAAATCCCCCAATTTGCCTCTACGTGATTTTTACTGCTCCTCTCCAAAAACCTTGTTCCGCTTCTATGCCTCTATTCTCTTTTCTTCTACTAAAAACCTAAATTGCATACTGCTACCTCTAACTAGTATCACAACTGCCAAATGGGCTTATTATTCTTCCGTACAGCTAACCTCACCAATTATGCTAGCCCACATAAAAATAAGTTCTTAACGAGTATGTGTATAGATGTCGAAAGATCGACACTGGATTTAAGTTATGTTGAGTTGTTGTGGAAGTCGGAGTATTGTCAATACGTGATTGAGGATAGGCGAGTTGGAAGCAAAGTTCAGGATGGTTATGTCGGATAGATTTTCGAGGACGAAAATATTCTAAGTGGGGGAGAGTTGTAACGCCCCGAATTTAATTAATTATTTAATTAAATTGATCAAGGATTTATTCGTTGGAATTAGTTGAAGTCGGGATTTATCGATATTATTCTAAAGGCGTAATTCGTATTAATGTATTAATCTGTGTAGTTAAGTTGTGGTTGGATTAGTCGGAGGATTATGAATTCGCGAGTCGGTATATTTAAGTTATGGATCGATGGTAGATTTGGAATATTATTGGAAGTAATATTCGGTTATGTTGTGTGGTTAATTATTTATGTGTGTTATTTGGATTAATTGAGTAAATAAAGAGATATTATGAATTGGGCCTAAGTGGAAGGAATATAACACAATGGATGGGTTATGGGTTAAGCCCATTAGTGAGAATGAGTAGTAAGAGTTAGGGTTTTAGAGGTTTGGTCTCATAACTTATTTTGTGGAAAAAGGAGAGATAGAAGAGAAAGAAGAGAAAGAAGGGAAGAAAGAAGAAAGCTATGGCATGAAGAGAGGAATGACTCCATTGAAGATGAGGCTTTTGCTAAGGTAAGGGTGGGGTTCTTACTCTCTAAAGGTTAGAATGATGATGGGTATGGTAGAAGTTAGGTCTCATAATTGGAATCCATGAATGTGTGAAGAATTGCAATGTTGATGAATGTTGGAATTGATAAATGGTTGCTGCAAATTTGATGTATTATTAGAGGTTTAGATGAGTGGATGATATTGTGATTGGTGTTCAACCTTTAATCTTTCAATTTCATAGTTTTGTAATATTAGGGTTTATGCTAGATTCCATAGATTTATGGTTGAAAATATGTTTTGAATGATTACTAGTGATGAATGATGTTAGGTGGTATTGTTATATGCTTCAAATATCTGTTTGAGAAGGGTTTGGGGTGGTAGAAGTGAGATTATGCAGGTCTGTTTGCTCTGTTATTTTTCGGCATAATCGCGCCTCCGCTAAGCTAGGCTGGCTCCGCTAAGCGGAACCCGCTGGCAGCCCGCTGAGCGGACCCTGCTGTCAAAAATATTTTTGAAACTTTGAAATGACGTATCTTTTGATCCGTAACTCCGTTTTATGCGCCGTTCAAAGCGTTGGGAAGCTAATGAAATTATATATATGATAGAAAGTAAATGATTAGCACATGATGAATTAATTATGATGTTAACATGTAATTATGTATATGTGCGTTATAACTTGATAATTTGTGAATAACATTGTGATGACATGTTATGTGGTGTAATATTCATGATGTGTATGAATGAATATGTGTTATTTGAATGTTCTTGTGGAAAATGATTACTTGATGACTTAACTATTATATGGTTTTTTTAATAACATGTACGTATGTGAATATGTGTTATGGCTTGATGAAATGTGAATAACATGTGTTGATATGATATGTTGTAATTTATTTCTATTGTATACCGTAATGAATTGATGAAGATGTGCACAAATGTATTGGCAATTGTTTACTAAATGAATAATGAGATGTTGAGTTGGTGAATACTATGAGTATGATTTATATGTGAGTGATAACATGTTACTTGAATCGTATTTATGTAATATGTGAATTGGTGTCGATTGATAACAATATTGTTTGGCATGATATGTAATATGATATTCATGATGAGTGTGAATGATTATGTGATGTTGTTTTTGAAAAATAAAGATGGCTCGCTAAGCGGAGCCAGTCCGTTAAGCGGAGCCTGGTTTGTATTTCGCTACTGTTTCAGTCCGCTTGAAGTGGGGTTATTGAAATTGTATTTCCATAAGCGCGCTTGAAGGTCGCTAAGCGGACCCTGTTGTGCAAAACTTGTTCAAACTTTGACATGATGTATCTTTTGAACCGTAACTTGTTTTTAAATGCCGTTTGAACTTCCATGAAGCTCTAATTGATGTCTATCCATGGTATATGCTTTGAATATCCTTGGAAATCTTTATGAATACTTCCCTTGAATTGAATTGCTTTATGTTGTAAATGTTGTTGTTGTAACATGATGAATTGTTGTTGTTGTAGTAAAATGATGAATTGTTGTTGTTGTAACACGGTGAATTTGTTGTTGTTGTTGTAGACCCTATGGTCAATGTTGATTAAGTTGTTCATGTTGGTTGAGTTGTTCAAGTTGATTAAGTTATTCAAGTTGATTAAGTTGTTCAAGTTGGTTATGTTGTTTATGTTGTTTAAGTTGTAATTGTGGGTGTGCATCATTGAATCGCATCCATGGCATTGTTTAAGTTGGCCCAAGTGGAAAATGTTCAAGTTGGCCTAAATGGCAATTGTTTAATTTGGCCTATATGGAAAATGTTTAAGTTGGCCCAATGGTAAATGTTTAAGTTGGGAGTTTACTCCAAATGGTACCACATGCATACGCATAACATGAAGTTGCATATTGAGTTACATTTTGAATTGTTGTCATTATGATGTAAATGTTGTTCTGTGTTGATGATAAAGTTGTGAATTTGAATATGATGTTATGATTG
Organism: Vicia villosa; assembly: GCF_029867415.1. Lineage (NCBI taxonomy): Eukaryota > Viridiplantae > Streptophyta > Magnoliopsida > Fabales > Fabaceae > Vicia > Vicia villosa. The sequence continues at coordinate 179,029,490 of NC_081182.1, read as the reverse complement.
GCGAATAACATAGTTGTTGTGGTGAAAGTCGCTTTGTTGATGGTTTGGTTGTGGTAAAAGCGGTATTGTGTTATACGTTGTGATGTTGTGATAATTGTTGTATGAAGTGGTGACATTATGTATGATCTATATCTCCTATATTATTTATCATGCATTCCTTTATATTGTAATATATCTTACCCCTTTGTTGATATTTCCCCTACCATGGGAAATAGGCCGGTACTCAAGATTAGTCGTGGATGTTTGAGGTTATTTATGTGAAGTCTTTATGATTGCTTTATGGCAAGTCGAGTTGGTGTCCATTGCTCTCATACGTAGCACTCGGGGGGGGATTGTGGTGGTCGTTTTCTTTACCTCCCCGTTTCACTTGGGAGGACGGCACGCTAAACCCTTCACGCGAAATTTGGAAGGAGAATGCGCCCGTGGTGGGATGAATTTTATTTCAGTTCTTCCTACGATATCACACGAACTTTCTTATTGGTCCTACGAGTAGGAAAGGGGGAAAAAGATCTCAACTAAACCCTAGGAGTTTGCTAAGTGTGGGGATTTCACCTAGACTAGAAATTCTGGAGTCCGGGAGGTCGGTTATACATAGGGAAGTGTTTAAACACCCTACATATCTGTAGTACTCTACAGGAACCTTCTCTATGTCATTGTGATTGTGTTTGCTGCTAATGATTGGGAAAGTTTCTCCTTTGTGTTAGGAGAAGGAATTGATTTGATTTGAAAAGACAGACAGACAGACAGACTGACTATTTTTGGTATTTTATTAGCTCGCTGAGATTCCTTGTGAACCTCATGCCTACATATCCCTAGTGGAAGTCAGAGCTTAATGTAGTTCGGGGAACTAACTAGGGAAATTACTTGTTTTTGGTGCCTTGCTTGAAGCTCAAGGTTGAAGCTTGGAATTAAATCTCTGTTTACAGTAAAGAGACATGAAATCATCTTTACAGAGAGATATTAGTACTATTCTACCACAAACATTTAAAAGGAGTGACAGAATAACTGGATTCATTTCATTCAAGAGGGGAGTCTACTTGGTTGATCAAGTATGACAGCCATCGTGCCTCTAAAATGAAAGAAAGATGCTCATCCAAATTAGGGAAAGTGTACAAGTCTGGGGATGTGCCAGAGCATGTCTTTCAGAGTCCTAAATGGGAGACTTTGATTGAAATTGAAATTGAAATGTTTGTTTGTTTGAATGTGGTAGAGTAGTAAAAATATCTTTCTATAGAGATAAGCTATGTCTATCTACTGTATAAAAGATTTGACTTTAGCTGGCTTGTATGAGGCCCAAGCTTGAGGCTTTTTGATTGATTAATTAATATTATTGACTCTGGGAGATGACTCCACTGGGGATTAATTACAGGGTATTTTTGTGTTCTGTACAAAGCCTAGAATTGAGGCTGACTCTACTTAGGGAGACTCTATTTGTGTGCCTTGTACAAAGCCCAAGGTTGTGGCTGATTGCTGAGGATAATTGAATGAATGACTCTATTTTATGTGCCTTGTACAAAGCCCAAGGTTGTGGCTAACTCTAGCTAGGGAAAACATTATTTTCTGCCTTGTACAAAGCCCAAGGTTGTGGCAGACTCTTAAATAAATGAATTGAGTATGGATGACTCTAAGGGGAAAAGATCCTAGGTGTTAGGAATCTTTGACACATGAAAGTATGGTTTATCTGCCTTGTACAAAGCCCAAGGTTGTGGCTACTGAATGATGAAGGACTCACTGGGGAGACTCTATTATCTGCCTTGTACAATGCCCAAGGTTGAGGCTGACTCTTAACAGGGGAGTTTTATTGTTTGGGTGCCTTGTATGAAGCCCAAGGTTGAGGCTAACTGTTTTTGTTGGTTTTGACTCTACTGAGGAGATTTTATTTATTAAAAGACTGTTTTTTCTTTGGAAGCTAACCCTTTCCAGGGATTTTGACTCAGTTGGAGAAATTGTCTGTTAAAAGACTGACTTTATCATGTTTTTGGAGGCTGACCCTTTCCAGGGGTTTTGACTCTTTTGGGGAAATTATCTCCTAAGAGAAATGAATCTTTATTTTTTTTGACATTTTTTATTAATTGACTTTGGAGGCTAACCCTTTCCAGGGGTTTATATTAAAAATGAAAGAATGTGTGGAAGCTAACCCTTTCCAGGGATTTATTGAAATGGAGGTTGATTTTAATTGACTTTGGAGGCTAACCCTTTCCAGGGGTTTTGTTGAAAATGAATGGCAGAAAGATTATCTAATGGAGACTTCTTGTTTAAAGCCCAAGATGAAGGCTGACTCAATGCTGAGGATGACCCAAAGTATGGATCCTAGACTCTGCTAAGGAAGATTGATGAAGATAAGGGTGACAGAGACTGTCCATGTCTCTCATTCCAAAAGGTGTACTCAATGCAAAATTGAGACAAACTTAGCTTGTTTAAAATCTGGTTTAAATTGGAAGAAACTCACCAGGGTAGGCTAAAAGGTGGCTAAAGACCTGTTCCTATGTTTATAAGAAACCTGATGGGTCCTTGTATACAAGCTCAAGAGGAAGCTGGAAATGCTTTTAAGAAGCCTGTGGGTCCTTGTACAAAGCCCAAGAGGAGGCTAATCGAGGGTCCTTGTTATAGCACAAGAGAAAGCTATGTGGTTTTGAACTTATTTTGGCTCTAAGCAAATGGGTAAGAGGTTTCACCGGGAATAATTCCTCTTTGGGTGGATGTGTCCTATTTATTTGGATTCTAAGGTTTTTGCCAAGATGTTTCACCGGGAATAATTCATCTTGGGGGTTTGAACTACAGATCTCTAATTAGGAAAGAGCCTTCACCGGGAAGACATTCTCAATCCTAGGTCATATTCCTATAATATATATATATAGTTTAACTGTCTTAAGGTTTATACTCAAACGTAGTTCTAAACTAATATATGCACAGTTTATATTTGACAGTAATTTAAATAAAGACTGTAAATTGAAAGCTTGTAAAGCCTAACCTGGATGGAGTGGAGGCCTTTGAAGAAGTATGTACAGAGCCTCAACAGTATTTGGTGGATAACAGTTGAATATATATATGATAAATAGTTAAGGGTTTTTGAAAACAGAAGAAGTGAAGATGGACAAAGGTCACATAGGTATCTGAAGAGTTTCACCGGGAATAATGCCCTTCAAATACCAGAAGAATGTTTTGAAAACAGAAAGAAGATTTTGAAAATATAGTTTTGAAAACAAGCTAAGAAGAGAAGGTTTTTGGGACTTACACTCTATTAGAGGCCCAGTACTTTACAGTACTGGTGTAAAAGCAATTGAAAATGATTTTGAATGATACAAGGTTTTGTTGTTTGAAAACCCTAATCATTTGATTTATTCGGAGATTGAAAACAGTTTTGAGAATTGACAAAAGTCAACTTAATTAAAGTAAAAATAAAGATTTTTTACTTAATTAAGACCTAAACAATTAGGGTTTTATCATAAACTTTATTTACAAAATGATTTAGGTTAAAACAAAGTGAAAATATGTATTAAAGTATTTAAGAAAACACCTAAAACATACTATTTTAAACCTAATAAAAATACATGAAATAAATAATATTTTTATGATTTTTTTGATTATTCACAAAATAGATATGTTAAATAAAAAGTGTGTGAAAAATGAAGTGAAAATGATTTAATTTGATAAGTGAATTAATTATGTGAAGTTGTGAAGAAAATGAAAAGAAAAAGTGATAAAAAAAATATTTTGGCCTCACCATGGTTTGAACCCACGCCCTTGAAGCCAACAATCAAAACACACACCAACCAGCCAACGCGCGCATGGTGTTATAGAGGGCATTTCATTGCAATATGTGTGTTGTCTAGTGCATAGAGTGGAAAAAAGAAAATAAAATCAAAAGGTCTGAGGCGAGGGGGATTCGAACCCCAGACCTTGGGCATGAGGAGACTAAGAGCGCATGTGTGGCCACTAGGGCAAGTTATTCATTCGTTAAGGAAATGCCTATCATTAAAAATAAAACAAACTTCGCTCAGAGATTTGAAAAATGGCGCCACCCTCCATCTTCGTCTTCAACCTCAAGCTCCATCAATTCAAATTTCTGAACTCTCTCAACTCTCAACCATTTGCAATGATGTAAACATGAAACTTGCTCTAAATTCACTCACGATTCTAAATATGTAACTAACATGAATTAATATTAACTACATCTAACTAATTTACCAGAAATCGTGAAGAACCCTAAAATTTCAAAATCAAATTAAATGACTATACTGAAAGATAAATGGATGATGATAGAGGGTTTTCAATCCTCTGATGATGCTGAACAAGATAGAATCGAGCTATTTCACAAAGAGTACTTAAATTAGAGAAGTGAGGTTCAGAAACTTACCTCTGAAAATGGAGGTCGTGAGGATGATAGAGACCACCTGGGCTTGAATGAATGATCTCAATAGCTTCCCTGAGACTCAATGATGCTAACTGGATGCTTATTGTAGCCTGAATCCTTCTGAATTGTTCTATGGACCTCCCTCGATTTCAGCTTCAAGTGAACATGGAGGTTGTTGAATTTGGAGTTACAGATGAGCTGCAGCCATCTGGTTAGCTTCACTATGACCTGAGGAGTGTGCCTGGATGATTGGCTTGGCTTGAAACCTCCTGAATTGTTCTGTGGTCCTCCAACTGCAAGTGCTCCAAATGAGAGGTGGAGATGATGATTCTCCACGCCCAGCAGTGTTCCAGAGGTTTGGATCACCTCCAAATGCCTCCCTCAATGTGTTTGAATACTTATTTTCAAAGAGAGAGCTTTGGTTTGAAGAATCCGAGTCTTCTTGCCAAAGGACCTTTGAAAAAACTAAGTATGAAGAAAGAAAAGAGAAAGCAAGAATTCTGTTGCTTTGGTGTGTTTTCTGAATGAGAATGAGGCCTCTATTTATAGGCTAATGGATGCAGATCAATTGGCTGTGGTGAGCTTGCTTAGTGTAGTGAGTTTGGTTTCTTAGCCATGAAGAAATTCAAAGAATCTCCAAAATGCAATGATGCATTTTCGGGCTAGCTTCCCCTATCCATTGATCTTGCAGGATCTTAGGGAACATTTCTGATATGTAGCAAGTTTCTATTGGCTTAGGAGAAGATTCCAATTGGTGAATCATTGCTTATCATAAATTCTCAAAAGTAATGATTACATAATCACATGTTCTTGCTTTTGGGAATCTTCTTCAATCTTCATGCCATGGTGAAAATGAATGCATGGTATTGTTTCAGACATGTTATGGGTCGTGTAGCATCCATTCATGAAGCAAAATGCACAAAATTGCAAAGTTCCAATTTGCACATGACCTATAATTTTACTTCATGAGGCCAACTTTGAACAAGCATAACTCCTAGCTCAAATTGAATTTGGAGAAGGTTGAACACAATTTGGAAAGCCCTAAACATCTACTTCAAATCATTAGTTTATGCCTTCTTCAGAATTATTTGGGAAATTTGTGAAAAATGAGCCCAAAGTTGGATGAAAACTAGGTTAAAACACTTAGAAAAATTTCTAAGTGTTTATGACCTAAACTTCAAAATTTCCAAAACTTCATAAATGGTTGATCTTTTGAAAAAAGTTCCCTTGTAAGATGTTGTTTTATTTTGCAAGATCTACAACTTTCATGTTGGAAGTTTTTTGAGTTGTGTAGGTGAAATTTTGAGTTCTCACCATGCCTTCAAAAATCCTAATTCCCGACTTTTTGTTCCTTGATGAATTTCTTTGGTCAAATGACTTTGACATCCACATATTGATGATATTGATCTTTGAAAATCAATATTTGACCAAAAACCTTAAAAGTCAATGATGATCCTTCACAGTTGACTTTTCCCTGACAAAGTGAATTTTTGGGCTTTTGTGTAGAAACAAGATCTTCTCCTCAAATGAATGATGTAAATGGATTATATTGAGGTAGTAGAGATTTTTGAATCATGTCTTGAGTTTTGGATCCATGCCCTGATTAAAAGTCAACTATCTTGGTGAATTAGGTCAAAAACCCTAATTGTCGACCAGAGGACAATGATGAGTGTAGACTTTGAATTGAGGTGTAATGTCCAGTGGATCTTGTAATATGAGATATTTGAAGATGATTGATGTCTTTGAATGATCCCCTGAGGTTTTTTAGGGTTTCCCAAAGGTGATCCCTGATTTTAGTCCTTGATAGGCTCCAAACCCTAGTCTGTTGATCTGAGTAATTCTGTACTTAGATGACTGGGTGTCTAATCAATCATAGGTGAAAAAAAATGAAGTCCTTGAGCCCCATGATTGTATTAGGGACTAATCCTTGTATTGATTGATCCTTTGCCTGAGCTTTCTTGTCTTTGAGCATCCTCGATTAGATACCAGATGGAGAAGTAACTGCTCTGGGAACTTGTCTTGACCTGATGAAAAATCCTGAAGATATGCCATCTCAGGGGGGTCAAAAATTAGGGTTTGACAGATGCCCCTATTTAAGTTTCTTTTATCTGGAGGGAGAGAGATTGATATCTCGATCTTTCCGGCGTAAAAGAGACTTAAATATCGAGGAATGCCCGAATTTTGGGCGCTCCTGAGATGTTGTAATTGATAAAAATCTTTGCATGACTTGATCCCGTTGTCGCACTTGGCGGGGGATGAGGAGACAAACTCCTGCAGAAATACTTGATGTGGATTCTGGCGAATGGATGGCAGTATAGGATGCGCAATCCATCTTCTTTAACTAAGTGTTGATACTTAGAAAAAGGCAAACAACCTCCTCTCGTTCCGGATGTCCATATCTCGAAACTGGTCTTGGTTGCGTTTGGACAATATCTCTGATAAAGAGAAAATTTCCAAAGGTTTGTTTCCTCATCAAACTTCTTACCAGCGCTTGGAGGTAAGATGCCATTTGACGGCTGTAAAGAAACTTCAAAGGTTTGTTTCCTCGTCAAACTTCTTATCAGCGCTTGGAGATAAGATGCCATTTGACGGTAGTAAAGAAACTTCAAAGGTTTGTTTCCTCGTCAAACTTCTTACCAGCGCTTGGAGGTAAGATGCCATTTGACGGCTGTAGAGAAACTTCAAAGGTTTGTTTCCTCGTCAAACTTCTTATCAGCGCTTGGAGATAAGATGCCATTTGACGGCTGTAAAGAAACTTCACCATCTTCCCTTTTGACTTGACGTCTTTGAAAGATTGTCATATGGCCTCATGATCTTTTGAGGGGCTAATGACTTTGTTTGAAGGCGGACGAACTGTTTTCGGGGTGGAAACTGCCATTCGTCAAATGATGCCTGGGGAATCAACGAACTGTTTTCCTAAGAGGAAAACTGCCATTCATCGACTCTGTGGGGAGTTAAACATCCCAGAAACAGACAAACTGTTCGAAGAAACTGCCATTTGTCGATCTCTTGAGTATTTAACAGACAAACTGTCTTTTCTTGGGAAAAGACTGCCATTTGTCGACCCTGTCATGAAAGAAAGTGAGCAAACTGTCTTCTGCTGAAAGAGACTGCCATTTGTCGACCCTGTCATGAAAGAAAATGAGCAAACTGTCTTCTGCTGAAAGAGACTGCCATTTGCTGACTTTGTTATGATAGAAAGTGAGCAAACTGTCTTCTGCTGAAAGAGACTGCCATTTGCTGACCCTGTTATGATAGAAAGTGAGCAAACTGTCTTCTGCTGAAAGAGACTGCCATTTGCTGACTTTGTTGTGATAGAAAGTGAGCAAACTGTCTTCTGCTGAAAGAGACTGCCATTTGCTGACTTTGTTGTGATAGAAAGTGAGCAAACTGTCTTCTGCTGAAAGAGACTGCCATTTGCTGACTTTGTTGGGGAATCTGAACTATCTTCTGGACGAAGACTATCATTCGCTGACTCCGCTGGGGAATCATTTGTCGATCTGCTGGGAGATTCTGAATTTTTCTTTGACAAGAAGTGGCACCTCTTGACCCTGCTGGGGAAATACCAAACCTGTAGGGAATTCCAAAATGTGAAGCAGACCATCTTATCTGAAGAAGACTGTCGAATGTCGCTTTGCAGGAGATTCTCGGCTGAGGAATTCCAAAAGTGAACAAACTATCTCTTTGAGGGAGACTACCATCTGTTGACTTGCTTGGTGAGATCCTTGTGTATGAACTGTTGTTTCGAAGGAAAAAGTTTCTCCGGAACTTGCAGGGGAAACTTGAGTTCATGCCTAAATGACTTAGGCATTCACAGGATCAAAGCCTGATTCGGCTATGCAATTATGATGTAATGTATGCATGAATATTATGACAATGATAAAATGTAAAGTGAATGTGAATAGAATTGTCGCGGATGTAAAATCCTAAGATACGACTGAAATTCTTGTGGATCAGAAGATGTCCTCTTCTTGGAGTTCGAACTCTGTTGGGAATATCTGGTTATCAGTTGTCCGCTGTCCGAAGTAAGTAATATGAATTGAAGTAAAGATCCGTCATCGGGAGATGTTCGCAAAGCGACCTCATGGGGAAATATTGGTTCCCGGAGTCTCAACCGTTCTCGGAGCAACTGTTTGCATTCTTCCTATTGTTTGTAAACCTTAGAAAGAAATTTCACCTTTATTTTTGCAAGTAAATTCATTTTTATTTTTATGAAAACATTTGTTTCAAGAGAATGACTGTTTAAACTTAAAATGCATTTCAAGAAACTGAATAAGACTAGATTGCAAAGGAAAAGCACAAGGCTCAAATTATTATATATGGAATGGTAATCAGCCAAATGCTTGATTCCATGGAGTATTTACAAAGTTGGAAATCGGTAATTTTCGGGAAAAGGGCTACGATGAAACGTGACGACCGTTATCTTTCCCTTCCACTCCGAGTTGCGCTGTATTCGTGCTTCGTAGAAGATGACCTACTGCTGATGAATACTCCGCTATGGATTTTGAATGATCAAGTGTGTCCTGAACACAGTTACTTGCCATATATCCCTAACTTTTGCGTAAACTACCCCTTTCGGGTTTTAAGTCTACCGGGATTGATTAATATATATTTTTTTTTTATGTCTCTAATTTTTGCCTGAATCGCCCTTTCGGGTTTTCGATTCACCGAGACGCTCTTTTTTGCCTAAGTCGCTCTTTGCGAGTTTTCAACTTAGCGAGCTGTTCTTTTGTTTATTTAGGCGAAGTATTTCTTGACTGCGTCGACGTTCACAGGACGGGTGAATTCTTCTCCATCCATAGTCGTGAGTATTAAGGCTCCTCCTGAGAAAGCTCTCTTGACCACGTAGGGGCCGTCATAATTGGGAGTCCATTTCCCTCTTGAATCTGTGAGAAAAGATTGAATCTTTTTTAGTACAAGGTCGCCTTCTTTGATTGTGCGAGGTCGAACCTTTTTGTCGAAAGCTTTCTTCATTCTTTGTTGATATAGCTGTCAGTGGCATAAAGCTGTCATGCGCTTTTCTTCGATTAAGTTTAATTCATCGAATCTGCTTTGACACCACTCGGCTTCTGTTAATTTTGCCTCCATCAAAACTCTCATTGATGGAATCTCAACCTCTATAGGTAGGACTTCCTCCATGCCATATACAAGGGAGAAAGGAGTTGCTCCAGTCGAAGTACGTACTGATGTACGGTAACCATGAAGAGCATACGGGAGCATTTCATGCCAATCTTTGTAAGTGATGACCATCTTCTGAATGATTTTCTTGATGTTTTTGTTAGCTGCTTCTACAGCTCCATTCATCTTTGGTCTGTAAGGAGATGAGTTGTGATGTTCGATCTTGAATTCTTCACAAAGCTCCTTCATCATTTTGTTATTCAAATTTGACCCATTGTCAGTGATTATCTTGCTAGGAATGTCGTAGCGACAGATGATGTGATTCTTGATAAACTTGACGACAACTTGTCTTGTAACGTTTGCATATGAAGCTGCTTCAACCCATTTGGTGAAATAGTCTATTGCTACCAAGATGAAGCGATGTCCGTTGGACGCTTTTGGTTCGATCATTCCAATCATGTCGATTCCCCACATGGAGAAAGGCCAAGGGGAAGAGAGTATGTTGAGAAGAGATGGTGGCACATGAATTCTATCGGCGTAGATCTGGCATTTGTGACACCTCTTTGCGCACTGGTAGCAATCTGACTCCATTGTCAGCCAATAATATCCTGCTCTCAGTATTTTCCTTGTCATGGTATGTCCATTGGTATGTGTACCAAAGGAACCTTCATGTATTTCTCTCATGAGTATTTCTGCTTCTTTTCTGTCAACGCATCTGAGCAGAACCATGTCGAAGTTTCTCTTGTACAGAACATCTTCATTCAGGAAGAATCTACAAGCTAACTTTCTCAAAGTCTTTCTATCTTTCTTTGACGCCCCAAGAGGGTACTCTTGCTTTTGAAGAAAGTTCTTGATGTCGTGATACCACGGTTTGTCGTCGATGATTGCTTCTACTGTGAACACATGAGCGGGCCTATCCAGGCGCATAACATCAATCCGAGGAATGTCATTCCAATGATTTATCCTAATCATGGAAGAGAGTGTGGCTAATGCATCAGCCAAGTTATTTTCTTCACGAGGAATGTGATGAAAATCTACCCTGTCGAAGAATGGTAACAATCTTCTCGCGTAGTCTTTGTAAGGAATTAACCCTGGTTGGCGTGTTTCCCATTCTCCTTTGATTTGATTGATGACCAAAGCAGAATCTCCATATACATCCAAGTGTTTGATTCTTAGATCCACGGCTTCTTCGAGACCCATGATGCAAGCTTCATATTCGGCCTCATTGTTTGTGCATTTGAAAGTTAATCTGGCAGTAAATGGAATATGGGTACCCTGAGGTGTAACGATGATTGCCCCAATTCCTCGTCCATAAGCATTGACAGCTCCGTCAAAGATTAAGCCCCACTGGGATCCTATCTCAGGTCCTTCGTCTGGTAGTGGCTCGTCGTAATCTTTCATCTTGAGGTACATGACGTCCTCGTCTGGAAAGTCAAAACTGGTTGATTCATGACCATTGAGTGGGTGGTGAGCCAGGTGCTCAGCTAGAATGCTTCCTTTCACGGCTTTCTGTGCGTGATACTCAATGTCATATTCTGATAACAACATCTGCCAACGGGCAATTCTCCCGGTTAAAGCAGGCTTCTCAAAGATGTACTTGATTGGATCCATATGAGAGATCAAACAAGTAGTATGTCGAATCATATACTGGCGGAGACGCTTGGCAGCCCAGGCCAAAGCACAACATGTCTTCTCGAGCATGGAGTAGCGGGATTCACAGTCAGTGAATTTCTTGCTTAGGTAGTAAATGGCATGCTCTTTTCTTCTTGTCTCGTCTTGCTGTCCAAGGACACAACCCATGGAATCTTCTAAGACGGTTAAGTACATTATCAAAGGTCTTCCTTCCACTGGAGGAGATAAGATGGGTGGTTCGAGCAGATATTCCTTAATGCTGTCGAACGCTTTCTGACAATCGTTTGTCCAGACGCAACTTTGATTTTTCCGTAGAAGTTTGAAAATAGGAGCGCAAGTTGCAGTCATGAGATATATGAATCTCGAGATGTAATTCAGACGTCCAAGAAATCCTCTAACTTGTTTCTCGGTTCTGGGCGAAGGCATTTCTTGAATTGCCTTGACTTTGTCTGGATCTACTTCAATTCCTCGTTTGCTGACGATGAAACCAAGGAGTTTTCCTGAGTAGACACCAAAGGTACACTTGTTGGGGTTCAGGCGAAGCTGAAACTTCCGTAAGCGTTGAAATAACTTTGTCAGATTCTGTATGTGATCTTCTTCATTTTTTGATTTGGCAATCATGTCGTCCACATAGACTTCCACTTCTTTATGCATCATGTCGTGGAAAAGCGTAGTCATGGCCCTTTGATAAGTTGCCCTTGCGTTCTTTAGTCCAAAAGGCATAACACGGTAGCAGAACGTGCCCCAGGGGGTGATGAAAGCTGTTTTTTCCATGTCTTCAGGTGCCATTTTGATTTGGTTGTATCCTGAAAATCCGTCCATGAACGAGAAAACTTTGGATTTTGCTGTACTGTCTACCAACATATCAATATGTGGTAAAGGAAAATCATCCTTAGGGCTAGCTTTGTTCAAATCTCTGTAGTCGACGCACATGCGGACTTTTCCGTCTTTCTTAGGAACGGGAACAATGTTAGCTAACCACTGAGGGTATTCTGAAGTGACGAGGAAACCTGCGTTGATCTGCTTTTGAACTTCCTCTTTGATTTTCATGGCCATCTCCGGATGAGTTCTTCTTAATTTTTGCTTGACCGGAGGGCATTCTGCTTTTAATGGCAAGTGATGCTCCACTATACTGGTATCCAACCCTGGCATATCTTGATAAGACCAAGCGAAGACATCTGAGAATTCTTTGAGCAGCTGTATAAAACTCTCTCTGATCTCTGAACTGAGCGAAGCTCCAATCTTAACCTCTTTTTTGTTTCCATCGGAACCAAGGTTAATGATCTCTAGAGGCTCATTGTATGGCTGAATGGCCTCTTCCTTTTGTTGAAGTAACCGTGAAATTTCCTTTGATATTTCTTCGTCTTCTTCTTCCTCTGCCTCGAATACAGGAAACTCAAAGCTTGGAGAAGTCATACGGTCGCACGTTTCAACAGGGTATTTTATGATTAATCCGCATATGTGTGATAAGTTTTATTTAGACAACGAGGGAAGACTCGGTGTATGCAGTTAATGGAATATTTGATGTTTTTTAAGGGTGTTTTTTAGGATTACCAATTTCCGAAAAAAGAAAAGGGAAAACTAAACGAAGGAACAGAATGACATTTTTATTTATTGACAGTCATTTCTTGAAACAAAGACCCTATAAAACAAAACTCTATTGCTTTGGGCGAAGCAAAGAGGGACATTTTCCTAAGAAATAGTAAAATGCAAAGCCCTATGAAACATCTCTTCACCCTGGGCTATGTTGAGAGGACAAAATAACGGTGAAAGTTCCTACTTAGGAGTGCGAACAACAGTTGAAACTTCAACAGCTGTCCAGTAGTGGCGAACCCCATTGTGCACTAAGTAATCTGGAACCTTAGGCTTAAGCTGGCCTGTGGTAGGTCTTGATTTACCAACCACTGTCTTTGCAACACTCAGACGATCTTCTTCTACTTCAGCAGACTGAGCGGTGTGAGCATACCCATTTCCGAGTGGAGTATGTCGGTTTTTCTTTTGAGGAAACTTCCAATCTTCTGAATGGAGAGACTCGTTGTCGGAGACACTTTCGAGATCGTCCTCTTCTGTATTTTGGTCTTGCTCTTCTCCCAAGATGGCATTGACTAGATATGTGAACTCTAGATCCTTAGCCTCGGAAGGTGACTTGGGGATATAATCCTCAATGATGACTTCACCAGATGCTGATGATGAATAGCAAGGGTTATACATCTCTTTTGGCTGAGAGAGGTACTCATAATCAATGTTCCATCCAGTTGGAACAATATCTTCAAGAGAGATTCTTGAACTTTCAGGAGCAGAGTATTTCACCATGTAGTCGAATTTTCCGCTTGGTTCTCCTAATGTATCCCAAGTCTCTTCGGGGATAGGAGGAACTTCTTCTGATGAACCATGACTTCTGGTGGTGAAGCTGTCAGTAACTTCATCACTGCTTGGTTGAGTCTTACTTTCAGATCCTTTAGTCGGATAACAGCAAGGTGAATCAGACTCTGGTAGGGAGATGTATCCTGCTTTGTTAAGATAGGATAACCATTCCTCTTCATCGGTGTTTTCCGTACCGATGGTATTGACTGTTTGTTGAACAGGTTGAAGAAAACCTCCACTGCAGAAAGTTTCTTGAATAGGGAGAACTACTTCAATTCTTGGGATAGCTTTTGATGATGTCGGAAAGAATCCAATTCCTGTCCTGTTCTTGTTGTTGGTAGGAATATTAATGTGCCCCCAACCACTGGTAGTGCCATCCTTTACAACTTGGATTGCATCTTTGTATGAAGAGATAGATGCTGCTTTCTCCTTTCCTTTGTCCAAGGAAAGTGCTTGGAATTTAGTTCCAACAACTTCTTTTGGTTCTATGTCGGAGAATGATGACAGGTTGCTGACGATCAGAGCTCGTTCTCCACATACGGTTACCAATTTGTCATTTCTTATGAACTTCAGTTTCTGATGAAGTGTTGAAGTAATTGCCCCAGCCTCATGAATCCATGGGCGACCTAGCAAACAACTGTATTGTGCTGGAATATCCATAACCTGGAAAGTGATTTTGAACGTCTGAGTGTGAAAACAAGATTACACTCAAAGAAGTTTTTGATTTATGGCAAACTCAAATGAGCATTCAAACAACAAGGAGGAATCAGAAAAGCAAAGCATTTGATCACTCATGAAAGCACAAGATGATCTACTATGCATACAAGTCAACTCAACACAAGCTCATGAGCATTCAAACAACAAGGAGGAATCAGAAAAGCAAAGCATTTGATCACTCATGAAAGCACAAGATGATCTACTATGCATACAAGTCAACTCAACACAAGCTGAACATGGAAAATGCAGAAAATCAGCAGTTAGGTCGACCTACTGTCAACCTAGGTCGACCTAAAATGAAGGAAAATCCATATACCTCTGCTAGGTCGACTCACAGTCCATTTAGGTCGACTCAAAATGAAGAAATCTTCATATCAGTCTGTTAGGTCGACCTACATGGCAACTAGGTCGACCTAATCTGTGAAAATGTCCCCAGAATGCATCAGAAGAGGATTCTGGTCGACCTACTCCTTCAACAGGTCGACCTAACTGGGAGCAAAATTCTGCAAGCTCTGTTAGGTCGACCTAAGCACTACAAGTGGTCGACCTAACTGATCAAGAAAGTTCAAAAATCAGTTTTTCTTGTTTCTAACTGTTATGCAATCATATATATTGTTCAAGGGTAATTATTCAAAAAAAAACACCAACGACTGAAAGATACACAAACGCTTCTCATCTTCGTTCTTCATCATCTCCAACACAATTACACATAATCATTCTTGCGTTGCGGGTTAGTGATGAGTTCGATAACGTCCATGGAACGGAATTGAAGATTCCTAGTGGGTGAAGGTTCGTGGGGTTTGTTGGTGAATAAAATCTGCGGGTTTTGTCCTCCACGACGGGTGGTTCTTGGGGGTTTTTATCAAGAGGCGTTCATTGAGGATTCGGCTGAGTGTAACGATTGAGGAACGGGGAGTTCAAGGAATCAAGACACTGCAGAAGGGAATCAAAGTGAAGCTCTTGGATAACCTTGATCTGGCTCAAGATTAAGGGGGAAGAAGATTCAAAGGATCGACATAATTGGTTTATCGTTTATCGCTTTGTTATCTTCTTTGTATATACTACTTTCAACATTAATGAAAGATTACCCAATTTCAATTTGGAATTGGGGGCAGACGTAGTCGTAGCGAGGACGATCGACGAACTGCCTAAACAAATATCGTGTTCTTGTCGCTTTTACTTTCTCTTTTACTTTCAGTTCATAATTGGTTATAAGTGCGAAATTGATCAACGATTCGAGTGTTAAAATTGTGAATTAAAGTTCTGCACAAACATCACAATTCACCACAACTTGAATCACTATCAATTCGAACGTATCACCAAGTGTTTGTGTTTTTGCTTAATCCAATCTTACTGCATTGCAAATCAAAGTTGTCAATCTAGAAGTTAATTGGATTTCAGTTGTTAAACGTATTGGTTAGCGATCATATTACTTCACCATCAATTCCACTTACTATTTGGTTTTGAAACACATACGACCTTTGCAATAGCGGTCCAGAATAGACGCAAGTCGATTCAGAACCGCTTTCGCTCAAGTCTGTAGAAAAATCTGTAAAAACTTAGATAGATCTATTCACCCCCCCCTCTAGATCTATAGGCCAGCGTCTAACAAGTGGCATCAAGAGCTCTGGTTTATTCCGTGCTTTGTGAAACACTTATTGGAAAGATGGCTTCTGGACCTAAAGGGGCTCATAATAGAGCTCCAGTTTTCAACGGAGAAAACTACGGCTATTGGAAGGATTGTATGTGTGTCCATATCAATGCAATTGATAGGAACATCTGGACAGCTATTGTCAATGGTCCATTTCAGATCACTATGACAAATGCAGCTGGTGCAGTTGTTCCAAAACCAGAAGATACTTGGAATGCTGAAGATGAAAAGAAATATGCATACGATTGGAAAGCGAGAAATATTCTAATCTCAGCTCTAGGAGTTGATGAATACTATCGTGTTTCCCATTGTAGATCAGCTAAAGCTATGTGGGACACATTGCAAGTTGCCCATGAGGGAACGGATGATGTCAAACTAGCTAGGATCAATACGTTAACTCAAGAGTTCGAACTTTTCCACATGGAAGATGGTGAAACCATCGAAAGCATGCAGAAAAGATTCGTTCACCTGAAAAATCGATTAAATTCTCTTGATAGACCTGTCTCCAATGCAGTTGCTACTAACAAAATCTTAAGGTGTTTGAACAGGGAATGGCAGCCCAAAGTTACAGCAATTAAGGAAGCAAATGATCTCAACACTTTAGACATTACCACTCTCTTTGGTAAACTAGAGGAACATGAACAGCATCTTAAATGCCTTGACATGCATGAGAAGAGGACAAAGAAAGAAAAGAACATGGAGAAAGAGGTAGAGAAGAAGTCAATAGCTCTAAAAGCTTCGAGCTCCAAGACCTCAAAACGAGAGCCAAAGGATAGTGACACAAGTGATGACGAAGACTCCGATGATGAGGAAATGGGACTGTTTGTGCGAAGATACAACAAATATCTAAAGAAAAATGGAGCAAAACATTCCGACAAAGGATTGATCAACTATAGAAAGCAATCAAACATGTTCAAACAAGATGACGACAACAAAGGAAAGATCAAAGGTCTTTGCTTCAATTGTGGGAAAGCCGGTCACTACAAACCGGATTGTCCATACCTTAAGAAAGAAAAGGAGAAGAACCAAAGCAAAGGTCATAACAAATCTAAAAGAGCTTACATAGCATGGGAAAGTGATTCATCTAGTGAAAGCTCGTCAAGCGATGAAGAAGAATCAGCAAACCTATGTCTCATGGCTCATCAAAACAAGAAAAAGAAAGCTGTAAGTCATCTTAAACCTGAACTCGTAGATAAGGTATCTCATTCTCAACTAAAACTTGCTTTTGAAGAATTACATAGAGATGCAATTAAAGCTTTCAAACTTTTGGCCTCAAATAAGAAAATATTTTCATACCTTGAATCAAAAGTTGAGAAAACCGAAAGGGATATGGAAGCTTTAAAACAATCTATGCTAAACATTCAAAAGGACAAAGTTGAATTAGATCCTACATCATGGTTTGGTTGTGAGACATGTCACATTTGGCAAAAAGAAGTAAGAGATCTAAAAGCCAAGTTAGACAAGGCTCTACAACCAAAAGTGACTTTTGCGGTTGATCCAAACAAGTTCAAAAGATCGTATACTCCTTTATATAGTAAATACACTTTTGTACCAAAAGTATCAACTAGCAAAACTCCATATTCTCATCATATTACCTGTCATTATTGTTGCAAAAAGGGACATACCATTGAAAAATGCAAATTTAGGAGAATTTTAGTTCCTAAAGGAGTATTTCAATGGTTGCCTAAGTGCAACAAATTGTGTACTCACCATCCAGGACCCAATGAAGATTGGGGACCTTCCACTCTAATTTAATCTCGCAGGAAAAGTGTCTTGACATCGCCGAACGGTGGTAGTTCCTTGATAGATGGTGCTCAAGACACATATAGGAAGACATACAAATTTTGGTATGTCATCTATGAAGACAGTTTGAAGAATCATACTTGGCAAAGGAAATGTAGGTGTCCTAGCCATAGCAAATGTATGAGATACATTACAAATACAGATATTTCGAGAAACACATAGGACGCAGTACTTGATGTGCAAATTGGCAAGTTACATTGCAAAGAGATTTTAAACCTATTCTTAGCAGAATATTGTTTGGGACTATGTCCCGCATCCGGGAGAACATCGAGTAATTGATACTAGATAAGTTTTTCGCAAGAATCAACCTGTGAAACATTCCATCAAAACAATTCATTATCAAATCTAAGAGTATGGCACACTGACAAGAAGACTCCACACAATGATGACAAAACACCTACATATTGAGAAAGCGGTAACATGTTTATTGTTCACTTCCAAAAATTTTATTGATACTATAATATGCTATCAATTAACATGCTTATAGTGACTTCATGTGCTACTATCTACTCTTCTCAAATACTTATGTATATGTGTTCATCATTTCATTCATAACATACAATGGTTGTGCATTCAAGCAAATGACAAAACAAAAATACATCATATAGAAACATTTCTAAGGCATTTTCATCATTGAAAGCAACTTAGGTCGACCTACCCTGTTTTTGAGTCGACCTACATAAGAAGGTTCTTTAGAAAAACCAAAAAGGGCCATTTGCGTCGACCTACTCACAAATTAGGTCGACCTAATTTGGTTATTTGTATTGTTACTTCTGTTAGGTCGACCCAGCTTCACTTTAGGTCGACCTACTGTGTAAACTTTTCCATATTTGGGCCTGATAGGTCGACCCGACCCATTCTTATTCATTCAAAACATTCCATCTCTGCATTCCCTCTCATCTTCATCATATTTGGTACGGCTAACCCTAATTCCTCAAACTCTAAACTATCAAAAATCATCCCTCTCTCACTCAAAGCATCTCCAAACATGCCTCCAAAATCAAGAAAAGGAAAGGAAATTGCTTCCAGTTCATCGTCTCAACCGGTAAGTGCTCTTGTTCATCCTGATTGTAGAGAAAACTTTGAGAAGTGGCAGATGAAAAGGAAAATAGTTAAGCAATATACTTATGATCCAAATCTTGTCGAAAACATGAATATCCCTGATGTCGCTGCGTTAATTGAACATCAAAATATTCACCCCTTATTGCAATGTGATACACCGTACTGTGAGAATACCGTTAGGGCTTTCTATGCAGGATTTACAAAAGGAGACGGTTGTAACTTCCGTTTCAAAATGGGATCTAGATCGCATGTTGTTGACAAACGGGTCTGGATTAGTATTTTTGGTCTGACAATCGTTGGTGATGAACTCCGTATGGTAGACGGGGATGTACCGGGAAACTATGATCATGAGGCCTACATGAAGTCAATCCTCAAAGATCCTTCCGTATTTGATAGACCAAATGAAACAATAACAGCTGGTCATTTGAAGCGAGATCCTAGACTCTTGAACTGGGTAATCTCAAGAATAATTCGACCAAGGGCTGGAGGATATTCGAGAATTGAAAGAAATGAAGTGGTGCTCATGTATCTGCTGCAAAACAGAACTCGTTTACACTGGCCTCACTTCCTTGCTGCTAAGTTTCATGAAGTCAAACAGAAAACTACAGCCCTATGTTATGGTTCAATCATTCAAACTATTGTCAATCACTTTGGTATGCGACTTGATCACCTACACTACACTCGCGTACATCAATCCCAGGAATTCTCACAAACCACCTTGACTCTTATGGGATATCATTGGAATCCTGTGAGAAAGACATATTATCTCATTCAAAAAGGAACAGGGAAGGTCATCTACAACTATGATGATCCTACGGAGTTTGGAAACAATGTAGGAAATGAGGAAGAGGGAAACGATCAAGAAATAGCAAATGAGGAGGATCAAACCATGGAAGACATAGCTCATGACACAGATCCAAATTGGCAATATGTTCCGTCTCAACAGGAAGAAGTTCCTTGGGGATACACTGCTCCACCTCCTCCTGATCAATCTAACATAATATCTATGCTTGAAGCTATGCAACTTCAACAACAGCAGAACTTTGAAACTCAACAGCTTCAATTTCAATCGATGCAGCAGCTTCAACAAGATAGATATGAGGAACAACAACGGCAATACCAATCTTTGTACGGCTTGGTTCAGGAACAGAGGAACGATTTTGAGACGTTTGCATCCAACTCCATATTGAGGCAGAATCAGTTTGAGGAAACGGCATTGCATCGTCATGCTAACATCAGCCAAAGCTTCAACACTCTTAACATGTCGGTGCTGGATTTGTTGGAACAGGTTGAAGAAGATCGACCTCACACATTTCAAAGAGGAAGAGGAAGAAGGGGCAGGCGTTAGAACATATCGTTTATCATATCATCATTTCATTGCATTTCATGCCATTAAGTTTCTTTTGTTTTGTTTTGTTGTTAAAAACATTATATGATGTAGCACTCTATGTTCTCGTTTATAACTCTTTTGAACTACTATGTATGTTATTAGCTTGCTTTAAAACATGATTAGCCCTTATGATTTCACCATTTACGTGTTATCTATCTCTATGACTACCGGTATTCTTTATTTTTCGTGTTTCTCTTCTACTCTGCTCTCTTTGTTTCTCTTTTTGATGTTGTCAAAGGGGGAGATAGATACAATAGATGCTGAGTGTACGGGGGAGCCTTAGTGAGAGATTGCTCTGTTGAGAGATAGATGCTGGATGTACGGGGGAGCTCTTTTGAATCCTTGTCACTTACTACCAAAGCTTTTGAGTATTGGTTTGCCATCATCAAAAAGGGGGAGTTTGTGAAAACAAGATTACACTCAAAGAAGTTTTTGATTTATGGCAAACTCAAATGAGCATTCAAACAACAAGGAGGAATCAGAAAAGCAAAGCATTTGATCACTCATGAAAGCACAAGATGATCTACTATGCATACAAGTCAACTCAACACAAGCTCATGAGCATTCAAACAACAAGGAGGAATCAGAAAAGCAAAGCATTTGATCACTCATGAAAGCACAAGATGATCTACTATGCATACAAGTCAACTCAACACAAGCTGAACATGGAAAATGCAGAAAATCAGCAGTTAGGTCGACCTACTGTCAACCTAGGTCGACCTAAAATGAAGGAAAATCCATATACCTCTGCTAGGTCGACTCACAGTCCATTTAGGTCGACTCAAAATGAAGAAATCTTCATATCAGTCTGTTAGGTCGACCTACATGGCAACTAGGTCGACCTAATCTGTGAAAATGTCCCCAGAATGCATCAGAAGAGGATTCTGGTCGACCTACTCCTTCAACAGGTCGACCTAACTGGGAGCAAAATTCTGCAAGCTCTGTTAGGTCGACCTAAGCACTACAAGTGGTCGACCTAACTGATCAAGAAAGTTCAAAAATCAGTTTTTCTTGTTTCTAACTGTTATGCAATCATATATATTGTTCAAGGGTAATTATTCAAAAAAAAACACCAACGACTGAAAGATACACAAACGCTTCTCATCTTCGTTCTTCATCATCTCCAACACAATTACACATAATCATTCTTGCGTTGCGGGTTAGTGATGAGTTCGATAACGTCCATGGAACGGAATTGAAGATTCCTAGTGGGTGAAGGTTCGTGGGGTTTGTTGGTGAATAAAATCTGCGGGTTTTGTCCTCCACGACGGGTGGTTCTTGGGGGTTTTTATCAAGAGGCGTTCATTGAGGATTCGGCTGAGTGTAACGATTGAGGAACGGGGAGTTCAAGGAATCAAGACACTGCAGAAGGGAATCAAAGTGAAGCTCTTGGATAACCTTGATCTGGCTCAAGATTAAGGGGGAAGAAGATTCAAAGGATCGACATAATTGGTTTATCGTTTATCGCTTTGTTATCTTCTTTGTATATACTACTTTCAACATTAATGAAAGATTACCCAATTTCAATTTGGAATTGGGGGCAGACGTAGTCGTAGCGAGGACGATCGACGAACTGCCTAAACAAATATCGTGTTCTTGTCGCTTTTACTTTCTCTTTTACTTTCAGTTCATAATTGGTTATAAGTGCGAAATTGATCAACGATTCGAGTGTTAAAATTGTGAATTAAAGTTCTGCACAAACATCACAATTCACCACAACTTGAATCACTATCAATTCGAACGTATCACCAAGTGTTTGTGTTTTTGCTTAATCCAATCTTACTGCATTGCAAATCAAAGTTGTCAATCTAGAAGTTAATTGGATTTCAGTTGTTAAACGTATTGGTTAGCGATCATATTACTTCACCATCAATTCCACTTACTATTTGGTTTTGAAACACATACGACCTTTGCAATAGCGGTCCAGAATAGACGCAAGTCGATTCAGAACCGCTTTCGCTCAAGTCTGTAGAAAAATCTGTAAAAACTTAGATAGATCTATTCACCCCCCCCCTCTAGATCTATAGGCCAGCGTCTAACACTGAGGTCCAATAGTTCTGGGAAGATCTACTTCTCCAAAAACTGACTTTCTTGATCCATCAAATGCTTTGACGATGACATGACTTTTTCTTAGAGGGTAATCTTCGAAAGATAATCTTGACAATGTTGATTTCGGCATGACATTGAGAGAGGATCCATTGTCTATTAGGACTCCTGTGAGTGTATCACCCATGCAGCCAACTGAGATGTGAAGTGGAAGATTGTGGTCCACTCCTTCTTCAGGAAGATCTTCGTCACAGAAACTTAGGTTAGTTCCGGCGGAGATGTTGGCAACGATGTTGTTGAATTGGCTTATAGTAACACTTGGTTCTACGAAAGCTTGTTCCAAAACTTTCTGTAGAGCTTCCCTATGAGCTTCAGAACTCAATAGCAGGGAAAGAACAGAAATCCTAGACGGAGTATGTAGTAATTGATCTACAATGTTGTATTCACTCCTCTGGATTAACTTCAAGATCTCATCATTTTCTTTCGCTTGAACAGCATTGGTCGGATGATTGTCTTGCCTATGTGGTACTTCCTCCGAAGGTTTCTCCACATTTTCTGTTGTTCTGTTGAAGACTCGTCCACTTCTGGTGACTCGACTAACATCAGCAATGTTGACAACAGACGGTAATGGTATTTCCTTACCATTTTCAATGAATGTAGCTTTGTACTTGTATGGTATAGCCTTGCTGGACTCATACGGTACAGGACCTGGTAAGTAGATGACTAGCGGAGCAATTGCTGTCTTCCTGCTATCATACTTAACTTGCATAGGTTCATCTTGATTAATTTGAGGAGATACGGTAAAGACTTCGTCATCTTCTCTGTTGGCAAGAACAGTAATGGTATTGTCATCCATCAGCTTTTGAATGTCGTTGCGAACACGCACACATCCTCGTGAATTTCTTCGACAGATTTCGCATCTACTGTAAGCGTGGAAATCTGTTCCAAAGTAGGCAAGTCCATTTAAAGTTTTATGGAACCTGACTACCGATCCTTCAAGATCTTCAACTTTGTAGATTTTGTATTCTCCTGGACATCCTTGAACCATGTTGATGTCATGTTCAGTTCTGACTCGGATATGTTGAATCCATCCTAAGTCCATTTGTTCTTGTAATGCAGCTTGAACTACGGCACATCCTTGATTATTCTTTGGACAAATTTCACATGTGAAGTAGTTGTGAGGTGGTACATGACCGTATCCTGCTTGTTTAGCGTGCATCCTGACAAGATTTTCCCCTATCTGACGAATGTCGTAGATTTGAATGACATTGGGGTGTTGATCTATCAGATTTACTGAAGCTTCTTTATGATGCGGCAAAGGATTTGCTTGGACGTTTGGATTAGTATCTTTGAAGGATAGCATTCCGCTTTTCACTAATCGTTGGACGTCAATCTTGAAAGAGAAACAGTTCTCAATATTGTGACCTGGTGCCCCCTGATGATAGGGACAAGATTGGTCAGCCTTATACCATGGTGAGGAACTGTTTGTAGGATTTGGAGGGCTCCTTGTCTGAATGAGTCCTTTTGCCAGTAATGTTGGAAACAATTCTGCATACGGCATTGGTACGGGGTCAAAGGCAGGATACCTTGGAGCCCGATTGTTGTAATTTGGAGGTCGAACCTGCTGCTGAGGTTGCTGCGACCTTTGTTGAATTTGTTGTTGCGAGACCTGAGGTTGATAAGCTGGCGCTGAGTTAACAACCGGAGTTATTGTTGCAACTTGAGGTTGGAATTTCTTCTTGATTTTGTGCAAGACATTGCTGACATCTTGATCCTTTTTCTTCTGGAAAGAACTTCCATACTTCCTTGGACCAATAGAAGATTCTGGTTCTTTGTTCAAGCGTCCTTCCCGAACTGCTTCTTCTAAACGCACACCCATGTTTACCATCTCGGTAAAGTCACTTGGTGCACTTGCAACCATTCGTCCGTAGTAAAATGGACTTAAAGTTTTGAGATAGATTTTTGTCATTTCTTTCTCTTCAAGTGGTGGACAAATTTGAGCAGCAACTTCACGCCATCTCTGAGCGTATTCCTTGAAGCTTTCTCTATCCTTTTGAGTCATGGCCCGGAGTTGATCTCTGTCGGGAGCCATATCCAGATTGTACTTATACTGTTTGACGAAGGCCTCTCCGAGGTCTCGAAAAGTACGAATCTCTGAACTGTCCAAGTTCATGTACCATTTGAGTGCAGCACCAGTTAGGCTGTCTTGAAAATAATGAATGAGCAATTGTTGATTATCAGTCTGAGTTGACATTCTTCGAGCGTACATTACGAGATGACTTTGTGGGCATGAATTCCCTTTGTACTTCTCGAATTCTGGTACTTTGAATTTGTGAGGAATCTTAACATTTGGAACCAGACAGAGGTCTGCAGCATTCTTTCCAAATAGATCTTGTCCTCGGAGAGTCTTGAGTTCCTTCTGCATTTGCAGAAACTGTTCTTGGAACTCGTCCAATCTTTCATACACGCCAGCATCCTCACTTGGAGCGTGATGATATACTTGTCCGCCTTGCGGGGGAAAGTATGCATAATCGGTCGTGGAGAAGCCATGACAGCAGATCTTGGAATCTCAGCGTTCTGTTGTGCGAAACCCATTGCCGTTGCTCTTGGAACTTCAATTTCCAGAGGTTTGTAACCCTCCGGTGGACGCATATCCATGGTGACTTTTGGAGCTTCAGAAACTGGAGGTATGTACCCTTCTGGAGTAAAGTTATACGGCATGCCCCAAGGTCGATCAGGCGGCATGGTATACTGAGGAATAGGAGTAGAAACAATCTCGGAAACCACAGTCCTTTGTGGTTCTTCTGGCGTTGGTCGATTCTGCGCAACTACCAGGGCTTCTACCATACTATTGAGTCTTTCAACAGTACCTTTGAGAGTATTAATCTCTTCTCTGAGTTCTTCATTCTCTTGCTCAAAGTCTTCCATTCTTTTCTTGCGACTTGAACGAGTGTTGTATGGATGAGACAGCTTGAAAGTCTTGGTTCACCTCCTTCTCCTCCTCTCTTTCTGGAGAAAGGAAAGTGACTATTAGATCCGCGACAATTCTCGTGTCAGTGCGTACAACTAAAGCGATGTATGATATGAAATTAAGTTATTATTTTTCAAGGAAACACCATAATTACGTTATGAAACATCAAACTTTTATTAATTAAGCGAAAACGCCGTTTTTACACACTTTGAAAATGGAAATACAGAGAAACTGAGAGAAAGGACTCTAAAACTTTAATGATGAGCCGACTTCACGTTCTAACATCTTCTTCTGTTTCTTGAGCTGAGCGTTCTCTGACGTGAGCTGATCGATGATCCAGGAAGCAGGAGGGATATGATGAGAAAGTGACGTTTGTGTCACTTGTCGATCGAGCACTTCAAGTAACTCATCCTTCCTTCTTAGGATGTTTTGAATTTCAACATTTTCCGTGTTGACAATTCGATACTTGTTCCTCCAAGCATTCCTTTCTTGGCATACCTTGTTTAATGCCGCTTGCAGTTTTTCAACATCGGTGGAGAAAAGGTAAATTGGTTCCCTTAGGGGAATAAGTTCTTGATGTTGATATGGCATCCTGAGCTTGAATGCCCTGACGCGTACCCATTGAAGGTAAGGATCCAGGGAGATGCAAAGATGTTTTCCTAACAATCTTCTCCCTTTTCTGTGAACAAAACGCCAGGCTTGGACAATTTCCTTCTTCAGCATGTTGCCATGATCGTCGATGTTCTTGAAGAACAGACCCTCCAATTGGATGTTACTTGGAATATTTTTCATAGGATAGCCGTATTGACGACGGGCTAAAGCTGGATTGTAACTAATTCCTCCCTTAGTTCCAATAAGGGGTACGTTGGGAAAACTTCCGCAACTGAAGATGATCTTGGTTTCGTCGTTGTCAGGACTACACCACTCAATGTCCGTATGAGTGAGAGACATGATTTTCTGTGACCAGTAAAGGCCATCCCTCATATTCCAGAAAGTGCTAGACTTCGGTAGGTGTGAAACGAACCATTCGTATAACAACGGTACGCAGCATGTGATTAATCCTCCTCGCTGCAGGTTTCTTGAATGCACAGAGTGATAAGCATCCGCAAGCAAGGTTGGAACTGGATTTCCAATCAAGAAGATCTTAATTGCGTTGATGTCGACGAAATCGTTAATGTTAGGGAACAAAAACAATCCGTAGATAAGCAAAGCCAAGATTTCCTCAAAAGAGCTCATATCTTGGATGCTGACGAAGTACCGAGCTTGATCAAACAGGAATTTGGAGGGCAATCCTTGAATTCCTCCTCTACTCACCATATGAGTTCTGATGTCGACTACGTTCAAAGGAGTAGTTGCAGCAATGATAATGTCATCAGGATTCTTTTCCAAACCGGAGTACGGATCTTGCGCGTACACGGGTATTCCAATCAGACGAGAGTACTCCTCTAACGTAGGCATGAGCTGATAATCTGGAAAGGTGAAGCAGTGATACGTTGGATCGTAAAACTGTACCAAGGTGGGAAGGATCCCATCCACCATGTTGGTATTGAGCAAAGGCAGAAGTTTTCCATACTTCTCCTTGAAAGCCTGGGGGTTGACCACCAGTTTTCCGAGCTTTCCCAGTTCCTCGACCTGGGGAATCTTGAAGGTGTATTTCCTAGCTCTCTTTCTTCCGTAATCCATGGTATAGATCCTTAAGTCCTTTCTCCGTTTCTCTCTTTCTATGAAGTTCAAAACGTTTGTTATTTAGTTTCCTTGAAAAACGACTCGAAAAAGACTCTTTTTGTTTTTAGTTGTTTATTAATGAATGATGCATGAATGCATGAATGCACACACAAGAGTTTTAAACAAACATGGCGTTGAAGGGTATAGTGGTCATGAAGTCCAAACGCAATCCCCGCCCCAATGGTAAACTAAGGTTAAGGATTTTTGTACCTGTAGAACGGGTTCTAGGGGTCTCAGAGTTTTTGCTCAACCTTAAAGATACGTTGATTGGTATCTATAAGAGAGTTTTCTCTGAGTGTAGTATCTGCGTGACAATTACTTTCGTAATCACCGCTCTACGTCCTAAAAAAAAGGCTTTAAGTGGGGTTAATGTGTTTCTAGGTCCTCCTGGTACAAATCAGTCTCGGAATGCAGTGGCGCAGTTAATCACAACCAGCCAGGCAAATCCCAAGAGTAGACTTGGAAACCAAGATTAGAGGGCCTTCACCGGGAAGACATCCTCCATCCTATCTTATGTTGCACTCAAATCCGGGTATAGGATTTCTCACCACAAGGGGGAATCAAGCCCTTTCCCGATACAGAATAAACAAAGTAAACAAATATATATGCAACAATCACATGATATGACACAGAGGTTAGGCAGGACCTCTCTTGTTTGAGGGGGAATTTGGCATCCCTAATTCCTCATTGGGGCT
Source organism: Vicia villosa (assembly GCF_029867415.1). NCBI lineage: Eukaryota > Viridiplantae > Streptophyta > Magnoliopsida > Fabales > Fabaceae > Vicia > Vicia villosa. The sequence continues at coordinate 179,001,962 of NC_081182.1, read as the reverse complement.
GGACCAGCAACAGGTCAACCATTGGTTTGGATGAAAAACCAAGGTTTTTAACACTTATATCCCCAGCAGAGTCGCCATTTTTCTGTGGTGGTCGTTTTCTTTACCTCCCCGTTTCACTTGGGAGGACGGCACGCTAAACCCTTCACGCGAAATTTGGAAGGAGAATGCGCCCGTGGTGGGATGAATTTTATTTCAGTTCTTCCTACGATATCACACGAACTTTCTTATTGGTCCTACGAGTAGGAAAGGGGAAAAAAGATCTCAACTAAACCCTAGGAGTTTGCTAAGTGTGGGGATTTCACCTAGACTAGAAATTCTGGAGTCCGGGAGGTCGGTTATACATAGGGAAGTGTTTAAACACCCTACATATCTGTAGTACTCTACAGGAACCTTCTCTGTGTCATTGTGATTGTGTTTGCTGCTAATGATTGGGAAAGTTTCTCCTTTGTGTTAGGAGAAGGAATTGAATTAAAATAAAAGAAAGACAGACAGACAGACTGACTATTTTTGGTATTTTATTAGCTCGCTGAGATTCCTTGTGAACCTCATGCCTACATATCCCTAGTGGAAGTCAGAGCTTAATGTAGTTCGGGGAACTAACTAGGGAAATTACTTGTTTTTGGTGCCTTGCTTGAAGCTCAAGGTTGAAGCTTGGAATTAAATCTCTGTTTACAGTAAAGAGACATGAAATCATCTTTACAGAGAGATATTAGTACTATTCTACCACAAACATTTAAAAGGAGTGACAGAATAACTGGATTCATTTCATTCAAGAGGGGAGTCTACTTGGTTGATCAAGTATGACAGCCATCGTGCCTCTAAAATGAAAGAAAGATGCTCATCCAAATTAGGGAAAGTGTACAAGTCTGGGGATGTGCCAGAGCATGTCTTTCAGAGTCCTAAATGGGAGACTTTGATTGAAATTGAAATTGAAATGTTTGTTTGTTTGAATGTGGTAGAGTAGTAAAAATATCTTTCTATAGAGATAAGCTATGTCTATCTACTGTATAAAAGATTTGACTTTAGCTGGCTTGTATGAGGCCCAAGCTTGAGGCTTTTTGATTGATTAATTAATATTATTGACTCTGGGAGATGACTCCACTGGGGATTAATTATAGGGTATTTTTGTGTTCTGTACAAAGCCCAGAATTGAGGCTGACTCTACTTAGGGAGACTCTATTTGTGTGCCTTGTACAAAGCCCAAGGTTGTGGCTGATTGTTGAGGATAATTGAATGAATGACTCTATTTTATGTGCCTTGTACAAAGCCCAAGGTTGTGGCTAACTCTAGCTAGGGAAAACATTATTTTCTGCCTTGTACAAAGCCCAAGGTTGTGGCAGACTCTTAAATAAATGAATTGAGTATGGATGACTCTAAGGGGAAAAGATCCTAGGTGTTAGGAATCTTTGACACATGAAAGTATGGTTTATCTGCCTTGTACAAAGCCCAAGGTTGTGGCTACTGAATGATGAAGGACTCACTGGGGAGACTCTATTATCTGCCTTGTACAATGCCCAAGGTTGAGGCTGACTCTTAACAGGGGAGTTTTATTGTTTGGGTGCCTTGTATGAAGCCCAAGGTTGAGGCTAACTGTTTTTGTTGGTTTTGACTCTACTGAGGAGATTTTATTTATTAAAAGAATGTTTTTTCTTTGGAAGCTAACCCTTTCCAGGGATTTTGACTCAGCTGGAGAAATTGTCTGTTAAAAGACTGACTTTATCATGTTTTTGGAGGCTGACCCTTTCCAGGGGTTTTGACTCTTTTGGGGAAATTATCTCCTAAGAGAAATGAATCTTTATTTTTTTTGACATTTTTTATTAATTGACTTTGGAGGCTAACCCTTTCCAGGGGTTTATATTAAAAATGAAAGAATGTGTGGAAGCTAACCCTTTCCAGGGATTTATTGAAATGGAGGTTGATTTTAATTGACTTTGGAGGCTAACCCTTTCCAGGGGTTTTGTTGAAAATGAATGGCAGAAAGATTATCTAATGGAGACTTCTTGTTTAAAGCCCAAGATGAAGGCTGACTCAATGCTGAGGATGACCCAAAGCATGGATCCTAGACTCTGCTAAGGAAGATTGATGAAGATAAGGGTGACAGAGACTGTCCATGTCTCTCATTCCAAAAGGTGTACTCAATGCAAAATTGAGACAAACTTAGCTTGTTTAAAATCTGGTTTAAATTGGAAGAAACTCACCAGGGTAGGCTAAAAGGTGGCTAAAGACCTGTTCCTATGTTTATAAGAAACCCGATGGGTCCTTGTATACAAGATCAAGAGGAAGCTGGAAATGCTTTTAAGAAGCCTGTGGGTCCTTGTACAAAGCCCAAGAGGAGGCTAATCGAGGGTCCTTGTTATAGCACAAGAGAAAGCTATGTGGTTTTGAACTTATTTTGGCTCTAAGCAAATGGGTAAGAGGTTTCACCGGGAATAATTCCTCTTTGGGTGGATGTGTCCTATTTATTTGGATTCTAAGGTTTTTGCCAAGATGTTTCACCGGGAATAATTCATCTTGGGGGTTTGAACTACAGATCTCTAATTAGGAAAGAGCCTTCACCGGGAAGACATTCTCAATCCTAGGTCATATTCCTATAATATATATATATATATATATTTTAACTGTCTTAAGGTTTATACTCAAACGTAGTTCTAAACTAATATATGCACAGTTTATATTTGACAGTAATTTAAATAAAGACTGTAAATTGAAAGCTTGTAAAGCCTAACCTGGATGGAGTGGAGGCCTTTGAAGAAGTATGTACAGAGCCTCAACAGTATTTGGTGGATAACAGTTGAATATATATATGATAAATAGTTAAGGGTTTTTGAAAACAAAAGAAGTGAAGATGGACAAAGGTCACATAGGTATCTGAAGAGTTTCACCGGGAATAATGCCCTTCAAATACCAGAAGAATGTTTTGAAAACAGAAAGAAGATTTTGAAAATACAGTTTTAAAAACAAGCTAAGAAGAGAAGGTTTTTGGGACTTACACTCTATTAGAGACCCAGTACTTTACAGTACTGGTGTAAAAGCAATTGAAAATGATTTTGAATGATACAAGGTTTTGTTGTTTGAAAACCCCAATCATTTGATTTATTCGGAGATTGAAAACAGTTTTGAGAATTGACAAAAGTCAACTTAATTAAAGTAAAAATAAAGATTTTTTACTTAATTAAGACCTAAACAATTAGGGTTTTATCATAAACTTTATTTACAAAATGATTTAGGTTAAAACAAAGTGAAAATATGTATTAAAGTATTTAAGAAAACACCTAAAACATACTATTTTAAACCTAATAAAAATACATGAAATAAATAATATTTTTATGATTTTTTTGATTATTCACAAAATAGATATGTTAAATAAAAAGTGTGTGAAAAATGAAGTGAAAATGATTTAATTTGATAAGTGAATTAATTATGTGAAGTTGTGAAGAAAATGAAAAGAAAAAGTGATAAAAAAAATATTTTGGCCTCACCATGGTTTGAACCCACGCCCTTGAAGCCAACAATCAAAACACACACCAACCAGCCAACGCGCGCATGGTGTTATAGAGGGCATTTCATTGCAATATGTGTGTTGTCTAGTGCATAGAGTGGAAAAAAGAAAATAAAATCAAAAGGTCTGAGGCGAGGGGGATTCGAACCCCAGACCTTGGGCATGAGGAGACTAAGAGCGCATGTGTGGCCACTAGGGCAAGTTATTCATTCGTTAAGGAAACGCCTATCATTAAAAATAAAACAAACTTCGCTCAGAGATTTGAAAAATGGCGCCACCCTCCATCTTCGTCTTCAACCTCAAGCTCCATCAATTCAAATTTCTGAACTCTCTCAACTCTCAACCATTTGCAATGATGTAAACATGAAACTTGCTCTAAATTCACTCACGATTCTAAATATGTAACTAACATGAATTAATATTAACTACATCTAACTAATTTACCAGAAATCGTGAAGAACCCTAAAATTTCAAAATCAAATTAAATGACTATACTGAAAGATAAATGGATGATGATAGAGGGTTTTCAATCCTCTGATGATGCTGAACAAGATAGAATCGAGCTATTTCACAAAGAGTACTTAAATTAGAGAAGTGAGGTTCAGAAACTTACCTCTGAAAATGGAGGTCGTGAGGATGATAGAGACCACCTGGGCTTGAATGAATGATCTCAATAGCTTCCCTGAGACTCAATGATGCTAACTGGATGCTTATTGTAGCCTGAATCCTTCTGAATTGTTCTATGGACCTCCCTCGATTTCAGCTTTAAGTGAACATGGAGGTTGTTGAATTTGGAGTTACAGATGAGCTGCAGCCATCTGGTTAGCTTCACTATGACCTGAGGAGTGTGCCTGGATGATTGGCTTGGCTTGAAACCTCCTGAATTGTTCTGTGGTCCTCCAACTGCAAGTGCTCCAAATGAGAGGTGGAGATGATGATTCTCCACGCCCAGCAGTGTTCCAGAGGTTTGGATCACCTCCAAATGCCTCCCTCAATGTGTTTGAATACTTATTTTCAAAGAGAGAGCTTTGGTTTGAAGAATCCGAGTCTTCTTGCCAAAGGACCTTTGAAAAAACTAAGTATGAAGAAAGAAAAGAGAAAGCAAGAATTCTGTTGCTTTGGTGTGTTTTCTGAATGAGAATGAGGCCTCTATTTATAGGCAAATGGATGCAGATCAATTGGCTGTGGTGAGCTTGCTTAGTGTAGTGAGTTTGGTTTCTTAGCCATGAAGAAATTCAAAGAATCTCCAAAATGCAATGATGCATTTTCGGGCTAGCTTCCCCTATCCATTGATCTTGCAGGATCTTAGGGAACATTTCTGATATGTAGCAAGTTTCTATTGGCTTAGGAGAAGATTCCAATTGGTGAATCATTGCTTATCATAAATTCTCAAAAGTAATGATTACATAATCACATGTTCTTGCTTTTGGGAATCTTCTTCAATCTTCATGCCATGGTGAAAATGAATGCATGGTATTGTTTCAGACATGTTATGGGTCGTGTAGCATCCATTCATGAAGCAAAATGCACAAAATTGCAAAGTTCCAATTTGCACATGACCTATAATTTTACTTCATGAGGCCAACTTTGAACAAGCATAACTCCTAGCTCAAATTGAATTTGGAGAAGGTTGAACACAATTTGGAAAGCCCTAAACATCTACTTCAAATCATTAGTTTATGCCTTCTTCAGAATTATTTGGGAAATTTGTGAAAAATGAGCCCAAAGTTGGATGAAAACTAGGTTAAAACACTTAGAAAAATTTCTAAGTGTTTATGACCTAAACTTCAAAATTTCCAAAACTTCATAAATGGTTGATCTTTTGAAAAAAGTTCCCTTGTAAGATGTTGTTTTATTTTGCAAGATCTACAACTTTCATGTTGGAAGTTTTTTGAGTTGTGTAGGTGAAATTTTGAGTTCTCACCATGCCTTCAAAAATCCTAATTCCCGACTTTTTGTTCCTTGATGAATTTCTTTGGTCAAATGACTTTGACATCCACATATTGATGATATTGATCTTTGAAAATCAATATTTGACCAAAAACCTTAAAAGTCAATGATGATCCTTCACAGTTGACTTTTCCCTGACAAAGTGAATTTTTGGGCTTTTGTGTAGAAACAAGATCTTCTCCTCAAATGAATGATGTAAATGGATTATATTGAGGTAGTAGAGATTTTTGAATCATGTCTTGAGTTTTGGATCCATGCCCTGATTAAAAGTCAACTATCTTGGTGAATTAGGTCAAAAACCCTAATTGTCGACCAGAGGACAATGATGAGTGTAGACTTTGAATTGAGGTGTAATGTCCAGTGGATCTTGTAATATGAGATATTTGAAGATGATTGATGTCTTTGAATGATCCCCTGAGGTTTTTTAGGGTTTCCCAAAGGTGATCCCTGATTTTAGTCCTTGATAGGCTCCAAACCCTAGTCTGTTGATCTGAGTAATTCTGTACTTAGATGACTGGGTGTCTAATCAATCATAGGTGAAAAAAATGAAGTCCTTGAGCCCCATGATTGTATTAGGGACTAATCCTTGTATTGATTGATCCTTTGCCTGAGCTTTCTTGTCTTTGAGCATCCTCGATTAGATACCAGATGGAGAAGTAACTGCTCTGGGAACTTGTCTTGACCTGATGAAAAATCCTGAAGATATGCCATCTCAGGGGGGTCAAAAATTAGGGTATGACAGGGATTAGTCGTTATTGTTTAATTGTTGTATTCTATGTTGACATTTATTTTAAGTTGAATTAAAAGATGTTTATAAGTTTAAGTTGGAAGTTGTGGTTAAAGTTATGTTTCCGAATGCTATGTATCATTATTAAATGCAATATAAGTATGTTTGTTGGTTTAAGTTTAAATGTGACATCCCATCGTTTGATGAAGATTTTTAAATGCACTCTGATTTTCGCTTATAATTGCGGGGTAGAATTTGGGGTGTTACAAACACTCATGTTGAATAAACTAAACATAGGACTGGAGAACATCATGAATAATGAGTGGGCACATATAAACTTTGAGCCTTTAAATCTTATTCTTGAAAACTGTGAACCAGGCCATGTTACAACCTTCAAAAGTCCTAATTGAAGTAGGGTTTATTTCTTAAGCATACTTCAACAAAATAGTGTTCCTGACTCCCATGAGTTTTGCTAAATATTGGTATCGTGTGCTTTTGTTTTCGTTTTTACAAAAAAATCAATCAATGTTGCATCCAAACCATTGATTCATTCTAACATCTTTTCAATAAAATCTTCAAGACTTACATAGGTGTTGTATTAGAATTTTCATTTTCAGAATAAACATTATCTACTTGCTTGACATCAAAGAAGTTTACACTTGAGTATCAGCAAGGGGCATCTTTCCTAGAAGACTCTGTGGAACAAAGAATATGCCAAATTTAGGTAATCCGGGGCAGTTACGTCAAGATTCAACGAATCTCTCTAAGAATTTGAAGATGCCTATGGTAACCTAGTTGATACAAGTTTCTCTCTGTTAAAAAAAATTTCCTTCACAAACCATATAGTCAGGGGAAGTGACGTCGAGATTTAACAAATTTCTCAAAGAGTTTGATGATCCTAGGGCAAATTATTTAAAGTCCTTATGGTACAAGGTCTCCTTTAGAGGCAAATTTTTTCATAGATCATGTAGTCTGGTGCAAGTCGTGAAGGTTATCTTGATCACACAAAAAACTTGGGGCATCAAAGTTGTTTCCTGGGACATTCCGTATTTTCTCAAGATGGTTACACTATGATTTTCTCCCTAAGCCAAAAATTTTCCTCTGGCAGAATTGATCTTCTAGGCCTTGCAGATATGTTCTAACTCTACCTTGTAGATATGTGTGTGATTTCCCCGTGTATTTGTAAAATCAGATAGTGGGTTTTCTCCAAAGTTACTATGTTGTGATGGGTTTGTGATCCAGTCATCCCCTTGTGAAGCGGCTAAGTCCTTATACAGATGCCTCAGGCTAAGTACAAGTTTTCTTCTTGGAATGTATCCTTTCAACATGTTTTCTTCTCGGAATGAACCCTTTTAGTATTGAAGACTGATTTGAGAGTGCTCTCTCCCTAGTGAGGTTTATGCCTTTACAAATGATGTTACCGATGATTGGCTTAGTACCTGGTTGTACTCTGGTGTTGTTATCCCCAGTGTTGTCATCTCTATTAATTTATGTGTCTGTTTTGTTATCATATTCATAACATTCATTCATCCATTCACATTTTCTCTATACATGCACATTTGCATTCTCTTAATATATGAGAAACATTATGTTCATACTTTACTCCCCAAGTGATGTCTTTACTCCCCCCATTTAAGCATCAGCTTTAGGCAGGAAGACACATATACTTGTGTTTCCCCAATGAGTTTGTGTCTCATGGGAAGATTTTGTTTTATCTTTTTCATCTATCTCGGGATAGGATGAACCCCCAGTTGAGCTTATTTCTAATTGGGAAGTGTCTTGTTTGGATGTCTCTCTATCTCCGTCTTAGATTGAACTTTGTCTCTAGCTTATATGATTATGTGGATCTCTCTAGGAAGTAAACCTTGGATTGAGGGTGCATTTATTTTGCACAGTTGAAGACTTTGTCTCCTCAGCAAGAGCCTGTTTATGGTTCCTAGAAAGTTGGATTTATTCTCGGCAGCTATTGCAGATACTTTCAAATTTATTACCCGACAACAAGTGATGGTCTCTTTATTTGAGAAGATTGTATGTCCCATAATTTCCTTTCTTAGAAGAATATGGAAGTCTCTACGGAGAAGTTTATTTATTCCCAGTGAAGAAGTTGGTGAATGGTTAGTCTATGGAGAATGATAGAGATAGTTCATGATGAAGTTTATTTATTGCGATTGATAGTTAGTTTCCTCAAGACGATGAAGAAAACTCATTGTAAAGTTTGTTTATTATCCCTGATGAATGGTTAATCTCTTCAAATGATAGATATAGTTTATCGCAAATACCTTACAACAAAGAAGTTTGTTTGTTGCCCTTTCTAAGTAAAAGACTTAGTTAAAGAAGAAGTCGAACCCTATTATGTGGAAGCTTATTTTGGAAGTTGTATTATCTTCAATTTAGTCCATCACCTATTTGATGGTAGATGATACACCCTTTCCCCTGTGAAGTCCTTCCGTCTTCGGCTTAGCCTACCTCTGTTATGGTAGTAGATGGTGTCATACCCCAATTTTTGACCCTAAGATCATACATCATTTGCATCTCAGTCATTATTCTAGAGTTCCATCTTGAAAATCCGTTTTCAGTATTGTGCTTACTTCATCTCTGAGGGGAACCATCAAGCACCCATATTTGTTTAACTTGTTTTATACTAACCAAAATCCAAAAATATGCATTTTGTTTCTTGTGTTTGGGTTTCACAGGTAAGAGATCGAGCAAGAACCAAAGCAGTTCAAAAAAGGAAATTTTTTGAAAATTTTGCTGTGGAAATCGATTTACCCATATGGAAAATTGATTTTCCTGGATGAAATTTGAAAAAAAAAAAGAGGGAAGCATGACATCATTTTGGCACCAATCATATTTCCTTGATTATTCTTTGTCGTTACCAATATTCCACCTCATCACCATAATTAATTCCTTTCATTAACCTCATTTTAACCCCATTTTACCAATTAAACTCAAATTAATCATAAAAGGGACAATGACCAAATTGCCACCACCCTCACTTTCAATTCTATAAATAGAGGCCTCTACCTTTTCATTTTACAAGCTTGGAGAGCCAAAGAAACTCTTGCATTTTTGTAACACCCGAGGCCGAAGAAGGCGAGGGGTGGTTGCACCGCATGGAACACCTGAGGCCAATGGGGGCTAGGGTGGTCGCCACATCAGAATGAGAGGAATCCTGATGCTGTGCAGGTATGGGATTGCATGGTTGAAGGAAGACTTATAAGGATTTATAGGTACTACCTATACCAACAAGATGCATCTTCTTTTCGGTAGCCCGTTCCATAAGAACTCCATAGTTAAGTGTGCTTGACTTGGAGTAGTATTGGGATGGGTGACCTTCTGGGAAGTTTCCTGGAAAGCGTGTGAGTGAGGTCAAAGCATGCTGAAAAGACCCGTGTTGGTTTGTGGGGTTAGTCGATCATCCCGAAAGCAGTCGGGGGCGTTACAAATGGTATCAGAGCAGGTCGGTCCATCCGGCCAGGTGTTGTAGTAGAGTATGTCCATTGAGTGGATGTATTTGTGTGTTCTTCTAACATGTATTGTTAATGTGAAACAGTATGGCTGGGAGAAATGATGCTGCTCTTGCTGCTGCGTTGCATGCTGTTGCGCAGGCAGTGCAAAATAACAATCAGAATGCTGGAGATGTTGAATTCCGTAATTTGGAGAAGTTCCAGAGTAACAAGCCGCCTACATTTGAGGGTACTCATGATCCAGATGCTGCACAGAAATGGCTGAAGTCTATTGAGAAGATATTCAGGGTCATGGGATGCAATGAAGCTCAGAAGGTACAATTTGGTACTCACATGTTGGATGGTGAAGCTGAAGACTGGTGGGATAACAGTCGTCAGAGATTGGAAGCGGCAGGTAGTGCTATTACTTGGACGGTGTTCAGGGCGGAGTTTCTGGAGCGGTATTTTCCAGAAGATGTTCGTGGCAAAAAGGAGATTGAGTTCCTGGAATTGAAACAGGGAAACTCAACGGTTGCAGAGTATGCGGTTCGGTTTGAGGAGTTAGTGAAGTATTGTCCTCATTATAATACTGATGCTGCTATGAGTTCTAAATGTATTAAGTTTGAGAATGGGCTGCGTCCTGAGATCAAACAGGGTATTGGCTATCAAAAGATTAGAAATTATCCAGAGCTGGTGAACAGGTGTAGAATTTATGATGAGGACAACAGGGCTCGAATTGCTCATTACAAGACTTTGAGTGATAAAAGGGGTAAGCAGAGACATGGAGGTACACCTTATAGTGCTCCGGCTGATAAAGGGAAACAAAAAGATGTTGTGGGTAAGAAGCCAAGTGGGGGAGGATTTGCTCCCAATCCTATCAAGTGCTTCAAATGTGGTGGCGTGGGTCACCGTGCTAATGAATGTCATAATGATGTGAAGAAATGCTTCAAGTGCGGTCGACCAGGTCATCTTGTGGCAGATTGTAGGACCAATATACCTACCTGTTACAAGTGTGGAGAACAGGGTCACATCAGCACTCATTGTCAGAAGCCGAAGAAGTCACAGACAAGTGGGAAAGTGTTTGCATTGGTGGGAGCTCAGCCTACCAATGAGGATCGTTTGGTCAGAGGTACTTGTTTTATCCATGACACTTCTTTAATTGCTATTATTGATACGGGTGCAACCCACTCGTTCATTTCTGTTAATTGTGTGAAGAAACTAGGACTCGTACCGTCTACTTTGAATTGGGGGATGGTGATTGATACTCCATCTATCGGTTCTGTGACTACGTCCTTAGTGTGTTTGAATTGTTCGTTGACCATCTTTGGTAAGGATTTCGGAGTGGACTTGATTTGTTTACCACTCAGTAATCTGGACATTATCTTAGGGATGAACTGGCTTGAATACAACCATGTTTTTATTGACTGCTATAGGAAGACGTTGTTGTTTCTGACTCCAGAGGAGGAAGAGTTGGTTAATTCTATATCTACCAAGGAATTAAGAATCTTGTTGGAAGATGAAGCTAAAATGTTTGCTGTGTTTGCCTCACTGTCAGTTGAAGGCAAAGCATCGATTAATGAGTTACCGGTGGTGAAGGAATTTCTAGAAGTGTTCCCAGATAACATTACAGAGTTGCCTCCGAAGAGAGAAGTGGAATTTGCAATTGATCTTGTTCCTGGTACCAGACCCATATCTATGGCACCATACAGGATGTCCGCATCAGAGTTGGCAGAATTGAAATCTCAAATAGGGGAGTTGCTTGATAAGAAGTTTATTAGACCTAGTGTGTCACCGTGGGGAGCCCCAGTGTTGTTGGTTAAAAAGAAGGATGATAGTATGCGTTTGTGTATTGATTATCGTCAGCTGAATAAAGTGACCATTAAGAATAAGTATCCTCTTCCAAGGATTGATGATTTAATGGATTAACTTGCGGGAGCCAGTATTTTCAATAAGATTGATCTGAGATCGGGTTATCATCAGATTCGAGTGAAAGATGATGATATTCAGAAAACTGCTTTCAGAACTCGTTATGGACATTACGAATATGCAGTGATGCCGTTTGGAGTGTCCAATGCGCCTGGTGTGTTCATGGAATACATGAATCGTATCTTTCACCCTTACTTAGATTAGTTTGTGGTAGTTTTTATTGACGACATTTTGATTTATTCTATGTCAGAAGAAGATCATGCAAAACATTTGAGGATTGTGTTATAGGTGTTGAAAGATAACAAGTTGTTTGCGAAGCTTTCAAAATGCGAGTTTTGGTTACAAACAGTGAGTTTCTCAGGACATGTGATTTCTGGTAATGGCATAGCTGTGGATCCATCCAAGGTAAGTGCAGTGCTTCAGTGGGAACCTCCAAAGTCAGTGACAGAGATTAGAAGCTTCTTGGGTTTAGCAGGTTATTACCGAAGATTCATTGAGGGGTTTTCTAATTTGGCTCTTCCATTGACTCAGTTGACTAGGAAAGGCCAAGCCTTTGTGTGGGATATTTTATGCGAGGAAAGCTTCAGAGAACTGAAGAAGAAACTGACTACGGCGCCAGTATTGGTTCTACCAAGTCCACATGAACCTTTTGTTGTATATTGTGATGCGTCTAAGATGGGATTAGGCGGAGTATTGATGCAAGATGGGAGAGTCGTGGCTTATGCTTCACGGCAATTGAGGGTGCATGAAAGGAATTATCCTACTCATGACCTTGAGTTAGCTGCAGTGGTATTCGTGTTGAAAATTTGGAGACATTATTTGTATGGATCAAGATTTGAAGTGTTTAGTGATCACAAGAGTCTGAAATACTTATTTGACCAGAAGGAATTAAATATGAGGCAAAGGAGGTGGTTAGAATTTCTGAAAGATTATGACTTTAGCTTGAGTTACCACCCAGGAAAAGCTAATGTGGTAGCAGATGCTCTAAGTCGGAAGACGATTCACATGTCGACGTTAATGATGAAGGAGATGGATTTAATCAAACAATTCAGAGACTTGAGTATGGTTTGTGAATTGACCCCTGAGAGTGTTAGATTGGGTATGCTTAAGGTGAATAATGATTTCCTTAATGAGATTAGGGAAAATCAGAAACTTGACGTGAAACAAGTGGATTTAATGCCTGCAGGGGAAACTAATACTGATAGTGACTTTAAAGTGGATAATTTTGGTGTGTTGAGATTCCAGGACAGAATTTGTGTGCCGGATAATACTGTATTGAGGAAGATGATTTTAGAGGAAAGTCACAGGAGTAGCTTGAGCATTCACCCAGGAGCTACGAAAATGTATCAAGATCTGAAGAAACTGTTTTGGTGGTCAGGTATGAAGAGGGATATAACTCAATTTGTGTACGCCTGTTTGACATGTCAGAAGTCAAAGGTTGAGCATCAGAAACCTTCAGGTTTAATGCAGCCATTAGAAATTCCAGAATGGAAGTGGGATAGTATCTCGATGGACTTTGTTACTGGGTTACCAAATACGGCGAGAGGCTTTGATGCTATTTGGGTAATTGTGGATCGATTGACGAAATCAGCACATTTTATACCGATTAACATGAAATTTCCTTTATCCAAGTTAGCAGAGATTTATATAAGAGTAGTGGTGAAGTTGCATGGAGTTCCGTCGAGCATAGTGTCAGATAGAGATCCGAGGTTTACTTCCATATTTTGGAAAAGCTTGCAGGAAGCTTTGGGTTCTAGTTTGAAATTGAGTTCTGCTTATCATCCGTAGACAGATGGACAGTCAGAGAGAACTATTCAGTCATTGGAAGATTTGTTGAGGGCTTGCATACTCGAGAAAGGAGGTGCTTGGGATACCCATTTACCGTTGATTGAGTTTACATATAATAACAGTTACCATTCTAGCATTGGAATGGCGCCTTTTGAAGCATTGTATGGTAGAAGGTGTAGAACACCTCTATGTTGGTATGAGTCGGGTGAAAATGTCGTGCTTGGACCCGAAATAGTGCAACAAACTACTGAGGCGATCAAGATGATCAGGGAGAAGATGAAAGCATCCCAGAGCAGACAAAAAAGTTATCATGATACTCGGAGGAAAGATTTGGAATTCAGTGACGGTGACCATGTGTTTCTGAGGGTCAATCCTGTGACAGGGGTTGGACGTGCATTGAAATCAAAGAAACTGAATCCTAAGTTCATTGGACCGTATCAGATTTTGCAAAGAGTTGGAACGGTTGCATATAGAGTGGCGCTACCTCCCGAACTTTCAAACTTGCATGACGTGTTTCACGTGTCGCAACTTCGAAAGTACATCTCTGATCCATCTCATGTCATCCAGAGGGATAAAGTACAGATTCGAGATAATCTTACTGTAGAGACAATGCCGATAAGGATTGAAGACCGTAAGATGAAGCAGTTAAGGGGCAAAGATATCCCCTTAGTGAGAGTAGCTTGGGGAGGAGCTGCTGGAGGAACTGTGACCTGCGAATTGGAGAGCAAGATGCGAGAGTCGTATCCAGAATTATTCTCGTCAGGTACATTTTCGAGGACGAAAATATTTTAAGTGGGGGAGAGTTGTAACACCCCATTTAAAATATTTAGTCATTGTGTGTGGTTTGTGAATTTTATTGTTTCAATAGTATTATGAAAGGGTAGAAATATTCACTTTTCATTTATATATTAGTTTGACTTCATTGTTTCATATACATATATGGTTTTGTTAGTTATCATAAGAATGATTATTGTAATCTTAACTAGCTAGTACTACAGCGTTAAAAAATTAATAGCTATAAAAAAAAATTGATTCAAGTTACTAATAAGTTACTAATATATATTATTCCACTAGTATATTAATAATAATAATATTAAATTATTATTGTTAGTAATATTATTATTAGGAGTTAATTAAGGGGGATAAAGATAAAAATCAAAATAAAAGGGAGATTAGAAGAGTCTTGGAAAATAACTGCTGCTAAAACGTGAAAGAGAGGGGGAAGAACAAGGGAGAGCTAGGGCAAGAGATTCTTCCATCAATTTTGACAGATTCAAACTCAGAATTAAGGTAAGGGGTATTATTTTACTCATACATATTTTAGAGTCATGGCTAGAGGAATAGGCATTGACCCCAGCTTCAATTTCTGTTTGTGTTGACGTCAATTGGTAGTCTTCATATCTTTATTTGTGATTCTTGATGGAGTAGTATGTTGAGTTGTTTTGAAATGGATTATATATGTTCCCCGAATGTGACCGATGCGTAAATAAGCAGTACCAAATATTACTAATAATTCTATTCATGTTATGGCTAAATTGAGTTTGTTTGAGAATAAATAATGGTTGTGTGGTTATGAATTTTGTATAGAACATGGCTGAATTTTGTTTAGGGGATTAAAGTAGCAATCCGATTAACTCATTAAAATAATTTATAGAATGTGGTCATTATCATTTTAGAAAATATCATGCCATTTCTATTTATTTTCACTTGTGAGGATGGTTAAGGTCTTGAATTAATACTCAGGTTATGATTAGAAAATAAGGGAGGAAAAATATAGATTCTTAGTGCTATAAAATAAGCCACTCATTTAGAATTAAATTGTTGATAACAAATTAATTAATATCTCTTTGTGATTCTATGTGCAATGTGATGCTGTTGATGCCATATTGATTAATATTTTATTATAAAATCTCGTCAGCTTTTGATACAGAGTGCTATTCAAATTAATTGATCTTTCACTTGAACTGTCAATTGTGTATCAATGCAGCATGTGAATATTATTGGTACGGGATGGTAATTCTAGTGGGAATTACGGTGAGTATATGGCTCACGTGTGATCAGTGTGGATCGTGTGTTATGTGTTAATGATTTTGTCTCATGCATAATGGTATGTCATACATTCATGTTGTGTTATGTGGAGACAAGCTAGGTGGGAATCCATGATGGGTGCCTAGTCTTGTCCGGACTCCATGTGGGAGTTGTGATGGAGATAAGTTGTAGTTCAGAGGAACGCATACGACTTATCCGGATTCCGACGGGGATCGGGTTCAATGAATGAACCGTATGAGTTATGTTGGTACCGCATGCATGTTGTTGTGTCAGTGAGTCACATTACATATATACATATATATTTGGTTGTGAATTGAGTATGACAAGTATGTCATGACTTGTGTGTGAATTATGAATATCTGTTTGGAGTGAATTACTACTCCTTAGTATGTGTTTTTCCACCATTTAATTATTGAATGTAATTCTCACCCCTTTTCTGTTGTTGTGTCTGTGCTCCTTGGGGAGTACAGATAACCAGGTACCTGAGTAGTGCTGGGAGTTCGTGTTGCTTGATCGAGTCTTAGGAGTCGCTCTGATACGTAACACGGGATGTGGGAATCGTTATGTTTTACTTGTTTTATTTCGTTATGTATCTTGTTTTCAGACGTGTATTAAACCACATGCTTTGTGGAAACTATTGTTGTTTAGGCCTTAGTGCTATGGAAGTGAATTGAATTAAATATTCCGCTGTTTAATTTATTTTTTTTAGTAATAAAGTAACCGAAGTGACTTGAGACTTCATGGTTTTTATGAAATGTGACATCCTACGTATGCACTCTGAAAAATGTTTGCGTTAATTTTATATATTTTATTAATGGGGATAGTAGGGTGTTACAAATGGTATCAGAGCCATACCTCTCCCAGTACGATGTGGTTCGAGGACGAACCATGCGGAAGCTGGTGGGCATGTAACACCCGAGGCCGAAGAAGGCGAGGGGTGGTTGCACCGCATGGAACACCTGAGGCCAATGGGGGCTAGGGTGGTCGCCACATCAGAATGAGAGGAATCCTGATGCTGTGCAGGTATGGGACTGCATGGTTGAAGGAAGACTTATAAGGATTGATAGGTACTACCTATACCAACAAGATGCATCTTCTTTTCGGTAGCCCGTTCCATAAGAACTCCATAGTTAAGCGTGCTTGACTTGGAGTAGTATTGGGATGGGTGACCTTCTGGGAAGTTTCCTGGAAAGCGTGTGAGTGAGGTCAAAGCATGCTGAAAAGACCCGTGTTGGTTTGTGGGGTTAGTCGATCATCCCGAAAGCAGTCGGGGGCGTTACAATTTTCACTTCCCATCCTTTCCAAACCTCTCACCCAAAGTTCATTTTCATAAAATTAGTAAGATTCACCTTGAATCATACTAATTTTGAACTAAACCTTCAACCATTCACTCTTTTCTTTTGTTGTTCATCATCAATTTTGGAATATCAAAGCCTTTGATGATTGTTCTTGAAGTTTGTTCAAGAATTGGTAAATCTCTACATCCATTTCCACATTCCAAGATGTGATCCATTATTGTTTGTGTGTGATGCACCTTTGGTGCTATACTAGTTCTATTTGATGGTGAATTGATGGAAATTTCGTGTACAATGTGATCTAAGATCACAAGGTGTTTGTTGTTATGTTTAAACAAAGTTTTATGCTTCCTAATGCTGTTTTTTTGAAAACTGTGCGCGGGAAATCGATTTCCTACAGAGGGAAATCGATTTCCATACTCTGTTTTGCACAGATTTTGAAAAATGCAATCAGGAAATCGATTTCCTACCGAGGTAAATTGATTTCTTGCAAGTCAGAATGCTTTTTTTTTTGCTTTATTTGGCTTGTTTTTGGTTCTAAGTCTTCTCCTACTCCATTCTTTTGATATTTTCTTTGAATCACAAATTAGATGCCTAATGTCAATGGACTTAGGGTGTTGATAGGATGAAAATCCGAATCCGCAATATTAAGTGATTGAACTTAGAGATGGAAGGAGCTTTTGAATGTGGTTCCATCTTTTACTTCTTTTTATTTTGATTGATGAAAGTCTTCAATATCTTGAGAATTCTTATGGATTATTGATAAAGACAAGATCGCTACCTATTTTATTTTCGTGAGGTATTGCTTTTGGAGAGTGATCTATATATCACTTCTCTCACATGCATTAGCACATAAATTGTTGACTGGCCTCGTTGTAGGGTGATTTCTACATAAATCACTTGGCGATCTGATTAACATAGCGCAACATTTTGTGTCCCGAATAAAAAGATCCAATATGGCAGAGAATTGTATGCGGTTGATTTAAGACTTATGGAATTTTTTCGTGTAGTCGCTATGATTTTATCAAGCTTCTGATAAGCTTCCATTAACTTTAAATCCGAAAACATCCTTCACTCACCGTCGATCCTCGTTACTAACATTTTGATGATATACTTGACAAGTTTCAAGATGGTCATCTTTAACAATTAACAATTGTCGCACGCCCGCAAAAAATGAACAGAGTCGCCACTAATATATTTATCCCATAAGGGAAAGGAATATCAGAAAACCTAACAAAGGAAGGAACAGGGTCTTGCGACCAGAGAATCTAGGTACGGGAGTCGGTTACGCGAGGGGAAGGTATTAGCACCCCTCGCACCCATCGTACTCGATGGTATCCACCTGTGTTTGTTTCTATCTAAAGGGTGTATCTAATGTCTAAACCTAAATGCGAATGAATGCAGAATGTAGGGAAAAGAAAGAATTGTACTCGCACGGGCCCTACCCCGCTGCCTACGTATCCTTTTCAGGAATCAGAGTTACCGTAGCTCGGCTCACGATTTTCTGTTTGTTATTGTGTTTTTTAGTTGGGCGGAGTTAACGTTCGCGCTCTTGCATAAGGGATCGCCTACGATGCAATCGAGCGGAAATAACAATGCCCTTAGGTGCCAACAAGGCAAAAGAAAAAGAAATGATTGGTTTGTGTCTTTTAGGGTAGATGAGTGATGAACAGTTCCCAATACCGGGCCACTCATCACTTTCTCTACTTTGTTTTAGTTTTGAACCATTATTAGGTGTTTTAAGTGTTTTTGGTTGTGTATGTTTTAAGGGGAATTTGCTTTTGCGAATTGAATCACATAAAATGTATAATGATCGAGAAGCAGATTAGGGAATGAATCCCACTCACTTCCATCCCATTATGTAATGTTCGAGAAACAGATTAGGGAATGAATCCCACTCATTTCTCTCCCATTAAGTAGTGACCGAGAAACAGATTAGGGAATGAATCCCACTCGTTTCTATGTCACTAAGCGATTGAGAAACAGATTAGGGAATGAATCCCACTCATTTCTCTATCACTTTCTTAATGTGATTCGCATCTTCCTTTTATTAAGTATTTTAAAAGTGTTGAAAAGAAAAAGAATGCAATAGGGAACTAATCCTAAATTCTAATCTAAGTTATTCTAATTCCTATTTAGGTCTAATGGATTCTAAAATAGGCCAAAAATATGGCCAAAGTCAAGTAACAAAGTCACACAAAAAAACATATAGAAATCAACATGTAAATGATACAAAAGCAATTCAAACATTGGTGCAAAATTAAACTAAAACTATTTTTTATGACCCTTATTATGAAGGAAATTAAATGTCAAAAATCAACCTAAACAAACTACTATTTTATGAGTTTTTATGAAAGTCTTTATGTCAACAAACATCTAAAAAACCTAACAAAATGTTAAAGGTTTTATTGATTTTACAACCTAAAAAGATAATGGGAAAACTATGTGAAAAGATCCTAAATCTAATGTTTTATGAAGTCAGGGGGGGTGTAAATAAGGTGCAGGGAGGAAATCAGGCGTAGGCCCACGCAAATAGGCCCAGAATGACTTTTTTTGTTGCTGAGTTCAATCATGACCAAAAATGGAGAAGGTGAGTGGGCTCTATGGGGGGTGCAGCGACTATGGCGTTTTGGCCTAGGGATTAACAATTGGTCTATCATCAAAGCATTTCCCAAAATTTTTATCCAGACATTTATCTTGATTACCACTAATTAACATTAAATCAGATTAAAAGAAATTGAAAATTTTAAAAGAAATTGAAAATTAAAAAGGGATTAGGGTTTTTTTACTTGGTGACGGTTCAGCTCTCACCAGAGCTCTCTTCCTCTCTCACGCGAGCGATGCAAGCGGCGGCCGGAGGTTTTTCTTCTCCGATCCTCATCTACGGAGCTTCTTCTTCAAAACGCAGCGTTGATTCTCCGTTCAAACCACTCTTGGTCTCAACCATCTATCTCTCCGACTCGAGCTCTCTTTCCTTGCTTCTGATTTTTTTGATTCGGATTTCTCAGAGTCTCAACTCACAATTCTGCTCTCACTCTTAAATCCATCTCAGAATTGTTCTCAGGCTAAACGGCCATGGTACGAAGGGAAAGATTGAAGGCAAGGTTACCGATTGGACAAAAACGTCCGATTCTTCTTTGAACCATGGAGCGCGACGAGGACGCAGAATAAACGCGGAGAAACGAATGAAGGACACTCTGGTTTCAGGTGATAACGCATTCAACTTCTTGTAATGCTTCTTCCACCACCTTCTTCTACGCTCTATTTTTTTTTATTTCATTTTATCCTTCTTCTTTGAGCTGTGCGTTTTACGTTGTGATGATGGTGATGGTTGTGGTTTGCAGAGAATTGAAGATGGAGGGCAGAGGTTGCTGAGTGAGAATGGTGATGAAGATTGAAGAGAGGATCGAATGTTGATGATGATAATGGAGATTGTGCGAGCAATTGGAGAATTGTTGAGAGCAGTGGTGATGGTGATGTGAAGATGGTGAAGAGTTTTTTAGAGTGTGGAGAATGAGATGATGATTTGATGAATGAAGTGGTGAAGAAGATGGTGAGGAAGTGAAGAAGATTGTGAAAGTGATGACGATCAGAATGGTGGAAGTTCAGAAATGGTGAAGAAATGGTGAATGGCTCGAGAGAGTCCATGAGAATGATGGAGAAGCTCTTATATAGAGGTTGGTTAATCCTCCTTTTCTGTTATATTTCAGTTTTTTGATTCTTCTCCTCCTTTCTCTTTTCTGATTCTGTTTGCTGAGTCTGGTTGTAGTAACTGATTTTTGAAGTTGGTTATGGGTGGTTACATTCTGTTATAAGTCGGTTAGGATGATCTGGCAGTAGTTATGTTGGTTAGGAATTGACAAATGGGAAGGGTTTGAAATTCTGTTATGGTTAGTTAGTTTGTTAGTTTGAATTGAAACTGAGTTAGTTATTCTGTTTTTGATGGTTGAGTGTTTTTTTGTGGTAGATTGAAATTGAAAGGTGAGAAGGAAAGTTAGTTATATGACAGTTAGAGATTGTTAGTGAAGGATTAGATTCTAAAAGGAAAAAGAGCTGGTAATGTATGAAACTAAAATTTTGAATATGGAACTGTTTTTGGTATTGCAGGGCTGTTGAGATTGTTTTGAAATAGCTTCCGTTGCATAAAGGGAGGATTTTTCTGGTTTTCTTATTAATGCAGAATTTTGTGTATATTGGTGTATGTATGCATGATGATGTCCCTGTTGAATCCTGACTAACATGACCGTAGGCTAGCTTTGAATGGTATGGGTCTGATGCAATTAATCCGCTGCTAGTTAATAAAGGTTAGAAGAAGAAAAGAGACAAGGGTAGTTAGCTGGATTGATAAACTAAGTTGGCTTTGATCTGTGTTTGCTCACTGTGAGTGCACTAAACATACACTTTGTATTGACATGTTTAGATGATAATTCTGTTCTGTTTTGAATGCCAATATTTTGTATTTGACGCGCCTTTGGTAAAGATGATGTTGTACTGATGATATTTACATCTGACTATGCAGGTCTGATGGTAGCTTGTGTAACTGTGTTGTGCGGCAAGCGATCCGATTGGAACCGTGTATCTGATTTTGTAGGCTTATGAGATGCACTTCATAGGTGGAAGGTTGTTTGAACGGGTATGAATACAATGCAGTGGTCTTTTTTGAAGTAGGATTTTTGGTTAAGTGAAGTAGGACTTCTAGTTAACAGTTAGAAAATAGATTGATTGAGTGAAGATAGGCTAAGTGTAAGATTGATTAGTAGATGTATGGCTGGCCTGAACTTATTTATTTTTCTGTCAGGTTTTGAAGTGCATAGGGCTGACGTGCATTGAGGTTGAATTTGTGGATTGTTCATAGCTGAATGAAGTCAATTCTTGTCTCGACGTATGCGTCGAATTAATGTTGTCAGTTCTCTTTTCTTAGGCTTTTACCATATGAGGTCCTGCTGTATTTTTGTACCATTTCTGAACCGGTTTTCTACTTCCTTTTCTGCTTACAGGTTTAGTTCGGATCAGTTCTGTGAGGGACCGGTTCGTGCTGGTTTTAGTGCAAGTCCGGCACGAATTGAATGGGGTCTTAGTCAAAGAATCAGCTGCAACATAAGGATGAAGGCTCTCTTGACCAATTCCTTGTCCGAACCGCAAGAGTGCATGGTGATTTTTCGTACTGCGGTCATCTTTGAATGTGATGTTGAACCGTATTTACTTTAGATTTTGTATTGTGAAGTTCTTTTATTCCGTACCTGATGTAAAACCCTTTTTTCTGTGTAATTTTGTGAAGGATTTGAATGTATATTTGTATGGATTATAATGAAATGTAATGGTATTGTATGAACATTGGATGAATGTGATGATGTATAGAACTTTCCCATATATGCTTCATATTCAAACTCCTAATGCATTCTCCATACCTTTAATCTCAAAAAAGCCTCAAGAGTGACTTTGATCAAGAGTCAACATTCTTTGGTTGATTTCGACCGAAAGTCAAAGTTTTGACATAGTTTCTTCCAATCTTGCAACAATTCCCCAATTTCAATATATATGTCCAAATTCTTGCACAAACCCCAATGTCAATGACTTGTAGTTCCACTAATGAGCAGTATCCTTTGAATCACCACGAAAATAGGGAAATAAAACCCTTAATCATTGAATTTGTGGTATATGGATGAAGAATAACTTTGAAGCTTGATGAAGAGGAAAACCCACAATATCCATGAACTGAAACCCTGATTCCATAATCTAGTGCACACAGAAGAACCAGTTGAAACAAGTTTATCTGAAGTAGAAGCCTCAAACAAATAAAACCCCAATCTTTCAAACCTTGATCCCAAAGTCAAGTTATTGATTAATGAATGCATGAGTTATGAAATGACCTAATTGAAGTATGTACATGAGATTATGAAATAAGAAGTCTAAGCCAGATGAAAATACAGGGTAGGACAAATTTGGGGTATGACAGCTGCCCCTATTTAATCGTCTTAAACCTGGAGGTGAGATTGGCGCTAGCCTTTCGAACATTCAAGGTGGAAGAAGATTAAATATCAAGATCTGAAATTTGTCCTGAGATGATGGTGTAGGTGTTATCTTTATTTTTTTGGTTTTGTTTTGATATCTGCTGGGGAAAGAGCATTTTTGTTTTTCGGGTGGAGTATTTACAGTGAGTAATTGGACGAATGGAGATAGCTTGTAACGTAGCAGTGGTGCCAATATAGGTTTTCAAAGAGAATGGTTGTACGAGACAATGACTGAAAGGGAAAGATCTCGTATGATCTATGACTCAACATCGGGAGAAGATCTCGTACGATCTTCAGGACTGAAAGGAAAAAGATCTCGTGCGATCTATGATTCAACATCGAGAGAAGATCTCGTACGATCTTCAAGACTGAAAGGAAAAAGATCTCGTGCGATCTATGACTCAACATCGGGAGAAGATCTCGTACGATCTTCAAGACTGAAAGGAAAAAGATCTCATACCATCTATGACTCAACATCGGGAGAAGATCTCGTACGATCTTTAGGACTGAAAGGAAAGAGATCTCGTACGATCTATGACTCGGCATCGGGAGAAGATCTCGTACGATCTTCAGGACAGAAAAAAGGAAAAAGATCTCGTACGATCTATGACTCAACATCGGGAGAAGATCTCGTACGATCTTCAGGACAGAAAAAAGGAAAAATATCTCGTACAATCTATGACTCAACATCGGGAGAAGATCTCGTACGATCTTCAAGACTGAAAGGAAAAAAGGTCTCGTACGATCTATGACTCAACATCGGGAGAAGATCTCGTACGATCTTCAGGACAGAAAAAAGGAAAAAGATCTCGTACGATCTATGACTCAACATCGGGAGAAGATCTCGTACGATCTTCAGGACAGAAAAAAGGAAAAAGATCTCGTACGATCTATGACTCAACATCGGGAGAAGATCTCGTACGATCTTCAAGACTGAAAGGAAAAAAGGTCTCGTACGATCTATGACTCAACATCGGGAGAAGATCTCGTACGATCTTCAGGATTGAAAGGAAAGAGATCTCGTACGATCTACGACTCAACATCGGGAGAAGATCTCGTACGATCTTCAGGACAGAAAGGAAAAAGATCTCGTACGATCTATGACTCAACATCGGGAGAAGACCTCGTACGATCTTCAAGACTGAAAGGGAAAAGATCTCTTGCGATCTATGACTCAACATTGGGAGAAGACCTCGTACGATCTTCAGGACTGAAAGGAAATAGACCTCGTGCGATCTACGACTCAACATCGGGGTTTGGAGAAGGAAATTGGTTCTGAAATGGTTTGCCAGGTTGGAAACTGGGCTTTGAAAGGGTTTGCCAGGTTGGGAACTGGGCTTTGAAAAGGTTTGAAGGTCGGAAGGCAAAGGATTCACAACACGGGGGTTGGACCTGAAAAAGTTTTCCCATACGGGGGAAGGGACCACGGAGACTAGTGACGACTAGACTCGATCAAAAGACATAATCACGAAGATGTTGATGCTTGCGAAGCATAAGAATTACATTAATCCCTCAGGCCAAAGGCGGGGTGTAGCTCTTCAAGAGTGGTGTCGCACCCCAATTTTTGACCTAGTCTTTTTTCATATCATCATGTCGCATTCGTTTGCACATCGCTGCATATTTCATTTGCATATAAGTCAAGTTCAATTTTATGTTTTATTTTTTGTACATCCTTTACTTTTTAACTTTGATATATTAATCTCTCACCTTTTGTTTAATCTCATTTGCATTTTTATACTTTTAATTCTCTTTTAATTTATTTAATTTAAATTAATATTCTTGATTTATCAAAATTAAGATTTGAATTAAATAATTAAATAAAAATAAAAGCATGTTATTATTACTATAAATATTCAATTAGAAAAATATAGAAATTTATAATGTACACTTTTTTTTTATGTTACATTTTGGCATATACTACAAGTCAAACAAAAAAGAGGTATTGGTTTAGTCTTTCACGTTTTTTCTGCACATCACCATGCTCTATCACTATCCAAGCCTGCTGTCCCTGCATCAACCATGCCATTACACTCCAAAATTCTGCTCCACCTGCTTCATAACAGTCTGAAAGCTTGCACAAAAATGGTTAAACCAAAACCTGTATACAAAAGTAACAAGCAGCTTACCAAAAATGTTCAAATCTCATCAAATTTTCCCCCCAATTTTCATCCAAACCCTAATCTTCTATTCTATATAAACAGACATTCAGCAACATAAGAAAGGGGGGACTCAGCGGCAGCCACAAACACCAACGAAAATCTCTCTAAAATTTTCTACAGAACTTCAACTACCCTTCATACACACCCTCCTCACTCACAACAACCTCAACCACTCATCTTTACCATCACTCACAACCAATAACCTCACAAACACAAAACCTCACTCTTCCTCATATTTTCATCGAAACTCACTCCCCTGTGAACAAACAACACAGCAACCTACGACACTCACTAAACAGTGAACACAACATAACTATAAATCCCTCATTCACCGAGATATTCACAAACTCTCGCAACCCACCTTCACACTCATCAACAAAGACATCCATTGTAGCACAACAACACAAACAGAAGCGGAAGAGAGACGAAGAGGAGCGAATCGAAGGAAGAAAAGTACCTGAGGTTTTTGTCATTTTCGTTGTTGGTTTATTTTTTCTTCTTGTACCTTGTAATCTCTAGCATCATAATGAAATTTGGGATGGGATAGAAAGGGACTTAGGTTTTTGTTTATATGATTTCTGTGATTTTCCTCTGTTGTGTTTGTTAACATCGAATCGAGAGTAGTTGAGAGTTTGAATCGAGAGCGTGAGAGTTCGAGAGCGAGAGAGAGCATGAGTTCTTCCATGGATTCGGTTGAGAGAGCATGTTGAGCGAGAGAGGATTATTGATAGAGAGAGAGGCGTGATTTTGAGAGATGGTTCTCCAACCCTCTTCCCTTTGGAACATTAACGAGGTGGGTCATGGGTCGACCCAATTTCGGCCCAGCCCTTTTGTTTTTGTTGATTTTGTTTTAATTTTGCTGTTGGGCCTCACCCCCAATCGTTTTTGACACCCCATGGCCCAATATGCTTATCTTTCACTTTTGTTTTATTCTATATATTTTTATTTCATTTTCTTTTTTTTTATATAAAATGCTAAGTAATTTCTTCTTCTAGTTAAAAGTTAGATTTCTCTCCATATAAAAAGTCACAAAAATGTTTAGTATTTATTTTATTTATTAAAAGACAAAAAAATATATATTCTTTTGTACATATAGAATTTCTTTCTAAATATTTTAAAATGATACAAAAATAGTCTTTGAATCGAATCGTGTTTTGAGTTTTAATGGATGAATCAAGGAGGGTTCGTACGTACTTGTGCGAGTTGTCCTAAAAGTATTTGGGTGATGGCCGTTAAGCTTTTATTCGAATACTTGGATTCCATTAAACGCTCCATAAAACTCGATTTAATTCACCTATTTTACAAAAAAAACACTTTCTTTTAATCAAATCATTTTATCTATAATGGAAAGAAGGGTTTGTACGTACTTGTACAAGTTGTTCTTTAAGCATTTAGGCGATGGCCGTTAAGCCTTTGTTTGGATGTTTAAACTCCATTAAAGACTTCTTAAAAATCAATTTAACTCACTCTTTTTACAAAAACGCTTTTCTTTTAATCAAATCATTTTAGTCAATAACGGATAATGAAGAAGGGTTTGTACGTACTTGTACAAGTTGTTCTTCAAGCGTTTAGGCGATGGCCGTTAAGCCATTGTTTAAGCGCGTAGACTCCGTTAAAGACTTCATAAAGTTCGATTTAACTAATGCTCTCTCAAGCGTTTAGGCGATGGCCGTTAAGCTTTTGTTCGAACGCTTGAATTCCATAAAAGATTCTCTAAAACTAATTCATCTCGCCTTTTACAAAACAATTTCAAATCAATAATCATATCTTTCTCCCGCCCTAGCGCGAATTCTTTTCATCACCTACGAGGGGGTTGTACGTACTTGTACAATTTTCTCTTTCAAGCATTTAGGCGATGGCCGCTAAGCCTTTGTTTAAATGTTTGATTTCTCTTAACAATTAACAACATTTATTCACACCCTTTTAAATTTTAAAACCTTTTTATAAAACGAGACACTTAGTCAAAATTCAAATGCAATTATACTTCCACATGTGAAGATCAAACGTTTTCCACTCGAATGCGATGATGGCCAAAATCTTGTTTTAACTTTGATTTAGTCATCCATTCTTGTAGTGATGCAAACAATCTCCTATCCATGTGCGCATAGTATTGTTTGAAAGTGATCGAGTACCTCTCGCTAAAATCAACCAACAAATTCGGTGTTTTACCCCGAACTACGATTGCTCTGACTTTCTCATTGCACTAGGGAATACGTAGGCACAAGATACAAATGTCTTGGCGAGCACAATAATAAAAAACCATTTTTTGTTTCTTCCTTCTTTCCAACCTAATAAATAAATGCAAATAGATATAAGCTAACAATCGATTACAAGAATAACTAAATGGGTCCCATCGAGTACGATGGAGGTGAGGGGTGCTAATACCTTCCCCTTGATTAACCGACTCCCGAACCTAAATTTGGTTGCGATGACCATCTTATCCATTCTCTTTTTATTCTGTGGGTTTTATCGATATTTTCCCTTTCCTTTTTGGAATAAATAAAGTTCGGTGGCGACTCTGTTGTACTTCGAACGCGTGAAAATGCGTCGAGTCACATTTTTACCGTTACAGAAAGTGGCGACTCCACTGGGGATATCCAAGAGAGTCAACCCTAGTTTAGTTTTTATTGTGATATTATTAGCTTTATTTCTTTGCTTTCTATTTCTTTTATTGTTTCTTTTCTTATCGTATGGTTGGAATATTTTGATTATTGGCACTTTATGGACAAAGCTCTACACCCGAGCTCAAGAAACACATAAGATAAGATGGTGGGTTAGTATTAAACTTGCTTGACGTAGTGTCAAGTGGGAGATACTAATACCCCGCCTAGAGTAGGTCCTTTGAGAGGATGTCTTTGGTTGAGTAAGTTATTTACTCGAGCGATGATGTTTTCAATTTGGATCACTAACTCTAGGGACCTTTAGAATAACCCTTAAACCATGACTTTTTAGGAAATGGTGGTTTCGCGCCCAACTTGCGTAACGTAACTATTATCGTGGGTAAGTGCGAAAACCACACTCAGAATAGGCTTCATTTGAAAACACAGTTGGGTGGTAAGTTATTTACTAGATGACTGAGTTTTCAAAAGGAGTTTGTAACTCTGAGAACTGTGTCTAGAACCTTGTCGAAAGAACCTTAGAACTATCCTATTGTGTGCCACTTTGTGTTGAGAAATCAGAATATTTCTGGTCCATATGATTTGAAATCCATTACATGTTAATCATTCATGGCATACATCTTTGCATAAAAATGACAAAAATTTCATGCATCCATATTCATACATTCAAGTTGTAAACTCATTTTGTTCGTCTTCATCTTCAGAGTTTCCTGTTCACCGTCAAGCTGATTCCTCGACACTTTGAACAAAAAGCATGTATCCAAAGACTGTGGAAGAACTCCAACAAGATCAAGAGTTGCTGAGAATGATAGTCAATCAATTGAAGAGCCAGGTGAATCATATCATGGGAATTCTGGAAGCCTTGCTAAAAAGAGAAAAAATCTCTCTACCGATCATTGTACCAGAAGTACATGTTCCAATAGCCCAAAGGCAGTATTATCCAATGACTGCTCAAGTGGAAGCCTGTGGCCCATCTCCTGAGGATCTTCCTCAACCTGCCTTCTCAAAACTTCCTGATCAACGATCTATGTCTATCCCTCAACAAAGTCGAGGACATCAGTGGCAAGGCAAGAAGCTGAATAAAACATTGAAGAAACAACAAAAGAGGCCTCGCCGCTTTGATATTATTCCTATGACTTACACTGAGTTGTATCCGACTTTAATTCAGGAATCGTTGGTGACTCCTAGGCCAACTCAACCACTAAAGGCTCCATTCTCTCTTGAGTACAACCCGAATGTCAAATGTGACTTCCACAGTGGGGTAGTGGGTCATTCAATTGAAGATTGCAGAATCCTGAGAGAACAAGTTCAAGATTTGATTGATAAGAAGATTCTCTCATTCAAGGACGTTGGTCCCAATGTTGTCAAGAATCCGTTGCCCGAGCATGACAAAAGTGGCTGAAGTTGAGATTGACAAGCTACTTTCCTAAAGCCGAGTGTTTCAGACAGGATAGCTCCTCCTCGTCCCTGATTAGTCACTAGGCCTAGTTTCCTTCTGTTTGCAATTTCCTTGTTTTATCCTGTGTACTGCATTTGAATTATGTTTGTTCTTAATTGTTTAATGTTAATGAAATGAGCATTGCGTATTTTGATTCAATCCATTGTGTGCTTCTTTATGTTTTATCTTTCAAAAAAAACAAAAATATATCTCTTGCTCACTTTCTTCTATCAAATTTGTGTTTTATGCAAAGATTGGAGGGAGGATGATGACAACGAAATACCAAAGTTGTTGTAGTAGGCGGTGTTGCGGCTTTGATAGAGGTAAGTACCAAAGTTGTTGAATTGTATGCTTTCAAATAAAACTTTGCTGATGATGTACAGGCATTGTTTCAATCCCCAAACACTGGATAAATAAGGAAGTTACTCCCTCGTCAACCCCTTTGAGCCTAGAAGTTGGTGTTTCTTTCTATATGAAAACCCGCAATTTTAACCTGGGGCAGGGTAGTTCTCAGTTAATTTGTTTATGCATTCAATTTCAAGAAAATCATTAAGTGCGCCTTTCAATAAGGGTTTCAATCAAAAGTGACCAAGATGGTTCTCATTAATCATTATCAAGGCAGTCACTATCTTTCCAATATAAAATTCAAAGAAAAAGCCCGCTAAGTCAAAACCTACGAAGGACACTTAGGCAAAACTGGGGCATCCCGCTAGCTGTAATTTCAAATGAAACAGTTTTATGCAAAAGTTAGGGATAAAAAAAAAGGAAGTCAATAAATTCCTGAACAACAACAAAGCGTTATGACTATCAAATGGAAGAAGTGACTGCCATCTCAAAGATTCCTTTGGCTTCTAAACCATCATCATTACCACAGGTGCAATTCCAAAGCCTCTTGGAACCTGAATGCATAATTTGAATTAATTGAGCGTAGGATTGGAGGTCATCACGAAGAATGGGGTGGGTACAAATATACTTTGAGCCTATATCCTTTGTTTCTGAAACCATGAACCAAGCCACGTTACAACCTTCAAAAGACCTAATTGAAGCAAGGTTCATTTTGAAAGCATACTATAACAAGGTTGCGTTAACCTGACTCCTAAAGATTTTTGCAAACTGTTTGTTTTACCATACCTTTGCTTTGTCCATCACTTTAAATGTCTAGACAACTATGTTTGGATCTTTGATTCATTTGCTATACATCAGTAACACCTTTTCAATAAATGACTTTGATTTCAAAATATGCTTTGAGCATTGGATTAAAATTACCATTTTTGAATGAACATTTTATTTGCATGCAAGTACTCATCCTTCAGGGAAGTTCAAACAGTTGAGAAACTTGATCAGTGATCCTATCAGGGGCACATTACTTCAAGATCTTATCATTCAAGAGTTATATTGGGGGCATGTATTACCAACATTCATTTCAAGAACTGAAGCAACAATCAGGTAACAATCAGCCAGTCAGGGGCATTCTTCTTCAACGATCCCCAAGCAGTTTAGCAGTCCTTCCCAAAAGGATTATCAGTGTGACATAATGGAATTGATAATGTTCTTTGTGTTGAGGAACCAGATGTCCTTTTTTGCCACACAAAAGAGTCTGCCTTAGTTGTCACAAATAATTGCATTTTCATTCATCATTCATATATCATGCATTGAAAGAACCATATATCATGCATCCTCATGCGCATTTTCCCAAGTCTTGTTGTTTCCAACATCTTTTCCTTGAGATCAAAGTCCAACTCACTTGGCATTTACCTATATCAGATACTGGTTTGTTTTCTCCATCTAGTGCAATTCTTAGATGTCTGTTCCTTGTCTCGGTGCCATTCCTGAAAGATGCTTCTCACCTCATTCAGCGCCATTCCTGAAAGTTATTTCTCACCTTATTCATCGCCATTCTTGAATATTGTGATTTCTCACCTCATTCAGCGCCATTCCTAGATGTTGTGACGCCCTTTCTTTTTTCAGTGCCATTCCTAAAAAAATGTCTCTTTCTTCTTTTTGTGTCATTCCTGAAAGATGTTTCACACTTTATTCAGTGCTATTTCTGGATATTGTGATTTCTCACCTTATTCATTGCCATTCTTGAATATTGTAATTTCTCATCTCATTCAATGCCATTCTTGAATGTCTTTAATGTTTCCGCCGTCTAAAGCTATTCTTAGACATTCTTACCATCACCATTTACCCAATTGTCTCCTTCATCGAGTCTTTACTCCTTCCATCATTAGTTTATCTCTTGTGGCACTATATTCCCCACAGAGTTCAACATCTGTCTCATATAATATTGCATTCAAAATAACAAAAATAGTCCATGCATTGCATTTCATTTGCACAAGGACAAAAATTGGGGTCTATTTATATTTAATTACCTTTCTTGTACCTTGTAATCTCTAGCATCATAATGAAATTTGGGATGGGATAGAAAGGGACTTAGGTTTTTGTTTATATGATTTCTGTGATTTTCCTCTGTTGTGTTTGTTAACATCGAATCGAGAGTAGTTGAGAGTTTGAATCGAGAGCGTGAGAGTTCGAGAGCGAGAGAGAGCATGAGTTCTTCCATGGATTCGGTTGAGAGAGCATGTTGAGCGAGAGAGGATTATTGATAGAGAGAGAGGCGTGATTTTGAGAGATGGTTCTCCAACCCTCTTCCCTTTGGAACATTAACGAGGTGGGTCATGGGTCGACCCAATTTCGGCCCAGCCCTTTTGTTTTTGTTGATTTTGTTTTAATTTTGCTGTTGGGCCTCACCCCCAATCGTTTTTGACACCCCATGGCCCAATATGCTTATCTTTCACTTTTGTTTTATTCTATATTTTTTTATTTCATTTTCTTTTTTTTATATAAAATGCTAAGTAATTTCTTCTTCTAGTTAAAAGTTAGATTTCTCTCCATATAAAAAGTCACAAAAATGTTTAGTATTTATTTTATTTATTAAAAGACAAAAAAATATATATTCTTTTGTACATATAGAATTTCTTTCTAAATATTTTAAAATGATACAAAAATAGTCTTTGAATCGAATCGTGTTTTGAGTTTTAATGGATGAATCAAGGAGGGTTCGTACGTACTTGTGCGAGTTGTCCTAAAAGTATTTGGGTGATGGCCGTTAAGCTTTTATTCGAATACTTGGATTCCATTAAACGCTCCATAAAACTCGATTTAATTCACCTATTTTACAAAAAAAAACACTTTCTTTTAATCAAATCATTTTATCTATAATGGAAAGAAGGGTTTGTACGTACTTGTACAAGTTGTTCTTTAAGCATTTAGGCGATGGCCGTTAAGCCTTTGTTTGGATGTTTAAACTCCATTAAAGACTTCTTAAAAATCAATTTAACTCACTCTTTTTACAAAAACGCTTTTCTTTTAATCAAATCATTTTAGTCAATAACGGATAATGAAGAAGGGTTTGTACGTACTTGTACAAGTTGTTCTTCAAGCGTTTAGGCGATGGCCGTTAAGCCATTGTTTAAGCGCGTAGACTCCGTTAAAGACTTCATAAAGTTCGATTTAACTAATGCTCTCTCAAGCGTTTAGGCGATGGCCGTTAAGCTTTTGTTCGAACGCTTGAATTCCATAAAAGATTCTCTAAAACTAATTCATCTCGCCTTTTACAAAACAATTTCAAATCAATAATCATATCTTTCTCCCGCCCTAGCGCGAATTCTTTTCATCACCTACAAGGGGGTTGTACGTACTTGTACAATTTTCTCTTTCAAGCATTTAGGCGATGGCCGTTAAGCCTTTGTTTAAATGTTTGATTTCTCTTAACAATTAACAACATTTATTCACACCCTTTTAAATTTTAAAACCTTTTTATAAAACGAGACACTTAGTCAAAATTCAAATGCAATTATACTTCCACATGTGAAGATCAAACGTTTTCCACTCGAATGCGATGATGGCCAAAATCTTGTTTTAACTTTGATTTAGTCATCCATTCTTGTAGTGATGCAAACAATCTCCTATCCATGTGCGCATAGTATTGTTTGAAAGTGATCGAGTACCTCTCGCTAAAATCAACCAACAAATTCGGTGTTTTACCCCGAACTACGATTGCTCTGACTTTCTCATTGCACTAGGGAATACGTAGGCACAAGATACAAATGTCTTGGCGAGCACAATAATAAAAAACCATTTTTTGTTTCTTCCTTCTTTC
The DNA here is from genome assembly GCF_029867415.1 of Vicia villosa. NCBI lineage: Eukaryota > Viridiplantae > Streptophyta > Magnoliopsida > Fabales > Fabaceae > Vicia > Vicia villosa. The sequence continues at coordinate 178,968,894 of NC_081182.1, read as the reverse complement.
CAACCTAATAAATAAATGCAAATAGATATAAGCTAACAATCGATTACAAGAATAACTAAATGGGTCCCATCGAGTACGATGGAGGTGAGGGGTGCTAATACCTTCCCCTTGCTTAACCGACTCCCAAACCTAAATTTGGTTGCGATGACCATCTTATCCATTCTCTTTTTATTCTGTGGGTTTTATCGATATTTTCCCTTTCCTTTTTGGAATAAATAAAGTTCGGTGGCGACTCTGTTGTACTTCGAATGCGTGAAAACGCGTCGAGTCACATTTTTACCGCTACAAGTGGCAATCGTTCGAATTGCCACACACCAAGTATGGTTATTCAAACGATTGAAAAATGAGATGGGTTGAATGCCCACCCTCATTCGCACTCTAATTTGCACGCAGCACACGGGAAATAAGCACGACAAGACTAGTAACGACTAGACTCGACAAGAAGATGATAGTAACCATTGGAGATCACGGAGATATCGATGCTTACGAAGCATAAGAATTACATTAATCCCTCGGGCCAAAGGCGGGGTGTAACTCTTCAAGAGCGGCAATCGTTCGAATTGCCACACACCAAGTATGGTTATTCAAACGATCGAAAAATGAGATGGGTTGAATGCCCACCCTCATTCACGCTCTAGTCTGCACGCAGCATGCGGGAAATAACCTCGGAGACAACGATTCTGACGAAGAAAGACATTGTATCCGATCCACATTGGAGAGAGAAGATGAGACTTCTTCTGGGGGTGTATATATTGCTTTGTGCCTTCTGGGCACATACAAACTGGCTTATGCATTGATGCATGTTTGGAATTTTTGTATGGCGTAATGCTCCATTTTGATGGATATGCTACGCTTTTGAGGATGCAATGTTATATGCAATGGATACTATATGCAGAGTGCCAAATAAAGGCATTAGAGTGATAGAGAAGCATGATTGTTGGAGTCTCTTGCTTGTTGTCTTGAGCTACCAATATGAATCGGTATTGGAAACCCTACAGTACCAAAGATCTTTAGCAACCGCATTGAGGATTGGAATATGGCTTTGTTGGGGAGGAAGTGACTTCATTTGACTTTCCCTACACCTTGAACTGCTTGGGGATGGTGAGTTTGAGGAGATTCCCTCGATTCACCATGTTGGGGATGAGAGATTCAGATAAGGAGACCAGGTTGGGAGAGTGGAACAACTCCCATGAGAAATAAACTCATGTGCTTGGGGAGAAACCATAATTCCAGGAGAAATAAACTCCTATGATTGGGGAGAAGGCAATAAAACTCAGAAGATTGTGCCCCAAGATTCACGAACTACGAAGGAATTTGCCCTGAAGGATCCTTGGAGAGATTTGTCAAATCTCGCGTAATTGCCCCAGATTGAACACAAGAGAGATTCCTCGACTTGATTGCCCCAGATTGACCAACGGTGAATGGATGCCTCAGTTGACAGAGTCTTTACACAACTTGCCCTTTGGAGTAATCAGCCTTTGAAGTGAATGGCTCATGGAATCGATCAACTTTTTCTGCAGTTGTTCATTGTTTGGTCTTCCTTGATGTCAAGTATTTATTCACAAGTAAAAGATATTTGTTTTGAAGATGATAATCCTGATGCAATGCTTATGCTAGCTTCGAGATCAAAGTTATTAAAACAAAGTTGTGACATTCAGTGTTTGAATTATTTGTCATATCGATATCAACATAAATGGTAAGCAAACATCTAGGAGTCAGTTTTACACAACTTGCTTTTGAAATAAACCCTGCTTCAATTAGGTCTTTTAAGGGTTGTAACGTGGTCTGGTTCACGGTTTTAGAAAGAAAGGATTTAAGGCTCAAAGTCTAACCTAACCCACCCATTCTTCGTGATGTTCTCCAGTCCTAAGTTCAACTTAACCTGATACGAGCGTTCATCCTTCAAGAGGAGTTTGAGATGATTGAAGAATCAATGAAGTATTTGGACATGGCAGTCACTTTACCTTTCGTTTTTTAGTGTCTGATCACACGACTTTGTTCTTATAATCCTCGTTTTTCGCTTCTGCTTTGCCTTTCCTTTTTTGTTTCCCTAACTTTTGCCTGGACAAATTCTTTTGAATTTTATTTTGGAGTCCAGCGGGAAGCCCTAATTTTTGCCTAAGTCACTTGTTTTCAAGTTGTTGACTTAGCGGGCTCTCTTTCCCCCTTTTTTTATTCAATCTTTTCTCTTTTTGTCTTTGCTGAACAAGTCGTGTGATCCTGAATCTTTGAATTTGTTAGGAATGATTGTGACTGCCTCATTCTTTGATTGATGGGGGATTACCATTGTGGTATTGACTTTCCTCAATCTTTTTAAAGACAACCATTGTTGTATCCTTGGATGCACACCTCTGATGAATTTTGATTGCTCGATTAGGTTATTTGAACGCTACCCTGCCCCTGGGTTAAATGTGAGGGTTTTTTTGTATAGAAAAGAAACTCCTACTTCGAGGCTCAAAAGGGTTAACGAGGGTCTATCTCCCTTATATCTCCAGTGTTTAGGATTCGAAACAATGCCTGTACATCCTCAGCGGGGTTTTATTCAAAAGCACTCAATTAGAGATTTTTGCGTTTTTATTTTTTCATCATTCTCCTTTTGATATTTTTTGCTTCATCAAGAGTTTGATATCGATAGACAGAAATACATGAGTGAACACGAATGGATTGATTCAAAACTAGCATATGCAATGTATTTTTATTTTCATTGAAAAACAAACAAGTTTTACATGGAAGTAACATTTAACAAAACAAGGAAAACTACAAATGAGAATGCAGAAATGAATTGATGATTGCCATTGTTGAGGAGCCTTGACTCCGTCTGGACTTGTTGATCTTGAATACTTTTTGCAGTTCTTTCCAAACACTTCAGATTACTTCAAAAGAGAACTCCAACGAAGTCACCCAAGAGTCGTAAACTTTTGTCTTACTTTAGGGATTCGAGCAATGCGAGTGATGCAGTGCTCAAGATAAGAGTACGTCTTGCTTATCCCTCAATCGGGAGCCCCAAGCATAGTTGCTAGAATAGTAATTGCCATCATAAGTGAGAAGAATCTCGTATGGTCATCAAGCTCAGAAAAGTTATTTGTTGTCAGGAGAGCTCAAACACCAACCGAAATACCAACCTCCAAGGATACAACTGAGCACAAGAACCTTGAAAATGAGAGATGTTTCTATAGAACAATCTTGATTACCCTTTCGAAAAAGCTTCTGACAAAGTTGCACAAGGACTTGTGGTGTTTTTATTATTATCCTACCAACGAGTTTAAACAGGGAATTTGTTGATTTTGGAGATTTTCTGAAATCTGAGCTTTCACTCAGGCAAAGGAATTCCATTCACCCACATGTTTCCTCCTTGAAGGATTACATGCCTCTCATCAATCAACTGTTGTACTTTGGCTTTGAAAGCGTTGCAGTCCTCAGTTGAGTGCCCTGCTGATCCAGCGTGATACCCACATTGCACATTAGGTTCATACCCAGGTGGAAACGGCTGTGGTGGAGGCTTCAGAGATTTGGGAGTCACCAACAAGCTTTGAACTAGATATGGCAGAAGTTTACTGTATGTCATAGGAATCTGGTCCAACGGAGCATTTCTTCGTTCCAAATTATTTCTAGGTTGGCGTTGATTCGGATGACCTTGTTGATATGGAGCACATTGCTTTTGTGGCAAATACTGAATCGGTCGTTGTTGGACCATTTGGGGTTGTTGATGATTCAAATACCCAATCTGTTCAGGTGCCTTCCCCTTTCGATTTGGACGAGAAACAAGCAAAGACTAATAAAGTGGAGAATTTGGAATCCAAGATAATGTGTCGTCCTTTTGACCTGAAGTAGATCCGACATAGAAGTATGAATCAACCTTTTCTTCCACCACAGTTGGAACCCTATTGCCTTGAACGCTCATGCCCTCGGAGGTGATCAAAATCACTTTTGAGTCAATGAGATCTTGAATTTGATGCTTCAGCGCCCTACAATTCTCAATATCATGGCCAGGTGCCCCAGAATGGAACTCGCATCGAGCATTGGCATTAAAATTGGGGGGAAGCTCTTTAGGCGTGGTCAAATTGCATAACTCAATCAACTGAAGTCCCAATAAATGAGGAAGTAACTGAGCATAAGGTATCGGAATCGGATCGAGGACCCTCTCGGGCATCTTAGGCTTTTTCCCACACATTTGGCCCCCTTGATTCATTCTAGGGACATGAACAGATTGACGTGGAGGTGACGGTACTTGAAGTTGAGGGGGAGCTCTCTGAGGCATCCCATGAGTGGAAAGTGATCCTATTGAAGAGAAAGAGTCAACAATTTGTGTTGCAGTGGCAGGGACAACATCACCTTCTTTTCTTAGTACCGTCTTCAGAACTTCCATGACCAGACTCACTTGAGTCTTCAACTGACTATTTTCCTCTTTTAGTGCACCCTGATTATGGATCAAGTCTTGCATCTCCAACATAAGATGACCCATTTGTTCCCTCATCTCATCCATTTCCTCACGGAGTTGTTCCATAGTTGATCTTGGAGTTGTGGCAGTGAGAAGTCAAATCTGTTGTTGATCTTGAAATCTAAATAGGAAGGGTCCCATAAGTCTTTGAAAGAACCATGAAATGCATGATAGTATGAATGCATGTTCCATTTATGAGAGATCCTAGAGTCTTTTCATACACTTTTGTTCTTCTTTTTTTTTCTTTTGGAATCTAAGCTTTATTTTGTATAGAGTATCTTTTCTTTTTTTTTTCGCTCTTCTATTTCCCTTTTTTTTTGAAATAGACTTTAGGATCCCCCATAAATGAAGTGGATAGAACAATGATGTTATGCAATGCAACAACATGGGATCAAGGTCCATATAATCTTAGTAACCACTGTACAATCCTCTGAATAACTGATATAGGTCAGATGTCATGAGATCAAAGGTCCGACATAGGTACCACACAGCCATAGGAACAATAGTCACCATCAGAACAGAAGAGTCACCAACGGTACCTGTCATTTATATCCCTCCCCACTCACAGGTGAATCTAGGTCAAGGTAGGTCAAAAAAGCCAATAGAGGATTGAAAGTAGGCGTAATCATACGATATTGCCTCTTTCAACCAAGCTCTGCCCGTGGATACATGATCGGATCAATCAGACATACGTCTTCTGTCCGTCATGGCCACTCTATTCCTAGTTCCTAAGGTATCACTCATGGCCTGGGTATTGGGCCTTTTACCTCATAGAATCATCCCACCCAACCTGCAAACAGAGAAAATATGTGGCCCCCATGGGGACCCATAATATAGTCCAGATGCATGCGGAAAGTAAACATGATATGCAAGAAGGAAATAGACATGATATGCAAGCATATAAACAAAATGTAAACACATAAACAAATAAAATAAACATCCAATAAAAGAAACAAGCAAAGGCTAGGATCGACTCGCTAAGAATGGACCAGCACAGGTCTAACGTCCCCAGCAGAGTCGCCAGCTGTCGCACGCTCGCGAAAAATGAACAGAGTCTCCACTAATATATTTATCCCATAAGGGAAAGGAATATCAGAAAACCTAACAAAGGAAGGAACAGGGTCTTGCGACCAGAGAATCTAGGTACGGGAGTCGGTTACACGAGGGGAAGGTATTAGCACCCCTCGCGCCCATCGTACTCGATGGTATCCACCTGTGTTTGTTTCTATCTAAAGGGTGTATCTAATGTCTAAACCTAAATGCGAATGAATGCAGAATGTAGGGAAAAGAAAGAATTGTACTCGCACGGGCCCTACCCCGCTGCCTACGTATCCTTTTCAGGAATCAGAGTTACCGTAGCTCGGCTCACGATTTTCTGTTTGTTATTGTGTTTTTTAGTTGGGCGGAGTTAACGTTCGCGCTCTTGCATAAGGGATCGCGTACGATGCAATCGAGCGGAAATAACAATGCCCTTAGGTGCCAACAAGGCAAAAGAAAAAGAAATGATTGGTTTGTGTCTTTTAGGGTAGATGAGTGATGAACAGTTCCCAATACCGGGCCACTCATCACTTTCTCTACTTTGTTTTAGTTTTGAACCATTATTAGGTGTTTTAAGTGTTTTTGGTTGTGTATTTTTTAAGGGGAATTTGCTTTTGCGAATTGAATCACATAAAATGTATAATGATCGAGAAGCAGATTAGGGAATGAATCCCACTCACTTCCATCCCATTATGTAATGTTCGAGAAACAGATTAGGGAATGAATCCCACTCATTTCTCTCCCATTAAGTAGTGACCGAGAAACAGATTAGGGAATGAATCCCACTCGTTTCTATGTCACTAAGCGATTGAGAAACAGATTAGGGAATGAATCCCACTCATTTCTCTATCACTTTCTTAATGTGATTCGCATCTTCCTTTTATTAAGTATTTTAAAAGTGTTGAAAAGAAAAAGAATGCAATAGGGAACTAATCCTAAATTCTAATCTAAGTTATTCTAATTCCTATTTAGGTCTAATGGATTCTAAAATAGGCCAAAAATATGGCCAAAGTCAAGTAACAAAGTCACACAAAAAAACATATAGAAATCAACATGTAAATGATACAAAAGCAATTCAAACATTGGTGCAAAATTAAACTAAAACTATTTTTTATGACCCTTATTATGAAGGAAATTAAATGTCAAAAATCAACCTAAACAAACTACTATTTTATGAGTTTTTATGAAAGTCTTTATGTCAACAAACATCTAAAAAACCTAACAAAATGTTAAAGGTTTTATTGATTTTACAACCTAAAAAGATAATGGGAAAACTATGTGAAAAAGATCCTAAATCTAATGTTTTATGAAGTCAGGGGGGTGTAAATAAGGTGCAGGGAGGAAATCAGGCGTAGGCCCACGCAAATAGGCCCAGAATGACTTTTTTTGTTGCTGAGTTCAATCATGACCAAAAATGGAGAAGGTGAGTGGGCTCTATGGGGGGTGCAGCGACTATGGCGTTTTGGCCTAGGGATTAACAATTGGTCTATCATCAAAGCATTTCCCAAAATTTTTATCCAGACATTTATCTTGATTACCACTAATTAACATTAAATCAGATTAAAAGAAATTGAAAATTTTAAAAGAAATTGAAAATTAAAAAGGGATTAGGGTTTTTTTTACTTGGTGACGGTTCAGCTCTCACCAGAGCTCTCTTCCTCTCTCACGCGAGCGATGCAAGCGGCGGCCGGAGGTTTTTCTTCTCCGATCCTCATCTACGGAGCTTCTTCTTCAAAACGCGGCGTTGATTCTCCGTTCAAACCACTCTTGGTCTCAATCTTCTATCTCTCCGACTCGAGCTCTCTTTCCTTGCTTCTGATTTTTTTGATTCGGATTTCTCAGAGTCTCAACTCACAATTCTGCTCTCACTCTTAAATCCATCTCAGAATTGTTCTCAGGCTAAACGGCCATGGTACAAAGGGAAAGATTGAAGGCAAGGTTACCGATTGGACAAAAACGTCCGATTCTTCTTTGAACCATGGAGCGCGACGAGGACGCAGAATAAACGCGGAGAAACAAATGAAGGACACTCTGGTTTCAGGTGATAACGCATTCAACTTCTTGTAATGCTTCTTCCACCACCTTCTTCTACGCTCTATTTTTTTTATTTCATTTTCTCCTTCTTCTTTGAGCTGTGCGTTTTACGTTGTGATGATGGTGATGGTTGTGGTTTGCAGAGAATTGAAGATGGAGGGCAGAGGTTGCTGAGTGAGAATGGTGATGAAGATTGAAGAGAGGATCGAATGTTGATGATGATAATGGAGATTGTGCGAGCAATTGGAGAATTGTTGAGAGCAGTGGTGATGGTGATGTGAAGATGGTGAAGAGTTTTTGAGAGTGTGGAGAATGAGATGATGATTTGATGAATGAAGTGGTGAAGAAGATGGTGAGGAAGTGAAGAAGATTGTGAAAGTGATGACGATCAGAATGGTGGAAGTTCAGAAATGGTGAAGAAATGGTGAATGGCTCGAGAGAGTCCATGAGAATGATGGAGAAGCTCTTATATAGAGGTTGGTTAATCCTCCTTTTCTGTTATATTTCAGTTTTTTGATTCTTCTCCTCCTTTCTCTTTTCTGATTCTGTTTGCTGAGTCTGGTTGTAGTAACTGATTTTTGAAGTTGGTTATGGATGGTTACATTCTGTTATAAGTCGGTTAGGATGATCTGGCAGTAGTTATGTTGGTTAGGAATTGACAAATGGGAAGGGTTTGAAATTCTGTTATGGTTAGTTAGTTTGTTAGTTTGAATTGAAACTGAGTTAGTTATTCTGTTTTTGATGGTTGAGTGTTTTTTTGTGGTAGATTGAAATTGAAAGGTGAGAAGGAAAGTTAGTTATATGACAGTTAGAGATTGTTAGTGAAGGATTAGATTCTAAAAGGAAAAAGAGCTGGTAATGTATGAAACTAAAATTTTGAATATGGAACTGTTTTTGGTATTGCAGGGCTGTTGAGATTGTTTTGAAATAGCTGTCGTAGCATAAAGGGAGGATTTTTCTGGTTTTCTTATTAATGCATAATTTTGTGTATATTGGTGTATGTATGCATGATGATGTCCCTGTTGAATCCTGACTAACATGACCGTAGGCTAGCTTTGAATGGTATGGGTCTGATGTAATTAATTCGCTGCTAGTTAATAAAGGTTAGAAGAAGAAAAGAGACAAGGGTAGTTAGCTGGATTGATAAACTAAGTTGGCTTTGATCTGTGTTTGCTCACTGTGAGTGCACTAAACATACACTTTGTATTGACATGTTTGGATGATAATTCTGTTCTGTTTTGAATGCCAATATTTTGTATTTGACGCGCCTTTGGTAAAGATGATGTTGTACTGATGATGTTTACATCTGACTATGCAGGTCTGATGGTAGCTTGTGTAACTGTGTTGTGCGGCAGGCAATCCGATTGGAACCGTGTATCTGATTTTGTAGGCTTTTGAGATGCACTTCATAGGTGGAAGGTTGTTTGAACGGGTATGAATACAATGCAGTGGTCTTTTCTGAAGTAGGATTTTTGGTTAAGGGAAGTAGGACTTCTAGTTAACAGTTAGAAAATAGATTGATTGGGTGAAGATAGGCTAAGTGTAAGATTGATTAGTAGATGTATGGCTGGCCTGAACTTATTTATTTTTCTGTCAGGTTTTGAAGTGCATAGGGCTGACTTGCATTGAGGTTGAATTTGTGGATTGTTCATAGCTGAATGAAGTCAATTCTTGTCTCGACGTATGCGTCGAATTAATGTTGTCAGTTCTCTTTTCTTAGGCTTTTACCATATGAGGTCCTGCTGTATTTTTGTACCATTTCTGAACCGGTTTTCTACTTCCTTTTCTGCTTACAGGTTTAGTTCGGATCAGTTCTGTGAGGGACCGGTTCGTGCTGGTTTTGGTGCAAGTCAGGTACGAATTGAATGGGGTCTTAGTCAAAGAATCAGCTGCAACATAAGGATGAAGGCTCTCTTGACCAATTCCTTGTCCGAACCACAAGAGTGCATGGTGATTTTTCGTACTGCGGTCATCTTTGAATGTGATGTTGAACCGTATTTACTTTAGATTTTGTATTGTGAAGTTCTTTTATTCCGTACCTGATGTAAAACCCTTTTTTCTGTGTAATTTTGTGAAGGATTTGAATGTATATTTGTATGGATTATAATGAAATGTAATGGTATTGTATGAACATTGGTTGAATGTGATGATGTATAGAACTTTCCCCTATATGCTTCATATTCAAACTCCTAATGCATTCTCCATACCTTTAATCTCAAAAAAGCCTCAAGAGTGACTTTGATCAAGAGTCAACATTCTTTGGTTGATTTCGACCGAAAGTCAAAGTTTTGACATAGTTTCTTCCAATCTTGCAACAATTCCCCAATTTCAATATATATGTCCAAATTCTTGCACGAACCCCAATGTCAATGACTTGTAGTTCCACTAATGAGCAGTATCCTTTGAATCACCACGAAAATAGGGAAATAAAACCCTTAATCATTGAATTTGTGGTATATGGATGAAGAATAACTTTGAAGCTTGATGAAGAGGAAAACCCACAATATCCATGAACTGAAACCCTGATTCCATAATCTAGTGCACACAGAAGAACCAGTTGAAACAAGTTTATCTGAAGTAGAAGCCTCAAACCAATAAAACCCCAATCTTTCAAACCTTGATCCCAAAGTCAAGTTATTGATTAATGAATGCATGAGTTATGAAATGACCTAATTGAAGTATGTACATGAGATTATGAAATAAGAAGTCTAAGCCAGATGAAAATACAGGGTAGGACAAATTTGGGGTATGACAACAATTAACTTTAATTTCCGCACTTTATTATATTGCTCTTTATATTTTGCTTTATGCTTTATTTTATCATTCATCATGTTTATGTTTCCGCTATTTTCTCTTTGTCCATTTGGACGTTTGTTTATGTTTCCGCTATTTTCCTTTTGTCCACTTGGACCATACTCTATTTTTGTGCTAAAACATTAATAAACAACTAAAAATCTAAAAAAACACTTAAGGCCCTATGGACTATTGGTTACTGTCCCGAGCATTTTGGAGACTTGGACCTGTTGGACTTAGTACCTCTGGACCCTGTTATGTTGCCTTTATGCTGCTATTATTATATCTATTATTCTGTATGGCATTGGATTGTTATCTGCTTGTGTGTGCAGGCATTTCCTCGAAAGTCCTTGATGGTTAATTCCATGGCATTGAGATTAGGATTTCACCCATATACAGCCGTTACTCTGCCCAATTTTCGTCAGAATTTTAATGTGCTTAATGCAAAGTGGTGCTAAAGATAATAAGTTCATCTGGATCCCCAAGTGGTAATGCGTTGATTTAGTGTTGGTAGTCCAAAGGATGGGAAATCTACCTTGACTTTTAATGTCAATTGTTGGATTCTTTTTTGTTAGATCATTCTTTCCTTAACTTTTATTTTATGCACTAGGATAGTCCCTTCATCTCCTCCCCTTCTTAGATTTTCAAAATCTTCTCCCTTTTTCAAAAATCTTTTTATGTTTGCAAACCTTTTTTTATATCTTTCTTTAAAATATCTTTTGCCCTTAGTGGCTTTTCTTCAAAAGTTTAGACACGATTAATTGTTGTAGTGAGTTACGATACCCCGCGATTTTGAAGTTGATTGATATGATGGAGTCTTTTCCACGTGAGAGAGCTAGTAGCGTACTCGTTGATTTTTATCCGAGTTGGAGCCCTTTTTCAATTGTGATGCAAAGAATCCATTTATTCTGATGATCAAGATCAATGGCTGAGTATTCTCTCCGACGACGATAAAGTGTTTATTCCTTTTAAAAACCTTTTTCTTTTTAAGCGGAACTACATTAGCTCTGACTTCTCCATTGCACCGAGAAGGTATGTAGGCACAAGATGTAATGTCTTGTCGAGCTTGTTTTAAAAATTAAACAAACCTTTCTTTTGCACATCCTTGTATCATATTACTTTGATTATGTTGCTCTATATATTATTGTTAACTAACCCCACATACATGAGATATTCATCCATTTGATCATACATCATACACATACATACATGATATGATTTACCTTGAGGTATGTCACCCCTTTTATTTGTAACCTATTTTGCACTTGAATTTATACATTTATATCTTTATTTATACTTAACTTACTTTGATTGTATCCATGATACACATGTTATATTTTATACACCATTTAAGATGCTTACCCTTATATGCTTGCTTGAGATATATGATTCATCATTATTGCTAAAAATCCAATGGAATGGGATGGTATTGACTAAAATTGTCAAGGTACTCACTTTCTTTTCCTTCTCGCTTACTTTGTGCTTATTATTGTTAAAACTTAACACTTTCTCCCTGTTTTAAATTTGGTTTTGTATTGTTAAAGCTCAACCTCTTTTAAATCAATACTGGTTTTGTATTGTTAAAGCTCAACCACCACTATTTTAAATCACTCTTGACTTGTATTAATAAAGCTTGACACTTTTTAAAAACTTGATGTGTATTGTTAAAGCTCGGAATTTTAAAAACCTGTTATGTATTGTTAAAGCTCAACACTCAAAAGATTTTTTCCACTTTGGCTCTTTTATTTTCCTTTTAAAGGGAACTACAAATACTCTGACTTCCCTATTACACTTAAGGGGTATGTAGGCACAAGATGCAATGTCTTTCCGAGCACACTTTTAATAAAATTCTTTTCACACCATCCCACTCTTTTTCACAAACAACAATTATAACAATAATAACAATATTTTAAAAGAGGTTCTTGTAGAGTACTACAGATGTGAGGAGTGCTAATACCTCCCTTTTGCATAACTAACCCCTGAACCTAAGATCTTTGTTTTCTTTTATTAGTTTTGATTTGAAAAATTTATTTGGATTTTATTCACTCTTTTTTTCATTTCCTTTGGAAATAATAAAGCGCGGTGGCGACTTTCACTAAAATACGAGTTGGGTCAATCCAATTGCCTCAGTCTCAATTTTTCACCGCTACAAAGTCTAAAATAAGAATTTTTTAAAAAGAGAGAGGTTTTGAAAATTAAATAAATGGGAGGAGATGAATTGACTATCTTAAAGCGTAAAGTAAATGACATGAAGTAAAAGGTCTCATTGTCCGGTAGCCCAAGAGAAAGCCTTTATGTGTGCAAGTGAACTAACCACAAGATGAGCATCCATTTCCTTTTGAGTTTAGCCATAATAAGTAAAAAGCAAGCAAGCAAAGCAATATGATCAGATGAATCCCAAAGCCTCATGTGAAAGGTAGCATCAAATAGAATTCAAAACCACATGTGTATCTATCAGATGAACATTAAGATTACAAAGCATAGATGAAATCTCAGGTTCAAAAGTTCAACAGTCAGAATGAGGGCCAAGTTCTCAGATGAAAGATTAAGTTCCCAGATACAACCTCCAAGAAAATGCAATCCTAACCTAAGTCCAAAAGTCCAAATCCACAAGCATGGGATAGCATCAAGTTCACACAAGATTATTAAGATTTTTAGGGTTTTGCAATATTTAGATGTTTTTGATATTTTGATAAGCAAAGAGAAATAAAATAAAAGGAAAGAAGCATAAACATAATGGAAAATAAACATAATGGCATGAAATGTAAATGAAAAAAAAAAGATAAATGACATTAACAGATAAAGTGCATAAGAGTAAAGTTAGCACAATTATAGGTCAATGTTAGAATAAATGATCAATCAACCAATTCGGGACAATTTAGTGCTATATTAAGCAATAGTAGATGTACTTATGTAGAAGTAGCATCTATGAGGCCGGTCAATAACAATTTATGTACCATACTTGTTAGAGAAATTATAGAAATCATTCTCCTAAGCAAATAGCACAACTCAAAACAAAATAAAAAAGAAAAGAAAGAGATAGAGAGGAAGAGTTGAGAATTGATCAAGCACAAAGCAAAGGATATGAGATCATTACTTTGATCAATACTCTTCATGATACTTAGGGTAAACTTATCATCAATCCAAAGTACCTCAAATGACCAAATGATCATTCAAAGGTAGACTTGAAATGAAGATAGTTCATCAAGCTTCAATCAAAGGTAAACCAAACAAGATGAAACTTCAATCAAACCTAATTGACCAAGTCAACAAAAATTCAGAAGCAAACAATCCATTAAAATAAAAAAAATTAAAGATTAAAAGGTTTTTTAATGATTTTTAAACTGCTTAAAAGGGGAATAAAAGGAGAAAATACTAAAATAATATCAAATGATTAAATAAATGATCAATAAAATTATGGAATGTCTGCAATGGCTCAAAATATTTTTAAGAAACTTTGGAGAATTTTTCAGAGCACAAAAATATTTTTAAACCAATTAAAATGCATGAAATAATAGAAAATTAAAATAAAATAGCAAAATATAAAATAAAAATTAGAAAAAAAATACACAAGGTGTAAAATAATAAAAAATAATTTTCTGAACTTTTTGAGATATTTTAGATGAAAAAAGGATTTAAAAAGAATTTTAGATCAACCATAATAAGATAATTTAGGGGAAAGAGTCAGGGAGCAACAGACTACATTGTGGTATCTCTTTTCAGTCCAAATTGTAAGAATAATATTTGGTTATGGATTCAATCTTTAGTTTTGATGATAAAAATACATATATTATATATGTAACAATTTTGTACTCTGATAGTTTCTCTAGTGTTAAGATATAATGTTTTGTTTGATTTTCGATAGTTATCTAGAAAGATCATCAAAATTAGTGTTGGCACAACTCAGAAGAACTATTCATCCGTTTCTAAAGTAACATTAGTTGTTCTGAAGAATATTAAATGTTCGTTAGAAAAGGATTTTCAAGTGTTTCTAAGATAACCTACTCTTCCAAATCAAAAGTCAAGATTTCAAGCTCAGATAAGCTTTTGCTTCCAGCTCACAAATCAATATTTGTTATTCAGATAAGTTGTTGCATTCAAATCTGATGACAAGGTTCTGACTCTGAAGACTCTATTACCCTTGGATGTTTCATGTTACTTGGTCCCTTCCATGCTCTCACTACTTTAGATCAGAAGTATATCTTTAAGACAGAAACATCATAAACTTGCGCTAGAAGAAAATTGGTACTGTAGCGGGGAAAATCTGAGATCGAAGCCATGGAATTGACTCGACTCAATATTTCAGTGAAAGTCGCCACCGCGCTTTATTGTTTCCAAAGGAAAAGGGAAAAGAACGAATAAAACCCCAAAGTTTGTTTTTAAAACAAAAAAGAAGAGATCTTAGGTACGGGTGTTGTTTATACAAGGGGAAGGTTTTAAGCACCCCTCATATCTGGGGTACTCCACAGGAACCTTTTTGAAAATCTGTGTTATGTGTGTGCTAAAAAAACGGTTTATTTTATTTTTTAAAATAAGCTCGGCAAGACGTTAAGCCTTGTGCCTACATACCTCCTCGGTGCAATGGAGAAGTCAGAGCTAATGTAGTTCCGCTTAAAGGGAAAACATTTTTATAAAAAAAACGAATCAACACTTTATCGTCGTCGGAGAGAAATACTCAGCCATTGATCTTGAGCATGAGAACAAATGAATTCTTTGAATCGCAAATGAAAGAAGGGCTCCAACTCGAATAAAAATCAACAAGTATGCCACTAGCTCTCTCACGCGGAAAAGATCTCATTATATCAATCAATTTCAAAATCGTGGGGTATAACCACTCGTTCCGACAATTAACAGTGTCTAAACTTTTGAAGAAAAAGGCCACTAAGGGCAAAAGATATTTTTTAAAGAAAAGGTTTTGAAAAGGTTTGCAGACATAAGAATGTTTTGGAAAAAGGGAGAAGATTTTGAAAATTTAAGAAGGGGAGGAGATGAAGAGGCTATCCTATTGCGTAAAATAAAAGCTAAGGAAAGAAAACGGTTTAACCGAAATAAGAAGCCAACACTTGACATTGTGAGTCAAGGTAGATTTCCCATCCTTTGGAATATCAATACTAAACCAACATTATCACTTGGGGATCCAGATGAATTTATTATCTTAGCACCACTTTGCATTAAGCACATTAAAATTCTGACGAAAATCGGGTAGAGTAACGGCTGTTTTCGGGTAAAATCCTTATATCAATGCCTTGGAATTAACCATCAAGGGCTTTCAAGGAAATACCTGCACACATAAACAGACAACAATCCAATGCCAGACAGACAGAATAACAGCAGAGTAACAATATCATAAGGGTCCAGAGGTACTAAGTCCATAAGTCCGAATCTCCAAAATGCTCGGGATAGTAACCAATAGTCCAAAAGAGAGCCTTAAGTGTTTTTTAGATTTTTGTTGTTTATTAGTGTTTTTGCATAAAAGTAAAGTATGGTCCAAGTGGACAAAGAGAAAATGGAGGAAACATAAACATATGTCCAAATGGACAAAGAGAAAATAGCAGAATATAAACGTCCAAATGGACAAAGGAAAAAATAGCGGAATGTAAATATGATGAAATGATAAAATAAAGCGATAAAGCGAGAAATATAAAGAGCGGTATAATAAAGTGCGGAAATTAAAGTTAGTTGTTAGATGTTAAAGATAACCATCTTGAAACTTGTCAAGTATGTTATCAAAGTTAGTAAGGAAGATCGATGGTGAGTGAAGGATGTTCTCGGATTTAAATTTAATGGAAACTTATCAGAAGCTTGATAGAATCATAGCGACTACACGATAAATTTCCATAAGTCTTAAATCAACCGCATACAATTCTCTTCCATATTTGATCTTTTTGATTCGGGACACGAAATATTGCGCTATGTTAAGCAGATCGCCAAGTGATTTATGTAGAAATCACCCTACAACGAGGTCGGTCAAAACTTTATGTGCTAATGCATGCGAGAGAAATGATATATAGATCATTCTCCGAAAGCAATACCGCACGAAAAGAAAATAGGTAACGATCTAGTCTTTACTAAGAATCCATAAGAATTCTCAAAGTATTAAGACTTTCATCGATCAAAAGAAAAAAAGGAGAAGAAGAATAAAATCATAAAAGATAATCAACTCACACTATCATTAATATCATTCATCTAATATTATGGATTTGGTCATTTCAAACCTATCAACATCCTAGATCCAATGATATTAATGAAGTGGAGGAAGAAGGGAGCCAAAACAAGCATAAAAAAGGCAAAAAACCACATTCTGCCAGCAGGAAATCGATTTCATACAGGGGGAAATCGATTTCCATAGTGCAGTTTTCAAAAAAAACAAGTTACGTACAGCATGAAATCGATTTCAGCCTTAAGGAAATCGATTTCATCAGTGTAAATTTCAGCAAAAACATCATTTAAAGGCATGAAACTTGATTTGAACAAATATACAAACACCTTATGATCACATATCCATTGGAGCACGAATTTTCCATCAAAACACCATCAAATAGGACCAATATGGCATCAAAGATGCATCACATACAAGCACAAAAGAATCACATTATGGTAGATGAAAAAGGATGATGAAAATTACCAATTCTTGAACAAAACTTAGATCCACTTCAATAATCACCAACACAAATCTTGATCTCTCAACAATTGAAGAAAAAAGAGTGAAATGAAAGGTGGCTTAGCTCAAAGTTTGTGAGGTTCAAGGTGTGACTCACAAACTTTATGAAAGAACAAAGAGCTTTGGTGAATTTGGTAGGGATGAGGAGAGAAATTGCAAGGGGTTTTTTGGCTCTCAAAGCTTGAGAAATGAGAGAGTAGAGGTCTCTATTTATAGAATTGGAGCAAGAGTAGTGGTAGTTTGGTCTTTTTGTGTTTGGTAATTAACTTGTGTTTAATTGGTAATTAAAGTGGCATTTAAATGGTAAAAATGGTAAAATGAGGTTTAAGTGGGTTTAATGAAGGGGTTAATTTTGATGAGGTGGAAAATTGATAAAATGATCAAATAAAAAGGTGCCAAAATGATGTCAAGCTTCCCTCCTTATATTTTTTTGAATTTCGCCTTAAGGAAATCGATTTCCCCAGGAGTGAAATCGATTTCACACTGTTCCAGAAGAGAATTTGGCGCAAAATACACTAGGGAAATCGATTTACCCAGGAGGGAAATCGATTTCATGCTGTCCAGAATGTGATTTTCTTGAAGATTGCTGCAGGGAAATCAATTTACCCAGTAGGGAAATCGATTTCATCAGTCCAAAATATGAAAAATGCCTTGTTTATTGCATGTCTTGGTTGGGTACCTACAAAACAAAAGCCTACAAAGAAACAAAGCAATATTTTTGGTATTTGGGTTAGTATAATATGCATACAAGATAAACAATCATTGGTGCTTGATGGTCCCTCTTATTGATGAGGTGAGTGCAACACCACAAACAAAACTTCCAAGTGAAGCTCTTGATTAGTGATCGGGATATGAATGATATAGGATCTTAGGGTCAAAATGGGGGTATGACAGATGCCCCTATTTAAGTTTCTTCAATTTGGAGATACGATGATTGGAAATCTTCTTTTTGACGAAATCGAAGAGACTTAAATATATAAAACACAATTTTTGAACCTAAGATGCTATGCAATGTTTAATGAATTCATATGATGAGGATAAAACATGGCAACACCGGGGAAAAAAAAAGGAACTCCACTGGGGGAAACAAATGTTTTGCTGGCATAACTCCACTGGGGAAGGCAAGACTTTGTTGGAGAGACGAAACTTTGGTGGGAAAAGAAACTTCTCTGGGGGAAACACTTCGCATCAGAGAGGTTAAAGCATCACCTTTCGCTGGAGGTGAGAAAATGGGGTATCCTCTTTCACTGGGGATGATAAAGTACGCATGCCAATCTTCCGTTAACACACCATCGTGCCACTGATGATATGAAGAGATGTATCGCCGTACCACTGACGATAACATATACCAACGTTCCACTGAGGGTAAAAAGAGATATACCACCGTACCACTGATGATATAAAAAGAGACAATTCATCGACGTACCACTGACGATGAAAGAGATGTACCGCCGTACCACTGACGATAACACATACCAACGTTCCACTGAAGGTATTAAGAGATATACCACCGTACCACTGATGATATAAAAAGAGATAATTCATCGACGTACCACTGACGACGAAAGAGGTGTACCGCCGTACCACTGACGATAACACATACCAACGTTCCACTGAAGGTATTAAGAGATATACCACCGTACCACTGATGATATAAAAAGAGATAATTCATCGACGTACCACTGACGATGAAAGAGATGTACCGCCGTACCACTGACGATAACACATACCAACGTTCCACTGAAGGCATGAAGAGATATACCACCGTACCACTGATGATATAAAAAGAGATAATTCATCGACGTACCACTGACGATGAAAGAGATGTACCGCCGTACCACTGACGATAACACATACCAACGTTCCACTGAAGGTATTAAGAGATATACCACCGTACCACTGATGATATAAAAAGAGATAATTCATCGACGTACCACTGACGATGAAAGAGATGTATCGTCGTACCACTGACGATAACACATACCAACGTTCCACTGAAGGTATGAAGAGATATACCACCGTACCACTGATGATATAAAAGAGATAATTCATCGACGTACCACTGACGATGAAAGAGATGTATCGCCGTACCACTGACGATAACACATACCAACGTTCCACTGAAGGTATTAAGAGATATACCACCGTACCACTGATGATATAAAAAGAGATAATTCATCGACGTACCACTGACGATGAAAGAGATGCCCCTTGTACTAATGACGGTGAAGAGCAATCAATAATACTTTTTTCAATTATTTGAGGATGCAACCACAAATGCATAATCTCAATATTCATCGTCCAGCAACCAAAATTCAATCCATGACCAAATGGAAAGAAACTGCCAAAAAGACTAGACTAAGTGAGGGAGAAACTCACCGGTCTTCTATTCGTAGACATCTGAACAGAATAACTGAAACATATTATCCACCTAGAAACAAATTCAATGGGGATTTTCAAGAAAGTGAGCTTTTTCTGCTTAAGACACTCTAAATGAAAGAGCAGTCTGTTTGACAGTAAACTTCATGATAGCAAATATGAATGTATGACTGTTTTTGATGCATGTTAATGATGCATATGCTGCCAAAACTTAACTCAAGAGATGGAGTACGAAGATAACATAATCAAGCATGTCTCAAGCTGAACACCAGAGCAGCAACTGCTATAACAATCTTTTGATGGCTTCAGAATAAATGCTACCCAACACTAGGGAACATTGGAGCTGAGAGAACAAAACAGCTGAGTTCTACACCATATTCGAACCAGGCCAAAGGTGCATTAAGTGGAACACATTCTTCTTCTTTTGCATATGAATATATCAACATATCCATTCCTTGTAATGCACTCATGAATCAAAATAAAACTTCATTTTATATATTTCAAAAAAGGATTTTGTTGAGATCAATTTTCTTTTTGTTTCAAAAATTACTATCAACAATAAATGACATTTTGAGAGATTTGAAAGAAATAAGATTGCCAATAAAAGGTAAAGGCTCAAACTTTTTTAATAGAATGGTAGCCTGCAAAAGGCAAGACCCCATGGATTATTACAAAGTTTGGAAAGTGGTAATTTTGTGGAAAAGGTACATTGAAATGTAATGACCCTATTCTCTCTCTCAACTTGGAATTCCTGAGCAAAGGCTTCCGTTGAAATGTGTTGAACTTCTTTATGATAAACAGATGACTGCTGATGATCAAGTCTTGTCTGATGTAGTTACTTGCCATGAATCCCTAACTTTTGCCTGGACCGCCCTTTCATGTTTTCAGTCCACCGGGTATTTTATTCTGTTTATGTCTCTAATTTTTGCCTGGACCGCCCTTTCGGGTTTTCAATCCACCGAGACGCTCTTTTTTGCCTAAGCCGCCCTTTCAGGTTTTCAACTTAGCGAGCTGTTCTTTTATTATTTTTAGGCAAAGTATTTCTTGACTACATCAGCATTCACGGGACGTGGGAGCTCTTCTCCATCCATAGTTGCAAGAATTAATGCACCGCCAAAGAAGGCTTTCTTAACAACATATGGTCCTTCAAAATTAGGAGTCCACTTTCCCCTTGAATCGGAGGTGAAAGACAAGATCCTTTTGAGCACGAGGTCGCCTTCTCTGAATACACGAGGTCGAACCTTCTTATCAAAAGCTTTCTTCATTCTTTTCTGGTACAACTGACCATGGCATAAAGCCGTCATTCTCTTTTCTTCTATCAAATTCAACTGATCAAATGTGCTCTGACACCATTCAGCCTCAGATAACTTGGTTTCCATTAAAACTCTCAGTGATGGAATCTCAACCTCAATGGGGAGCACTGCTTCCATACTGTAAACCAAAGAAAAGGGGGTTGCCCCGGTTGAAGTACGAACAGATGTACGGTACCCATGCAAAGAAATGGGAGCATCTCATGCCAGTCCTTGTACGTAACAACCATCTTTTGCACAATCTTCTTAATATTCTTATTTACTGCTTCAACAGCTCCATTCATCTTTGGCCTATAAGGCGAAGAGTTGTGATGTTCAATTTTGAAACTTTCACACAGTTCTCTCATCATGCTGTTGTTCAGATTCGAGCCATTATCAGTAATGATCTTGCTCGGTACACCATATCTGCAGATGATGTTGTTCTTGATAAATCTGACCACAACTTGCTTTGTCACATTAGCATATGAAGCAGCTTCTACCCACTTGGTAAAGTAATCGATTGCTACTAGGATTAATCGATGTCCGTTCGAAGCCTTGGGTTCAATCATGCCAATCATATCGATACCCCACATAGAGAAAGGCCATGGAGAGGAAATAACATTGAGAAGTGTCGGAGGCACATGAATCTTGTCAGCATACACTTGACACTTGTGACACTTCTTTACAAACTTGTAGCAATCAGATTCCATTGTCAGCCAATAGTAACCTGCTCTAAGCATCTTTTTAGCCATTAAATGTCCATTGGAATGAGTACCAAAAGATCCTTCATGGATTTCATGCATCAACATGTCTGCTTCGTGTCTATCCACGCATCTGAGCAAAACCATGTCATAATTCCTTTTATACAAAACATCAGCATTGATGAAGAAACTGCCAGCCAATCTCCTCAAAGTTTTCTTATCTTTATTTGATGCCCCAAGTGGGTACTCTTGAGTCTGAAGGGTTTAATATCGAAATACCAAGGCTTTTCATCTGTTGATTCCTCAACTGCAAATACATGAGCAGGTCTATCAAGACGCCTGATTGTAATCTGAGGCTCCTCATTATGGAAATTCACTTTGTACATGGAGGACAATGTGGCTAATGCATCAGCCATCTGATTCTCATCTCGAGGGATGTGGTGGAATTCAACTTTGTTAAAGAACGTCAACAGCCTTCTGGCGTAATCTTTGTAAGGGATCAAGCCAGGATGACGAGTTTCCCATTCTCCTTTAATCTGATTAATCACAAGCGCAGAATCTCCATAAACATCAAGACTCTTAACTCTCAGATTAATGGCCTCTTCAAGCCCCATGATGCAAGCTTCATACTCAGCAATATTATTTGTGCAATCAAAACATATCCTTGCAGTGAAAGGTACATGTGACCCATGCAGAGTGACAATAATGGCGCTAATTCCATGGCCATGAACGTTAGAAGCTCCATCAAAAATTAAATCCCACTTGGATTCATGATCTGGCCCTTCTTCTGGCAATGGTTCATCCCAATCTTGAGATCTCAAATACATTATATCTTCATCTGGGAAGTCCATTATGATAGATTGATGATCATCAATTGGTTGGTGAGCGAGGTACTCTGCCAACACACTTCCTTTCACAGCTTTCTGAGCTCGATATTCAATATCATATTCTGATAACAACATTTGCCAGCGAGCGATCCTTCCAGTTAATGCAGGTTTCTCAAATACATACTTAATTGGATCCATTTTGGAAATCAATAGGGTGGTGTGGTTCAACATATACTGTCTTAGTCGACGAGCAGCCCACACCAAAGCACAGCAAGTTTTCTCAAGCGGCGAGTATCTTGTTTCGCACTCGGTAAACTTTTTGCTAAGGTAGTATATTGCATACTCTTTTCGACCAGACTCGTCATGCTGACCCAACACAAATCCCATTGAATTTTCAAGTACTGTGAGGTACATAATCAAAGGCCTTCCCTCAGCTGGAGGGAGCAAAATGGGAGGTTCAAGCAAATATTCTTTGATGTTGTCAAAAGCTTTCTGACAATCTTCATTCCACACACCTCCCTGATTTTTCTTTAACAACTTGAAGATTGGCTCACAGGTAGCAGTCATATTGGAAATGAACCTGGAGATATAATTCAAACGTCCGAGGAAACCTCTCACTTGTTTCTCAGTCTTTGGTGCTGGCATTTCCTGAATTGCCTTGACTTTATCAGGATCTACTTCAATTCCTCTTTGACTGACAATGAAACCCAATAATTTTCCGGAACGGACACCAAAAGTGCATTTGTTTGGATTTAGGCGGAGACGATACTTTCTCAAACGCTGAAACAACTTTAACAGATCTTCCATGTGCCCCTCCTCTGACTAGGATTTGGCAATCATGTCATCCACATAAACCTCAATTTCTTTGTGCATCATATCATGGAAAAGAGTGGTCATGGCCCTCTGATACGTCGCGCCAGCATTCTTCAACCCAAAAGGCATCACTTTGTAACAGAATGTCCCCCATGGCGTAATAAAGGTTGTCTTTTCCATGTCTTCAGGTGCCATCTCAGTTTGATTATATCCTGAAAAACCATCCATAAAGGAGAAAACCTCAAACTTTGTCGTGCTATCTACCAACATATCAATGTGAGGTAGAGGAAAATCATCTTTCGGACTGGCTTTGTTCAAATCTCTATAATCAACACACATGCGAACTTTTCCGTCTTTCTTCGGAACAGGCACTATATTGGCAATCCATTGAGGATATACAGAAGTGACAAGGAAACCTGCGTCTATCTGCTTCAAGACCTCATTCTTAATCTTTTCCGCCATATCAGGGTGACTTCTTCTTAGCTTTTGCTTGACAGGAGGGCATTCAGGTTTCAACGGCAAACGATGCTCTACAATATATGTGTCCAACCCAGGCATGTCTTGGTAGGACCACGCAAAAATGTCAACATACTCTTTAATAAGCTCTACCATCCTCTTCTTAACATCTTGACCAAGCAGTGCCCCAATCTTGACTTCTTTCTTATCTTCTTCAGAACCCAAGTTGATGACTTCTAACGGCTCTTTATATGGCTGAATGGTGTCTTCCTCGTGCTCAAGCAGTCGGGAAGTCTCATCAGGAATACATTCATCACTCTCTTCTTCCGCCTCATACACAGGACACTCGAAGTTGGGACAGGGTGCAGGGTCATTACTTTCAACGGTTTTATTGATTAATCTGCACAAGTGATTATTATTTCAGGAAAAGGAAAGATATATGCAAACATGTAATCGTGCAGATTATGGCAAATGAAAACAATTTTTAAAGGTTTTTTGTGTTACCACTTTCCAGAAAAAGCAAAAAGGTAAAAAGCATGTATATGCAGAAACAAAATGACTTTTATTAATGATTTTAATGTTTAAAACAAACAGGAAAAAGCCCCAACAACTTCACTTTCATCTTGGGAAGAATGAAAGGATTTTTTTTGAAAAACATAAAAGCAAATTACTTTGAAGCATGAGTACACTCAGGAATGTCAATGGTGATCCAGTTCTTAATCATCTTTCCATGGGTCACGAAGTTTGACACTTTTGGCTCTGGTTCGTCTTCAACAATAGCGTTCACTTCTGGAGGAGTCGGATGTAGAAACCCAGCACTATGGAACATCTCCTGATAAGGACGAAAAGCAGATTCAGGCTTCATCACAGACTTGTCTGAGGCAGAAAATCCCAGACCAGCTCTATTCTTGTTCTCTTGCAAACTCACCACTTGTCCCCACACTCCTGAATGTCCATTCTGAACCACCAGTTGAGCATCTTTGAAGGAGGCAATGGAAGCTTCATCCTTTTTGAATTCATCATTAACAGACAGGGCTTGAAATGCAGTTCCAATGACCACTTCATCAGCCTCTATGGTACGGAACGAAGAGAGATGACTAATCAGCAAAGCTTGTTCTCCATTCACAACAACCATCTTTCCATCTTTCACAAATTTCAACTTCTGGTGAAGAGTTGAAGTAACTGCCCCAGCCTCATGGATCCATGGGCGTCCCAATAAGCAACTGTATGCAGGGAAAATGTCCATCACTTGAAAAGTAATCTTGAAGACAAATGGTCCAATACCAATAGGCAAATCAACCTCTCCAACCACTGATTTCTTCGATCCATCAAAAGCCTTGACAATCACATTACTAAATCTCATTGGTGTGCCACCATAAGACAGCTTAGCAAGAGTAGATTTCGGCATGACATTCAGCGATGAACCAGTATCGATCAACACATTGGACATTGAGTCCTCTTTGCAACTGACAGAGATGTGCAAAGCCAAATTATGATTTCTCCCTTCCTCAGGCAAATCTTCATCACTGAAACTCAGATTGTTACATGCAGTGATATTACTCACAATCCCATTAAACTGATCCAGCGTCACATCATGATCCACAAAGGCTTGATCAAGTATCTTCATCAAAGAATCCCTATGAGCAGGAGAACTTGTCAGCAGCTCTATTATAGAGATCTTGTACGGAGTGCGATTCAATTGATCCACAATCTTATAATCACTCATCTTGATAAGCTTCAAAATCTCATCCATTTCCTTTCCTGAAGACGACCCATCATTAACTTTTGTCGCATCATTATTGTTCACAGGCACTTGAGTAGGATTCCTCTGGACATCCACAACTGTTTGGGGTTGAGTAAAAACTCGTCCACTTCTAGTCACTCTACTAACATCTGCTATATTCTCAACAGAAGACAGAGGCTTAATCTCAACTTCTTTTCCAGCTTCCAACATGGTGGCATTGTATCTGTAGGGTACAGCTTTGTCAGAACTATAAGGTACAGATCCAGGCAAACATATCACAAGAGGTTCTACAGCAGCTTTGCCATAATAACCAATCTCTATACATTCCGGAATTTCAAAGCATGGCTCAATCACATTGACATCATTTTCATCTCTATCCCTCAGAATCTCAATGAGCCTTTGATCTATCATCTCTTGTAAATCTCTTCTCACAACGCAACATCCTCAAGGATTAACTGAACAAATCCTACAAGCAACATGATTATGCTCATAATGACTGTATTCATACAGAGTGGCATGCATCTCTACCAATGATCCTCTGATGTGTTCCACACGATAAATCTTATACTTCCCAGGGCATCCATGCACCATATTTACAGCAGACGCTTCATGAGTTGGCAACGGATTGTTTTGCACATTTGGGCCAATATCACGGAAAGAAAGCATTCCAGAACGAACCAATCTCTGAACTTCATTCTTCAGGGACCAACAGTTTTCCAAATCATGCCCAGGAGCATTCTGATGAAAAGCACAAGTGGCATCAGCTTTGTACCACCAAGGGAGTTTCTCTGGAACAGGAGGTGGTGACCTTGGTTGAACCAACTTCTTATGAATTAGAGCAGGATACAGTTCAGTGTACGTCACAGGGATAGGATCGATATTAACTCGAGGATACGGATTCCGCCTTGCTGGTTGTTGATTAACAGGAGCTACAGGCACTGAATTCACAACAGGAGTTACTGACGCCACTTGTTGAGATTGATTTCTGAATCGACTATTCCTCCCATGAGAAACAGCATTAGCATCTGATTCCTTCTTCTTCTGGAATGAAGAACCATACTTCTTCGCACCACCAGACGAATTGTCATTCTGAACCATACGACCTTCTCGCACAGCTTCTTCCAACCTGACACCCATACCCACCATTTTGGTGAAGTCTACAGGAGCACTTGCAATCATCTTCTCATAGTAAAACGGACCAAGAGTCTTAAGGAAAATCTTAGTCATCTCTTTTTCTTCCATCGGAGGAATCACTTGGGCGGCAACCTCACGCCATCTCTGAGCATATTCCTTGAAGGATTCCTTCTCTTTCTGCATCATAGCTCGCAATTGATCTCTATCAGGAGCCATGTCCATATTATACTTATATTGCTTCACAAACGCTTCAGCCAAGTCATTAAAAGTGCGAATATGGGTGCTATCAAGGCCCATATACCACTTAGAAGCAGCTCCAGTCAAACTGTCTTGGAAATAATGGATCAACAGACGTTGATCATCAGTGTGAGTGGACATCTTCCTTACATACATCACCAGATGTGCCTGAGGGCAGGAGTTTCCTTTATATTTCTCAAATTCAGGCAACTTAAACTTAGCAGGTACTTTCACATTGGGAACAAGGCAAAGATCATGCACATTCTTTCCAAACAGTTCTTTCCCACGCAGGGCTTTCATCTCTTTCTGCAATTCTTCAAACTGATCTTGGAAACCATCCATTCTGTCATGAATTTCACTTGGAGCAGCATCATAAATGGGCTCTGGGACAAAAGGACCAGTATGAACAATAGGAGATGTGTTGACCATAACAGGAGTCAACGGACGAGTCATCTCAGGAACAGACAAATAACCTTCAGGCATGCCCCAGGGATATCCATTAGGCATACGTTGCTGAGTAGCACCAATAGGAACACCAGGAATTGTTGTAGCAGCAATTTCAGAAATCACAGTAGCTTGACCTTGAGCTTGGGCATTGGGAGGAGGAATCTGATTCTGATTCTGAGCAGCCATCAATGTCTCAACCAGAGCAGTGAGACGATCCACACCAGATCTCAAAGTAACAACCTCTTCACGTAGCTCACGATTCTCTTGTTCAAGACCTTCCATCTTCTTCTTGCAGTTAGCTCGAGTATTATACCGGTGAGACAGCTTGATTCTGTATGAAGAACACTGAATAAGACCTCGGGAATACTCTCGGAAGCAAGACCAAAATACAGAATGATGCATGAAATGCAATGCAAATGATTTTTATTATTGGTTTTCAAGGAACTTTAAGACATTGATTGTAAACATTAGCAAAAAACATAAAACATAACAATATTCTTCATTAATAATAGAAAAGCTTACAAAAGGATTCAAAGATCCAAAATTACAAAATAAAGAAAAAACTAGAAACTGGAAGGGAACACTTCTGACGAAGATCCAACTCCTCTCTGCAGCTTCCTACGGAGCTTCTCCAACTCATCTTCATAAAAGGCCTTCAATTGAGCATTCTCGACCATCAGCTTATCAGCCACTTCCTTCCATGCAACTGAATCTTCTTGTTGTCTCTTTCGCTTTTCTCCATGTTGTTAAAGCAACTCTTCTTGATGACGGATTTGATCCATCCTTTTTCATCAACCAACCATCTTGGATATCAAGCATTTCATCCTTTTCTTTCAAATGTATCTTCAACTCTTTATTCTCCACTTCCAAAGCATAAAACTTCTTCTCCCAAGCATCTCTTTCCAATCTCATCTTGGCCACGAGCTCTAGGTGCTCCTCATTACTTTCGACAGGAATAATGAAAGATAATGGTGGAGTAATGGATAGAGAAGGCTCCTCAAGTAAATAAGGCATCTGAAAAGTATGAACTCTAGCTTGAACCCAATCAGTGTACTCTTTGAGAGCAACACATTGTTTCGTTCCCAAATGTCTCTTCCTATCAACATGGTGCCAAGCACGCACAAACCGATTTCTCATATCCGAATTTCCATCCTGATTAAGATAGAAGATTCCTGACACAAGAATACTAGCAGGTCGCTCCTTCATGGGGTAACAAAATTGACGCCTTGCAAGAATGGGGTTGTAGGTAATTCCTCCTTGTATACCAAGAAGAGGTACATTAGGGAATTCTCCACAACGATCAATAATCTCACCAATGTCATAAGCAGGATTGTACCAATGGATATTCCCATTAGTAAGAGGCATGATCTTCTGAGACCATGAGAGACCATCAGGATTGTTCAAGAAATTCTTAGCTTGAGGTAAGTGCGAAATAAACCACTTATAGAGCAAAGGAGTGCAACAGTTGATAAGTCCACCTTTCTTATCATTCCTATGGTGAATGGAATGATAAGTATCCCCAAGCAAAGTAGGTACAGGATTCCCAATCATGAAGATCCGAATAGCATTAACATCGACAAAATTGTCAATGTTGGGAAAGAGTATCAAACCATAGATGAGCAAGGCCAAAAATGTCTCAAAAGCAATCATACTTCCTTTACTAGCCAACATAGAAGCCTTTCCAATCAAGAACTTAGAAGTCAACCCCCAAATTCCTCCTTTTTTAGTCATGTTTGCTTTCACATCTGATATCTTCAACTGAAGGAGTTCTGCTATCTCATCAACCTGAGGCTCTTTCTCCAGACCACTAAACGGTATATCATTCGTAACCGGCAAACCAATCCAATAAGAATACTCCTCCAAAGTGGGCATAAACTGATAATCCGGAAAGGTGAAACAATGATATATCGGATCATAAAACTGCACAAGAGTCTCAAGAATCCCCTTTTCCACTTTGGTCTTCAAGATAGAGATCAATTTCCCATAACGGTTTTTGAAGTTGTCAAGATTAGGAACCAAAGTTGCTAGCTCTTTCAATTCCTTTGCGCTTGAATTCCTGAAAGTGTACTTCTTGATGCTTCTCTTTTGATCCATGGTACCTGTGATGTTTACAAAAAATGTCTCTAAGTTCCTTGAAAAACCATTTGTGAATGTCATTTTTATGAATGCATGAATGCATGGTTTATGCATCAACCACAATCAAGAGCACACAAGATCACAGCAAATCACATAAAATCACACAATCCAGGTTCTTAGGTTCGACGTCACGAGCATGGAGCCATGGGTCTACCCATCCCACAAGGCGTGATCTAAGGAGTTCTGTACCTGCCAATCGGGTTCTACAAAGGTTCCCAGAGTTTTCAATCTTCTATCAGATATTACCGGCACGCACAATTGCTCATGGGCGCCAACAATATGCCTAAAAAGACCTCGTCTAAGCGTAGTATCGCATGACAACAAGCTCAAATTGGTACTTGATCTTGTTTCTGCCCTACATCCTAAAAAGGCTTAGATTGGTTAAAAAGGGTTCTAGGCCATTCAGCTTCTACGGACACTCACTATTGAAAGTAATAGCGTTATCACGATGGTTTGTAACAACCTCTACTACCTTCCATGTGGCCTCCATTGATTGGGGTTTCACCATATGACGCTCATGGTAAGGATTGCTCCTGACATGCGACTATTGGTCTTACCACCTCCTATCTCAATTTACTCACCAAAGTCCGGGTTAGAACTTTATCTCATCACAGAGGAACCATCGAGCACCAAAAAGAAAAAAAAAGAAAGCAAACACACAAAGCACACAACAATATATACAGATAAAAACACACAGATAAACAAAAATAGGCTTAACACACTTAAAACTGGGTCCTCAGTGAAGTCGCCATTTTTCTGTAGCGGGGAAAGTCTGAGATCGAAGCCATGGAATTGACTCGACTCAATATTTCAGTGAATGTCGCCACCGCGCTTTATTGTTTCCAAAGGAAAAGGGAAAACAATGAATAAAACCCCAAAGTTTGTTTTTAAAACAAAAAAGAAGAGATCTTAGGTACGGGTGTTGTTTATACAAGGGGAAGGTTTTAAGCACCCCTCATATCTGTGGTACTCCACAGGAACCATTTTGAAAATCTATGTTGTGTGTGTGCTAAAAAAACGGTTTATTTTATTTTTTAAAATAAGCTCGGCAAGACGTTAAGCCTTGTGCCTACATACCTCCTCGGTGCAATGGAGAAGTCAGAGCTAATGTAGTTCCGCTTAAAGGGAAAACATTTTTAAAAAAAAAACGAATCAACACTTTATCATCGTCGGAGAGAAATACTCAGCCATTGATCTTGAGCATGAGAACAAATGAATTCTTTGCATCGCAAATGAAAGAAGGGCTCCAACTCGAATAAAAATCAACAAGTATGCCACTAGCTCTCTCACGCGGAAAAGATCTCATTATATCAATCAATTTCAAAATCGTGGGGTATAACCACTCGTTCCGACAATTAACAGTGTCTAAACTTTTGAAGAAAAAGGCCACTAAGGGCAAAAGATATTTTTTAAAGAAAAGGTTTTGAAAAGGTTTGCAGACATAAGAATGTTTTGGAAAAAGGGAGAAGATTTTGAAAATTTAAGAAGGGGAGGAGATGAAGAGGCTATCCTATTGCGTAAAATAAAAGCTAAGGAAAGAAAACGGTCTAACCGAAATAAGAAGCCAACACTTGACATTGTGAGTCAAGGTAGATTTCCCATCCTTTGGAATATCAATACTAAATCAACATTATCACTTGGGGATCCAGATGAATTTATTATCTTAGCACCACTTTGCATTAAGCACATTAAAATTCTGACGAAAATCGGGCAGAGTAACGGCTGTTTTCGGGTAAAATCCTTATATCAATGCCTTGGAATTAACCATCAAGGGCTTTCAAGGAAATACCTGCACACATAAACAGACAACAATCCAATGCCAGACAGACAGAATAACAGCAGAGTAACAATATCATAAGGGTCCAGAGGTACTAAGTCCATAAGTCCGAATCTCCAAAATGCTCGGGGTAGTAACCAATAGTCCAAAAGAGAGCCTTAAGTGTTTTTTAGATTTTTGTTGTTTATTAGTGTTTTTGCATAAAAGTAAAGTATGGTCCAAGTGGACAAAGAGAAAATGGCGGAAACATAAACATATGTCCAAATGGACAAAGAGAAAATAGCAGAATATAAACGTCCAAATGGACAAAGGAAAAAATAGCGGAATGTAAATATGATGAAATGATAAAATAAAGCGATAAAGCGAGAAATATAAAGAGCGGTATAATAAAGTGCGGAAATTAAAGTTAGTTGTTAGATGTTAAAGATAACCATCTTGAAACTTGTCAAGTATGTTATCAAAGTTAGTAAGGAAGATCGATGGTGAGTGAAGGATGTTCTCGGATTTAAATTTAATGGAAACTTATCAGAAGCTTGATAGAATCATAGCGACTACACGATAAATTTCCATAAGTCTTAAATCAACCGCATACAATTCTCTTCCATATTTGATCTTTTTGATTCGGGACACGAAATATTGCGCTATGTTAAGCAGATCGCCAGGTGATTTATGTAGAAATCACCCTACAACGAGGTCGGTCAAAACTTTATGTGCTAATGCATGCGAGAGAAATGATATGTAGATCATTCTCCGAAAGCAATACCGCACGAAAAGAAAATAGGTAACGATCTAGTCTTTACTAAGAATCCATAAGAATTCTCAAAGTATTAAGACTTTCATCGATCAAAAGAAAAAAAGGAGAAGAATAAAATCATAAAAGATAATCAACTCACACTATCATTAATATCATTCATCTAATATTATGGATTTGGTCATTTCAAACCTATCAACATCCTAGATCCAATGATATTAATGAAGTGGAGGAAGAAGGGAGCCAAAACAAGCATAAAAAGGGCAAAAAACCACATTCTGCCAGCAGGAAATCGATTTCATACAGGGGGAAATCGATTTCCATAGTGCAGTTTTCAAAAAAAACAAGTTACGTACAGCATGAAATCGATTTCAGCCTTAAGGAAATCGATTTCATCAGTGTAAATTTCAGCAAAAACATCATTTAAAGGCATGAAACTTGATTTGAACAAATATACAAACACCTTATGATCACATATCCATTGGAGCACGAATTTTCCATCAAAACACCATCAAATAGGACCAATATGGCATCAAAGATGCATCACATACAAGCACAAAAGAATCACATTATGGTAGATGAAAAAGGATGATGAAAATTACCAATTCTTGAACAAAACTTAGATCCACTTCAATAATCACCAACACAAATCTTGATCTCTCAACAATTGAAGAAAAAAGAGTGAAATGAAAGGTGGCTTAGCTCAAAGTTTGTGAGGTTCAAGGTGTGACTCACAAACTTTATGAAAGAACAAAGAGCTTTGGTGAATTTGGTAGGGATGAGGAGAGAAATTGCAAGGGGTTTTTTGGCTCTCAAAGCTTGAGAAATGAGAGAGTAGAGGTCTCTATTTATAGAATTGGAGCAAGAGTAGTGGTAGTTTGGTCTTTTTGTGTTTGGTAATTAACTTGTGTTTAATTGGTAATTAAAGTGGCATTTAAATGGTAAAAATGGTAAAATGAGGTTTAAGTGGGTTTAATGAAGGGGTTAATTTTGATGAGGTGGAAAATTGATAAAATGATCAAATAAAAAGGTGCCAAAATGATGTCAAGCTTCCCTCCTTATATTTTTTTGAATTTCGCCTTAAGGAAATCGATTTCCCCAGGAGTGAAATTGATTTCACACTGTTCCAGAAGAGAATTTGGCGCAAAATACACTAGGGAAATCGATTTACCCAGGAGGGAAATCGATTTCATGCTGTCCAGAATGTGATTTTCTTGAAGATTGCTGCAGGGAAATCAATTTACCCAGTAGGGAAATCGATTTCATCAGTCCAAAATATGAAAAATGCCTTGTTTATTGCATGTCTTGGCTGGGTACCTACAAAACAAAAGCCTACAAAGAAACAAAGCAATATTTTTGGTATTTGGGTTAGTATAATATGCATACAAGATAAACAATCATTGGTGCTTGATGGTCCCTCTTATTGATGAGGTGAGTGCAACACCACAAACAAAACTTCCAAGTGAAGCTCTTGATTAATGATCGGGATATGAATGATATAGGATCTTAGGGTCAAAAATTGGGGTATGACAGGTACAACAGTACAATACCTTCTCCACTACTGCAAGGATGTATGTACGACCAAAGTAATTGTGTGCTCTTTGTCTACCACGATCTTAGTTGAGTCATTATGCCATATGGTATGGAAAGCAACGTTTTTTCCTTCTCAACAGTCTACTTTTTGTGACTATATATATAGAAGAACTCTCCATTGAAGAAAAAGAAGTTTTGCGAAGCTGTTGAAAATATTTTGAAACATCAAACGCGAAAGAAAAAGAAGAGAAAGAAACTTGAGATATATTATTCAAACACTCCAAAGAGAGATATCGATTTCAATAAAATCTCAAGAACACAAAGAGTTGTTGCTCATTATTTGTGAGTAATAATTTATTCTTAAACTTTGTTTCATTTGCTTATCTAGAAGCATTATTTATATACACTTTCTATTGTAAATCTTTTGAGATTTGTTTTCCTCAAGTGACTAGGTTGTTAGTCTATATACTTGAGAGGGCTAAGGTGTCTTTTTAGACTCTTAGAGGTTGTTTGTAACCTTTCAATATTAGTGGATTAAGTCCTTTTAAAAGGTGAAATCACCTTGGCGGGTGAACAAGATTAGCCTTGTTTTAGGTGAACTTGTATAAACCGAAAGTGTCATTCTTCCTCCTTTCTATATCTTATCTATCTCAATTGTTTGATTAAATAGGATTTGTAAAAGAATTTTTCTTTTTTGAAAACCCAATTCAACCCCCCCCCCTTTCTTGTGCTTTTCTCAACCTTCAATTGGTATCAGAGCTCGAACTTTGTTATTGATTTTCTATTCAAACACTTAACGTGTAGAGAGGTCCAGTGTGAGAAAAACTTCATGGATGCTACTAACACAAACAAAATATATAGTTACAATGCTAAATCTCCTATTTTTTATGGAGAGAAATTTGAGTACTAGAAATATAGATTAGAAAGCGTCTTTCTAGGCTATGATATTGATCTTTGGTATATTGCCACAAATGGTTATGAGACACCTATTTATTCAATTAGTATTCCCATTCCCTAAAACAGAATGAATGATGAACATGAGCGTGAGTTCAAGAATCACCACAAAGTAGAACCATTATTCTCAATGCTATATCTAATAATGAATATGAGAAAATTACAAATAGAGATACAACAAAGGATATTCTTGACTCGTTAAGAATGAAACATGAAGGCAATGATCAAGTTATGGAAACTAAGGTTCTGGCCTTAATCCAAAAATATGAGGCTTTCAAGATGGAAGAAGAAGAAACCGTTGACAATATGTTCTTAAGGTTTCAAACCTTGGTAGAAGGATTTAAAGTTCTTGACAAAGGTTACACTACAGCTGATCATGTCTAAAAGATCATCAGAAGTCTTCCTAAGAAATGGAGGCATGTGGTTACAACATTGAAGTTATCTAAGGACTTGAATAACATAAGTCTTGAGGAGTTATTTAGCTCTCTTAGAAGTCATGAAATAGATCTAGAAGAAGGTGAGCCTCGGAAAAGAGGAAAATATGTTGCTCTAAAATCCAGATCATAAAGGACCAAGTTAGAAAAGAATAAAGCCTTCTAAGCTAAATAAGTGGAAGATTCTGATGATGAAGATGAATTGTCACTTCTGTCCAGAAGAGTCAAGCAATTCTGGAAGAAAAGACAAAACAACTTCTGAGGATCCAAAAACAAAGGAGATTGCTCATAAACATATGGTAAAACAAGATCAAGCAAAGAAGTTATGTGGTATGAGTGTAAGGTGCCTGGACAATACAAAAATGAATGTCCAAAGCTCAAGAAAGAAAGCACTAGAAAATAAAGCTTCAGAAAAAGGAAGTTTCAATGGCAAGAAGAAAGGTCTCGTGGCAAAATAGGATGACATTTACTCTGAAGTATCAGTATTTTATTCTGATGAGGAATACGCCAGCGTAGCATTCATGGATATCACGTCAGAAGGAAACACATCAGAAACTCAGTCTGACTCAGAATAGTTATATTTTGAACTTTCTCGTGTTGAATTAGAATTATGTCTGTTTGAATCTCTGAATAGGAATCAGAGGCTTCAATGAAAATTCAAGAACCTTCAGAAGGTTCATGAATATGAAATTGAAGAGTATGGCAAGCTAGAGAACGAAGTTTCTGAACAAAAAAGGAAACAATTTTATGTTAGAAAAAGAAAATTCTTTTTTGAACAAAATATTGTTTAAAACTTGAAGAAACTCTTCCTAAAGCTCTTCCATCTTCTGAAACTCCCTTATGTAAATATGAGAAGGCATTTCAGAATTTATTAAACAACAGCATAGGCAGGAGCAAAATGGCTTCCATGATCTATGGTGTCAGTCATAATGGAAAAAAATGAATTGGTTATGACTCTGATGATGATGATCAAAAATCGTTACAGGAAAACCAACCCTTATCTCCTTTTTCTTATCATTACACACAAGCACATACACAAAAGTTTAATGCTGCACACAAACTCAAGTTTATCACAAACTTTGGGAAAAGTAATTTGAAAGGACCCAAAATATTCTGGGTACCAAAAGATAAGATAGTTTATGTTGCAGATATCCGATGTAGCAGATTCAAAACATCATTCATGGTACATGGACTCTAGATGCTCGCGACACATGATGGGATGAAAGCATATGTTCCAAAAACTGGAACTTAGAGATGCTGGTTACGTAGGTTTCAGAGGAAACCAGAAAGGAAGAATCAAAGGATCTGGAATAGTTGAAAATGTGTAACGTTGTTAGTAAGAAAGATGGCATAGTTCTCTTCATTCGAAAGAGGAAAAACAACATTTATAAAATTAAGCTTTTTGATCTTAAAAATCGAAATGTAAAATACTTAATGTTTGTAAATGAAGAGCAGTGGGTGTGGCATAGACGCTTGGGTCATATTAGCATGAGAATGATATCTCAACTGAATAAACTTGAGTTAGTCAGAGGCTTACCTAAGCTAAAAGACAAGTTTTCTAAAACTTCTTTCAAATCTAAAAATATTGTTTCTACATCCAGACCTTTGGAGATTCTACACATTGACTTATTTGGATCAGTTAAAACTGCACCAGTCAATGGTAAGAAGTATGGACTTGTCATAGTTGATGACTATAGTCGCTGGACAAGGATATTATTTCTAAGGCACAAGGATGATTCACATTATGTATTTACTTGTTTCTGCTCTAAAGTGCAAAATGAGTTTGATTATAAGATTGTTAGAGTCAAAAGTGATCGTGTTGGCGAGTTTGAAAACAAACAGTTTGAAGAAATGTTTGATTCTAATGGTATATCCCATGATTTCTCCTGTTCTAGAACTCCACAACAAAATGGAGTCGTAGAAAGGAAGAATATGATATTGAAAGAAATGGCCAAAACCATGATTAATGAAACTAATGTGGCTAAGCATTTATGGGAAGAAGCTGTGAATACAACATGTTATATTCATAATAGAATCTTTATCAGACCCATTCTGGAAAAGACTCCTGATGAATTGTGTAAGGGAAGAAAACCCAACATTTCTTATTTTCATCCTTTTGGATGTAGTTGTTTTATTCTAAACACTAAAGAGTATCTGAACAAGTTTGATTCTAAAGCACAAAAGTGTATTATGTTAGGATACTCATAATGCTTTAAGGGCTATAGAGTATACAATACAAAACCACGTACTGTGGAAGAATCACTTTAGGTGATTTGATGATAAGCTTGACTCGGAAAACTCAAAATTGTTTGAAAGCTTTGCTGATCTAGAAATAACACTTACAAGATTTGGAGAGAAGCCTAAAGATTTTGAGGATAAAGACTCTAATATAAAGGATGTCACTCTAGAAGTATCTGAAGCTCCAACACTCTAGAAAAGGCAAAGGCAAATGTCATCTATATTCTAATATTATAAATATTGATTTAAATGAAATATTTAATAGATATAGATCGAATATAAAAATTTAAATATAAAACTTAAAATTACAAAAAAAAAAATGAAAATGAAAAGTTTTTTCAGTTAACATCAGCAATGTTTTCAACTGATTATATGGGTTCAATCACAAATTCCTTGTGATCAAGATGCAAATGATATGAGGTGGTATCTTAGGGGTAAAAATTGGGGTATAACAATAGGCAATAACAAAAATCAAATAAGTAAGGAGGCTACGATGGAGTCCCATACGACATCAAGGAAGTACAATGAAGATACCTGGTTCCACATTAAATTTGATGCGTACATGTCGCAAAAAGGATAGTGGAATTTTGGGGGGTCTCACCCAGAGGGAGAACGACACCATAATGGCTGAGATGACCTGGCAGCAGAAGGGTTTCGACGACCCTCTGGCAGCGGAAGCTTGGGCGGTCCACAACACCCTTAACATCGCTTTGATCACGGGGCACTACTTAAAAAACACATTTTAGTTATGGAAATTTGCGAGGGAATTAAATCCCTCACAAATTGCGACGAAATTTAGGACGGAAAAGGGTTTATATGATAAATTTTAGATTAATGAACATCAATGATGGAATTTGTAATGAAAACATTTCCTCACAAATAATCTGTCACAAACTCCCTAACAAATATGATCATTTTGAGATAAATTGTATTTCTCTAATAATTCCATCACAAAT
The DNA here is from genome assembly GCF_029867415.1 of Vicia villosa. Lineage (NCBI taxonomy): Eukaryota > Viridiplantae > Streptophyta > Magnoliopsida > Fabales > Fabaceae > Vicia > Vicia villosa. The sequence goes on along the minus strand of NC_081182.1, from coordinate 178,931,124 downwards.
TTCTTCATAAATGTAAATGATAATATTAGTCATAAAATTTAGTGAGGGAAATATTATATTTTAAACATTTTTTAAATGATTATAAAACTTAAATTTTGTAATGATAATGTAGCTTTTTATTTTACTAAAAATATAAATAAAAATTTTATTTATTTTTTTGAAATATTAAATATCTTATTATATAAATTTTATTCAAATAATTGATCATCTATATTCTAATATTATAAATATTGATTTAAATGAAATATTTAATAGATATAGATCGAATATAAAAATTTAAATATAAAACTTAAAATTACAAAAAAAAATGAAAATGAAAAGATTTTTTTAGTTAACTTAAAACTTTTCAATTTCTCTCTCCCATCTCTTACAAGTGCATTGATACATAGTGTAGGACTAGGAACCTTTGTGAGAGACACACCACTTATCCACCAAAAACTTTAAGGTAATATGTGAGTGGGTTCTCCAACTTATAAATACTCAAGTCACCATATTTCTATCCAATGTGAAATTATTTTCCCACTTACTCACACTCGTATTATTATTCTAACCAAAATTTCATAATCTAAGACACCCTGATATGAAGAAAAAACACATTTACAAGCCATTTTTCAATCTCATTCCAGATCTCCCTCATACGACAAATAGAAGAATAAACACTCTTCGTCCCTCCCATATGCCCTCTGTCTCTATGGTTTTTTCTAGAAGAAGAGAAACACCTTGTCTTAATCATTCTCGGTGAGTTTGGAACCCGTAGGTTAGGTCTTTGTTAATCTCATACACTCTCCCTAATAGGATCTTCGTACTTCACGATTCTGATCCAGTGAAGTTGGAGCTTAATCGACTTGAGAATGATGTTAGATGTGTGAGAATTTAGTTCGATCTGACTAGTTTTTGAGTTGATTTTATTATGTTTTTATTGATTTTAGCATGTTGTTTCTGTGTGGTTGCAAACATGGACAAGGAATTATCATAAGCACAAGCAGAGATCAAAGCCTTTAAACACTCTAAATGACTTTAAGTTTAGCATGTTGTTTCTGTGTGCTTGCGATCCTACGGTTACTGTTAGGATTATGCAAACTTTGATTTTTAATGACTTTGAAGGTTTTTTGGTTTTAATTTTGCTCTGGATAATTATCTTTGTTCTGACTGGTTTTCAATTATTTCTACTAGTCCAAGGGAAAATGATTTTATTCTTTTCTTAATAGCATTCTTTACATGTATGTGTTTAGTGTTTACATATTGATGATATTTACTTGTATTTTCTTCTATAGTTTATGAAGCTTCGACACGTCAATCAGAAGGCGTGTTCCCGCACCTGACACATATCAGACACCGACACACGTACAACACGTATCCGACAATTTTTTGAAGAGTCCAATAGAAGAAAAAATTAAAATGCAACGGACACGGATACGACACACTATTTCAAATAATGCACACTGCAACCTTTCAAATTTTCATAATTTTAAAAAATAAAATTGTTTCTTACCTTTCATATTTCATTTCTCCACTCTAAAAACCACTTGTATTCCTTATTTTTTCATCTTCTCAGTTTGTTCTCATTTTTTTGTTTGTTTTCATCTTCACCGCTTGCCGATATACCCGTGTCTCCATGACTGGTATTCCACTCTTTCTCTTGCGATACTCATTCCTTTCTTTCTTAATTTAAAGTACTCCATTTAATTTTTGTTGTTGATTGAAAGTAGTAAGTTTAAATATACATAAATTTTGATTCTCATTTTAGACTCTTTATAAATTATGCTCATAAATTGCATTATTTTATTAATATATAGCTTGTTTGTATCCTATGTTTTTTACATTAGCAGTGTCTTCGTGTCCGTGTTTGTATCGTGTCTCGTGTCCGAGTTCGAGCTTTATAGTCTATAGTCGTTATTCCATTTGATTTGTTTTTGTATCATATATGTCTGCATAAATTATCTTTTTGTTTAAAATAAAGTGTTGTCTGAAAAAGTGGAAATATTTGAAGTAGGAGACCTATCCTATGTACTAGTGATAGGGGCCTCAATATTAACATCATCAAGTGTGTGATATTGTGGTGCATTAGGGGGGGATGATTATATCATGTATGTTGTTTGAAAGGGAAATTATGTTCATAGAAAATGACATTTCTAGACACAAGAATATTATGATGCTACAAGTCATATACAATGTACCCTTTAATGCCTTCTTTATAACCAAGAAACAAACACTTTCTGGCATGAGGATCAAATTGGATCCTATGATTCAAAATGGTAGAAGCAAAGCAGAGACATCCAAAAACCTTTAAATGAATTAAAGAAGGCGGTTCACTAAACAACAATTCATGTGGACTTTTTTATTTAAGTAGAGGAGAGGGCAATCTATTGATTATGTGGATTGCTTGTTGAATATAAAAGTTCCACATGGGCAATGGGATATTATAATGAAAATACAAAGATCTATAAACATTCAAAATATGTTGATGTTTCCTTTCCACCACCCCATTTTGTTAGGGGTTTCTATACATGACCTTTGATGTATGATGCCTTTGGATTGAAAGAAGGAGGTCATGGCTACAAATTTTGTGCCATTGTCAGACCTAAGACATTTAAGGGACTTATGAAATTGATTTTGAATGTATGCTATAAACTGAATAAGACTTGGTTTTGTTTGATCTTTAGTTTTGAGAAAAATCACCCATGTATATCTAGAGAAATCATTTACTAAGGTTAAGAAATAATTGTGACCTAAAGTAAATATAGTGGAGAAAGGCCCCCACAAATTAGCATGTAATATATCAAAAGGAGAATTAGAATGAGTAATGCTAGTAGGAAAGGGAAGCTTCTTTTGCGTAGCAAAGTGCCATGAATCACATGGTACAACTTTGTTATTACATGAAATAAAAGGGAAAACTTTAGAAGAACTTTGTAAACCTACACCATATATGTGTCCTAAATGCAAATTCCAAAGATTGCAAGTATTATTAGCAATAGAAGAGTGAGAGGAATTCTTCCTGCAGAGTCAAAGACATATAAGCCTCGCTGAAGGTCAGTTATACTAATCATTGCCTTGGAATGACTCTGCATGATGTGATAAGATTGATCATTCAATTGAACCATATAATTATTGCTAGCAACTAACTTAGCAATAGAAATAAGGTTCACATAGAAACTAGGGATATACATAACATTATCCAAGGTCGAGGAATTGGAAATATGAACAATTCTAAAAATAGAAGCATGGATTTGAGATCTATCAGGAAGACTGACTGATATGGGAGATATGTTTTTATATTCAGTGAATAAGGATATGTTATGGGAAATATGATCAGTAGCCCCTTGATCCGCTGTCGCGCGCGGATCAAAAACGAGTAGTTTTTCAAAAACGTAGTACAGCGACAATTTAACTCGAATATCGTCTCTCAAGGATTCTTAGTTATTACTAACTGAAATCAAATTGAGGTGGGTTTGGTTTGGTTTCTGATAAACAAAAAGTGCTTAAAATAAGTGATTCTAAAAATAAGCTGTTTATGAAAATAAGTCGAACTACTGTTTCACGTTTCGGCTAATCATTGAGTTCTACCTCACCAATTCCCTAAGCGGCTTCTTTCTCTATTCGATCACTATATCAATTAACAAGCGCAAAAGATATAATATAGATTAACACACCTAATATCTGAATAAAGCAAACGGATTAAAAACAATCATGAATTAAGCAAACACGATTTTGCTTACGCGATTTAACGAAAAAGCTACGTCAAAAGCGATCAAGGATTAGGATGTAATCAACAAATTTAATCAAAACTGTTCCAATGAAGATTAGATTAAGCAAATAAAATTCAAGCAACAGGATTGAAAGAGAAACAAATTGAATTGGTAAAGCAAAAACCTCAAAGCGTTAGAAACGCAACTACAGTAGAACGACCCTGGATGTTTAGTTCTCCATGAATTCGTACAAGCTTCAAAATATTTCGTCAATAGTGTAACATGAACAGTGTTTCGTGAATAGTGTTTCGGCAGCCTAACCTAGGTAAAAACAACCAAACCCGTTTCACAACCTAATTGGGTCAAATGTACGATCCAGGCCCAATACAACTAACCCAAACAAAAATACAAAAATAATGTAGCATCTTCAACGAGTTTTCTGGCCTTGCTAGAGTCCGAATTAGCTTCTGACTTCTGAACAAAAGTCGTAGATCTTTTTCTTAGCTTTCCAACGACTGGTAGCACACTTCAATCCGATACTCCAAGCTCCAGTTATGAATTTATTCGTGCAGGCTGCTAATGCTGAAAAATTAATACGAAAAACAATTAAGTGCAAAAATAAAATAAATTATTAAAACATATTAAAACATAAAAATAATTAAAACAAATCGAAGAAATGCTTGAGTACAAACATGGAAGAACGTGCATCAAAATGCATTGATCACCCTTATGTCCAATATCCAGATATTAGGTTGCTTACCATTGCCAGTTGAAGCATGTGAAGCTAAGACAAAGGGTGATGTTAATACTGATTTGGCCTTTGAATTGATCTTGGACTGTTGAAGAAGCTCCAATATGGTGTTATATTGGTCTTAAGTGAAGCCAAGATTGGGGGAAGTGGTCTCTGCAGTATTGTTGACACTGGCCATAGCTGGAGGAGATGCACCAGAAGTAGTTGGTCTGCCTTTGATTTTAAAACCTAGGGGATAACCATGTTCGATAAAACATGTATCAACTGTATGATTAGATCATCCACAATGTGTACAGATTCGAGTGTGTCCTTTAGAAGCATTGTAAGGTGATTTCCCTTTTGCAGCATTAGCATTATGTGCAGGTTTAACAGTTTGAACTTGTTGAGTTGTTGCTTCATATGAATTACCAACACTCAGAATAGTCACAGAGAGTTGTTTATTTCCCTTTCTTGTTGAATAACAAGGGAAAACACTTTACCAATATCAGGTAATGGATTCATCATCATGATTTGGGACTTTGAATGAATAAAATTTTCATTCAAACCCTAAGAAATAGAATCACATAGTCTTGTCCTCTGTAGCGTTTGATGGATGTAACAACATCACAAGAGCACGGAATTGCACAAGAACATGTTTTAAGGGGACGGTAATTTTCAAGCTCATTCCACGATACTTTCAGTTGTGTAAAATAATTGGAAACATCAAGGGTACCTTGCCAAAACTTATACAACTCTTCTTGAATATCTGAAATGCGAAAAATGAATTTATGGGAGAAATGCATCTTCAAGTTCTTCCATACTCCAGCTGCAGTATCAATCCACAAAACAGATTTTGCAATCGATTCAAAATGGATCGTTGAATCCAAGCTAGCACCATTGTATTGCAGCGAATCCAAGGTGAATACAAAGGATCGGTAACAAGAGGTTTTTGTTAGGGTTCCATCAATGAATTTTTCTTTGTTCTTGGAAATTCGAGCGATTTGCATAGATCTGGACCATGTAAGATATTTTCTATCACCGAGAGTTGGTGAAACAAGAACAAGAGTGGGGTTTTCATTGGGATGAAAGTAGTACGGGTTTGCGGAATTGGTGGAGAAATCAGTGAAGTTCAGTGTAGCCATTATTGATACGAGAAAGAACAAGAGGTGTGATAAAACCAAAATAAAACGAAGAAATAAAGAGGAAGAAGCAACCAAAGAAACACGCAATCAAAGCAAGATTGTAGAAAGGGAATAAAATTGTAGGAGAATAGGTGAATTGCAGAGGAAAAGATAAATGGCTACCAGAGCTTTTGAAGCTCTGATGCCTTGTCAATGATGACAGCACCACTTATCATGAACATCAAAAAACAGTTACAAAATAGTTACAGTACAGAGAAAGGAAGAAGGAGATAAAGGAAAGAGTTACTGTTTCATTGATTAACTTCAATAATACAAGAAATGTGTTTATATAGCTAAGTATGAAAGTATAGTATAAATACAAATACAAATACATTTAGGAATACTTAAGCTAATAGTTTTAAGCTGATTTACTATGTCATTAACAAAATAGTACTCTACTTGATCTTTTAGTTATAAAATAATTTCCTTTTTATATTTGTTAATGATTTTGATGAACATCGTTAATTATTTGTTAATTATTTTTTATAAAATAAAAAGTACTAACACTATATATAAATTTGTAGAGACTCTAATCAATGAAAGACTTCAAAATTTTCCAATAAATCTTTGAGTACTGTCATACCCCAAATTTGTCCTACCCTCTATCAAAATATTTGGATTATGCATTCACTTGTGTAGCAACCTGCCCTAAAAATTAAAGATTAGAGTCGCCACCTATTCTACCAAGGCGAATAGGAAACCTCGCGCAGTTAAGAGATCATGGTAAGATACTATATTCAGGTCGAGGGAAGGTGTTAGGCACCCTCAACCCTTTCCTAAGGTTTGCATTATAAAGCTAAGGTTTATGGCTAACACAAAGAAAGATGACAGACAGTTAACAGGGTTAAGGCAAATAATAAGATTAAAGGTTTATGATTAAAGAAATAAAATCGGGAGAAAATGAGATTTACGGGGAAGGGGACTCGCCTTGTTGCCAAGTGCCTACGTACCTCCTTATGGAGGATCAGAGTCTACGTAGTTCGGGGACAGGGTTGTACGCCTTAGAATTCGAATTTGATTTGATATGGTTGGAAGTTGTTTTAAAGGCTTTTTGAATGGCCTATCGTAGTTTTGAAATGCGAAGTTCGAAGGTATTTTGAATTACCTTATCGTAGATTTGAAAATCGCAGAGATGGAAATCTGTAGTTTCGTGGTTTAGTGTATTTTAAGATTTGGGCGTACAACCCTGATTTTAATATGTTACCGTTAGTTGCGATAATCAATAGGTTTGATTACCAAGGCTAACGGATAGAAGGGAGGATTGCTAACCACTATAATCGATAGATTCGATTATCACGAATAGCAAATGTGTGTATTTTAAATAATTTAATTTTATCGTTATCCCTCATAATCAATAGCTTTGATTACGAATAATAACGAATTTGATAAAGAGGAAGTGCTAATCATCGTAACCAATAGATTTGGTTGCAACCATTTAGCAAAATAAATATGATATAAATTATATTATTGGATTTGATTAATTAAATTAATCGATTGTTAATCATTGCGACCAATAAATTTAGTCGGAACGGATAACAAATTAAATCCTAAAACTTTGGCCAAATGGCCAGTGTGGGATTGGGCGAATCCTAATATATATAACCTTTCCAGGGTTTTTGTGATCTATAATATTAATTAAAATTAATTTAAACAAATTACCTGAAATAATTGAATAATCGGGAATATAAATCGGGAAAATAATTATCCTAATCCTGATTTATATTCTAATCATAATATAAATTAATTAATTAACTCAAATATAATTAATTAATGTTTAATCTAAATAGTTAAATGATGAAATAAATAAATAATATTGAAGAACCTGGCCTTTAATCATGTATGGTAAGCTATTGAAGGTCTATGGTGTGACCGCAGCTGCTGGGCGTCAGATCTGCAATTGGTGTGATTGTATGGCTCAGATTTAGAGGATCATCCTGGGCGTGTGCTCTTGAGGCGCACTGGATCGCTGCTTGAGTTTGCTATATAAAAAATAAAGCGTCATGCCTGGGTATCGAACCCAGGCTCTCCATGTCTCATAAATCCACTTTTGCCAGATGAGCTACGCCGTGTTAGTCATATAATATATACATTCATTAAAATATATTTACAACAAAGAGAAAAACCTGGAAATTTCAAACAATAGTCAAAGTGGGACCCACAACTTAAACCAGGGCCAATTATCTCTCTCCACTTCGCCACGCAGGAGGTCAAATATTCAGGCTTTGGAATGGAACCAATGACATCCACGGGACTGGCCACGTGAGCATCCCTGTAAATCAAACAAGAAGCCCTTCGCTGGAACAGTGTTAGCCGTTCGTCTTCTCCGGCCGATTCCACCACCAGAACCTGCGAAAAAACAGTGAAACAAGAAAGAAAACCACCCAGTCCTGCTAATTCGGGGGCTGCGAGTCTAGTGGTGATGTCAGTTTCGAACGAAAACGCCTGCAACTACTGAATCGAGCTTCAAGATACCTTATGCCCTAACAATGGCGTGACACGCCATGGGCTTCAAAGCTCACATGAAACACGTCAAACCCGTCCTAAATAAGTTCCTGAACATGAATAAAGACCTGAAACGTGTTAACAATACATACATAACCAAAATCGAATTCAATACTTTCACCAAGTCGGAGCTCTTGAGATGACGGGCTCTAGGGCGCTCCAAGCTTGCGTGACGGCCGTAGATGCTTCTTGATGACCTCAGGAAGAAGATGCAATGATTGGAATTGGTTAAATCTGGATGGAGTGAGTTCTTTTGCGTGCCCTAGTTTCCTTTGTTTTCTTCCAAGCTTGGAACCCTTATTCTTTTTTCCAAAATTTCCGTCCCCCCTCTCTTGTGGTGTCTTCAGAATATATATATATGATAGCATTAGGGTTAATAGAATAAAATCATGCCCTTGAATAAAATCAAATTTGATTGGAAATTTTCTATTAAAACTTTCTATCTTGGTCCAATCTTGTATCCTTCTCTTTCCAATCTCAAATGTCACGAAATTTGATCCATATTATGATGATTGGATGATTGGATTTGATTGGCAATTGAATCTTTGATTAAAACCTATTTATTTCATATTTATATGATTTATGAATGTTTAAATGAATGAAAATTCAAATAAGTAAAAATAAATATAATAAAAATGAAATAAAAGGTTTAAGAATCCTTTTATGGGTCATGGACATGTTTGGAGTGCAAATCTTAGGCTCATTAGTTCAAAAAACCAAGTTTTGGTCAATTAGGGTTTCATACTTCTCTTGAAAACTACTCAATTTCTAAGCCTCGTATCTCTCTCAATTTTAACACTATGGAGGTGTTCTTGATCAATCTAGAAAGCTTAGAGAGTCCTCTAAATGATGTCTTTGGTTTCATCTCAATTGGAGTTTCCATGCTCAAGTTATGAGCTTTGACCCAAAAGGTATGTTTTATTGACTTTTTGGAGGACCTATAATCTCTTAGACCATATCTCTTGAATGAAGCATTTCTAGCCTTGGCTTGTGAGAGACAAAGTTGTAGAGAATCCAATTTCCTTCCAAATGGGCTTTGAGTGGGGAATTTTTGATGTTCCATGTGAAAGTTATGGCCAGTCAAAGTTGAGTTGACTTTCTCCTAAAGAAACCCTAATTTGAACCTTTTTGCATTTGTTCATTTCTGAGTTTCTATTGATAGATCATGATCAACCTTTGATCAAATGATGGATATAACCTCACATACTTGATGTTGACCAAAAACCTTAAAGTTTGACTGTACTTTAACTATCGTTGACCTTTAGGTCAACATAGTCGATTATTGATCATCTGAGCCTTTGAATGGGAAAGCCTTGGAATTGAAGTTTGATAATTTACATGGATATACTTTGATATATGTGAGGCACCTTGAGATCCATTTGAGGTCTTGAATATTCACAATCCTTTGATAAAGTGAAAACCCTAGTTTTGGAGATCTTTGATTAGGAGAGAGTGACCTGAATAAGCCTTTGAAACTTGAGCCATTGAATATGCATAGAGGAACCTTTGATTGAATATAAGAGGGAAAATTTTGGGGTATGACAACTTGCATTCATTTCATCCATTAGGTCATTTCACATCATGCATTCATTGGTTAATCTCTAGCAGTTGGGTCAAGGGCCAAGATTAGGGTTTCTCAAGCACAAAGGGGATTATCTTGCTCTAAATATCATTATCATCTCCTAAAGCTGATTTGATGATCGCTCAATAATATCCCAAGGTTCTAGGATTTCAAGGTTGTTCACAAGATTCAACTCATTTGGGCATACAATTAGGGTTTTGGTCAAAGGCAATCTCTGGTTGACTTTTTGAGCAAAAATTGATTCCATTGGCTTCCATATGATTCAAGGTGTCTAAGGATCTATGTTGAAGCTTAGCAAAATATTTCAAGAGGCTTTGATCAAGAATTGGTTCTCAATTGGTCAAAACATTCAAAAGTCAACTATCAGTCAACACAAAAGTCAATTGTGGACTTTCTTTGGTCAACGTGACCATTTTTAGTCATATTTTATGTTGATATGATGTTTGATAAATAATTATTCAAGGAAATCAAGAAATTGGAGGTTGCGTGTAAAAGGACTAAAGTTTGGTAAAATTGGAAATTTGCCTAAGGCCACAAGATTAGTATTTTCTTGGCTACTTTGCACATGAATAACTTTTTTCCAAGGCAAGATATGAAGAAAATTCAAATTTGAGAATTGAAGTACTTGATGAGATCTTTCCAAGAATATATGGTTTGCATCATTTGGAGTTTTGAGTCAAAAGTTATATGATTGATCAAAGTAGGGACCTTGCAAGCCAATAATAGGTCATGTCCAATTTCAGGTGTTGGACCTAGTTTCTGACCAGGTTTTGGACCTCAAGATTACCTCAAATGAAAAAGTCATAAACTACAAATTTGTTCATTTTCAAATTGTCAACAACTTTTATTCATAATTCTAAGCCAAATTCATCCATTATCATCACCAAAAACCTGTTTGAATCAAGCTGAAAATTACCTAATGATCATGAACCTAATTTAAGCTTCCTCAGCGAGCTATTGATCATCTATAAAAGCTTTCTTCCCTCCAAAATTGCTCTAACCCACCATTTCACCATAATTGTTCAAATTTACATCCAAACTCCACCTCCTCAAATTGAACTTCTATCTCAATTTCCTTGAATTCTTTCCACTCCATCATCATCAATAGACTACAAACTTGCTTCTGTATGAAAATTCATAGCAAATTCTCCATCATTTCCAAATTTGAAGCTTGCTTATGCTCATCAATGGTGGATTTTCGATTTTCTTGATTCAGTGCATATCTCTTGGATCTAATGACTCAATTTCCTTCTAATCATCATCCTCAAGCTATTGGAAACATTATTATACTTCTGTAATCACGAATTCAAGTAGTTCGATCTTCATCTTCTTCACAAGGTAGTTGGATTCGGATTGCACATTGGAGCAAGTTTCAAGTTCAATTAAGCATTTATTTTGCTTTATCGGTGTTCTCTTAAGCTAATTGGATCTTTATCTTGTCTTGATTTGTCCATTGAAGGCCCATCGGAGGTGCTCCGATCAGTAAGTGAACCTCAATCCCTAACTACATGAAATCATCATTGTTTTGAGTGATTCTTGATGCTATTCTGTGTAGAATTTCATGCTGATCATTAACCCTAAGTGTATGATTGTTTATTATGCGTGTTAAGGATTTAACTATAAAATAAATACTTAGGGTTCTTAGAGTTTTTGCTTCAATCTGAGAAATTGATGTTGAATTAGTAGAATCTGGTTCCATATTTAGAATCTGTGTCGAGGATAATGATGTAGCTATTTCTCATTTCTGGAAAGGTCCACCACCACTCACGGTGGTGGACGGTGGCCTGGGAAGAAGGAGGGAGACGAAGCTGACGTGGCAGTTGGCGCTTTTTTTCTGAATTTGAATATTCGGAGTGTCACGTTTCTATTGGTCCACTTCATTTCTTTTTATTTTTTATTAGTTTTAATTCAGAAAATTGAAATAATAGTTGAATAACATTGGGCCTGGCACGTATTAACTTTTCGCACACCCCATATTTGAGCCCAAGTAGCATTATAACTGATTTCCAATTCATTCCATATTGCTAGTTCACCCCCAAGGCCCATTTAGGTTTTTTTCAATTTAATTTTTTATTAGTTTTAGACTTTAATTCAATTTTAATTGTTTAGGTATTATAGAAAATAATAAAAATATTTTCTTGACCAATTAAAATTTTAGGAGACTATTGGTATATTTTCTAGAATTTTTAATTACTGTTTGCTATTTTTCTCTAATTTTGATTGGTTCACAATATTAAAAAATACCTAGTTTTAGTTTTTAAGTCATAAAAATAGTTTTTAAGCTTGATAAAAAATACCAAAATGCTTGAGAATATTTTCTTGTTATTTTAGGATTTATTTTTTTATTTTGTGAATATTTTCTTTATATTGTGAAATCCCCAAAATATCCCTAGTTGTTAAAGTTTACTTTGGTCAACTTAAATGACTTTTCCACCTTCTTCTACTTATTCATCTCCCTTAGGATATTAGTTCAATATTAATCTTTTGATTAAGTTCAATTAATTAGACTTAGGCTCCCATTTTCTTTTCTTAATAAAACAACAATCATTAGGTTAGAATCATTAGGAAAGTCCCCCCTTTGTCATTTCTTTTTCTTTCAACCTTCAAAACATCTAATAAATAATGATGTGAATCACACTACAACTTGCCTTAGTGGGAGAGAAATGAGTGGGTGTATTTCCTATTCTGTTTCTCTACCACTTATATACTTTTGTTTGATTTAAATCGCAAATTAATTCCCTTTAAAAGGCACCAACCCAAAACACATAAAACACTTAATAAATATTGATGAGAACCATACTTTCATTTACACAATGGAAAGAAGCGAGTGGGTATATTCCCTAATCTGTTTCTCTTCCATTCACACACTCACGTGGTTCAAATCTCAGAGTTAAAACAAAGTAGAGAGGGGGTGAGTGACCCGGTAGTGGGACTTGTTCATCACTTATCTACATTAAACTAGTAAGAGACTCGTGCTCCCGCACGGGTAATTTAATTATGATATTTTGTAAAGGGTTAATAGCTATTTACCCCCTGCCATATGGGGACTTTACGAAAAACCCCCTGTAAAAAAAAAGTCACATGGATGACCCTATAATTTTGAAAAAGTCACTATTAAAACCTTCCTCATTGCAAGTCATCCAAAATGTTGATGTGTCATTGTTTTTCTGTCTTTTCCATTTTCTTTAAGTGCCACATGTATTTATTCATTTATGTAAGGACAATTTTACCCTTAACCCTCTCACTGTTCATACCTTTTTCAATTTCTCTCTCTGCTTCAACAACAACACTATTCCTTTGTTCTTCCCAAACGTCATCTCTCTCTGCTTCTATATCTCTGTAACCAAACCAAAAAAATAGAACACTACCACACACACAAAAAATCCTCAGTTCAGCTTTCTCTCTCGGCCTCACTCGGTTCTCTCCCTCTCTTCTCATCATGACTCAATTGATTCACTCTCTGTATTCTCTGTACTTCTGAATCTCACTCAAACAAAACAAACAACAACCGAGAAAACGTCATCTCTCTCGGATTCAAACTCAAACGCTCTCACTCGGTCTCCTCAAACACGCACGAACAAATAACCAACACAGAAATCATGAAATACAAATAAAATTGGGAACCCTAAACTTCAATACAAAGCTTTGAATCATTCCTCTTTGCTCATCTCTCTTCTTGAAGATGAAGATTTATTCGGGATATCTCCGGTACGTCGTTCAATTCGTCTTTCCTCTGTTCGAAATCGATTCGTGAATAGCTCGCCTGAAACTTTGAGTGCAAATTTCGGATTCGTCTTTTTGAGATGCGTCTTTATGTTTGTTGCTTCAAAGGAATCGGTAATGAAGAACTTGATGAAGTTACGGTTGAGCTAATGATATGGATTGAAAATTGTGTGGACCAGTTCTGAAGTAGTTTTTTGAAGGTGAACTAGTGATGATATTTTCAAGTTAAGTTTTTGTGCTTGGAAATGGTGATGAAGATGACATATATGGTATGATTTATGCTTATAGAGATTGGAATCTATGAAGGATCTTTATGCAGATGAAGATTGGATCTATGGTGACATATTTTGGAGGAAGGTCGTTTTAATTTCTGTAGAATGAAGTTGGACTAATATGCAGCAAAATTGTAGTGGAGGGTTGAGGGTAAAATTGTCCTTACATAAATGAATAAACACATGTGGCATTTAAAGAAAATGGAAAAAATAGAAAAAAAATGACACATCAGCATTTTGGATGACTTGGCATTGGGAAGGTTTTAATAGTAACTTTCTCAAAATTATAGGGTCATTCATGTGACTTTTTTTTGCAGGGGTTTTTTCGTAAAGGCCCCATATGGTAGGGGGTAAATAGCTATTAAACCTTTTGTAAATAACTAAAAAAGTATGTAGTAATTTAGAATCTTCAAATAATAATCATGAAATAAATAAATAATAATAAAATATTTGTTAATGTGACAACACATGAATGAGTCTTAATGTCATCATACTTAGATAGTATCAAATATAAATGTAAAATTTTAGATATAAATGCAAAATTCAAAATAATTTATTTTTTAAAAAATAAACAATAATCATATATATTTAATTATATTAAATAATTATACACAAAGAAGGAAAAATATAATTGTGAGATGGAGAAAAAATAAAGAATTTGTCTCTTAAATTAAAATAATGATTGATTAAACTAAAATAAATATTGTCTTATTAGTGACCCGTGAGATAAATGCATTTTTAACGTTATTAAAATTAAAAAATACATTATACTATCATGCAATTGATATGGTATAAAATTATTTAAATACAAATAAATTTGAAATGAGTTACTTAATTATTAAATAATTATACAAAGAAAAAAATTGACCCATGATATAAAAAGAGAATAAAATGAATTTTAACATTTGAAAAAATAAATAAAATATGTATTTATTGATAGTGTTTCGTAAAATACAGCCTATTAACATGTAAATCTATTTAATATTATATAAAATATATTTAAAAACATGCAAATTTAAAATGAATGATAAACACAGTCATAATTCAAAATCTTTAATTTGTTTCTTCTCTTTATAAAATTTAAATAATTTCAACTATATGTCTCCTTAGTGGAAAAGATAAAATAAAATACGGTAGATTTGCACAAATGCATCTTTTGCTATATATGTCTCCTTATCATACCTTGCATCTTTTGCTGCCTGCAGACATCCAACAAAAAAAATGAAAACTACTACATGAAGAATGAAATGAATAGCTACTATTACAAAAAGAAAAGAAAGACTGGTCTATGTATTGAATTCTATTAGATACAATTTGTAACTTCATAAACAAAACTGATACTTCCGGTAAAGAATTACTAAATGAGAAATCACAAATCTGAAATAGTATAGCATCTCTGGTTCAAATTTTTCTGAAAAACAGCACAGGGGGCAGTGAAGTAATGATGCTAACTTCATTATTCATAATGAGTGACTATAGCAATTAACTAAAAAATACAAATATATACTTTAACTATTAGATTAGTTTTCACTTTTTTATTATCTTATTTCAAAAACCATACTTCACTTTTTAATTTTTGAAGCGATGCCGATTTGATAACTCAACATAGTTAATTAATCTTCTAAAAGTCCAGCACATAGAAAATTAAATTTAAAGCAAAACAAATGTGTTATTGACTAAGAATGACTAAAAACAACATAATCACATATAAGTAACAGCAAGTGGAGTAAAATAAGGAGGTTAAAAAATTGTAAAATAAAATCAATTTCAGTGGAAACTAAAAAGTAACAAACACATTATTTCACATACTAATTAAGATTTATGTCCTATGATAAAACTTGTGCCACCTGCAACCATTATTTCACATACTGATATGAGAAGATAATAGAAGGACATTATAGTTATCAACCCAATAATGATACAGAATAACAGAATTTTGCCTAAGGCGTATATGTCAATATCGTCGATGATTAATTTGCCTCCGGCAGGTTCCACCGCCAATGATTATGTAAAATTTTGTATGAATGGGTTGATTTTATCCTTGTAGTCTTTTTCATCAGTGGAATCATCAGCGGCGTCCATCGCAGAAGTATAGAAATCCTTCATTGTAGTTGAAGAATATGTTGAACCATGTTTCTCATTAGAGGAAAACAATTCCATAAAATCCTTGAGAATCCTTATGCATCATATAGCATTTGATTCTTGAAGTATTACCAAACCTGCACAAATGATAAAACAATAACCATAAGAGTGTGTTTGGATGAGTCAATTGGAAATTCAAAGAATTTTGAAATTTCATGGAATTCAAATCCAAGCATTTGAATTCCCTTCATTTTCAAAATATATTGATTGGATGGAGTATTTGAATTGTTTCATTTTCAAAATTTATTGTTTGGATAAAGTGATGTAATTCAATTAATTTATGAAAAAAAACAATTTTAAATTTGATCTCAACAAATATATGTTTAAAATGTTAAAATTAATTTATGTTTAAAATGTTTAAAAAATGTTTAAAATTTTAAATTTAATCTCATTCATGTATATAAAAATGTTTAAAATGTTAAAATTAATTTATGAAAAAAACAAGTTTAAAATGTTAATAAAATATGTTTTTAATGTTTATAGCCTTTGTTTTTGTATTTTGAAAATCATAAATATAAAAAAATAAAAAATTAAGACATATAAATAACTCAAATAACTTTGTTCTATGTATTATAAAAGTCTAAATATGACAAAACATATATCAATGTCTATCATGAAAATGTCATAAAAAACATAAACAATATATTATAAATCTTATCATACTCAACTTTAAAATATAAACTACTAATATAATAATTTCATAACAAATGTGAAATACACATGTAAAAGAGAGTCCAACTAAAATTTCATCCTTCAATTGTTTCCCTACAAAAATATAAAAAATACAAAGTTAGCAAAATTCTATCTTACTTTTAATATATTAGCAACTAAAATAAATATCAAGGCATAAAAAATTACCTTGGTCTCAAGGCATGGAACCCAATAGAAACTTTTTCTTCTCCCACAATGGAAGAGCTTTGAGAATCGCTATTTTGTTCGGATTTTCAGTCAACCAATTTATTGCTCCATAGCGTAAAGTGTCATCACAATCAACAATCATCTCCATTTCTTTCAACACTTCTTGCACCACTTCTTGAGCATTTCCTTCCATCCTTTTTTTACTAACTTGCACAAAATCTTTCAATGACTCAGCCACTTCTCGAATAGAGCTTATCATCCCTTCTTTGTCTCTACCCTTGGAAGCACGAGTATATTGCACTTTTTTCTTTGTTGTGGAGCTTGGTTCCTCTAAATCAATATGCGCAGTGGACCCTTCTTCATCTACAATTACCTCTTTGCTCACGACATCATCTGCATCAAATGCATGTTCTACTTGAACTCCATTGGCCCTATCTTTCGCACATATGTCTACAATGTCATTCCAATTCGGAATAACCTTAAATCGGAACCTTTTGGCTTCTTCATGTGACTTAAAAACCAAAATAAAACAATATTGTCAATAACTTGAAATATGAGTGCGGACAAATAAAACAGTCATGCGAAGACATGCATCGACAAATAAAAATTATAACAATGTTGTCACAAATGCTTGGTTTCTATCAAATTAGGTGGAATTGTAAATTCTCCAAAATTAGTCATTGTAAAATATTTAATAAAATTCCATCATTTTAACATTTCTGTCACTTATTTATCCAAACAAGGGATTTGGATGAAATCATTTTAAATTCCCTCATTAAAATACATTCCCTCATTAAATTACTCCATCCAAACACACTCTAAGTTTACCAAATCTGCACAGATGATAAAACTATAACCATAAGTAGCTCAAATAAGATAAACCAACCAAATCTGCACAGATTCAGTCGGTAATTTTGTGTCCAGCCCTGCTTGGTAATACGTACAACAGTCAATATCTCTGAAAAATATTCATCATTAATCAAACAACTCAAATATTACAGATGCCAAAATATAGAAACATGATAAAGATTAAACTTACATAGTAGTTGTGTCTAATCTAAGACCTTAGACGAAGTTCATGCCTTGCACTTTAAACTTCAAAGCACTACAAAATTGCTTGATGTCTCTTTATGCCTTGACACACCAGTAATTCATTTGCTTCAAATGATTGCCCCTAAACCTGCATAAGTTATATAAACCACATCGATACCATAATGAATTAACTTCAATTTGCATATATCCAAGTCAGAGTATTTAAATCTTATTTGTTTATTTCACCAATTCAATATTCAGAATCTGAATCACAAAAAGTATTATATTATTTTTCTCTAATTTGTTTATTTCAGCAAATCAACATTCTAAATCCCAAAAATTCTTATATTAAACAATCTTATTGAAACAGAAAGTAAGTAAAATTTATCAGAATTGCTGAAAGTTAAGAAAACAAAACAGAGTCAAACATAGACAAAATTAAAATGATTAAAAAAGATATTCACAATCCAAATCAAGCAGAAAAATAGAATATAATATACCTTCACCACAATAGAGTTTGAAACACTTGAATCGGGTTTGAGTGCGCAAGAACTAAGGAAAGTGGTTGATGGTTCAATGTTGGATAACTCAAACTTTTCACAATTGATAACCAAAATCAAACTGGTTTCTGAAACCCTATTCATCTTCTTTCATGTGTTTGGAGAATGAGAGGGATTGAACCCTATGCTAATGAGAGATGGAGAGAACGAATAAAATGAGGAGTGAAAGAGATATTACAATGGAAGATGAGAAGGGTTTCACTTTGTTTTCCATTTAACGGTGAATTTCGGCCGTGCTGGGTTTGAAGACCAGAGAGAGAAGAGAGATTGTTGTTGTTGATGAAAAAGAGAGAGAATATGAGAGAGAATTATGGTATGGTCATCTTGAAGCAGAAATCAAAAGAGAGAGAAGAGGGGCAAAGTTTTGTTGGGAAATTTCTTTTCTGTTAGAGTTAAGAGAAGATGAATATGGATAAGAAAGAAAAAGAGTGAGAAGTTTAAGGTTTGGTTTTTTTATTTCAATTTTCACAAAAACATATCTAAAAAGAGGGGAATAGAAAAAAAAAGTGAAATTTGAAATTGTGTCAGTAATAGCGTGACACTTGGCAAAAGTCTTGATTTTCATTGGATAATAGAAAAAGTGATTGTACTAAATTGTACATTTTTGTATGTAAATAATTGTTTAACAAAGGGCATTTTTGTCAGATTGGTCAATCTAATAGTATTAGTTAGATAGTAGATAGTAGAAAACACAAACTAATTCTTTTCGCCTCGTCGGCAACTCTTCTTTCATTAAGGGCATGTTATTTCCGCTTGATCGCATCGTAGGTCGTACCTTATGCAAGAGTGTGAACGTTAACACCGCCCAACTAAAAAATACTAAACAAATAAAAACATTTGATCCGAACTACGGCGCTCAGATTCCTGAAAGGGATACATAGGCATAAAGTCGCGGGGCTTGAACGAGCACAATTTTGTAAACATTCCTTCTTTTCCCCGTGTTTTCCTTTCCTCTTTCTGCATGCATTTCCCTTTGGCATTAGATTTAACCATTAGTAGACACCCTTTGGTTAGAAACAAATATAAGTGGCTCCCGTCGAGTACGACGGACGTAAGGGGTGCTAATACCTTCCCCTCGCGTAACCAACTCTCGTACCCTATTCTCTGGTTATAAGACCTTGTTCTTATTCCTATTAGGTTCTCTGATATTCCTTTCCCTTGATGGGATAAATATATTAGTGGCGACTCTGGTTATTTTTCGCGGTAGCGACAAGTACCGATAATATTTGTTGACACTTTGTTTGCTAATCAATTAAAAAAAGTGTCAACAACATTCCCAATTATTACAATGCCTCTTGGCTTTTAAATGAATAGGCGTGCTATTTTAACACTATATTTACATACACTAGTATGTACACCGTATATGATAACATTGCAAAACGTTCTTGCACATAAATCAATGTAAGTTAAACTATTAAAAAATTAAAACAATTAGAATTTGGCTATACTATTACGGTGTAGGTGTCAAAAACATAGTAAACATATATTTTCCCTTAATTGAATATTCAAACACACGTGTATCAACAACAAGACATTATTAAATTAATTCATTCTAGATCTCATATTTTAAAATATTTAATTAATGCTTAAGTGAACAAGATAAATCTGAGCCATTAATTCAAATCCAATGGTTAAATGCACTTTTGATCCCCCTATTTTCATATTTTTTAAGTTTTATTCCCTCCGGTTTAAAATCCAGGCTTTTTATCCCTAAACTTTATCCCTAAACTTTAGTTGCTTTTTATCCCTAAACTTTAGTTCACTTGAGATCTTGTTGCCCCCTCCAATGTGGCATAGTTGGCATCCTTATTAATGACGTGGCACTGCCACAGTAGCGCCATGTCATATTTTACCTGATTTTTAATTTTAATTAATTTCTATTTTGTAGTTTATTAATGACTTTTTAAATTCCATTTAATGTTATTTTTTATTTTTTAATTTAATAACGACTTTTTAAATTAATGTAATTAGGATAATTTAACTTATTGAAAATAAATTACTAGACCAAAATCACATTAGTCTAACATTGAGTGGCCAACTATTACTCTAATTCATTTAACTATTCTTCTATTCATGTTTACCATTTATAAAGTCTTAAATATTATGGAAAAAAACTCGATATGGGACTTTATTACGAGTTACATACAAAACACATTCTTCATTATAGTCCACCATAAGTTTTTTATCAGGATTTTCTCAAGGACTTTAGTTTGATACCTTTATTTGTATCTGTATATACTGACATTGGTACTATAGCTGAATAGCAATAGTTTCATGCCTTTACTCTTGGGTATTAGGATGCAGCCTTTCCCCGACTAGAAACTCATGAGCTACAATAAGCCTCATGTATGAAACACGTTTACAGAACTCAGACAAAATCCAATTTCACAACAAACTGGTTTTGAACACCTAACCACATTACATATCATATGGATTTACAATTCATTAAAGTTATTTATTTTCATTATCAAAATATTACCCAAAATCTATTTGTTTTCCTTACAACATTGCATTACTGCTGAACACAAATCAAGCAATATCATTTTCATATGTGTTGATAATTGTCATAAATTACCCTTCAAAAGAATAAATGTGCTTCAAATTAATATCCCACTTGACCATGATTTTCCTACTAAGAACAATAAGCAGTTCTCAATATGACTACAGTTTTCCAACCTCGTTACTTAATCAACTAAATGCTTTGAATTATTACTTACTGATTCTTTTTATTTCAGACCAATTACTTTCAATCTAAAGCAAAGGTTCAATATTATTATTGATGTTTGTTAGAATCCAAAATATGGATAGTTTGGTAATTACTTTTGTGGTATTTCGATAACTTTTCTCCTTATTTTTTAAGTCAATTACGTTTATACTCGTGTAAATAAATAAAATCGAGTTTTAGTAATAAATATGTTATTTACTAGTTTTTCTCATGTGTTTTGAAGGTATTTTGCATTTTGAGAAAGCTTTGGATGTTAGATGGGCAAGATGTCACTTTGGAGCAAGTTTGAAGGCCTTTTTGAAGAAGTGGTGTTGAGCAAGGGCCGCTAAGCGGCATTCTAGCGCGCTTTCCAGTGGCAAGGGAGAATTTTTGTTCAGCAAGGTCCTCTAAGCGGCCTTCTAGCGGGCTATCCAGTGGCGAATTATGATTTCAGCTCCGCTAAGTGGCCTCATTCCGCTTAACGGGCCCTTGCGTGGCAGAATATATTTTGCTTGTCCGCTTAGCGGCCGTCTGTGCGCTAAGAGGGGTTACGTTTTGAAGTGTACTACTTTTAGGCACTTAGATATATTTTTGGGGTTAATCTTATCTTTTTCTCATTCCTACCAAACACACACACTCTAGGGCAAGAGAAGAAAGTAGAGAAAAGCATTTTCAAGTGAATCTTCAAGATTTCAAAGCATCTTCCTTCATCTCTCTTTGAGTTTGATGCTACCAAATCTTGTTTTGTTGCTTGTTGTTGAAGCTTCCATGGCTATGGAGAGCTAAGTTTCATCTTGTGTCAAGATTAGAGGTAGTTAGTTTGTAAATATGTATTTTTTTTATCTTTTGTGTATGAACTTGGTTGATGATTAATATATGGTGAATATCTTGTTATTCATGTTTTATTTGTTGTTTTGGATCACTATTGAGAGATATGTTTCAAATCTTGACCTAAAGGATATTCATCTATCAATAAACAAACTCTAGAGATAGATTTGTGAGTTGATAATCACTTGTATCAAGCTTTTAAGATTATCATGTTGATTGTCGGCATGAGAGATCATCTGATGGTTAATATGATAATAATCACGATATTGCTTTAGAGATAAACGGTATCGAGAGAATACGTGGTTGTATTAATCATTAATAGGTTCATATACATGATCATTAGAGTACATATAAAGTAAACTAATGAACACTAATCTTGGCACAGTTTTCTCAAATCGTTTTCAAACCCTATTTTACTGTATTTATTTACTTTTCATGCTCTCTACATTTTATGTAACCAAACTTTTACCCAACCTTAACTCAAAATACACTAAACTGTAGAACGGCGGTAGTATCGCATCAATCCATTGCCTCAGCGTTTTTTATCTTCACTACGAATGCGAGCAACCTGTCATTCATTGTGATTTAAAGCCTGCACATGTTCTTCTTAATGACACGCTTGTAGCACAAGTGAGTGATTTTGGTTTAGTAAAGTTGGTCTCAAGTGTTGGTGTCTCTCTAAAGCAAAGTAGCAACTTGAATTTTTTGTTAATTTCAAGAGAAAAAATTAGAACAATTTAAAGATAGTTCCAAGCTGCAAGTGCAATTGTTGGTTTTATTTTAGATTAAACTCCCACATCGATTTTGTGTTAAATATGAGTAGTGTTTATATATCTAAATAGTAGGATTCACATTGATAACATGAGAGCTAGGCTAATGACTAAATGAAGTGGGCTTGCAAGAGACTAGCCAAATATATTATATTAAGTATTTTGACTAATTAATTTAAAAAATAACTTAAAATTATTCATTAATTTATAAGTTAACAAAAAAATATTAATTAATATATTAATTCAGTCACTGGGCCAACGAAATCAAAAGTGAAAATTTTGGGTTTTAAAATAGAGGGACTAAAACTTAAAAAATAGGAGAATTTCTCTCTCAACCGAATTGTCTATTTTACCCTCGTGCTTCCGTAGATGCATCTCCGAAAGCACCCCTTTTTTGTTTTAACGTTGTTCTATTCCGTAGATGCATTTAAGGAAGTCTTCCGTAAGTGGATCTACGGAAAGGTTTGGTGTTATAACTCGCGTCAGACATTTCCCTCCCTCATTCTCTTCATTTCAAACTCAAACACAAACACAAACTCTCCTCATACTCTCTCAACTTCAAATCTCTTTCAAGTTCAACCTCAAATCTCTTCCAAGTTCTACTTCAAATTTCTTGTCAACATCAACTTCAAACAAGGTTTAGCTACATCAACATTAACTTTAATCGCTAAGTTTTTCGAATTTTTAATTTATTTAGAGTAGTTTTGAAATTGAATTGGAATGTGATATTTAGGTGTAGAAATGAATTGATAGGTTTAACAATAGTGTTTAGAGACAATGTAGGGTTTGTTTAAAGTTTTAAACGGATGATCAAGCCACCAAAAATAGGTTTTGTACTGGCTGGACTGACTCAGACGCCATTGTTGCGTTTCTGAGTTTCAGTTGTTTCCGTAGATCCATCTACGGAAGCACCCAATGTTTTGAAACACAGGTACTTCCGTAGATGCATCTACGGAAAAATTCAGTGTTTTGTAAATTCATACTTCCGTAGATGCATCTACGGAAGAGTAATTTTCTGTTTTTATTTTGATGTTTATTTATAAATACGTAGTATCTAAATCGAACTTTTTTGTATCATAATGTAGACATCATGACCCACGGCCCGGATAGAGACATTCATGGGAGGACCGCACACCATGCATCCGACCAACGAGAACGGTCGCGTATAGTATCTCAAGCCATTGATGGAGAAGTTGTTCCACCTGAGTCACCTACAACATCTCATACACCCGCCTCAGCCATACCTTATTCATCACCCGCTTCAACTAGGCCTGCTCCTTCACCTGTCAGAGCTTCACCATCTCCTTCCCCCTCTACTACTGCACCACAGAGGCCTCGGGACGAACCTTAGGGTTCCTCACAGATGCCACCACCCCGCAGACGTCGTCGTGGCACTACTTTTACTTCTACTCCAGATGCAAGATTTGATGTGCCACCTACGCAGGGCCACGAGGATGAGCCGGTGCTAGAGCCTATTTGGTACCATGGGAGTCTTGTAGACGCATCCCTTTTGACAAGGTATGACGAGCATGCAGCTAGACGTATATGGGATGGAGAGGTGCATTTTATTTGTTAATTACTTTTTATTTGCGTCATTTTTTACCTTGCTTATTACTAATTGTTTTAAGTTTTTAAAAATTTTAGAGTAGGGATCCCTAGAGGTTCTACAACCATGGGCGGAAGATTAAAGATCTCGCACAGCCTGACGAGCATGGTTTCAGGAGGTACTAGCAGCTTCAGGCATGAGGGACCTCTGCATGCTCGGCTACGATACCATACATAATGGTATGCTTGCGGCCTTTGCGGAGAGATGGCATCCTGAGACATCCTGTAATACGGTGAACTGACTTTTATATCGAAATGTCGCGGTTAGCAAGAGTCGCCACCGACTTTTATTTTATCCAATTAGGAAAGGCAAAAAGTACAGGAAAGACCTTTGAAAGATTTTGAGTTCGGGGGGTAAGTTATACAAAGGGAAGGTGTAAGGCACCCTTTGCATCCATGGTTATCCATGGGCTCTTAATTGCTTAGCTCACTTTTGAATTGTTTGAAATAATTTTCGAAGAAGAACTTTAGCTTGTAAATAAGCGTAGTCTTTTTGAATCTGATTTTTGAAAAGAGGTGTGAAAAGTAATTTGAATTAGAGCAAGCAATTAATAGCAACTACCCTAAGTTAGAAAAGTTGTTCTTTTAGTCTTTCGAGTGAAAGGATCTATCCATACCATAAGAGGGCAGGAAGTCTTTCAATTGGATGTTGAAAGGGTCATCGAGTAATCATTCGCCATAAGACTGTCCCTTGCCATAAAGAGGGCAGGTAGTCTAAGGGAAGGATATAATAGTCATTTTATCAGTTTAGGCATCATGCGAGGATACCTTAGCAATAGGACAATCATCTTTATTTTTTCTTAGGCGAATTCGAGGGAGTTTCAATAACTTTGAGGTAGCATTGCTTTAGGTATCCTCGGAATCGAGGGACTTTGACTATTTAGTACACTTAGAGGCAACAAGGCAACAATATAAGGCAACAATAAGGCAACAAGAGGGATTACCCTAAAGGTGAGTGTGTGCACCAATCACGTGGTTCAATTCGATTATATTTATCTTGTATTGTTAGTGATCTAATTAATTTAACGAAACTTGCACTCCCTAGGATTACTAACCACAGCAGAAAAGTAAAAGCAGAATTAAAGCCCTACGCTATTACAATAAACACCTGCGGGGATGGGGAAAAATAAAACATAAAATTAAATTACACGTCTTTGAAGGATAGAAAAACACTTAGAAAGGGGGGGATTGAATAAGTGTGACTTTAAATCTTGGACGATAAAAATAAATTGCACAATTATTTTTATCCTGGTTCGCTGTTAACGAAGCTACTCCAGTTCACCCCCGCAGAGATGATTTACCTCAACTGAGGATTTAATCCACTAATCGCACGGATTACAATGGTTTTCCACTTAGCCGCAACTAAGTCTTCCAGAGTCTTCTGATCACAACTTGATCACTCCAGGAACAACTGCTTAGTTCACTCCTAAGACTTTTCTAGAGTCTACTGATCAACACGATCACTCTAGGCTTAGTTCACTCCTAAGACTTTCTCTAGAGTCTACTGATCAACACGATCACTCTAGGCTTAGTTCACTCCTAAGACTTTCTGCTCAGCCAACTGCTAAGACTTCCTAGAGTATACTGATCAACCGATCACTCTAGTTCCTTACAACTTAATGTAATCAATTCAAGAGTTTACAAATGCTTCTTACAAGCGATAATCACAACTGTGATATTTCTCTTAACGTTTAAGCTTAATCTCACTAAGATATTACAAAAGCAATGTAGTGAGCTTTGATGAAGATGAAGATTCTGAGTTTAGATTTGAACAGCGTTTCAGCAAGTTAATTTGAATTGTCTTTGTTCAGGATCGTTAACCTTGCTTCTCATCAGAACTTCATATTTATAGGCGTTGAGAAGATGACCGTTGAATGCATTTAATGCTTTGCGTGTTCCGTACAGCTTTGCATTTAATGTTATACGCTTTTGTCAACTACCTCGAGCCTTGTTCACGCTGTGTCTACTGACGTAGCCTTTAGTAGCTTTAACGTTCCTTTTGTCAGTCAGCGTAGTCTGCCACGTGTACTTCCTTCTGATCTGATGTTTGTGAATACGACGTTTGAATATCATCAGAGTCAAACAGCTTGGTGCACAGCATCTTCTGATCTTCTGACCTTGAAGTGCTTCTGAGCGTGATACCATCTTCTGATCTTCAGTGCTTCTGATCTCATGTTCTTCTGATGCTTTCATAGACCCATGTTCTGATTCTGCTTCGACCATCTTCTGATGTCTTGCCAGACCATGTTCTGATGTTGCATGCTGAACCATTTGAGACACAACTTCTGAGCGCTGAATTATGCGTACTCTTTATATATTTCCTGAAAAGGAAATTGCATTGGATTAGAGTACCATATTATCTTTAAGCAAAATTCATAATATTGTTATCATCAAAACTAAGATAATTGATAAGAACAAATCTTGTTCTAACAATCTCCCCCTTTTTGATGATGACAAAAACATATATAAATGATATGAATTTGCGATCAGAAAGAGTAGACGGCAAAAGACAAATTACACAGCTATAGCATAAGCATATGAATATGTCTCCCCCTGAGATTAACAATCTCCCCCTGAGATAAATAATCTCCCCCTGAAATAAATACTCGAAGAACTTTAAGAAAAGACTTCCCTGATTATTTCGGTAGAGACGATCATATAAGCTTCTGTCTTCAGAGAATTCATAGCTTCTGACTTCTGCTTCCATTGGACAGCTTCAGAACTTGAATTTCTTTAGATCCTTAGAACACTCACAGCTTCTGACTTCTGCTTCCATTCAGGACAGCTTCAGAACTTGAATTTCTTTGATCTTCAGAACATTCACAGCTTCTGATTTCTGCTTCCATTCAGGACAGCTTCAGAACTTGAATTTTCTGGATCTTCTAGGACATTCACATTTTCTGATTTCTGCTTCCCTCGGATAGCTTCAGAACTTTGAATGTCTACCAACATCACTTCATGCTAGATTTGTATCAGAACATTGTTGAATGTACCAGAGCATCATCTGAGCATCTCTACATCCTGAAATGTTACAGAACAAAAACTAAACGACAAAAGTCAGCATGAACGAGTTAGAACATAAAATGTATGTTTGAACACATTATATGTATCAGAGCCATATAGGCTGAAATAATGTATCAGAGCAAATAATGTATCAGAGCCATAACATTATATGTATCAAAGCAAATAGAATTTTGTCATAACAGGATAGACAAAGATATTCAAATTCTATTATCAGTGCTTCTGATTCATTCTTCTTTCTTGCTTCTGATCTCTGAAGCTTGACAGCACTCAGCTTGCTTCAGTTTCCATGAGCTTATTCCTTTTACAGAATAACGCTTCTTATGGTTTTGCTTCTGAAGATTCACTTCACTTCTCTGTTCCTGCAAAACACTTAAACCATATAGAACTTGCAGTTCTTGTTAGTGAATGCAACTGATTAAATCAAATCATTTATCACAGTATTTCTCCCCCTTTTTGTCATATCATCAAAAAAAAAAAAAAAAAAAAAAAATAGAAAAGATTCAGATGAATAGAACCAGAACACATGGAGGAAGAAGATGATTTCATTAAGGTTCAACCAATGGGTACAAAAGTACAGGATGAAAAAATCAGATGCACAGAAACAAAACAGATGCAAAGAAAAGAAAGAAACAACATAGACTCAATCTAAGATGGCCCTAGTCTTGACAAGATCTTGGCCAGCATCTCTTTAACATCGTTGTTGTGTCCTTCTTGCCTTTCAATGAAAGCATCATACTTGTCATTGAGTGAGCTTTGCTCATCCTGTCTCCTCTGAATCGCTTCTAGAGTCCTTGCAAGACGAGAAGGTTCATCAGAAGAAGCTTCACCGCTTTCCACCACAGGAATGACAACTTGATCTGCAACTTCCATAGAAGTATCATTTGCTGGGATATCCTCAACAGGGTCTGATTTAGCAACATGATCTTCAGCATCTGCTTCTTGCATAGAAGCATCTCCATACTCTGCAGCAGGAATTTCAGAGTCTCCATTCTCTAGAGCCTGAAGAATGGCAGCTAAATTCCTGGGAGCAGAGGGACCTTCAGCTTCTGGTGGGTCAACAACTTCTGGAATGACCAAGCTAGGGTCTTTCTTAGAAGGGTTTTCCCTCAGAAAGTCAAATAAGGTCTTGAAGTCTCCAAGCAGAACAGGATACTCAGGAATCCAGATAACCATATCCCTGCATGGGTTTGCTTCCATTGCAGCAGCCAGTCTCAATACTTCCAATTCATCCACAAAGGGCTTCTCCTCAGCAGCAACACAATTTCTGAGAGGATGGTAGTATATACCATTATCTTCCTCCAGAAGGTAACCAGGGTAACCAGGGGCAGCAGCCACTAGTCTTTTCTGAACTCCCATTGCTTCTACTTGAAAATCCTTGCGAAATCTTCTCCAGAGATTTCTTGTAGAAACATCATCCAGACCATTTAGGAATGCATCCTTCAGAAGGTCTAGACTGCTAATCACCTCATGTCTGAAGAGTTCCAGGTATGAAGAAGGTTCAGGTTCAGGCGGATTGAAGGTGAATTTGTAGTCAGGATAGAGAAGGCAGTAGGGTTGGGATTTTCTGGTAGGTAATGGATGAGATATAGAAGGTGGAGGTGCGGTGGTTGAGGAGGAGGGGATATCTGAGAGAACGATTGATGAGGTTGGAGTGTCAGATGGGATGGATTGAGGAGAGGGTGGAGTATTTGTAAAGGGAATTGGTGAGGGGAAATTATCAGAAGGAGTTGGTGGAAGAATGCTCAACGGTGTGGGGTTTAGAATGGGAGAGGAGAAGGATGATGGAGAAGGATTTTGTAAAGTGAAGTTTACTTTTGGTCCAGAAGGAGGTGATTGGGGAGAAGGTTTAGGGACAGAAGGAGGTGGAGTATAAACCTGCCTTGAAGATCTGGTTCTGTGTAGGGAGTCTCTGATCCTCTTATTTCTGTATTCAGAAGATCCCACCTTGTCAGGATCATAGGTGACCCTTAACTTCTTGGCTCTTTCAGCCTCATCTTCTTCAGCCTTTCTTTTTAACCTCGCCTGTCGTTCCTTCTTATCCTTCTTCAGAATATCCTCTTTAGACGGAAGTACTCTGCCACGGATCCAAGCAGGATCAACATCTGATTGCTTCCTCACGCAATCTTCCAAGTAAAACTTGACAACTTGATCAAGTTCTTTATGAAACAGAGAGATGAACCCTTTAACAGCAATTCTTCTAGACAGAATGTCAGGAAAGCTTGTGCACATAACAGGTACATTCTTAATGACTTCCAGTCCGAACAGATCAACACCATTGAAGATGGGACCTTGAGTTACTCCAAGAAAATGCGAGGCATTACTATTTCTGATGGAGTCCACCACTTTGCTTTCAATCAGAATGTCTGAAATCATCCTTCCGAAAGGAATGGTTGTTCTTGGAATATGAGGGTACTTCGCCCTTTCATCTTCTCTTGACTCAAAGATAGAGGTTTTCAGATTCTCAAATAGAATATGAGAGATGTTGATCTCTATCTTTTTGCCAATGCAGAAAAGAGTATACTTGTGAGTCGGACTGATGTAGGAGGAGCAGCGCATCTTTTTTCTATGGTGAAGAGAACCCAGAATAATCTCAGCCCATACTTTATAAAAAGGCTTTAAGTTGCCCGTAAAAGCAGAGTCAGTTCCAACAACCGTAGAGATTTGTTTTTCAACTAAAGTCCAGTCAACAGTATGGGGTTGAAACTCAGACCAACCTTCTTTATCATCAAGATTGTACAGCTTTCTGATGAGTTTCTCAGTGATAGTCACTTCATGCCCTAGCACGAATGAGATGATGGCAGTTGGGGTAACTGTTGCATGTACCCAAAACTCCTTTACAAGTTCAGGATAAATTGGACCAACCAATCTATCAAGATATTTAGACCATCCTTGCTCAAAGATTCTTGCATCACACTGAAAGCCATTTGCCTTAAGGTTGTTGACGTCCACAGCCGATTCACATAGAACTTCCAGTTCTTTCGTGGGTATTAAGCATGTTTTCAACGGAGCATCATTTTTGCTTAAACGGTTCTGTGTGGAAGTGATACTATCTTTAGAGATTGATGAACGAGAAGATGGATTCATTATGATAATGCTTTGAGATCAAATCAAGAACTAGGGTTTGAAGAGAGATGCAACGAGGTGAATGCACAAAAGAGAGAGAAAGAGAGAAAAAATGGGAATGAAGATGAAGCGGGTTATTCAAAAGATTTTAAAAAAAAAAATCATTATGCATTTAATGAGAAATGACATTAGGAGAGAGAACGCAGTAAATGAAATGATTTAATACAGTTACCTAGGTCGGCGTCTTTTCAACTGCACGCTTTGTACTAACCGTACAGATACGTGTTCATCATCAGATAATAGATGACAGCTGTAAATATCAGAGAGATTTTATGCCTTCAGATTTTGATCACTGCTTCTGAGTTGATCAGGTTTCTCTTCTGGAAATACTCCTTCTGAAGTGTGCTGATATAAGTCTGAATGATCTTCTGATCCATTACTTCTGATGTACACAGCTTCTGGAGGTTCACTTCTTTGTTCTGCAGCTTCTGATAAGACACAACTGTATCTGCAGAAATTCTTAAGCTCTTTGTTTCATTAGAAACAAGTTTATCATCAAAACAGATGTTTATTGATTTGTCCACAATCAATGTTTCAATGTTGTATATTCTGTAGCATTTAGAGCATTCAGAATAAACAAGAAAGAAACATCAAAGCCTTAGAGGCAAACATCATAGATGGTTCCAAGACTAATAAGCTTCTTTTCAGAATTCCTACAAACATAGTTTCTTCAACAGATTTAAGAACCAGAACTTGGAAGACAATCTTTCTTCCCTTCAAGTGTTGAGAGCAACTTGAGTCCAGGTGTCATGTCATGTTGAATGTTGTCTTCTTTGTTATCAAGAGAATCTGCAAAAGAAATAATCTTTTTCTTTGGTACCCACATCTTCTTGGGTCCTTTCTTGTTAGATTTTCTCAAGTTCTGATTGAACTTGGGTTTGACATTATAAGCAATAGGAGGAACAGCATTATAATTTTTAATATGAGTTTCATGATATTTCCTAGGTTGTGTCACATGCTTTTTAGTGTGTGTAATGTGAAAACTTTGTGCATGTGAAGTGTGCCTAATATCATGAGAGTGGCCATACTTGAACTGATCATACAATGGCTTGTATGTGAGTTTCATTTCATCAACAGGTTCAAGTTTGTATGGGGTTTCACCCTCATAACCAATGCCAACTCTTTTGTTTCCAGATACGGCATATATCATAGAAGCTAGCTGACTTCTGCCAATACTTCTAGATAAGAACTTCCTGAAACTTAAATCATATTCTTTCAGAATATGGTTTAGACTAGGAGTGGATTTTTCTGAATCAGAAGGAGATCCAACATTATTGGATAATTTTAAAAGTTTTTCTCTTAATTCAGAATTTTCCAACTCAAGCTTCTTTGTTTCAAATTCAAATTGCTTTTTCAGCTTTTTGTATTTGAGACTAATTTGAGACTTGAGTTCCAGAAGTTCAGTTAGACCGGAAACCAACTCATCTCTAGTAAGTTCAGAAAATACCTCTTCAGAATCTGATTCTGATGTAGATTCTGATCCGTCATCTTCTGTCGCCATCAGCGCACAGTTGGCCTGCTCATCTTCTGAATCATCTTCTGACTCATCCCAGGTTGCCATAAGACCTTTCTTCTTATGAAACTTTTTCTTGGGACTTTCCTTCTGAAGATTTGGACATTCATTCTTGTAGTGTCCAGGCTCATTGCATTCATAGCACATGACCTTCTTCTTGTCAAATCTTCTTTCATCAGAAGATTCTCCGCGTTCAAATTTCCTTGAACTTCTGAAGCCTCTGAACTTCCTTTGCTTGGTCTTCCAGAGTTGATTTAGCCTTCTGGAAATCATGGACAGTTCATCTTCTTCTTCAGATTCTGATTCTTCAGGATCTTCTTCTCTAGCCTGAAAAGCGTTAGTGCATTTCTTGATATTAGATTTTAATGCAATAGACTTACCTTTCTTTTGAGGCTCATTTGCGTCCAGCTCTATTTCATGACTTCTCAAGGCGCTGATAAGCTCTTCCAGAGAAACTTCATTCAGATTCTTTGCAATCTTGAATGCAGTCACCATCGGACCCCATCTTCTGGGTAAGCTTCTGATGATCTTCTTAACATGATCCGCCTTGGTGTATCCCTTGTCAAGTACTCTCAATCCAGCAGTCAGAGTTTGAAATCTTGAAAACATCTTTTCAATGTCTTCATCATCCTCCATCTTGAAGGCTTCATACTTCTGGATTAAGGCTAGAGCTTTTGTCTCCTTGACTTGAGCATTTCCTTCATGAGTCATTTTCAAGGACTCATATATGTCATAGGCCGTTTCCCTGTTAGATATCTTCTCATACTCAGCATGAGAGATAGCATTCAGCAAAACAGTTCTACATTTATGATGATTCCTGAAAAGCTTCTTCTGATCATCATTCATTTCTTGCCTTGACAGCTTCACGCCTCTGGCATTCACAGGATGTTTGTAACCATCCATCAGAAGATCCCATAGATCACCATCTAGACCCAGAAAGTAACTTTCCAGTTTATCTTTCCAGTATTCAAAGTTTTCACCATCAAATACCGGCGGTCTAGTATAACCATTGTTACCGTTGTATTGCTCAGCAGAGCCAGATGTAGATGTAGTCTTTTCACTTTCATCAACCATCTTTTAAATGAAGCGTTTTTCTCTTCCTGAATCTTTTCTAAACACGGTTAAGTGCTTGCACCTTAGAACCGGCGCTCTGATGCCAATTGAAGGATAGAAAAACACTTAGAAAGGGGGGGATTGAATAAGTGTGACTTTAAATCTTGGACGATAAAAATAAATTGCACAATTATTTTTATCCTGGTTCGCTGTTAACGAAGCTACTCCAGTCCACCCCCGCAGAGATGATTTACCTCAACTGAGGATTTAATCCACTAATCGCACGGATTACAATGGTTTTCCACTTAGCCGCAACTAAGTCTTCCAGAGTCTTCTGATCACAACTTGATCACTCCAGGAACAACTGCTTAGTTCACTCCTAAGACTTTTCTAGAGTCTACTGATCAACACGATCACTCTAGGCTTAGTTCACTCCTAAGACTTTCTCTAGAGTCTACTGATCAACACGATCACTCTAGGCTTAGTTCACTCCTAAGACTTTCTGCTCAGCCAACTGCTAAGACTTCCTAGAGTATACTGATCAACCGATCACTCTAGTTCCTTACAACTTAATGTAATCAATTCAAGAGTTTACAAATGCTTCTTACAAGCGATAATCACAACTGTGATATTTCTCTTAACGTTTAAGCTTAATCTCACTAAGATATTACAAAAGCAATGTAGTGAGCTTTGATGAAGATGAAGATTCTGAGTTTAGATTTGAACAGCGTTTCAGCAAGTTAATTTGAATTGTCTTTGTTCAGGATCGTTAACCTTGCTTCTCATCAGAACTTCATATTTATAGGCGTTGAGAAGATGACCGTTGAATGCATTTAATGCTTTGCGTGTTCCGTACAGCTTTGCATTTAATGTTATACGCTTTTGTCAACTACCTCGAGCCTTGTTCACGCTGTGTCTACTGACGTAGCCTTTAGTAGCTTTAACGTTCCTTTTGTCAGTCAGCGTAGTCTGCCACGTGTACTTCCTTCTGATCTGATGTTTGTGAATACGACGTTTGAATATCATCAGAGTCAAACAGCTTGGTGCACAGCATCTTCTGATCTTCTGACCTTGAAGTGCTTCTGAGCGTGATACCATCTTCTGATCTTCAGTGCTTCTGATCTCATGTTCTTCTGATGCTTTCATAGACCCATGTTCTGATTCTGCTTCGACCATCTTCTGATGTCTTGCCAGACCATGTTCTGATGTTGCATGCTGAACCATTTGAGACACAACTTCTGAGCGCTGAATTATGCGTACTCTTTATATATTTCCTGAAAAGGAAATTGCATTGGATTAGAGTACCATATTATCTTTAAGCAAAATTCATAATATTGTTATCATCAAAACTAAGATAATTGATAAGAACAAATCTTGTTCTAACAGTCTTCAGCCTTGATCTTCCTCGAACCTTCGATTGATCCTGATGAATTAAATGAAAAATGATAACGGTGAGTGTAGGAGGGATTCATTGACATTTGAAAGTAAACCCTAAATTAATCTATAAGGCAAAATTAATATTTAAATAAAAAGGGAGATTAAAACTTAGCTTTTGGATTGGCATGGCGTGTAGTCGGAAAACCTGATAGTAACCCTGAATCTACAAACAGAACAAAAAGAAAAGAGCAGATTCTGAGTGTACGCACGATCCTCGTAAACCCTGATTAGGGCACAAGTTAGCCATAATTAATAGAATAAAACAAATTAATCGTTGGTTTTCAGCCCAATTAATTAAATCAGTGAAAATCAGGTTTCGAGCAAATTACCTAAACCTAAGATATATTTTAATCAATTAATATAATATTTTTATAATTAATTAAATGATTTAAATTAATTTTAACAATTAAAAATAAAATAAAATCATTTAAAATGAATAAACATTTTTATTCTTAATATTTTTTATGAAGGAAAAAAAAATTATTTTAGAAAAATGTTTAATTAAAAGGTTTTTAGAAAGAAACTATATAAAATAAAACAAATACATAATATATAGCAAAATAGATATAAATAAAAAAAAATTGAAGGGACTTAGCTGTGGATCCGGTGTGGCGCGGCTCGAGGGTCCATGATAATCCTGCAAGCTGGTGGGTGTTAGATTCATCAATACGTACATCTGATAGTAGATGGAGAGGTTGCACCATAGCATACGTGAGACTGTATGCACGCGATCAGCATGCAAGGTTTGTCACAGAATAATCAAAATAAACGTTGGGAGTTGGATTCGAACTCCCTCCCTTGCGTATACGCACTCAGGACACGCTCCCTCCACTGGGACATCTTATCTCCGCTGTTAAAATTAACACCATAATTTATATTATAATAAAACGCTTTCAAGAAACAAATTCAAAACAAACCGCCAACTACTGTTCATCTTCCCCAGTGGCTCTGCGCGTTTTACCCACGGTTTCACCATGTTTTGGCCACAGTTTTTTCATAACTAATTCCTGCAATCAACAATGTCATCACACAAGCCAAATAAATCGCAATTAGGGGTTCTAATCCGTCCAACATCACCTCCTGATCACACAAATATCATTGATTTGGGATAATTATGTCCTTAAATACAAACCCCAATTCGAAGCTTACAAAACCTAAACATGGTGGATCCCATAATCTGCAATCAAAATCAAATTAAACGGCACAGATAGTTTTCAAACAAAATTCTAAACAC
Source organism: Vicia villosa (assembly GCF_029867415.1). NCBI lineage: Eukaryota > Viridiplantae > Streptophyta > Magnoliopsida > Fabales > Fabaceae > Vicia > Vicia villosa. Next base: position 178,895,565 of record NC_081182.1, on the reverse strand, counting down.
AAACGCGGATTCACACATGATTTATGATGCGTATTTGATCCGAATCGAAAACTAAAAAAGGTGATGCAAACCGTAAGGCACATGGGGGTGGTTCTGACGGCTTTGATCGTGAATGACGCTAGGAACAGCTTCAGTGAATTATCAGGAATGTATTCAGATCCACAAATCCCTTTGAATTAGCCTCTATATCTGAATTTGATCCATCACTTTTTTCTTGAATTTTCAAGCGTCACACGGTGGTTTTGGCTGCACCCTCTGCGAATTTCCGTCCCCTTCTTTGCCTTCAGGTCTGGAATTTATAATGGCACCATTTAGGTCAGGAAGATTTGAGTGAATCCTTGTGATTGAATCTTTTGGAGATTTGATTTGGAAAAGATTTCTATTTGCCATTTTGAACCCAAATATGTACCAATCACTCTTTGATTCTCAGGTCTGACTTTTTTTGATTGATTATTGATTAGGAAAACAAATCCACGTATCACCTCCACATTTGATATTTTACTTGATTTGTTTTGACTTATTTTAAATAAAAATCAAAATAAATAGAACCAAGATCAAAATTATGCACAAATGGGCTTGGAGGTCTCTTGCTATTCAAATTCATGTTTACACCCCATCAATTAGGCCCATTTACTCAAACATTCAATATTGCTCCATTTTTATTTATTATTATTTTTTTCAAGATAGCCTAACTTGTGCCAACCATTCCTCACGCATTTCCCTCTAATAAACTTAGATATTTACCCGAGATTTGATCACAAAACAAACCAATATTGTATCTTTTATGTTTTTTCATTATTCGTTTATTTTATTTAAGAATTTAAATATATAAATTCCAAATAAAAATAAAATAATAATGATAAAAAAATAGAGGAATGGCTTCATGAGTCTTATAATGGGTCATGAACATGCTTGAGATGGAAACCTTTTGAATTAGAGCCTGAATTTTGTCATGGAGATAGTCTGAAATATCATAAACCATATGAGGTGCCCTGGAGCTCTTTATTCATTCACTTTCTTCAGAGAAATCAGCAACCTTAGTTATTTGAACCATTGTTTAGGAGGAGTGTCCTTGAGCATTGTGCCTTGACTTTGAATTTGAATTAAGAGAAATAGGATGGGCAAATTTTGGGGTATGACACATTCTCATTTCATCAACTCCATGATGAGATTACCATCACCCTAAATGATATGGCATGCCTACTTCATCTTCCTATCATGAGTACCCTCCTTTGTCACAGTAGGCTAACGAAGGCGGAAGCTCAGGAGCTGCTGACTGCTGAGCTGGGGGCTGATCCTGATGACGCCCTTGAGGAGGTGGAGAGGACACAAGGGGCCCACGTCAGGTTTAGATTCCTGCAGAGACAGTATGATACGGAGCTCACTGCGGCACAGCAGGTTGAGGGGGATGAGTTGGAGCAAGCTACACACAGAGAGCGGGCGCTGAGACGCTACTTCCTATATTTGATAGGCACTCAGCTCTTTGTGGACACGAGCTCGACGTACACAAACGTCGTCTATCTGACGTTCTTATCTAATATAGCACGTATCCATGAGTACAATTGGGGAACGGCTGTACTGGCGTACAATTATCATAGACTTGGAGAGGGATGCATGTGGAAGGCAATGACAGTTGTCGGAAGCTGTACTCTTTTGCTGGTAACAATCTTACACTTTTCTATTTTTTTGTAGTTTATTTATTGTACTTGAAAATAGCTGTATTTTTCTCAGGGTTGGATACTACAACACTTCCCAGACATTATTGGCTGGGGAGAGGTAGAGGAGTACACATAGGTCATGCCATGTGCCACTGCTTTCACCCCCTAGAGGGAACAATGTGCCAGATCCCTACAGGCGCTCTCTTGACGGCATGGCCGCTGAGGACATCAGGTACTGCTGCTATGATGAGCACCGGGAGGCGGTTCCGTTTGACGAGATATGTCTATATTCTGGATGGTTGGACGCCAGCTCGACCATTGTTGTACGCTACCTTCTAGAGCGCGTCATGCGTCAGTTTGGATATAAGCAGACAGTACCTCGCGATCCTCATGTTCAGCTCCCATCGCCATGACCCGCAGGCAGTTAGATGAGATATTTGCAGACTGGGAGCATCACATGGTCCCTGAGGAGGCACGGGCAACGCTAGCAGAGCACGACTAGAGCTTTGTCGAGGGGTACATCACATGGTAGTATAGAGTCTCACATCCATACATGCTTCCAGCTGCAGAGGGAGGTCCTCCAGATCAGCACACGAGGAGATACTCTGTGCGCATCAGGCTTAGTTGGACCATACTGAGGATCTTCTTCCTCTGTGTCGTCAGATAGCTGACAGGGGCATCGAAGCCATTGCAGAGGGTTTATTCCCTGAGGGTACTGTTTCTAGGTGTGTGTTGGATGATATGATCAGGATGGCAGAGAGTGCATTTCTGTATCGTCAACATCGTGCCAGGATCCGTGGGACGCTTGATGCTAGGGGTAAGGCCAGCAGATCCCTTCGTGGATTCGGAGGGGATGGGCCTGATGGTACGCAGGAGGACGCCCGACATACTCAGTAGTTTTATTTGATGATGTATTTATATTTTATTTTTGTTTGTATTTCATGATGTACTCAACACTTTAACCGACATTATTTATATATTGTATTTTTATTGGTCTACATGCTGTTGTCTTTAAATTGCGTTACTGAATCTGAAAATGTGTGCCTTTAAACATGGATTTTCGTCATGAAAATGACATGAATTAAAAAAAACAAATTGTTCCGTAGATGCACTTACAGAACACTATATTTCACCTCCTTCCGTATATGCATCTACTGAAGTATTATAAAAATGAAAATAAGGTGAAATTAACTGTATTTTCTTTTATTTTATACGCTTTTGTAGATGCATCTACGGAAGGAATCTAATTTTTTTTTAAATGGGGTGCTTCCGGATATGCATCTACGGAAGCAGGGGTAAAAATGAAAATTTGTGTGGTGTGTAAGATACCTATGGAGTGAGTTGAGGAACTTTCAAAACTACAAGAATCAAACGTGCATTTATATATATATATATATATATATATATATATATATATATATATATATATATATATATATATATATATATATATATATATATATATCATTTTCTCTCTCTATTTTGCACTCAATTAATATATGCAGCTATGCAGCTATTTGGCATTTAACTTCAATTTGGTGCGCGTGTAAAAATACTTTAACGTTGCTCATTGCCATTCTATTCATTCTCATTTTTTGACAAAAACATTTTTGTAATTATATTAATGCATATTTTTTAGAGAAAATGGTTGATGCAGTGACACTGTAAATAAGTTTTACACTGTCAACCAATCACAACCATGAATCAGGATAAATCAGACTTTAATTTTTAAAAAATTTATATGACATGGCAAAACGATTTGTTTCTATTGGTTGACAGTGTAAAACTTTTTTACACTGTCAGTGCACTACCTTTAACCTCTATTTTTTATAACATTCATTTATAATGAAAAAAAAATTTGTAATTTATTTTCTTGAAATTCAGTCAAGGAAATTGTTTTCAATTTTTTTACTGGAACTTTGTAGTGTATGATAAAAGAAAAATAATAAAAAGAAAATACCCTTACTTTTCTTTTTCCAAATTACAATTCAAAAAAAAATGTTTTCAATTTTTTTTTACAGAAACAACTTATAAAATTTTCTTTAACTCTTTATTTTTGAGGAATTAGAATTTTTTTTAATTTATATGTGTCATTTTTGTCATTTTTAAATTATACCATGCTCAATAGCTGCATATATTAATTGAAGTTAAAAATAGAGAGAGAAAATATGTTTTTGATATGAAAATAATTGAAAAAGAAATTAAATAATTAAGAGAGAAGAGTTTTTAGTGTTAAATTGAGAAGGTGGATCATGCTGATATACAACTTCATACAAATGAGTGAGTCTGTTCTAGAATTCATAACTCATCACATTGCCTTGTTAATTATAAAGACTCCCTTTTTATATCTATCAACACCAACGAATCAAAGTGTTGTATTTTATTAGTCACTTTCCTTGTCTTTAAGTCTCATTCATTCAAAAACATTATCTCATAACCAAAAGCTGTATGACTAAATTTTCCCTAAAAGATTAAATATGTTTTTATTTTCTACTAAATTTTGAAATTTAGTTTATATTAAAGTTAAATTTAAATATTATCGTCTATGTTAATGCAAGTTGTAATATTAAACTACTTTTCATTTTTTTTCTTCTATGAAAAGAGGGTTATTTTAATCATCAAACTAATTCCTATAACACACAATTTTTTTTTTGAAAGATTTAAACTTAAAAGGTCATGGTTTTGTTGAGACTGAAAATATAAACAGTCTATTTATAGTTTTAAAAATATTAATTTAATATAATTTAAAAATAAATTTTATTAAAACTAACTAAAATAAATAAAAATCATTTCAAATTCATTTGCTATAAATTAAAATATTAATTTTAATATTTAATAACTCTAGATATTCATTGTTAATATTTAATAAACTATTTATTTTTATTGAGGCGACATTGTTGATTGGGAGAAAAAATTCAAAAAAAAAAAATTATGAATCAATATTTTTATTTATATTATAAATAATTATATTACAAAATAAAAAATAAATTCAATTAAATTTTTTAAAAATAAATTTAACTTTGCATTTTTAATTTTAAATAGAAATACATGTCTAAAGGCAATGTATTTGTGGCTTACTTTCAGTTTAGAGGTGTAACTAATTGCTTTATAAAAATTAAGTTTGTTTGTTGTATACAAAACGAAGTGGGACATACTCAAGCAAGCATCCACACTCAACAAAACATATGAACACCAACAATAACATAACCAGTTTATTCTCATTCTCTCTGCTTCATTGTTTATGCATGTATTGCATAAACAACATGTAATTATGAGTTATTGTCTCATTGATAATTCATAGCATTGTTACTTCTTCAGCCGGTAATACACAAAGTGTTAGCCCAATAGTATTCCACTTGATTTAGTTATACATTCAAGTTGCTCTAAAAGTATCTTAATCTAAATATTCATAATTTTTATTTGTCTGTTCTTTTTTCAAGTCAATGACTCTAGCATAATCTTACTTTAGATCTATAATTTTATCTAAATCGATTGTCGGACTCTTTTGTCTGCATTTTGATCTGCATTTTGTGATATCAATGTCTGAGAGTCTGGAAATTCTTTTGGTCCACGCCTTGTCAAATCAATGATTTTTTTAGAGTCTTGAAATTCTTTTGCTCCACACTTTGTCAAATCAATGATTTTTTTCAGAGTCTGGAAATTCTTTTGCTGTGCACTTTGTCAAATCAATAAGTTTTTAGTTTCTTTAAGCTCTTTGGCATAAAACATGACATAGGGCTTAGAGTTCATCACTTCTTCAATCGATACCAGAGAAACCTTAAAAAAAGAATTGTTTAGTAGACTATATAGTTAAATGTCAATTGACTCTAATGTTGTGGACTTACTTGATGATCGTCGAATAAAAACCACCCATCCTTATCACACTGTATATATGCCATGTAGTGACCACTTTTCTAACTCATGTCTCCTATGCTCCATAATCGCATAGATTTTGTAGGTGGACTTTATCTGAAAAGTTTATGTAGCCTGGATTAAAACATCGGGACTCACCATGATTAGAATATCACAACTTTTATAAGTAAAACAAAAATGTAAAGGAACTCACTTGTGGGCTGACGTGTAATGGCTTATATCAAATCTGGTGAAGAAGTTAACTAAGTCATTCAACTTGACAATCACTTTCGAATCTTAGCAGCTGTAAAACCATAACATCCGGAGAGAGAGTAATCTTACTTTAGAACACTCTGAATCAAGATGTTCCATTCTGAGTATGTCAAACGAGACTGAGTTTCCCCGCCACCTTCATTAATTACGAGCTCTTCTCTTTCGTCCCTCCCTTCTGGGACCAGGAGTTTGCTTACTGCGTTTCTTTCTTGCTCGTTTCATCAAAGCACGATTTTGTTGATTTGTTTTCTTTTTCGGAACCTTCTTGGGATCAGAGGTGGGTTTTTTATGGATACCATGGCAGGGAGCAAATGGACAACAAGAAAAAGAAACAAACTTTTCAATTTGGGAGTAATGATTAAAGTTCAAAAATTTGAATTCTAGTTAGTGGTTAAATACGTCCTTTGAATGATTTTTCATATTTAGTTTTTAAAATCAGTTTAATAAATCACTTTTAAAAAGTATTTTTAAGAACAAAATTTTAAAAAGAGATTGTGTTTAGTGATAGTTTTTAAAAACAATTTTAATAAACGAAAAAATAAAAAATCAAACAAATTTTAATGTGTTTGACCAATCATATGTGTTTGATTACATGACTGAGTCAATAGCCAACTCGAACCAATTACCCCTCAGGTTCTAAGTTAGTACGGTTCAGTCGTTTGGTTTAAGCCAGATTTCAAAACTTACCTGAAGTGGACTAGTTGGGAAGCCATTAGGAACAAAACATTCAATGGTGAAAAAAGGTTTGATATCGACAATTTGTGGCATTTTCTTGTATTGTTTGAGACTTTTTATAGTTGGAAATGGAAAATAAAAAATGAAAACTCGTTCCCCAGTTTTCACCGGTTTTATTACATGACTGAGTCAATAGCCAACTCAAACCAATTACCCCTCAGATTCCAAGTTAGTACGAACCAGTCGTTTGCTTCAAACCAGTTTTCAAAAGATTACCAATAGTTGGGAAGCCATTAGAAACAAAACATTTAATGGTGAGAGATGGTTTGAAATCGATAATTTGTGGCATTTTCTAGTATTGTTTGAGAATTTTAAAGTAGGAAATGGAAAACAAATAAATGAGTTAGTAGAAGTGGTGAAACCATACCTAGCTTTTGATTTATATGATAACACTCACAATTCTCTATTCATATAAAGGTCTTTTATGTGAGGCAAAGGCTATAGATTTCAGCCCCGGTGTTATTAACCATCATTAAGCTTAGGTGCCCCAACTAAGTGTGTCATGCATTGAAGAAGAATGTTGATAAAAATTGAAGGCAATGAATAATGGGATTTTATTTTGGTAGAAATAGATAGGAAGTAGTATTTTGGATCATAAAATCACTTAAGAACCCACCCCATTAAGCTCATTATCTCTCACCTCAAACGATATCAAAAGGTTTGGGCATTATTTTTCATCTTCAACATTGAGAGTTCTTCCAACTATTCTGACTACAACCTGGATATAGTGTTTGAATCTCTTGGATATTATGAGGTGGAGTTAATGTTAAAAGGTTGATAATATATAACATTAACTCTCTTGAAAACTCAACTACCAAGGTATTAAATGTTGCGTTTGCAAAAAGAAGAAGGTAGCTCTCGAAGTCAGCCACATTATGACAAATTCTAAGATGGTCATCAACAAGGCTTCCATGACCTAGAGGGATTACTAATCCATTAAGGAGTGCAATGACTCCAAGATTCCTAACCCATGGGATATGATCAACAGATTCATGCACCAGCTTACTCAATGTACCACAATTATGATTTTAACACGATGAATTAAGTAGAAGACATCTCTGTGGAAGCTTATCAGGATCTTTTGATCCTTAGTTTGCAACGAGGATCATGTTGGAAGTAAAGATAGTAAGTGTAGTTTTTATCGTCTCCATTAGACCTGGTTGTGTTTTGAAGACCATTCAATGTTTATATTACTTTAAGCTTGATTTATCATATGGTTTATTGTTTGTGAATACTAAAATTTAAAATAACATAACATAAAATTGAATTCTCGGTATTTAATAGTGATGAAACTTATTAGGGTTAGATTTTAATAACATGTAAAATTCTTTACTAGTAATATGCAATTCTAATCAGATATTAATATTACTGCCCGAAGCTCTTATCACAACTCATGTATGAGTCAACGACATGAAATCAGTCGTATTGCATAATAGACAATCTCTCAGCACATTGATCAATACGTCAGCATTAAGTTTCAACCTTTGAAATGAATATTGAACCTAAATCTACGTCTATACTTTATTATATCTAAAAGATGTAATCATTGTATCTATTGATATCAATATCTTTCAAATATCATGTCATACTAAGAAAATTAGATAGTTAATCTAAAACAAGCATTAAGAATGAAGCATCCATCAATATTAAAAGAAATGAATTATTTAACAGAACTCAGTTTTGAAAAATCACCCCTGTAAAAAAAAATTATTGTTTGGGTGTTAAATGTCAAAATTAAAAGATATGCCAACGACAAAAACCAAGATACATGCCTTGCGGTAAGGGGTTCTCTATGCTTGCTTTGGTTCCTAGGTTCAACATCCCATGAGACCAATTTTTTAAGCTTTGAAATTTAACCATTAACACCAAAATGATTAAATAATATTATAAAATACCACTTGGAATTTAAATAAATAAAAAATTTCAAAACTCATCTAAATATCAAGAGTCAAATATAAACCACTTTTGAGATGGTTCATACTAGAGCGACCCTTTAATTTCATAAAAGTTGGCATGCAATTCCATATAAATTTGTAACTTCTATGGAGAGGATTCGACCATCTTTTGGAAACAAACGTACGAAACTTTGTATCTTCTTATCTTCAAAAAATATGAACTTTTTAAGATTCTTCAAACCAATTCTTTAGTCTATAGAAAACCATATGTAACCATAGAAATTTACAAACTAATAGCATTATTTTTTGTAAATTATTTTTGCGGAAGGGATGAACTGAGAAACTCCTCAGCTATAGCTGGTTCCCTTGGAATAAAATATGCAGAAAACAAATATATTTACACTGCTATTCTAATCAACATTACAAATATAGTGAACAACATAGCCCCAAGACAGAATACCAATTAAAGTGTGCCTCAAGGTCTTCTTGATGTGTCCAAAACTTCAAAATTTTAGTTTGTATAGGCAAGAATATAAGGAGGGATAAAACAAATGAGTCGTCTCGCTTGTGCTGCAGCCGAAGCAATGTTCCTTCCAATTCCAATTGCAAGATCCTGAATCATAGAGGAATTTACATATGAATCAAAAAGTGAATGACTAACTTGGAACAAATTCATGCAATATATTTAAGGTCAAGGCTACACAAAATGAAAATCAGACTTGCGAAGTTTCAATCATCATCACTGTCAGACATAACAGTCATTCGCCGATTGGTTGATGGTTTTCTAGGAGGAGATTTTTCATCAGATTCAAACCCCTTCCTTTTGACCTTACCCTTTAAATCTAGACTCTTATGCTTCATTTCCTGCAAGTAACCATCGAATTAGTATTGAATTTGAACAAAATGGAAATGCTGAGTAATATTCATGCATTAAATTGAGTTATGGCCGAAAGGTGGTCCTTCGTCACTCTACCAAAAATAAACAAAACAAATACCTCTCCTATTCTATATAACCATACTCCCACGTGAATATTACCGTATCAATAACATAAAGTGATTTTGCTAAGGGAGTAATTCACTTAGAGGATAAAGTAATCTTAACGATAGATGAATAAATCAGCCGTCGATAATAGGTAATGTTTAACAAATTATGGATATGTTTAACATATCAACCATTGATTTTCTCATCGTCGGTTGAGATATCTTTTGAAAATAAAAATATATATATAATATCTTGTTACTATCAGAAGTTATCTCATAGGGCCAGTTTTCCATCATACTCTTAAAACTATTAGACTTGATGACCCAACTCAAACCAGCCCGAATATTGGGTTGGTGGGTTAATCACCCATTTTCAAATCCAAAACGGTCAAATTTATTTGGTTTGGATACGAGTTTTCCCACCCAAACAAAACCAACCCATGGTCACCCTACTTCCGAAGTTCCCGACATGAATCATGGCACATAAGGATCCCAATATATGTACAAAAATCTTTATCTCGCACTGTAACAACTGACAAGAAAACTGCAAGTCCTGTGCAAAAAATTGAGTCATGGTACGGTTCGGAATTTCAAAACGGTATACCAAACCAATAATTTTGGTTCAGTTCGGCTCTTAGTAAATTGAAACAGTTCAGTTCAATTCGAGTTAATTTTTACTAGGGTTTGGTTCGGTTAGGTTCAATTTTTCTTATGAACCATACCATGAACAGCCCTACTTCCAACTCATCCTCAAAGTGACGTTTACGACGAGAATTATAATAATCTGCTTCATCGTCCTGAAGAAATGGAGCATCAATAAATAATGGAACTGACACACTTTAAGTAGGAAGATACGCTTAGAGAATATTTCAGCAACTATATAACACCTAAAAGACAGCACTGTCTCCAGGAACAATTCAAAATTATACCTCGTCCAAAGCATCCTCTAAATACCCAGGAGAAAGTTGGCGCCTCTTCTCAGTTGGAACCAGTGGCGAAGCTAGAAAAATTATAAAGTCTGGGCAAGTTTTCACTGGCTCCGCTACTGATTTCATAATTTTCGACCAAGACGGTATTTGATATATGCCCTCTTTGTTTCCTAATATGGTGCATTTTGAATTAAATGAGCCTTATCTAATGTTATATCTGCAGCTTCACAAGGTATGGTTCAGCTGAGAATGATCTTTGTAGGGAGGGAGTAGGAACACGGTTATTCTTCGACAGAAGGAAAGTTCTGCACTCCAGAATTGACATTCTCATAAAGAGGTACAAAACAATCTACATATTTTACTGCATTCTTCTAGCACTAAAAACCTTCATGGGCTTGAAACATATCTCACACACACCATAAAAATCATGCTGAACATCTAGTCATTTACATCAAGGCAAGAATTAATGTGATGTTCTAATGAATTAATGTGATGTTCTAATGCCTACTGTTTGTAATTGCCAACTTTTTAAGCAAAACTATGTTTGGTAGGCCGATAATGAAACATTTATTCAATTAACTTGAATCACTATCCACTATTAATCTTAAAGAATTATAAATTACAACAATTATAACTACATGTTACTAAGATAAATAGCAATAGCACTCCATAAGCAAATTCACATAACCTTCAAAAATCAACAAAAAAAAGCAACATCCATCAAGTGTGGCAATTCAAGAATTCAATACCAAAAGCACCATCCCAAATCAAGGTTCAATTATCAAAAATACAGCAAAGCAAAAACAAAATAAAAGAAGAAGAACCTTGGTTCAAAACTTTTATCAAACACTTGGTGGGCATATATAGCGCGAAACGACAAATTCAGCACCAATTCTCCATCAATTCGTCCAAGGCAAAGAACCTCTGATTGAAGCTATAAAATCTTTCATTGAATTTGCTTTTCATCCAGCCCTAGTTAAAAAGAGACAATTTTTAGATTGTTAAGCTAAAAATCTTTCTGAGTAATACACAAAGAAGACTCTTACACAATTTACACCACTCTTGCTTTAGTCATTGTGATCAGATAATTTCAAAGAAGATGCTTAAACATTTTACGCCAATCTTTGCTTTCGATGGAAATAGCTCGGCAACAAAGAATCTTTGAAAGTTCATGAAATTGGTAGGAAAAAGACGAGCATGACTTACTTAACAGCTATTGGCAACTGCTTCAAGACAGACGATAAAGGAATAGGTTGGGCGGAGCCTGGGCAGCTGCCCTACCTGGCCGGGTTTGGGTGACTTTGACATTTTGTAACTTTGATAACTTTTCTTCTATCTTTCACTAAATCAATCTTTCTCTCTCAATAAATAAGATATTTTAATCTTCCATTCTTTATAATCGCCTAAAGTCACAAAGTCACGGTAACAGTAAAGTTACTTAATCCCTGCCCAATTACGTTAGCCCTGATAGGCTGACTTTCAGCCTGGAAATGATATGATTGATTATACCTTTTCCTTTTCCTCTTTTTCCCTCTCAGGATCAATGTCTATAGCACAGTTTTTAACCTTATATACCTTCCTTTGCCTTGAGTCAACAACCGATGAGAATTCAAGGACAAGGAAGATGGCATAAATTTCACTTTCTTCAATAACCTTCCTTGTGATTGCTGGATTCCCTGTAAGCAAGTACACATAGTCTGATAAGGGGAAATAGTAAATCATTGAGCATGTCATGAGAATAATGAAATTCACCTTTCCATGTCTTAGAAAAAGATGTGATTAATCATGCTGGGCATCCTGCTCTGATATGTCAAGAACTTCATTCCCGATTAATAACTGAAGATTGCCATCAGACCACCTTACAAAACGAGCATTGCTTTCACATGACCGTGAACAATATTTTTTACTACAAAATAAATTATGTAGCGCAGCTGAAACTAAGATGCCCTAAAAGGTTGAAAAACATTTAACAATAAATCAGAATACAAGAACTCATTTTACCAACACTCTTAATTGAAAACAGTAATGCAAAAAGAATACATATTGCACATTCAACATGTAAATTTTCTGCATCATATCAACAGTAATACACATTAAATGCCATTTCATAATTAGGCTATTTGATGCCTCAAACAATAAGTCAAACCATTAACAAAGATCTAAAGTTAAACGCACTATCTATAAAAATGATTCATGAGAAAATATTATATTACCAAAACCAAATCAAACCGAATCATAGTAAAAGGTCACCTGAATCGAACCGTTTCAAATTACCTAGAACCAAACCAAACCACTTGTTGGTTTGGTATATCTATTTGGAATTCCGAACCGTACAAAACTGTTAGAAGACAGTTTTTTCCAAACCGAACCATTTGTTAAAGAAGCAAACCATTATACCTTTTGTTAGTACAAAATTTTAAACTTGTTTTTAGCATTTTTCATTTTCAATTCCAGTTCGGTTTATTTGCCATCTGCTTTAAGGTTCTAGAAGTGTTAGTTCAACACAGATTCGGTTCACTAACCAAACATAATGGTTCGATTATTTTAACTTTAGTTCGGTTCTTGGTTCAGCGTTTTTTTTAACATTCCTAGGTTCAAATGTAGAAATGGTCCAAGATAGAATACAATGGCGCCGTATAATCCATATAGCTAACCCCAAATAATTGTCAAAAGCTTTGATTCTTATTACATCTAAGATGTTAACAGTTACAATGGATGTAAAAGAAGAAAATAAAAAGTATGCACAAGAATTTCAGGATGTTCATCATCCCAATCCTCAAGAGTTAATTGAAAATGGGTGATCGTATTAGCATGCAAAAAAACTAAAATAGTATACAATACTCACAGAAAGAATATTAAAAAAAAACTAAAAATAGTATACAATTACTTACAGAAGTTGAGAATTTGTGACTTTTCTCCAACGTACAATATTGTTTTCCAAGCGTATGCGCTTCTTGTTTCCAAGTTCGTCAATTACAAAGGTGTCCTCTTCCTCGTATGTTTTAGTATCAAAAGGTTTTGGATCAACACCCATGATATTGGAAACTTTAATCAGGTCTATCTGCCACAAATATGAGCGACGGTCACATGAATGAATGTCATATGACAAATGTGTTCTATTTGTAGTTAGGTTCCAATAGAGTGATATCATATGCCAAAACCTATTCACCATACCCTTTTTATCAAAACTTGTTCAAGCTCAATTCTCATCATCTAGTTCACTTTCACCGACCACAACATCAGAAATTTATCAAAAAACCTCCCAAAACGATATGTTGATGTTCCTGTAAACACTTCAAAATACATTTTCTCTGATTTAAATGCCAACTTTTAACTAACAAAAAACTTAAGTATGCAAAAAGAAAAATAGAAACCAAATGTCTTAAGTATACAAGTCTCTCACGCAAGGCAGACCTTATTAGGAAGAGCTGGTGGTTTACGTAATAAAATCTCTAACTCCAAGGAGGAGCCAAGTGGCTTATCTTTAGTTTCCATTTCAATGTTTTGCTCCTCTAATTCATATTGATGATCTTCATCAACAAGTATATCCTCTGGTCTCACGTCTCAGGCTCTTTCCATAAGTCCCTTCTTCATCCGCAGGATATCTCTACAACAGGAAACCAATTAAATGATTAATTCTTAAAATTTGAAAAAGTATAAATAAAATATATGGCATTATTGACACCTACATTTAAATCTTGTTCATTGTCTGCATACCCCATATCCTCCTTTTCGTCATCAAATACATCACGAATTTCCAGGGCAGAATGCAATTCATGAGTTTTATATATGTCTATGGGTGACCTGCTATATTTTTTTATTTTAAAAAAGGACAAATTATCAGTCTATGTGTAGTGCAACATAAAAAAATGTGCATGCTAAATCTTGGATCATCGGTAATTTTCTATGTTCTAATTGATCCTCTAATTTAAGACAAATTTTTAAAACATGCATATCAACACAAACAATATGAAACAGAACAGCACAGCCAACCCGTCATGTAAATCATAGTCAAACATAGATATAATCATTACAAATTGTAAAATACTGAAATGAAATGCACCGACAAAATCAAAGGTTACAATGGTATTTAATTTCAATGACTAGGTACTGAATTCATGAAATTTTTTATGATGTGAATATATATAACACAGAACAGAAAGGAAATTCATCTTTCATTACAAAATTCAATGCAATAATTGACTGGCCATTTCGAGCAGCAAATTGACAAAATACACATGTTATATTTTCTGTATTTACACATTATAAAAATAATAATGTCATCAGATCTATCTTGATTGAAATCAAGCTAGACAGTTAATACCCGCGCGGCCGCGCCGTTGCTGGGCGGATTGTAACTTCCACGCAAAGTTATACCTTGTTGCAGGGGGTTTTCTGAGGGGCGACTCTCACGGCCGAGGATCGCGGCCAATCAGCAGAATATCAGAAACGGCTCCGTTTGGTGATGTTAAGTCTCAGGGCCTGGACGTGGCTACTCTCTGTGTCTGCGTCTGCAAGTCCCTGAAATTTGCATGTTCTGCACAAGTTTCCTTCTCTTTCTAATTCTCTGGGTGTGCAAGTTGTTTTTTTTCTTGATGGTGAGACCAAATAGCATACGGAAGCCAAACAGTGACTAGGATCAGAGAGTTAGCAAAAGAAGAGGAGAAAAGGAATATGGGGTATTTTGGCCCAAATTAGATCAATGCTGCTTTTTTATACTCTTTTACTTCACTGCTGCTAAGGATTACTCTAATACTCTTAATCTGAAGCTTGTGGGATTTGAAATTCAATGATAGAAAAAAAGTGCACAGACAACTTGGTTGAAGGAAATTTTTAATGCAATCTGTACAATCTACACAAGACATATTTGTATAGACTAGACACCCTGCATACAAAGGGCATCGTCTATAAGAAACTTGGTGGGACAAATAGAAAAAGTAAATCACATTCTCATAGTTACAGCATCACTGAAATAACATTTTATTCATGCAAAGACATTAGAATCAAGAAGGACTGCACAGGCAAGAGAAATCATCCCAAAGAAAATCACAAAACCACAAGGAAATCGAGAATATTTAACTAGATGTCTAAATCACATTAACCACAAAACCAAAATTCCAAGTGTAGGTTTGGTATCGTGTTGCAATTTGCAAAGAGATCCAACTAGCATTGAAGTGGATACCACAAATTCTCATTCTCTCATTTTATCGGACGTGTTTGACTCACAAACCCACAGCCAAGTAACTTAGTCCAGTTTGGATCAGTTTCTTATTTAGTTTGTAACTTACAAAAATAATTAAATGTAGTATTTCAAAAACTGAGGGCGCTTTCGAAAAAATTGAGCTCCTGAGACAGATTCCAACTTATGTCAAACATTTTATTTTAGAAGACTTGTCGCCGTTTTAAGAAATTTGAACTTTCTTTTCTACAATAAGATAGCACTCTAGAAAAATTTGGGCTCATAATACCAATTTTATCTTATGTGAAAATTGAAAAAAAAATGTATCTTAGAAGACTTATTCTTATTGTAACATTTCAACTTTTCTTTTTTATATATACAATTGTTAAAATAAGGCTCTCCGAAATTAATCTTAATCAATAACAAAACATGTTCAGATCCCACCATAAAGTTGCAGATACACTAAGAACACCAAATTTATACTACTAATAAAACCTAGTTCAATTAACTATACAGCATGTTGTCTCCCCATCTTCTTATCTTCTTCTATGCCAATAGTCAATTTCATTGAAGATTTTTCCATCCCACCGGTGCTTATCATGGATTCACTCAATCAAGGTTGTCAAAATCGGGATCTTGCATAAGATCGGGAGGTGATGCTAAGATCGTAAAATATAAGATTGTAACTATGATCGGAATATCCTACTCAATTAATTTTGTAAGATCGAGAGGGGGTAGCAAGATTGCAAAACATAAGATGGTAAGAAAAATCGTAAGATGCTACTTAAACGGAAAATAATACTACATATTTGAAGTATTTCTACATGATATTTTCATAAGCAAGTGTATTCGAGAGAAAATGGAGGCCACCGAACTGAAACTGTTGCGCCTTTGTATCTTGTCATCCTTCTCGACTTGTAATGGTGGTGGCCAGGATTGGTCAATCGCACATAATCATTGGTTCTACCATTTTTTTTCATAATTTGACTACAACCGCAATTCTACTTAGGATCTAGGTTGTTGGGGGTAAGTGAGATCGTAAAATCGTAAGATTTTAAGATTTAGATCGTGATTTTAATAACCATGCTCTCAATAGTATAACATTATAGAGGCTCGGTTTTTGACACCCTCGTTTTGGCCACTACACAAGCACTTTCTATATGTTTACTTCCAGCGCTATTTTGCTTACCCCGACTTGCTCAAGTTTGTGCAAACAAATACATCTGTGGAAGTAAACTTATGGACGATCTAGTGTTGTAGCAAAAACATATTTCATCCCATAAAAAATAAACAAATTCACCAACACATAATCAAAGAGTAACAAAACCAGAAAAAACAACAAACACAACCATCTGGTTAACTACTCAAAACACTAGATGGGTATACCTTAGTCTTCTGGCTGCATCAACTTCTACACCGTCATTTTTATCGAAATGATTTTCCTCAGATCCACTTTCAACAACATCCCTCCGCCTACTTGTAACAATGCGCTGACTATAATCATCTTTAGCATCACTATCCGAACCCCTAGCTCCACTCTCTTCTTCTCTCTGGTCACCAACCTCCACTTCAATCTCTTTGAGAAATCTGCTCCCTCTCTCCTTCACTCTCTAATTCCACCTCTCCTTGTCCTTCCACTTCTCCTTCTTGCCCTACCTCTCCCTAATACTTCATCCTGCAAAAAAAAAAATTACAGAAAAATTCAGTTGTGAATTTTGAATTTCGAAAGTTCGAATATAATCATCGAAACACATAATAAACAATTGAATTTGAAACAAATACATCAAGCGAATATATTGAGATTATGGAAATGGTGAGTTTGTAGTGGAAAAACTATACTGAGATTATGGCAAAAAGTAAGAATATTACATCAAATGTTCCCATTTTAAACACATGATGTTTAACAAATAAGGGGTAATATAGAAATTTCTACAGCATTTCCTTTTCTTATATTAAGATAGATTATAGAAGATGTTCACGCCTCAAATTGTACTATTACTATCACAATGAGATTGTTATTTTAAATGCTAAAAGCTGAATGGTGTAAAAAATGAAGTGTAGGACTGAAAAAGACAAAGTTTTAAAGGAGAGTTGACAATAAAAAAGGGCAAAGGCAAATTATGTGTAGATATCATTTGTTAAGGAGGTCATTATGAAATAATTATTTATTTAAGCTCGCAATTTAAATAAGCTTAAAGAGAAAAACATAAACTGAGACATGAACTGAAGTTACTTGTTATCAAAAAATTATTAGAGAACACTATGGAAAAATCATCCCATGAATATTTCAAAAGAAAAAATCATTAGAGAATACTAAGATTAAATACATTTTGTTAGAAATTTGTAAATATATAGAGTTAAGAATATTTGTATGCGGAATGTAATTAACTATAATATTTTTAAATGAGCCCTTAGTCTTTCGTATTTTAAGAATATTTTTAAATGAGCTCTTAGTCTTTCGTATTTTAACATGGTATCCAGAGATTATTGAGAGACAACCCCTCACCGTATTTTATCCGGTTGACCCACTGTCTTCCGGTGAGAAATTTTTGACAAACTGTGTCATAACTCCGGTTTGCCTTCCTTACACTGTCGTGACGCATTCCGGCATCAGTTTTTGAATTTCTCCGGTCACCACCAAACTACCGCCGCCGCCGCTATCATTTCTGGCGACCTTCCGACAGAAGCGCCTCCTCCAATCCCGATAACTTTTCCACCACCCCACTCGCCACCGTGCAACTATTCTAGATCCAGTCTCAGATTTTATTTTCGATTCACGAAAAATTATAATCGAGTTCAAACAGATCCTTTTTCACCCGTTTCGCGTGATATTTTCTCTTTACGCCAAACTACAATGATTTCCCCCAGTGGTATCAGAATATTAGAACTCAAATTCTACTGCTTCTGATGCACACACTAGTAATTCGTAATGTTTAAATTCTATCATCTCTATGTGTTACTTCTGTTCTATATGTTACTTAATTGTCCATTTAATTTACTTTCATCGGTCGTTTAACTCGTTCTCTTGATTGTATTGTCACCTTCACTAACAGTAATGTTAACCTGCAGGATCGGAGTTCGGGACGAACAGTTGGCATCGGATATGAGTCTCAAGAACTTTATTACCTTTCAGTGTCATCTCAGACATGCTCAACCAAAGATCTTCACTCACTATCCATGCTCAGTTAGGTCATTCCAATCTTCCCAAACTACATAAGTTGGTATCAAATTTATCGAAGGTATCTAACTTACATTGAGTCCTGTCAGTTAGGGAAATACGCTCGTAATCAATTTTCCAATCGAGTCAATAAACGAGTTTCGTCCTCTTTTGCTTTAGGGTCTGTTTGGTTGGGAGTAGATGGAGGGGAGGGGAGGGGAAGGGAGAAAATATTTAGAAATATATGTGTTTGGTTCATTTTTTATAAGTGGAAGGGAGAGGAGCAAAATCCCTCCTAAACTCACTTTTTGCTCTCTTCCAAATCGGAGGAATTTGGAGGGGAGGGAAGATTCATTAATCATAATTTTATTATTTCCCTATTTTATCCTCAATTATTTTTTTAAATTCAAGATTGTCCTTATTGAATTATTAAAGACTAAATTTTTTCTCCGTGTTATTTCACGTTTCATTTTTCTTCTATTGTGCGGTTGCTATTTGTGCGTTGCTCTCAGGTGAATTTTTTTCCTTTTTATTTTGTTGAATTTCCCTTTTTGATATTTTATTATTTTTTTATAATAATAACAGACTTATATCAGTTCTTATTTACAATATATAATAGTAATAAGGTTTTTTTATTATATTATTAATAGTAATAATAATATACAAATATAGTATATTTATGTTATAAATATAGATTTTAAGTCTAATATTATTTGTACAATATTTTTAACATTCTAATATTATTTTATCTATTTTTAATTATAGAAATTGTTTTATTGGATTATATGAATCATCACGATCAACTAATGTGTATTGTTTTTTATTGTTACAGTATGGTTTATGAATGAACAAGTTTTTATTTGGTGAAATTTCCTCGTTATTTAGAATTATTTTTAGTAAGTACAAATAACAATATTTATAAAAATAAAAAGGTAAATTGATTTTAAAATCCCTCCCCTCCCCTTGTGAGCCGAACATACATTTGTTAAAAATCTCTCCCCTCCCTCCCCTTCTTTGAACCTAACATATATTTAATTAAATTCTCTCCCCTCCCCTCTATTAAATTCTTTCCCCCCACCTCCCCTTCGTTGAATCATACGGACCCTTAGTTCACTCCGATGTTTGGGGTCCCTCGCGTATACACTTTAGAGTCTAGGTATTTTGTCACCTTTATTGATGATTTTTCACGTTGCATGTGGTTATTTTTAATGAAAAATAGATCTGAATTATTTTTTATTTTTGAATAATTTTATAAAGAAAATAAAAACTCAGTTTGGTGTGTCTATTCGTACCTTAAGAAGTAATAATGCTCGTGAATACTTATCCCAACAATTTCAAACTTTTATGTCCAGCAATGGTATTCTCCACCAAACATCTTTCCCTTATACACTTCAACAAAACAAGGTAGCCGAACGCAAAAATCGGCATCTCATAGAAACCACTCGGACCCTACTTCTCCATGGTAATGTTCCACTTCGGTTTTGGGGGATGATGTGCTAACGGCATGTTACCTTATATATCGCATGCTCTCTTATGTCCTTAACAACAAAATCCTTCATTCAATCCTTTTTTTCAATTCTCCACTTCACCTAATTCCTCCCCGAGTCTTCGGATATACATTTTTTGTACATAATTCATCTCCTGATCTTGATAAACTATCAGCTCGATCACTAAAGTGTGTCTTTCTTGGTTATCATCGATCCCAAAAAAATTATCATTACTATTAACATACTTTACAACGATACCTCGTATCGGCCGATGCTACCTTCTTCGAGTCGGTTCCATATTTCAAGCCAAGTAACTTCAGAACCTCTTCAAGAAAGTACTCCCACGCCTCTTCTAGAAGTCTCATCTGCCATTGTTCCCCATCATACTAGGGAACTTGGCCCACTATACCCCTACAGTTGACCCCCCCACTTCTCGCCTACTTCAAACATATCGTCAACCAATACCTGTCCCTGAGGCCGTAAATGTCCCTGAGGACGTACCTGTCTCTGAGGTCATTGCAGACTCTTCACTTACGTTCTCGCCATCACCAAACCCGATCCAACAACCTGAGTCCGATCTTTCGATTGTCCTTCGAAAAGGTATGCATCAAACACGAAATCCTTCTCCACATTATATTGATTTATGTTATCATCATTTTTCCCTTTTGCAGTATACTTCTTTGTCTTCTGTTTCTATTCCTAAAATTATAGGTGAAACATTATCTCACCCTGAGCGGAGGCAAGCAATGATTGATAATATGTGTGCTCTTCAAAGCAAGGGTACATTAGAACTGGTTCCTCTACCCCCTGGGAGATTTTTAGTAGATTGTCGTTGGCTTTATACAGTGAAGGTTGGTCTAGATGGTAAGATTAATCGATTTAAAGCTCGCTTACACTAAAATTTTTGGGTTGGATTATAGTGATACCTTCTCACTTGTAACCAAGATGGCATCTGTTAGACCTTCTAGCCATTGCAACCATTCGACATTGACTTTTTCATCAACTTGACATCAAAAAGGCATTTTTGCATGGTGATCTTGAAGAGGAAGTATATATGGAGCAACCACCTGGGTTTGTTACTCAGGGGGAGTCATTGAATATGGTGTGTAGGCTACACCGGTCTCTTTATGGTCTTAAGCAATCTCCGAGAGCTTGGTTTGGCAGATTCAGTATTGTAGTACAACAGTTTAGTATCAACCGTAGTGAAGCTGACCATTCTGTTTTTTATCGTCACTCAGCCCGAGGGTGTATTTATCTTATTGTGAATGTAGATGATATTTTTATAACTGGTAGTGATCAGTAGGAAATACTCCAGTTGAAGCATCTGTCGAATCAATTTCAGACAAAAGATCTTGATAAACTCTGATATTTCTTGGGTATTGAGGTAGCCCAATATAAAGATGGTTTGGTGATTTTTCAGCGAAAATATGCTATGAATATTTTAAAAGAAACAGGTTTGTTGAATGTTAAACCCCTTGACATTCCTATGAATCCAAGTGTCAAACTACTATCCAATCATGGAGTCTTTATCTGACTAAGAAAGGTATAGGAGATTGGTTGAAAAGTTGAATTATCCCACAGTCACTCGTCCGAAAATTTGTCACAACGGTAAGCCAAATCTTAAATTCTCCTTGTCGGGAACACATGGATGTTGTTATCCGAATTCTGAGATACATCAAATGTGCTCCAGGGTCTAATGTATGAAGATAAAGGACATACTAAGATAGTTGGATACTCTGATGCTGATTGGACAGGGTCACTCATTGATAGACGACCCGCCTTTGGGTATTGTGTACTTGTCGGAGGAAACCTTATATCCTAAAAAGGTAACAAAGTGTAGTTGCAAGATCAAACGTCGAGGCAGAATATAGGGCCATAGCAATGGCAACATGTGAACTCATTTGGTAAAAACAGTTGCTCAAAGAACTTCAAATTGAAGAAGCAAGACCAATGACACTTGTTTGTGATAATCAAGTTGCATTGCACATTGCTTCAAATTCAGTCTTCCATGAAAGGACCAAACATATTAAGATAGACTGTCACTGTCAGAGAGAAGATTGAATCAAACGACACCGTCACAAGCTTTTTCAACTCTAATGATCAATTGGCAGATGTGTTTACAAAATCCCTGCAAAGTCCCAGATCTAATTATATATGTAACAAGCTTGGTGCTTTTGACTTATAAGCTCAAGCTTAAGGGGAGTGTTGATATTTGTAAATATATAGTATTAACAATATTTGTATATAGAATAGTCTCACATCGACTATATCATGTAATTAGCTATAATCTCTATATATAATAAAGTCTCCGTAGTGCTTTTCAAAACACACGGTTTATTCAAATGTCTCTTAGTCTCTCGTATTTCAACACATCTCATTTATGTAAATACATACAAATATAGTCAAATAATTTGGCCCCGATTTACTACATTTCTGGATCCAAACATACAACAAAAATCCAATCCGATCTAAACGGTTTTCATAAAAGAGAATCGAAACACATAAAAAAATATTCAGTTTTTTTTTATCAGATTGCAGTTTTTATTGGATTTGATCACCCTATCACTTTCCATATAGCTTAGCAACTTTATGGAGAAGATTTGACCATTGTTTTTGGAAATATAAACATACAACAAGACCTGAGACAAATTACCAATTGATGTGTGCCTGTGGTTCTTCTTGATGTGTCTATAACTTTAAAACTTAAGTTTGTATAAGCATGAATATAGAAGAGGGAAAAAGCAAAACGAGTCGTCATCTCAGCTTGTGCTGCAGCAAAAAGCATTGCTCCTTCCAAATTCCAATAGCAATAACCTGAAACAAATAACAGCGAAGCTAATTTCATACCCGAAAATCGATGACAAAAATGAATAGAAAATGTGGAGGAGAAAATAGCAAAAGGTTCTCTCTTATGCCAGCAAAACAAATGGTTCACATCTCGCGGCAAGGACGCAATCACAATAATGAATTATATTATGTTAAGGCAGCACAGAATGAAAACCTGACTTACAGAGTTTCATTCGTCGTCACTGTCAGACACAATGGTCATTCGCCGATTGGTTGGTTTTCTAGGAAGAGAGTGTTCTTCAGATCCAAACCCCTTCCTTTTGACCTTACCTTTTAAATCCCGACTCTTATGCTTCGGTTCCTGCAAGTAACCATCAAAATAGTATTAAAACCATAACAATGTTAGTTAATAACTTATTTACAACATTAGTGCATTAGTGCATGCCTGTAGATAGCAACCTAACAGACATGTACAATTAAACAGAACCAAAAAAAACAGGGATAGTGTAATAATTAATGCTTAACAAATCATTGATATGTTAATATATCAACCTTTGATTGATTTCCTAATTCAAAGGTTGACGTATCTTTACAAAAAGAAAAATAATAATATCTTGATACTATCGCAAATCTCGTATGGGCCAGTTTCTCATCATACTCTTCAAATTATTAAACCCGATGACCCAAACCAATTCGAATATTGAGTTTGCGGGTCAGTTACCCATTTTTAAATCAAAAGCAATCAAATTTGATTGGTTTGGATCTGAGTTTTCCGTAACCCAAGCCAATGCAAACCCATGGCCACCCCCTACTTCTGAAGTTCCCGACTTGATTCAAGGCACATAAGGATCCAAACATATGTACACAAAAGTTTCACCCTATCCGGAGATACAAAAATAGTCAACTAAACAAAGATAAAATTGGTTTTTACGAACCAAGGAAAATGGTGCACTGACAAGAAGTAAACGGAAAATAATTAGAAATAACTATGGAGTCCAAAATTAAAGAAAATTATTATACAATAAAATATTTCAGTACCTCCTCTTCTTCCTCGTCTGAAGCAGCAGCATCGGCTTGACCGGTTTCTTCATCATCTTCTTCGGAGTCCTCATATTCCGGCTCAGTATCATCATCCCTCGTACGTGAATGAGGTATTTCTTCTTCTTCGTCTTCATCAGTTTCATATTCAGATTCCTCTCTCTCATATGGGTAACCCAATGGATTCCGTGAGGATTTTGCTGGTGGAATAGATGACTTACGAGGGATGTTCTTTGGTCCCTGTGACTAGAATTCCAGATATTAACCCTCGTTACTAATGTTAATACAAATATAATCAACAATATAACCCTCATTACTAATGTTAATACAAATATCATCAACGAAAAGTACAACTCTGAAAGACAATAATAATACCTTCCTAGCATTCATAATCCTTTTCTCTGCCCGGACTTCAGCTTCCAATTCGTCCTCAAAGTGACGCTGTTTACGACGAGGATCGTAGTAATCTGCTTCATCATCCTGAAGAAAGGGAAGGTCGATAAATAATGGAACTGACACAGTTTAAGTAGATGCTTAGAGAATATTGCAGCAAATATGTAACATCTAAAAGACAGTAGAGTCTCCAGCAACAATTCCTAAATTTATACCTCGTCCAATGCATCCTCTAAAAACCCAGGAGAAAGTTGACGCCTCCTGTCAGTTGGAGTATATTTTTTATTCACCTTGTCACGCTTACGGCTAAGCAGTTCGCTAGCCCTAATAATTTGACTTTCAGCCTGGAAATGATAGGGAAATTAGACTATTGTATTTGAGACAAAATATAAGTATGTGACTAATTTGTATGATTGATTATACCTTTTCCTTTTTCTCCTTTTCCCTCTCAGGATCAATGTCTGTAAAACAGTTTTTAACCTTATAAGCCTTCCTCTGCCTTGAGTCAACAATAGCAGTCAACAACCGATGAGAATTTGAGGACAAGGAAGATGGCATAAATCTCATTTTCTGTAATAGCCTTCCTTGTGATTGCAGGATTCCCTGTAAGAAAGTACACATGGTCCATTGAGGGGAAAAAGTAAATCATCAAACATGTTATAAGAAAAATGAAATTCACCTTTCCATGTCTAAGGAAAAGATGTGATTGATCATGCTGGGCATCCTGCTCTGATATGTCAAGAACTTCATTCCCAATTAACAACTGAAGACTACCATCAGACCACCTTACAAATCGAGCATTGCTTTCAACCTGATCATGAATAATATCTTTTTACTACAAAATAAGTGATGTAGTGCAACTGAAACTAAGCTGCCCTTAAAAGGTTGAAAACCATTTAACAATAAATAAGAACACATGAACTCATTTTGCCAATACTCCTAATAAAAAAAGCATTAATGCAAAAGAAAATGTATTGCACATTCAATAGGTAGATTTTCTGCACCATTATCACCAGTAATACATATTAAATGCCATTTGCTATTTGTTATGTCACTATCTTGAAATATGATTCGTGAGAAGACATTATAACATTAGCAAAAGGGAGATGAATAATTAATATAAAAAAATTATTAAAAAAAACAGACCAAACCAGTGTTGTCCATGGCGGATGGCGGAGAGCCAAAATCCCACCATACCAGACAATTTGTGGCACCGTTATAGCGGATTACAGCGGAAAACCCCGTATTATCGGCTGGTAATTACAATTGCGGCAAGGCCAAAAACCGCTATGTATATCAACTATAGCATCTAGGTTGTTAATCTCGGATAGCGGCGTGTAGCGCCAAACCCCTAAAATGCTATAGTTGCATAGTGGATAGCAGGATGACCGTATTGTGAAGACTAAAAAAAAAAAATATTATGTTTCAAAATATTAGAGCTTACGATTTTGCTCCAAATTGAGAATAGCAGCCATCAAATCACAATGACGCCGCTATTGCACCACCCTAGTGCCACTACGACAGCGATTTTAGCAGCGGCTATGACCGCTATCGTCAATAGCGCTTCGCAGACCAAAAGCGTATCCGTGAGGGGCCGTGCCGTTACACTATGCCGCTATAGCAGTGCTATTGCGCGCTATTGACAACCTATAGCAGCACCGCAATTGCGGATATTTGATAACACTGGACCAAACCACTAAAAAAGATTTGGAATTAAATGGTTTAAATCTAGAAATGGTCCGGGATAGAACACAGTGGCATTGTATAGTCCATATAGCCAACCCCACCTAATTCTTGCTACAACTAAGAGAGTAAATGTTACCATGGATGTAAAAGAAGGAATATAAAAATAAATATAAAAACTAAAATAGTATACAATTACTTACAGAAGTTGTGCCATCAGGATTTTTGACTTCTCTCCAACGTACAATATTGTTCTCCAAGTGTATGCGCTTCTTGTTTCCAAGTTCATCAGTTACAAAGGTATCCTCTTCCTCATATGTTTTAGGATCAAAAGGTTTTGGATCAATACCCATGATATTGGAAACTTTAATCAAGTTCATCTGCCACAGATATGAGAGATGTTTACAGGAATGCATATCAAACAATAAATGTGTTCTATTTGTAGTTAGGTCTCAATAGAATGATACCAAATGTCAAAATCTATTCACTATAACGTTTTTATTGAAACTTGTTGAATTCTTATCACTTGGGACACGTTCACCAAACATAACATCAGAAATTTATCAAAAAACTTTGATGTTCCTATAAACATTTCAAAATACATACATTCATTGATACAAATAACAACCTTAAACTAACACAAAATTTAAAGTATGCAAAAGAAGAGTAGAAACGTAATGTTTTAACCAGCTTCATCTTAAAAATAACATATAAAACACAGGTCTCACACAAGGCAGACCTTATTAGGAAGAGCTGGTGGTTCACGTAATGGAATCTCTAACTCCAAGGGGGGCCCAAGGGGCTTATCTTTAGTTTTCATTTCAATGTTTTCCTCCTCTAATTCATATTGATGATCTTCATCAGCAAGTATATCCTCTGGTCTCAGACTCTTTCCGTAACTCCCTTCTGCATCCGCTGGATATCTCTATAACAAGAAATCAACTAAATAATTAATTCTTATAACTTGAACAATAAGCATGTAAATGAAATACGTCAATATTGACACCTAACACTCACATTTGAATCTTGTCCAATGTCCTGCTGAGCTGCATACCCCTCCTCTTCATCGTCAAAATCACCAAATACATCACGGATTTCCGGGGCAGAATGCAAATCACGAGTTTGATCATTCTCATCTCTAGGTGACCCGCTATATTTTTTTAGATAAAAAAAATGACAATTTCTCAGTGTCAATGTTGTGCTACATAAAAGAATTGTGCATGATAAATTTTTGGTCATCGGTAATTTTCTATGTTCTATTTGATCCTCTAATTCAGGATAACTTTTTAAAACATGCATATCAACACAAAGAATAAGAAACAGAACAACACAGCCAACCCGTCCTGCAAATTAGACTCACCCACAGATATAATCAATTATAAATTGTATAATACTGAAATGAAATGCACTTACAAAATCATAGATTCCATTGGTATTTAATTTCAATAACTAGGTATTAAATTCATGAGTTTCTGCTAATATATAAAACAGAAAAGGAAGTTTCATCATCCATTAGAAATCTCAATGCAATAATTGATGGGTCATTTGGGGCAGCAAATTTACACATTACAAAAATAATAATGTCATCAGATCTATCTTGATCGAAATCATATAAAAATCTAGACAGTTAATACCCGCGCCGTCGCTGGAAGGATTGTAACTTCGACGCAAAGTGAAACCTTCTTGTTGGGGGTTTCTGAGGCGCAACTCTCACACTCGAGGATCGTGGCCAATCAGCAGAAGAGCGATTACCCGGGTGAAATTTGTGTGATTTCCTCGAGGAAACATAGAATCGACTACTATTGGTAATGTTAAGCCTTGGGGGCCGGACGCTGTGGCTCTCTACATTTGCGTTTGCAAGTCCTTGCAACCCAGAAGCCCCTCTCGGCTTTTGTCTCTGTGTTGCGCGTAAGTTTATTTCTCTATCTTTCATTCTCAGGGTGTTCAATCTCTAAAGCTATTGTGTGCAAGTTATTTTTTTCCTGATGGTGAGAAGAGAGGACACGGGGAAGCAAAACAACGACTAGGGTTTGAGAGTTTGCTGAGGAGGGGAAAAGGAATATTGGGACCAAATCACTTCACTTCTTTTTTATACTCAGTTTTTTATTTGTGGAACTTCTTAAATATCTAGTTCCTAACTTACAAAATTAACTTAAATATTTCAAAATATGAGAACGCTTTAGAAATAATTGAGCTCTAGAAACTGATTCCAACTTATGTCAAACACTATATTTTTGAAGACTAATTGTGGTTTTAAGACATTTCAACTTTCTATTCTACGATAAGATAGCACTCTAGAAAAAATTGGGCTCAAAACTAATTTCAACTTGTGTGAAAATTGAAATTCTGTATCTTAAAAGACTTGGTTAATGTAACATTTCAACTTTTCTTTTTTATACGTGCAAT
This sequence comes from Vicia villosa, assembly GCF_029867415.1. Lineage (NCBI taxonomy): Eukaryota > Viridiplantae > Streptophyta > Magnoliopsida > Fabales > Fabaceae > Vicia > Vicia villosa. The sequence goes on along the minus strand of NC_081182.1, from coordinate 178,867,112 downwards.
TGTTTAAAAAAAAAATCAACTGAATTTAGGCTATGTTTGGATATCACAAAATGAAGAGAGCGGAATGGAAAGGAGCTGAGTTGAATGAAGCGGCGCGGAATGAAAATTCCATTCCATTGTTTGGAAATTTTAGGACGGAACGAGACAAATTCTTCATTCCACCCAAATCGAAGGGAAAGAAATATGGTGATAAATGATGGAATGAAATGGAATGCATACCAATTCATTTTGTTCCGCTCCATCCGATTTTAAACCATCCAAACAATGGAATACCACTCCATTTCATTCCATACCACCCGCTCCACCTGATTTCATCAATCCAAACAAAGCCTAAGTCTTCATCAATAACAAAACATTATCAGATCCCATTAATCCAAACAAAGCCTAAGTCTTGATTAATAACAAAACATTATTAGATCCCATCGTAAAGTTGCATAAACACTAAGAACAACAATATATACGAGTAACAAAACCTAGTTCAATTAACCAAGTAGCCCGCCATCTCTCCATCTTCTTCTATGTCAATCATCAATTTCATTGTAGATTTATAAACGCCAACGAAGCTTAGTACGGATTCTCTCGCATTCAATAGCATAACATAATAGGGCCCATAGTTTTTGACACCCTTGTTTTAGCCACTACACCGGTACATTCCATATGTTTAATTCCAAACATAATATCATCCAAAAGTTTACATCCCGACAACAAATTTGCGCAAATAAATACATCTTCGGAAATAAACTTATGGAAGATCCCTATTGTGGCAAAAACATCATTGCTATAAACAAAATATTTCATCCCATAAAAAACAAACAAATTCAACAACACACAAACAAAGATTAACTAAACCATAAAAAAAAAAAAAAAATACACAAAAATGTGGTTAACTCCTCAAAAAACTAGATGGAGGATTACCTTAGGCTTCTAGCTGCATCAACTTCTTCGCCATCATTTTCATTGAAATGATTCTCCTCAGATCCACTTTCAACAACATCCCTACGCCGGCTAGTAACAACGCGCTGACTATAATCATCTTTAGCATCACTATCCGAATCCCTAGCTCCACTCTCTTCTTCTCTCTGATCACCAAACTCCACTTCAATCTCCCGAGAAATCTGCGCCATCTCCCCTTCACTCTCTATTTCCACCTCTCCTTGTCCTTCAACTTCTCCTTCTCCTTCTCCGTCTTGGCCTACCTCTCCCTCTCCTTCATCCTGCAAAAAACAAAATTCCAGAAAATTCAGTTGTAAAATTTTGAATTTCGAAAGTTTGAATATAATCTTCCAACACAGATACAATCGAATTTGAAGCAAATAGATTAAGCGATGCTTCAGGAAGAAACGGAATTAAGCTAGGGTATGGAAAAAAATATTGAGATAATGGAAATGGTGAGTTGATAATGGAAATACGGAGTGGACGATGATCTTACGGAATTGAGTTGAGGATTGGATTCGAGTTCATCTTCCTCGTCGGATTCATCTCCGAAGAGATTCTGCATCATCTGGTGTCGTTTTTCTTCTCCTGCCATCGTTCTGTGCGCTCTGTGTTTCGGAGGGAAAGTGAGGGGTTTTTCAGCAGCACCGTTTAAAGCAAAATGATGGTGTTGCTCTCAGCGAAAACAACTGACATTTATATTTTCTAGAAGTTACATAAATTAATTAATAATAAAACACATCAGATATGAAGTATGAAGTGTTATTTCATTAAAAAAAATTAGGGTAAAGCTTACGTGTTAAAAAATACGTTAATAGAAAATTGTCTTAAAACAAAACAACGAAAATATTAATTATAAATTTCTAATAAAAATATTACACAATTTCTCCTAAAAAGTTTTTACATTTATCTTTTAACATTTGTCCTCGTATCTTAGCATTATCCAAAAGATTAAGCAAATTATTTTGTCCAAGTTGTAATAATATCGATTCAGACATTGGTTCAGTTACGAACTAAATATTAATAATTTATTTATATTAATCTACTTTAATATATCTACTTTTAATATATAAAAGTTTTTTTTTTTTGAAAAAATATATAAAAGTTAATTACCACCAAATTTCCCTAATTACCTTAATCAAAGTCAATTTAAGATAGTTTTACATACCCCTGAGAGTAATTACACAACTAAATATAATTAATTCCAACAACTTGATTAATTCAAATATTATTTATTGGAATATGGAAAATATGCACTACGTTCTATGCTACTCATTACATTGGAACATTCATCTTAATAAATCTTAAACCGTTTCATTTTTTCTCCCTACAGCTATATAGTCGTACAATACAAAGCAACCAACATTACATGCCTAAAATCTTCCTCCTTCCAGTTGTCGTTTTCAATCAATACTTCTGAGGTATATTTGGTTTCTCCTTCCCCCAGTTCCCTTCTTCCTCTCTTTAACTGAATACTGATATTTTTTGTCTTCTATGTTGTTGCTAAACAGAAGATGAGCCGAAAATTTAGCTCCCTTAAGGAGCTTAACGATTCAAAGAAAACATGGAGATTGGCCGTTCTAGTTGTTGATCTATGGAGTGTTATCAACAGCAAGGGTAAGGAGCATCTGGAGATGGTTATAATGGACGCATCGGTAATACTTCGTATTCTTTCAAATCGTTTCGTAGCTTAGTATATTTTTCAGTTATGATATTGTTGTTGTTTGTCATCATCAGGGTGATAGGATACAAGTTTTGATTCGTTCTGACCATACACCGAAATGGAAAGAACGAATACGTGAAAACATGTCTTGCATAATCAACAATGGAACTGTTTATGATAACGATTTCCAGTGGAAGCTTTGTGATCATGACAAGAAGTTTGTGTTTATTGGTGGTACGACTGTGAAGGAAGTTGATATTCAGAACCTTCCTCCCAAAAGATTTTATTTCAAAGACTTTTCTGATATACTTGCACGCAACTGTGAACTGAACCGACTTGAAGGTAAATATATTAGGCCATTTATTTTCTTCCTAATGAAATTTATTATATTATTACAAAACTTGATTTTAACTTCATTTTTCACTCTGTTTTTGTAGATATTACTGGTGTAGTTCAAGAAATCAACAATTTTCAATAGTAAAAAATTCCATTCACATCATTCTCTAAAACTTACACAAATCTATTTCAGCATGCAGCACAAATCAAAAAACCCTAAAACCTAACTAAATCGGACATCAAGAAAAACCCAACACAATGAAAATAAATCGGAAATCAGTTTCTAACCTCATGAGTTCTTCGTCGTCGTCTGATATCCACCCATGCATTGGTTTTCTTCCACCCCTCATTGTCGCCATTTCTTGCGTCTGGCCGTAGTGATGTCAGGATTTTCTAACGAGAGGAAGGAAAACGAGAGCAATGATAAAGTGAACAGTCAGAAATATTTTGTTTAACAACTCTGCACGCTTCATTTTCCCTAGACATGTTCAATAAATGACACATATCTCAATCACTCAAAACTGTTACCCATGATCCACCGTGTAACCAAAGCAATTACTACACCATTTTGAAACAATGCTTTGTAGTGTAACATAAAAAATGCATTTAAGTTATCTTTAACTTCAAACATACATGCATATAAGATTTCTTTTGTTGCTTTACCGATACCATGCAGTGTTTCTTATTTCAGTTATTCTTTGATTTTTTTAATTGCTTGCTGTTTACTCTTTTTCCCACGTTTTAGAAAACAAAGTTTCAATATTTTTTATTTATATTCTGCCTTTTTTTAGAATCCACTTTTTTAGGACCAATCAATATATTTTATCAATTCAACCTTATTAAAGAGAAATATTAATTACATATACAAATTTTGCCCTCTTTTATATATATATATATATATATATATATATATATATATATATATATATATATATATATATATATATATATATATATATATATATATATATATATATATAGTTTCACAATATTCCCAATACATTTCATTTATATTCAAAGGTTAGAATAGTTTTTTTTTCAATCTCTACATCTTTGGTCTAAGAATTGAGAGGTTTTTTTTTTCATGAATACTTTTTACGAACATTCATCTTCAAAAGTTTTTATATATTTTAATTGTACTTTTCAAAATTTATAAGTTACACACTACAAATTGTTTTCCAATATATTTCATTAATAATATTTCTTTTATTTTCCAGCACCTATGGAAAAAAAATGATGGTGGAGAAGCAAGCGATCCCCATCCCAATCGTTTAGGTTACAATGTAGAATTTCATTGGAAAAAAAAATCACAAAATGCTATAAAAAAGGAAAAAATTGCATGGTGATTTTTCATTTAGAATTTTTGTGTTTTATTCTTAATTTTTTTATATATCTATATTTTATGTAACCACAACTAACAATACATATATTGTTGTAGAATATTCCAGTTGACATTGTTAGAAAGGGATTCCGTGCTGATCATTCAAACTTAACATTGATGGACTTCGATGATTTGCAACCTCTTGATTGTCAAGTTCTTAAGAGGAAAACTCACACAGTGAGATGTATCTTGGAAAGGGTTGGTACGAGTATGGAGCTTCAAGAAATTTAAGTGTTGGCGATGTCTTGCTTTTTCATTATTTTTCTTATTCTGAGATGCTTTACGTTAAGCATGTAAAAAAGGACAAAGTGAAGTATGTAATAAGTGATGACTCTGATTAAGTTTTCTTTTTTTGTAACGCTTTTTAATGTTTGTTTTGTCATCATTTCAAGTTGATTATAATAAATCACCAAAATATCAAATTTATATACATACGCCGTGAATCATTTTTTTATGTTGGCCCTATATTTTTTATAAATGCTTCTTAAAATATTTCATTGACACGACCCGTGCGAACGCACGGGTCCTTTACTAGTAATTAATAATAAATAAATTTGAAGTTATATTGAATTTTAAAAAAATATGGGTCTTACTAATTAGTGCCCACAGAAGAATTAGAATTTTTGACGGTCTAAATTTTGGCAGCCATTTTTACAACCAATTTATGGTCTTTAGATGAATCAAATAATAATTTCTTGTAATAATTGATAAAATAAAATGTATTAAGAAGGAAACTAATTGTTCTAAAATAAATCATACAATTGAAAATAAAATAAAAAATCAAATAATGAAATATTTCAGAAACTAATTATTAATAAGGTATACGTAAGTAGTTTTTATTAGTAATGGATAATTTATCTGAAATAATATTAAAAAACTAATTAGTCAAAAATCAAAAACAACTTTTAATTAGTTAAAAAATATTTAAATAAATGAAAAATAATAAGATTGATACAATTAAACTAAATATAATATAATAAATTATAGCTGCAAAGAGTGGTAAGAACAACAATAATACTGTAAAAAAAAAACAGTGTAAAAAAGTATAGAACAAAATATTAAAATTAATGTATTAAATGAATAAGAACATACTACAAAAGTGAGAAAAATATATTAGTTGCAAAAAAATATTGAAAAGAAAACACTTGAATTTTATTTGAGTGATATAGACATTTTGTATCGGGAAAAAAATAAATGGATAATGCTTACAGATAAATGTTAATAATTGTTAGAAATAAAATATGAAACAATAGTGTTTTATTCGGGATCTGGCGATGAGAAAGGCGAACACGGTGATGTAGATCGTGAGTCCTGTTCCGGCTAGTGGTGTCCAACCGGTTCATCTTTTTCTTTTTCTGTTTCTAGGTATCAAGAGTCTTTCCATTTCTTCCCATTCATCTTTGGTTTAAACTTCTGGTTTTAGGATCAGGGACCTTGGTGGAGGAGTAGTTTTTGGGCTTTAGGTGCCTGGATCTGCCTTATTCGCTTTCTGAGTTTTAGCATGTTGTGTTCCTGCGCTTTTTGATAGTTGTTCAGTGTTCAGTGTGTGTTGCGAGCTAAGTTTCCTTTGTTGTCTTCCGGTTTTCTGTTCGGGTCACCTTAAAGCTCGGATGAGGGGAGTTGTTCAACACAGGGGGAGGATTCGGTGGAGGTGACGAGAAGAGCTTTTAGATACTGGGTTTCATTGTGGGATACATTTTTAGTTAGCAGGAACCACTTTGGATCTGGCTCAGGGGAGGTTTCTTCATTTTACATCTTAGAGTTCCCAGATTCTTCCAAGGCAAAGGATTTATACGGTCTATTCGGATGCATTGGAAAAATGGTGGGAGTCTCGATTGCCCCAAGAAGAAATAAGGTGGGAAAACGGTTTGGTTTCGCGAGGTTAAAGATGCGAGGTTGTTGGCAATATCCTTGGACAATGTTCAAATAGGGGGAGGGAAATACACGCGAATGAGCCTAGGTTTGACCGTAAGGTATTGATGGCTAAAAGGATGGCAGGAGGATGGAGGGGTCACGCGGAAAGAGCGGAGAGAGCATGGAACACGGTCGGATTGAATAGAAGTGTTCACTTCGAGGAGCGCAGGAATCCGATTAGGAATTGGAATAGGTCGTTCGAGGAGGTCGTGAATAACAAGTGCAAAGAGGTAGAGATGAATTATGGGAGCCAACTGAGTTATTCATCATCTAAGGCAGACAAGGATAGGCTTCGAAAGGCTTATATGGGGAAGGTGAATATCCTAGGTTTTACGTATGATATGCAAACTAAGCTGGAGATGGAGGAATACTACAATGTCAAGGTTACCCCGTTAGGTGATTCGTTATGTCTTTTGGAAAAGTATGAATGTGGAGTGATCGACAATTTCGTTAATGAAGGGGAAGTTTGGTGGAGCAATTGCTTTGAGAAAGTTTCCAAATGGGAGGAAGGTGTGGTTGATGTTGAAAAATCGGTGTGGATTAGGATTTTTGGGGTGCCTGCTCAAGCTTGGAAGGCTGACTTTTTTGTTCAGTTAGCTAATTTGTTGGGTAAGTTTGTTTGTTTAGATGAAGTCATGGTTTCTGTTTACGATATGACGTAGCTAAGATGAGAATTTTGGTGCACATCAACTTCAAACTGCAGGAGAGTTTGATGGTCACGATAGATGATAAGGATTTTAAGTTAGTGATTAGGAAGGAATTTAGTAGTCAGCATTCGGTTAACGTATACTCATAATCCAAATTTTCTGGTTCAGTGTCGTTTGATTCGGTGGCTAACACGACAAAATTCTTAACTGAGTCGGAAGACGAAATATAAGTTTTGTCTAGTATAGGCGAAGCAGCGGTACAAGGCGAAGGGGTGTCTCGTCATATGGCTGTTAGTGGTGAGGCATGAAAGAAAGTGTTATCTCCTGAGAGGATTGAGAAGGGTGAGCACCAATTCTCGGAGGAATCAGTTTCTTCACTGGGTCAGATAAAGCAGAATAGCATGACGTTTCCGGTGGGGGATGTTGTTCCTGTGAACAAAGTCGATTTGTTGGACGGTTTGGCTGCGGTTTCATGTTCCTTTGTTCTAGATAGCATTGGTGGCAATTCGGAGTTATTGGAAGATTCGAAGAATATTGCAGAAAGGGGAGCGGTTAATGCCAGTGCTCGGTGGAAAGTGGAAACGCTATCTGTTGCAATATTCCGTCGAATGCGGGAATTCTTAGTTCTTTCGACAAAGCTGTAACAGTGGTAAAGGAGGGTAAGAAACGTCGGAACAAGAATTTAATTTACAAGAATTTGTCGGATTTTGGCGGCTCCCTGAGGGTTTTCAATCCTCTGATGATGCTAAACAAGATAGAATCGAGCTTTAACTCAAAGAGTGCTTAAATTAAAGAGGTGAGGTTCAGAGACTTACCTCTGAAAATGGAGGTCGTGAGGGTGATGGAGAACACCTGGACTTGAATGAATGATCTCAATAGCTTCCTTGAGACTCAATGATGCTAAATGAATGCTTATTGGAGCTTGAATCCTCCTGAATTGCTCTGTGGACCTCCCTCGATTTGAGCTTCAAGTAGACATGGAGGTTGTTGAATTTGGAGTTACAGACGAGCTGCAGCCATCTGGTTAGCTTCACTATGACCTGAGGAGTGTGCCTGGATGATTGGCTTGGCTTGAAACCTCCTGAATTACTCTATGGACCTCCAACTGCAACAGCTCCAAGTGAGAGGTGAAGATGATGATTCTTCACTTACAGAAGTGTTTCAGAGGTCTGGATCACCTCTAAATGACTTCCCTAATGTGTTTGAATACTTAATTCCAAAGGAAGAGCTTTGGTTTGAAGAATCTGAGTCTTCTTGCCAAAGAACCTTTGAAAACCTTAAGTATGAAGAAAGAAGAGAGAAAGCAAGAATTTTGTTGCTTTGGTGTGCTTTCTGAACGAGAAAGAGGCCTCTATTTATAGGCAATTGGTTCAGAGCAATTGATCATAGTAAGCTTGCTTAGTGTAGTGAGTTTGGTTTCTTAGCCATGAAGGAATTCAAAGAATATTCCAAGTGCAATGATGAGCTCTTTGATACCACTCCCTAGCCATCGGTTTTGCTTGATCTTAGGGGACCAAATGGCTGCAGAAATGAGCTCCAATTGGTTGGGAGAAGATTCCTTTGATGAATCACCAATTTGTCATAAATTCAAAAATGCAATCATTACATAATCACATGCCTTTGTTTTTGGGAATCTTCTCTAATCCTTATGCAATGATGGAAATTGATGTATGGTATGGTTTCAGATGCATTAGAGGTCGTGTAGCATCACTTAGTGAAGCAAAATGCACAAAATTGCAAAGTTTCAAATTGTACATGACCTATAATTTTACTTCATGAGGCCAACTTTGAACAAGCATAACTCCTAGCTCAAATTGAATTTGGAGAAGGTTGAACACAATTTGGAAAGCCCTAAACATCTACTTCAAATCATTAGTTTGGAGTTTCTTCAGAATCCTTTGGCAAATTTGTGAAAAATGAGGCCAAAGTTGGAAGAAAACTAGGTTAAAACACTTAGAAAAATTTCTAAGTATTTATGACCTAAAACTCCAAAATTTCCAAAACTCTTAAATGATTGATCTTTTGAAAAAAGTTCCTTTGTAAGATGTTGTTTTATTTTGCAAGATCTACAACTTTCATGTTGGAAGTTTTTTGAGTTGTGTAGGTGAAATTTTGAGTTCTCACCATGCCTTAAAAAACCCTAATTCCCGACTTTTTGCTCCTTGATGAATTTCTTTGAATTTCTTTGGTCAAATGACTTTAATATCCATATATTGATGATATTGATCCTTGAAAGTCATGGTTTGACCAAAAATCTCAAAAGTCAATGGTGATCCTGTACAGTTGACTTTTTCCTGGTAAGGTGAGATTTTGGACTTTTGTGTAGAATCAAGATCTTCTCCTCAAATGAATGATGTAAATGGATTATATTGAGGTAGTAGAGACTCTTGAATCATGTCTTGAGTTTTGGATCCATGCCCTGATTAAAAGTCAACTATCTTGGTGAATTAGGTCAAAAACCCTAATTGTCGACCAGAGGACAATGATGACTGTAGACTTTGAGCTGGGGTGTAATGTCCAGTGGATCTTGTCATATGAGTTATTTGAATATGATTGATGTCTTTGAATGGTTCCCTGGGGCTTTTTAGGGTTTCCCAAAGGTGATCCCTGATTTTAGTCCTTGATAGGCTCCAAACCCTAGTCTGTTGATCTGAGTAATTCTGTACTTAGATGACTGGGTGTCTAATCAATCATAGGTGAAATAATGAAGCTTTTGAGTCTTATGATTGTATTAGAGACTAATCCCTCTATTGATTGATCCTTTGCCTGAGTTTTCTTGTCTTTGAACACCCTCGATTGAATGCCAGACTGCCCTGGGTACTTACTTTGACTTGATGAAAATCCTGAAGATATGTCATCTCAGGGGGGTCAAAAATTAGGGTATGACAATGGGTCATGCATCTTTGAACAACATGAGATTGAAGAGGACGTTATGACCTAGTAGAAAGGCTTGATGGGGAATAAAGATAGTAACATTCAACACATACATGTGGTGGACATGAGAGAGGGTAACCAACTCAACATGCTGCAAAGGGAAGAATTGACTGCAATAGTGACTAAAAAAGAGATTGTTGTGGCATTAAAGGATATAGGGGATCTCAAGGCACTTGGGCTTCATGGTTTTAGGGAAAAATTTTAAAGCTAGCTAGGAGATTGTGAAGGAAGATGTTATTGCTGCAGTGATGGACTTCTTTGTACATGGAAAAATATGCAAGGATTTAACTGTACTGTAGTGTCTCTTATTCCCAAGTCAGCCACAATAAAGAATATCAAAGTTTTCAAACCAATCTCAGTTTGTACTACAGTCTACAAGATCATCTCCAATGTGTTAATTGCCATACTGAGTAAGGCACTTGGTTGTATTATAGACAATTGTCAAGCTGCCTTTGTGCCAGGACAGCAAATACACAACCACATCTTATTGGCCTATGAACTGATCAAGGGGTATAACAGGAAAACTGGCACACAAAGGTGTATGATGCAGCTTCCCCTACAAAAGGCATATGATATGGTGGATTGGTTTTCATTGCAAAGCATTCTATTGGAAATTGGTATACCAGATCAGTTTTCCAAGTGGATCATGGTAACTGTTACCTCTATGTCATATTGATCTTGCATTAATGGTAGCCATACTAGACTGATGCTAGCAGAAAGGGGGATCAGACAGGGTGATCCCATATCTCCTTACTTGTTTGTCATAGTTATGGAGTATCTGACCAGGCTTATGAAGAAGATGCAGAAAGTTCCAGATTTTAATCACCATGCCAAGTGTAAGCAGATGAAGATAACTCATTTGACTTTTACAAATGATATACTCCTCTTTGTAAGAGGAGATTCTAGATCAGTTGAAATTATGATGCATGCTTTTGACAAGTTTACTCACTCTACAGGTGTCATACCCCAAAATTTGCCCATCATATTTATTCATATTTCAGTCCATCTGACTTTCAAATGCTCAAAGATACACAAAAAGGAAGCATGGAGTCTCTCTCCTAAACAACAGCCTCTAAACTAGGGTTTTGTATTTCTCAAAGTAAAATCAAGTTCTAAGACCTCAAATGGATCCCATGGCTTCTCATATGCTTCAAAGGGTCCTCATGCCAAGTTTCAAGCTCTGATGCATAGGATTGCTCAGTCAATGGCCCAAATGATCAATAATCGACTGGTTGACCTAAAAGTCAACTGTGGTCAAAGTACAGTCAAAATTCCTGATTTTTGGTCAACATCCTTAATTTAAAGTATCATTCATCATTTGATCAAGGATTGATCATGATTCATTAAGGAAAGCTCCGAAATCACCAAATGTCCAAGTTACTAATTTAGGGTTTTGAACTAAAACTCAACCCAACTTTGACTGATCATATCTCTCTCATACTTTATCAGAAATTCCCCAATCAAAGTTCATTCTCAAGGAAATTCAATTATATACAACTTTGATGTTGGGCTCAAGGTCAAGAAATGCTTCCGCCTAAGAAATATAAGTCAAAACATTACGGGTCCTTCTAGAAGCTCGCAAAAAGTTATTTTTTGTCAGGGGCCATATCTTCAAGATAAAATCTCCAAATGCAAAAAATGTTCCAAAGTGACTTATAGAGGATATCTTGGGCTTTCCAAAAAGTCCCAGAACATGGTCATATGATAAAAATTGAAATAGATACGAGGCTCAGAAGTTGGTCGATTTTCAAGAAGAATACAAAACTCTAATTGCACAATTTTGTGTTTAATGGGCCTAAGTTTTGCACCATATTTTTAATTATTTTATTTGATATTTGTTTGAATTTTATTTCAAATAAAGACAAATAAATTAAGTAAAAATATAAAATAATGGTTTGAATTCATGGAGCTTTATTTCTAATCATCCAATAGCCCAAGATAACACCCTAATCAAGTCCAAATTCGTGGAGGAGTGATTAAACAACATTGATACAAAAATAGAAACTTCCAAGTCATATTTTCCTTAAAAAATTTCTATCTTTCTAAAATGTCAAGACCCAAGCCCATGAATTAACCTAATTCTTTCCTATATATGTACCATAACAATGCAGCCATTGGGGGGACGAAAAATTGTTAAGGGAGACTAGGGTTTCCAAGTTCAAATTTACACATAAGCTTGCAACTTTTGAATCCTAGTTTGCACACTTCTTCAGAGCCTTTTATCCATCCAATCGTGTTCTTAAGGTAAGAAAAGGTAATAATCGTCCTCTGTATAGACCTCATGCTCATCACATAGCTATATATACATTCATATCTTGCAAACCATAATCATTATCGTTTTTTAGTGTACAGCCTGTTTCAATTAAAGCGAGCGTCGCTAATGTGTTTATATGGTGTTTTAGAAGTGTTTTGATCACTCACTCGCAGCTTTTGGTGGCCGGATGAATACTTGCCATTGTTAGGGCAAGGAAGCTCTTGAGCTTTGGATACGTAGTTACAAGGGGTTTCGCACAAAACTAATCCCTCCATCATGCTCACAATGATTCGAATAGTGGATCTGGGTACTCATCTGGTTTGTTTAAAGTCGTTTTTAGCATTTTTGAATTTTTGCAGGTCTGCTACGATGATACTCGTAGCTAAATCGCAGCCGTAGTGGAAGAAAATTTGTAGCAAAAAATGTGAAGAAGATGAACCCCAGTGAGACTTCTTGACCGTTTGTTGTCTTGTTCCTATTGGACGGTCAACCTTTTCGTACCTTCTCCCCGCGTCTGATTGGACGGTGCATCAAGCAGTGGGCCCCGGTTCTAACTACTTTAGACTTTCCTATTAGCTATGCGTGATTTAATATTTATTTCATTCTGTACGTTCCATTAACAACTTAAAACGTTTGGTTGATTGGTGTGGCTTGTGTTTGGTAACCCAGGGGTCCAGGGTTCGATCCCTGGCCCCTACAATTTTTTTCAATTAATTTCCTTCTGTAGATTCCATGTGCCTCATGCATAGGAGCTTGCCATGCGCCTCAATACCGACCGTCAGATCAACACCCAGAATGATCCAACGCGCGTGGAGACACAGTTCCACCATACACCCTCAAGGCTCTGCAACACAAGATCCAACACCCAGCTAAGTTTCTTTTCCTTCTTTCTTTTTTTATTTATTTATTTAATTTAGTTTTAACTATTTATCTTATTACTATGTTTATTTATTTTTACCCAAATTCTTTTCTTTTTCTTTTAAAATTCTTATTTTTCCTACTTAAATAAAAATTAAGTTTTTATTAGATGATTAATTTAATTATTTAATTAAGTTAATATTTTTTAGATAATTTAATCAAAAACATATTTTTGTCAATTTAATTAATTAGGTTGAAAACTAATTTTTTAGGTTTGTTAACCTCGATTCATTTATAAACCCTAGTAGCCTTAGGTATTTTTAGGTAGGCGTTGTCCATTAATTAATGTATCAAGTTTTCTCATAAAAACTCCATTCCCTAAAAATCAGGGTTTACCTTGAATGTTTTCAAAACCTTTGCCTTTTTCAGAACCTCTTTTATTTTCTTATCAATGCCTTTTATTTGCCACAAAAAGTTTTCTACCTTTCTCTTCTTCATTTTTTCAGGATTAATCAGGATTCTTCAGCCACGCGCCATACCAATCGAAAAGCTAAGTTTCTAATCCTTTTCCTGTTTAAATATCATTTTAATTCTTATTTTTCCTTTTGCCCAAAATAGGGTTTACTTCAAATAGTCAATGAATCTCTCCTACACTCACCCCTATTATTTTCCTTTTAATTTTCAGAGTCAATCGAGGGTTCGAAGAAGATCAAGGCATTCAGAGATGTTTATTCTAATTATTGTTCTCTCTTATTTTCTGCCTTTATTCCCCCTTCCCCGCAGGTGTTTATTGTAATAGCGTAGGACTTTTAATTCCTGCCTTTATTTTTTAACTGCGTGGTTAGTAATCTTAGGGAGTGCAAGCCTTGTTTAAAATAAAATAGCTCACTAATTATAAGATAAATATCTGAATCTAATCACCTGATTGTGCCACACACACATCCTTTAGGGTAACCCTTCTTGTTGCCTGTTGCCTTATTTATCTGTTGCATGTTGCCTCTAATTGTACTAAATAGTCACGTCCCTCGATTGCGAGGATACCTAAAGCAAGGTTGCCTAAAGAGATTAAAAATCATCTAGTCCCTCGAAGTTGCCTCGGTAAAAGATGACCGTCCCAATTGCTAAGGTATCCTCATGCCTAAAATATTAATGACTATTATATCCTTCCTTTAGACTACCTGCCCTCTTTATGGCAAGGGACAGTCTTGTGGCGAACGATAACTTCTCGATGACCCTTTACATCCAATGAAAGGACTTCCTACCCTCCTATGGTATGGATAGCCCTTTCAAACTGAAAATCTAAAAGAACGATTTTTCTAATTTATGGTAGGTGATCCTGATTGCTTACTCTTTTCAAATCCAAAACTCCTTTTCACACCCCTTTTTCAAATCAATTCAAAAAGGCTACGCTTATTTACAAGCTAAAGTCCTTATCAAAATCTTTTTCCTATTCACACACTACACTTCAAACTTTTCAAACAATTCAAACAAAGTGAGCTAAGCAATTAAGAGCCCGTGGATAACCATGGATACAAAGGGTGCTTACACCTTCCCTTTGTATAACTTACCCCCCGAACTCAAAGTCTTTTAAAAAGGGTTTTTTCTGTTCTTTTAGCCTTTCTATATATTGGATAAAATAAAAGTCGGTGGCGACTCTTGCTTACCGCACATCTCAAATAAAGTCAGTTCTCCCACCGTATTACAACAGGGTTAAAGGTCAACCCCTCAAAATGCAGAGTGTATTTTGGAGGGGTAGATGAGGTAACCATGAGTGACATCCAGAGGATGACTTCTTTCCAGGAGGGGGCTCTACCTTTCAAATACTTGGGGGTTCCCCTCACAAGTAAGAAACTTGCAGCATGCCATTATATGAATCTGGTAGAGAGAATTGCAGGGAAAGTAAAGCACTGGAGCACAAAAATTCTGAGTTATGCAGGGAGGCTCCTGCTGATTAAAAGTATCACATTTCTAATGTCTAAATACTGGCTAATATGCTTTCCTATGCCCAAATGTGCAATTAAAAAAATATAAGCTATTTGTTGTTCCTTTTTGTGGACTGGAGGGGAAGTCATAAGCATGAAAAGCCCAATCTCTTGGAGAAGTGTATGCATACCAAGAAATCAGGGAGGCTTGCACATTGTAGAATTGCTTATTTGGAATAAGGTGGCCATGTTGAAATTACTGTTGAACTTAAGCCAAAAGACAGATAGTCTATGGATTAAGTGGGTTCACTCTTTCTATTTAAAAAAAGCAGATTTGATGGAGGTACAAATCAAGAAAAGTAGCTCTTGGATGATGAGAAATATAATGCAACAAAGAGAAACTGTTGGGCAAATACAGGGTATATGGGACAAGATGAAAATAGAGAAAAAATTATATGCATGTGGTATATGAAGAACTAACTAAAGCAAAACTAAAGCTTAGCTGTCAAATTTTGATGAATGGCAATGTTGCGAGACCCCGAGTGATCATCACAATATGGATTGCTTGCCATGAGAAGTTGGTAACAAAAGAGAGACTCCACAAATTTGGGATGATTAGTGACAATTGTTGTTGCTTTTATTATAAAGTGGAAAGATTGAATCACCTTTTCTTTGAATGTGCAGAAATGAGGAGTATTTGGTGCTCTGTGCTGAATTGGATACAAATCAAGCACGAACCTAAGGAGTGGGGCGAATAATTAAGGTAAATAGTGCAAAGTAGCAAGGGAAAAGGGTGGAGATTGACACTGTTGAAGTTGGCAGGTACAAAAATTGTGTATGGCTTGTGGAAATACAGAAATGACCTAATTTTTAAGAACACTGTTGATAGAAAGAACATAGGAAATCAAATCATAGACAAAATAGTGTATAGGGTGGTATAGTAAAAAAAACTCAAAGAGCATATAGGACAATTGATGTTAATGTAGATGCTTTTGATGAGTAAACATGTTAACTTTGAGGTCGCATTGTATCTGAACTATTTTTGAATTAATCAAATTTTGAATTTATTCATATATATATATATATATATATATATATATATATATATATATATATATATATATATATATATATATATATATATATATATATATATATATATATATATATATATATATATATATATATATATATATATATACAATTAGTAATTATTTTATAAAGTTTCAAAAATAGCTAGTGTAAAAATAGTGTATTTTAGGCATATTGAGAAAAAGATAATTATGTAAAAGAAATGTATTTATAAAGATTTTAGAAAATGAAGAGTTATAAAATAAATAGTAGTGTATTTAAGACATAATAAGTTAAAGAGAACTATGAAAAAAGTGTTTTATTTATAAAGTGTTTAGAAATTGAAAAGTTAAAAAAAAATATTATAGTAAAGTGTTGCACCCTAAAATTTGCCTTCTTGTTTTCAACTATAATTGACTTATTGTTTCACATTCATATGCATCTATCCATTAGGTCATGACAATCACAATCATTCATATCATTGATTTTTTTTTTAAACATGGGATCACATATTTCTTGTGATTTTGGTTTTCCCAATTTAAAGGAAAGGATTTGTCTCTTAGAGACTTGATTTTTCATCATCATTAAGGCATAAGGATCACTTTCTCCTTCAATAAGTTTCAAGTGCTAGGGTTTTGTCATACCCCAAAATTTGCCCACACTATTTCTCCTATTCAAATTCAAATCAAAGTACAAAGCTCAAAGATACCCTCTCCTAAACAAGGCTCAAAGATTTAGGGTTTTGTTATTCTGAAGGAAAATCAATGAACCAACGGCTCCAAAGTATCCCATGGCCTCTCATACGATCCAAAGAATCTCTATGCCAAGTTTCAAGTCCTGATTCAAAAGATTGCTTACTCAAATGGCCCAAACAATCAACTGGTTGATCTAAAAGTCATACTGTGGTCAAAGTACAGTCAAAATTCCTGATTTTTGGTCAACATCCTCATTTTGAAGTATAAATCATCATTTGATCAAGTATTGATCATGATTCATCGAGGAAAGTTCAAAAATCATCAAAAACCTAACTTTCTAAATTAGGGTTTTTGGACCTAAAGTCAACTGAACTTTGACCAGCCATAACTTTCACATAGAACATCAGAAATTTCCCATCCAAAGCTCATTTTGAAAGAAATTTCAATTCTCTACAAATTTTATGTTGGGCCCAAGGTCAGAAAATGCTTTCGCCTAAGAGATATAAGTCAAAACATTACAAGTCCTTTTGAAAGTCAACAAAAAGTCATTTTTTTCTCAAAAAGTGGTACATGAACACGGTAAACTCAATTGAGATGAAATCAAAAAGAGCATTTAGAAGACATTCTAAGATTTCTAAAAAGTCCTATAACACATTCACATGATCAAAATTGACTAAGTTATGGATGATACAAGTTAGGCCATATTTGAGAAAATGCAAAAGGTCAAAATTGAATAATTTTGAATGTTGGTGTTAATGGGCCTAATTTGGTGGGGTGTAAACATAAGTGTGACATTTTAGAATACCTCTAGGCCCATTTGTACATGACCATGATCTTTATTTCATTTATCTTTGATTTTTCTACTTAATTTAAATTAAAATAAATCAAGATAAATAAAATAAAACATCAAATAAGTAGTGAGAGGCGCATGGATTTGAACTTGATAACTCTTTTACCTCCATATTCATTTCCTACCAATCCCACTCCTGGGTATAAGTACCATGCGAGATGTGCTTATCATTCGAATAGTCTTGGTCATGATACAGAGGATTGTTGGCAATTAAAGCACAAGATTCAAGACCTCATTGATGACAAGATCATTGACTTCAACTCACCTAAGGAATCTCATATGGCTAATGCTGGGTACAATCTGAAAGGTCACAATGGACACAGCCAATCTGTGGGGACAATTCTGATCTCCACACCGGTTCCACAACAAGGACGCAAGTCGGAGGCACCTAAGCGCCAGTTTACAGAGACCAATATGCCACTGGCTCAGGCATTACAATATCTGCTGAAAGAAAACTTGATTACTGTAAAGGATCCCCCTAAGAATCCTAGTACTTCTGCTCGTAGCTATAATCCTAAAGTGAGGTGTGCCTATCACTCTGATAGTCCTGGTCATGATACGAATAGTTGCTGGACATTGAGGAACAAGATTCAAGACATGATCGATGCTAGTGAAATTGAATTCAACCATCCAATAACACATGTAGTGATCACTACTCACATGCCTAAACACTATAAGACTAATTAATGTCTATGTGGATGAACTTTTAATCATTAGCTTTGCTTTCATTTGCAATTTCTATTCTGTTTGTTTAAACATTCGACTTATGATAGACATTATATGTTTTAATAACCATCATCAGTGCATTGCATATGTTTGTTTTGAATAAATTATTTCGTTATCACTCATTTAAATTATGTCTTTACTTTGCATATGTTTTTGTGATACTCAACTCCTGCTAAGCTGTAAGCCTTTTGAGGGAGGATGACGAAAATGATACCGCAACCTCACACAGTATGCTTTTGAACAGACTGTGCTGACGATGTACAAGCATTGTTTCAATTCCTAAACAGTGGAGATATAAGGATGTTAATCCCTTGTCAACCCATTTGAGCCTAAGGCGTAGGAGTTTTCTTTCTTGTACGATTTAAAACCCTTAATCATAACCTGGGGCAGGGTAGATTCTCAGTTAACTCAATTATCTTAGCTATTGTCTACACGAATAATGATGGGTTCCCGAAATCATTAAGTCAGGCAGTCAACATCTACCAAAAGAAAAAAGCTATCAAGTCAAAACCTACGAAGGAGACTTATATAAAATTGAAACATCCTGCTGACTGTAATCTCAAAATAAACAGTTCAGGCAAAAGTTAGGGATAACAAAATCAATATAAAAAAAGAGGTCACTACGAATCCTCAAAAAAAAAAGAGAAAAAGAATTACAAAAAAGGAGGACTGCATGTCCAAATAAACTGCCGGTGCTGAAACCATCATCAAATGTCAACGTTACGACTTCAAGCTCTGCTAAGGCTTAAACGCATGGTTAACTGAGCATAGGATCGAAGAACGTCACGAAGATTGGGATGGGTATAAATAAATTTTTGAGCCATTATCCTTTGTTTCTTAAACCGTGAACCAAGCCACGTTACAACCCTTGAAAGTCCTAACTGGAGCATGGTTAGTTCGAAAGCATACTGTCACCAAAAAAGGTATCCCGACTCCTTAAGGTTTACCAAAAATGCTGAGTTGATATTTCGTTTTTACAAACATCACGTTTTTACAAATATCACGCTTTTACATCTCTTGTTTTAATGTTTTTCAAAAACTCAAGACAGACATATGCATTGCATCTCATGAATCCATTATTAAACATATTCTGCTACATAATTTCAAATGTTAGCAACAGGAAGAATCTGCACAGAGTACAACTAATGACTAACAGTTATCCCGACAGATAAGATCACCCTAGAGGCAATGTCTCCTACGTATACAAGGGGCACGACATGTTTTGTCCCATCAATCTGGGGAAATCAGGTCAAGATTCCAAGAGTCTCTCAAATGCCGGATAATCAAAGGCATACATCCCAAGTGGGTTTCAAACTATTTCCGGATCAATTTGGGATAATTAGGTCAAGTTTCAAAAATCTCTCAGAAGCATCAACAATCAGGGGCATGCACCCAAGTGGGTCCGAAGCTACTTCCCGATCAGACAAGGGCATCATACTAAGTACTAGGGGCATGTCACCCAGAGTACACATCGCATAAGGTCCTCACGAGGCGAATCTTTCGAAAGTCCCCACTAGCAGGGGCAAATCTATGCAAGTCCAGTTTGACATCTTGATCAATACTCAGTGGTGTGTCCTAATCAATACAAATCCAGGAATGGTAGTTACTATAATACTGGGGGCAATGTTCAAGGCGTCCATGCCTTCCCACAACTCTGGCTTCACAAGATCATATCCCCACAGAGTAATCATTAAAGAAGATATAATACTTTCAACAAGAGACATGGCTCCTCAACAGAGTTCATATCTTCAACACTACCGGTTCTCCGACATCTCTCATCCCCAATCAGGGTACATCAAGTTACTGATCATCCCCAAGCAGAAATCACAATTCCCCAACCAAGCGTCTCCAAGATAAGATCAAAAAGATTTATCTTCTCAATCAAGATGTTTCAAAAAGCATAAATCATAGTCATGCATCATAAATCATAAACATATTCATACATCGCATACATTACCTCATATGCATATTCCTCATTTATTTTGAGAAACACGTAGCTCATGCACCATAACTATGCATAAAAACTGACAATATTTGACAGGTACATTACGAAGATTCGAATCTTATTCAAAATTCAACCTAACGCACGGTTTTCCAGACATCTACGGATGCAATTTGGATTTAGTCTAACGCACGACTCATCCTTCAACCTAACGCACGGTTTTTCAGACATCTATGGATGCAATTTGGATTTAGTCTAACGCACGAATCATCCTTCAACCTAACGCACGGTTTTCCAGACATCTGCGGATGCAATTTGGATTTAGTCTAACGCACGACTACTCCTTCAACCTAACGCACGGTTTTCCAGACATCTACGGATGCAATTTGGATTTAGTCTAATGCACGACTTATCCTTCAACCTAACGCACGGTTTTCCAGACATCTACGGATGCAAATTGGATGTAGTCTAACGCACGACTCATCCTTCAACCTAACGCATGGTTTTCCAGACATCTACGGATGCAATTTGGATTTAGTCTAACGCACGACTCATCCTTCAACCTAACGCACGGTTTTCGAGACATCTACGGATGCAATTTGGATTTGGTCTAACGCACGACTCATCCTTCAACCTAACGCACGGTTTTCCATACATCTACGGATGCAATTTGGATTTAGTCTAACGCACGACTCATCCTTCAACCTAATGCACGGTTTTCCAGACATCTACGGATGCAATTTGGATTTAGTCTAACGCACGACTCATCCTTCGACCTAACGCACGGTTTTCCAGACATCTACGGATGCAAATTGGATTTAGTCTAACGCACGACTCATCCTTCAGCCTAACACACGGTTTTCCAGACATCTGCTGATGCAAACTAGACCCAGTCTGACGCACGACTCAACCTAAGTCAATCTCTCAGAAACGGTCTGACGTACGACGTATTCTGACTCTCAAGCATATCAAGTTGGATGGCATCTTCAAGCCCATCTCAATCATACATCTTCTCCAAACACCTGGATGGCATCTTCAAGCCCATCTCCGACAAAGGCAAACTTCTTGGTATTCTAGTGTTCAATCATCTTCCACCTTCAGATACCGACTGGCATACAAACCACTCTACATCTTCAGGTTTAAGACAATTGAACAGGTGCAGCTGTCATACCCCAAAATTTGCCCACACTATTTCTCCTATTCAAATTCAAATCAAAGTACAAAGCTCAAAGACACCCTCTCCTAAACAAGGCTCAAAGATTTAGGGTTTTGTTGTTCTGAAGGAAAATCAATGAACCAAAGGCTCCGAAGCATCCCATGGCCTCTCATACGATCCAAAGAATATCTATGCCAAGTTTCAAGTCCTGATTCAAAAGATTGCTCACTCAAATGGCCCAAACAATCAACAATCGACTGGTTGATCTAAAAGTCAAACTGTGATCAAAGTACAGTCAAAATTCCTGATTTTTGGTCAGCATCCTCATTTTGAAGTATAATTCATCATTTGATCAAGTATTAATCATGATTCATCGAGGAAAGTTCAGAAATCATCAAAAACCTAACTTTCTAAATTAGGGTTTTTGGACCTAAAGTCAATTGAACTTTGACCAGCCATAACTTTCACATAGAACATCAGAAATTTCCCATCCAAAGCTAATTTTGAAAGAAATTTCAATTCTCTACAAATTTTATGTTGGGCCCAAGGTCAGAAAATGCTTCCGCCTAAGAGATATAAGTCAAAACATTACAAGTCCTTTTGAAAGTCAACAAAAAGTCATTTTTTCTCAAAAAGTGGTACATGAACACGGTAAACTCAATTGAGATGAAATCAAAAAGAGCATTTAGAAGACATTCTAAGATTTCTAAAAAGTCCTATAACACATTCACATGATCAAAATTGACTAAGTTATGGATGATACAAGTTAGGCCATTTTTGAGAAAATGCAAAAGGTCAAAATTGAATAATTTTGAATGTTGGTGTTAATGGGCCTAATTTGGTGGGGTGTAAACATAAGTGTGACATTTTAGAATACCTCTAGGCCCATTTGTACATGACCATGATCTTTATTTCATTTATCTTTGATTTTTTTACTTAATTTAAATTAAAATAAATCAAGATAAATAAAATAAAACATCAAATAAGTAGTGAGAGGCGCATGGATTTGATTTTTTTTAATCAATAATCAATCAAAGATTTCTTTGGAGCTCAAGAATATTATTGAAGCATGATTGAGATATGATTGACCACAATTAGAACATTTCTATATCATTTGGAAATCAAATCTCAATCTTCGAATAATGGTTGATTTGAGGCAGTTTATGAAGACCTAAATTACTGACTTATAAAGAGATAATATTCCTAAGAGGAGAAGACGATTTTTGGCAGCGGCAGGAACCCCTATTCCAAGCTTTAAAAATCGTGAAAAAAAAGCTACATAGCAGACAAAATCCCAGGTTGATTGAGGGCGTTCCAAGCATCAAGGTCAAGTCTTCGACCTTCTCTGAAGCATTCTGGGTTACTACAAGTCATCAAGCACTTCCAGAATCGCACCATCATTGGTCACGGTTTGAGCAAATTTCCCAATTTCGATTTCCATCATACACATATTATAAATTGAATTTGATCGTATATTCGTGTTTATATTGATGTTTATGAACTTTCTGGATGGTTAATTTGATTTTGATGATGAATTGAACGACTTACCATGGCTAGGGTTTCAACCTCACAAATTGGGAATCTGTTCTAGAAGCAATTTTTGACCGAATTAGGTGTTCCAATGAATTCGTAGGGGCGTTTACAACCAATTGGGATTATTATTGCGTTTTGTTTGATGATTTATTGCAGGTTGGGATGATGAGAGTCTGTAGCAACAACTGAAGATGTTGTTGCGTTTCCAGAAAAATCGACGAGGAAGAAGGAGCCTGGGCGGGAATTCTGTTTCAATTTTGGAATTATTTAGGTTTCAAATATTATTATTGTTGTTTGCTTTCTTAACAGCGCAAGACAAATGGCCCAGCGGTAGAGAATGCATCTTAAAGCTTTAACACGCAAGGGTGCGTGTTCGATCCCTACCCCTCGCGTTTATTTTGTTATAATTTCTTTGAATTCTCTTGTTCTCAGATTCCATGCGCTTGACCAACTCATGCACGCCATGGACCTTCAAATCATCACCACAAGATCTCAAGCGAAACAGATCCAACGCATCTGGATACGTAGGAACACCATGGACACGCAAAGCCCTACAGCATACGATCCAAGCTAAGTTTCCCAATCTTCTTAATTTTATTTGTTCAAGTACTATTTTGCCATATATTATTTATTTGTTTTATTTTATATAATTCTTTTCAAAAATCTTTTTAATTGAAACTTCTCCTAAAAATTTTCTTTTTTTTCATAAAATACTAAAAATAAAAATATTTATTTAATTACTAATAATACTTTTTATTTGATTTAAATAATTAAAATGTTTAAATTGATTGTTTAGATTAATTATCAAGTTTTTTTTATTAAATGATAAATATACATATTAGGGTTAGGGGATTTAATTGAAACCCTATTTTCATCGATTTAATTAATTAGGTTGAAAAACCAATAATTAATTAAATTGATTTTATTTATTCTGTTAATCATATTAATTCGTACCCTAATCAGGGTTTACGAAGATCACTCCCTACACTGAAAAAATATTTCTTTGTGCATTTTTCAGGGTTAGCAACAGGGTTTCATCCGACTGTGCGCCACGCCTATTACAAAGCTAAGTCCCGATTTTATTTTCTTTTGAATGTTTATTTGCCTTATAAAATTGTTATTAGGGTTAAAACCTCGAAAGTCAATGAACTCTTTTGCACTCACTTCTTTTGCTGTCTATTTTAGCCAACTTTTCAGGGTTAACCTCGAGGCTACCCCCGACTACGAACCATATCAGATCAAAAGCTAAGTCTTATTTCATATTTATCTTTAATTTTCTTTTGCCATTTTTTATTAAATTAGGGTTAGCTTTAACTGTCGATGAATTGATAATGCACTCACCCCTTTGCATTTGTTTTCTCTTTTTCCCAATTTTTAGGGTTAGCCAACCGTCAAAGCTCAATAGTTGGTAACCCTAAAATTAACCTCATTTATTTTCTGCTTTAATTATTATTTATGTCAAACCTATTGCGTTATTGATCCGCTGGTTTCTTTTCCCCTTCCCCATATTATTGTGTGGTTAGTAATTCTAGGGAGTGCAAGCTTGTTAATCAAATTAGAATCACCTAATTACAAGATAATATAATCAAATCTGATCACGTGATTGTTGCACCCACGTACCTTTTATGGTACCCCTCTGGTTGCCTGTTACCTGTTGTCTGTTGCCTTGTGTTTTTTTTCAGAATAGCCTTGTCCCTCGAATACGAGGATACCTCAGCCATGTTGCCTCGACTAATGCAAAGATCCTAAGTCCATGATGCTGCCTTCGATACACTAAATATGATCTCGTCCCTCGGAAGTTGCCTACGAAGGGCTGAGGTATCCTCTGGTTGCCTAACGAAGAAGGCTATTTTGATCTTTCCCTTAGACTACCTGCCCCTCTATGGCATGGGACAGTTTTATGGCGAACGATAACTCGATGACCCGTTAACATCCAAACGAAAGACTTCCTGCCCTCTTATGGTATGGATAGACCCTTTCACCCTGAAAGGCTAAAGAACATTTTTCATCTAACCAGGTAATTGCTCCTAATTGCCTTGCTCTAAAAAATCTTTTTCTACACTTTTTTCATAAACCTTCAATATGGCTACGCTCATTTACGAGCTAAAGTCCGTATTCTCTTCTTCTACATTTCTTTCAAAGAGCAAAGCAATTAAGAGCCCATGGATAACCATGGATGCAAAGGGTGCCTTACACCTTCCGTTTGCATAAATTACCCCCCGAACCCTATTTTCTTTAAAAATGTTTTTTTCTGTTCTTTTAGCCTTTCTGAATATTTGGATAAAATAAAAGTCGGTGGCGACTCTTGCTTACCGCGACATTTCGAATAAAGTCAGTTCACTGTATTACAGGTTTCATCTTTGGTTCATCAGAGTTTTGAAATGATTTATGGTTTTTGCTTCTATCAAGTGAAAATCAAGATTTAGGCTTTCAAGGTGCATTGTTCAAAGGATCATCAAAATCATCATTTTATAGTCCTTAAGGTGTCTCCAGATGCTAAGGATTGCTTCATGATTCTAGGGTTTCATTAGTTTTAAAGTTACTTGGTTCATCTGAAAAAAGTCAACACAAGTGCTTAAAAGTCAAACTTTGACTTTAAGGTATTTTGGTGAATCATGGTCATATCAAGTCAAATTTCAAGAAAATATTAATGATGGATGAGTTTGATCAAGTGAATTCATGATACTACATCAAGCATCAATTTTGCAAACAAGGGCTACAATTTAAGATTTCATATGATACTACATCATTTATTAAACAATGGCTGATCAAATTTTAACCTTTTAGATACATTGATTAAATGATGTATCAAGTCTATATATAAACTAAATACATCATTTATTGAATGAATCTAAAAATTCAAATTTGCTTATAAAAGAGAGTGGAGGGAGTATGCATCTATTTATACAAATGAAGATTAGTTCTAAACCACGCAAATTTGTTGATCCAATCAGAACCCTCCAAACATGTCGGCAAAATTCTGATCATTAAGAAATTCAAAATGAGAAAACCACCGGAAATTTCAGTATAACAAAAATTTCCGGTATTCTATGTTAAATTTGAAATTTCCGATAGTTTACAAATACCGAAAAATTTCAACTAGCGAAAATTTCATCTACTCTACCAAAAATTTCATTCGAAAATATTATCCACTTCACACAAAAGTATTTTTGGAAGAAATCAATACAGGAGGATGCAATTTATAATTTAAGACGTGGCAGGTTAAGTCCTCTAATTTAAGGGAACACAATTCGGCCTATTTGAATTTTTGGATGGATATTTTAAGAGTGTGTGGTGTAGAAAATGTTTTTTTATTATAAAATTAATTTTTTTTCAAGGTAATATAATAACCGGCAAATGCGACGTCTGTGGGCGAAGGGCGTCTGTGAAGAACCCTCACCATCATCCTGAGGCCTCCGGGATGAGGTAGTAGATGTGGAAGGCCCCTTAGCTGGAACGGATGGAGAAGGCCCTATTAGAACGGGTGTAGCAGGTACATCTTTTAGAACGGCAACTCCATTAGTCACCTGTGACACTACCTGCATCCGTTCACGCCTCACTACCTGCATCCGTTCACGCCTCACGGAGGCATGATGTGTTACTCTCCCACGTTTAAGTCTTTCTGGATGGTCGGCCATAATGTCTACATTGTATTACAAATAAAATTGAGCTAGATACAATTTAGCTATAACAACAAAAGGAAAAAAAACAAATTTACTTCCGTATGTGCACCTACGGAACTCTTTCGTAGATGCATCTACGGAAGTACCTTACATTTCAAAAAACTGATATATATATATATATATATATATATATATATATATATATATATATATATATCGTATATTTATTATTTATTTAATTTTACACTTTAATTTTTTTAGTGACCGATTTAGTGATAAATATTTTTTTATCAAATGTTGGTGTATAATATAGTGACCGAAAATTTTCAATCTCTAAATCGATTATTGAAGCAAAAAATTAATAGTATCAGATGACAATTGCTTTTACTAATATTTTTTTATTTTTTTTTTTATTTTTATTATAAGTTATTTTTTCGCTTTCAAATATAATAAGAAATATAATTAATGTTGTTTAAGAAATATAAATTTTGAGTTATTTTACAAAATTATATTTTATTAGTTTTATAAAAAATTAATTAAAAAAGTTAAAAGAGAGAATAATAAACACAAAATAGTATGATAAAAAATAATATTAATCATTTATATATAATGTAAAATAAATTATAATTTATATAATTTTTTTTGTAAAGTGAGATAGTAAAAATAGAAGAAATATTTAACTAAATGATTTTATAATCATAACACCTAACCAAAATCGCTTAGTTTTATAAGATGTGTTTTTTTTTATTTTTTTTTTATTCTATGTCGTATAATATAATCGTGAATTTGCGCACACAAATACAGTGGTTAAGAATTGTGAAAATATCGACTAAGAAAAATAATTATGAAAATAAAGAAAAAAAATCATATATCTAAATACTTTTCAAAAGGAGAGTTATCCAAGCCCAAACTATTTATAAAGAAAATGCTTATGAGAGTTTATATCTCATGCGAAATGAATTCCTCAACCACTTCATAAAACAAAATCCCTTAGTTTCAAAAGATGTGTTTTTCTTTTTTTATTTTTTATTCTATGTCGTATAATATAATCCTGAATTGCACACAAATACAATTGTTAAGAATTGTGAAAATATTGACTAAGAAAAATAATTGTGAAAATAAAGAAAAAAAATCACATATCTAAATACTTTTCAGAGAGAGAGAGAGAGTTATCCAAGCCCAAACTATTTATAAAGAGAAAATGCATATGAAAGTTTATATCTGATGCGAAATGACTTCCTCAACCACTTCAGAAAACAAATTCATGAAAATTATACTTGTAACAAACTTTTTATAACAGATGTTTATATTGTAGGAAGAATGATAGTAATGTTGCTTCCAAATTCCAATTGCAAGATCCTGAATCATAGAGGAATCTACATATGAATCTAAAAGCGAATGACTAACTTGGAACAAATCCATGCAATATATTTAAGGTTGTTAAGATACGAAAGACTAAGAGGCATTTGAATAAATCGTGTGTCTTGTAAAGCACAACGGAGACTTTATTATATATAGAGAGATTATAGCTAATTACATAATATAGTCGATGTGGGACTATTCTATATACAAATATTCTTAACACTATATTTACAAATATCAACACTCCCCCTCAAGCTTGAGCATATAAGTCAAATGCACCAAGCTTGTCACATATATAATTAGTTCTGGGACTTCGCAGGGATTTTGTAAACACATCTGCTAATTGATCATTGGAGTTGACAAAACTTGTAACAATTTCGCCTGATTCAATCTTCTCTCTGACAAAGTGACAGTCTATCTCAATATGTTTGGTTCTTTCATGGAAGACTGGATTTGAAGCAATGTGCAATGCAGCTTGATTATCACAAATAAGTGTCATTGATCTTGCTTCTTCAATTTGAAGTTCTTTGAGTAACTGTTTTAACCAAATGAGTTTGCATGTTGCCATTGCCATGGCCCTATACTCTGCCTCGGCACTTGATCTTGCAACTATATTTTGTTTCTTACTTTTCCAGGATATAAGGTTTCCTCCAACAAGTACACAATACCCAGAAGTGGATCGTCTATCAATGGGTGACCCTGCCCAATCAGCATCAGAGTATCCAACTATCTGAGTATGTCCTTTATCTTCATACACGAGACCTTTTCCTGGAGCACACTTGATGTATCTCAGAATCCGGACAACAGCATCCATGTGTTCTTGGCAAGGAGAATTTAAGAATTGGCTTACCACACTAATTGCAAAAGAGATGTCCGGACGAGTGACTGTGAGATAATTCAACTTTCCAACCAATCTCCTATACCTACCTGGATCAGATAGAGGCTCCCCCTGATTGGGTAGCAATTTGACACTTGGATCCATAGGAGTATCAGCTGGTTTAGCGTTCAACAACCCTGTTTCTTGCAAAATATCCATAACATATTTCCGCTGGGATATCACCAAGCCATCTTTAGATTGGGCCACCTCAATTCCCAAGAAATAGCGGAGTTTACCAAGATCTTTTGTTTGAAATTGATTCGAGAGATGTTGTTTCAACTGGAGTATTCCTTGATGATCACTGCCAGTTATCACAATATCATCCACATATACAATAAGATAGATACACCATTGGGCAGAGTGACGATAAAACACAGAGTGATCAGCTTCACTACGGACCATACTAAATTGTTGTACTACAGTGCTGAATCTGCCAAACCAAGCTCTCGGAGACTGTTTAAGACCATAAAGAGACATGTGTAGCCTACAAACCATTTGTGAGGACTCCCCCTGAGCAACAAACCCAGGTGGTTGCTCCATATATACTTCCTCTTCAAGATCACCATGTAAAAAGGCATTTTTGATGTCAAGTTGATGAAGAGGCCAATGTCGAATGGCTGCAATGGCTAGAAGAAGTCGAACAGATGCCATCTTGGCTACAGGCGAGAAAGTATCACTATAATCCAACCCAAAAATCTGAGTGTATCCTTTGGCTACCAAACGAGCTTTAAAACGATCAATCTTACCATCTGGACCAACCTTCACTGTGTAAAGCCAACGACAACCTACTAACGATTTCCCAGGGGGTAGATGAACCAGTTCCCAAGTACCACTGCTTTGAAGAGCACACATTACGTCAATCATTGTTTGCCTCCACTGGAGTGTTAGGAATAGAAACAGAAGACAAAGAAGACAAGCAAGTATACTGCAAAGGAGAAAGACGATGATAACATAAATCAATATAATATGGAGAAGGATTCCGTGTTTGACGTATACCTTTTCGAAGAGCAATCGGAAGATCGGACTCAGGTTGCGGGATCGGATCCGGTGATGGCGAAGGCGTCGGAGGAGAGTCTGCAAAGACCTCAGGGACAGGTACTGCCTCAGGAATAGGTACGACAGAAGTGGGTTGGCGACGCTGATATGTTTGAAATGGGCGAGTAGTGGGAGGGTCAACCGTAAGGCTTGAATGGTGGGGGATAAGGGGAAATGAGACTTCCGGAAGAGGTGTAGGAGTACTTTCCTGAAGGGGTTCCGGAGTTACTTAGCTGGACTCGAAGTATGGAATTGACTCGAAGAAGGTAACATCGGCCGATACGAGGTATCGTTGTAGAGTATGTGAGTAGCAACGATATCCCTTTTGGGATCGATGATAACCAAGAAAGATACACTTTAGTGATCGAGCTGATAGTTTATCAAGACCAGGGGAGAGATTGTGTACAAAACACGTAGACCCGAAAACTCGAGGAGGAACTGGGTGAAGAGGAGAGTTTGGAAACAGGATTGAGTGAGGGATTTTATTATTAAGGACAGATGAGGGCATGCGATTAATGAGGTAACATGCCGTGAGCACCACATCCCCCCAAAACCGGAGAGGAACATTACCATGGAGAAGTAGGGTCCGAGTGGTTTCTACGAGATGCCGATTTTTACGTTCGGCTACCCCATTTTGTTGAGGTGTATGGGGACAAGATGTTTGGTGCAGAATACCATTGGATGACATAAAAATTTGAAATTGTTGAGATAAATATTCGCGTGCATTGTCACTTCTTAAGGTACGGATAGACAAGCCAAACTGGGTTCTTATTTCTTGATAAAATTTTTCAAAAATAGAAAACAATTCTGATCTGTTCTTCATTAAAAATAGCCACGTGCAACGTGAAAAATCATCAATAAAAGTGACAAAATACCTAGACCCAAAAGTAGACTCAGTACGCGAAGGACCCCAAACATCGGAGTGAACTAAAGCAAAAGGGGACGCAGCCCGTTTATTGACTCGATTGAGAAAGTGACTACGAGTATGTTTCCCTAACTGACAAGACTCACAATGTAAACTAGATAATTTAGATAAGCTGGACACCATCTTTTGGAGCTTGGAGAGACCTGGATGACCTAACTGCGCATGTATAATGAGTGGAGAATCTGTGGCAGAGCATCTGGTGGATGACGCAGAGAAGTAGTAGAGGCCTTGAGACTCACATCCGACGCCAATCGTCTTCCCCGAACTCCGATCCTGCAAAGTAACAGCACTATTAGTAAAGGTGATAGAACAATTAAGGGCACGAGTTAAACGACTGACTGACAGTAAATTAAACGGACAATTAGGTACATATAGGACAGAAGTAACAGAGAGAGATGGTAGGATTTGAACAGTACCAATCCCTTGGGATTGGGTTTTAGAACCATTTGCGGCGGTTATACTAGGTAAGAAACCAGAAGTAGAGATGGAAGAGAAAAAACCTTTATTACCGGTAACATGATCAGACGCACCAGAATCGAGGACCCAAGGACCAAGAGGAGATGATTGAGAGAGGCAAACAGATGAATTACCAATGTGTGCAACCGAAGCCGTGGAACCAGAGTTCTGATTAGTCTTACACCACCTGAGAAAATCGTCGTAGCTTGGCGTAGGATTTTGAAGTGAAGGTGAAGTCTGCATAGTATCGGGATAATCAATTTGAGCTGCATTTACCTGACGTGGAGGTCTGCCATGCAGCTTCCAGCAACGGTCTATAGTATGCCCAAGCCGATTACAATGGTCACACTTGGGACGAGGTTTGGAGTTGGATGACCCTCCTCGAAGGCGATTGTGATTGTTTCCAAGAGATGCAAGGGCAGCAGTGTCACCTGGTGTTGGAGCAGCAATAGATGGAGGAGAAACCGGACCAAACTCATGAGGTGTAGCCAAGCGCAACAGTTGTTCACTAACTGTATCATAGCTAGGAACAATAGTACCTGATAAAATCTGGTTACGAACGGATTCGAGTTCTGATGGTAGTCCTTTAAGTGCCATGACCATGAAATATTTACTCTGCTGTTCGGCATGAGCTGTTGCATCTTTTGCGTAAGGCATGAGGGTTTCATAACTGGCTTTCAAGGCATCAAGCTTACTCAGATAAGCTTGCACATCCATATTTTCCAACGTCAGTGTGTTGAGTTTGTGGATGACACTGTATAGAGAGTGAACGTCGTTGGAAAAGACTTTCTTGGCCTTTTCCCATACCTCATAACAAGTGGAGTAGGCTTGGTACTGAGCTTGGAGGTTAGGTGCTATAGAAAACCACAACACAGTACACGGAGAGGCATCAGTTTTCTTCCATTTAGCGAGTTTGTCGGTTGCAACGGCAGACAATTTTGTGGTTAGGTGCTCTTCAAATCCCTGACCGTGAAACCACATATCGACAGCACGAGCCCATATGTTATAGTTTGCTGATCCGGTTAGTTTTTCACATGGGATTAGCAGAACTTTAGTAAACGAGTCTCCCATAGCTTCAAGTTAACAAGAACGGGGCTGTTTGTACTGGAGGGTAGATTTTTGCGAGTCGGAAGAATAAACCGAGAGCGGATCTGCGATCAGAGAACAAAACTGAGCAAAAAAAAAAAAATTTTTTTTGATGAACAGTACCTCGCCGGTGAACAGTACCGGTTGATGAACAGTACGCACGATGAACAGTACCGAAAAAGTCGCCAAAAAAAATAGAGACAAACCGGAGAGATGACACGGTTTGCAGAAGGAAATTTCTCACCGGAAGACAGTAGGTCAACCGGGTAAAACACGGCGAAGAATTTCCTCTTAGAAGGAAATGTGGTTGGGCCTAACACAACCCTACAAAACCGGCTTGTAGGGTGAGGATTGCCTCCACTTATAAGGACATGTTCAGGCCATATATTGTCCGATGTGGGACTCTTAACACACCCCCTCACGCCCAGGACTAGACAACTGGAGCGTGGAAATAAATGGCGGGTGGCCCGATAGCGGAAACCATAGAAGGTGGCCCACCGGATCTTAAACGAGACTCTGATACCATGTTAAGATACGAAAGACTAAGAGGCATTTGAATAAACCGTGTGTCTTGTAAAGCACTACGAAGACTTTATTATATATAGAGAGATTATAGCTAATTACATAATATAGTTGATGTGGGACTATTCTATATACAAATATTCTTAACACTATATTTACAAATATCAACAAAGGTTAAGGCTACACAAAATGAAAATCAGACTTGCGAAGTTTCGATCATCATCACTGTCAGACACAACAGTCATTCGCCGATTGGTTGATGGTTTTGTAGGAGGAGAGTTTTCATCAGATTCAAAGCCTTTCCTTTTGACCTTACCCTTTAAATCTAGACTCTTATGCTTCATTTCCTGCAAGTAACCATCGAATTAGTATTGAATTTGAACAAAATGGAAATGCTGAGTAATATTCATGCATTAAATTGAGTTATGGCCGAAAGGTGGTCCTTCGTCACTCTACCAAAAGTAAACAAAACAAATACCTCTCCTATTCTATATAACCATACTCCCACGTGAATATTACCGTATCAATAACATAAAGTGATTTTGCTGAGGGAGTAATTCACTTAGAGGATAAAGTAATCTCAACAATAGATGAATAAATCAGCAGTCGATAATAGGTAATGTTTAACAAATTATGGATATGTTTAACATATCAACCATTGATTTTCTCATTGTCGGTTGAGATATCTTTTGAAAATAAAAATATATATATAATATCTTGTTACTTTCAGAAGTTATCTCATAGGGCCAGTTTCCCATCATACTCTTAAAACTATTAGACCTGATGACCCAACTCAAACCAGCCCGAATATTGGGTTGGTGGGTTAATCACCCATTTTCAAATCCAAAACGGTCAAATTTATTTGGTTTGGATACGAAGTTTCGAAGTTCCCGACATGAATCATGGCACATTAGGATCTCAATATATGTACAAAAAACTTTATCTCACATGTAACAACTTACAAGAAAACTGTAAGTCATGTGCAAAAAATTGCACACATTCAAACACTCATTATAATCACTAGTGTTTCACTCTCCCCAGCGGAGACATAAAAATAGTCTATTGAACAAAGTTAAAATTGGTTTTTACGAACCAAAAGAAAATAGTGCACTGTCAGGAAATAAACTGAATAATTAGAAATAACTCGAGTCCAGAATTAAAGAAAATTATTATATAATAAAATATTTCAGTACCTCCTCTTCTTCCTCGTCTGAAGCAGCAGCATCAGCTTGAGCGGTTTCTTCATAATCATTTTTGGAGTCCTCGTACTCCGGCTCAGTATCATCATCCCTCTTACGTGAATGAGGTATTTCTTCCTCGTTATCATCAGTTTCATATTCAGATTCCTCTCTTTCGTCATCTGGGTAACCCACTGGGTTCCGTGAGGATTTTGCTGGTGGAAAAGATGACTTACGAGGAATGTCCCTCGGTTTCTGTGACTAGAGTTCCAGATATTAACCTTCACTACAAATGTTAATGCAAACATAATCAACAAAAAGTACAATTCCTAAAGACAAAATAATAATACCTTCGTAGCATTCATAATCCTTTTCTCTGCTCGGACTTCTACTTCCAACTCATCCTCAAAGTGACGTTTACGACGTGGTTCAAAATAATCTGCTTCAGCATCCGGAAGAAAGGGAGCATTGATAAATAATGGAACTGACACACTTTAAGTAGGAAGATACGCTTAGAGAATATTGCAGCAATTACATAACACCTAAAAAAAGACAGCAGTGTCTCCAGGAACAATTCAAATTTATACCTCGCCAACGGCATCCTCTAAAAACCCAGGAGAAAGTTAGCGCCTCCTCTCAGTTGGAGCATATTTCTGATTCACTTTTCCAGGCTTACGGTTAAGAATTACGTTATCCCTGATAGTCTGACTGTCAGCCTGGAAATGATAGGGTTGGATTATTGTATTTTAGACATAATATAAGTATGTGACTAATTTGTATGATTGATTATACCTTTTCCTTTTCCTCTTTTTCCCTCTCAGGATCAATGTCTGTAACACAGTTTTTAACCTTATAAATCTTCCTTTGCCTTGAGTCAACAACCGATGAGAAATTGAGGACAAGGAAGATGGCATAAATTTCATTTTCTTCAATAGCCTTCCTTGTGAATGCAGGATTCCCTGTAAGCAAGTACACATAGTCCGATAAGGGGAAATAGTAAATCATTAAGCATGTCATGAGAATAATGAAATTCACCTTTTCATGTCTTAGAAAAATATGTGATTGATCATGCTGGGCATCCGGCTCTGATATGTCAAGAACTTCATTCCCAATTAGGGGTGGGAATAGGCCAGGCCAACTAACAGGGGCCTACGGCCCAGCCTACATAGGCCTAGGTCAGGCTAGGCTTTTTAGATAAATAGAAAAGGCCTAGGCTTTTTTATAAGCCTATTTAGCTAAAAAGGCTAGGCCACAGGCCACATAAAAAGCCTTTTAACCCTAAGAGGCCAGCCTACTTAAATAAATATGAATAATTTTATTATTATTATATTATATTTTTTACTTTGAATTAAAAATATAAAAAAAAAATTAGTTATCTTGAAGAAATTATGAAAATAAGATGAAAAGAATCTTATGAACAATGTCATAAGTTGTTTCGATAAGTTCTCTCAAACAAATAATATCACAAAATTTATGCTACTAGGTAAACTTAAATAAACTAATGCAAACAAACATTTAATCTCACTGATCTCTTAATTTGTTAGTCTATATAAAGACGAGTTGAATGACTTATTTACAAATGTTCAAATGAAATAGGCTTTTAAGTAGGCTAATAGGCCAATCAGGCCTTCAAAAAGGCCGGGCCCAGGCCAAAAAAATAAGCCTATGATAGGCTACAGGCCAGGCTTAGGCTTTGAATATTATAGCAGGCCAGGCTCAGGCTTGGCAAAGCCTAGCTCGGCCCAGCCTATTCCCACCCCTATTCCCAATTAATAACTGAAGATTGCCATCAGACCACCTTACATAACGAGCATTGCTTTCACCTGACCGTGAACAATATTTTTAACTACAAAATAAATTATGTAGCACAACTGAAACTAAGATGCCCTAAAAGGTTGAAAAATATTTAACAATAAATCAGAATACAAGAACTCATTTTACCAACACTCTTAATTGAAAACAGTAATGTAAAAAAAAATACATAGTGCACATTCAACATGTAAATTTTCTGCATCATATCAACAGTAATACACATTAAATGCCATTTCATAATTAAGCCATTTGTTATGTCAAATAATAAGTCAAATCATTAACAAAGATCTAAAGTTAACTGCACTATCTAAAAAAATATTCATGAGAAAATATTATATTTACCAAAACCAAATCAAACTGAATCATAGTAAAAGGTCACCTGAATCGAACCGTTTCAAATTATCTAGAACCGAACCAAACCACTTATTGGTTTGATATATCTATTTGGAATTCCGAACCGTACCAAACTGTTAGAAGACAGTTTTTTCCAAACCGAACCATTTGTTAAAGAAGCAAACCGTTATACCTTTTGTTAGTACGAAATTTTTAACTTGTTTTTAGCATTTTTCATTTTCAATTCCAGTTCGGTTTATTTGCCATTTGGTTTGAGGTTCTACAAGTGTTAGTTCAACACAAATTCGGTTCACTAACCAAACATAACGGTTCGATTATTTTAACTTCAGTTCGGTTCTTGGTTCAGTGTTTTTTTTAACATTCCTAAGTTCAAATGTAGAAATGGTCCAAGATAGAACACAATGGGGCGGTATAATCCATATAGCTAACCCCAGATAATGGTCAAAGGCTTTGATTCTTATTACATCTAAGATGTTAACAAGTCCCACATTGGTTAGACATAGAGCTTGAAAATAGTTTATATAGAGTGACACTTCTCACCTTACCAACGAGTTTTGTAAGGATGAGTTAGATCAAACTCTAATACGATATCAGAGCCTATCGATCGGACCATTAGAAATATCCTAACTCCTAAGGCTCACATTGGTTAGATATAGTTTAGAGTGACACTCCTCTCAAGAATTAATTTAAAATGGGTGATCGTAGTAACATGCAAAAAAAACTGTTACGAACAAGTGTCATCAGGTCCTCACTTATTTACCAAAGTGTCTGTTGATTCCTTTCATTGTGATGTGTGCCAGTTTGCCAAATCCCATCGAGCAACCTATTCCCCTAGTGATACTAGGAGTGTCGAACCCTTTGATCTTGTTCATTCTGATGTATGGGGGTCTTCATCCATTTCCAATATTTCTGGTGCAAAATGGTATGTTACTTTTATTGATGACTGTACTCAACTTACATGGGTTTTTATTATGAAAGATAAGTCTGAAGTGTGTCAATTGTTTGTTAACTTTTTTCAAATGGTTAAAACTTAGTTTGGAAAACCTATTAAAAGGTTACGGTCAGACAATGGTAAGGAGTATGTAAATCAAATTTTTCACAATTTTCTCAAAACTAATGGTGTTGTTCATGAGTTGACTTGTGTTGACACTCCACAATAAAATGGGGTTGCTGAAAGGAAAAATCGTCATCTTCTTGAAATCACCCGAGCATTATGCTTTCAAATGAATGTTCCTAAATTTTATTGGGGGGAAGCTGTCTTGACCTCTGCTTATTTAATCAATAGGTTACCTTCTAGAGTGTTGTTTGGTGTTAGTCCTGTGCAGGTCCTGACTCGATTCTTTCCGTCCGTGCCCATTATGTCAAGTCTTCAGAATCGTGTTTTTGGTTGTTCTGCCTTTGTCCCTCATCGGGGTAAGTTAAATCCTCGGGTTGTTAAATGTATCTTCATAGGATATGCTTCAAATAAGAAGGGGCACAAGTGTTATCATCCTCCGAGTCGTCGAGTCTATATATCCATGGATGTTACTTTTCAAAAATCTGAGTCTTTTTATCCTAGTCCTCAGCTTCAGGGGGAGAATAATCAAGAAGCTGAGTCTTCAGAGTTGTCTGTCTTTTCAATTATTCCTCTAATGCAGGACCCAGAGCCGTTTCTTGAGTTGTCTGTTCTGCTTGTTATTCCTGTAATACAGAAACCCTTGATGACTAATGAGGATGGTGGTAATGTACCAATACCAGTGCATAATAATGTTGACAGATACAAGTTACAGTTCCAGCGAAAAAGGTGGAAAGGTAAACCCGTTCTGCCCCAACAAGTCCAATCGTCTGAACCTGAGGTAAGTGTTTCTAACCCTGAGCCTAGTAATTCTTGTGAGCCAAACCTTGATGACCTACCTATTGCTTTGAGAAAAGAAAAAAGATCTTGTACCAAATATCCTATATCCCAATTTGTGTCTACTGAAAAGCTTTATGTGCAGCATCGGAGTTTTATTTCAGCTATTGACTCTATTAGAGTCCCTGCATCAGTGCAAGAAGCATTAAAGGATAAGAACTGGATTCAAGCCATGAAATAAGAGATGCATGCACTAGAGAAAAATGGGACTTGGGAGATTGTTGAGAAGCCAAATGACAAGAGACCAGTAGGCTGCATGTGGATATATATGGTAAAATACCGATCTGATGGCACACTCGACAGATATAAGGCGAGGCTAGTTGCAAAGGGATACACCTAGACTTATGGAATTGATTATGAAGAGACATTTGCACCAGTAGCAAAAATGAACACTGTAAGAATCATTCTTTCCTTGGCAGCTCCCTTTGATTGGGAGTTGCAACAGTTTGATGTGAAAAATGCTTTTTTGCATGGAGATTTGGAGGAAGAGGTGTATATGGAGATCCCACCCAGATATGACCCTACTTCAAGAAGTAATAAGGTTTGCAATATCTAAAGATGAACCCAGGAAGAGGACTACTGTTCAAGAAAAGTGAGCAGTTGTCTATGGAGGTTTATACAGATACCGATTATGCAGGGTCGGTTGTTGACAGGAGATCCACCACTGGATATTGTATGTTTCTAGGTGGAAATTTAGTGACATGGAGGAGCAAGAAACAGAATGTAGTTGCCAGATCAAGTGCAGAGACAGAGTTTAGAGCCATGGCTCAAGGAGTTTGTGAACTGTTGTGGATGAAGATCATTCTAAATGACTTGAAAATAAAGTATGAAGCTCCTATGAGACTTTTCTGCGATAATAAGTCTGCCATTAGTATTGCTCACAATCCGGTCCAGTACGACAGAACAAAGCATATAGAGATAGACCGACACTTTATCAAAGAGAAATTGGATAGTGTCTTATTTCTACACAGTATGTCCCATCAGGACTGCAATTAGCTGATGTGCTCACCAAAGGACTTCCCTTGGAGCGGTTTCGAGATCTTACTTGCAAGCTAGGGATGATAGATATCCATTCCCCAGCTTGAGGGGGAGTGTTGTAATATTAGTATTATTATTATACAGCTCATTATGAGTTGCTGTCCTGTATGCTCATTATGACTAGATTAGCATTTATAAGGAGAATAATCACCCTTCCCTTATTTAGATAGATTTATAGTCTATAAATACCTCTTATGTATTCTTTACAAAATATATAAAAACTTTCCATATTTCTACAAAAACTAAAATAGTATACAATACTTACAGAAAGAAAAAGAAAAACTAAAAATAGTATACAATTACTTACAGAAGTTGAGCCATCAGGATTTCTGACTTTTCTCCGACGTACAATATTGTTTTCCAAGTGTATGCGCTTCTTGTGGGTCAAAAGGTTTTGGATCAACACCCGTGATATTGGAAACTTTAATCAGGTCCATCTGCCACAAATATGAGAGACGGTCACATGAATGAATGTCATATGACAAATGTGTTCTATTTGTAGTTAGGATCCAATAGAGTGATATCATATGCCAAAAACCTATTCACCATACCCTTTTTATCAAAACTTGTTCAAGCTCAATTCTCATCATCTAGTTCACTATCACCGACCACAACATCAGAAATTTATGAAAAAAACCTCCCAAAACAATATGTTGATGTTCCTATAAACACTTCAAAATACATTTTCTCTGATGTAAATGCCAACTTTTAACTAACAAAAAACTTAAGTATGCAAAAGAAGAATAGAAACCAAATGTCTTAACCGGACTCATTTTTAAAATAACATATAAAACACAAGTCTCTCACACAAGGAAGACCTTATTAGGAAGAGCTGGTGGTTTACTTAATGGAATCTCTAACTCCAAGGGGGGGGCCAAGTGGCTTATCTTTAGTTTCCATTTCAATGTTTTCCTCCTCTAATTCATATTGATGATCTTCATCAGCAAGTGTATCCTCTGGTCTCAGGCTCTTTCCATAAGTCCCTTCTTCATCCGCAGAATATCAGGCACCAGGGGTGAAATTTGCATGTTTTTCTCGAGGAAACACAGAAACGGCTCTGTTGGGTGATGTTAAGTCTCAGGGCCTGGACGCGGCTACTCTCTGTCTGCGTCTGCAAGTCCTTGAAATTTGCATGTTCTGCACAAGTTTCCTTCTCTTTCAAATTCTTTGGGTGTGCAAGTTGTTTTTTTTCTTGATGGTGAGACCAAATAGCATATGGAAGCCAAACAGTGACTAGGATCAGAGAGTTAGCTAAGAGGAGAAAAGGAATATGGGGTATTTTGGCCCAAATTAGATCAATGCTGCTTTTTTATACTCTTTTACTTCACTGCTGCTAAGGATTACTCTAATACTCTTAATCTGAAGCTTGTTGGATTTGAAATTCAATGATAGAAATAAGTGCACAGACAACTTGGTTGAAGGAAATTTTTAATGCAATCTGTACAATCTACACAAGACATATTTGTATAGACTAGACACCCTGCATACAAAGGGCATCATCTATAAGAAACTTGGTGGGATAAATAGAAAAAGTAAATTGCATTCTCATAGTTACAGCATCACTGAAATAACTTTTATTCATGCAAGGACATTAGAATCAAGAAGGACTGCACCGGCAAGAGAAATCATCCCAAAGAAAAGCACTTAAACATAAAAAAAATCACAAAACCACAAGGAAATCTAGAATATTTAACTAGATGTCTAAAGCACATTAACCACAAAACCAAAATTCCAAGAATGGGTTTGGTACCGTGTTGCAATTTGCAAAGAGATTCAACTAGCATTGAAGTGGATACCACAAATTCTCATTCTCTCATTTTATCGGACGTGTTTGACTCACACAAACACACAGCCAAGTAACTTAGTCCAGTTTGGATCAGTTTCTTATTTGTAGAGCTTCGCAAATATTTAGTTTGTAACTTACAAAAATAACTTAAATGTAGTATTTCAAAAAATGAGGACGCTTTAAAAAAAATTGAGCTCCTGAGACAGATTCCAACTTATGTCAAACATTTTATTTTAGAAGAATTGTCGCCGTTTTAAGAAA
This sequence comes from Vicia villosa, assembly GCF_029867415.1. NCBI lineage: Eukaryota > Viridiplantae > Streptophyta > Magnoliopsida > Fabales > Fabaceae > Vicia > Vicia villosa. The sequence goes on along the minus strand of NC_081182.1, from coordinate 178,826,091 downwards.
TTTGAACTTTCTTTTCTAGAATAAGATAGCACTCTAGAAAAATTTGGGCTCATAATACCAATTTTATCTTATGTGAAAATTGAAAAAAAATGTATCTTAGAAGACTTATTCTTATTGTAACATTTCAACTTTTCTTTTTTATATATACAATTGTTAAAATAAGGCTCTCCGAAATTAGTCTTAATCAATAAAGTTGCAGATACACTAAGAACACCAAATTTATACTACTAATAAAACCTAGTTCAGTTAACTATACAGCATGTTGTCTCCCCATCTTCTTATCTTCTTCTATGCCAATAGTCAATCTCATTGAAGATTTTTCCACCCCACCGGTGCTTATCATGGATTCTCTCAATCAAGGTTGTCAAATCGGGATCTTGCATAAGATCGGGAGGTGATGGTAAGATTGTAAAATATAAGATTGTAACTATGATCGGAAGATCCTACTCAATTAATTTTGTAAGATCGAGAGGGGGTAGCAAGATCGCAAAACATAAGATGGTAAGAAAAATCGTAAGATGCCACTTAAACGGAAAATAATACTACATATTTGAAGTATTTCTACATGATATTTTCGTATGCAAGTGTATTCGAGAGAAAATGGACGCCACCGAACTGAAATTGTTGCGCCTTTGTATCTTGCCATCCTTTTCGACTTGTAATGGTGGTGGCCATAAATGGTGAATCGCACATAATTATTGGTTTTACCTCCTTTTTTTTTCCATAATTGGACTACAACACACAATTCTACTTAGGATCTAGGTTGTTGGGGGTGAGTGAGATCGTAAAATCGTAAGATTTTAAGATTTAGATTGTGATTTTAATAACCATGCTCTCAATATTATAACATTATAGAGGCGCAGTTTTTGACACCCTCGTTTTGGCCACTACACAAGTAGTTTCTATATGTTTACTTCCAACGCTATTTTGCTTATCCCGACTTGCTCAAGTTTGTGCAAACAAATAAATCTACGGAAGTAAACTTATGGACGATCTAGTACTGTAGCAAAAACATATTTCATCCCATAAAAAATAAACAAATTCACCAACACATAAACAAAGAGTAACAAAACCAGAAAAAACAACAAACACAACAATGTGGTTAACTACTCAAAACACTAGATGGGCATACCTTAGGCTTCTGGCTGCATCAACTTCTACACCATCATTTTTATAGAAAAGGTTTTCCTCAGATCCACTTTCAACAACATCCCTCCGCCTGCTTGTAACAATGCGCTGATTATAATCATCTTTAGCATACTATCCGAACCCCTAGCTCCACTCTCTTGTTCTCTCTGATCACCAACCTCCACTTCAATCTCCTGAGAAATCTGCTCCATCTCCCCTTCACTCTCTAATTCCACCTCTCCTTGTCCTTCCACTTCTCCTTCTCCTTCTTGCCCTACCTCTCCCTCTACTTCATCCTGCAACAAAAAAAACAGAAAAATTCAGTTGTAAATTTTGAATTTCGAAAGTTCGAATATTATCATCGAAACACATAATAAACAATTGAATTTGAAACAAATATATCAAGCGAATATATTGAGATTATGGAAATGGTGAGTTTGTAGTGGAAAAAATATATTGAGATTATGGCAAAAAGTAAGACTCATCAAATGTTCCCATTTTAAACACATGATGTTTAACAAATAAGGGGTAATATAGAGATTTCTACAGCATTTCCTTTTCTTATATTAAGATAGATTATAGATGTTCACGCCTCAAATTATACTATTACTATCACAGTGAGATTGTTATTTTAAAGGATAAAAGCTGAATGGTGTAAAAAAATGAAGTGTTGGACTGAAAAAGACAGTTTTAAAGGAGAGTTTACAATAATTTACAATAAAAAAGGGCAAAGGCAAATTATTTGTGTAGATATCATTTGTTAAGGAGGTCATTATGAAATAATTATTTATTTAAGCTCGCAATTTAAATAAGCTTAAAGAGAAAAACATAAATTGAGACATGAACTGAAGTTACTTGTCATCTAATTATAGGACTTAGTGTTAGGAATATTTGTATATAGAATAGTTTCACACCGACTATATCAAGTAATTAGCTATAATCTCTCTATATATAATAATAATAATGTCTCCGTAGTGCTTTTTAGAATTCACGGTTTTTTCAAATGAGCTCTTAGTCTCTCGTAATTTAACATGGTATCCAGAGATTACTGAGAGACAACCCTTCACCGTGTTTTATCCGATTGACCCACTGTCTTCCAGTGAGAAATTATTGGCAAACCATGTCATAACTCTGGTTTGTCTTCCTTACACTGTCGTAACTCATTCCGGCATCAGTTATTAAATTTCTCCGGTCACCACCGGACTACCGCCGCCGCCGCTATTGTTTCTGGTGACCTTCCGACATAAGCGCCTCCTCCGATCCCGACGATTTTTCCACCGCCGCACTCGTCACCGTGCAACTATTATAGATCCAGTCTCAGATTTTATTTTCCATGCACGAAAAATTATAATCCTTTCAAACAGATCCTTTTTCACCCGTTTCGCATGATATTTTCTCTTTATGCCAAACTACGATGATTTCCTCAGGTGGTATCAGAACTCAGATTCTACTACTTTCGTTGCACACACTGGTAATCCGTCTGTTTGCCTCTCTCAATCATCTTTTCTTAGACCTTGTGTCCTTGATTCTGGTGTGTCTGATCATGTTACTAGTAATAAAAATCTTTTCTCTTCCCTCTCTACCTCGGGTTTCTTACCTACTATAACTTCTGTCAATGGTTCCCAAATCCGATCTGAAGGGATTGATACTGTTCAAATTCTACCTTTTCTCTCTGTTACTTATGTTCTATATATACTCAATTGTCCATTTAATTTACTTTCATCGGTCGTTTAACTCATTCTCTTGATTGTATTGTCACCTTCACTAACAGTAATGTTAACTTGCAGGATCGGAATTCGGGACGCACGATTGGCATCAGATATGAGTCTCAAGACCTTTATTACCTTTCAGTGTCATCTCAGACATGATGCTCAGCCAAAGATTCTCCATTCACTATCCATGCTCAGTTAGGTCATCTCAGTCTTTCCAAACTACATAAGTTGGTGTCAAATTTATCGAAGGTATCTAACTTACATTGAGTTCTGTCAGTTAAACTTATATTGAGTCCTGTCAGTTAGGGAAACGCGCTCGTAGTCAATTTCCCAATCGAGGCAATAAACGAGCTTCGTCCTCTTTTGTTGTAGAGTTCGTTTGGTTGAGAGTAGATGGAAGGAAGGGAGGGGATATTAATAAATATGTGTTTGGTTCATTTTCTATAAGGGGAGGGGACGGGAGGGAAGCAAAATCCCTCCTAAACTCACTTTTTGCTCCTCTCCATATTTGAGGGATTTGGAGGGGAGGGAAGATTCATTAATCATAATTTTATTATTTTCCTATTTTATCCTCAATTATTTTTTTAATTCCAAGATTGTCCTTATTGAATTATTAAAGACTAGATTTTTTCTCTGTGTTATTTCACGTTTCATTTTTCTTCTATTGTGCGGTTGCTATTTGTGCGTTGCTCTCAGGTGAGTTTTTTCCTTTTTATTTTGTTGAATTTTCCTTTTTGATATTATGTTTTTTTTTTATAATAATAACATACTTATATCAGTTCTTATTTACAATATATTATAGTAATAAGATTTTTTTAACAATATACAAATATAGTATATTTATGTTCTAAATATAGATTTTAAGTCTAATATTATTTGTCCAATTTTTTTAACATTCTAACATTATTTTATATATTTTTAATTATAGAAATTGTTTTATTGGGTTATATGAATCATCAAGATCAGATAATGGTTTGATTTACGTTGAACATCTATAGTTCAACTAATGTGTGTTGTTGTTTGATGTTATAGTATGGTTTATGAATGATCAAGTTTTTATTTGGTGAAATTTACTCAATACTATTGTTATTTAGAATTATTTTTACTAAGTACAAATAACAATATTTATAAGAATAAAAAGGTAAATTGATTTTAAAATCCCTCCCCTCCCCTTATGAACCCAACATACATGTTAAAAATCTCTCCCCTCCCCTTCTTTGATCCAAACATATATTTTATTAAATTCTCTACCCTCCCTTCCCCTCCATTCCTCTCCCCTCTATTAAATTATCTCCCCTCCCCTCCCCTCCCCTCCATTGAACCAAACGGACCCTTAGTTCACTCTGATGTTTAGGGTTCCTCGCGTACTGTCTATACTATTTTGAGTCTAGGTATTTTGTCACATTTATTGATGATTTTTCACGTTGCACGTGGTTATTTATAATGAAAAATAGATCTCATTTATTTTTTATTTTTGAATAATTTTATAAAAAAATAAAAACTCAATTTGGTGTGTCTATTCGTACCTTAAGAAGTGATAATGCTCGTGAATACTTATCCCAACAATTTCAAACTTTTATGTCCAACAATGGTATTCTCCACCAAACATCTTGCCTTTATACACCTCAACAAAACATGGTAGCCGAACGCAAAAATCGGCATCTCATAGAAACCACTCGGACCCTACTTCTCCATGGTAATGTTCCACTTCGGTTTTGGGGGGATGATGTGCTAAAGGCATGTTCCCTTATATATCGCATGCCCTCTTCTGTCCTTAACAATAAAATCCCTCATTCAATCCTTTTTTCCAATTCCCCACTTCACCCAATTCCTCCCCGAGTCTTCGGATACATATGTTTTGTACACAATTTATCTCCTGATCTTGATAAACTATCAGCTCGATCAATAAAGTGTGTCTTTCTTGAGTATCATCGATACCAAAAAGGTTATCGTTGCTATTCATATACTTTACAACAATACCTCGTATCAGCCGATGTTACCTTCTTTGAGTTGGTTCTATATTTCAAGTCCAGCCAAGTAACTTCGGAACCCCTTCAGGAAAGTACTCCCACACCTCTTCCAGAAGTCCCATCTGCCATTGTTCCCCATCATACTATGGAACCTGGCCCGCTAGATACCCGTACGATTGACCCCCCACACTTCTCGCCTACATCAAACATATCAGCGTCGTCAACCAACACCTGTCGTACCTGTCCCTGAGGCCGTAAATGTCCTTGAGATCGTACATGTCCCTGAGGTCATTGCAGACTCTCCACTGACGCTCTCGCCATCACCGGACCCGATCCTACAACCTAAGTCCAATCTTCCGATTGCCCTTCGAAAAGATATGCGTCAAACACGAAATCTTTCTCCATATTATATTGATTTATGTTATCATCGTCTTTCCCGTTTGCAGTATACTTCTTTGTCTTCTGTTTCTATTCCTAAAACTCTAGATGAAGCATTATCTCACCCTAAGTGGAGGCAAGCAATGATTGATAAAATGTGTGCTCTTCAAAGGTGGTTTCGTTTAGGCAAGCAATGATTGATAAGTGGAGGCAACCCTAATTGAAACAACATTTGTCGAATCAATTTCTGACAAAAGATTTTGATAAACTCCGCTATTTCTTAGGTATTTAGGTAGCCCAATCTAAAGGTGGTTTCGTGATTTCTCAGCGGAAATATGCTATGGATATTTTGAAAGAAACAAGTTTGTTGATTGTTAAACCACTTGATACTCCTATGGATCCAAGTGTCAATCTACTATCCAATCAGGGAGAGTCTCTATTTATTAGAGTAATAGAGATACGTGTAGATATTACTCTTGTAAAACTGACAGTTGTACCATTTGTAACTGACAGCTGTACTATTGTTCAGTATCATCTAACCTACTATTGCAGGTCACAAGTTGCTACTATAAATGCAACTTGTGTCATTGCTTGTAACTAACTTTTCACACAATCTAAAATCAGTTACAATATGAAGAGTTCTGTTAGAGTTTCTAATATGGTATCAGATTAGCGCTCTCGATCCATGGCGCCGTCACCACCGGAGTCGCCTTCCTCTTCCGCTCAAGTTCTCACGCCGCCTAATTCACCGGCGGTCATGGCCGCACCGGACGATTTGCGTCGTTTTCAGTTCTCGCTCAAGATCGCACATAAGCTGGATGAGAAAAACTTCCATCTATGGCGACAGCAAGTAGAACCGTACATCAACGCGCATAATCTCACCGATCTAGTTGTGTGCACGCGCATTCCTCTTCAATTTCTCACCGATGAAGATCGTCGCACCGGTAAGATCAATCCTGCGTACTCTTTTTGGCTTCAGAAAGATCAGCTTCTATTGTCTTGGCTTCAATCGACTCTTTCGAGCGAAATTCTTTCTCGTGTTCTTGGATGTATTCACTCTCATCAACTTTGGGATCGTCTTTTCAACTATTTCCAAAGGCAAACGCGTGCTAGAGCAAGACAGCTTCGCGTTGAGTTACGTGCCCTAACTCTTGATGATTCGTCTGTTTCTGATTATCTTCTTCGAATCCGTACGATTGTTGATGCCTTGGCCTCCATTGGAGATCCTGTGCCAAGCACACATCACATTGATGTGATTCTAGAAGGTCTCCCTAGTGACTATGCTTCTGTTGTCTCAGTTGTTGAAAGCAAGTTTGGGGAAATGGATATAGACGAATGGGAGATTCTCTTACTTGCACATCAGTTACAATATGAAGAGTTCTGTTAGAGTTTCTAATACTATTTGACTAAGGTATAGGAGATTGGTCGGAAAGTTGAATTATCTCACAGTCACTCGTCCGGAAATTTCTTTAACAGTCAGAGTGGTAAGCCAGATCTTAAATTCCCCTTGTCATGAACACATGGATGTTGTTATCCAGATTCTGAGATACATTAAATGTGCTCCAGGGTCTAGTGTATGAAGATAAAGGACATACTCCAATAGTTGGATACTCCAATGCTGATTGGGCAGGGTGACCTATTGATAGACGATCCACCTCTGGGTATTGTGTACTCGTTGGAGGAAACCTTATATCCTAGAAAAGTAAGAAACAAAACGTAATTGCAAGATCAAGCGTCGAGACAGAGTATAGGGCCATAGCAATGGCAACATGTAAACTCTTTTGGTCAAAACAGTTGCTTAAAGAACTTCAAATTGAAGAAGCAAGACCAATAACACTTGTTTGTAATAATCAAGTTGCATTGCACATTGCTTCAAATTCAGTCTTCCATGAGAGGACCAAACATCTTAAGATAGACTGTCACTGTCAGAGAAAAGATTGAATCAAACGACATCGTCACAAGCTTTGTCAACTCTAATGATCAATTGACAGATTTGTTTACAAAATCCCTGCGAAGTCCCAGAACTAATTATATATGTGACAAGCTTGGTGCTTTTGACTTATAAGCTCAAGCTTAAGGGGAGTGTTGATATTTGTAAATATATAGTGTTAATAATATTTGGATATAGAATAATCTCACATCAACTATATCATGTAATTAGCTATAATCTCTATATATATAATAAAGTCTCCGTAGTGCTTTTCAAAACACACGGTTTATTCAAATGTCTCTTAGTCTCTCGTATTTTAACACATCTCATTTATGTAAATACATACAAATATAGTCAAATAATTTGGCCCTGATTTACTATATTTCTGGATCCAAACATACAACAGAAATCCAATCCGATCTAAACGGTTTTCATAAAAGAGAATCGAAACACGTCAAAAAATATTCAGTGTTTTTTTATCAGATTGCAGTTTTTATTTGGATTTGATCACCCTATCACTTTCCATATAGCTTAGCAACTTTATGGAGAAGATTCGACCATTGTTTTTGGAAATATAAACATACAACAAGACCTGAGACAAATTACCAATTGATGTGTGCCTGTGGTTCTTCTTGATGTGTCTATAACTTTAAAATTTAAGTTTTTATAAGCATGAATATAGAGGAGGGAAAAAGCAAAACGAGTCGTCATCTCAGCTTGTGCTGCAGCAAAAAGCATTGCTCCTTCCAAATTCCAATTGCAAGAACCTGAAACATGAGGGAAAAAAGAATGAAACAAGTAACAGCGCAGCTAATTTCATACCCGAAAATCGTTGACAAAAATGAATAGAAAATGTGGAGGAGAAAATAGCAAAAGGTTCTCACTTTTGCCAGCAAAACAAATGGTTCACATCTCGTGGCAAGTACGCAATCACAATAATGAATTATATTATGTTAAGGCAGCACAGAATGAAAACCTGACTTACAGAATTTCATTCGTCGTCACTGTCAGACACAATGGTCATTCGCCGATTGGTTGGTTTTCTAGGAAGAGAGTGTTCTTCAGATTCAAACCCCTTCCTTTTGACCTTACCTTTTAAATCCCGACTCTTATGCTTCGGTTCCTACAAGTAACCATCAAAATAGTATTAAAACCATAACAATGTTAGTTAATAACTTATTCACAACGTTAGTGCATTAGTGAATGCCTGTAGATAGCAACCTAACAGACATGTACAATTAAACAGAACAAAAAAAAAAAGGATAGTGTAATAGTTAATGCTTAACAAATCATTGATATGTTAATATATCAACCTTTGATTGATTTCCTAATTCAAAGGTTAATGTATCTTTACAAAATAAGAAAAATAATAATATCTTAATACTATCGCAAATCTCATATGGGCCAGTTTCTCATCATACTCTTCAAATTATTAAACCCGATGACCCAACTCAAACCAATTTGAATATTGAGTTGGCGGGTCAGTTGCCCATTTTTAAAACAAAAGCAATCAAATTTGATTGGTTTGGATCTGAGTTTTCCGTAACCCAAACCAATGCAAACCCATGGTCACCCTACTTCTGAAGTTCCCGACATGAGCCAAGGCATATAAGGATCAAAACATATGTACACAAATGTTTCACCCTATCCGGAGATACAAAAGTAGTCAAGTAAACAAAGATAAAATTGGTTTTTACGAACCAAGTAAGGGAAATGGTGCACTGACAAGATGTAAACGGAATATAATTAGAAATAACTCTGGAGTCTAAAATTAAAGAAAACAATTATATAATAAAATATTTAAGTACCTCCTCTTCTTCCTCTTCTGAAGCAGCAGAATCGGCTTGAGCAGTCTCTTCATCATCTTCTTCAGAGTCCTCATACTCCGGCTCAGTATCATCATCCCTCGTACGTGAATGAGGTATTTCTTCTTCTTCGTCTTCATCAGTTTCATATTCAGATTCCTCTCTCTCATATGGGTAACCCAATGGGTTCCGTGAGGATTTTGCTGGTGGAATAGATGACTTACAGGGGATGTTCTTTGGTCCCTGTGACTAAAATTCCAGATATTAACCCTCATTACTAATGTTAATACAAATATAATCAACAACACCCTCATTACTAATGTTAATACAAATATAATCAACGAAAAGTACACCTCCGAAAGACAATAATAATACCTTCTTAGCATTCATAATCCTTTTCTCTGCCCGGACTTCAGCTTCCAATTCGTCCTCAAAGTGACGCTGTTTATGACGAGGATCGTAGTAATCTGCTTCATCATCCTGAAGAAAGGGAAGGTCGATAAATAATGGAACTGACACAGTTTAAGTAGATGCTTAGAGAATATTGCAGCAAATACGTAACATCTAAAAGACAGTAGAGTCTCCAGCAACAATTCCTAAATTTATACCTCGTCCAATGCATCCTCTAAAAACCCAGGAGAAAGTTGAGGCCTCCTGTCAGTTGGAGTATATTTTTTATTCACCTTGTCACGCTTACGGCTAAGCAGTTCGCTAGCCCTAATAGTTTGACTTTCAGCCTGAAAATGATAGGGAAATTAGACTATTGTATTTGAGACAAAATATAAGTATTCGACTATTAGAGTTATATCTTAGAATATGAAAAATCATCACCACTATAGAATAATTAAGGCCAGCCTTAATTTAATAGAATAAGAATAGTTATCCTTAAATGTAGAGCTTGAATGATTCAACTCTTGAATGTTCAACTCCTCTTGTATAAATAGAGCTTCATGCTCCATTCCATTTCAACAATAACATAATCTCTCTTTTCTCTCTCATATCTCACTCTAATATGGTATCATAGAGCTTTGGTTCTATCCATGGCAGCGACTCAGGTAACTACAGCTCCGGCCACCGCAGCATCTATGTCGTTCCAACTCAAAATCACAGAAAAACTTGATGAGAAGAATTTCTTACTTTGGCGCCAACAAGTAGATCCTTTCGTTAACGCGAATAATCTTCAAAACTACCTTTACCTTCGTGACATACCGAATCAATACCTAACTGATGAAGATCGTGCAGCTGCTCGTGAGAACCCTGCGTATCGCACTTGGATTACGCAAGATCAGTGGCTTATGACGTGGCTTCAATCCACGCTTTCACCTTCGATTCTTTCACGTGTTCTTGGATGCGTTCATTCCTACGAGCTTTGGGAACGTATTCTTGCGCATTTTCAAAAGCTTACACGTGCGAAAGCAAGACAACTACGAGCAGAACTCAGATCTCAACACTTGAAGACAAATCTGTTGGTGATTATCTGGTTCGCATCAAAGTTCTTGTTGATGCGCTTGCTTCAGTAGGAGATCCAATTCCAGATCAGCAACACATTGATGTGATTCTTGAAGGTCTTCCTCAAGACTTTGCCTCTGTTATTTCAGTCATTGAAAGCAAGTTTGATTCAGTAGAACTTGAAGAAGTTGAAGCTCTTCTTCTTGCTCATGAGATGAGATTCAACAAGTATAAGAAACACTCTCAAATGGAGGTGGCTACCTCAGTGAATCTCACTCAAGCCAATTCTCAGCCTGAAATTGATAACTCCAATAAAAAGAACACTGAACAAGCTGCGAATTCAACCTTTAATCCAACCTATTCAAGAGGAGGTCGTGCAGTTGGCCGTGGTGGTGGACGCGGCCGTGGGAGAGGTAGGTTCAGCAACATTCAATGTCAAGTTTGCTTCAAATATGGTCACCTTGCTGCTAACTGCTATCACAGGTTCAATCAACAGTTTCAACCTAACATACCTGCTGATTTTCAAACAATGAACCTACAAAATTTCAACAATTCGTATCAACCAATTGGTGGACAGTTTGCTCAGCCCATGGTTAACACTTGGTCACGCCCAAGCTATCAACCAAGACTTGCTCCTCTCCCTGTTCCTCAGCCACAACCACAGATCACTCCCAATGCTATGATTGCCAATACAGCTTCAGTTCCAAGCAGTGCCTGGTTCCCAGACTCAGGAGCTTCTTATCATGTTACCAATACCTCTCAAAACATACAGCAGACCACACCTTTTGAAGGTCCTGATCAGATCTTCATTGATAATGGTCAAGGTTTGCATATTCACTCTTCAGGCTCTTCTTATTTTCCCTCTCATTCTAAACCAAACACTCCATTAGCTCTTCATAATTTACTGTTTGTTCCTTCTATTACAAAGAACCTGATAAGTGTCAGCAAGTTCTGTCTTGATAATAAAGTTTTCTTTGAGTTTCATGCTGATATGTGTTATGTCAAATCTCAGGCTACCAATGAAATTCTGCTCCAAGGTCGTGTAGGAAGTGATGGCCTGTACCAATTTCCCCATCTTCAGCTTCTTAAGTCTCCTTCAACAAGTCAAGTCTCATGTCTCACCTTAGACTCTAATGCTGCTGTTCCAAGATCTGATTCCAGCACTAGTGATAGGGTTTCGGTTTCTAATCAAAATGTATTAGCTAATAACTCATATAATTCTCAACATACTTGGCATTTACGCCTTGGTCATCCAAATTCTAATACTATGAGACTTGTTTTAGCTCAATGTAATATTCCTTATTCTAGTAAAGCTGAATCTGTCTTTTGTTCTGCCTGCTGTATGGGAAAGGCACATAGGCTGCACTCCCCTCAGTCACAAACTCAATATCACTCTCCTCTTGAATTAATTTTCAGTGACCTATGGGGTCCTGCCCCAGTCAAATCCTCCCAAAACTTTACCTATTACATCACCTTTGTTGATGCATATACTAGATTTACTTGGATCTATTTGCTCAAAAATAAATCTGAAGCCTTAACTATCTTTAAACAATTCAAAGTCATGGCTGAATTACAATTTGGATTTTCTATTAAATCTGTCCAAACTGATTGGGGTGGTGAATTTCGCCCATTTACAAAGTTTCTTTCTGATCTTGGCATTATTCATCGTCTAATTTGCCCTCACACTCATCGCCAAAATGGTGTAGTGGAGAGGAAGCATAGACACATTGTTGATCTTGGTTTAACCCTCTTGAGTCATGCCTCTTTACCTCTCAAATTTTGGGATCATGCCTTTTTAACTGCTGTCTACCTAATAAATAGGTTACCAACCATGTCTCTCAATCAACATATACCATATGCTGTCCTTTTCAATCAAAATCCTGACTATAAATTCCTCAAAGTCTTTGGGTGTGCTTGTTTTCCTCTTCTTCGCCCATACAACTCTCAGAAATTTGACTTTAGATCCCAAGAGTGTCTTTTTCTAGGGTACTCTACAGCTCACAAAGGTTACAAATGTCTCTCCCCGAGTGGTAGAATATTCATCTCTAAAGATGTTCTTTTTAATGAGTCCAAATTTCCTTACAATGATCTTTTTTCCTCTAATGTTTCTCTCCCCTCATCAACCATTCCATCCTCCTCCTCATCTAAAGTAACCCTTAACACACAAGCTCTTCCTAATGTTTTTTCCGTTCCTACTGCTTCCACTACCTCACACTCCTCTTCTTCTTCTTCTTCTCAATCCAATTCCAGCCATACACATTCTGCCTCTGTGTCAGCCACTCCTGTAACACAAACAGCCAGCATTAATCCTACTCCTTCACCCTGTTCAAATGCCAACAATCAGCCTACTACTATCACTTCACCATCGTCCTCCTCTATTTCTGCTCCTAGGGATCCTAACCTTCAACTTCTTCCCACCAATACTCATCCTATGACTACTAGAACTAAATCTGGCGTACCCTTACCTCGTCTAAATCCTTCCATTTTTCTTGTCAATTCTGAGCCTAAGAGTGTTAAAACTGCTCTCCAAGATCCTAAGTGGTTTGCTGCTATGCAAGAGGAGTATGGTGCCTTGATAAGGAACAACACTTGGTCTTTGGTACCACTGCCTGCTCTCAGGAAAGCAATAGGCTGCAAGTGGGTTTTTCGTGTAAAGGAAAATGCTGATGGGACAGTAAATAAGTACAAAGCTAGGCTTGTTGCTAAGGGGTTCCATCAAGTCCATGGATGTGACTTTAATGAAACTTTCTCCCCTGTTATTAAGCCGGTCACAATTAGAATTATTTTGACTCTTGCTCTCACTTACAATTGGCCTCTGCAGCAGTTGGATATAAACAATGCCTTTTTGAATGGCATTCTTGAAGAGGAGGTGTATATGATGCAACCCCCTGGATTTACTGCCCCTAATTCATCTCTGGTTTGTCACTTGCACAAGGCCTTGTATGGCCTCAAACAGGCCCCAAGGCAATGGTTTGAAAGACTTAAAACCACTCTTTTATCCTTTGGTTTTCTGAACAGCAAGTGTGATACTTCACTGTTCATCTACAAGCATCATAGTGCTGTATTTATATGCTGGTTTATGTTGATGATATAATCATCACGGGTAACTCTCCTCCTCTCATCAAGCAAGTTACTCAACAACTAAATCACGTGTTTGCTCTCAAACAACTTGGTGACTTGGATTATTTTCTGGGCCTTGAGGTGAAGAAACTGTCCAATGGAAATCTCCTTCTCACTCAATCTAAGTACCTAAGGGACTTGCTAATCAAAACTGATATGGAGAATTCCAATCCAGTTGCTACTCCTATGGCATCCACCACCAAACTCATCAAAACAGGGTCTGCTGCCTTGTTTGATGCCTCTCACTACCGGTCCATTGTAGGGGCCCTGCAGTATGCAACAATTACACGCCCAGAAATCTGCTATGCTGTTAACAAAGTATGTCAGTTCATGGCACACCCCTTGGAGTCCCATTGGCTAGCTGTCAAGCGTATTCTTCGCTACCTAAAAGGCACTATCACCTCTGGTTTATTGTTCACTCCTGCCTCCACTATTCCATTCTCTTTGCAGGCCTACTGTGATGCTGACTGGGCTGCTGACCCAGATGATCGAAGATCCACCTCTGGGTCAGCTGTGTACTTAGGCCCTAATTTGATCTCTTGGTGGTCCAAAAAGCAAACTGTTGTTGCTCGTTCTAGTGCTGAGGCAGAATATCGCAGCTTGGCTCACATCACAGCTGAAGTTTTATGGGTTCAAACTTTGCTAGCTGAACTAAGAATTCCCTTGACAACTCCAGCCATCTATTGTGACAACCTGAGCACAGTTGCTATGGCTCATAACCCTGTTCTTCATGCAAGAACAAAGCATATGGAAATTGACCTCTTTTTTGTAAGAGAAAAGGTCCTTAATAAGTCTCTCACTGTCTGCCACATTCCTGGTGTTGACCAGAAGGCTGACATCCTCACCAAGCCTCTCTCAAGTTCAAGATTTATGGAGCTCAGCAGCAAGCTCAACCTGTCTGCCTCAAGTCAGCCTTTGCAGCCACCTTGAGCTTGCGGGGGAGTATTAGAGTTATATCTTAGAATATGAAAAATCATCACCACTATAGAATAATTAAGGCCAGCCTTAATTTAATAGAATAAGAATAGTTATCCTTAAATGTAGAGCTTGAATGATTCAACTCTTGAATGTTCAACTCCTCTTGTATAAATAGAGCTTCATGCTCCATTCCATTTCAACAATAACATAATCTCTCTTTTCTCTCTCATATCTCACTCTAATAGCGACTAATTGGTATGATTGATTATACCTTTTCCTTTTCCTCCTTTTCCTTCTCAGGATCAATGTTTGTAACACAGTTTTTAACCTTATAAACCTTCCTCTGCCTTGAGTCAACAATAGCAGTCAACAATCGATGAGAATTTGAGGACAAGGAAGATGGCATAAATCTCATTTTCTGTAATAGCCTTCCTTGTGATTGCAGGATTCCCTGTAAGAAAAATGTTATGAGAAAAAGTAAATCATCAAACATGTTATGAGAAAAATGAAATTCACCTTTCCATGTCTAAGGAAAAGATGTGATTGATCATGCTGGGCATCCTGCTCTGATATGTCAAGAACTTCATTCCCAATTAACAACTGAAGACTACCATCAGACCACCTTACAAATCGAGCGTTGCTTTCAACCTGATCATGAATAATATCTTTTTACTACAAAATAAGTGATGTAGTGCAACGGAAACTAAGCTGCCCTTAAAAGGTTGAAAACCATTTAACAATAAATAAGAACACATGAACTCATTTTGCCAATACTCTTAATTAAAAAAACATTAATGCAAAAGAAAATGTATTGCACATTCAATAGGTAGATTTTCTGCACCATATCAACAGTAATACATATTAAATGCCATTTCATAATTAGGCTATTTGTTATGTCACTATCTTGAAATATGATTCATGAGAAGACATTATAACATTAGCAAAAGGGAGATGAATAATATATATAAAAAAATTTAAAAAAAAAAAACAACAGACCAAACCAGTGTTGTCCATGGCGGATGGCGGAGAGCCAAAATCCCACCGTACCAGACACTTTGTGGCGCCGTTATAGCGGATTACGGCGGAAAACCCCGTATTATCGGCCGGTAATTACCATTGCGGCAAGCCCAAAAACCGCTATGTATATCCACTATAACACCTAGGTTGTTAATCTCGGATAATGGCATGTAGCGCCAAACCCCTAAAATGCTATAGCTGCATAGTGGATTGCAGGATGACCGTATTGTGAAGACTAAAAAACAACGTACATAGTAAACATAAATTCTAAATATATACATAAATACTTCAAAATAGAAATTGCAACATCACATATCCCATCAAAATGAGTTCCCATCAAAATCAATTTATAAAAGTATTCCTACACAATATTATCATCCTCTTCATTGATATTAACCCTACACAGTAACGCATCAGTGGCAGAGGCAAACAATGAAGAAGCAGAGGAGAACGGTGAAGAAATAGAGGAAAACGACGAAGAATGCAGAAGATGCGATGGAAGACGTTGCAGGGGAGAACAATGCAAAAAAAAGGTGAAACTAGAGAAGCATAACACATGTGGAAAGGCCAACATAGCCTTAAAAAAAATATTATGTTTTAAAATATTAGAGCTTACGATTTTGCTCCAAATTGAGAATAGCAGCCATCAAATCACAATGACGCCGCTATTACAACACCCTAGTGCCACTACGACGGTGATTTTAGCAGCGGCTATGACCGCTATCGTCAATAGCGCTTCGAAGAACAATAGCGTAGCCGTGAGGGGCCGCGCCGTTACGCTTTGCCGCTAAAGCAGTGCTATTGCGCGCTATTGACAACCTATAGCAGCACCGCAATTGCGGATATTTGATAACACTGGACCAAACCACTGAGAAAGATTTGGAATTAAATGGTTTAAATCTAGAAATGGTCTGTGATAGAACACGGTGGTGACATTGTATAGTCCATATAGCCAACCCCACCTAATTCTTGCTACAACTAAGAGAGTAAATGTTACCATGGATGTAAAAGAAGGAATATAAAAATAAAAATAAAAACTAAAATAGTATACAATTACTTACAGAAGTTGTGCCATCAGGATTTTTGACTTCTCTCCAACGTACAATATTGTTCTCCAAGCGTATGCGCTTCTTGTTTCCAAGTTCATCAGTTACAAAGGTATCCTCTTCCTCATATGTTTTAGGATCAAAAGGTTTTGGATCAATACCCATGATATTGGAAACTTTAATCAAGTTCATCTGCCACAAATATGAGAGATGTTTACACGAATGCATATCAAACAATAAATGTATTCTATTTGTAGTTAGGTCCCAATAGAATGATACCAAATGTCAAAATCTATTCACTATAACGTTTTTATTGAAACTTGTTTAATTCTTATCACTTGGGTCACTTTCACCAAACATAACATCAGAAATTTATCAAAAAATTCTGAAGTTCCTATAAACATTTCAAAATACATACATTCATTGATACAAATAACAACCTTAAACTAACACAAAATTTAAAGTATGCAAAAGAAGAGTAGAAACTTAATGTTTTAACCAGCTTCATCTTAAAAATAACATATAAAACACAGGTCTCACACAAGGCAGACCTTATTAGGAAGAGCTGGTGGTTCACGTAATGGAATCTCTAACTCCAAGGGGGGCCCAAGTGGCTTATCTTTAGTTTTCATTTCAATGTTTTCCTCCTCTAATTCGTGATCTTCATCAGCAAGCATATCCTCTGGTCTCAGGCTCTTTCCATAACTCCCTTCTGCATCCGCTGGATATCTCTACAACAAGAAATCAACTACATAATTAATTCTAAAAACTTGAACAATAAACATGTAAATGAAATATGTTAATGTTGACACCTAACACTCACATTTGAATCTCGTCCAATGTCCTGCTGAGCTGCATACCCCATGTCCTCCTCTTCATCGTCAAAATCACCAAATACATCACGGATTTCCGGGGCAGAATGCAAATCACGAGTTTGATCATTCTCATCTCTAGGTGACCCGCTATATTTTTTTAGATAAAAAAAAAAAAAAGACAATTTCTCAGTGTCAATGTTGTGCTACATAAAAGAATTGTGCATGATAAATTTTTGGTCATCGGTAATTTTCTACGTTCTATTTGATCCTCTAATTCAAGATAACTTTTTAAAACATGCATATCAACACAAACAATAAGAAACAGAACAACACAGCCAACCCATCCTGCAAATTAGACTCACACACAGATATAATCAATTATAAATTGTATAATACTGAAATGAAATGCACTTACAAAATCATAGATTCCATTGGTATTTAATTTCAATAACTAGGTATTAAATTCATGGAGTTTCTACTAATATATAAAACAGAAAAGGAAGTCTCATCATCCATTAGAAATCTCAATGCAATAATTGATGGGTCATTTGGGGCAGCAAATTTACACATTACAAAAATAATAATGTCATCAGATCTATCTTGATCGAAATCAAATAAAAATCTAGACAGTTAATACCCGCGCCGTCGCTGGAAGGATTGTAACTTGGATGCAAAGTGAAACCTTCTTGTTGGGGGTTTCTGAGGCGCGACTCTCACACTCGAGGATCGCGGCCAATCAGCAGAAGAGCGATTACCCGGGTGAAATTTGCGTGATTTCCTCGAGGAAACATAGAATCGACTACTATTGGTAATGTTAAGCCTTGGGGGCCGGACGCTGCAGCTCTCTACATTTGCGTTTGCAAGTCCTTGCAACCCGGAAGCCCCTCTCAGCTTTTGTCTCTGTGTTGCGCGTAAGTTTATTTCTCTATCTTTCATTCTCAGGGTGTTCAATCTCTAAAGCTATTGTGTGCAAGTTATTTTTTTTCCTGATGGTGAGAAGAGAGGGCACGGGGAAGCAAAACAGCGACTAGGGTTTGAGAGTTTGCTGAGGAGGGGAAAAGGAATATTGGGACCAAATCACTTCACTTCTTTTTTATACTCAGTTTTTTATTTGTGGAACTTCTGAAATATTTAGTTCCTAACTTACAAAATTAACTTAAATATTTCAAAAAATGAGGACGCTTTAGAAATAATTGAGCTCTAGAAACTGATTCCCACTTATGTCAAACACTATATTTTGGAAGAATAATTGTGGTTTTAAGACATTTCAACTTTCTAGTTTCTATTCTACGAAAAGATAGCACTCTAGAAAAATTGGGCTCAAAACTAATTTCAACTTGTGTGAAAATTGAAATTTTGTATCTTAAAAGACTTGGTTAATGTAACATTTCAACTTTTCTTTTTTATACGTGCAATTGTTAAAAAAAATATATCTGAATTTAGGCTATGTTTGGATATCACAAAATGAAGAAAGCGGAATGGAAAGGAGCCGAGTTGAATGAAGCGGCGCAGAATGAAAATTCCATTCCATTGTTTGGAAATTTTAGCACGGAACGAGACAAATTCTTCATTCCACCCAAATCGAAGGAAAAGAAATATGGTGATAAATGATGGAATGAAATGGAATGCATACCAATTCATTTTGTTCCGCTCCAGCCGACTTTAAACCATCCAAACAATGGAATACCACTCCATTTCATTTCATACCACCCGCTCCATCTGATTTCATCAATCCAAACAAAGCCTAAGTCTTTATCAATAACAAAACATTATCAGATCCCATTAATCCAAACAAAGACTAAGTCTTGATTAATAACAAAACATTATTAGATCCCATCGTAAAGTAACACTAAGAACAACAATATATACGATTAACAAAACCTAGTTCAATTAACCAAGTAGCCCGCCATCTCTCCATCTTCTTCTATGCCAATCATCAATTTCATTGTAGATTTATAAACGCCAACGAAGCTTAGTACGGATTCTCTCGCATTCAATATCATAACATAATAGGGCCCATAGTTTTTGACACCCTCGTTTTAGCCACTACACCGGTACATTCCATTTGTTTATTTCTAAACATAATAACATCCAAAAGTTTACATCCAGACAACAAATTTGCACAAATAAATACATCTTCAAAAATAAACTTATGGAAGATCCCTATGGTGGCAAAAACATCACTGCTATAAACAAAATATTTCATCCCATAAAAAACCAACAAATTCACCAACACATAAACAGAGTAACAAAACCAGAAAAAATAACATACACATTACACAACAATGTGGTTAACTCCTCAAAACACTAGATGGAGGATTACCTTAGGCTTCTAGCTGCATCAACTTCTTCGCCATCATTTTCATTGAAATGATTCTCCTCAGATCCACTTTCAACAACATCCCTACGCCGGCTAGTAACAACGCGCTGACTATAATCATCTTTAGCATCACTATCCGAATCCCTAGCTCCACTCTCTTCTTCTCTCTGATCACCAAACTCCACTTCAATCTCCCGAGAAATCTGCGCCATCTCCCCTTCACTCTCTATTTCCACCTCTCCTTGTCCTTCAACTTCTCCTTCTCCTTCTCCGTCTTGGCCTACCTCTCCCTCTCCTTCATCCTGCAAAAAACAAAATTCCAGAAAATTCAGTTGTAAAATTTTGAATTTCGAAAGTTTGAATATAATCTTCCAACACAGATACAATCGAATTTGAAGCAAATAGATTAAGCGATGCTTCAGGAAGAAACGGAATTAAGCTAGGGTATGGAAAAAAATATTGAGATAATGGAAATGGTGAGTTGATAATGGAAATACGGAGTGGACGATGATCTTACGGAATTGAGTTGAGGATTGGATTCGAGTTCATCTTCCTCGTCGGATTCATCTCCGAAGAGATTCTGCATCATCTGGTGTCGTTTTTCTTCTCCTGCCATCGTTCTGTGCGCTCTGTGTTTCGGAGGGAAAGTGAGGGGTTTTTCAGCAGCACCGTTTAAAGCAAAATGATGGTGTTGCTCTCAGCGAAAACAACTGACATTTATATTTTCTAGAAGTTACATAAATTAATTAATAATAAAACACATCAGATATGAAGTATGAAGTGTTATTTCATTAAAAAAAATTAGGGTAAAGCTTACGTGTTAAAAAATACTTTAATAGAAAATTGTCTTAAAACAAAACAATGAAAATATTAATTATAAATTTCTAATAAAAATATCATCCTCAGACAGACGGTCAGGCCGAAAGGACTATTCAATCGTTAGAAGACTTGTTGAGGGCATGTGTTCTAGAGAAGGGAGGTTCGTGGGATACTTATCTTCCGTTGATAGAATTCACTTACAACAACAGTTTTCATTCTAGTATCGGAATGGCACCTTTTGAAGCGCTATATGGTCGTAAGTGTAGAACTCCACTGTGTTGGTTTGAATCGGGCGAGAGTGTGGTACTCGGACCTGAAATAGTAAGAGAGACTACAGAGAAGGTGAAATTTATTCGTGAGAAGATGAGAAGTTCACAGAGTAGGCAAAAGAGTTATCATGACAAGCGAAGGAAAGATTTGGAATTCCAAGCCGGTGATCATGTATTCTTAAGAGTTACACCTATGACTGGTGTTGGACGAGCTTTGAAATCGAGGAAGCTTACTCCGCGTTTTATTGGTCCTTATCAGATATCGGAGCGAGTTGGCAAAGTTGCGTATCGGGTGGCGTTACCGCCAAGTCTTTCTAATCTGCACGATGTTTTCCATGTGTCTCAGTTGAGGAGATACATTGCAGATCCGTCCCATGTGATTCAGATGGATGATGTGCAAGTGCGTGAGAACCTGACGGTTGAGACGATACCGGTGCGTATTGAAGATCGTGAGACTAAGACTCTGCGAGGCAAGGAGATCGCCTTGGTGAAAGTCATATGGTTAAGTGCGGCAGGTGAGAGTTTGACCTGGGAGTTGGAGAGCAAGATGCGAGACTCCTATCCTGAGTTGTTTGTAGCAGGTAATCTTATTTTCAAGGACGAAAATCTTTTAAGTGGGGGAGGGTTGTAACGCCCGTAAATGTGTTTTTCTGATTAATTGTGATGTTTGCTACATTTTCCTAATTTTACCGTTTTCGAGTCGAGTCAGTCGGTAAATATTAATTATGTTAATATTTTACTTATTACTTTCCATGTGTGTAATTATTATGTTTTGGGTGTTAATTGGTTAGAATTAATGTTTAGTGACATTTGGGCCAAAATTAGAATTTATGAAAGTTGAGTGGGGGAAAATGAGAAGTAGAGAAATAGAAAGAGATATTTTGATATAGAGAGAAAATGAGATATTTTGAGATAGAAATAAAGAAAGAGAACTTGGGAAGAGAAGAGAAAGAAGAGAAAAACAAAGAGAAGAAGAGAGTTGTAGAATCCAAACCAAGCTAGAGCCAAGAATCCAACCAAGGTAAGGGGGATGAATATGGTTTATCTTGATTGTATGGTTCTTGTAGTTTTGTATGCTTTGTTCTTGTTCTTCCTCTTTTCCAAGCTTGCTCAACAATGGCAAATTGTGTGTTTTGTGAGTTTTTAAGATATAAACTTGATTTTGTGGTGTGTATGTGTACTATGATGATAGATATTCCCATGGATCATGTTTGTTCTTCATTTCTCCATGTTTTCTTGCTTATGAAGAAATATAGGTCAAAAATAATATGTGATGATCCAACCATGTGTTAATCATGGATTAGGTGTATATATAGCATGTTTGTGTTGTATTGGTGTTGGGTTGAAGGTTTAAATGGGTTTTGAATGGTTTAGAGGGAGCTGAGACGGTCTGTTGCAGAACTGGTTTTTCTGGGTTTACGCAGGTCCGCTGAGCGGAGGGGGTCCGCTGAGCGGAGGTCCTTTTGCAGGAAATCTCTGTCCGGGTCCGCTGAGCAGAGGTTCTGTATTTTCGTTTGGTGATTTTTCTGTCCGGGTCCGCTGAGCGGAGCTCAAGCGGACTGTGTGAAATTTTGTTTTTCCAAACTTCGTTTTGTTGTATCTTTTGAACCGTAGGTCATTTCTACGCGCCGTTTGAAGTATTATGAGAACCCTTGAGTATGCTTTATGATAAGGAGGAGTGTGTTAGTGGTTGAATGAATTTCTCATAAATGTATTTTTGTGAAATGATATTTGCTAATCAAGTATGTTTTGACGGTATATGTGTGCTGTGTGAATATGAACGCCTGAGTGGCAATTTTGATGATGTATCCGTGTGGATTAATATAACCGGTGTGATGAGGATATGTGACCGAGTTATATTATTGTTGTTGTTATGTAATCGAGTCGTTTGTATGCACAGCATAACATTTCAATACGTTAATGGCGGAATGCTGTTAACAGATGGCCTGCGGGCATGGTTACCAGTAGGGGCTTAATGCTCGGTAATGGAATGAGCCTGAGTGGCAAAAGGTCATCAGTGGGAGCTGCGTGCTCGATGACGACAGCCTGCGGGCTTCCTGAGTGGAATAAAGTCTCAGCATAATGCTTGGCAGGTGTATTTGTCATAATGACAAGGAGGAGTTTTACTCCGGATTTGGTACCACATGCATACGCATAGTCGAGTCTCATTCATCATCGTCAGTCTTTATAATTTATGTTATCATTCATGTACCGCATTACTTATATATTTACTGTGGTTGAATTATTTGATTGTCTTGTTATATGATTCTTAATGATATTTGTGGGCATTACTATATTGATCATGCTTTCATTATGAATTGTATTCTCACCCTTCTGCCTTAATGTTACCTACTCGTGGGTAATGTGCAGGTGATCCGCAAGTGTAGGTGCTCTCTTTGTAGTCGTCCGTTTTGGTGTCATCTGCTCGTGATACGTAACACCTAGGGGGGGGATCGAACACTTATTTTGTAGATAATGCTTATAGGATCCTTTTGATGTATATTTGATCCTTTAGATGCATTCGTATTATGTATTTTGGATACCTTCTCATGCGATGTATTTTGGAAGAATGTTGTGGATATTTTGTTTACCGATGCATTTATATATGTATGAATACATTCAGGTGTTTATGTGTATCCGTCCTCTTTGATTATTTGTGTTACGCATCTTTTGCGAGTATGTTATGTTTGGTTATGTGGTTACTTAAGTGTAACGCCCTAATTGTTTTTTTTTATTTAATTTTTATACTCTGATATTTGTACCTATATGCCTGGGTAGAATTGGGGTGTTACATTAGTGGTATCAGAGCGGGTCGGTCTTGTCCGACCAAGTGTCGTGTCGTTTGGTCTAACAGTTCTTGTGTTATTTTTTTTTTGGGCTTACTTCTCTTGGTGTTATTGTGAAGTTTAGAGATGGCTGGACGTAATGACGCTGCTATTGCTGCTGCATTGCAAGCTATGGCTGAAGCTATGCATACGGATGAGAATGCAAGGTCTCGGAGTTTAGCGACTTTCCAAAGGGAGAATCCTCCTGTGTTCAAGGGAACGTATGACCCCGAGGGAGCCTTGACTTGGATGAAGGAGATGGAGAGGATCTTTCGTGTGATGGATTGCACGCAAGAGCAGAAAGTCAGGTATGGCACTCATCAGTTAGCTGTGGAGGCTGATGATTGGTGGCTGGAGACTTTGGCAAGGTTAGAAGCAACCGGTGAAGAGATTTCCTGGACGGTGTTCAAGAGGGAGTTTTTGAGGAAGTATTATCCGGAGGATGTCCGTGGAAAGAAAGAGACTGAGTTTCTGGCTTTGGTTCAAGGCAGCATGTCTGTGTCTGAATATGCGGCCAAGTTTAATGAACTTGTGAAATTCTACCCGCACTTTGTTGGTGAGGGAGCAGAATTTTCTAAGTGCATTAAGTTCCAGAATGGGTTACGTTCTGATATCAAGAAGGCGGTAGGGTATCAGAAGATTCGGGTGTTTCCAGATTTGGTGGACAGCTGTAGGATTTATGATGAGGATAATAATGCTCATCATAAGGTGATTAATGAAAAGAGGAACAAAGGTCCGCAGAATCGTGGGACGCCGTATGATGGAGGGAAGGGTAAGAAAAAGATGAATTATGGACCAAGGTTTAGTGGGGGAGATGCTCCTGCTAAGATTGTATGTTTTAAGTGTTGTAAACCTGGCCACAAAAGTAATGTCTACAATGGTGACTCGAGGAAATGTTTCAAGTGTGGGAGGGCAGGACATTTGTCATCCGACTGTACGTTCAAGGGAATAATGTGTTTTAATTGTGGTGAAGAGGGACACATGAGCGGCCAATGTCAGAAGAAGAAAGTTCAAGCTGGTGGGAAGGTGTTTGCTTTGGCTGGAACTCAGACGGACAAGGGTGATCGACTGATCAGAGGTACTTGTTTTATTAATGGCATTTCTTTAATTGCTATTATTGATACGGGTGCTTCGCATTGTTTTATAGCCGATGATTGTGTTAAAAGATTAGGTCTTGTTCTATCTGATTTGGGTGGTGAGATGGTTATCGATTTACCAGCAATGGGGTCGGTGATTACTTCTTTAGTTTGTAAGAATTGTCCGGTATCAATCTTCGGTAAGGACTTTACTGTTGATTTGATTTGTTTGCCGATGAGCGAGTTAGACGTGGTTCTGGGAATGGATTGGTTGATGAATAATCGTGTCCATATCGATTGTTATCATAAGTTGGTGA
Organism: Vicia villosa; assembly: GCF_029867415.1. Taxonomy (NCBI): domain Eukaryota; kingdom Viridiplantae; phylum Streptophyta; class Magnoliopsida; order Fabales; family Fabaceae; genus Vicia; species Vicia villosa. The sequence continues at coordinate 178,801,177 of NC_081182.1, read as the reverse complement.
GGTTTCCATTTCTTGAGAAAGATGTGGAATTTGATGTCTTATCTACCAAGGAGTTGAATCGACTGTTAGAAGATGGGGCACAATTGTTTGGTGTGTTTGCATCGTTGACTGTGGAGAGTCGAGCTGCAGTTGGGGATTTTCCAGTAGTGCGAGAATTTCCCGAAGTGTTTCCTGAAGACTTTTCTGATGTGCCGCCAAAGAGAGAGGTGGAGTTTTCCATAGATCTAGTTCCTGGTACGAGGCCTGTTTCTATGGCGCCGTATAGAATGTCGGCATCAGAGTTAGTGGAATTAAAGAAACAATTGGAAGAGTTGCTAGCAAAACATTTTGTGAGGCCTAGTGTTTCACCATGGGGAGCTCCAGTGTTGTTGGTAAAGAAGAAGGATGGAAGCATGAGGTTGTGTATTGATTATCGCCAGTTGAACAAGGTGACGATTAAGAATAAGTATCCGCTTCCTAGGATTGACGACTTGATGGATCAGTTGGTGGGAGCCAGTGTGTTTAGCAAGATTGATTTAAGATCTGGTTACCATCAGATTCGGGTGAAGGAAGAAGATATTCAGAAGACTGCGTTTAGGACTCGGTACGGGCATTATGAGTTTTTGGTGATGCCGTTCGGAGTTTCTAATGCACCTGGTGTGTTTATGGAGTATATGAATCGCATATTCCATGATCAGTTGGATAAGTTTGTTGTGGTCTTCATAGATGACATCTTGATTTATTCTAAGTCTCCGGAAGAGCATGAGGATCATTTGCGTGTTGTGCTACAGGTTTTGAAGGAGAAGCAGTTGTATGCTAAGTTATCCAAGTGCGAGTTCTGGTTATCAGAGGTGAGTTTTCTTGGTCATGTGATTTCAGGTAACGGGATTGCAGTGGATCCATCCAAAGTAGATGCAGTGCTACAATGGGAGGTTCCGAGATCGGTTACTGAGATCAGAAGCTTTTTAGGTTTGGCAGGTTATTATCGAAGATTCATTGAAGGCTTTTCGAAGTTGGCACTTCCGTTAACTCAGCTTACTTGCAAGGGTAAGGCGTTTATTTGGGACATAGTTTGTGAAAGGAATTTTGAAGAGTTGAAGAGAAGGTTGACTTCAGCTCCGGTTTTGGTTTTACCTGATCCTGAGGAACCGTTTGTGGTGTATTGTGATGCATCGCATATGGGGTTAGGTGGTGTTTTGATGCAGGAAGGTAAGGTGGTGGCTTACGCTTCGAAGCAGTTAAGGATTCATGAGAAGAATTATCCCACCCATGATTTAGAGTTAGCTGCAGTGGTTTTTGCATTAAAGATTTGGAGGCATTATCTCTACGGTGCAAGGTTCGAGGTATTTAGTGATCATAAGAGTTTGAAATACTTATTTGATCAGAAAGAGTTGAACATGAGACAACGTAGGTGGTTGGAATTCTTGAAGGACTATGACTTTAGCTTGAATTACCATCCTGGTAAAGCTAATGTGGTTGCCGATGCTTTGAGTCGGAAATCTTTGCATATGTCCGCTATGATGGCGGAGGAGTGGGAACTTTTGGAGCAGTTTCGTGATCTTAGTTTAGTATGTGAATTGACGCCAGGTAGTGTGAAGATGAGTATGTTGAAAGTGACGAATGACTTTCTGTCGACCGTTAGCGAGAGACAGAAAATGGATGTGAAACTTGTTGATTTGTTTATGGTGGCAAATCAAAGTGATGATGGCGACTTCAGAGTGGATGGTCAGGGTGTTTTGAGATTCCGTGGTCGAATTTGTGTACCTGATGATTCCGAGCTGAAAAAGATGATTTTAGAGGAAGGTCACAGAAGCAGTTTGAGTATTCATCCGGGAGCCAATAAGATGTATCAGGATTTGAAGAAGATCTTTTGGTGGTCTGGTTTGAAAAGGGATGTGGCTCAGTTTGTGTATGCGTGTTTGGTATGTCAGAAGTCAAAGGTGGAGCATCAGCGTCCTGCAGGGTTGTTGCAACCATTGGATATTCCAGAGTGGAAATGGGATAGTATCTCTATGGATTTTGTGACGAGTTTACCAAATACTGTGAGAGGTTTCGATGCGGTTTGGGTGATTGTTGATAGGTTGACAAAGTCTGCTCACTTTATTCCTATTAACATCACTTTTCCAGTTGCGAAGTTGGCTGAGATTTATATCAAGGTGATTGTGAAACTGCATGGTATACTGTTGGGTATTGTGTCGGATAGAGATCCAAGGTTCACATCAGACTTTTGGAAAGGTTTGCAAGAGGCTCTAGGTTCTAAGTTGAGGTTGAGTTCGGCTTATCATCCTCAGACAGACGGTCAGGCCGAAAGGACTATTCAATCGTTAGAAGACTTGTTGAGGGCATGTGTTCTAGAGAAGGGAGGTTCGTGGGATACTTATCTTCCGTTGATAGAATTCACTTACAACAACAGTTTTCATTCTAGTATCGGAATGGCACCTTTTGAAGCGCTATATGGTCGTAAGTGTAGAACTCCACTGTGTTGGTTTGAATCGGGCGAGAGTGTGGTACTCGGACCTGAAATAGTAAGAGAGACTACAGAGAAGGTGAAATTTATTCGTGAGAAGATGAGAAGTTCACAGAGTAGGCAAAAGAGTTATCATGACAAGCGAAGGAAAGATTTGGAATTCCAAGCCGGTGATCATGTATTCTTAAGAGTTACACCTATGACTGGTGTTGGACGAGCTTTGAAATCGAGGAAGCTTACTCCGCATTTTATTGGTCCTTATCAGATATCGGAGCGAGTTGGCAAAGTTGCGTATCGGGTGGCGTTACCGCCAAGTCTTTCTAATCTGCACGATGTATTCCATGTGTCTCAGTTGAGGAGATACATTGTAGATCCGTCCCATGTGATTCAGATGGATGATGTGCAAGTGCGTGAGAACCTGACGGTTGAGACGATACCAGTGCGTATTGAAGATCGTGAGACTAAGACTCTGCGAGGCAAGGAGATCGCCTTGGTGAAAGTCGTATGGTTAAGTGCGGCAGGTGAGAGTTTGACCTGGGAGTTGGAGAGCAAGATGCGAGACTCCTATCCTGAGTTATTTGTAGCAGGTAATCTTATTTTCAAGGACGAAAATCTTTTAAGTGGGGGAGGGTTGTAACGCCCGTAAATGTGTTTTTCTGATTAATTGTGATGTTTGCTACATTTTCCTAATTTTACCGTTTTCGAGTCGAGTCAGTCGGTAAATATTAATTATGTTAATATTTTACTTATTACTTTCCATGTGTGTAATTATTATGTTTTGGGTGTTAATTGGTTAGAATTAATGTTTAGTGACATTTGGGCCAAAATTAGAATTTATGAAAGTTGAGTGGGGGAAAATGAGAAGTAGAGAAATAGAAAGAGATATTTTGATATAGAGAGAAAATGAGATATTTTGAGATAGAAAGAAAGAAAGAGAACTTGGGAAGAGAAGAGAAAGAAGAGAAAAACAAAGAGAAGAAGAGAGTTGTAGAATCCAAACCAAGCTAGAGCCAAGAATCCAACCAAGGTAAGGGGGATGAATATGGTTTATCTTGATTGTATGGTTCTTGTAGTTTTGTATGCTTTGTTCTTGTTCTTCCTCTTTTCCAAGCTTGCTCAACAATGGCAAATTGTGTGTTTTGTGAGTTTTGAAGATATAAACTTGATTTTGTGGTGTGTATGTGTACTATGATGATAGATATTCCCATGGATCATGTTTGTTCTTCATTTCTCCATGTTTTCTTGCTTATGAAGAAATATAGGTCAAAAATAATATGTGATGATCCAACCATGTGTTAATCATGGATTAGGTGTATATATAGCATGTTTGTGTTGTATTGGTGTTGAGTTGAAGGTTTAAATGGGTTTTGAATGGTTTAGAGGGAGCTGAGACGGTCTGTTGCAGAACTGGTTTTTCTGGGTTTACGCAGGTTCGCTGAGCGGAGGTCCTTTTGCAGGAAATCTCTGTCCGGGTCCGCTGAGCGGAGGTTCTGTATTTTCGTTTCGTGATTTTTCTGTCCGGGTCCGCTGAGCGGAGCTCAAGCGGACTGTGTGAAATTTTGTTTTTCCAAACTTCGTTTTGTTGTATCTTTTGAACCGTAGGTCGTTTCTACGCGCCGTTTGAAGTATTATGAGAACCCTTGAGTATGCTTTATGATAAGGAGGAGTGTGTTAGTGGTTGAATGAATTTCTCATAAATGTATTTTTGTGAAATGATATTTGCTAATCAAGTATGTTTTGACGGTATATGTGTGCTGTGTGAATATGAACGCCTGAGTGGCAATTTTGATGATGTATCCGTGTGGATTAATATAACCGGTGTGATGAGGATATGTGACCGAGTTATATTATTGTTGTTGTTATGTAATCGAGTCGTTTGTATGCACAACATAACATTTCAATACGTTAATGGCGGAATGCTGTTAACAGATGGCCTGCGGGCATGGTTACCAGTAGGGGCTTAATGCTCGGTAATGGAATGAGCCTGAGTGGCAAGAGGTCATCAGTGGGAGCTGCGTGCTCGATGACGACAGCCTGCGGGCTTCCTGAGTGGAATAAAGTCCCAGCATAATGCTTGGCAGGTGTATTTCTCATAATGACAAGGAGGAGTTTTACTCCGGATTTGGTACCACATGCATACGCATAGTCGAGTCTCATTCATCATCGTCAGTCTTTATAATTTATGTTATCATTCATGTACCGCATTACTTATATATTGACTGTGGTTGAATTATTTGATTGTCTTGTTATATGATTCTTAATGATATTTGTGGGCATTACTATATTGATCATGCTTTCATTATGAATTGTATTCTCACCCTTCTGCCTTAATGTTACCTACTCGTGGGTAATGTGCAGGTGATCCACAAGTGTAGGTGCTCTCTTTGTAGTCGTCCGTTTTGGTGTCATCCGCTCGTGATACGTAACACCTAGGGGGTGGATCGAACACTTATTTTGTAGATAATGCTTATAGGATCCTTTTGATGTATATTTGATCCTTTAGATGCATTCGTATTATGTATTTTGGATACCTTCTCATGCGATGTATTTTGGAAGAATGTTGTGGATATTTTGTTTACCGATGCATTTATATATGTATGAATACATTCAGGTGTTTATGTGTATCCGTCCTCTTTGATTATTTGTGTTACGCATCTTTTGCGAGTATGTTATGTTTGGTTATGTGGTTACTTAAGTGTAACGCCCTAATTGTTTTTTTTTTATTTAATTTTTATACTCTGATATTTGTACCTATATGCCTGGGTAGAATTGGGGTGTTACATGGGAGCCTGTTAGCTGAGGTTTTCGACGTCATGTTATCTTGGAGCGAGGAAAAAATGTCTTGGAAGATACTACAAGCTTTCGACAAGAAATCACGTTTTTGCTGAAGACGTTGAAGCCGCCTGAAAATTCTAGTAACTCACACACGATGTCGTACTGGATGTTATGACATCCACAATAACACAAAATAATACTTTAAAACAGAAAAGCATAAAACAGTAAAGAACACAGAAAATTATTCACCTAGTTCGGTATACAACAATACCTATTATGAAGGCTACCAAGCCAGGGAGGGAATCCAATATAAGCAGTATTAATTCAGAGCTAAACTCCCCGTTTACAACTCCTCACTTAAGACCTACCCAATGCAATTCCAATCTAGACCTAGACCTGAGTATCTCCACTCACTCCCCCTTAATCACTACAGTGATTACAAACAGACTTTAATCAAAAGAGAGAAGACACACTTCAAAAACACACCTTGATCTTGCTTAAAAGCTTCAATCAGGAGACACACACTCGTGCTTAAAAGCTTAGAGGGACAAAGTACAAAAACAACATATTCCAATACAATCATCAAAAGACAATTGCTTGGAGTATAAGAGACTAAACACACACAGACACAGAACTACGGTTCTTCATAATAAATCTCTCTACGTTCCAAATTAGGATTGCAGTCTTCTTATATGTAGCTCTTGGGCCCTGGGCTTTCCAATAAACAAATTAGGGTTAACCAAGTTAACCTAATTCACACGTCATCAGGCTGTTACAGAATATGATGTATACGAAATCTTCAAGTAGAAATATTCAGCACACAATAAAATATTTCCTAAATTGTAGATTGAGAGAAATCAGGAAACATAATAGTAAAACATAGCAGTTCCTGCTATCAAACATGGATGCCATGACATCGGTCATGACATTCATTAAAAACCTGTATTAGCTTACACATATGCAACCTGCATAGCACCATATAAAGCATTTCATGACATTTGTCAAGACATTAAACACCCAGATATGTTTTACCACAAATGTAGCCAACAAGAAAACACCTACAATCTCCCCCTTTGGCAAATTTTTGGCTAAAACAACCTGTCACACCATATAAGAGAAACACTTGCAGGAGAAAATACACAACCATACACAATCAGAGTTAATACATAACAGCATACCACACAAACATACAATCACTACTACTACCATCAGCATGCATACATCAACCACAACTACTGCTACTTCTACAACAAACATCAAAGCACATAACATGGCTATACTACCAGTACAACCATACCACATGAGCAGCTGTCAAGTATACTACACACAGTCAAACAGATCAACACAAAATAAGCATATCAAAATTGTTAATCACACGCACTTTTTGTTCTGGGGTGACATTACTACTCCCCCAGCTGTTTTATTCTCCAGATTCAGACCCACCAGAGTTGTCTGCATCACTTTCTTCATCTTCTTCATCTGAACCATCAGCTGGACTGGTATTTCCTTCTTCAACTTCTTCCTCAGAGTCTCTTCCCTCTTCATGTTCATCTTGTGCTTCTATCCATGCAGCGCCTGCAAAATCCTCATTACCATCCTTCTCTAAAGTGTTGATCATCTTCTCAAGGGATATCTTCCCTGCCTCCAGCTCTTTGCAAGTCTCTTTCAACATTGTTATGACTTCAGCCTTACTGGCTGATGATCCACTCTTGGATGTCTCACCTGATGCTTCATGGTCTGCTAAAAAATGTAGGTACCATAGTCAAACTTTGCTTTTGTACCAACAACATAGATAAATCTTCCAAGGACAGTTGAGACAGTAGACTTATGATTTGTTGGCACCCAATTAGCAGCCTCAATCTTATGCAGCATTTCATACTTCATGCTTAGTTTACTGGCAGACAATTTTCCTTTCAAAGGCCAGCTTCTGACTTGATTTGCAGTGATAACTTGGCATACCTTGTTATCAGAGACTTCACGGACAAGGTATGCCAAGTTATAAATGACTGAGTATATGTTGATGTGATTATAAGATGAGTTCATATTCATTTATTGGTAACATGTTTTTAGTTAAGATATGTAATTTTGGTGTGGAGACTACCCCGTTGTTGTATAGGAATTATAAGGTTCGAAGTGATATCGTTATATGTTGTTGAGTTGTTGTAATGATGCACGCATTCATACATGCATCATATGTTATTGTTATTGGTAAAAGAGGCGGGTTATGAGTCTCGGTGAGGATACTTGTGACTTGTCCCAAGCTCGGTGTAGGGCTTGGAGCTTAGTATGGGGCTCAGGGGTTCGGTAGATGGAACCTATTTCATAATAAAAACCATAGTTGAGATCGGTAGCATGCATATGAGTCGTTGATAAGTTGTATGTCACATTGCATAAATAAATGCATATGATTGTGATGTGAGTGAAGTATGAATAAATGTTTCATAATAAAAACCATAGTTGAGATCGGTAGCATGCATATGAGTCGTTGATAAGTTGTATGTCACATTGCATAAATAAATGCATATGATTGTGATGTGAGTGAAGTATGAATAAATGTCGTAGTGGGGCATAATCAATATATATATATATATATATATATATATATATATATATATATATATATATATATATATATATATATATATATATATATATATATATATATATATGTGTGTGTGTGTGTTTGTGTGAATTAGTATGTGGTAATCTACTCTCATTGTTTATGCATTGTTATTATTTGAATGTATGCTCCCCCCTTTATTGTTGTTGTGGTATGTGATCCACTTTATTTTGATTAAATAATAATATTGTCACTAATTAAATGCTTATGAAATTTATTTGTAATTTTGATTTATTTTTATATTATCATGTATAATATTGTCCCCATTAGCAAAAATTTATGGATTTGTCCCTCTATTTATTTATATATATAATGTCTAGAGAAGTTAAAATAAAAACGAAAAAAAGAAGTCATATTTTTTTATAAAAAAAAGGAAAGAAGTAAGTTAAATAATTATTAAATAATTTTTCTTAATAATAGCGATAAAAATTGGACAAGATATATGGAATGGTAAAAAAATTTTTTTAAGAAATCCATTTATACTTTGATGTGTCTGCACATTAAACAAAAGCAGATCAGACGGATACTGGAATGTCCGTCTGAACGCTAGTGAGTGATAAAATAAAAATAGATTTTTTATTTTATTGTAAAAAACTATTTTATTTAAATTCAGGTATATTTAATAAAAAATTGTTTTATTTTAAAAAATTAATAATTAAAAAAATAAATGAAAAAATTTAGCATGAAATCCGCAACGCAAAGTTGCTCTACTTTTTAATTAATTTAATAAATATATGTTAATTTTTACACTGTGTGTTTTAATGAATCAGAATTAATATTGGGAATAATATGGAAAAGGTGGGGAGAGGTTATACTAATTTAACGAAATAAGACCGGCTTTAGTTAATAAGTTATAAAACTTTATTGATATTGGTGGTTGTCCTTCCAACATTGGTGTGGCTTGTTCGCTTCGTATTGGTGGCTGTCTGTTCTAATTCAGTCTGTCATTTATAATTTGGAACTGAAGTGTTTTGACTGAGGCATCTCTTATGCCCTCTGCGAGTTTATTAATATACTTTCCTTGGCTTTCAAAAAAACTATTGATATTATTGTCCAAAGAATAGTCTTGCATGAGACTTGTTGAAATGAAGTAAGCTAGCTTCCTTATTTTCTTGGTTTGTTTTCTAGAAAATGAGTAACATAATATAATTGAGTGATAGTTTTTCAAGGCTTGCATGAGACTCGTGAAATGAAATAAGCTAGCTTCCTTGATTTCCTGGTTTATTTTTTAGAAAATGAGTAAGAGTACCATTATGTATTTATGTATAGCATTATTATTATTTTTTCAAAATAGGATTTTGGATTTTATGGTTTTGTACTAAAAAAAACCATATATATATATATATATATATATATATATATATATATATATATATATATATATATATATATATATATATATATATATATATATATATATATATATATATATTATTTGATTTTATATTCATAAATGCATTAATCTTCTCTCTCTTGATGAATCCAATGGTTGATATTTATTCCTCTCATCTCTCATTTTAAAATGCTCTCACTTGATATGCTCTCTCTATATATATATATTTATTATTTGATTTTATATTCATAAAATTATAATAATAAAATTCTCGATTTGTTATAAAAAAGGATCCTACTCAAATTTTATTGCTTAAATTGATTAATTTTTTAGTGATCGATTTAGTGATGAATATTTTTTCATCAAATTTTGTTGTCTAGTCAATAAAATGACAAAAAAATTTCAATCTCTAAATAGATTATTATGCAAAAATTTAGTAGTATAAGATGACAATTGCTTTTACTAATATTTTTTCCTTTTCTTTTATTTTTATTATAATATAAGTTATTTTTTCACTCTCATATATAATAAGAAATATAATTAATGTTGTTTAAGAAATATAAAATTTGAGTTATTTTACAAAATTATATTGTATTAGTTTTATAAAAAATTAATTAAAAAACTAGAGGAAGAGAGAATAATAAACACATAATAGTATGATAAAAAATAATAATAATCATTTATATGTAATGTAAAATAAATTATAATTTATATAATTTCTTTTCTAAAGTGAGATAGTAAAAATAGAAGAAACATTTAACTAAATGATGTTATAACGCCTAAACATAATCGCTTAGTTTCATAAGATGTGTTTTTCTTTTTTCTTTTTTTATTCTATGTCCTATAATATAATCCTGAATTTAGGCACTCAAATACAATTGTTAAAAATTGTGAAAATATCGAGTAAGAAAAATAATAGTAAAAAATAGAAAAAAATCATCCATCTAAATACTTTTCAAAGAGAGAGTTATTCAAGCCCAAACTATTTATAAAGAAAATGCATATGAAAGTTTATATCTCATGCGAAATGACTTCCTCAACCACTTCAGAAAACAAATTCATGAAAATTATAGTTGTTATTTCATCATTTGTATACTTGTAACAAACTTTTTATAACACATGATTATATTGTAGGAAGAATGATAGTAAGTTACTCATTTTAGTTCTTCCATTCAATTTTTCAGTTAGATCATATATCATATAAGATGGAAATAAATTTTTTCTTTAATTCTCATCAAATATTGTCCCATTAAAATCCGTGAGTAAATAGTTAAAATAGAAGAAATTATTCAAACCCATAAAAAATAGCACTTAAAAAGCAAGTTTCGTAGACCTAAGTCACCCAACCCATTATCTCTAGTGATAATATCACATCATTGACATTGTTACCAAATTAAAGATCATTTCGTCTAAAAAAATTGTTTTACCTTTTTATAATTTTAAAATTAATTTGACTTCTTAATAATTTTTTATTTTAAAATATTGCAATAGTGAAAGGACTTATTTGTCCTAATGTCCTTTAGAATATGATTGGATTGATGGAATATGATAAAATAAAATAAAATTTTGTTTTATGGTTTGGTTTGATTAAGAAAGGATATAATGGAGTCGTATCGGATGAAATATATTTCATCATATTTCATCATCTTTTTACCTTCAATTTGGACAATGACAAAATTTCTATTCCATATGACGTACCCAAACAATGGAATGATATATTTATTTCACTCTCCTATGTTCCATTCCACTCGACTTCTTTCTAATCCTTGAGGTGGAGAGACATCTGTTTAGCTGGGGAAAGTTTTAATCTGAAGCCTATAATTGGTTCAATTTGTCTGTTTGTGGTAAATTAGGTATGGCAAAAGCATAGAATTCTGAAATCATCGTTGGATTGGGCCAAAGCAACTTGCATCTGTCTTCCCCGAGTTATTCTTGTAGTCGTCCTCCCCTCCGGAAAAAATCGGGATTTGGGATTTTGGGAAGAGCATAAGTGGTCGTGGCATTTTCTTGACATCATAGAAACGTTATTGGTAGAGGAAGGGAAACAAATGGAGCACCTATTGCATATCTGGTAAGTATCAAACAAGTTAAATAGTCAACCAATAAATTTGTGTGAAGGAGTAATTCTAGTTTTTTGTCAGCAACGGCTATGAGAGATTGCTAATGATTAATGATACAGGTTGCAGCCTAGATCCCACAAATGTGATAGATTTAGCAACAATGTGGAACACTAAAATTATGGGACAGATTAAATGTTTAACAAGAGATCGGATAATGGCCTAGGGTGAAGAAGGGTCATGTTTAGGTTCTTTGATCATCTTGGCATGTATATCCGGCTATCTAAATATTTACTCTTGATTTTTTTGATTTGTTGCAGACTTTTTTGTAACTGAGTACTTTTTTACTCTTTTCTAATCCAAGTTCTTTGTTATTTAAAAAAAATTGTATATATAAACTTAATTCTCTAATTATTTAAGGGAACTCAGTTCAGCCTATTTGAATTTTTGGATGAATATTTTGAGTGTAGGGTGTAGAAAATGTTATTTTCTTATAAAATTAATTTTACTGGCAATGGCATGTAAATATCAAGAGTCAACTATAAACCACCTTTGAGATGGATCATACTAGAGCGACCTTTTAATTTCATAAAAGTTGGCATGCAATTCCATATAAATTTGTAACTTCTATGGCGAGGATTCGACCATCTTTTGAAAACAAACATGCGAAACTTTGTATCTTCTTATCTTCAGAAAATATGAACTTTTTAAGATTCTTGAAACCAATTCTTTAGTCTATAGAAAACCATATGTAACCATATATTTTTTACAAATTAATAGCATTATTTTTTGTAAAATATTGTTGCGGAAGGGATGAACTGACAAATTCCTCAGCTATAGCACTGGTTCCCTTGGAATACAACCTTGGATTAGAATATGCAGAAAACAAAAATATTTACACTATTATTCTAATCAACATTAGAAATATAGTGAACAACATAGACCCGAGACAAAATACCAATTAAAGTGTGCCTCTACTAGGTCTTCTTGATGTGTCCAAAACTTCAAAATTTTAGTGTATAGACAATAATATAGAGGAGGGAGAAAACAAATGAGTCGTCTAGCTTGTGCTGCAGCCAGAAGCAATGTTCCTTCCAACTTCCAATTGCAATTTGCAAGATCCTGAATCATAGAGGAATGTACATGTGAATCAAAAAGTGAATGAACAAATTCATGCAATATATTTAAGGATAAGGCTACACAGAATGACAATCTGACTTATGGAGTTTCAATCCTCATCACTGTCAGACACAACAGTCATTCGCCGATTGGTTGATGGTTTTCTAGGAGGAGATTTTTCATCAGATTCAAACCCCTTCCTTTTGACCTTACCCTTTAAATCTAGACTCTTATGCTTCATTTCCTGCAAGTAACCATCGAATCTACAATATAAGAAAGTTAAATGTTCTGGAAAAGACCGAACTGCCCCTTTGCGTTCTGCCTCAGCCACGTGGATGCATTGGTTGAGTTTCTTTGTTCTGCTCACTTCATACTTCCTTTTCTCACTTCATTCACTTCACGTTTCCTTTTCTTCAACCTTTTCTTTTCTTTCATTTCACCAAACCCAACACTTTTTCATTTTCTTGGAAACACAAGTATAGTCTTTTTGAGACTCAACCTCACAACTTTTTCCATTTCATTATTACATCAGAAAACTCTCTTTGTTATTTCTGTAACCGACCTTCATCTTCCACCTTTGCTATTTCTCTAACCGAGCTTCATATCCCACCTTCCTCCGTCTTCAACCTCTGCGTTTCCTGATTTTAACGCTCTGAATCTACATGGCTCGACCGATGGAAAAAGTTATGGACATTAACGACACCAAGAATCGATTTATGGTGTGCGAATAAATTGGATTGTGATTTTAGGGTTTCATATATTTTTTCTAATTTCTTCTGATTTAGTGTTTGTTGTTTTAGGTTTGATTGTGTTGGCTCATGCGGAAAGGGGGAAGATGCGCGGAAAAGGAGATTGTTTCTTCCTCCTCTTTCTGTTTCTGCAGCAAAGTATGTTGTTCTTTTCATCTTGCTAACAAAAATATGAATAAGGTTTTCACCAGTTACTTTTATGTTTTGACATTCAGATCTGTAGCAGCATCAACGGGTTACCGACGATTAGTGTGGTGGTGGTGGAAATGGGTTTCCGACGACGAGTGTGGTGGTGGTCCGATTCGAAAAGGTTTATGTATGACATTTTCAATTTAGGTTTCGTTATTAACTTTCTTTTGTAGAAAGTGTAGGATTTGAACTAATTATTATAGATCTGATATTATTATTATAGATCTCAAAACTCACTCATTTGATGATGGATTTATCTTATGTGTTCGATCACGGTGGCCGCCGGTGATTAATTAGAAATAAGTTAGGTTTCAACCTTATTTTTTTTTCTAATTTGCTCTGTTAATATGATTGCTTTGTTGATATGGTGAAGACATATTGGTGGACATATACGTTTCTGAGAAAAAACCATATTGATACAATAATTTTATTTTTGTCGGTCTTTATGATACAATATTTTTCAACTTTGATAGTTCTTTTTGGAATGGTCAAATATGAATGGTTGGACCAGCTGTTGCAAAACAATCTATCCTCTTGCTGTTTGATTTTACTTCGTCTACTTCTTCTCTGTTCCATGTGTATTTTAGTTGTGCAGGTTGTCGTAATTGTCGGTGAAAATGTGTATAGGGAACGGGTGATGGAAACGTTTGAGAAGGATCTTCATTTACCGGTTGTTTGTGTTGATGCTGTAAATTCAACCGGTTGTTTGGCATGCAGTAGCTTCTTTGTCTGGATATTGGTATAACTCTTTCGCACTTTCGTACAGTCTCCCTTTTGCGGCCATTGCTTTAGTGTCACTTGTGTTCATTGTAACTTCTGTCCCGGAGACAAAAGGCTTGAGCTTAAAAGATATTTAATTAATTTGGAATTACATTAACAAGTAAGCAATGAATTTACTTTCTGTAGGATATGGTGATTCCTGAGTTAGCACTGTTACCTTTCAAGCCTATTGCAATGAAGGTTCTTCAATGTTTGTTTCCCTTTGGAATATGGTAGGATTTCCTTTCCCTTAAAAGACTTGAATTACTTCTAATATGCTCATAACTGTTTGTTGTTTTTGCAAATAATTATTCGAAATCTGGAAAAACATCTAGGCTATATATGTAACAGGAAGTATTGTATAGCCTCGGGAACATAGGTGAGAGAAAACCTTATAAAGAGTAAAATGCAACCATAATAAACTTTTTTTGTGACAGTAGTATTACAATACATGGGTGATTTGGATTAGCATGGTCTTCCTGGCACCATATGTAAGTTGCTACTTTCGGTTGGTGATTTGGACCACACCTCTTTTTGGACTCAAACCTCTGCTTAAGAATTAGAATGAATTTTCATAATGGCACTTCTTTACTAAAATTTGGTCGATGAAAAGTGTAGGCTTTGCTTAATACTAAAAAACGTGTGATCTCTGCTGATGACAGTATGGTTTGTGTATTTAACTTCCTCTCCATATTTGCAGGTTACAGAAAGTTCAACCTATACTCAAGACACTGCAACCAAAGACTGTTCTGATAATTGTACAAATGTTACTTTTATACACTTATGTTTGTTTTCCATTGTTGGTTTGATTTATGGAAGATTTACTATATAAATACGGTATTGACGTTGTGTTCAATGGACGTGTAAGCATATTGCTATTTTTATTTCAAATAATTGTTATGCGAAATTCTAATGAGAACATTGATCAGGTTCATTCCTATGAAAGATCAGTTGAGGTAGGAATTCTGACTCGGTGTTTTCGGAGTCATTGTTGCAGCTGGTTTTTTCGGAGTCATGTTCTTATCAATATTTTGGTTGGTCTGGTGCAGGTGAATGATTTGGAGAAAGGTTGGTTTTTGTATGTTGAACGATAAAACTAAGCTTATTTACCGATACATTCTTATGGCCACATGTGTTGTGTATATATGTTAATTAATTTTCATTAATTTCTAGGAGTTATTGTCGTTGTTAGTGTCGCATTTCCAGTCGGTTGCTCTCTGTTTCGATTAAACCGGATGCAATCGGGTGCAACAACTCTAATGAGGAGAGTTGGAAATTGCAATTATTCTGATTGTTTTATATGAAACATTGGAATTTAAATTTTGCTTTCTGCATTGTTGTAGTGAATTGTGTTACCGAAAAGGTGGGTGACACTTATTCTCGGCGTCAAGGTAATTTAAATCGCTTTCAATCTTTTCTATTACGATTTTAAACAATAGGACAGTGTGGATGCAGCAGATGAAAAACCAGAAGATGAAAACGTGGATTCTTACCTGTCTATTGAAGGTAAAACTATGCCTTTTAAAAACTGAAACGAATTTCAGGAACAAACAGTAGAAATGAAAATAAAGGTAAAATTTACATAGAAGTGTGCTTTTATGCAAGCTATACAGTGAGTTTGAGATTATCCACTTTCAGATTCTTACCTGTCTATCTTGTGGTGTAGTTTGAGATGAGTCATTGTAGTAAGAGTGACAAAAACCTTTTTGCAGGATGAAGTCAATCATCATAGTTGGTTTGTTCTAAATTATCTTCGTCAACCGAATGGCTCGAATACTATATATGTGCAAATGATGGTTTTAATACTGGTATTTAATACTGGTTTTATTATTGGTATTTTGTAATGGCTAAGTGATATATAAAATATATAGTTATGCTATGTGAATTGAACTAATATATACTAATTGAGCAGGTTTTGGCAAGTCTCAGATAATTGAGCAGGTTTTGGCAAGTCTCGGATAACTCTGGAATTGAATTGATATATAAAATAAATAGTTATGCTATGTGAATTGAACTAATATATACTAATTGGGCAGGTTTTGGCAAGTCTCTTATTTTATTCAACTGTTTATTCTATAAAAAAAAAGTATCAAGTTTAAGCATTATTGGAATGGAAAAGCAATGATAGAAAGTGAGAATAAAAGGTAATTAAATGAATAGGACGACGGAATGAATAAAGTGAATATATGATGAAAAATAGTGTATTGAATTTTAATGGAATAAAACTCATGTTTCAATTGTGATTCCAACTCCCCAGTGGACCGTTTTGAGTTTCTATTTAAATGTCGACTGAGCCATTCTCCATACAATATATTTGTATCAGTACAACTAATGTTATTGTAAGGAATAAGTATCTTGCAAAAAAGTGTGGTGTAATTTATATTTATATTTATATTGTCATTTTACAATACCAATGAAACAATTAATATAGTTTTCTCTATTGAGTCCTTAATATTTATTACTCTCTTTCTAACTCTTTTAATTTACTAAGCTCATACCATTACTAAAGGATAATTAAAATATATATTATTGATGAAACAATTTTAGTAAAACAATTTAGTTTTTATTTAAAAAATATGTATTTTTTTTAAAAAATAATGAACTATTTTAGTTGAATAATTTTATTTTTATTATTTACATTTTTATTATATTTTGAAAACAAAAGCGTTCGTACCACACCATTACCCGTGCGAATGCAGGGGTTACAAACCAGTACCGTATGAGTGCACGGGTAATCGGACCAATTTCTGTATGAACACACAGGTAATACACCACCGTGTGAATGCACGATTAATTAAGCCAAATCAGTGTGAACGCACAGGTTACGTACCAGTACCGTGTGAACGCACGGGTAACGAGTCTAAAATTCGTGTGGACGTATAAGCTAACATATAATACTTTTTAAGATAATATATGAATAATTGAAATATATATTATTGATGTCTTTCTGTTAAAAATTTAAAATTTGATACAATTTTGATTTTATTTTAAAAATATGTCTTTTTTTTATATACAAAAAATTTACTATTCATCCAGATATTTTTTATAACGATGCCTAAAAAATATTTATACACGTGAATATGAAGTTATTGATCAAAATATTGATTGTTAACGGGACATGAAGTTACTGATCAATTTTTTTAATTAATTATGAATTCAATTATTATTTTTTCACAGGTAATCAGACATTTTTCTATTAAAAATATATATCTGAAACAAATGCGCGTCCCGTACCAGAACCCGTGCAAACGCACGGGTTTGTTACTAGTTAGTATTGAATTTGAACAAAATGGAAATGCTGAGTAATATTCATGCATTAAATTGAGTTATGGCCGAAAGGTGGTCCTTCGTCACTCTACCAAAAATAAACAAAACAAATACCTCTCCTATTCTATATAACAATACTCCCACGTAGAGGTGGGGCTACGGCCTAATATTTAAGGCCCTAAAAATATAAAAGGCTTAAATTTTTAAATGTAAATGAGCCACAAATTGAATAGGGCCTTAAAATAAAGACCCCTAAATTTGAAGTAAGGCCTCAAGGCCCAATTTTTTTTCACAAAATATTTTTCACCAAAAATTAACTTTTTAATTTTTCATTAAAAAAATATTTTTTTATTTTCAATAAATAATTAATTATTTTTTTTAAAACCGATTTTTTTTTATTTTCACAAAATTTAAATTTAAATTTTCTATATTTTCCTAAAAAATCGTTTTTTTACCGGAAAATCGACTTTTATTTTCGTTAAAAAATCGGGATTTTGCCGAAAAAGTCAACTTTTGTATTTTTGACGAAAAATCGATTTCTTTTCAGAAAAAGTCGATTTTTTATATTTTCAAAAAATTCGGTTTTTTTTGGAAAAATCGATTTTTTTAATTTTCGAAAAAAAATGTTTTTTTTTTTCGGAAAATCGACTTCTTGTATTTTCGACAAAAAACATTTTTTCCGAAAAAGTCGACTTTTTATATTTTTGACAAAAAATCATTTTTTTTTCGAAAAAGTCGACTTTTTATATTTTCGATAAAAATTCAGTTTTTTTAAAAAAAATCAACTCTTTATATTTTCGTTAAAAAATCGGGATTTTGCCAAAAAAGTCAACTTTTGTATTTTTGACGAAAAATCGATTTCTGTTCAGAAAAAGTCGATTTTTTATATTTTCAAAAAAATCAGTTTTTTCGGAAAAATCGATTTTTTAAATTTTCGAAAAAAAATGTTTTTTTGTCCGAAAATCGACTTCTTGTATTTTCGACAAAAATTGATTTTTTTCGAAAAAGTCGACTTTTTATATTTTTGACAAAAAATCTGTTTTTTTCGAAAAAGTCGACTTTTTATATTATTGATAAAAATTCAATTTTTTACAAAAAAAATCAACTTTTTATATTTTCGATTAAAAAATTATTTTTTTTCCAGAAAAGTCGAGTTTTTACAGTTTCGAAAAAAATTGATTTTTTCCGGAAAAGTCAACTTTTTTCTTTTTTGAAAAAAATCGATTTTTCGATTAAAAAATCTTTTTCGGAAAAACATCTTTTTGTATTTTCGAAAAAAATCGATTTTTTTCCGGAAAAAGTCGACTTTTTTATTTTTGAAAATAAAACGGTTAATTTTTTTTGAAAAAGTCAATTTTTATGTTTTCGACAAAAAAATCCATTTTTTCCCCCAAAATATCTATTTCAAACAAATTATAATTTGGGCCCCTTACTTAAGCCCCATAAAAAATAAAAATATAAGGGGGCTTTAAAATATAGGGCCAAAGAATTATTTATATTGTAAAGGGCCTAAAAAAGAAGGACCTTATAGGGGCTTATTTGTTAGGGCTTTACAATTTTGGGCTTTTTTGACCCCTCTACTCCCACATGATTATTACCGTATCAATAACATAAAGTGATTTTGCTAAGGGGGCAATTCACCTAGAGGATAAAGTAATCTCAACAATAGATGAATAGATCAGCAGTCGATAATAGGTAATGTTTAACAAATTATGGATATGTTTAACATATCAACCATTGATTTTCTCATCGTCGGTTGAGATATCTTTTGAAAATAAAAATATCTTTATTATATAAAATGGAACAACCTATGCAGCTTCTATGAAACCCTAATTGCCTCTCTTTTCCCTCCCTTATGCTCCAACTATTTATTTAGTTATTAATTATTTATTTACATTTTAAATTTATGATTGATTTGCTGACATAAAGATTAGTATAATCTTTTTAAATTTTTTTTTAATAACTTGCACTAACTTCTCACATGTACAGTACATTTTTTGTAAATCTAAAAAGTTACATAACGTATACATCCAATGCATACATGGTTATCATTAGTCTTGAGCATCTCAATTAGTAAAGAAAATTTCTTTAGCCACCTCCCTATGGGGGGTCACCCCCAGCGAAAATTCCAAAATACCCCTGCTTCGGAAGTTCATTTCCGAAAGCGTATTTTTTTGAAAAAATTGATTTATTTCGGAAGTTCATTTCCGAAAACATTATTTCGGAAGTTCACTTCCGAAATACTGCGATTTCTGCAGATTTATCAAAACACTTCCCCTCCCCCAATCATTTACCCTAAATCAAAACAAAAAGTGGCAAAGGCGAAAATTTGTGCAAACAGAATTCCAAAGCTGCATCAAGGCTCCAATCACACTGCTAAACAACATTCAAAAGCCCTCAATCCTAACACTTTGTAAGTTTTGAAATTTTTAGATCTATTATTCAAATGCATGTTATTTAGGGTTTTAATTGCATAAATGATATATGGTTAGGTTGTTAGTAGTATTTAGGTTGTTTAGAAGCATTTTGATTTGGTTTGAAGTTTGGTTTAGGGGTCTGCCATGGAAGTTGCAGAAAACTCCATCGTTCTGATACATTTCGGAAGTTCATTTCCGAAAACACCTCCATCCCAGTTTTCGGAAATGAACTTCCGAAATGTATCAGAAGTTCAATTTTTTTTGTTTTTTATTTTGTCTCGCATATTAATCGATTTCAATTGTTTACAGGAACATGTCAGACAATCAACCAGCACGCAGGACTGCGTCTTCTAGAGAGGGTAGGGAGTGTCCGTTTTAATTTGCAAGTACTTTATTTTTAACGCCTTTGTTTATTGTGTCTGTTTCTTTGAAGTTTGTGTCCCTTTCTTCTTTTATAAAAGGAGGTCTCATGGACCTTTCTTTCTTCATTTTTACGTAGGAATGGGTGGCGCTAAGGGAAGAAAGGGTTCTTCAAAGAAGGAGGTGAAGGAGGTGAAGGAGGTGAAGGAGAAGAAGAAGGTTTTGACTGGTTCTGCTTCTCGTCCCCTGGGGGTCCATGGCTCGGACGTGCAGACTCAGTCTTCAGGCGTGATCAACGCTGATGGTTCTGATACTGAGTGGGATGAGGATTGGTATAATTATCTTCATTCGGAGGAGTTCGCTCGTCGGGAAGAATAACGTGTTTTTATTTTGTTTGATGTGTATTTTGTAACGCTCATCGGGCAGAATAACGTGTTTTTGTTTTGTTTGACGTGTTTTGTTTTGTTTTGTTCTGATTTCGGATTGTATCGCACAGTGTTTTTGTATTGGATTTATCATCTTAGTTTTTGGATTGTTCTGATTTCAATATGTAGATTCTTGGATTTCATCGCCGCGAACACTATCCATCTTCTGGATTATAAACATAGAACTTTGACTTTCCCAGCGCACCCCTTTGTTTGATTTTTTTGTAATGACGTCCCCTGATCAGGTAAGAAATGTGGACACATGTGCCTACGTAAGCCTTCTAAGACGGTTACCTTCTAAGAAATGTGGTAACACTTTCCTACTTAAAAGCCTACGTAACAAAAATTGGGAAGCTCCACAGCCACGCCCTATTTAAAAGAATAAAAAACCTTTTGAAATTTCGAAGTTCCCTTTTCCTTCTCCCCACCACTCTCAGACGGTTAACTTCTAAAACACTTTCCTATTTAAAAGCTTCTCACCCATTTTTCTTTCAAAATATCCCAAATCATTTTCGATCCTAAGTCTTCTTCTTTGCTTTAACGTTTTCTATCTCTTGTTACTGCTTTCATCACAATGTCTCGCCGCGGTGGAGGAAATCATCCCGAAAATCGCCGGAGTCAACTATCTCCTGCACATTCTCAACAATCATCCATCAATGCTGCAGGATCAGGCCGTGGTGGTGGTGGCCGTGGCTCTCGCGGTGGACGTACCTCCAATCCTTCTTCCTCCGGACATCCACCTCCTCCGTCATATGCTCCGGCCCCGGTTACCTCTCCTCCGTCTGTTGTTGCAGCTCCGGTTGTTCGTCCATCTGTTTCAGCGCCGTTTGTTCCATCTGTCGCAGCGCCGGTTGCTTCCTTGAGTTCGACTCTGATCTCTATCGAGAGCCTGACTGCCGAAGTTAAATAGAAGGCTACTCTAGAGTCGGCTCCGTCGTCTCAGAAGGAAAATTGGGAAGGAAAATTCAAGTTCGTGCTAATCATTTTCAGTTGCGAGTGGCTGATAAGGATCTACACCACTATGATGTAAGTATAGTTTGCTCATAAGTTTTTTGTTGTTGTTTATTATGTTGGTAAGTTACAATGTGGTATGGATTTCTAGAGGATCAGGACTTTCTAACCTGTTGCAGCGTCTCCTCCATCGTCTTCATCCGATTAAATAAAGCGAATCGTTCTTGTTTGTTATTTTTCTTCTGTCCAGACCTTTTTTCGGAAGTGCATTTCCGAATTCCTCCAAGGGGGGTGAGTTCGGAGATGAACTTCCGAAACACCACATTTTCTGAAAATGTAACTTTATTTCGGAGATGCATCTCCGAAATCAATATTTTATTTTAAAAAAAACACGTTTTCGGAAGTTCATTTCCGAAAACACCTTTTTTTCAAAAAAAAAATACCTTTTCGGAAATGAACTTCCGAAACAAGGGGTAGTGTTGTAAATTCACCAGGGGTGAGCAAGAAGGTTAGGAGGTGGGTAAAGAAATTCTCTTAGTAAATGCACAGCCCCACATATCCATTATTTAGTTATTAATTATTTATTTACATTTTAAATTTATTATTGATTTGCTGACATAGAGATTAGTATGAATCTTTTTAAAAATTGCATTAACTTCACACTTATTCATTCTTTGTAGATATATGAAAAGTTGCTTTAAATTTCATATACAACTAATGCAATTGAAATATTTTTTTTAATAACTTGCACTAACTTCTCACATGTACATAACGTATACATCCAATGCACATGGCTATCATTAGTCTTGAGCCTCTCAATTAATAAATGCACAGCCCCACATATCCATTATTCTTCATAAGCTATTATTATAAATAGTGGTTGTTGTCAAACAAATATACATCACAAGTTGCTATACTTAGTTGAGTTCAAGAATGTCTACAAAAGGTGTCAAAAGTATTTTCGTTTGATGCTAATCAGTTTATATATTTTTAGTTCATATATTTTTACATTTAGTATTACCTTTTAATTGATTATTTCTTATAAAAAATGCAGTTGTAACTGCCGTACCACCCAAGATCACTGCAGTTTCTGCAATTGTTCCTGGCAAGTTTGAGTTTCGTCTAAGGGTTCGTGTGATTCACTATTGGACACTTCCTGAACGCTACAACTCTACAGATATAGGAAGTTTGCATATGATCTTGCTAGATGATAAGGTATAAATTCAAAGTTTATCTATTACTTATTATTTGTGAAACAATATTATCGAACTTATGCCGTTTATATATTTTTGTTTGTTTAGTGCGGCAAAATTCAGGCCACCGTTAGAAAGAATTTGATTCCTACATTTAAGGAGCAGATTGAAGTAGGTTCCTCATACGTGTTTGAAAATCTTATGGTGGGTAGCAACCACCCTTCCTACAAAGCTAAGACACATAAGTACAAACTGAATTTCATGCAATCAACTAAAGTATTCAAAGTTAATGCTCCTGATATACCTCAATATCATTTTGATTTCATACCTTTCTCTGAAATTTTGAGTGCTACTAAAGAAGACAGGTTACTTGGTAAGTTTAACTCTTTGTATAATATAATAGAATTGATAATATTTACATCTTTTTTATTAGTTTAACATATATTAAATTGATTCTTTAAATGTGTGTATATATTAGATATTATTGGCCATGTTGTGGAAACAAATGTCGTCAATGAAGTTGAGAAAAATGGAAAAAAGAGTAAGGTTATGGATCTGACTATTGAAGATTTAGAGTAAGTATTACACCTTTATTTATTTTTATTTTGATGTCAATAGACTGTTTTAATCTAAATTGCTATACCTTGACACTTATAATGTAGGAGCAACAAAATTCATTGCACATTGTGGGAGGATTTTGCAGAAATGATGCAGAAATTTATGGACAACCATAAATCTTCTGATCCAATAATCATGATACTTCAATTATGCAAACTGAAAAAGTTTTTTGGTAAGTACCAAATGTGTCTAAATATTGTAGACAACTTTGAATATTTAGAAAAAAAAATTTTGATATGTAAATTTTTCAGGTGCTATGGGAGTCTCTAATGCTTACTATGGAACTAAAATGATGTTGAATGCGGATTTGATAGACACTGCTAATTATATATCTAAGTTAGTTTATAAAGTCAACATATTATCTTTAGTTTATAATATTAGTCATCTCTTTAAATGATATTAAACTATATGATCTATAACATGTTTAGGATGAATGGTACTGAGATAGAAATCACACAAGGAGTGAGTCAAATGTCTGGTCCAACAATTGTCCCTCTAGCAGATGACTTGCTCCAGACACAAAAAATGACAATTGAGAACTTGATAGAATCCACTGAGGTAATTTTATTGTTTTTTTTATTTGCGTTGTATAACTCGATGATCAATTGTATATCATGTGATAGTTTTGATGGTTACATACATGTTCCAAAACTTTATTGATTTATATTTTATGGTTTCATATGATGAACAAATGGCAGAAATGTGTTGGTACTGTTCTAGCAAGAACATGTGAACTTGAGAGAGATCTTGGATGGTATTATCAAGCTTGCACAAAGTGTGCATCAAAGGTTACTACTAGAACTGGGGTTATTTACTGTGATAAATGCCAGCAACCAAGGACCGCTATTCCTAGGCAAGTAATTTAGTTATTACAGTGATAAAAATTCACTTGGATGAATTTTGCTTAATTTACATCCTTGAATTAATTTAGTGTAAATTTTCAGGTTCAAGGTTAATGTTCAAGTAATTGATAATTCTGGATCAACAACTTTTACTCTCTTTGATAGGGTGGTTTCTCAAGCTTTGGGAAGAAATGTACAAGATCTGTTGGATAACATGAATCATGTAATATAATTGGTGGATTTAGTGCTACGGTGTCAAAATTAACGTATTTAATAATTTGTTAACATTATTTATTTAGATATTATTTCTTTTGTTATAGGATTTAGCTTATCCACCGGAGCTTGATGTATTTGTGGACAAACAAATGTTGTTTAAGGTAGAAGTTACTGATGCCAATTTGTTTCGTAATTGGCGCAATTATACTGTGAAGAAGTTGACTTAAGACGGGGAGATAATCAATCAGTTTTTAACATTGCATGGGATAAATGTATGAAAATTGACATCTATTGATATTCCTTTTTTTTATTGATAATTTAAGAAAAACTCACTCTCTCAAACATATATAACAGTTGAATGATGTGGGTATAGATGTTGAATGTGTTCAGATAGGAGGTGAAGTTGCTGATAATAATGCTATGGTATATAAGTTATTTATTAATTTTTAATTGTTTCATCACATTCAAATGATTTTACAATTTGTGTACTATATCATTTTTATGGTTATTGAATTATATATGTAGGAGGCAATTGAAGGTGGTGATTCAAACAAAGAGGAATTGACTATTGTAGATTCTGGAAATACACCTACAAGCAAGATATTGGGGAAGAGGTTGTCTGATAGTCCTGAATCAATTGCTGTGAATGATATCAACGGTGGTGCTTCATCGGTTGTTAAAGATTCTAAATGTGTAAAGCTTGAAAAATCTGATTGAGTGGCCTGCGTGCTAAAAAATATTCGTTGTGTCTTGCAGTTATTTTCTTTTTAATTTACCAGTTGTTGAACCAAGTTAATGCTAAGTATGACATTTCTTTTAATGTTTTGATTTGTCTTACGAATATGATAAATATGTTTGTGATAAACTTATATGTTTAAATAGAAACATGGCTGGACCCGTAAAAAACACACAGATAAAGCCACATATTGGACACACAAATATTCTAAATGTTACTTCCTCCGTTCCTTTTTAAGTGTCGTTTTAGAAGAATTTTTTTGTTCCTATTTAAGTGTCGTTTTATAATTTAATGTTATAATTTGTCATTTATACCCTTATTTTCTCAATAACTCCACCTCAAATTTTTCAATTAGTTATTGGAAAAAGAGAGTGTATGATTGAATTTATTTGGAAAGAGAAAAATAAATAAGGGTATAATAGAAAATGTAACTCTAATAATCCACTATCTTGGTTGAAGAGCTTTTTGCTAAAACGACACTTAAAAAGGAACGGAGGGAGTAAAAGATAAAATGATTTAAGTAATATTATTTGATATGACTAAATTGATAAAATAATATCTATTTTATTTGGGCTTTCCTATCTAAAACTTACTCCCTATGTGAGAAAAATATCAATTTTTTGTCCCTACTTATAAGAGAATAATCTAAATATTTAAGATTTTTAATATAATAAATAATATAATAATAATATCTATAATTTTTATTAGTTACAGATTAAACTTAACTTTAAAATATTATTACTAAAAAAATATAAAATAATTTGTTTTAAACCTTATACTTATTTAATAAAAGTATTTAGCTTTATATATTTCACTATTTCTTAGAGATAATTACTTATATTATTGTAAACAAACTTAAAATAAAGTATTAAATTATATCAATACTTGCCCGTTTGTGCTACATTTCAAAATTATTAAAATAAGACTTAAGAGCTGACATGTACAAGGGGTTAACTGAATCTATTTTCAAAGGAGAAACTGATCCAGCTACTGTTGGAAAGAGAATTGTTTTGCCATCTTCTTTTGTCGGTGGAGCAAGATATATAATTCAAAACTATCAAGATGCTATGGCTATATGTTCTTGGGTTGGATATCCTGATTTGTTCATCACGTTTACGTGTAATCATAAATGGCCTGAACTGGTTGATTTTTTAAAGATATATTGTCTCAAACCAGAGGATCGACCCGACTTAGTTAGTCGGTTGTTCAAAATTAAACTTAACCACCTGATAAAAGACATTAAGAAGGGGGATATTTTTGGCAAAGTCAAAGCAGGTATGCATGTCATTTTTTATCTTAAAAATTATGTTAGGCAATATTTTTTAAATTTTTAAAAATTAATATATTGTTTTTATTTTTTATGTAGTGATATATACTATTGAATTTCAAAAGCGTGGACTGCCACATGCACACATATTGGTTTTCTTGCAACCAAGTTATAGGTTCGTCCAACCTCATGAGATTGACAAAATAATATCTGTTGAGATTCCAGATAAGGATAGAGATCCAGAGCTGTATAAGATTGTATCTTCGCTTATGATACATGGTCCATGCGATGCTCAAAATAGAAACTCTCCTTGCATGCAAAAAGGCAAGTGCACCAAACGGTTTCCACGAAAATTTGTTGATGCTACAGTTATTGACGCTGAAGGTTATCCTATCTATAGAAGAAGGGATGATGGAGGGTTTATTCAAAAAGGCGAATCATTTGTTGATAATAGATATGTTGTTCCATATAATAAACAGTTGTTGTTGAAATATAATGCTCATATCAATGTTGAGTGGTGCAATCAGTCAAGATCTATTAAATATTTGTTTAAATATGTCAACAAAGGACATGATCGTGTTACAATTGGATTTTACACGGGTGCTAATGATAAAGATAATGCCGAGCTCATTGATGAAATAAAGATGTATTATGACTGTAGATATCTATCAGCATGTGAAGCTTCTTGGAGGATATTTTCGTTTGATATCAATTACAGGGAGCCATCGGTTGAAAGACTGAGTTTTCATCTTGAGGACGAGCAATGCGTTATTTTTCCAGATGATGCTTCAATTGAAGAGGTAGTCAATAAACCACATATAGACTCCACCAAATTTTTGGCATGGATGGATGCTAACAAAAAATATCCTGAAGCAAGAAATCTTACATACAGTGAGTTTCCTACAAAGTTTGTATGGAAAGAAAAGGAGCATCGATGGACTCCACGTCAAAGGGGTTTTTCAGTTGGAAGACTGCATTATGCGGCACTTGGATCTGGACAATTATTCTATTTGAGAACTTTGTTGAATTATGTGAAAGGTCCTACATCTTATGATGATATCAAAACAGTTAATAATATAAAGCATAACACTTTCAAGGATGCTTGCTTTGCCTTAGGATTGTTGGACGATGACAAAGAGTTTGTAGATGCAATTATGGAGGCGAGTCATTGGGGTACCGGGAGCTTTTTACGCAGTTTATTTGCCACTCTGTTAGTGTCAAATCAAATAAGTCGACCAGATTTTGTTTGGAATAAGACATGGGAGTATTTGTCTGATGATATTTTGCACCGACAGAGACAATTATTGTCTTTTCATGGTATTTTTTTCTCTCTTTTTATTTTTATTTTGATGCATGGTAGTTTGTTTTCTGTGTGTATATACAACGTATCACATTTAGGATACTTTTTGTTTCATACTATACTTTTTAATGTTTTTTATATTATATTAAGTGTAGTTTTTTATATTATATTAAGTGTAGATTTTTCTATAACCTTCTGTAGTATACTTTTGTTCCGTAGTATCACATTTAGGATATTAAGTGTTTTTTTAATTTTTAAATTATATATACATAATAGCTATTTTTATTAAGTGTATACTATATTAAATTTGCAGACTTGGTCTTGACTGTTGATCAATTGAAGAGTTATGCTTTGGCTGAAATTGAGATTTTATTGCAAAGTAATAACAAAAGCTTGGAAGATTATCCTGAGATGCCTCAACCAGATAGAGCATTGTTACGCGAGAGGCAAAATAGATTGATTTATGATGAGTTGAATTATGACAGGCGGTCACTGTTAGAAGAGCATCGTAATTTGATGTCAACAATGACAACTGAACAAATGAGAATATATGAAAGGATCATGAAAAGGATCAATGAAAATAGATCGGGACTTTTTTTTCTATATGGTTATGGAGGAACCGGAAAAACTTACATTTGGAGAGCAATGTCTGCAGCAATAAGATCAAGGGGTGAGATTGTTCTAACCGTCGCATCGAGTGGTATAGCTTCTTTGCTAATTCCGGGTGGAAGAACTGCACACTCAAGATTTGCCATCCCTATAGAAGTTCATGAATGCTCGACGTGTAATATCGCTCCAAAAGACCCTTTAGCTGAGTTAATACGTCGTGCAAAGTTAATAATATGGGATGAAGCCCCTATGATGCACAAGCATTGTTTTGAAGCTGTTGATCGTACTTTTCAAGATATAATGCAAAATAAAAATATCCCATTTGGCGGAAAAGTAGTTGTTTTGGGTGGAGATTTTCGTCAGATCCTTCCTGTTATCCCTAAAGGAACAAGACACGAAGTTGTGCATTCAACTATAAATTCTTCTCATCTTTGGAGTTATTGTGAAGTGCTTACACTGACCACTAATATGAGACTTCTGACTGGAGGTATAGATGCTGACA
Source organism: Vicia villosa (assembly GCF_029867415.1). Taxonomy (NCBI): domain Eukaryota; kingdom Viridiplantae; phylum Streptophyta; class Magnoliopsida; order Fabales; family Fabaceae; genus Vicia; species Vicia villosa. The sequence goes on along the minus strand of NC_081182.1, from coordinate 178,772,427 downwards.
TTGAAGAGAGAAAGAGTTTTTCGGAATGGATATTGGGAATTGGCGATGGAAGTATTGGAGATGCTAATGACGTAGATATCACAGTGCAGATACCACGTGATTTGTTGATTCCTAGCTTTGGAGATCCACTTTCAGCTATTGTGGAAAGCACGTATCCAAATCTTTTACACAACTTGAATGATCTGTCTTTTTTTCAAGAGAGGGCAATATTAACTCCTAAAAATACCATTGTTGATGCCCTCAATGATTATATATTGGATTTAATACCTGGAGAAGAAAAAACTTATTTGAGTTATGATTCTCCATGTAATGCTAGGTCAGACATTAACACGCCAGATGATGTGCATACTCCTAAATTTCTAAACACCATTGTATCTTCAGGATTACCAAATCACAAGTTGAAATTAAAAGTTGGAGTCCCAGTAATGTTGAGAAATATTGACCAGTCGTTGGGATTGTGCAATGGCACCCGATTGATAATTACAAAAATGGGAAGATATGTCCTTGAAGGTAAGATTATATCAGGTAACAATGTTGGTCATAAGATTTTTATTCCAAGGTTATCACTGACTCCAACCGATAAAAGAATCCCTTTCAAATTTCAACGTCGGCAATTTCCATTGACTGTATCATTTGCTATGACAATCAACAAGAGTCAAGGTCAGTCACTTAAATATGTAGGAGAATATCTTCCCCAGTCAATTTCTTCTCATGGGCAATTATATGTTGCATTGTCAAGAGTTACTTCAAAGAAAGGCTTAAAGATACTGATAACCAACGACGAAGGTGAAGATACAAATGTAACTCAGAATGTCGTTTAAAAGAAGTCTTTCATAATGTTCAATAATTAATTTCATTTATGATATTTAAAATTTTCTAATTTAAAAGTTATTCAATATTTATTTATGTTTCAAAATTTATTTATTTTTAATTTTGATATTAAAAGCTATTTTAATGTCAATTATTTTATAATTACATTATAAACATTATATAATATTATATTATGTGAATAAAGAATAAAATATTATATATAACATACTAAAAAATTTCCGTGCATCGCACGGGTCAAAGACAAGTATATATAATATCTTGTTACTATCAGAAGTTATCTCATAGGGCCAGTTTCCCATCATACTCTTAAAACTATTAGACTTGATGACCCAACTCAAACCAGCCCGAATATTGGGTTGGTGGGTTAATCACCCATTTTCAAATCCAAAACGGTCAAATTTGTTTGGTTTGGATATGAGTTTTCCCACCCAAACAAAACCAACCCATGGTCACCCTACTTCCGAAGTTCCTGACATGAATCATGGCACATAAGGATCTCAATGGAAAATGCTTAATCTTACGAAATAAATTGGCAAGAAAGTGAAGAATGCTTATGTGTAAGCAAAATAGATGAATATTCTCTCTCATATTTTTTTTCTTCCTATATTTTCTCTAAATAATTATTATAAAAAACAGTTATAATACCACCACCCCCATGATCCAATATAAATAGGAGTTGTTTTATTGACCCACCAATCATGTTAAGACAAATAAACATTCTTGCATTTCTTAAAATTGAAATTCGTACTATTTAGCATTACTCGATCTCAATATATGTACAAAAAACTTTATCTCACATGTATCAACTTACAAGAAATCTGTAAGTCATGTGCAAAAAATTGCACACATTCAAACACTCATTATAATCACTAGTGTTTCACTCTCCCCGGCGGAGACATAAAAATAGTCTATTGAACAAAGATAAAATTGGTTTTTACAAACCAAGTAAAGGAAATAGTGCATTGACATAAAATAAACTGAATAATTAGAAATAACTCGAGTCCAAAATTAAAGAAAATTATTATATAATTAAATATTTAAGTACCTCCTCTTCTTCCTCGTCTGAAGCAGCAGCATCAGCTTGAGCGGTTTCTTCATAATCTTTTTCGGAGCCCTCATCCTCAAAGTGTCGTTGTTTATGACTTGAGTCATAAACATAATAATCTGCTTCATCATCATGAAGAAAGGGAGCATTGATAAATAATGGAACTGACACACTTTAAGTAGGAAGATACGCTTAGAGAATATTGCAGCAACTACATAACATCTAAAAGGCAGCAGTGTCTCCAGGAACAATTCAAATTTATACCTTGCCCAAAGCATCCTCTAAAAATCCAGGAGAAAGTTGGCGCCTCCTCTCAGTTGGAGCATATTTCTGATTCACTTTTCCACGCTTACGGTTAATAATTACGTTAGCCCTGATAGTCTGACTTTTAGCCTACAAATGATATGGTTGGATTATTGTATTTGAGACATAATATAAGTATATGACTAATTTGTATGATTGATTATACCTTTTCCTTTTCTTCTGTTTCCCTCTCAGGATCAATGTCTATGACACAGTTTTTAACCTTATAAACCTTCCTTTGCCTTAAGTCAACAACCGGTGAGAATTCGAGGACAAGGAAGATTGCATAAATTTTATTTTCTTCAATAGCCTTCTTTGTGATTGCAGGATTCCCTGTAAGTAAGTACACATAGTCCGATAAGGCATGGTTTTGGTAATATAATATTTTCTCATGAATCATTTTTATAGATAGTGCAGTTAACTTTAGATCTTTGTTAATGGTTTGACTTATTGTTTGAGGTAACAAAGATCTAAAGTTAACTGCACTATCTATAAAAATGATTCATGAGAAAATATTATATTACCAAAACCAAATCAAACCGAATCATAGTAAAAGGTCACTTGAATAGAACCGTTTCAAATTACCTAGAACAGAACCAAACCACTTATTGGTTTGGTATATCTATTTGCCATTTGGTTTGAGGTTCTACAAGTGTTAGTTCAACACAGATTCGGTTCACTAATCAAACATAATGGTTCGATTATTTTAACTTTAGTTCGGTTCTTGGTTCAGCGTTTTTTTTAACATTCCTAGGTTCAAATGTAGAAATGGTCCAAAAAAGAACACAATGGCGCTGTATAATCCATATAGCTAACCCCAAATAATGGTCAAAGGCTATGATTCTTATTACATCTAAGATGTTAACCGTTACTGTTAGAAATATCCAAAGTCCCACATTGGTTAGACATAGAACTTGAAAACAGTTTATATAGAGTGACACTTCTCACCTTACCAACGAGCTTTGTAAGGATGAGTTAGGTCAAACTCTAATACGATATCAGAGCCTATCGATTGGACCATGGGCCACCCACCGTTATTATCCATGCACCAAGCCTAAGATCAACACCCATGATATTGGAAACTTTAATCAGGTCCATCACATGAAACTTTAATCAGACCTTATTAGGAAGAGTGGTGGTTTACGTAATGGAATCTCTAACTCCAAGGAGGAGCCAAGTGGCTTATCTTTAGTTTCCATTTCAATGTTTTCCTCCTCTAATTCATATTGATGATCTTCATCAGCAAGTTTCCATTTCCATAAGTCCCTTCTTCATCCGCAGGATATCTCTACAACAGGAAACCAATTAAATGATTAATTCTTAAAATTTGAAAAAGTATATTTATATATGGCATTATTCAGGGGCGGAGCCAAGGCCCAGCCAGCCCGGGCAGGCGCCCGGGTTCAACCCCTATTTTCTTTGTATTCCTCCAATGTAATAGTAGATTTTTAGATAAAATTAGGAATACAATTAAGGGCAAAATTAGTAAAAATAAGGTGTGAAAATTAAAACAGATGAATAACAAATGGTGTAAAGTTTTTGCCCAGGCTGCCTACAATTTCTGGCTCCGCCACTGGCATTATTGACACCTACATTTGAATCTTGTTCATTGTCTGCATACTCCATATCCTCCTTTTTGTCATCAAAATCACCAAATACATCACAAATTTCCGGGGCAGAATGCAATTCATGAGTTTTGTCTTTGTCTATGGGTGACCTGCTATATTTTTTTATTTTAAAAAAGGACAAATTATCAGTCTATGTGTAGTGCAACATAAAAAAAATGTGCATGCTAAATCTTGGATCATTGGTAATTTTCTATGTTCTAATTGATCCTCTAATTTAAGACAAATTTTTAAAACATGCATATCAACACAAACAATATGAAAAAGAACAGCACAGCCAACCCATCATGTAAAATGAAATGCACTGACAAAATCATAGGTTACAATGGTATTTAATTTCAATAACTAGGTACTGAATTCATGGAATTTTTTATGATGTGAATATAGATAACACAGAACAGAAAGGAAATTCATCTTTCATTACAAAATTCAATGCAATAATTGACTGGCCATTTCGAGCAGCAAATTGACAAAATACACATGTTATATTTTCTGCATTCACACATTATAAAAATAATAATGTCATCAGATCTATCTTGATTGAAATCAAGCTAGACAGATAATATCCGCGCGGCCGCGCCGTTGCAGGGCGGATTGTAACTTCGATGCAAAGTTAAACCTTGTTGCAGGGGGTTTTCTGAGGGGCGACTCTCACGGCCAAGGATCGCGGCCAATCAGCAGAATATCAGGCACCAGGGGTGAAATTTACATGTTTTTCTCGGGGAAACACAGAAACGGCTCTGTTGGGTGATGTTAAGTCTCAGGGCCTGGACGCGGCTACTCTCTGTGTCTGCGTCTGAAAGTCCTTGAAATTTGCATGTTCTGCACAAGTTTCCTTCTCTTTCAAATTCTCTGGGTGTGCAAGTTGTTTTTTTTCTTGATGGTGAGACCAAATAGCATACGGAAGCCAAACAGTGACTAGGATTAGAGAGTTAGCTAAGAGGAGAAAAGGAATATGGGGTATTTTGCCCCAAATTAGATCAATGCTGCTTTTTTTTATACTCTTTTACTACACTGCTGCTAAGGATTACTCTAATACTCTTAATCAGAAGCTTGTGGGATTTGAAATTCAATGATAGAAAAAAAGTGCACAGACAACTTGGTTGAAGGAAATTTTTAATGCAATCTGTACAATCTACACAAGACATATTTGTATAGACTAGACACCCTGCATACAAAGGGCATCGTCTATAAGAAACTTGGTGGAATAAATAGAAAAAGTAAATCACATTCTCATAGTTACAGCATCACTGAAATAACATTTTATTCATGCAAGGACATTAGAATCAAGAAGGACTGCACCGGCAAGAGAAATCATCCCAAAGAAAAGCACTTAAACATAAAAAAAATATCACAAAACCACAAGGAAATCGAGAATACTTAACTAGATGTCTAAAGCACATTAACCACAAAACCAAAATTCCAAGTGTAGGTTTGGTATCGTGTTGCAATTTGCAAAGAGATTCAACTAGCATTGAAGTGGATACCACAAATTCTCATTCTCTCATTTTATCGGACGTGTTTGACTCGCACAAACACACAGCCAAGTAACTTAGTCCAGTTTGGATCAGTTTCTTATTTGTGGAGCTTCTCAAATATTTAGTTTGTAACTTACAAAAATAACTTACATGTAGTATTTCAAAAACTGAGGGCACTTTAGAAAATATTGAGCTCCTGAGACAGATTTCAACTTATGTCAAACATTTTATTTTAGAAGATCTGTCGCCGTTTTAAGAAATTTGAACTTTCTTTTTTACAATAAGATAGCACTCTAGAAAAAATTGGGCTTATAATACCAATTTTATCTTATGTGAAAATTGAAAAAAATGTATCTTCGAAGACTTGTTCTTATTGTAACATTTCAACTTTTCTTTTTTAAATATACAATTGTTAAAAATAAAGCTATCCGAAATTAGTCTTAATCAATAACAAAACATGTTCTGAGCCAACCATAAAGTTGCAGATACACTAGGAACACCAAATTTATACTACTAATAAAACCTAGTTCAATTAACTATACAGCATGTTGTCTCCCCATCTTCTTATCTTCTTCTATGCCAATAGTCAATCTCATTGAAGATTTTTCCACCCCACCGGTGCTTATCATGGATTCTCTCAATCAAGGTTGTCAAATCGGGATCTTGCATAAGATCGGGAGGTGATGGTAAGATTGTAAAATATAAGATTGTAACTATGATCGGAAGATCCTACTCAATTAATTTTGTAAGATCGAGAGGGGGTAGCAAGATCGCAAAACATAAGATGGTAAGAAAAATCGTAAGATGCCACTTAAACGGAAAATAATACTACATATTTGAAGTATATCTACATGATATTTTTGTATGCAAGTGTATTCGAGAGAAAATGGACGCCACCGAACTGAAATTGTTGCGCCTTTGTATCTTGCCATCCTTCTCGACTTGTAATGGTGGTGGCCATAAATGGTCAATCGCACATAATCATTGGTTTTACCTCCTTTTTTTTTTTTTTTCCATAATTGGACTACAACACACAATTCTACTTAGGATCTAGGTTGTTGGGGGTGAGTGAGATCGTAAAATCGTAAGATTTTAAGATTTAGATTGTGATTTTAATAACCATGCTCTGAATAGTATAACATTATAGAGGTGCAGTTTTTGACATCCTCGTTTTGGTCACTACACAAGTAGTTTCTATATGTTTACTTCCAACGCTATTTTGCTTATCCCGACTTGCTCAAGTTTGTGCAAACAAATAAATCTACGGAAGTAAACTTATGGACGATCTAGTACTGTAGCAAAAACATATTTCATCCCATAAAAAATAAACAAATTCACCAACACATAAACAAAGAGTAACAAAACCAGAAAAAACAACTAACACAACAATGTGGTTAACTACTCAAAACACTAGATGGGCATACCTTAGGCTTCTGGCTGCATCAACTTCTACACCATCATTTTTATAGAAAAGGTTTTCCTCAGATCCACTTTCAACAACATCCCTCCGCCTGCTTGTAACAATGCGCTGACTATAATCATCTTTAGCATACTATCCACACCCCTAGCTCCACTCTCTTGTTCTCTCTGATCATCAACCTCCACTTCAATCTCCTGCGAAATCTGCTCCATCTCCCCTTCACTCTCTAATTCCACCTCTCCTTGTCCTTCCGCTTCTCCTTCTCCTTCTTGCCCTACCTCTCCCTCTACTTCATCCTGCAACAAAAAAAAAAAAAACAGAAAAATTCAATTGTAAATTTTGAATTTCGAAAGTTCGAATATTATCATCCAAACACATAATAAACAGTTGAATATATTGAGATTATGGAAATGGTGAGTTTGTAGTGGAAAAAATATATTGAGATTATGGCAAAAAGTAAGACTCATCAAATGTTCCCATTTTAAACACATGATGTTTAACAAATAAGGGGTAATATAGAGATTTCTACAGCATTTCCTTTTCTTATATTAAGATAGATTATAGATGTTCACGCCTCAAATTGTACTATTACTATCACAGTGAGATTGTTATTTTAAAGGATAAAAGCTGAATGGTGTAAAAAAATGAAGTGTTGGACTGAAAAAGACAGTTTTAAAGGAGAGTTTACAATAATTTACAATAAAAAAGGGCAAAGGCAAATTATTTGTGTAGATATCATTTGTTAAGGAGGTCATTATGAAATAATTATTTATTTAAGCTTGCAATTTAAATAAGCTTAAAGAGAAAAACATAAATTGAGACATGAACTGAAGTTACTTGTCATCTAATTATAGGACTTAGTGTTAGGAATATTTGTATATAGAATAGTTTCACACCGACTATATCAAGTAATTAGCTATAATCTCTCTATATATAATAATAAAGTCTCCGTAGTGCTTTTTAGAATTCACGGTTTTTTCAAATGAGCTCTTAGTCTCTCGTAATTTAACATGGTATCCAGAGATTATTGAGAGACAACCCTTCACCGTGTTTTACCCGATTGACCCACTGTCTTTCAGTGAGAAATTATTGGCAAACCATGTCATAACTCTGGTTTGCCTTCCTTACACTGTCGTGACTCATTCCGGCATCAGTTTTTGAATTTCTCCGGTCACCACCGGACTACCGCCGCCGCCGCTATTGTTTCTGGTGACCTTCCGACATAAGCGCCTCCTCCGATCCAGCCGATCCCGACGATTTTTCCACCGCCGCACTCGTCACCGTGCAACTATTATAGATCCAGTCTCAGATTTTATTTTCCATGCACGAAAAATTATAATCCATTTCAAACAAATCCTTTTTCACCCGTTTCGCATGATATTTTCTCTTTATGCCAAACTACGATGATTTCCTCAGGTGGTATCAGAACTCAGATTCTACTGCTTTCGTTGCACACACTGGTAATTCGTCTGTTTGCCTCTCTCAATCATCTTTTCTTAGACCTTGTGTCCTTGATTCTGGTGTGTCTGATCATGTTACTGGTAATAAAAATCTTTTCTCTTCCCTCTCTACCTCTGGTTTCTTACCTACTATAACTTCTGTCAATGGTTCCCAAATCCGATCTGAAGGGATTGATACTGTTCAAATTCTACCTTTTTTCTCTGTTACTTCTGTTCTATATATACTCAATTGTCCATTTAATTTACTTTCATCGGTCGTTTAACTCATTCTCTTGATTGTATTGTCACCTTCACTAACAGTAATGTTAACTTGCAGGATCGGAGTTCGGGACGGACGATTGGCATCAGATATGAGTCTCAAGACCTTTATTACCTTTCAGTGTCATCTCAGACATAATGCTCAGCCAAAGATTCTCCATTCACTATCCATGCTCAGTTAGGTCATCTCAGTCTTTCCAAACTACATAAGTTGGTGTCAAATTTATCGAAGGTATCTAACTTACATTGAGTTCTCTCAGTTAAACTTATATTGAGTCCTGTCAGTTAGGGAAACGCGCTCGTAGTCAATTTCCCAATCGAGGCAATAAACGAGCTTCGTCCTCTTTTGTTGTAGAGTTCGTTTGGATGAGAGTAGATGGAAGGAAGGGAGGGGATATTAATAAATATGTGTTTGGTTCATTTTCTATAAGGGGAGGGGACGGGAGGGAAGCAAAATCCCTCCTAAACTCACTTTTTGCTCCTCTCCATATTGGAGGGATTTGGAGGGGAGGGAAGATTCATTAATCATAAATTTATTATTTTCCTATTTTATCCTCAATTATTTTTTTAATTCCAAGATTGTCCTTATTGAATTAGTAAAGACTAGATTTTTTCTGTGTTATTTCACGTTTCATTTTTCTTCTATTGTGCGGTTGCTATTTGTGCGTTGCTCTCAGGTGAGTTTTTTCCTTTTTATTTTGTTGAATTTTCCTTTTTGATATTATGTTATTTTTTTTGTAATAATAACATATTTATATCAGTTCTTATTTACAATATATTATAGTAATAAGATTTTTTTAACAATATACAAATATAGTATATTTATGTTCTAAATATAGATTTTAAGTCTAATATTATTTGTCCAATTTTTTTAACATTCTAACATTATTTTATCTATTTTTAATTATAGAAATTGTTTTATTGGGTTATATGAATCATCAAGATCAGATAATGGTTTGATTTGCGTTGAACATCTATAGTTCAACTAATGTGTGTTGTTGTTTTATGTTATAGTATGGTTTATGAATGAACAAGTTTTTATTTGGTGAAATTTACTCAATACTATTGTTATTTAGAATTATTTTTACTAAGTACAAATAACAATATTTGTAAGAATAAAAAGGTAAATTGATTTTAAAATCCCTCCCCTCCCCTTGTGAACCCAACATACATGTTAAAAATCTCTCCCCTCCCCTTCTTTGATCCAAACATATATTTTATTAAATTCTCTACCCTCCCTTCCCCTCCATTCCTCTCCCCTCTATTAAATTATCTCCCCTCCCCTCCATTGAACCAAACGGACCCACTTAGTTCACTCCGATGTTTAGGGTTCCTCACGTACTGTCTATACTATTTTGAGTCTAGGTATTTTGTCACTTTTATTGATGATTTTTCACGTTGCACGTGGTTATTTATAATGAAAAATAGATCTCATTTATTTTTTATTTTTGAATAATTTTATAAAAAAATAAAAACTCAATTTGGTGTGTCTATTCGTACCTTAAGAAGTGACAATGCTCGTGAATACTTATTCCAACAATTTCAAACTTTTATGTCCAACAATGGTATTCTCCACCAAACATCTTGCCCTTATACACCTCAACAAAACATGGTAGCCGAACGCAAAAATCGGCATCTCATAGAAACCACTCGGACCCTACTTCTCCATGGTAATGTTCCACTTCGGTTTTGGGGGGATGATGTGCTAAAGGCATGTTGCCTTATATATCGCATGCCCTCTTCTGTCCTTAACAATAAAATCCCTCATTCAATCCTTTTTTCCAATTCCCCACTTCACCCAATTCCTCCCCGAGTCTTCGGATACATATGTTTTGTACACAATTTATCTCCTGATCTTGATAAACTATCAGCTCGATCAATAAAGTGTGTCTTTCTTGAGTATCATCGATACCAAAAAGGTTATCGTTGCTATTCATATACTTTACAACAATACCTCGTATCGGCCGATGTTACCTTCTTCGAGTTGGTTCTATATTTCAAGTCCAGCCAAGTAACTTCAGAACCCCTTCAGGAAAGTACTCCCACACCTCTTCTAGAAGTCCCATCTGCCATTGTTCCCCATCATACTATGGAACCTGGCCCGCTAGATACCCGTACGATTGACCCCCCACACTTCTCGCCTACTTCAAACATATCAGCGTCGTCAACCAACACCTGTCGTACCTGTCCCTGAGGCCGTAAATGTCCTTGAGATCGTACATGTCCCTGAGGCCATTGCAGACTCTCCACTGACGCTCTCGCCATCACCGGACCCGATCCTACAACCTGAGTCCAATCTTCCAATTGCCCTTCGAAAAGATATGCGTCAAACACGAAATCTTTCTCCATATTATATTGATTTATGTTATCATCGTCTTTCCCGTTTGCAGTATACTTCTTTGTCTTCTGTTTCTTTTCCTAAAACTCTAGATGAAGCATTATCTCACCCTAAGTGGAGGCAAGAAATGATTGATAAAATGCGTGTTCTTCAAAGGTGGTTTCGTTTAGGCAAGCAATGATTGATAAGTGGAGGCAACCCTAATTGAAACAACATTTGTCGAATCAATTTCTGACAAAAGATTTTGATAAACTCCGCTATTTCTTGGGTATTTAGGTAGCCCAATCTAAAGGTGGTTTCGTGATTTCTCAGCGGAAATATGCTATGGATATTTTGAAAGAAACAAGTTTGTTGATTGTTAAACCACTTGATACTCCTATGGAACCAAGTGTCAAACTACTATCCAATCAGGGAGAGTCTCTATTTGACTAAGGTATAGGAGATTGGTTGGAAAGTTGAATTATCTCACAGTCACTCGTCCGGAAATTTCTTTAACAGTCAGAGTGGTAAGCCAGATCTTAAATTCCCCTTGTCAGGAACACGTGGATGTTGTTATCCAGATTCTGAGATACATTAAATGTGCTCCAGGGTCTAGTGTATGAAGATAAAGGACATACTCCGATAGTTGGATACTCCGATGCTGATTGGGCAGGGTCACCTATTGATAGACGATCCACCTCTGAGTAGTGTGTACTTGTTGGAGGAAACCTTATATCCTAGAAAAGTAAGAAACAAAACGTAATTGCAAGATCAAGCGTCGAGGCAGAGTATAGGGCCATAGCAATGGCAACATGTAAACTCATTTGGTCAAAACAGTTGCTTAAAGAACTTCAAATTGAAGAAGCAAGCCCAATAACACTTGTTTGTAATAATCAAGTTGCATTGCACATTGCTTCAAATTCAGTCTTCCATTAGAGGACCAAACATATTAAGATAGATTGTCACTGTCAGAGAGAAAATTGAATCAGACGACATCGTCACAAGCTTTGTCAACTCTAATGATCAATTGGCAGATGTGTTTACAAAATCCCTGCGAAGTCTCAGAACTAATTATATATGTGACAAGCTTGGTGCTTTAAACTTATAAGCTCAAGCTTATGGGGAGTGTTGATATTTGTAAATATATAGTGTTAATAATATTTGTATATAGGATAGTCTTACATCGACTATATCATGTAATTAGCTATAATCTCTATATATAATAAAGTCTCCGTAGTGTTTTTCAAAACACACGGTTTATTCAAATGTCTCTTAGTCTCTCGTATTTTAACACATCTCATTTATGTAAATACATACAAATATAGTCAAATAATTTGGCCCCAATTTACTACATTTCTGGATCCAAACATACAACAGAAACCCAATCCGATCTAAACAGTTTTCATAAAAGAGTATCGAAACACATCAAAAAATATTCAGTTTTTTTTTTATCAATTGCAGTTTTTATTTGGATTTGATCACCCTATCACTTTCCATATAGCTTAGCAACTTTATGGAGAAGATTCGACCATTGTTTTGGGAAATGTAAACATACAACAAGACCTGAGACAAATTACCAATTGATGTGTGCCTGTGGTTCTTCTTGATGTGTCTATAACTTTAAAATTTAAGTTTGTATAAGCATGAATATAGAGGAGGGAAAAAGCAAAACGAGTCGTCATCTCAGCTTGTGCTGCAGCAAAAAGCATTGCTCCTTCCAAATTCCAATTGCAAGAACCTGAAACATGAGGGAAAAAAGAATGAAACAAGTAACAGCGCAGCTAATTTCATACCCGAAAATCGTTGACAAAAATGAATAGAAAGTGTGGAGGAGAAAATAGCAAAAGGTTCTCATTTTTGCCAGCAAAACAAATGGTTCACATCTCGTGGCAAGTACGCAATCACAATAATGAATTATATTATGTTAAGGCAGCACAGAATGAAAACCTGACTTACAGAATTTCATTCGTCGTCACTGTCAGACACAATGGTCATTCGCCGATTGGTTGGTTTTCTAGGAAGAGAGTGTTCTTCAGATTCAAACCCCTTCCTTTTGACCTTACCTTTTAAATCCCGACTCTTATGCTTCGGTTCCTACAAGTAACCATCAAAATAGTATTAAAACCATAACAATGTTAGTTAATAACTTATTCACAACGTTAGTGCATTAGTGAATGCCTGTAGATAGCAACCTAACAGACATGTACAATTAAACAGAACAAAAAAAAAAAGGATAGTGTAATAGTTAATGCTTAACAAATCATTGATATGTTAATATATCAACCTTTGATTGATTTCCTAATTCAAAGGTTAATGTATCTTTACAAAATAAGAAAAATAATAATATCTTAATACTATCGCAAATCTCATATGGGCCAGTTTCTCATCATACTCTTCAAATTATTAAACCCGATGACCCAACTCAAACCAATTTGAATATTGAGTTGGCGGGTCAGTTGCCCATTTTTAAAACAAAAGCAATCAAATTTGATTGGTTTGGATCTGAGTTTTCCGTAACCCAAATCAATGCAAACCCATGGTCACCCTACTTCTGAAGTTCCCGACATGAGCCAAGGCATATAAGGATCAAAACATATGTACACAAATGTTTCACCCTATCCGGAGATACAAAAGTAGTCAAGTAAACAAAGATAAAATTGGTTTTTACGAACCAAGTAAGGGAAATGGTGCACTGACAAGATGTAAACGGAATATAATTAGAAATAACTCTGGAGTCTAAAATTAAAGAAAACAATTATATAATAAAATATTTAAGTACCTCCTCTTCTTCCTCTTCTGAAGCAGCAGAATCGGCTTGAGCAGTCTCTTCATCATCTTCTTCAGAGTCCTCATACTCCGGCTCAGTATCATCATCCCTCGTACGTGAATGAGGTATTTCTTCTTCTTCGTCTTCATCAGTTTCATATTCAGATTCCTCTCTCTCATATGGGTAACCCAATGGGTTCCGTGAGGATTTTGCTGGTGGAATAGATGACTTACGGGGGATGTTCTTTGGTCCCTGTGACTAAAATTCCAGATATTAACCCTCATTACTAATGTTAATACAAATATAATCAACAACATTAACCCTCATTACTAATGTTAATACAAATATAATCAACGAAAAGTACAACTCCGAAAGACAATAATAATACCTTCTTAGCATTCATAATCCTTTTCTCTGCCCGGACTTCAGCTTCCAATTCGTCCTCAAAGTGACGCTGTTTATGACGAGGATCGTAGTAATCTGCTTCATCATCCTGAAGAAAGGGAAGGTCGATAAATAATGGAACTGACACAGTTTAAGTAGATGCTTAGAGAATATTGCAGCAAATACGTAACATCTAAAAGACAGTAGAGTCTCCAGCAACAATTCCTAAATTTATACCTCGTCCAATGCATCCTCTAAAAACCCAGGAGAAAGTTGAGGCCTCCTGTCAGTTGGAGTATATTTTTTATTCACCTTGTCACGCTTACGGCTAAGCAGTTCGCTAGCCCTAATAGTTTGACTTTCAGCCTGAAAATGATAGGGAAATTAGACTATTGTATTTGAGACAAAATATAAGTATGCGACTAATTGGTATGATTGATTATACCTTTTCCTTTTCCTCCTTTTCCTTCTCAGGATCAATGTCTGTAACACAGTTTTTAACCTTATAAACCTTCCTCTGCCTTGAGTCAACAATAGCAGTCAACAACCGATGAGAATTTGAGGACAAGGAAGATGGCATAAATCTCATTTTCTGTAATAGCCTTCCTTGTGATTGCAGGATTCCCTGTAAGAAAAATGTTATGAGAAAAAGTAAATCATCAAACATGTTATGAGAAAAATGAAATTCACCTTTCCATGTCTAAGGAAAAGATGTGATTGATCATGCTGGGCATCCTGCTCTGATATGTCAAGAACTTCATTCCCAATTAACAACTGAAGACTACCATCAGACCACCTTACAAATCGAGCGTTGCTTTCAACCTGATCATGAATAATATCTTTTTACTACAAAATAAGTGATGTAGTGCAACTGAAACTAAGCTGCCCTTAAAAGGTTGAAAACCATTTAACAATAAATAAGAACACCTGAACTCATTTTGCCAATACTCTTAATTAAAAAAACATCAATGCAAAAGAAAATGTATTGCACATTCAATAGGTAGATTTTCTGCACCATATCAACAGTAATACATATTAAATGCCATTTCATAATTAGGCTATTTGTTATGTCACTATCTTGAAATATGATTCATGAGAAGACATTATAACATTAGCAAAAGGGAGATGAATAATATATATAAAAAAATTTTAAAAAAAAACAACAGACCAAACCAGTGTTGTCCATGGCGGATGGCGAAGAGCCAAAATCCCACCGTACCAGACCACTTTGTAGCGCCGTTATAGCGGATTACGGCGGAAAACCCCGTATTATCGGCCGGTAATTACCATTGCGGCAAGCCCAAAAACCACTATGTATATCCACTATAGCACCTAGGTTGTTAATCTCGGAAAATGGGCATGTAGCGCCAAACCCCTAAAATGCTATAGCTGCATAGTGGATTGCAGGATGACCGTATTGTGAAGACTAAAAAACAACGTACATAGTAAACATAAATTCTAAATATATACATAAATACTTCAAAATAGAAATTGCAACATCACATATCCCATCAAAATCAATTTATAAAAGTATTCCTACACAATATTATCATCCTCTTCATTGATATTAACCCTACACAGTAACGCATCAGTGGCAGAGGCAAACAATGAAGAAGCAGAGGAGAACAGTGAAAAAATAGAGGAAAACGACGAAGAATGCAGAAGATGCGATGGAAGACGTTGCAAGGGAGAACAATGCAAAAAAAAGGTGAAACTAGAGAAGCATAACACATGTGGAAAGGCCAACATAGCCTTAAAAAAATATTATGTTTAAAAATATTAGAGCTTACGATTTTGCTCCAAATTGAGAATAGCAGCCATCAAATCACAATGACGCCGCTATTACACCACCCTAGTGCCACTACGACGGTGATTTTAGCAGCGGCTATGACCGCTATCGTCAATAGCGCTTCGAAGACCAATAGCGTAGCCGTGAGGGGCCGCGCCGTTACGCTATGCCGCTAAAGCAGTGCTATTGCGCGCTATTGACAACCTATAGCAGCACCGCAATTGCGGATATTTGATAACACTGGACCAAACCACTGAGAAAGATTTGGAATTAAATGGTTTAAATCTAGAAATGGTCCGTGATAGAACACGGTGACATTGTATAGTCCATATAGCCAACCCCACCTAATTCTTGCTACAACTAAGAGAGTAAATGTTACCATGGATGTAAAAGAAGGAATATAAAAATAAAAACAAAAACTAAAATAGTATACAATTACTTACAGAAGTTGTGCCATCAGGATTTTTGACTTCTCTCCAACGTACAATATTGTTCTCCAAGCGTATGCGCTTCTTGTTTCCAAGTTCATCAGTTACAAAGGTATCCTCTTCCTCATATGTTTTAGGATCAAAAGGTTTTGGATCAATACCCATGATATTGGAAACTTTAATCAAGTTCATCTGCCACAAATATGAGAGATGTTTACAGGAATGCATATCAAACAATAAATGTGTTCTATTTGTAGTTAGGTCCCAATAGAATGATACCAAATGTCAAAATCTATTCACTATAACGTTTTTATTGAAACTTGTTTAATTCTTATCACTTGGGTCACTTTCACCAAACATAACTTCAGAAATTTATCAAAAAATTCTGATGTTCCTATAAACATTTCAAAATACATACATTCATTGATACAAATAACAACCTTAAACTAACACAAAATTTAAAGTATGCAAAAGAAGAGTAGAAACTTAATGTTTTAACCAGCTTCATCTTAAAAATAACATATAAAACACAGGTCTCACACAAGGCAGACCTTATTAGGAAGAGCTGGTGGTTCACGTAATGGAATCTCTAACTCCAAGGGGGGCCCAAGTGGCTTATCTTTAGTTTTCATTTCAATGTTTTCCTCCTCTAATTCATATTGATGACCTTCATCAGCAAGTATATCCTCTGGTCTCAGGCTCTTTCCATAACTCCCTTCTGCATCCGCTGGATATCTCTACAACAAGAAATCAACTACATAATTAATTCTTAAAACTTGAACAATAAACATGTAAATGAAATATGTTAATGTTGACACCTAACACTCACATTTGAATCTTGTCCAATGTCCTGCTGAGCTGCATACCCCATGTCCTCCTCTTCATCGTCAAAATCACCAAATACATCACGGATTTCCGGGGCAGAATGCAAATCACGAGTTTGATCATTCTCATCTCTAGGTGACCCGCTATATTTTTTTAGATAAAAAAAAAAAAAGATAATTTCTCAGTGTCAATGTTGTGCTACATAAAAGAATTGTGCATGATAAATTTTTGGTCATCGGTAATTTTCTACGTTCTATTTGATCCTCTAATTCAAGATAACTTTTTAAAACATGCATATCAACACAAACAATAAGAAACAGAACAACACAGCCAACCCATCCTGCAAATTAGACTCACACACAGATATAATCAATTATAAATTGTATAATACTGAAATGAAATGCACTTACAAAATCATAGATTCCATTGGTATTTAATTTCAATAACTAGGTATTAAATTCATGGAGTTTCTACTAATATATAAAACAGAAAAGGAAGTTTCATCATCCATTAGAAATCTCAATGCAATAATTGATGGGTCATTTGGGGCAGCAAATTTACACATTACAAAAATAATAATGTCATCAGATCTATCTTGATCGAAATCATATAAAAATCTAGACAGTTAATACCCGCGCCGTCGCTGGAAGGATTGTAACTTGGATGCAAAGTGAAACCTTCTTGTTGGGGGTTTCTGAGGCGCGACTCTCACACTCGAGGATCGCGGCCAATCAGCAGAAGAGCGATTACCCGGGTGAAATTTGCGTGATTTCCTCGAGGAAACATAGAATCGACTACTATTGGTAATGTTAAGCCTTGGGGCCGGACGCTGCGGCTCTCTACATTTGCGTTTGCAAGTCCTTGCAACCCGGAAGCCCCTCTCGGCTTTTGTCTCTGTGTTGCGCATAAGTTTATTTCTCTATCTTTCATTCTCAGGGTGTTCAATCTCTAAAGCTATTGTGTGCAAGTTATTTTTTTTCCTGATGGTGAGAAGAGAGGGCACGGGGAAGCAAAACAGCGACTAGGGTTTGAGAGTTTGCTGAGGAGGGGAAAAGGAATATTGGGACCAAATCACTTCACTTCTTTTTTATACTCAGGTTTTTATTTGTGGAACTTCTGAAATATTTAGTTCCTAACTTACAAAATTAACTTAAATATTTCAAAAAATGAGGACGCTTTAGAAATAATTGAGCTCTAGAAACTGATTCCAACTTATGTCAAACACTATATTTTGGAAGAATAATTGTGGTTTTAAGACATTTCAACTTTCTATTCTACGAAAAGATAGCACTCTAGAAAAATTGGGCTCAAAACTAATTTCAACTTGTGTGAAAATTGAAATTTTGTATCTTAAAAGACTTGGTTAATGTAACATTTCAACTTTTCTTTTTTATACGTGCAATTGTTAAAAAAAAAATATATCTGAATTTAGGCTATGTTTAGATATCACAAAATGAAGAGAGCGGAATGGAAAGGAGCCGAGTTGAATGAAGCGGCGCAGAATGAAAATTCCATTTCATTGTTTGGAAATTTTAGCACGGAACGAGACAAATTCTTCATTCCACCCAAATCGAAGGAAAAGAAATATGGTGATAAATGATGGAATGAAATGGAATGCATACCAATTCATTTTGTTCCGCTCCATCCGACTTTAAACCATCCAAACAATGGAATACCACTCCATTTCATTTCATACCACCCGCTCCATCTGATTTCATCAATCCAAACAAAGCCTAAGTCTTTATCAATAACAAAACATTATCAGATCCCATTAATCCAAACAAAGACTAAGTCTTGATTAATAACAAAACATTATTAGATCCCATCGTAAAGTAACACTAAGAACAACAATATATACGATTAACAAAACCTAGTTCAATTAACCAAGTAGCCCGCCATCTCTCCATCTTCTTCTATGCCAATCATCAATTTCATTGTAGATTTATAAACGCCAACGAAGCTTAGTACGGATTCTCTCGCATTCAATATCATAACATAATAGGGCCCATCGTTTTTGACACCCTCGTTTTAGCCACTACACCGGTACATTCCATTTGTTTATTTCTAAACATAATAACATCCAAAAGTTTACATCCAGACAACAAATTTGCACAAATAAATACATCTTCAAAAATAAACTTATGGAAGATCCCTATGGTGGCAAAAACATCACTGCTATAAACAAAATATTTCATCCCATAAAAAACCAACAAATTCACCAACACATAAACAGAGTAACAAAACCAGAAAAAATAACATACACATTACACAGCAATGTGGTTAACTACTCAAAACACTAGATGGATATACCTTAGGCTTCTAGCTGCATCAACTTCTTCGCCATCATTTTCATTGAAATGATTCTCCTCAGATCCACTTTCAACAACATCCCTACGCCGGCTAGTAACAACGCGCTGACTATAATCATCTTTAGCATCACTATCCGAATCCCTAGCTCCTCTCTCTTGTTCTCTCTGATCACCAACCTCCTCTTCAATCTCATGAGAAATCTGCTCCCTCTCTCCTTCACTCTCTATTTCCACCTCTCCTTCTCCTTCCTCTTCTCCTTCTCCGTTTTGGCCTACCTCTCCCTCTCCTTCATCCTGCAAAAAACAAAATTCCAGAAAATTCAGTTGTAAAATATGAATTTCGAAAGTTTGAATATAATCTTCCAACACAGATACAATCGAATTTGAAACAAATAGATCAAGCGGCATTTCAGGAAGAAACGGAATTAAGCTAGGGTATGGAAAAAAATATTGAGATAATGGAAATGGTGAGTTGATAATGGAAATACGGAGTGGACGACGATCTTACGGAATGGAGTTGAGGATTGGATTCGAGTTCATCTTCCTCGTCGGATTCATCTCCGAAGAGATTCTGCATCATCTGGTGCCGTTTTTCTTCTCCTCCCATTGTTCTGTGCGCTGTGTGTTTCGGAGGGAAAGTGAGGGGTTTTTCAGCAGCACCGTTTAAAGCAAAATAATTGTGTTGCTCTTAGCGAACACAACTGACACTTATATTTTCTAGAAGTTACATAAATTAATTAATAATAAAACATTAGATATTACTATGAAGTATGAAGTGTTATTTCATTAAAAAAAAAAAAATGGTGATGCACTGACAGTATAAATTATATGACATAGAAAAACGATTTGTTTCTATTGGATGATAGTGTACTACCTTTAACCTCTTAAAAAAAAATTAAGCAAATTGTTTTGTCCAAGTAGTAATAAAATTTAAATTTTAAAACTTAAATTTAAATTTTAAATAACTTATATTTATATTTTCTATAATATTAAATTTAAATTTTGATAATGATATCCAAGCTAATAATATTGACTTTAGACGTTGGTTGAGTTAAGATTTACCAACTAAATATTAATAATTTATTTATATTAATAGTAATTAAAGCAAAAATACATATTTTTCTCTCAGGAAATCGATTTTCACAGGGATAAATCGATTTTCAACAGTCCAGTGGCAAAAATAAGTACTTTTCGTTCAGGAAATCGATTTCCCACGGTGGTAAATCTATTTCCAACAGTCCAGCAGCAAAATTAAGTGTTTTTCGTTTCAGGAACCGATTTCCCACGGTGGAAAATCGATTTCCACACTATGACATTGAAAAATCTGTAACTTTTTCTTGCTGCAGGATTTCATCTCCTACACCCAAAAATCCAGTTTTTAGACACATTAAAATGCACCAATGTTTACAATTTTGAACACATGCATAACCATGTATTTCTAATCAAATCAATTTCATCGATTACAGCAGATTGCAACTGATTAAATCAAAACATCCTACACTGAAACCTAACATGTATATCACTACATCCCTACTACTATACCATAATTTTAACACCAAAATAGTTCTCTATTCTACACAAATTTGGACGTAAACATTGCCCCATCGTCATATTCATCGATTTCACAACAAGTTCATCAAATTACAAAGGATTCACACATCATTCATCATCAACATCATAACATCACATACACACAAAAATCTAATTTCACACAAAACATGAACACATAATTATGAGTCTTATCTCTACCATAACCCATCATTATATAATCCCTTATAGTGTTAGAACCTCACTCTTACCTTGGATTCGATGGTTCTTGACTCCTACAGTAAACTCTATTTGCCCTAGCCTCTTCATGCTCTTTTCTCCTCTTCTCTTTTCTATGATAAATCTTTGTTTCTACGTTTTGTCTTGTCTTCCCTCTTCTCAATTCTATTTTATTCCAACACTGACCCTAGGACCCCTAAATCATAATTTCAACCTTGCCCTTCTCCAATTAAATAATTATTTAATCAAATATAATTTATTTACTAAACATATTATTATCACTATTAAAATAATAATAATACTAATAATCCCAAAACAAAAATATATAAACATTACCACCTCTAACCTCAATTTCTCGTCACAACTACCTAATTCTAAGGTCTTCTACCCCACAATTCACATCATATCACGTCACTTATTTTTAAATTATAAAATAAATATGATAAAAATGAGGCGTTACATATCACACTTTGCACATTACACCTATGCTACCTCACCCATCAGACCGAGGTAAAATCTCTATTCCAATCCCTATTTTTGTAGTAGTGTGTTGTTCCCTTGGTTGGGATATTAATCTTGAGAAGATAGATGACTTGAGAGGATTAGTGAACTGACCTGATGCATCAACATACGACTTAAGAAAATCTATCAGGGACCTAATATTAGATAACTTGTTTCCACTGAAAACCAAAAATGACTTTTATGTAAACAATATAGGAAGGAACACAAAGTTTTATAATTCCTCTAATGAGATATAACTTATCATCATCTATGAGATTGGATAAGCCTTTGTTAAAAACATCTTCATCTAAGAGAAAGGGCAAGGGTGGGAAATTATTAAAATGTCTTAGGATGGACCACTTAGTTTAGCTCATATGTTGATTTGCATGCCTGCAAGCAGAGCCATTGATGTTCTCTTATGCTAATGATGGCTATTTAGGCTAGAGGGGGATATTGCCTTCCCATAAATACCTAAACATTTTCCTCCCATTTTTATTTTTGTATTGTATAACAACTATTTCACTTAGCAACCATTTACTCTTGCTTTTACACTTGCTCTAGCAAACTCATTGCTTTTCATCCTCTGATGATCCCTTACTATATAACTTTCCTTCTCCCTTTTAATATATTTTTCATTTAATACTAAGATTATGGTGTTCCTTATTGATTGTGATGTTAGATGTAATGTAGTTGAGCCTGATACACACGGGGAGAGGTGAAAATTATAACACAATTGTGTTTAAGTTCAAAGGAGTATACATAAAGTAAATTGAAGATAAATTGAAATAAAGATGTTTAGGAGCTAAGATAGTAGTTTTAGTAGATCTGATAGCAACGAGAGTAGAGATAATGATTTTGTTTTGGTCTCTTCTTACCTAGAACCTCTGAGACTACTTATGGAAACTTCATACACGCTAGCTTGGAGTTGGCCTGTTTTTAACAAGGTGATGAACACCAACTTCTTGTTTAGTAATGAAGAAAAAGGTAAAGGTATTTCACAATTTTATTTATATATCATTGATCGGAAGCTAGGATGATGACTGTTGGAGCTTTGATTGGAGGGCAAAAAGGCTTCCATGAGGCGTCCACAAGGTGGGATGGGTAAGAAGATTAACATGATGCATCGAAAAGGTGTGGTGGGTAAGTATTTCTTAATGTGCTTGTGTCATATTTAATTTAGGTTGGAAATCCCTTTTACCATATTTTAATCCTACAAGTTAGAGAGGGTGTGGATTTCCCTAAGGTGGTTTTTTAGGATGATATGATTCAAATCCCCTCTCTATTGGACAGGTGGGTTTGTATTGATATTATGCTTTGAATATGATAATATCATCGATGGAAAGAGGGATATGGTTGATTTTTCAAAATAATTACGTGTTTTATATATTAGGGAGTTGATGAAGTATGTATGATGTGGACAAGACGGTGATTGGCGAGTATTTACATGATTTTATTGTGTTCATCTATTTTCATTCATGTCCTATAATATAATCCTGACTTTAGGCACTCAAATACAATTGTTAAGAATTGTGAAAATATCGAGTAAGAAAAATAATAGTAAAAAATAAAGAAAAAAAATCATCCATCTAAATACTTTTCAAAGACAGAGTTATCCAAGCCCAAACTATTTATAAAGAAAATGCATATGAAAGTTTATATCTCATGCGAAATGACTTCCTCAACCACTTCAGAAAACAAATTCATGAAAATTATAGTTGTTATTAACACATGATTATATTGTAGGAAGAATGATAGTAAGTTACTCATTTTAGTTCTTCCATTCAATTTTTCAGTTAGATCATGTATCATATAAGATGGAAATAAATTTTTTCTTTAATTCTCATCAAATATTGTCCCATTAAAATCCGTGAGTAAATAGTTAAAATAGAAGAAATTATTCAAACCCATAAAAAATAGCACTTAAACAGCAAGTTTCGTAGACCTAAGTCACCCAACCCATTATCTCTAGTGATAATATCACATCATTGACATTGTTACCAAATTAAAGATTATTTCGTCTAAAAAAATTGTTTTACCTTTTTATAATTTTAAATTTAATTTGACTTCTTAATAATTTTTTATTTTAAAATATTACAATAGTGAAAGGACTTATTTGCCCTAATGTCCTTTAGAATATGATTGGATTGATGGAATATGATAAAATAAAATAAAATTTTGTTTTATCGTTTGGTTTGATTAAGAAAGGATATAATGGAGTCGTATCGGATGAAATACATTTCATCATATTTCATCATCTTTTTACCTTCAATTTGGACAATGACAAAATTTCTATTCCATATGACGTACCCAAACAATAGAATGATATATTTATTTCACTCTGCTATGTTCCATTCCACTTGCATCTGTCTTCCCCGAGTTATTCTTGTAGTCGTCCTCCCCTCCGGAAAAAATCGGGATGTGGGATTTTGGGAAGAGCATAAGTGGTCGTGGCATTTTCTCGACATCATAGAAACGTTATTGGTAGAGGAAGGGAAACAAATGGAGCACCTATTGCATATCTGGTAAGTATCAAACAAGTTAAATAGTCAACCAATAAATTTGTGTGAAGGAGTAATTCTAGTTTTTTTTTGTCAGCAACGGCGATGAGAGATTGCTAATGATTAATGATACAGGTTGCAGCCTAGATCCCACAAATGTGATTAGATTTAGCAACAATGTGGAACACTAAAATTATGGGACAGATTAAATGTTAGAAAATTTCTTTGCCAACCTCCCTACCTTCTAGTCCACCTCTGGTGAAAATCCTATACTACCCCTGACTTCGGAAATGTATTTCCGAAAATGCAAGAAAAAGGTGTTTTCGGAGATGCATCTCCGAAAACGCCTTTTTTCTTGAAAAAATTGTCTTATTTCGGAAGTTCATTTCCGAAAACAGTATTTCGGAAGTTCATTTCCGAAATGCTGCGCGTTATGCAGATTTATCAAAACACTCCCCCTCCCCCATTCATTTACCCTAACTCAAATAAAAAACAAGCAAAGGCGAAAATTTGTGCAAACACACTTCCAAGGCTGCATCAAGCTCCAATCACATTGCTATACAACATTCAAAAGCCCACAAATCACTCAATTTGTAAGTTTTAAATTTGTTAGATTCATTATTCAAATGCATGTTATTTAGGGTTTCAATTGCATAAATGATATATGGACTGGTTGTTAGTAGTATTTAGGTTGTTTAGAAGCTTTTTGAATTGGTTTTATGTTTGATTTTGGGGTCTGCCATGGAAGTTGCAGAAAACTCCATCGCAGGGATGTTTCGGAAGTTCATTTCCGAAAACACCTCCATCCCAGTTTTCGGAAATGAACTTCCGAATTGTATCAGAAGTTCAAATTTTTTAGTTTTTTATTTTGTCTCGCATATTAATCGATTTCAATTGTTTACAGGAACATGTCAGACAACCAACCAGCACGCATCAGACAGGGTAGGGAGACCCAGACTGCGTCGGCTAGAGAGGGTAGGGAGTGTCCGTTTTAATTTGCAAGTACTTTATTTTTAACGCCTTTGTTTATTGTGCCTGTTTCTTTGAAGTTTGTGTGCATGCGTTCTGACTTCTTTGACGGCGTGTCGCTGGTTTCCAACGTCTTTGTTCTTTAATGACTTGTCTGTTTCCCAAGCGTTTTTGTCCCCTTTCTTCTTTTATAAAAGGAGTTCTCATGGACCTTTCTTTCTTCATTTTTACGCAGGAATGGGTGACGCTAAGGGAAGAAGGGGTTCTTCAACCTCGTGCTCTCGCGGAGTGAAGGAGGTGAAGGAGAAGAAGAAGGTTTTGACTGGTTCTGCTTCTCGTCCCCTGGGGGTCCATGGCTCGGACGTGCAGGCTCAGTCTTCAGGCGTGAGAGTCATGATCAACGCTGATGGTTCTGAGACTGAGTGGAATGAGGATTGGTATAATTATCTTCATTCGGAGGAGTTCGCTCGTCTGGCAGAATAACGTGTTTTTGTTTTGTTTGATGTATATTTTGTAACGCTCGTCGGGCAGAATAACGTGTTTTTGTTTTGTTTGACGTGTTTTGTTTTGTTTTGTTTTGATTTCGGATTGTATCTTTCGCACAGTGTTTTTGGATTGGATTTATCATCTTAGTATTTTCAGTTTATCTGTTGCTTATTTTTATTTGGCGTTTGCGTTTAATTAAAATGCGAGACAGTTTAAGAAAAAACATAAAAAAAAAACACAGTTTCTGCATAATTCGGAAGTTCATTTCCGAATTCACCCCCATGAGGTGTTTTCGGAAGTTCATCTCCGAAGACACCCCCCATGAGGTGTTTTCGGAGATGCACTTCCGAATTGTGGAAATTTTTTAAAAAAAAAAAGCGCTTCGGAAGTTCATTATCGAAGCAGGGGTATTTTGGGATTTTCGCTGGGGGTGACCCCTAGAGAGGTGGCTAAAGAAATTTTCTTAAATGTTTAACAAGAGATCGGATAATGGCCTAGGGTGAAGAAGGGTCATGTTGAGGTTCTTTGATCATCTTGGCATGTATATCCGGCTATCTAAATATTATTCTTGATTTTTTTGATTTGTTGCAGACTTTTTTGTAACTGAGTACTTTTTTACTCTTTTCTAATCCAAGTTCTTTGTTATTTAAAAAAAATTGTATATATTAACTTAATTCTCTAATTATTTAAGGGAACTCAGTTCAGCCTATTTGAATTTTTGGATGAATATTTTGAGTGTAGGGTGTAGAAAATGTTATTTTCTTATAAAATTAATTTTACTGGCAATGGCATGTAAATATCAAGAGTCAACTATAAACCACCTTTGAGATGGATCATACTAGAGCGACCTTTTAATTTCATAAAAGTTGGCATGCAATTCCATATAAATTTGTAACTTCTATGGCGAGGATTCGACCATCTTTTGGAAACAAACATGCGAAACTTTGTATCTTCTTATCTTCAGAAAATATGAACTTTTTAAGATTCTTGAAACCAATTCTTTAGTCTATAGAAAACCATATGTAACCATATATTTTTTACAAATTAATAGCATTATTTTTTGTAAAATATTGTTGCGGAAGGGATGAACTGACAAATTCCTCAGCTATAGCACTGGTTCCCTTGGAATACAACGTTGGATTAGAATATGCAGAAAACAAAAATATTTACACTATTATTCTAATCAACATTAGAAATATAGTGAACAACATAGACCCGAGACAAAATACCAATTAAAGTGTGCCTCTACTAGGTCTTCTTGATGTGTCCAAAACTTCAAAATTTTAGTGTATAGGCAATAATATAGAGGAGGGAGAAAACAAATGAGTCGTCTAGCTTGTGCTGCAGCCAGAAGCAATGTTCCTTCCAACTTCCAATTGCAATTTGCAAGATCCTGAATCATAGAGGAATGTACATGTGAATCAAAAAGTGAATGAACAAATTCATGCAATATATTTAAGGATAAGGCTACACAGAATGACAATCTGACTTACGGAGTTTCAATCCTCATCACTGTCAGACACAACAGTCATTCGCCGATTGGTTGATGGTTTTCTAGGAGGAGATTTTTCATCAGATTCAAACCCCTTCCTTTTGACCTTACCCTTTAAATCTAGACTCTTATGCTTCATTTCCTGCAAGTAACCATCGAATTAGTATTGAATTTGAACAAAATGGAAATGCTGAGTAATATTCATGCATTAAATTGATTTATTGCTGAAAGGTGGTCCTTCGTCACTCTACCAAAAATAAACAAAACAAATACCTCTCCTATTCTATATAACCATACTCCCATGTTAATATCACCGTATCAATAACATCGAGTGATTTTGCTAAGGGGGCAATTCACTTAGAGGATAATATCACCGTCAAATTTATTTGGTTTGGATACGAGTTTTCTCACCCAGACAAATCCAACCCATGGTCTCCCTACTTCCGAAGTTCCCGACATGAATCATGGCACATAAGGACCTCAATATAAGTACAAAAATCTTTATCTCATTGTAACAACTGACAAGAAAACTAAGTCATGTGCAAAAAATCGCACACATTCAAACACTCATTATAATCACTAGTGTTTCACTCTCCCCGGCGAAGACATAAAAATAGTCTATTGAACAAAGATAAAATTGGTTTTTACGAACCAAGTAAAGGAAATAGTGCACTGACAGGAAGTAAACTGAATAATTAGAAATAACTCGAGTCCAAAATTAAAGAAAATTATTATATAATAAAATATTTCAATACCTCCTCTTCTTCCTCGTCTGAAGCAGCAGCATCAGCTCGAGCGGTTTCTTCATAAACTTTTTCGGAGTCCTGATACTCCGGCTCAGTATCATCATCTCTCTTACGTGAATGAGGTATTTCTTCCTCTGTCATCTGGGTAACCCACTGGGTCCCGTGAGGATTTTGCTGGTGGAAAAGATGACTTACGAGGAATGTCCTTCGGTCTCTGTGACTAGAGTTCCAGATATTAACCCTCACTACTAATGTTAATGCAAACATAATCAATAAAAAGTACAATTCCTAAAGACAATAATAATACCTTCTTAGCATTCATAATCCTTTTCTCTGCTTGGACTTCTGCTTCCAACTCATCCTCAAAGTGACGTTGTTTACAACGTGAGTCAAAATAATCTGCTTCAGCATCCTGAAGAAAGGGAGCATTGATAAATAATGGAACTGACACACTTTAAGTAGGAAGATACGCTTAGAGGATATTGCAGCAATTACATAACACCTAAAAAAAGACAGCAGTGTCTCCAGGAACAATTCAAATTTATACCTCGCCCACAGCATCCTCTAAAAACCCAGGAGAAAGTTGGCGCCTCCTCTCAATTGGAGCATATTTCTGATTCACTTTTCCACACTTACGGTTAAGAATTACGTTAGCCCTGATAGTCTGACTTTCAGCCAGGAAATGATAGGGTTGGATTATTGTATTTGAGACATAATGTAAATGAGACTAATTTGTATGATTGATTATACCTTTTCCTTTTACTCTTTTTCCCTCTCAGGATCAATGTCTATAACACAGTTTTTAACCTTATAAATCTTCCTTTGCCAACACAGTTTTTAACCTTATAAATCTTCCTTTGCCTTGAGTCAACAACCGATGAGAATTTGAGGACAAGGAAGATGGCATAAATTTCACTTTCTTCAATAACCTTCCTTGTGATTGCAGGATTCCCTGTAAGCAAGTGCACATAGTCCGATAAGGGGAAATAGTAAGTCATTGAGCATGTCATGAGAATAATGAAATTCACCTTTCCATGTCTTAGAAAAAGATGTGATTGATCATGCTGGGCATCCTGCTCTGATATGTCAAGAACTTCATTCCCAATTAATAACTGAAGATTACAAAACGAACATTGCTTTCACCTGACCATGAACAATATTTTTTACTACAAAATAAATTATGTAGCGCAACTGAAACTAAGATGCCCTAAAAGGTTGAAAAACATTTAACAATAAATCAGAATACAAGAACTCATTTTACCAACACTCTTAATTGAAAACAGTAGTGAAAAAAATACATATTGCACATTCAACATGTAAATTTTCTGCATCATATCAACAGTAATACACATTAAATGCCATTTCATAATTAGGTTATTTGTTACCTCAAACAATAAGTCAAACCATTAACAAAGATCTAAAGTTAACTGCACTATCTATAAAAATGATTCATGAGAAAATATTACATTACCAAAACCAAATCAAACCGAATCTTAGTAAAAGGTCACCTGAATCGAACCGTTTCAAATTACCTAGAACCAAACCAAACCACTTATTGGCTTGGTATATCTATTTGGAATTCCGAACCGTACAAAACTGTTAGAAGACAGATTTTTTCAAACCGAACCATTTGTTAAAGAAGCAAACCATTATACCTTTTGTTAGTACAAAATTTTAAACTTGTTTTTAGCATTTTTCATTTTCAATTCCAGTTCGGTTTATTTGCCATCTGGTTTGAGGTTCTAGAAGTGTTAGTTCAACACAGATTCGGTTCACTAACCAAACATAATGGTTCGATTATTTTAACTTCAGTTCGGTTCTTGGTTCAGCGTTTTTTTTAACATTCCTAGGTTCAAATGTAGAAATGGTCCAAGATAGAACACAATGGCGCCGTATAATCCATATAGC
The DNA here is from genome assembly GCF_029867415.1 of Vicia villosa. NCBI lineage: Eukaryota > Viridiplantae > Streptophyta > Magnoliopsida > Fabales > Fabaceae > Vicia > Vicia villosa. The sequence continues at coordinate 178,742,821 of NC_081182.1, read as the reverse complement.
TAACCCCAAATAATGGTCAAAGGCTTTGATTCTTATTACATCTAAGATGTTAACAGTTACAATGGATGTAAAAGAAGAAAATAAAAAGTATGCACAAGAATTTCAGGATGTTCATCATCCCAATCCTCAAGAGTTAATTGAAAATGGGTGATCGTATTAGCATGCAAAAAAACTAAAATAGTATACAATACTTACAGAAATAATATAAAAAAAAAAAAACTAAAAATAGTATACAATTACTTACAGAAGTTGAGAATTTGTGACTTTTCTCCAACGTACAACATTGTTTTCCAAGTGTATGCGCTTCTAGTTTCCAAGTTCGTCAATTACGAAGGTGTCCTCTTCCTCGTATGTTTTAAGATCAAAGGTTTTGGATCAACACCCATGATATTGGAAACTTTAATCAGGTCCATTTGCCACAAATATGATACACGGTCACATGAATGAATGTCATATGACAAATGTGTTCTATTTGTAGTTAAGATCCAATAGAGTGATATCATATGCCAACAACCTATTCACCATACCCTTTTTATCAAAACTTGTTCAAGCTCAATTCTCATCATCTAGTTCACTTTCACCGACCACAACATCAGAAATTTATCAAAAAACCTCCCAAAACAATATGTTCATGTTCCTATAAACACTTCAAAATACATTCTCTGATGTAAATGCCAACTTTTAACCAACAAAAAACTTAAGTGTGCAAAAAGAAAAATAGAAACCAAATGTCTTAAGTATACAAGTCTCTCACACAAGGCAGACCTTATTAGGAAGAGCTGGTGGTTTACGTAATGGAATCTCTAACTCCAAGGAGGAGCCAAGTGGCTTATCTTTAGTTTCCATTTCAATGTTTTGCTCCTGTAATTCATATTGATGATCTTCATCAGCAAGTATATCCTCTGGTCTCAGGCTCTTTCCATAAGTCCCTTCTTCAACCGCAGGAATATCTCTACGACAGGAAACCAATTAAATGATTAATTCTTAAAATTTGAAAAAGTATAAATAAAAATATATGGCATTATTGACACCTACATTTGAATCTTGTTCATTGTCTGCATACCCCATATCCTCCTTTTCGTCATCAAAATCACCAAATACATCACGAATTTCCAGGGCAGAATGCAATTCATGAGTTTTATATTTGTCTATGGGTGACCTGCTATATTTTTTTATTTTAAAAAAGGACAAATTATCAGTCTATGTGTAGTGCAACATAAAAAAAATATGCATGCTAAATCTTGGATCATCGGTAATTTTCTATGTTCTAATTGATCCCCTAATTTAAGACAAATTTTTAAAACATGAATAAAAACACAAACAATATGAAACAGAACAGCACGCCAACCCGTCATGTAAATCATACTCAGACATAGATATAATCATTACAAATTGTATAATACTGAAACGAAATGCACCGACAAAATCAAAGGTTACAATGGTATTTAATTTCAATGACTAGGTACTGAATTCATGAAATTTTTTATGATGTGAATATATATAACACAGAACAGAAAGGAAATTCATCTTTCATTACAAAATTCAATGCAATAATTGACTGGCCATTTCGAGCAGCAAATTGACAAAATACACATGTTATATTTTCTGCATTTACACATTATAAAAATAAAAATGTCATCAGATCTATCTTGATTGAAATCAAGCTAGACAGTTAATACCCGCGCGGCCGCGCCGTTGCTGGGCGGATTGTAACTTCCACGCAAAGTTAAACCTTGTTGCAGGGGGTTTTCTGAGGGGCGACTCTCACGGCCGGGGATCGCGGCCAATCAGCAGAATATCAGGCACCAGGGGTGAAATTTGCATGTTTTTCTCGGGGAAACACAGAAACGGCTCCGTTTGGTGATGTTAAGTCTCAGGGCCTGGACGCGGCTACTCTCTGTGTCTGCGTCTGCAAGTCCTTGAAATTTGCATGTTGTGCACAAGTTTCCTTCTCTTTCAAATTCTTTGGCTGTGCAAGTTGTTTTTTTTTCTTGATGGTGAGACCAAATAGCACACGGAAGCCAAACAGTGACTAGGATCAGAGAGTTAGCTAAAAAAGAGGAGAAAAGGAATATGGGGTATTTTGGCCCAAATTAGATCAATGCTGCTTTTTTTATACTCTTTTACTACATTGCTGCTAAGGATTACTCTAATACTCTTAATCTGAAGCTTGTGGGATTTGAAATTCAATGATATAAAAAAAGTGCACAGACAACTTGGTTGAAGGAAATTTTTAATGCAATCTGTACAATCTACACAAGACATATTTGTATAGACTAGACACCCTGCATACAAAGGGCATCGTCTATAAGAAACTTGGTGGAATAAATAGAAAAAGTAAATTGCATTCTCATAGTTACAGCACCACTGAAATAACTTTTTATTCATGCAAGGACATTATCAAGAAGGACAGCACCGGCAAGAGAAATCATCACAAAGAAAAGCACTTAAACATAAAAAAATATCACAAAACCACAAGGAAATCTAGAATATTTAACTAGATGTCTAAAGCACATTAACCATAAAACCAAAATTCCAAGTGTGGGTTTGGTATCGTGTTGCAATTTGCAAAGAGATTCAACTAGCATTGAAGTGGATACCACAAATTCTCATTCTCTCATTTTATCGGACGTGTTTGACTCACACAAACACACAGCCAAGTAACTTAGTCCAGTTTGGATCAGTTTCTTATTTGTGGAGCTTCTCAAGTATTTAGTTTGTAACTTACAAAAATAACTTAAATGTAGTATTTCAAAAAATGAGGACGCTTTAGAAAAAATTGAGCTCCTGAGACAGATTCCAACTTATGTCAAACATTTTATTTTAGAAGACTTGTCGCCGTTTTAAGAAATTTGAACTTTCTTTTCTACAATAAGATAGTACTCTAGAAAAATTTGGGCTCATAATACCAATTTTATCTTATGTGAAAATTGAAAAAAAAATGTATCTTAGAAGACTTATTCTTATTGTAACATTTCAACTTTTCTTTTTTATATATACAATTGTTAAAGGCTCTCCGAAATTAGTCTTAATCAATAACAAAACATGTTCTGAGCCCACCATAAAGTTGCAGATATACTAGGAACACCAAATTTATACTACTAATAAAACCTAGTTCAATTAACTATACAGCATGTTGTCTCCCCATCTTCTTATCTTCTTCTATGCCAATAGTCAATTTCATTGAAGATTTTTCCACCCCACCGGTGCTTATCATGGATTCTCTCAATCAAGGTTGTCAAATCGGGATCTTGCATAAGATCGGGAGGTGATGGTAAGATCGTAAAATATAAGATTGTAACTATGATCGGAAGATCCTACTCAATTAATTTTGTAAGATCGAGAGGGGGTAGCAAGATTGCAAAACATAAGATGGTAAGAAAAATCGTAAGATGCTACTTAAACGGAAAATAATACTACATATTTGAAGTATTTCTACATGATATTTTCGTAAGCAAGTGTATTCGAGGGAAAATGGAGGTCACCGAACTGAAACTGTTGCGGCTTTGTATCTTGTCATCCTTCTTGACTTGTAATGGTGGTGGCCAGGATTGGTCAATCGCACATAATCATTGGTTTTACCATTTTTTTTCCATAATTTGACTACAACACGCAATTCTACTTAGGATCTAGGTTGTTGGGGGTGAGTGAGATCGTAAAATCGTAAGATTTAGATCGTGATTTTAATAACCATGCTCTCAATAGTATAACATTATAGAGGCGCGGTTTTTGACACCCTCGTTTTGGCCACTACACGAGCACTTTCTATATGTTTACTTCCAGCGCTATTTTGCTTATCCCGACTTGCTCAAGTTTGTGCAAACAAATACATCTGCGGAAGTAAACTTATGGACGATCTAGTGTTGTAGCAAAAACATATTTCATCCCATAAAAAATAAACAAATTCACCAACACATAAACAGAGTAACAAAACCATAAAAAACAACAAACACAACAATGTGGTTAACTACTCAAAACAGTAGATGGGTATACCTTAGGCTTCTGGCTGCATCAACTTCTACACCATCATTTTTATCGAAATGATTTTCCTCAGATCCACTTTCAACAACATCCCTCCGCCTACTTGTAACAATGCGCTGACTACAATCATCTTTAGCATCACTATCCGAACCCCTAGCTCCACTCTCTTCTTCTCTCTGGTCACCAACCTCCACTTCAATCTCTTGAGAAATCTGCTCCCTCTTTCCTTCACTCTCTAATTCCACCTCTCTTTGTCCTTCCACTTCTCCTTCTCCTTCTTGCCCTACCTCTCCCTATACTTCATCCTGCAAAAAAAAATACAGAAAAATTCAGTTGTGAATTTTGAATTTCGAAAGTTCGAATATAATCATCGAAACACATAATAAACAATTGAATTTGAAACGAATACATCAAGCTAATATATTGAGATAATGGAAATGGTGAGTTTGTAGTGGAAAAAATATATTGAGATTATGGCAAAAAGTAAGAATATTACATCAAATGTTCCCATTTTAAACACATGATGTTTAACAAATAAGGGGTAATATAGAAATTTCTACAGCATTTCCTTTTCTTATATTAAGATAAATTATAGATGTTCACGCCTCAAATTGTACTATTACTATCACATTGAGATTGTTATTTTAAATGCTAAAAGCTGAATGGTGTAAAAAATGAAGTGTTGGACTGAAAAAGACAGTTTTAAAGGAGAATTGACAATAAAAAAGGGCAAGGGCAAATTTTTTGTGTAGATATCATTTGTTAAGGAGGTCATTATGAAATAATTATTTATTTAAGCTCGCAATGTAAATAAGCTTAAAGAGAAAAACATAAACTGAGACATGAACTGAAGGTACTTGTCATCTAATTATAGGATTCTAGTACTCTACTTGTGTTTTTTGTATAATTTTAATTTCTATCAAAAAATTATTAGAGAACACTATGGAAAAATCATCCCATGAATATTTCAAAAGAAAAAATCATTAGAGAACACTAAGATTAAATTCATTTTATTGATATTTGTAAATATAGTGTTAAGAATATTTGCATACGGAATAGTTCCACATTGACTATATAGTGTAATTAGCTATAATAGTTCTATATATAATAAAGTCTCCGTGGTGCTTTTCAAAACACACGGTTTTTTCAAATGAGCTCTTAGTCTCTCGTATTTTAACATGGTATCCAAAGATTACTTAGAGACAACCCTTCACCATGTTTTACCCGGTTGACCCACTGTCTTCCGGTGAGAAATTTTTGGCAAACTATGTCATAACTCCGGTTTGCCTTACACTGTCGTGACTCATTCCGGCATCAGTTTTTGAATTTTTCCGGTCACCACCAGACTACCGCCGCCGCTATTATTTCTGGCGACCTTCCGACAAAAGCGATCCAGCCGATCCCGGCGATTTTTCCACCGCCCCACTCGCCACCGTGCAACTATTCTAGATTCAGTCTCAGATTTTATTTTCCATTCACGAAAAATTATAATTGAGTTCAAACTGATCCTTTTTCACCCGTTTCGCTTGATATTTTCTCTTTACGCCAAACTACGATGATTTCCTCAGGTGGTATCAGAACTCAGATTCTACTGCTTCTGTTGCACACACTGGTAATTCGTCTGTTTGCCTCTCTCAATCATCTTTTCTTGGACCTTGTGTCCTTGATTCTGGTGTGTCTGATCATGTTACTGCTAGTAAAAATCTTTTCTCTTCTCTCTACCTCGGGTTTCTTACCTACTATAACCTCTCTCAGTAGTTCTCAAACCCGATCTGAAAGGATTGATACTGTTCAAATTCTACCATCTCTATATGTTACTTATGTTCTATATGTTACTTAATTGTCCATTTAATTTACTTTCATCGGTCCTTTAACTTGTTTTCTTGATTGTATTGTCACTTTCACTAACAGTAATGTTAACCTGCAAGATCAGAGTTCGGGACGGACAATTGGCATCGGATATGAGTCTCAGGGCCTTTATTACCTTTCAGTGTCATCTCAGACATGCTCAACCAAAGATCTTCACTCACTATCCATGCTCAGTTAGGTCATCCCAGTCTTTCCAAATTTATCGAAGGTATCTAACTTACATTGAGTCCTGTCAGTTAGGGAAACACACTCGTAGTCAATTTTCCAATCGAGTCAATAAACGAGTTTTTTCCTCTTTTGTTTTAGGGTCTGTTTAGTTGGGAGTAGATGGAGAGGAGAGGAAGGGAGAGAACATTTATAAATATATGTGTTTGGTTCATTTTTTATAAGGGGAGGGGAGAGGAGCAAAATCCCTCTTAAACTCACTTTTTGCTCCCCTCCAAATTTGAAGGATTTGGAGGGGAGGGAAGATTCATTAATCATAATTTTATTATTTTCCTATTTTATCTTCAATTATTTTTTTAATTCCAAGATTGTCTTGAATTATTAAAGACTAAATTTTTTCTCCGTGTTATTTCCGTTTCATTTTTCTTCTATTGTACGGTTGTTATTTGTGCGTTGCTCTCAGGTGAGTTTTTTTCCTTTTTATTTTGTTGAATTTCCCTTTTTGATATTATATTATTTTTTTCATAATAATAACATACTTATATCAATTCTTATTTAAAATATATAATAGTAATAAGGTTTTTTTATTATACTATTAATAATAATAAATATATACAAATATAGTATATTTATGTTATAAATATAGATTTTAAGTCTAATATTATTTGTCCAATATTTTTAACATTCTAACATTATTTTATCTATTTTTAATTATAGAAATTGTTTTATTAGGTTATATGAATCATCAAGATCAGATAATGGTTTGATTTGCGTTGAAGATCTATAGTTAACTAATGTGTATTGTTGTTTACTGTTATAGTATGATTTATGAATGAACAAGTTTTTTTTGGTGAAATTTACTCGTTATTTAGAATTATTTTTACTAAGTACAAATAACAATATTTATAAGAATAAAAAAGTAAATTGATTTTAAAATCCCTCCTCTCCCCCTTGTGAACCAAACATTCATGTTGTTAAAAATCCCTCTTCTCCCTCCCCTTCTTTGAACCTAACATATATTTAATTAAATTCTCTCCCCTCCCCTCTATTAAATTCTTTCCCCTCCCCTCCCCTCCCCTCCGTTGAATCAAACGGACCCTTAATTCACTCTGATGTTTGGGGTCCCTCGCGTACTATCTATACTCTTGAGTCTAGGTATTTTGTCACCTTTATTGATGACTTTTCACGTTGCATGTGGTTATTTTTAATGAAAAATAGATCTGATTTATTTTCTATTTTTGAATAATTTTATAAAATAAAATAAAAACTCAGTTTGGCGTGTCTATTTGTACCTTAAGAAGTGATAATGCTCGTGAATACTTATCCCAACAATTTCAAACTTTTATATCCAGCAATGGTATTCTCCACCAAACATCTTGCCCTTATACACCTCAACAAAACAAGGTAGCCGAATGCAAAAATCGGCATCTCATAGAAACCACTCGAACCCTACTTCTCCATGGTAATGTTCCACTTCAGTTTTGGGGGGGTGATGTGCTAACAGCATGTTACCTTATATATCGCGTGCTCTCTTATGTCCTTAACAACAAAATCCCTCATTCAATCCTTTTTTCCAATTCTCCACTTCACCCAATTCCTCCACGAGTCTTCGGATACACATTTTTTGTACACAATTTATCTCCTAATCTTGATAAACTATCAGCTCAATCACTAAAGTGTGTCTTTCTGGGTTATCACTGATCCCAAAAAGATTATCATTGTTATTCACATACTTTACAACGATACTTCATATCGGTCGATGTTACCTTCTTCGAGTCGGTTCCATATTTCAAGTCCAGCCAAGTAACTTCGGAACCCCTTCAGAAAAGCACTCCCACACCTCTTCTAGAAGTCTCATATGCCATTGTTCCCCATCATACTAGGGAACTTGGCCCACTAGATACCCCTACAGTTGACCCCCCCACTTCTCGCCTACTTCAAACATATCGTCAACCAACATCTGTCGTACCTGTTCCTGAGGCCGTAAATGTCCCTGAGGACGTACCTGTACCTCACCATCACCAGACCAGATCCTACAACCTGAGTCCGATCTTCCGATTGTCCTTCGAAAAGGTATGCATCAAACACGAAATCCTTCTCCACATTATATTGATTTATGTTATCATTGTCTTTCCCCTTTGCAGTATACTTCTTTGTCTTTTGTTTCTATTTTTAAAACTGTAGGTGAAACATTATCTCACCCTGAGCGGAGGCAAGCAATGATTGATAAAATGTGTGCTCTTCAAAGCAAGGGTACATTAGAACTGGTTCCTCTACCCCCTGAGAGATCTTTAGTAGATTGTCGTTGGCTTTATACAGTGAAGGTTGGTCCAGATGGTAAGATTAATCGATTTAAAGCTCGCTTACACTAAAATTTTTGGGTTGGATTATAGTGATACCTTCTCACTTGTAACCAAGATGGCATCTGTTAGACTTCTTCTAGCCATTGCAACCATTCGACATTGACTTTTTCGTCAACTTGACATCAAAAAGGCATTTTTACATGGTGATCTTGAAGAGGAAGTATATATATGGAGCAACCACCTGGGTTTGTTGCTCAGGGGGAGTCATCGAATATGGTGTAGGCTACACCGGTCTCTTTATGATCTTAAGCAATCTCTGAGAGCTTGGTTTGGCAGATTCAGCATTGTAGTACAAGAGTTTAGTATCATCCGTAGTGAAGCTGACCATTCTGTTTTTTATCGTCACTCAGCCCAAGGGTGCATTTATCTTATTGTGAATGTAGATGATATTTTCATAACTGATAGTGATCAGTAGGGAATACTCAAATTGAAACATCTGTCGAATCAATTTCAGACAAAAGATCTTGATAAACTCCGCTATTTCTTTGGTATTGAGGTAGCTCAATCTAAAGATGGTTTGGTGACTTTTCAGCGAAAATATGCTATGAATATTTTGAAAGAAACAAGTTTGTTGAATGTTAACCCCTTGACACTCTTATGGATCCAAGTGTCAAACTACTATCCAATCAGGGAGAGTCTTTAACTAATTAAGAAAGGTATAGGAGATTGTTTGGAAAGTTGAATTATCTCACAACCACTCGTTCGGAAATTTCTTTAACAGTCAGAATGGTAAGCCAAATCTTAAATTCCCCTTGTCAGGAACACATGGATGTTGTTATTCGAATTCTGAAATACATCAAATGTGCTCCAGGGTCTAGTGTATAATAGTTGGATACTCCGATGCTGATTGGACAGGGTCACTCATTGATAGACAATCCACCTCTGGGTATTGTGTACTTGTTGGAGGAAACCTTATATCCTAAAAAGGTAGCAAAACATAGTTGCAAGATCAAACGTCGAAGCAAAATATAGGGCCATAGCAATGGCAACATGTGAACTCATTTGGTTAAAACAGTTGCACAAAGAACTTCAAATTGAAGAAGCAAGACCAATGACACTTGTTTGTGATAATCAAGTTGCATTGCACATTGCTTCAAATTCAGTCTTCCATGAGAGGACCAAACATATTAAAATAGACTGTCATTGTCAGAGAGAAGATTGAATCAAACGACATCATCACAAACTTTGTCAACTCTAATAATCAATTGGTATATATGTTTACAAAATCCCTGCGAAGTCCTAGAACTAATTATATATGTGACAAGCTTGGTGCTTTTGACTTATAAGCTCAAGCTTAAGGGGAGTGTTGATATTTGTAAATATATAGTGTTAATAATATTTGTATATAGAATAGTCTCACATCGTCGACTATATCATGTAATTAGCTATAATCTCTATATATATAATAAAGTCTCCGTAGTGCTTTCCAAAACACACGGTTTATTTAAATGTCTCTTAGTCTCTCGTATTTTAACACATCTCATTTATGTAAATACATACAAATATAGTCAAATAAAGTGGCCCCGATTTACTAAATTTCTAGATCCAAACATACAACAAAAATCCAATCCGATCTGAACGGTTTTCATAAAAGAGAATCGAAATACATAAAAAAATATTCAGTTTTTTTTATCAGATAGCAGTTTTTATTGGATTTGATCACCCTATCGCTTTCCATATAGCTTAGCAACTTTATGGAGAAGATTTGACCATTGTTTTTGGAAATATAAACATACAACAAGACCTGAGACAAATTACCAATTGATGTGTGCCTGTGGTTCTTCTTGATGTGTCTATAACTTTAAAATTTAAGTTTGTATAAGCATGAATATAGAGGAGGGAAAAAGCAAAACGAGTCGTCATCTCAGCTTGTGCTGCAGCAAAAAGCATTGCTCCTTCCAAATTCCAATTGCAAGAACCTGAAACATGAGAGAAAAAAGAATGAAACAAGTTACAGCGCAGCTAATTTCATACCCGAAAATCGATGACAAAAATGAATAGAAAATGTGGAGGAGAAAATAGCAAAAGGTTCTCTCTTTTGGAAGCAAAACAAATGGTTCACATCTCGCGGCAAGGACGCAATCACAATAATGAATTATATTAAGTTAAGGCAGCACAGAATGAAAACTTGACTTACAGAATTTCATTCGTCGTCACTGTCAGACACAATGGTCATTCGCCGATTGGTTGGTTTTCTAGGAAGAGAGTGTTCTTCAGATCCAAACCCCTTCCTTTTGACCTTACCTTCTAAATCCCGACTCTTATGCTTCGGTTCCTGCAAGTAACCATCAAAATAGTATTAAAACCATAACAATGTTAGTGAATAACTTATTTACAACATTAGTGCATTAGTGCATGCCTGTAGATAGCAACCTAACAGACATGTACAATTAAACAGAACAAAAAAAAACAAGGATAGTGTAATAGTTAATGCTTAACAAATCATTGATATGTTAATATATCAACCTTTGATTGATTTCCTAATCCAAAGGTTGATGTATCTTTACAAAAAGAAAAATAATAATATCTTGATACTATCGCAAATCTTATATGGGCCAGTTTCTCATCATACTCTTCAAATTATTAAACCCGATGACCCAAACCAATTCGAATATTGGTTTGGATCTGAGTTTTCCGTAACCCAAACCAATGCAAACCCATGGTCACCCCCTACTTCTGAAGTTCCCGACTTGATTCAAGGCACATAAGGATCCAAACATATGTACACAAAAGTTTCACCCTATCCGGAGATACAAAAATAGTCAACTAAACAAAGATAAAATAGGTTTTTACGAACCAAGGGAAATGGTGCACTGACAAGAAGTAAACAGAAAATAATTAGAAATAACTATGGAGTCCAAAATTAAAGAAAATTATTATATAATAAAATATTTCAGTACCTCCTCTTCTTCCTCGTCTGAAGCAGCAGCATCGGCTTGGCCGGTTTCTTCATCATCTTCTTCGGAGTCCTCATATTCCGGCTCAGTATCATCATCCCTCGTACGTGAACGAGGTATTTCTTCTTCTTCGTCTTCATCAGTTTCATATTCAGATTCCTCTCTCTCATATGGGTAACCCAATGGATTCCGTGAGGATTTTGCTGGTGGAATAGATGACTTACGAGGGATGTTCTTTGGTCCCTGTGACTAGAATTCCAATTATTAACCCTCATTACTAATGTTAATACAAATATAATCAACAATATAACCCTCATTACTAATGTTAATACAAATATAATCAACGAAAAGTACAACTCCGAAAGACAATAATAATACCTTCTTAGCATTCATAATCCTTTTCTCTGCCCGGACTTCAGCTTCCAATTCGTCCTCAAAGTGACGCTGTTTACGACGAGGATCGTAGTAATCTGCTTCATCATCCTGAAGAAAGGGAAGGTCGATAAATAATGGAACTGACACAGTTTAAGTAGATGCTTAGAGAATATTGCAGCAAATATGTAAACATCTAAAAGACAGTAGAGTCTCCAGCAACAATTCCTAAATTTATACCTCGTCCAATGCATCCTCTAAAAACCCAGGAGAAAGTTGACGCCTCCTGTCAGTTGGAGTATATTTTTTATTCACCTTGTCACGCTTACGGCTAAGCAGTTCGCTAGCCCTAATAGTTTGACTTTCAGCCTGGGAATGATAGGGAAATTAGACTATTGTATTTGAGACAAAATATAAGTATGTGACTAATTTGTATGATTGATTATACCTTTTCTTTTTCCTCCTTTTCCCTCTCAGGATCAATGTCTGTAACACAGTTTTTAACCTTATAAACCTTCCTCTGCCTTGAGTCAACAATAGCAGTCAACAACCGATGAGAATTTGAGGACAAGGAAGATGGCATAAATCTCATTTTCTGTAATAGCCTTCCTTGTGATTGCAGGATTCCCTGTAAGAAAGTACACATGGTCCATTGAGGGGAAAAAGTAAATCATCAAACATGTTATGAGAAAAATGAAATTCACCTTTCCATGTCTAAGGAAAAGATGTGATTGATCATGCTGGGCATCCTGCTCTGATATGTCAAGAACTTCATTCCCAATTAACAACTGAAGACTACCATCAGACCACCTTACAAATCGAGCATTGCTTTCAACCTGATCATGAATAATATCTTTTTACTACAAAATAAGTGATGTAGTGCAACTGAAACTAAGCTGCCCTTAAAAGGTTGAAAACCATTTAACAATAAATAAGAACACATGAACTCATTTTGCCAATACTCTTAATAAAAAAAACATTAATGCAAAAGAAAATGTATTGCACATTCAATAGGTAGATTTTCTGCACCATATCAACAGTAATACATATTAAATGCCATTTCATAATTAGGCTATTTGTTATGTCACTATCTTGAAATATGATTCATGAGAAGACAGTATAGCATTAGCAAAAGGGAGATGAATAATATATATAAAAAAATTATAATAAAAAAACAACAGACCAAACCAGTGTTGTCCATGGCGGATGGCGGAGAACCAAAATCCCACCATACCGGACAATTTGTGGCGCCGTTATAGCGGATTACAGCGGAAAACCCCGTATTATCGGCCAGTAATTACAATTGCGGCAAGCCCAAAACCTGCTATGTATATCCACTATAGCACCTAGGTTGTTAATCTCGGATAGCGGCGTGTAGCGCCAAACCCCTAAAATGCTATAGCTGCATAGTGGATAGCAGGATGACCATATTGTGAAGACTAAAAAACAACGTACATAGTAAACATAAATTCTAACAATATACATAAATACTTCAAAATAGAAACTGCAACATCACATATCCCATCAAAATGAGTTCCAATCAAAATCAATTTATAAAAGTATTGCTGCACAATATTATCATCCTCTTCATTAATATTAACCCTAAACAGTAACGCATTAGTGGCAGAGGCAAACAATGAAGAAACAGAGGAGAACAGTGAAGAAATAGATGAAAACGACGAAGAATGCAGAAGATGCGATGGAAGACGTTGCAGGGGAGAACAATGTAAAAAAAAGGTGAAACTAGAGAAGCATAACACATGTGGAAAGGCCAACATACCCTTAAAAAAATATTATGTTTCAAAATATTAGAGCTTATGATTTTGCTCCAAATTGAGAATAGCAGCCATCAAATCACAATGACGCCGCTATTGCACCACCCTAGTGCCACTACGACAGCAATTTTAGCAGCGGCTATGACCGCTATCGTCAATAGCGCTTTGCAGACCAATAGCGTAGCCGTGAGGGGCCGTGCCGTTACATTATACCGCTATAGCAGTGCTATTGCGCGCTATTGACAACCTATAGCAGCACCGTGATAGAACCACTAAGAAAGATTTGGAATTAAATGGTTTAAATCTAGAAATGGTCCGTGATAGAACACAGTGGCATTGTATAGTCCATATAACCAACCCCACCTAATTCTTGCTACAACTAAGAGAGTAAATGTTACCATGGATGTAAAAGAAGGAATATAAAAATAAAAATAAAAACTAAAATAGTATACAATTACTTACAGAAGTTGTGCCATCAGGATTTTTGACTTCTCTCCAACGTACAATATTGTTCTCCAAGCGTATGCGCTTCTTGTTTCCAAGTTCATCAGTTACAAAGGTATCCTCTTCCTCATATGTTTTAGGATCAAAAGGTTTTGGATCAATACCCATGATATTGGAAACTTTAATCAAGTTCATCTGCCACAAATATGAGAGATGTTTACAGGAATGCATATCAAACAATAAATGTGTTCTATTTGTAGTTAGGTCCCAATAGAATGATACCAAATGTCAAAATCTATTCACTATAACGTTTTTATTGAAACTTGTTTAATTATTATCACTTAGGTCACTTTCACCAAACATAACATCAGAAATTTATCAAAAAACTTTGATGTTCCTATAAACATTTCAAAATACATACATTCATTGATACGAATAACAACCTTAAACTAACACAAAATTTAAAGTATGCAAAAGAAGAGTAGAAACTTAATGTTTTAACCAGCTTCATCTTAAAAATAACATATAAAACACAGGTCTCACACAAGGCAGACCTTATTAGGAAGAGCTGGTGGTTCACGTAATGGAATCTCTAACTCCAAGGGGGGCCCAAGGGGCTTATCTTTAGTTTTCATTTCAATGTTTTCCTCCTCTAATTCATATTGATGATCTTCATCAGCAAGTATATCCTCTGGTCTCAGACTCTTTCCATAACTCCCTTCTTCATCCGCTGGATATCTCTACAACAAGAAATCAGCTAAATAATTAATTCTTAAAACTTGAACAGTAAACATGTAAATGAAATATGTCAATACTGACACCTAACACTCACATTTGAATCTTGTCCAATGTCCTGCTGAGCTGCATACCCCATGTCCTCCTCTTCATCGTCAAAATCACCAAATACATCACGGATTTCCGGGGCAGAATTCAAATCACGAGTTTGATCATTCTCATCTCTAGGTGACCTGCTATATTTTTTTTAGATAAAAAAAAAAAAGACAATTTCTCAGTGTCAATGTTGTGCTACATAAAAGAATTGTGCATGATAAATTTTTGGTCATCGGTAATTTTCTACGTTCTATTTGATCCTCTAATTCAAGATAACTTTTTAAAACATGCATATCAACACAAAGAATAAGAAACAGAACAACACAGCCAACCCGTCCTGCAAATTACACTCACACACAGATATAATCAATTATAAATTGTATAATACTGAAATGAAATGCACTTACAAAATCATAGATTCCATTGGTATTTAATTTCAATAACTAGGTATTAAATTCATGGAGTTTCGGCTAATATATAAAACAGAAAAGGAAGTTTCATCATCCATTAGAAATCTCAATGCAATAATTGATGGGTCATTTGGGGCAGCAAATTTACACATTACAAAAATAATAATGTCATCAGATCTATCTTGATCGAAATCATATAAAAATCTAGACAGTTAATACCCGCGCCGTCGCTGGAAGGATTGTAACTTCGACGCAAAGTGAAACCTTCTTGTTGGGGGTTTCTGAGGCGCAACTCTCACACTCGAGATCGTGGCCAATCAGCAGAAGAGCGATTACCCGGGTGAAATTTGCGTGATTTCCTCGAGGAAACATAGAATCGACTACTATTGGTAATGTTAAGCCTTGGGGGCCGGACGCTGCGGCTCTCTACATTTGCGTTTGCAAGTCCTTGCAACCCAGAAGCCCCTCTCGGCTTTTGTCTCTGTGTTGCGCGTAAGTTTATTTCTCTATCTTTCATTCTCAGGGTGTTCAATCTCTAAAGCTATTGTGAGCAAGTTATTTTTTTCCTGATGGTGAGAAGAGAGGGCACGGGGAAGCAAAACAACGACTAGGGTTTGAGAGTTTGCTGAGGAGGGGAAAAGGAATATTGGGACCAAATCACTTCACTTCTTTTTTATACTCAGTTTTTTATTTGTGGAACTTCTTAAATATCTAGTTCCTAACTTACAAAATTAACTTAAATATTTCAAAATATGAGAACGCTTTAGAAATAATTGAGCTCTTGAAACTGATTCCAACTTATGTCAAACACTATATTTTGGAAGACTAATTGTGGTTTTAAGACATTTCAACTTTCTATTCTACGATAATATAGCACTCTAGAAAAAATTGGGCTCAAAACTAATTTCAACTTGTGTGAAAATTGAAATTCTGTATCTTAAAAGACTTGGTTAATGTAACATTTCAACTTTTCTTTTTTATACGTGCAATTGTTTTAAAAAAAAAAATCAACTGAATTTAGGCTATGTTTGGATATCACAAAATGAAGAGAGCGGAATGGAAAGGAGCCGAGTTGAATGAAGCGGCGCGGAATGAAAATTCCATTCCATTGTTTGGAAATTTTAGGACGGAACGAGACAAATTCTTCATTCCACCCAAATCGAAGGGAAAGAAATATGGTGATAATTGATGGAATGAAATGGAATGCATACCAATTCATTCCGTTCCGCTCCATCCGATTTTAAACCATCCAAACAATGGAATACCACTCCATTTCATTTCATACCACCCGCTCCACCTGATTTCATCAATCCAAACAAAGCCTAAGTCTTCATCAATAACAAAACATTATCAGATCCCATTAATCCAAACAAAGCCTAAGTCTTGATTAATAACAAAACATTATTAGATCCCATCGTAAAGTTGCATAAACACTAAGAACAACAATATATACGAGTAACAAAACCTAGTTCAATTAACCAAGTAGCCCGCCATCTCTCCATCTTCTTCTATGCCAATCATCAATTTCATTGTAGATTTATAAACGCCAACGAAGCTTAGTACGGATTCTCTCGCATTCAATAGCATAACATAATAGGGCCCATAGTTTTTGACACCCTCGTTTTAGCCACTACACCGGTACATTCCATATGTTTATTTCCAAACATAATAACATCCAAAAGTTTACATCCAGACAACAAATTTGCGCAAATAAATACATCTTCGTAAATAAACTAATGGAAGATCGCTATTGTGGCAAAAACATCAATGCTATATACAAAATATTTCATCCCATAAAAAATAAACAAACTCACCAACACATAAACAGAGTAACAAAACCAGAAAAAATAACATACACATTACACAACAATGTGGTTAACTACTCAAAACACTAGATGGATATACCTTAAGCTTCTAGCTGCATCAACTTCTTCACCATCATTTTCATTGAAATGATTCTCCTCAGATCCACTTTCAACAACATCCCTACGCCGGCTAGTAACAACGCGCTGACTATAATCATCTTTAGCATCACTATCCGAATCCCTAGCTCCTCTCTCTTGTTCTCTCTGATCACCAACCTCCTCTTCAATCTCATGAGAAATCTGCTCCCTCTCTCCTTCACTCTCTATTTCCACCTCTCCTTCTCCTTCCTCTTCTCCTTCTCCGTTTTGGCCTACCTCTCCCTCTCCTTCATCCTGCAAAAAACAAAATTCCAGAAAATTCAGTTGTAAAATATGAATTTCGAAAGTTTGAATATAATCTTCCAACACAGATACAATCGAATTCAAAACAAATATTGAGATAATGGAAATGGTGACTTGATAACGGAAATACGGAGTGGGCGATGATCTTACGGAATTGAGTTGAGGATTGGATTCGAGCTCTTCTTCCTCGTCGGATTCATCTCCGAAGAGATTCTGCATCATCTGGTGCCGTTTTTCTTCTCCTCCCATTGTTTGGTGCGCTCTGTGTTTCGGAGGGAAAGTGAGGGGTTTTTCAGCAGCGCACCGTTTAAAGCAAATTAATGGTGTTGCTCTCAGCGAAAACAACTGATACTTATATTTTCTAGAAGTTACATAAATTATGTTCCGATTTAGTCCTTTAATTAAAAAAACGTGTTGTTATTTTATACTATTTGCTCTCTTCTTTAAATTTTGACAAAAAAAATTAAATTTGTGTCATAGATGTATAGCAAGACTCAAAATATAACTTAATAATTATACTATAAAATAGGATTTTCACTTAATGTAATATAGTCTTTATGACTATCTTTATGGCACGTAAAAACTATGGTTTACTAATAATATATAACTCACGCGTTGCGCAGTTGTTTTATAATATATTATTTTCAATGTATATAAAATTTTTTTTTTTTGACAAAAGCAAACTTAACTTCTTTCATTATTCAAATAAGAGAAAATACAAGGAGGAATCTCATCAAACAACATGCGTCGAGTCCATGAATTGGCCGCCTTAGCTAAGGTATGAGCAACCAAGTTCGCTTGACGCTTAACAAACTTAACCTCAAAGTGGGGAAAATCTAGTAACAACAATTTAATAGAAGCAATAATAAAATTAAACTCTGAAGTGCCATGAGCATTGGATCTTAAACTCTGGACAACCAGCTGAGAATCACTTTCAAACAAAACATGGTCAAGGTGTTGGGTGATCACCCCTTGGATAGCTTCCTTAAGGGCTAAGGCCTCCGCTTCTAGAATAGATAAAGTGCCACCATCCCATGCTGTACCAGCAAGAATAAAATCTCCATGATCATCCCTAATGCACCACCCACGGTTCGTAGTACCTAACTGACTATTGAAACCCGCATCCACGTTACACTTAAAAAACCCATTCGGCGGTGGATTCCAATGTAACAGATTCTCATTATTGTCGTCGGTGTGTCGGACCTGTTGTGCAGAAAACCATTCCTGCCACTTGTGTAAGGCTAACCAACCAAGTCCAGTAGCTTCTTCTTTCTCATTATTCCAAACCCAATCATTCCTATTCTTCCATATACCCTCTAACATCACAGCTACTCTACCAGCAAGATTTCTATCTTCCTTGCTACAAATGTCAATAATAACAGATTTAACATCCGGAAAAGAGTGAAGACGGGGAAATATAACATCAAACAAACCTGCTGCCCGCCAAGAGGAAATTGCATTCAAACAACCAAAGAAAACATGTCAGTCATCTTCAAAATCATTATCACAAAACGGACAATTAGGAACACAAGGAACATGACGTTGGCGGAGTCGCACCCGCGTCGGAAGACAATCCCGACAGATTCTCCAAAGTAGATGTTTTACTCTAGCCGGAGCCGAAATCTTCCATAAACAGTTCCAATTATCATTCATAGCCACCCCCTATTTCTGTTCCTCTCCTTCCTCCAAATGCGGTACCCCGACCTGACACTGTATGAACCATGTTGTTCTTCCTTCCAAACCAATCTATCAACCATAACCTCTTCCACCAATGGAACTTGTAAGATATCTTTTGTAACTGTAACATCAAATAAATCCCGAATTACTCTCATATTCCACTGTTTAATATTAGGCAGCAACAAATCCTTAACTGTAATATTATACGCACCTTGGGCTTGCGGTCCATCCATGCATCCTTCACGATTACCGCGGAGCCAAGGTTCGTGCATGACTTTTATGTTGCTACCGTCCCCTATACTCCACCTGCTACCCAACATTAGAACCTCCCGAGCCTTCCAAATACCTCTCCAAATGAAATTGGGGTTATAACCAAGAGTTGCATCAAACAAAGAAGTTCTCGGAAAGTACCTTGCTTTGAAGATTCTAGATACAAGAGCCTGAGGATTAGACATGATAAACCAGCCCTGTTTAGCTACCATAGCCATGCTAAAAGCTTTAAAATCCCTAAAGCCCAAGCCACCTTCCTCCTTCAAACAAGTCAACCTATCCCACGACATCCATTTGATCCCCTTACTATGAGATCCACCTCCCCACCAGAAAGAATTAATCATTTTTTCAATGTCATCAATCACACCATTCGGAAGAAGAAAGATACTCATAATATAAGCTGGTATAGCCTGAAGAACAGACTTAATCATGATCTCTTTACCTGCCCTGAATAAAGACCTACCCCTCCAAGAATTAATACGTTTCCAGATACGATCTTTGATAAAGGAAAAAGTTGTCTTCTTACTACGGCCTATCAACGAAGGCAGTCCCAAGTACATCCCTGTGCCAAGAACATGACGAACCCCCATAACCTTAGCCAGATCCTCTTGAGCAGGGATGCTCAAATTACGGCTAAAGAATACCTCTGACTTTGACATATTAATTTCCTGACCCGCCGCCTTAGCATATAAATTGAGAATCTCCATAATATGACTAACTTCTAATAGCGTAGCCCTGCAAAAAATAAAACAATCGTCAGCAAAAAGTAGATGGGACACACTAGGTGCCCCTCTACAGATTTGGATACCATGGATGTCGCCCCTGGCAACATAGCTCCGAATAAGAGTAGAGAGTCCTTCCGATATAAGAATGAAGAGATAAGGAGACAGTGGGTCTCCTTGCCTCAAGCCTCTTCCTGGTTCAATAGGTCCAACACAGTCCGAATTAACTAGCACAGAATAGTTCACCGAGGTCACACACATCATCATCCAGTGGATCCACTTTTCAGCAAATCCTAATCTTTCTAGCATCCCTTTCAGAAATCCCCAATCCACCCTATCATACGCTTTACTAATGTCAATCTTAAGAGCAAGCGACGCTTTCCGACCAACCGTTTTCCTTTTGAGATGATGGATAATTTCTGTTGCGATCATTGCATTATGTAAAATAGACCTGCCTTCCACAAAAGCCGATTGTTCTTCAGACACACACTTATCCAACACTTTCTTAAGTCTATTAGCCAAAACCTTCGACACAATCTTGTAAATCACATTACAAAGAGAAATGGGCCTGAAATCTTTTATAGTATTAGGTTGAGCACATTTGGGAATAAGACATATATTAGTGTCATTCAAGGATGTAGGAAAAAATCCTCTATCAAGCCAAACAGAAGCTGCCTGGAATATGTCTTCCCCGCACACGTCCCAGTATTCTTGAAAAAATGCCGGGTTGAAACCATCTAGCCCTGGTGACTTATCTGGATGCATATCAAATAGGGCTGCCCTAACCTCCTCTAAGGACAGCGGCTGGAGAAGTTTAGTGTTGTCACTATCGGTGATTTTCCGGTCTAGCAGACAGAGAACAGCATCATAGCTCCCTGCCCCAGCCCGAAACAAAGCATCAAAATAGTTTTTTGCAATGTCGCAAATCACTGACTGATCCCGTACCTCACCTCCCTCATCACTTTGAAGCATTTCAATCTTCTTAAACTTTTTCCTAGAAGTAGCAGATTGGTGGAAAAATTTGGTATTCATGTCACCGTCTCGAAGCCAATACATTTTGGCTCGTTGTCTCCAATATAATTCTTCTTTTACAAGGGCTTTGTTATACTCGGATTGAGCTTCAAGAAATCTTTCCGCCTCAAGTTCATCATTCTCACCTCTGAGCATCTCCATAGTCGCACGATGACGCTCGAGATCCAACTTCATAATCCTTCTTTTATCTCTGCTCCACACCTCCAACTTTTCTGCACAGTTTGTAAGTTTACCCACCACCTCAGTATTATCACCTTGCAGCCAACCCGATTGAACCACTTCATCAATATCTGGATCACAAAGCCAACTGTTTTCGAACCGAAAATTCCTTCGAGACCTACTCAGCTGCGGTACCTCACAAGATAAAAGGATAGGGCTGTGGTCAGAGTGTCCCGCCACGAGGTTCGACAGTGAGACATTCGGGAATAAATCAATCCAATCCTGTGTCGCCATAGCTCGATCCAACCTCTCTTCAATCATATGCGTAGTCCCTCGACTTTTAACCCACGTGTACGGGTATCCGTCGAGGGCTAAATGAACCAAATCACAATCGGTCACCGCTTGCCGAAAACCTGTACAGAGCCAATTAGGATGAATATGCATCCCTCGTTTATCATCTTGCGATAGGAGATCGTTAAAATCGCCAATAATACACCACGGTAACTCCGACATACTTCGAATATTCCGTAACATATCCCATGCAAGTCTTCTTCTGTTTCTTTCTGGAAAACCATAGTAACACGTCAACCGCCAATCACCCCGATTCTCGTCTTTAATATTCAGGTTAATGAAGTTACGTGAGAAGTTACTCACACTGCAGCAACCTGTGTTCCTCCACAGAACAGCTAGACATCCACTCCTTCCTTCCACATCAATAGTCAAACACGATTCAAATTTAAGTGAAATTCTGACAGCTTCCAACCTGCGCTTGTTGGCCAACGTTTCCGATAAAAATATAATATCCGGGCAGTGCTGCTGAGCCAGCTTCTTCAAGTTCGGAATTGCACGCGGGTTGCTCAGACCCCGACAATTCCAGCTTAAGATTTTCATGAGTCCCGGCAGTCCTGACTGCCAGGACCTGCCGATAAAAAATGCTTCTCATTTTCAACAGTAGCTGTATCTTTATCCTTCTCAGTTGTCACATCCCTTCTTCTCTTCTTTTCACCAGGTTCATTCATCAACTGATCCCCCTGAGTTAAAGGTTGGTTGAAAGGGCTATATGTGCTTGTGTCATGGATTGGAGTAAGGATAGGTTGCAAAGCTATGCTACTGTGTTTGGTTTCTTTTTGGTTTTTATGGGAGTTTAGGGTGAGTTTTGAAGTGTGAGTTTTTGTTTTAAATTTGAAAGGTTTGGGATTAAGTGAGAGTTGTGGATTAGTAGGCTGGAAATGCACTGGTTGTAGGGAATTTTGCTGTGAGATATTGGTTGTCGAGTTAAAAGGGGTGGGACTTGGTATGGAATTGGCGGTATAGTTTACTAAGGCTGTGTGAACAGGAGATTTTAATTGGTTTTGCAAAGTATCAGCATGCACAATTGCATGGGTGGGGTCCGCGATATGAGTGTCACGTGAATGGGACAAAGTCAAGGCATGGTTAATTGTGGGGAGAGAATGCAGCGGTTTTGATTGGTCATTATGCCAGGATTGTTGGTTACTAGAAAGGTGGGCCAGCTTTAAATGAGGGGAGAAACATTCTTGGAAAAATTTGATGTTGTCTTGAACATGTCCCGGACGTGTGGGACCAAGATTCAATTTGTTTTTAATGCCATGATTCTCCAATGATGTGCAATCAATCTCCCTTGAAATGCCACTTATTCTTTTTCCTGTTTCATGCGTTACATTCAACGCTAAAGAATCTTGTGGGACCCGCTCCATGATAGGATGAACCTCACTTGCCTCTTCCATGCGATTGACCTCACGCGCTTGATCTTCTCCATTAACAGACCTTCTGCCAGCAGTCTGTTTTTCTTCTCTCAACCATCGCGACGACGAGCCGCCTCCGCCAAACCTCCTAGTATCGGCCTTAAGATCCGCCGACCACTCCCTAGTTCCGTCATCTTCCTCCAAGGCAAATCTGACTTCACACCGTTGTTCCGAATGACCCAACAAACCGCACACAAAGCAGAATAAACTTAACTTCTCATATTTGAAATTTACGACGCACCACTCCCCTCCTTTATTTTTCACTTTAGTGTTCTTCTTCAGTGTTTTCCTGGCATCAATTTTGACCCGAATTCTCATGAATTGTCTCCAAAAACTCGTGTTGTTATTTTTGTCGTATTCAACAAAAGACCCGATAAAGTTAGCCAATGTTTTTCCTACCTTCTCCATCATAAGCCCTGCAGGAAGGTTGTGAATCTGAACCCAGAAATCCACCTCATTAAGGGCTATATTTTCTATTTGTACTCCAATTCTCATCCTCTCCAGAATTAACAGATGCCCATCATACGTCCAAGGGCACCCATTAAGAACAACTTCAAGATCCAATTTGTGGGCAAATTGAAACAAGTAAAGGCCATTCGCTTCCTTGATGTTCACTCCTTTAAGCGGTCTCATGATATCAGCCATTCTTGTTCGCATAGACATAAAGTGGATAGGGCGATCGCAAAGAAATCTTCCTATAAGACACAAACTTAACTCCTCCGCTATTTCCTTCTCCTCCTCCGCCACGTCGAAGCAAAAACCTTCCTCCTCTCCTTCCTCCCCGAGTGAGAGATCTGCGAGACTCGGGCTTGCCATACTGTGCTGAAAATCAGACTCGAAAAACCAAAAGAACCAGGAAAATAATCAAAGCTTCTCACTAGATAAGAAAGACCCAAACCCTAAGTGAATTTGAAGATTTATTTCCAAAATATATGAAATTTTAAAAATTATTATTATTATTATTATTATTATTATTATTATTATTATTATTAATTTTTAAATAATGATGGTTCATTTTAAAAGTCTTATAATGATGTAATGAATAGATGTCATTAAATTATAATCAACTTAAAATTATAATATTTAAGTTTATAAAATTAATTAATGAATAATTGAAAAAATAGACCTTTAATAAGTAATATTTTTGTTGTTTTGTTAAAATATTAAGTTCATGGTTAAAATATATGATAAAATATATTGTAAGACCTTTTCTTAAAATAAAATATTATATAATACTCTTAAATTTATAAGACAATGGTGCTCTATAATTATTCTTTTCATCTTTAAACAATTGTAAAGGTCAATAATCAAATTAAAAATTCTAATATTATAATTTATAAAATATAACTGTTGTATAATTATTATATGCGAAAAATGTAATACATATTCAATACATAAGAGAAAAAAAAACAACTAATCATTAAGAAACTACAATTAAGTAAAATATTCAAAAATTTAAATTTATAATTATCATTAAATTTGAAACATTGATGATTCAATTAAACAATTTTTTAATGATGATCCAATATAGAGTTTTCAATTAATATTATTTTTATTAAAACGAATTTTAATCTATAAAATTAAAATATTAATTTATTAGTTAAAAAAAGAAAATGTTAAAATTACTAATATAATGACCTATCAACATTAGAGTTATGATTTTTTTTAAGGTTGTCATCATGACAATCTTAAATTTAGAAATCATAAGTGGGAGAAGAAAATTAAACAAAAATAATAATTTAATTAGTATGGTAAAAGTCGTATATTTCAATTTTATGTTTAATTAAAAATTCTAATATTATAATTCATAAAATATTTATTCTAAGTTTGTTACTACACCAATAATCAATCTTATGTGAGATGATATAACAAATAAAAAAAATTTAATTGAATTATATAGAGATCAAATTCTACTAAATTTTATTTTCAAATGACCAAAACCCACCTTACTCTTACAACTCCTGTTGTGAAAAACGATGTCAAGAACAAAATATAATAGGAATTAGGGAAGATAAGAAGAACGCAAGAATTGGTTATAACTGCTATTCTTTTACTTTCTCTTAAAACAAGATTACAAGTTTACAAGAATAACAAATAACCTCTCTCACCCTAAATTAGGATTTTCAGCTTAGCAATGATGAGAGACTAGTATGTTATTTATAATAAAACCTAATATACTAACTAATGGGTTTTTTCCACAAGGCCCATTACACAAGCCAACTTAATATACAAGCTAACTTAACAAATTAGGGTCTACACACTAAAACCTAATTTAACATGCTAACAACCCTAGCATCTTTGACACAAGCATGTGAACAACTTTCGACTTCATGCTTAATCATGTCGAACCAAGAAGCTACCCTTCGGCCATACTAGAGTTCGATCTAATATCTCACAAATCTCCACCTTGGACCTAACTCTACAACGTCAAGGGAACAAACTAGATTTCTTCATGCAGCTTTATCAACTGCATACAGTGGAAAAACTTGTAACTCGGCAATGTCTTGGTGATCATATCAGCAGCATTGTCTTCAGTCGAAACCTTCAGCACTTGGACTTCTCCACGCTCGATTACTCCTCTGACGAAATGCAGCCTCACATCAATGTGCTTAGTTCGCTCATGATAGGCTGAATTCTTCAACAGGTGTATTGCACTGTGACTATCACATTTAACAGTGATACCTCGACCTTGAAGTTTCAGCTCCTTCGCAAAACCTTCAAGCCACAATGCTTCTTTCACAACTTCAGTTAGGGCAATATACTCTGCTTCAATGGTTGATAGAACAACAACCTTCTGAAGTGTTGCTTTCCAACTAATTGCAGTGCCAAACATAGTGAAAACATATCCAGAAATAGATTTTCTGGAATCCATACAACATGCATAATCAGAGTCGACATATCCTTCTATTACTGCTTTACTATCTTCACCCAAGGCTCCACCATAAATTAGGATTCTATTTAGAGACCCATTTATGTACCTTAAAATCCACTTCAATGCTTGCCAGTGAGCCTTTCCAGGGTTCGCCATGTACCTGCTTACAAGACTTACTGCATATGCTATGTCGGGTCTAGTACAGACCATAGCATACATCAAAGAACCAACTATATTAGCATATGGGATGCTATTCATATAGGCTCTTTCGACATCAGTACTGGGACACTAATCAATACTTAGCTTGAATTGAGGGTTTGTTGGAGTCACAACTGGCTTCGAATTCGACATACCAAACTTTTCGAGAATCTTCCGTAGATATGCCTCTTGAGATAGCATAACTTCGACTTCTTTCTATCTCTTCGAATGTCAATTCCAAGAATCCTAGAAGCAGTACCTAGATCCTTCATATCGAACTCCTTATTGAGTTCAGCCTCCACCCTTGTCACATCTTCAACATTGTTGCTTGCTATGAGAATATCATCCACATAAAGCAACAAAATAACAAATGAATTACCAAGTCGAAATCTGAAGTAAACGCAGTGGTCGAACTGACTTCTAATGAAACTTATGTGTGCCATGAACTTGTCGAATCTCCTATTCCACTGTCGATGAGATTGTTTCAGCCCATACAAAGATCTCTTTAACTTGCACACATAATCTTCCTTCCCCTTTTTTGACATACCCTTCAGGTTGCCTCATCAGGATCGTTTCCTCTAGATCACCATACAAGAACGCAGTCTTCACATCCATTTGTTCCAGTTCAAGATCGAACTGTGCCACCATGACAAGCAACATTCGAATGGACCTATGCTTCACAACAGGAGAAAACACATCATTGAAGTCGACGCCTTCTTTATGAGTGAAACCCCTTGTAACTAACCTTGCCTTGTATCTTTTCGACGTCACTCCTTCAATTCTTTCCTTAACTTTGAAAATCCATTTACAGTTGACTAACCTTGCCCCAGCAGGTTTCTTGATCAGTTCCCAAGTATGATTATCATGAAGAGATTTCATCTCATCATCCATGGCCTTCAGCCATTCAGTCTTATTTCGACTCCTCATAACTTCCTTGTAGTCTCTAGGTTCTTCGTCTAGAACCTCACTTGTAGAGATTAAGGCATAAGCTACAAGATCTACATACCCAAGTCTCTGAGGTGCCTTGATGACTCTTCTCGACCTATCTCTCGACAATAGGTAGTCATCGTCAGTTTCCTCAACTTCCTCAGCATCTTCTGCTTCTTCTTCGACTTCATCAGGGATATGCAATTCAGCATCAACATGCTCCACCTCAATAGGAATCTCTACCTGTTCCAGCTCTTCGTCAGATATTTCTATACTTCGACCAACATCATCAATTTTCTTAAAAGCCATTTCAGCTTCATTGAAAACTACATCTCGACTGGTGATACACCTCATATGACCTGGCTCTAAGCACCATAGCCTATAAGCTTTGACTCCTTCAGGGTATCCCATGAACATGCATTTCAGAGCTCTAGGTTCGACCTTGTCTTGCCTAATGTGAGAATAGGCTACGCAGCCAAATACTCTCAGTTTGTCGAGATCTGGTGGATGTCCCGACCAAACTTCTTCAGGTGTCTTCATATCTAACGCTGTCGAAGGACATTTGTTTATCAGATATGTCGTTGTCGAAACAGCCTCAGCCCAGAACACCTTCTTTAGTCCAGCACTAGTCAACATGCATCTGACTCTCTCCAAAATAGTTCGATTAAACCTTTCAGCCAAACCATTTTGTTGTGGAGTACCTGCAGTAGTTCTATGCCTTGCAATACCAGAGGCAGCACAAAAACTGTCGAATGCCTCATTGCAAAATTCAAGGCCATTGTCGGTTCTCAACCTCTTGACCTTTCTGCCAAATATGATTTTCAACCAGAGTCTTCCAACTTTTGAAATTCTCAAAAGTTTCATCCTTAGTCTTCTGGATGAATACCCATAATTTTCTGGAATAATTGTAACGCCCATAAATGTGTTTTTCTGATTAATTGTGATGTTTGCTACATTTCCCTAATTTTACCGTTTTTTAGTCGAGTCAGTCGGTAAATATTAATTATGTTAATATTTTACTTATTACTTTCCATGTGTGTAATTATTATGTTTTGGGTGTTAATTGGTTAGAATTAATGTTTAGTGACATTTGAGCCAAAATTAGAATTTATGAGAGTTAAGAGGGTGAAAATGAGAAGTAGAGAAATAGAAAGAGATATAGAGAGAAAAAGAGATATTTTGAGATAGAAAGAAAGAGAGCTTGTGAAGAGAAGAGAAAGAAGAGAAAAACAAAGAGAAGAAGAGAAGTGTAGGAATCCAAACCAAGCTAGAGCCAAGAATCTAACCAAGGTAAGGGGGATGAATCTAGTTTATCTTGATTGTATGGTTCTTATAGTTTTGTGTGTTTTGTTCTTGTTCTTGCTCTTTTCTAAGCTTGATCAACAATGGTAAATTGGGTGTTTTGTGAGTTTTGAAGTTATAAACTTGATTTTGTGGTGTGTATGTGTACTATGATGATAGATATTCCCATGGATCATGTTTGTTTTTCATTTCTCCATGTTTTCTTGCTTATGAAGAAATTGTTAGGTTATTGACATTTAGTGAGTGAGCCATGGATCATTGATTGATAGAGTGAATATATGGCATGTATGGGTTGTGTAGGATGTGTAGGGAAGCTTATTTGAGGATTTGAGAGGATTGGATGGGGTTTTGCAGGTCTATAGCAGAACTGATTTTTCTAGGTTTACGCAGGTCCGCTGAGCGGAGGGGGTCCGCTGAGCGGAGGTCCTTTTGCAGAGAAATCTCTGTGAAGGTCCGCTGAGCGGAGGTTCTGTATTTTTGTTTGATGATTTCCTGTCTGGGTCCGCTGAGCGGAGCTCAAGCGGACTGTGCGAAATTTTGTTTTCCAAACTTCGTTTTGTTGTATCTTTTGAACCGTAGGTCGTTTCTACGCGTCGTTTGAAGTATTATGAGAACCCTTGAGTATGCTTTATGATAAAGAGGAGTGTGTTGGTGGTTGAATGATTTTTCATAAATGTATTTTGTGAAATGATATTTGCTAATCAAGTATGTTTTGACGATATATGTGTGCTGTGTGAATATGAACACCTGAGTGGCAATTTTGATGATGTATCCGTGTGGATTAATATAACCGGTGTGATGTGGATATGTGACCGAGTTATATTATTGTTGTTGTTGTTATGTAATCGAGTCGTTTGTATGCACAGCATAACATTTCAATACGTTAATGGCGGAATGCTGTTAACAGATGGCCTGCGGGCATTGGTTACCAGTAGGGGCTTAATGCTCGGTAACGGTATATTAGCCTGAGTGGCAAGAGGTCATCAGTGGGAGCTAAATGCTCGATGACGACAGCCTGCGGGCTTCCTGAGTGGAATAAAGTCCCAGCATAATGCTTGGCAAGTGTATTTGTCATAATGACAAGGAGGAGTTTTACTCCGGATTTGGTACCACATGCATACGCATAGTCGAGTCTCATTCATCATCGTCAGTCTTTATAATTTATGTTATCATTCATGTACCGCATTACTTATATATTGACTGTGGTTGAATTATTTGATTATCTTGTTATATGATTCTTAATGATATTTGTGGGCATTACTATATTGATCATGCTTTCATTATGAATTATATTCTCACGCTTCTGCCTTAATGTTACCTACTCGTGGGTTATGTGTATCCGTCCTCTTTGATTATTTGTGTTACGCATCTTTTGCGAGTATGTTATGTTTGGTTATGTGGTTACTTAAGTGTAACGCCCTAATTGTTTTTATGAATTTAATTTTTATACTCTGATATTTGTACCTATATGCCTGGGTAGAATTGGGGTGTTACATTAGTAGTATTAGAGCGGGTTGGTCTTGTCCGACCAAGTGTCGTGTCGTTTGGTCTAACAATTCTTGTGTTATTTTTTTGGGCTTACTTCTCTTGGTGTTATTGTGAAGTTTAGAGATGGTTGGACGTAATGACGCTGCTATTGCTGCTGCATTGCAAGCTATGGCTGAAGCTATGCATACGGATGAGAATGCAAGGTCTCGGAGTTTAGCGACTTTCCAGAGGGAGAATCCTCCTGTGTTTAAGGGAACGCATGACCCCGAGGGAGCCTTGACTTGGATGAAGGAGATGGAGAGGATCTTTCGTGTGATGGATTGCACGCAAGAGCAGAAAGTCAGGTATGGCACTCATCAGTTAGCTGTGGAGGCTGATGATTGGTGGCTGGAGACTTTGGCAAGGTTAGAAGCAACCGGTGAAGAGATTTCCTGGATGGTGTTCAAGAGGGAGTTTTTGAGGAAGTATTATCCGGAGGATGTCCGTGGAAAGAAAGAGACTGAGTTTCTGGCTTTGGTTCAAGGCAGCATGTTTGT
This sequence comes from Vicia villosa, assembly GCF_029867415.1. NCBI lineage: Eukaryota > Viridiplantae > Streptophyta > Magnoliopsida > Fabales > Fabaceae > Vicia > Vicia villosa. Next base: position 178,712,561 of record NC_081182.1, on the reverse strand, counting down.
GTCTGAGTATGCGGCAAAGTTTAATGAACTTGTGAAATTCTACCCGCACTTTGTTGGTGAGGTCGCAGAATTTTCTAAGTGCATTAAGTTCCAGAATGGGTTACGTTCTGATATCAAGAAGGCGGTAGGATATCAGAAGATTCGGGTGTTTCCAGATTTGGTGGACAGCTGTAGGATTTATGATGAGGATAATAATGCTCATCATAAGGTGATTAATGAAAAGAGGAACAAAGGTCCGCAGAATCGTGGGACGCCGTATGATGGAGGGAAGGGTAAGCAAAAGATGAATTATGGACCAAGGTTTAGTAGGGGAGATGCTCCTGCTAAGATTGTATGTTTTAAGTGTGGTAAACCTGGCCACAAAAGTAATGTCTGCAATGGTGACACGAGGAAATGTTTCAAGTGTGGGAGGGCAGGACATTTGTCATCCGACTGTACGTTCAAGGGAATAGTGTGTTTTAATTGTGGTGAAGAGGGACATATGAGCGTTCAATGTCCGAAGAAGAAAGTTCAAGCTGGTGGGAAGGTGTTTGCTTTGGCTGGAACTCAGACGGACAAGGGTGATCGACTGATCGGAGGTACTTGTTTTATTAATGGAATTTCTTTAATTGCTATTATTGATACGGGTGCTTCGCATTGTTTTATAGCCGATGATTGTGTTAAAAGATTAGGTCTTGTTTTATCTGACCTGGGTGGTGAGATGGTTATCGATTTACCAGCAATGGGGTCGGTGACTACTTCTTTAGTTTGTAAGAATTGTCCGGTATCAATCTTCGGTAAGGACTTTACTATTGATTTGATTTGTTTGTCGATGAACGAGTTAGACGTGGTTCTGGGAATGGATTGGTTGATGAATAATCGTGTCCATATCGATTGTTATCATAAGTTGGTGAGGTTTCCATTTCTTGAGAAGGATGTGGAATTTGATGTCTTATCTACCAAGGAGTTTAATCGACTGTTAGAAGATGGGGCATAATTGTTTGGTGTGTTTGCATCGTTGACTGTGGAGAGTCGAGCTGCAGTTGGGGATTTTCCAGTAGTGCGAGAATTTCCCGAAGTGTTTCCTGAAGACTTTTCTGATGTGCCGCCAAGGAGAGAGGTGGAGTTTTCCATAGATCTAGTTCCTGGTACGAGGCCTGTTTCTATGGCGCCATATAGAATGTCGGCATCAGAGTTAGTGGAATTAAAGAAACAATTGGAAGAGTTGCTAGCAAAACATTTTGTGAGGCCTAGTGTTTCACCATGGGGAGCTCCAGTTTTGTTGGTAAAGAAGAAGGATGGAAGCATGAGGTTGTGTATTGATTATCGCCAGTTGAACAAGGTGACAATTAAGAATAAGTATCCGCTTCCTAGGATTGACGACTTGATGGATCAGTTGGTGGGAGCTAGTGTGTTTAGCAAGATTGATTTAAGATCTGGTTACCATCAGATTCGGGTGAAGGAGGAAGATATTCAGAAGACTGCGTTTAGGACTCGGTACGGGCATTATGAGTGTTTGGTGATGCCGTTCGGAGTTTCTAATGCACCTGGTGTGTTTATGGAGTATATGAATCGCATATTCCATGATCAGTTGGATAAGTTTGTTGTGGTCTTCATAGATGACATCTTGATTTATTTTAAGTCTCCGGAAGAGCATGAGGAGCATTTGCGTGTTGTGCTACAGGTTTTGAGGGAGAAGCAGTTGTATGCTAAGTTATCCAAGTGCGAGTTCTGGTTATCAGAGGTGAGTTTTCTTGGTCATGTGATTTCAGGTAACGGGATTGCAGTGGATCCATCCAAGGTAGATGCAGTGCTACAATGGGAGGTTCTGAGATCGATTAATGAGATCAGAAGCTTCTTAGGTTTGGCGGGTTATTACCGAAGATTCATAGAAGGCTTTTCGAAGTTGGCACTTCCGTTAACTCAGCTTACTTGCAAGGGTAAGGCGTTTATTTGGGACATAGTTTGTGAAAGGAATTTTGAAGAGTTGAAGAGAAGGTTGACTTCAGCTCCGGTTTTGGTTTTACCTGATCCTGAGGAACCGTTTGTGGTGTATTATGATGCATCGCATATGGGGTTAGGTGGTGTTTTGATGCAGGAAGGTAAGGTGGTGGCTTACGCTTCGAGGCAGTTAAGGATTCATGAGAAGAATTATCCCACTCATGATTTAGAGTTAGCTGCGGTGGTTTTTGCATTAAAGATTTGGAGGCATTATCTCTACGGTGCAAGGTTCGAGGTCTTTAGTGATCATAAGAGTTTGAAATACTTATTTGATCAGAAAGAGTTGAACATGAGACAACGTAGGTGGTTGGAATTCTTGAAGGACTATGACTTTAGCTTGAATTACCATCCTGGTAAAGCTAATGTGGTTGCCGATGCTTTGAGTCGGAAATCTTTGCATATGTCCGCTATGATGGCGGAGGAGTGGGAACTTTTGGAGCAGTTTCGTGATCTTAGTTTAGTATGTGAATTGACGCCAGGTAGTGTGAAGATGGGTATGTTGAAAGTGACGAATGATTTTCTGTCGACCGTTAGCGAGAGACAGAAAATGGATGTGAAACTTGTTGATTTGTTTATGGTTGCAAATCAAAGTGATGATGGCGACTTCAGAGTGGATGGTCAGGGTGTTTTGAGATTCCGTGGTCGAATTTGTGTACCTGATGATTCCGAGCTGAAAAAGATGATTTTAGAGGAAGGTCACAGAAGCAATTTGAGTATTCATCCGGGAGCCAATAAGATGTATCAGGATTTGAAGAAGATCTTTTGGTGGTCTGGTTTGAAAAGGGATGTGGCTCAGTTTGTGTATGCGTGTTTGGTATGTCAGAAGTCGAAAGTGGAGCATCAGCGTCCTGCAGGGTTGTTGCAACCGTTGGATATTCCAGAGTGGAAATGGGATAGTATTTCTATGGACTTTGTGACGAGTTTACCAAATACTGTGAGAGGTTTCGATGCGGTTTGGGTGATTGTTGATAGGTTGACAAAGTCTGCTCACTTTATTCCTATTAACATCACTTTTCCAGTTGCGAAGTTGGCTGAGATTTATATCAAGGTGATTGTGAAACTACATGGTATACCGTTGAGTATTGTGTCGGATAGAGATCCAAGGTTCACATCAGATTTTTGGAAAGGTTTGCAAGAGGCTCTAGGTTCTAAGTTGAGGTTGAGTTCGGCTTATCATCCTCAGACAGACGGTCAGACCGAAAGGACTATTCAATCGTTAGAAGACTTGTTGAGGGCATGTGTTCTAGAGAAGGGAGGTTCGTGGGACACTTATCTTCCGTTGATAGAATTCACTTACAACAACAGTTTTCATTCTAGTATCGGAATGGCACCTTTTGAAGCGCTATATGGTCGTAAGTGTAGAACTCCATTGTGTTGGTTTGAATCGGGCGAGAGTGTGGTACTCGGACCTGAGATAGTAAGAGAGACTACAGAAAAGGTGAAATTTATTCGTGAGAAGATGAGAAGTTCACAGAGTAGGCAAAAGAGTTATCATGACAAGCGAAGGAAAGATTTGGAATTCCAAGCCGGTGATCATGTATTCTTAAGAGTTACACCTATGACTGGTGTTGGACGAGCTTTGAAATCGAGGAAGCTTACTCCGCATTTTATTGGTCCTTATCAGATATCGGAGCGAGTTGGCAAAGTTGCGTATCGGGTGGCGTTACCGCCAAGTCTTGCTAATCTGCACGATGTATTCCATGTGTCTCAGTTGAGGAGATACATTGCGGATCTGTCCCATGTGATTCAGATGGATGATGTGCAAGTGCGTGAGAACCTGACGGTTGAGACGATGCCGGTGCGTATTGAGGATCGTGAGACTAAGACTCTGCGAGGCAAGGAGATCGTCTTGGTGAAAGTCGTATGGTTAAGTGCAGCAGGTGAGAGTTTGACCTGGGAGTTGGAGAGCAAGATGCGAGACTCCTATCCTGAGTTGTTTGTAGCAGGTAATCTTTATTTTCGATGACGAAAATCTTTTAAGTGGGGGAGGGTTGTAACGCCCATAAATGTGTTTTTCTGATTAATTGTGATGTTTGCTACATTTCCCTAATTTTACCGTTTTTGAGTCGAGTCAGTCGGTAAATATTAATTATGTTAATATTTTACTTATTACTTTCCATGTGTGTAATTATTATGTTTTGGGTGTTAATTGGTTAGAATTAATGTTTAGTTACATTTGGGCCAAAATTAGAATTTATGAGAGTTAAGAGGGTGAAAATGAGAAGTAGAGAAATAGAAAGAGATATAGAGAGAAAAAGAGATATTTTGAGATAGAAAGAAAGAGAGCTTGTGAAGAGAAGAGAAAGAAGAGAGAAAAAAAAGAGAAGAAGAGAAGTGTAGGAATCCAAACCAAGCTAGAGCCAAGAATCTAACCAAGGTAAGGGGGATGAATCTAGTTTATCTTGATTGTATGGTTCTTATAGTTTTGTGTGTTTTGTTCTTGTTCTTTCTCTTTTCTAAGCTTGATCAACAATGGTAAATTGGGTGTTTTATGAGTTTTGAAGTTATAAACTTGATTTTGTGGTGTGTATGTGTACTATGATGATAGATATTCCCATGGATCATGTTTGTTTTTCATTTCTCCATGTTTTCTTGCTTATGAAGAAATTGTTAGGTTATTGACATTTAGTGAGTGAGCCATGGATCATTGATTGATAGAGTGAATATATGGCATGTATGGGTTGTGTAGGATGTGTAGGGAAGCTTATTTGAGGATTTGAGAGGATTGGATGGGGTTTTGCAGGTCTGTAGCAGAACTGATTTTTCTAGGTTTACGCAGGTCCGCTGAGCGGGGGGGGTCCGCTGAGCGGAGGTCCTTTTGCAGAGAAATCTCTGTGAAGGTCCGCTGAGCGGAGGTTCTGTATTTTTGTTTGATGATTTCCTGTCTGGGTCCGCTGAGCGGAGCTCAAGCGGACTGTGCGAAATTTTGTTTTCCAAACTTCGTTTTGTTGTATCTTTTGAACCGTAGGTCGTTTCTACGCGCCATTTGAAGTATTATGAGAACCCTTGAGTATGCTTTATGATAAAGAGGAGTGTGTTGGTGGTTGAATGATTTTTCATAAATGTATTTTGTGAAATGATATTTGCTAATCAAGTATGTTTTGACGATATATGTGTGCTGTGTGAATATGAACACCTGAGTGGCAATTTTGATGATGTATCCGTGTGGATTAATATAACCGGTGTGATGTGGATATGTGACCGAGTTATATTATTGTTGTTGTTGTTATGTAATCGAGTCGTTTGTATGCACAGCATAACATTTCAATACGTTAATGGCGGAATGCTGTTAACAGATGGCCTGCGGACATTGGTTACCAGTAGGGGCTTAATGCTCGGTAACGGTATATTAGCCTGAGTGGCAAGAGGTCATCAGTGGGAGCTAAATGCTCGATGACGACAGCCTGCGGGCTTCCTGAGTGGAATAAAGTCCCAGCATAATGCTTGGCAGGTGTATTTGTCATAATGACAAGGAGGAGTTTTACTCCGGATTTGGTACCACATGCATACGCATAGTCGAGTCTCATTCATCATCGTCAGTCTTTATAATTTATGTTATCATTCATGTACCGCATTACTTATACATTGACTGTGGTTGAATTATTTGATTATCTTGTTATATGATTCTTAATGATATTTGTGGGCATTACTATATTGATCATGCTTTCATTATGAATTATATTCTCACCCTTCTGCCTTAATGTTACCTACTCGTGGGTAATGTGCAGGTGATCCTCAAGTGTAGGTGCTCTCTTTGTAGTCGTCCGTTTTGGTGTCGTTCGCTCGTGATACGTAACACCTAGGGGGGGATCGAACACTTATTTTGTAGATAATGCTTATAGGATCCTTTTGATGTATATTTGATCCTTTAGATGCATTCGTATTATGTATTTTGGACACCTTCTCATGCGATGTATTTTGGAAGAATGTTGTGGATATTTTGTTTACCGATGCATATATATAAGTATGAATACATTCAGGTGTTTATGTGTATCCGTCCTCTTTGATTATTTGTGTTATGCATCTTTTGCGAGTATGTTATGTTTGGTTATGTGGTTACTTAAGTGTAACGCCCTAATTGTTTTTATGAATTTAATTTTTATACTCTGATATTTGTACCTATATGCCTGGGTAGAATTGGGGTGTTACAATAATCATCTACTATGGATAGAAAATACCTTGCTCTTGAGTGTGATGGACACCTTGCAGGCCCCCAAAGATCAGCATGGATGTAATCAAGGGATCCATGTGTTCTTTGTTTGCCTTTGTTGAACTTCACTCTGCAAGATTTTCCAAGTACACAGGGTTCACAAAACTTCAGCTTTTCGACTTTGTCTCCACCAAGCAGGTTTTGTTTCCCTAATTCGACCAGACCCCTTTCACTAACATGGCCCAATCTCATGTGCTAGATTTCTATCTTCGACAAAGGTTTCGTGGATGCAACATTTGTCGAACCACTTACAACTTCAGCCTCAAGGGTATACAAGCCTTGTTTCTTCACGCCTCTCAAGACTTCCTTCGAACCCTTCGTGACTCTTAGGATACTTTTCTCTCCTTGGAAAACATATCCTTTCTTGTCGAATTCACCAAGAGAAAGTAGATTTCTCTTCAAATCAGGAACATACCTGACTTCAGTCAACAACCTTATTGACTCATCATGGAGTTTGAACCTCACAGATCCAACACCTGCAATCTTGCAAGCCTTGTTGTTTCCCAGCAATACTGATCCACCATCTTGATCACATAATTCCACGAACAAGTCTTTGTTTGGAGTCATGTGCCAAGTGCAACCTGAATCCATAATCCACTCTCTTCTCGAGTCACTGCTTGAAACCACAAGAACATCAGATGATTCAAAATCATCTTGAACAATGGCTGCATTGCCATTATCCTTACCTCCATGATCTTTCAGGCGTTCAGGGCACACCTTTTTTATGTGACCCTCCTTCTTACAATGATAGCATTGAATTCCAGATGCTTCGCCACTGTAAGACTTCGACTGGCTTTTGCCCTTCTTCTTGTCAAACTTACCATCCTTTCGTAAGAGTTTTCCTTTAACGGCCAAACCTTCGCCAATAGTCGAAGGTTTATGCTCCTTTCGTTCGTTCAGGTCCTTTGAATATAGGGTTGATTGAACTTCTTCAAAGGTTAGAGACTCCCTTCCATACAGGAGAGTTTCTTTGAAGTGAGCATGTGATCGAGGCAAAGCGCACAGTAGTAACAGCGCTTGATCTTCATCATCGATCTTTACATCAATATTTTCAAGATCAAGAATCAGCTTGTTGAACATATCCAACTGCTCAGCCAACACTTTGTCTTCAACCATCTTGAATGAATACAAAGCCTGCTTCAGGTAGAGTCGATTTACCAGCGATTTGGTCATATACAAACTTTCAAGTTTCGCCCATAACCCTGATGTCGTCGTCTCCTTTGATACCTGTCTGAAAACCTTATCACCAAGGCTCAACAAAATTGCATTGTGTGCCTTCTCGATCATAGTCGTCTTCTCCGCTGCCGTTAATGAAGGATAGAAAAACACTTAAAAAGGGGGTTTGAATAAGTGTGACTTTAAAAACTCTTAAGATAAAAACAATGAACACAATTATTTTTATCCTGGTTCGTTGTTAACAAAACTACTCCAGTCCACCCCCTTAGAGTGATTTACCTCAACTGAGGATTTAATCCACTAATCAATCTGATTACAATGGTTTTCCACTTAGATACCCTCTAAGTCTTCTAGAGTATACTGATCACAACCTGATCACTCTAGGAAATCACCACTTAGATAACCTCTAAGTCTTCTAGAGTCTACTGATCTAACTGATCACTCTAGAAACCTTTTACAATCAATGTAAAATAAATGTTTACAAGAGTATGAATTGCTTCTTATCAAGCTATAATCACAACAGTGATATTTCTCTTAAGTTCTAAGCTTAACACTCACCAAATATTACAAGAGTTGTGAGGTTGAAGATGAAGTTCGTGAGTTTTGATTCCAACAGCGTTTCAGTATTTTTGCCAGAGTTCATTTGCTGCTTCTGATTAGAACTTTCATATTTATAGGCGTTTGAGAAGATGACCGTTGGGTTGCATTTAATGCATTGCGTGAATAGTACAACGCTGCATTTAATGTTTCACACTTTTGTCAACTACCTCGAGCCATGCTTTTGCTGCTTTTATTGACTTTGCTTTTTGTAGCTTCTAACGTTCCTTTTGTCAGTCAGAGATTAGACTTAATAGCCTGTCATCTTGTACTTGCTTCTGATCTCGGATTTGTAGATACAAAGTTTGAATATTAGAGTCAATCAGCTTGGTGCAGAGCATCTTCTTGTCTTCAGACTTTGAAGTGCTTGAGTGTGATACCATAAGAACTTCGGTGCTTCTGCTTTTGACTTCATGTTCTTCTGATGCTTCATAGACCATGTTCTGATTCTGCTTGACCATCTTCTGATGTCTTGCGAGAGCATGTTCTGATGTTGCAATCTTGAACCTTCTGAGTCAGTGCTTCTTAGCGCTGAATTGTGCATACTCTTTATATATTTCCTGAAATGGAAAATGCAAAGGATTAGAGTACCACATTGTCTTATACAAAATTCATATATATTGTTATCATCAAAATAAGAATATTGATCAGAACAAATCTTGTTCTAACAATCTCCCCCTTTTTGATGATGACAAAAACATACATAATTGATATGAATTTGCAATCAGAATATCAGATGACAAAAGACAATTACACAGTTATAACATAAAGCATATAATCAGAGTGTGTGAATATGTCTCCCCTTGAGATTAACAATCTCCCCCTGAAATAAATACTAGAAGAATTTATAAATAAAAGACTTCCCTGAGTATTTTTCATTTCGGTAGAGACGTTCACTTTGCCTAGAACATTCAGAATATCCAGAGCTTCTGCTTCTTGTTTCCATAGGACAGCTTCAGAGCTTTGAATTTCTTCTTTGTTGTCATAGCATGCTTGATTGTATCAGAACAATCTTGAATGCATTAGAGCATAATCAGAGCATCTTTACATCCTGAAATGTTTCAAAACATACTAAACGAAAATATCAGAGCATGAATGTATCAGAACATTCTTAGGAAAGAACATGTATCAGAGCATTTAGGAGAAGAAAATGTATCGGAGCATATTCTACAAAGAGAATATCAGAACATTCTTCTTGCTTTTGATCTTGAAGCTTCACAACATTAAGCTTGCTTCAATTTTCCAAGAACATGCTTCTTTATAGAATTGTTTTTCCTCATGTATTTGCTTCTCATGTTGAGCTTTTTCAGAATATCTTCAATCATGCAAAAAATCTCAAAGACATTGAACTTGCAAATAATGTTAGGAAATGTTGAGACTTAATCCCATCAAGTGATATAATAAACCAAATCAATTATCATGTTTCTCCCCCTTTTTGTCATAACATCAAAAAGCATTAAAAGATTCAGATGATAAAAGACACATATGGTGAAGAAGATAATGATTTCATTGATTAACAAAATATCAGAAGTACAAAAGTTGACAGAAGCAGATGCAAGAAACAAATGCATAAAACAAGAAAACAGCTAAGACCAAGACAGACTACGACTAGCCTAGCTTATTAGCTAACATGGCCAGAAGGTTTTTAACCTCAGTAGTGTCTTCTGTCTGCGTCTTCATGAATGATCTGAACTCATTGTGAGTATCCTCATGCTTGTCCAAACGAGAAGCTAGATCAGATTGATTCTGTTGAAGAGCCTTCATGGTGTTTATCAAAACAGAAGGTCCAACCGAAGAAGCTTCAAAGCTATTGTCCATAAGAGGAGGATTCTCAACAGCAGCATCGACCATGAGAACATCAGCTTGATTTTCCTTAAGAAGAGATTGCTTAGCAGGATGATTCTCAGCATCAACTTCTGATTCAGAAGCATCTTCAGCATACACAGGAGAAGGGATTGCAGATTATGGATTCTCAAGGGCCAAAATAATGTCAACCAAATTCTGTGGAGGTGTAGGAGCAGCTGGTTCTGATGGATATTCAACTTCTGGATATACCATATTTGGTGCATTAACAGAGAGATTCTCCCTTAGCCAGTTGAATATGGACTGAAAGTCTCTAGTCAGAACATGATAATGAGGCTTCCACACAACCATAGCCAAAGGATGAACTTCTTCAAGCTCATCAGAATATTCCTTCTCTTCAAGAGATTTCCAGCTCCTGATGGGATGATAGTACTTACCATCATCTAACTCCAAAAAGTAACCAGAAGGTCCAGATGCATCAGCCAAGCATCTCTTTTGGATGTACAAAAGATCAGTCTGAATATCTTTCTCGAAGATTTTCCACAACTTGCCAGCAGCAACATGATCCATCTTGGAGTCATGAGCAGCTCTCAGAGTATCCAACTCTGTTCTGACCTTATACTTTAACAAGTCATAACAAGTATCAATAGATGGTTCAGGAGGATTGAAGGTGAAACGATAGTCAGGGTAAAGAAGATTATAGGGTTCAGATTCTCTTGAGAACAAAGCAGAGGTGATAGAAGAGGTTAAGGAGGATGAAGAATCTGCGGTGGAGGTGGTTGAAGGATCAATGATTGGTGAGATAGCAGAAGGAATGGAGGTGGTTGAGAATATATTTTCAGAAGGAATTTGGGGGAAGACAACATTTAGTGGTTGAGGGTTTAGAACAGGTGTAGAAAGAAGTGGACGGTTTCTTTTAGTGGTGGTGGAAGAGGATGGAATTTCAGAAGGAGGTGGCTTTTTCTGAGGGGGAAGGTCAGAAGAATCTGCACGGTAAATTTTATGAATGAGCTTCTCAAACTGTTCAGAGGTTCTGGGTATTTTGAGAGACTCTGTAGGTTTCTTCTGCTTCTTTGCTTGCTTAGCATCAGGTCCTTCTTCTGTGACCTTTCTCTTCAGTTTCTTTTCTTTCTTCTTCTTTTCCTTCTTTCTTAACTCATCCAAAGATGGAAGAGTTCTTCCTCGAATCTAAGCAGGATCAACGGAAGTTTATGCTTTAACACATGACTTTAGATAGCGTTTAACAGATTTGTCTAGCTCCTCTTTGAACATGTGAGAGAAACTCACAACAGGAGTTCTTCTTGTCAGAATATCTGGAAACACTTTTGGAGGAGTGGTCACCTTTTCAATCAGCTGCATCCTTTTTAGAGACTGAGCATTCAGAATACTCCCTCGGATAGCAATCAAGTTCTGAGACGAGCCAACTGCTCTCAGAATATCTATCAAACCACTCTAAATCAGAATATCTAAAATCATTCTTGCAAAAGGAATAGTATTCTTCTTGAGTTTGGGATACTTCTGACGTTCTTCATCTCTTGATTCTTCAATATTTGTCTTCAGATGTTGAAAAAGAATGTGTGGTAGATTGACTCTCATGCCTTTCTCAATGCAGAATAATATATACTTCTGATCCTGATTGACATAGGTAGCAGAGTTTGATGGTTTTCTATGATGGAGAGATCCCAGAATGATCTTAGCTCATACTCTGTAGGAAGGCTTTAAGTAAGTAGTGTAGGGAGAGGCAACACCAAAAGAAAACAACTCTCGATCAATTTTATCTCAATTAGTTCTTCCATGAAGAGCTCCAATGATTCCATCTATACCATCAAGACCATACAGTTTCCTTATCAGCTCAGTCACAACAACTTCATGCCCTAACACAAAGGAGATGATAGCAGTTGAAGTAACCGTAGCATGTGTCCAGAATTCCTTAACCAGTAAGGGGTAAACTGGTCCAATCACCCTTTCAAAGAAATTTGACCATCCTTGTACTAGCATTGCAGTTTTGGTTTTGAAATCATGTGCCATAATATTTTCAAAATCCATCATTGTTTCGCAGAGAACCTCCAGTTCATCATAAGGAATTGAACAAGACTTCAAAGGAGGATTTGCAGATTTCTTTTGTTAAACTTGATTTGAAGATGATACCTTGCGTTGAACATTTGAAGAGGAAGCCATGGATTCACACCGAGATTACTGGGTTTAGTAACTAGGGTTTATGCAAAACGAGAGAGAGAGAGAGAGAGAGAGAGAGAGAAACACAGATAAAGAATAATGAAGATGAATGAAAAGAGATTAAATGATATAGAGATGTGTTTATATAGGCACGAATTTGAAATGATATGCAATATGACTCTGAATGAATGAGATAACAGAGTTTGAATCAGTTAGCATTTAATGATGAGTGACGTTAGGGTAAAACGTGATATTTGAAATGATTTGCACAGTTACCTAGGGCGGCGTCTCATCAACTGCACGCATGCTTGTCCAATTAGAGTGAACACGTGTTCATCTTCTGGAATAGCTGGTGACAGCTGTTTTGCTTTAAAAGAGATTCTGAATTAACTTAGACATATGAAATGTTAGGAATAACAGAATCAGAATATCTAACTGATCAACATTCAGAACTTCTTATAAAAATAAAACTGATCATTTCAAATCTAATCCATATATCAGAACTTCTCATCCTTTCATTATGGACATAAATCCATACTGATATTCTTCAAAATGAACTTAAACCTATCTTCAGCAAGGGGTTTTGTAAAGATATCAGCCCATTGATGGTCTGTATCAACAAATTTTAAAGATAGAACACCCTTCTGAACATAGTCCCTAATGAAATGATGTTTAATCTCAATATGTTTAGCTTTTGAATGTAAGATTGAATTCTTAGATAAACAGATAGTAGAAGTATTATTACAGAAGATAGGAATGTTACTCTCATATATCTGATAATCTTCTAGCTGACTTTTCATCCAGAGCATCTGTGTACTACATCCAGCAGCAGCAACATATTCTGCTTCTGTTGTAGAGAGGGCAATTGTAGCTTGCTTCTTGCTGTACCATGAGATCAGGTGACTTCCTAGAAATTGACAACTTCCAGAAGTACTTTTCCTTTCAACTCTATCTCCAGCGTAATCAGCATCACAAAATCCTACTAAGTTGTATTCTTCAGATCTTCTGTAGACTAATCCAACATTAGTAGTACCTTTCAGATACCTCAGAATTCTCTTAACAGCTGTTAAGTGAGATTCTCTAGGATCTTATTGGAATCTTGCACACAGACAAACACTGAATAAAATATCAGGTCTAGAAGCAGTAAGATATAGAAGAGATCCAATCATACCTCTGTAGAGATTCTGATCTACCTTCTTACTTACCTCATCCTTACCTAGAACACACGTTGGATGCATAGGAGTTTTTGCTTCTTTGCTTTCTGAAAGATTAAACTTCTTCAGAAGTTCTTTCACATACTTGGTCTGATAAACATAAGTTCCTTCAGAAGTTTGATTGATCTGGATCCCAAGGAAGTACTTAAGTTCTCCCATCATGCTCATTTCAAACTCAGCCTGCATAGACTTAGCAAACTCCTTTCCAAGTGTAGCATTAGAGGTTCCAAAGATAATATCATCAACATATATTTGGCAAATTAAAATATCCTTTTTAAAGGTTTTACAAAAGAGAGTAGTATCAACTTTTCCTCTAGTGAAACCATTATCCAGAAGGAAATAACTTAATCTTTCATACCAAGCTCTAGGAGCTTGCTTCAGGCCATATAATGATTTCTTTAATTTAAAAACATGTTCTGGAGACTTAGAGTCTTCAAAACCAGGAGGTTGGTGGACATATACTTCCTCATCTATATAACTATTTAAGAAGGCACTCTTAACATCCATTTGATACAGAGTGATGTTATGTTGAGTGGCAAAAGAAATTAATAAGCGAATAGATTCTAACCTGGCCACTGGTGCAAAGGTTTCAGTATAGTCAATACCTTCTTGCTGACTATAGCCATGAGCAACCAGTATGGCTTTGTTTCTTACAACTTCTCCTTTTTCGCTTAGCTTGTTTCTGAAGACCCACTAAGTTCCAATGATGTTAAATCCTTTTGGTCTTGGAACCAGATCCCAGACATCATTCCTTGTAAACTGATTTAGTTCTTCTTGCATGGCAATTATCCAGTCAGCATCCTCCAGAGCTTGATCAACAGAAGTTGGCTCAATAAGAGATACTAGACCAAATTGACATTCTGCATTGTTCTTAAGGAATGCTCTTGTTCTGATAGGATCTTCTTTCTTCCCAATGATAACATATTCTGAGTGAGCAGAGTTGAGTCTAGAAGATCTTCTGATAGTTGGCTCTTCAGAAATTCTGAGATTCTTAATGAAGCAGCAACTTGATCTTTTGATACTTTGCTTCTGGGTTCTTCAGCGTCTGAATTAGAGATTTCTATATCTGCAAAATTCTCAAACTGCTTTGGCTTTTCAAGACCAAGCTTATCATCAAATCTGATATTGATTGATCCTTCAACAATCAATGTTTCAGTATTGTATACTCTATAGCCTTTCGAGCGTTCAGAATATCCAAGAAGGAAACACTTCTGTACCTTAGAATCAAACTTATGCAGATGATCTTTAGTGTTCAGAATATAACATACACATCCAAATGGATGGAAATAAGAAATGTTGGGCTTTCTGTTCTTCCACAATTCATAAGGAGTCTTATTTAGAATAGGTCTTATGGAGATTCTATTCTGAATATAACATGCAGTGTTTATTGCTTCTGCCCAGAAATGCTTAGCCATATTGGTTTCATTGATCATGGTTCTGGACATTTCTTGTAGAGTCCTATTATTTCGCTCTACAACTCCATTTTGTTGTGGAGTTCTAGGGCAAGAGAAATCATGGGCAATACCATTATCTTTGAAATAAATCTCAAAGAATCTGTTCTCAAATTCGCCACCATGATCACTTCTGACCTTTATGATTTTACACTCTTTCTCAGATTGGATCTAAGTGCAGAAGTCAGAGAACATTGTATGAGACTCATCCTTGTGTTTCAAGAACTTTACCCATGTCCATCTGCTGTAGTCGTCTACAATGACTAATCCATATTTCTTCCCTCTGACAGATGCTGTTTTGACTGGGCCAAACAGGTCAATGTGCAGAAGTTCTAGCGGCCTAGAGGAAGAAACAACATTCTTAGACTTGAATGCAGGTTTGGAAAACTTCCCTTTCTTACATGCTTCGCAAAGAGCATCTGATTTATATTTCAGATTAGGGAGTCCTCTGACCAGATTAAGTTTGTTAATCTGAGAAATCTTTCTCAAACTAGCATGGCCTAATCTTCTGTGCCAGACATATTGCTCTTCACTAACAAACATAAGACAAGTAACCTTCTGATTCTTAAGATCCTGAAGATCAATCTTGTAAATGTTGTTCTTTCTCTTGCCTGTAAATAGGATTGATCCATCCTTCTGACTTACAGCCTTACAAGACTTTTGATTAAAGATTATGACATAACCATTGTCACTTTATGGACTTATGGACAATAAGTTATGAGCTAATCCATCTAATAGCAGAACATTAGTTATGGAAGGAGAGTTACCAATACTTATGGTTCCAGAGCCAATGATATTGCCCTTCTGGTTCCCTCCAAACTTAACTTCTCAAGCAGATTTAAGCACCAGGTCTTGGAACATAGACCTTTTTCCCGTCATGTGCCGCGAGCACCAAGTGTCCAGGTACCATGACATGTTTTCCTTTGTCTTCTTTGTTGCCAAGGATATCTGCAACAGGGATAATATTTTCCTTAGGTACCCACAATTTCTTGGGTCCTTTCTTGTTAGTTCTCCTAAAGTTCTGATTGAACTTGGGTTTAGCATGATAATTAACAGGAGGTACAACATGATATTCCTTATTATGAGCAACATGATATTTTCTAGTTTGTGTCACATGCTTCTTAGTGTGTGTAATGTGAAAATTCTTGGCATGTGATGTGAGCCTAATATCATGGGAGTTGCCATACTTGAATTGATCATACAAGGGCTTGTATGTGATTTTAATATCATCCACAGATTCAAGTTTGTATGGGGTTTCACCCTCATAGCCTATGCCAACTCTCTTGTTTCCACTAATTTCATATATCATAGAGGCAAGTTGACTTCTTCCAATACCTCTAGATATAAATTTTCTGAAACTCAAGTCATATTCCTTAAGAATATTGTTCATACTTGGAATAGATTTTTCTGAACCAGAAGATGATTCGACATCTTTGGATAATTTTAAAACTTTTTTCTTAAGTTCAGAATTTTCTAATTCAAGCTTCTTAGTTTCAGATGCAAAAAGCTTTCTCAGCTTTCTGTATTTGATACTAAGCTTAGCCTTGATTTCCAGAATTTCAATTAAGCTGGAAACTAGCTCATCTCTAGAAAGTTCAGAAAATACATCTTCAGAGTCTGAGTCTGATTCTGATGTAGATTCTAATTTATCATCAACAGTGGCCATGAGCGCAATATTTGCCTGCTCGTCTTCAGAGTCTGATTCTGATTCTGATGCATCTGAATCATTCCAAGTTGCCATAAGGCCATTCTTCTTTTGAAACTTCTTCTTGGGCTTTTCCCTCTGAAGCTTTGGACACTCGTTCTTATAATGACCTAGCTCCTTGCATTCAAAGCACGTGACCTTCTTTTTGTCAGATCTTCTGAGTCCAGAAGATTCTCCTCTTTTAGGCCTTTTGGAACTTCTGAAGTTCTTGAACTTCCTTTATTTACTCTTCCAGAGTTGGTTTACCCTTTTGGAGATCATGGACATTTCATCTTCTTCTTCTTCTTCTTCTTCTTCTTCTTCTTCTTCTGATTCTGACTCTTCAGAATCTTCTTCTTCAGCCTGAAAAATGTTAGTGCATTTTTATTATTTGATTTTAAAGCAATAGACTTACCTTTCTTCTGAGGTTCATTAGCATCCAACTCTATTTCATGACTCCTCAGGGCACTGTTCAGCTCTTCAAGAGAGACTTCATTCAGATTCTTAGCAATCTTGAATGCAATCACCATTGGGCCCCATCTTCTGGGTAAGCTTCTTATGATTTTCTTGACATGATCAGCCTTTGTGTATCTCTTGTCAAGCACCCTTAATCCAGCAGTCAGAGTCTGGAATCTTGAGAACATTGCTTCAATGTTTTCATCTTCCTCCATCTTGAAAGCTTCATACTTCTGGTTAAAGCAAGAGCTTTAGTCTCCTTGACTGAGGCATTCCCTTCATGAGTCATCTTCAAGGATTCAAAGATGTCATGGGCAGTTTCTCTGTTTGATATCTTCTCATATTCAGCATGAGAAATAACATTCAGCAGAATAGTCCTTGACTTGTTGTAATACGGTGAGAGAACTGACTTTTTGAAATGTGCGGATAGCAAGAGTCGCCACCGACTTTTATTTTATCCAATTTATAGAAAGGCTAAAAGAACAGAAAAAAACCTTTTTAAAAAGATTTTTAGTTCGGGGGGTAGATTTGAATAAGAACTTTAGCTTGTAAATAAGCGTAGCCTTTTGGAAATCGTTTTGAAAAGGAGGTGTGAAAAGTAATTTGAATTTTTAGAGCAAGCAATTAGTAGCAACTACCCTAAGTTATAAAAAATGTTCTTTTAGCCTTTCAGGGCTATCCATACCATAGGAGGGTAGGAAATCCTTTTATTGGATGTTAAGGGTCATCGAGAAATTATCGTTCGCCATAAAACTGTCCCTACCATATAGAGGGTAGGTACTAGGTAGTCTTTGGGGAAGGATAGAATAGTCATTTAATCTTTTTTAGGCAACTAATGAGGATACCTTAGCAATGGGACAATCATCTTATTTCCGAGACAACATCGAGGGACAAAAGTCTTATGATGATTTCAATGTATTAAGGCAGCACTTGCTTTAGGTATCCTCGGAATCGAGGGACTTGACTATTTTAGAATCGTAATTAAAAGGCAACAGACAACAGGCAACAAGAGAGGTTACCTTAAAGGTGTGTGTGTGGCACAATCAGGTGGTTAAGTTCAGATATTTTATCTTGTAATTAGAGTGATACTAGGTTAATTTTAACAAGGCTTGCACTCCCTAGGATTACTAACCACGCAGTTAAAAAAAAAAAAGACAGAATTAAAAGTTCCTACGCTATTACAATAAACACCTGTAGGGCAGAAAAATAAAGGCGGAAATTAAAAACCTAAATCTATTACAATAAACACCTGCAGATGAATATAGGCAAAATAATAGAAACCCCTAGCTATTACAAGGCTTTGGGGCAGTTACAATATAAAGGAAGAATTGGGCGCGAAAATAAAAGCAGGATAAAATTGAAAGGAGAGCGAAAAGGCAACAAAAATGTTTTCTGAAAACAAGGCTAACAAACCTAAAATTAAATTAATTAGCCTAAAAACAATTATTAGCCTAAAAATAAATTAATTAGCCTAAAATAATTATTAGCCTAAAAATAAATTAATTAGCCTAAAATAATTATTAGCCTAAAAATAAATTAATTAGCCTAAAATAATTATTAGCCTAAAAATAAATTAATTAGCCTAAAATAATTATTATCCTAAAATAATTATTAGCCTAAAAATAAATTAATTAGCCTAAAAATAAATTAATTAACCTAAAAATAAAGAATGTGATAAAATCCTAACCCTTATTCATGAAAATGGACAACATCTACCTATTATATATATATTTTAGGGTTAATGGTTAAAAAAGAGATTTTACCAAGGTTTTCAAGGGCAATGAAGCAAACAAATAAGTGTAAGGAAGAATTGACACCTGCTCCCCTTTGGCCAAATGAGGTACCTGCAAAAATAAAATAATAATAAGAATAAGAATATTAGTAATAGTAATAATAATAACACAAGAACATAATTGGGGTTTAGCAAATTAAATTATGGACAAAATTACGCATAACATTGATTTGGCCAAATGCCAAAAGGTTTTTGGACAAATATGAATAACCTTGATTTGGCCAAATACCAAAAGGTTTTTGGCCAAATATGAATAACCTTGATTTGGCCAAATACCAAAAGGTTTTTGGCCAAAAAAGCAATTGGGGTACCATCCACTTGGTCAATCCATAGAAAACCCGAGACTTTGTACTTGCAAGCCTTACCTCCTTACCAATTGCGCTATATTATTTGTTTGAAATAAAAGCCAATTGAAAGTGTATGAAGCATGAGAAAACATTTTTCTATTTATTAAAATATAAATAATTTAAGAGTAAATTATTATATCTTAAAATAGACTTTAAATCGAATATTTATTAAATTCAAGACGTCAATGTGAATGACCTCAAAATTTTATAAAAAATCCAATTTTGAAATAATTTGAATATTATATGGTGGGCAAATTTTGGGGTATGACAGCTGCCCCTGTTCAATCTTCTTAAACCTAAGGATGTAGAATGATTTATGTCCCATTTGGTATCTGAGGGTGGAAGAGGATTGAACACTAGAATACCAAGAAATTTGCTCTTGCTGATGTAGGGACCTTTCTGGAGATGGGCTTAAAGATGCCATCTGGAAATTGATGAAAGTTGTCAGGGATGGGCTTAAAGATGCCACCAGGATATCGAGACTTGATTGAGATGGGCTTAAAGATGCCATCCAGCTTGATAGACTTGAGAATCAGAATATGTCGTATGTTATACTGTATCTGAAGGATATACTTAGGACGAGTCGTACGCTAGACTGGGCCCAATTTGCATCGTTAGATGTCTGGAAAACCGTGCGTTAGGCTGAAGGATGGGTCGTACGTTAGACTGGATCCAATTTGCATTTGATAAATGTCTGGAAAGTCGTGCGTTAGGCTGAAGGATGGGTCGTACGTTAGACCGGATCCAATTTGCATTGTTAAATGTCTGGAAAGCCGTACGTTAGGCTGAAGGATGGGTCGTACGGACCGGATCCAATTTGCATTGTTAAATGTCTGGAAGGCCGTACGTTAGGCTGTAGGATAGGACGAGTCATACGTTAGACTGGGTCCCATGTGTTGATAGTTGTTAGGACGTCCGTACGTCAGGTTGTATCCTATGACGAGTCGTACGTTAGACTGGATCCTTTGTATTGAGAAGTATTTGTTGGAGATTGATCGTGTCAGCACCGTTCATAGTAACTGAATTAGATCTTGGAAGGATGATCGTGTCTACACCGTCCGTGATGATAGAATTAGATCTTCGAATGTTTGATCGTGTCAGCACCGTTCGTAGTAACTGAATTAGATCTTGGAAGGGTGATCGTGCCTACACCGTTCGTGATGATAGAATTAGATCTTGGAAATAGAATATCATAACGGGTCATACATTAGACCATATATGATAGAGGACGTCAGAACGAGTCATGCATTAAACCATATCTGAAGGAGATCATATCTGTTGGAGGGTGTCATAACGAGTCATACGTTAGACCATATCTATTGAAGGATGTCAGAACGAGTCGTACATTAGACCATATTTGTTTAAGGATGTCAGAACGAGTCGTACATTAGACCATATCTGTTGAAGGATGTTAGAACGAGTCGTACATTAGACCATATCTGAGGAAGAATATCAGAACGAATCATACATTGGATCATATCTGATGGAAGACGTCAGAACGAGTCGTACATTAGACCATATCTGTTGGATAATGCCAGAACGAGTCATACATTAGACCATATCTGACTGAGAATACCAGAATGAGTCATACATTAGACCATATCTGATAGAGAATGCTTGCTTGTTAGAGTTGATAAGTTATTTGATAAAGTTTTGGAATGTAAAAAGACTTGTCAGAATGAATCTTCAGCTTGATTATATCTGAGAGGAATGCTTGTCGAGATGGAACCTGAAAACAAAGTTAGAAATATGCAATGTCACGATGCATGGTATGTATTATGTAATGATTGATTATGAATGATGTATGTATGTCAAATGTTGTCAATGACGATAGCAAATTGTAGCAGTGCTGGGCGGGGAAAATAAATCCCTGTCTGTTGTGAAGAATACGGAGTATAAATCTTCCACTGGGGATCTTTTGAATTCTGCTTGGGGATGAAAGCAATTTGAATGGTTGATCTTGATGTATCCTGATTGGGGATAAGAGTGATGAATAGAATCTCCGATGCTCCATCAGACTCAGCTCAACTGTGAGTGCCAACCTTTATGGAGACGGTGGATTTAGAGAAGAGATTATTCGAAGATAGCTTCCTGAGGACTACTCTGTGGGGATATGCTCCTGTGAAACCGGCTCTGTGGGAAGACGTAGATGCCTTGACCATTGCCCCTAGTGATTATAGTAACTGTCGTTCGTGGACTTGTATTGATTGGTAAATACCAATGTTGAACCGGCTTTGCATAACTTTGCCCCATCTAGTAGGGAACTTGAAGAGATTCGCCTCGTGAGGATATTATAGGTGACTTGCCTCTAGCAATCATAAATTGAGGGCAATGCCCCTGACTGATCGAGAGGTAGCTTCAGACCCACTTGGGTGCATGCCCCTGATTGTTTGGCATTCTTGAGAGATTATTGGAATCTTGACTTAATTGCCCCAGATTGATTGGACAAAGCATGTCATGCCCCTTGTATACATTGCTTCCGGAGTGATCTTGTCTGTCGGGATAACTGTTAGTCATTAGTCGTACCCTGTGCAGATTCTTCCTGTTGCTAACATTTGAAATTATGTAGCAGAATATGTTTAATAATTAATTCATGAGATGTAATGCATATGTTTGTCTTGAGTTTTTGAAAAACATTAAAACAGGATATGTAAAAGCGTGATATTTGTAAAAACGTGATGTTTGTAACGTTCCTTTTGTCAGTCAGAGATTAGACTTAATAGCCTGTCATCTTGTACTTGCTTCTGATCTCGGATTTGTAGATACAACGTTTGAATATCAGAGTCAATCAGCTTGGTGCAGAGCATCTTCTTGTCTTCAGACTTTGAAGTGCTTGAGCGTGATACCATAAGAACTTCAGTGCTTCTGCTTCTGACTTCATGTTCTTCTAATGCTTTATAGACCATGTTCTGATTCTAATTGACCATCTTCTGATGTCTTGCGAGAGCATGTTCTGATGTTGCAATCTTGAACCTTCTGAGTCAGTGCTTCTTAGCGCTGAATTGTGCATACTCTTTATATATTTCCTGAAATGGAAAATGCAAAGGATTAGAGTACCACATTGTCTTATACAAAATTCATATATATTGATATCATCAAAACAAGAATATTGATCAGAACAAATCTTGTTCTAACAGTTAATGCAGCATTCATGGCTGCCTCTCCCTTCAACGCTTCCAAACAACCCTGCTGAACCAGTAGGGCTTTCATCTTCAAGCGCCACAGACCGAAATCATTCACTCCGGTGAACTTTTCAATCTCATACTTTGTTGATGGCATCTTCTCCACGCTCACCGCACCAATTTGTTGTGAAAAACGATGTCAAGAACAAAATATAATAGGAATTAGGGAAGATAAGAAGAACACAATAATTGGTTATAACTGTTATTCTTTTACTTTCTCTTAAAACAAGATTACAAGTTTACAAGAATAACATATAACCTCTCTCACCCTAAATTAGGATTTTCAGCTTAACAATGATGAGATACTAGTATGCCATTTATAATAAAACCTAACATACTAACTAATGGGCTTTTTCCACAAGGCCCATTACACAAGCCAACTTAATAAACAAGCTAACTTAACAAATTAGGGTTTAAACACTAAAACATAATTTAACATGCTAACAACCCTAACATCTTCGACACAAGCATGTGAACGGCTTTGGCTAATATGCATAAGGATTTTCTTTATGCACCGTGCATAAGCCTACATAAGCCATTGGATCATGTTTTTAATCCAGTATTGAGTATTGAGTGTTGAGTATTGAGTGGTGAGTATTGAGTATTGAATAATAACAATTGATGTCTAGAATTTGATCCAATGATCCAAGGGTCCATAATAATCTATGCACGGTGCATAGATTTTTATCTATGCACGGTAACTGCACCCCATGTGAACAACATTCGACTTCATGCTTAATCATGTCGAACCAAGAAGCTACCCTTCGGCCATACTAGAGTTCGATCCAATATCTCACAACTCCCATTTTGATACTAAGCTCAAATAAATATTTTTGTTTATTGAAAATCTATAATAATTAAATAAATAAATTTAAATCAATTACACATTTCTTAAAGATTACTTTTAAAATTATACTTACATGAGCTACGATTTTTCTCAAGATTTTTAAGTAGGAAGGATATAAAAGTAGAAACAATAAGAATTTTCTTTATCCTCTTTTTTAATTCACATAACAAAAATAATTATATTTAAATAAAGAATAAAAAGAAGAGGAAATTATAAAAGTAACTAATGAAATATTATATTGATTCTAAAATCAAATTATTACATAAAACTATTGATAAAATATTTAAATAATTGATACATAGATTAAATTGAGTCATGGACCTACAACATAAATTAGAGTCATTAGCCTACAACTTAAATCAAAAGACAATTAAAATATAAGTGAGAACTAAGAAAAAATAATAAAAATATCAACACAAAAGAAAAAGAAGATCTCATTTTCATACGGATTGTAAGGGTAGATAAGACCTATTTATATTGAATTTTTTTAATAATTAAAAAAATTGAAAAGGGGTTAACAAAAACATTTAATGAGTTACCGTTTTATTATCAATATCTATTTTAATATATAAAAATCAATTACCACCAAATTTCCTTAATTACCCTAATCACAATCAATTAAAGATGATTTTACATACCCCTGAGCGTCATTTTACATCTAATCATGATTACATTCCAACATCCAATTTAATGCAAAACTTCTTTATTGGAACACGCTTTTTTATTGCATCGGGCCATTTTCATTGGGTCATGCAGACATAGAGCCAAGTGAAGTCTGCATAATTTCAAATTTGCATACCTTTTCCATTTCTCTCATTCAATTTCGTTTGCCTCTTGAATCCTATAATAACTACATAATGCATCTCTCATCCACAAGTTCAACCCTAAACCCATTTGCTTTATTCCATACACAACAGTATTTTTATTGCTTTTACGGTTTAGTGTATTGGGAATTGTTGAACCATTGTATGAGTCCCTCCATCTATCTCTTTGCATCACCTTTTCTTCTTTCATTCTCTGTTATTTATTTCCACCTTCTTCATTCTTTGCATTCTCAATTTTTTATTCTCTTCGTTTGCTCCTCATTCACTGCTCTGCCATCATTCAGTTGCTCTGCTTAACTTCAGATCTTACTATTCTGCATATCTACGAATTTGATTTTCAATTTTAATTTCTGATTCTCTAATATAATTTTTGTTTGTTTCAGGATTTTAAATTCAGATACGTGAAGACAAAAGTTTTGCTTTATAATAGATTTGTGATTTGCACCATCATCTGCATTCAGTTTCCTTACCTTTAATTCATTAATGTATTTTGAGTGGAAAATTTGACTGCATCAAGGATATTAACGACCACAAAGAAACGTGGAGTTGATTTAATGAGATAAGAAAGAGAGTATGGTGTTTACTTGATTTTATTACAATAGAGAAGACATAAATCAGAAAAAGAAAAAATGATTTTGGATTGAAATAAGCACTTTTTATAAGGCTCTGTTTGGTAAGACATGTTTTCGAGCTTATAGCTTATGTCTTATGTCTTATAAGCTCATATGATAATTTAGACCTGTTTGGTAACGGCATTTTCATCACGAGCTTATAGCTTATTTGACTAGCTTATAGCTTATTTTCCAGACGCTATTTCAAATAGCGTTTTAGCTTATGTCTTATAGCTTATTATCTTTTCTTCCTTTTTTATCCTTATTATTTTAATTAAAATCCATTTTTAACCCTTATAATTTATTTTAATTTAAAATAAAATAATTATATATTAAATATCTTTTATGTCATTTTACATTTATAAGTTAATTGAACCTCTAATTTTACCAAACATTTCAATTAGCTTATAAGCTATCAGTCTCAGTCATCCGCTATAAGCTATAAGTCATCAGTCACCAGCTATCAGTCATAAGCTATAAGCTATCAGCTAGCTTATCAGTCAACCACTATTTTTACCAAACAGACCCTAAGGCTCTGTTTGGTAAGCCATATTTTCGAGCTTATAGCTTATGTCTTATGTCTTATAAGCTCATATGATAATTTAGACCCGTTTGGTAACGGTCTTTTCATCACGAGCTTATAGCTTATTTTACTAGCTTATAGCTTATTTTTCAGACGCTATTTCAAATAGCGTTTTAGCTTATGTCTTATAGCTTATTATTTTTTCTTCCTTTTTTATCCTTATTATTTTAATTAAAATCCATTTTTGACCCTTATAATTTATTTTAATTTAAAATAAAATAATTATATATTAAATATCATTTATGTCATTTTACATTTATAAGTTAATTGAACCGCTAATTTTATCAAACACTTCAATGAGCTTATAAGCTATCAGTCTCAACCATCCGCTATAAGCTATAAGTCATCAGCCATCAGCCATCAGTCATAAGCTATAAGCTATCAGCTAGCTTATCAGTCAACCGCTATTTTTACCAAACAGACCCTAAGTGTTTTTGGAGATAAAAAGTTATTTTTACGTTGCTGCACACAAAATTTACATCACTGCATTCTGTTTCCTTCCTCATGGTTACTTCTTTTATTTATTTTTCTTTAATTTTTAATTAAATGGTGAAATGTCATTTCTTACTTGATTTGAAAAATTCAATATAAAAATAATTAAGATTATTTTTATTAAATATTATTGTTAATTAAGAGTCGTTAGTTTTAATTATTAAGATTTAGTTTTTTTAATAAATAAAGTGAAAGGTTTTAATTTTCCCACTTTATTTTTCTAAACTCTTAACTTTTCATTTTTCTACATAACTCTTACTTTATTTTTTTTGAAAAAGAAAAAAAAATATGAGAAATAGAAAGTGGAAAAGTTTAATTACAGAGCATTCCATTGAGAGAGATATATTTTGTTTATTTTTTATTTTTATTAAATATTTTGTTATATTATATGAGTATAGAATGAGTATTATCTTCTAAATATTGCTTTAAAAATTTAGGGTGTTATTATATATATTAATTTTTAATATATAAGACCATCAAATTATCTACTATCTATATAATAGCTTTGGTATTGAATGAGAATATGAAAAATGAATGAGAATATGAAAAAAAAGACAATAATTGAATGAGAATATTTATTCAATGATAATAAGAAATCGGAAGGCAATAATTTTTTATAAATGAATATTTTACATGGACAATAATAATGGTGAATACACAAAAATCACAAGATTATTTTGGTCCTATAAAAATGGATTTAATAAATTAAGTATGATTTTTTATAAATTTATCTTAAAAAAATATCATAAATTAAAAGAAAATAATTATATTTAATATTATGACTTAATACAAGAAAAAAAATACTTAACTCCTTCTAATAAGAATTTCTGATGATTAATTTTGATTTCAAACTAATAGATAAAAAATATTTATTTAATATTTGATCTAAATTATCTTAAAATAATTGGAATATTCTTACATTACCAAAATATAATATGGTATAATCCATATATTTTTTTTAATTTTCTTATATATGTAATTCATATAAATACTTATTAATAAAATGTTAAATTAATTAATTCAATTTTATTTTGATTTTCAAATTTGTTTTTGATTTAGAGTGTCAATTTTATAGGCAACAATAATTTGCTTCTATAAAAATTGTTTCAATGAATTAAGTATGATTTCTTTTATAAATTTTTTAAGCAAAAATATCATATACCTGATAAAAAATGATATATATTATTATTACATGATACAAATAAAAATAAAATTGACATGAAAAAATGTTAGCATTTATTTATGATAAGATGTTAACATTTATTCAAAAGTTGATACATATATTTGTTTTTATTAAAAAACATGAGAAAATTATGATTGATGAATAAACAAATTTTTTTATGAAAGACACAAATTTATTTCTTTTTTATATTTAAAACAAAAGGCCAAGATATCAACTATTATATATTTATTTACTATTTATAAAAATATTATATATAAGTTGTGTACATCCTCATATTTAATTCTTTAAAAAAAACTTTTAATATATTTAATTGAAAAAAATGGGTATATGAATTTCACGGGAGAGTTTAAAATTGGGATTGCAATTTTCTCACGTAAAATTTCAAAAGGAAGGATAAGATTTCACGGGAGAGTTTGACTACGATTCTCTCATATAAAAATTTCACCAAAAATAAAGTGTTTTCATGGTTCGGAGGACCATCTTAAATTCCAATAAATTAAATATATGATTGACTGAAGTTCAATGGAGAGTTAAAAAAATTAGGATTTGATTTAATTCATAAATTAAATATGATTTTTCAATTTATTTATTTCAATCTAAATTAAAAATTAACTACACACAAATAATTATAAAATGCATTAAATTATTACGTGCCAAATATTTACGTTCCAATTAAATTATTACCATTTTTAGTATGTGACTCTTTACGTGCCAAATATTTATGTTTCAAATAATTCAATCATGCTTTGTTTCTTTTTCCAATTTAATTATTTTGATTCTCAATGTTAATTGTAGCTAACAAGTCTTAAATGCATTATTACTTTAAATATTAATCATATATATAATCATATTTGACCTAAAGTCTTTTCCCAGACCCTATTATACTTCCAACAGTTTTTCTCGGTTAAAGAAATTAACATATTGGAAACATAAAATTAACCTTTTGATTCCCACTCTATTCATTCATCAAAATTTTGTTTCGATTTTTAGTAGATTTATGATTCACACCAACCTCTGCGTTTGGTTTACTTGCCTTTTATTTATTAATGTATTTTTTTTCATTGACAAAGAGTAGAAAATTTGACTACATCAAGGATATTAACAAAAAAAAATGGAGATGGTTCGATGGGAGAACAGTCTCATTTTTCATTAAATTTTCATAATAATCAACATTAAGAGTTTATTAATAACAATTATACATTAATCAACCTAATAAAAATATTATGTTGAGTTAACAGCCCCAAATTATTAATCATAGAAATAATAATATTTTTAAAATTAATATATAATAATAATTATATCTCTAAAAGTTATTTATGGCTAAAAAAATTCACACGATTAAATAGTTTTCCAATCCTAATTTATTTAATAAAATATTAAATAGTTTTATTTTATTTTATCGCAATAAAGGACCCAATAGAGGTAGATTTTAGTTGTAGTAGGTTTTAGTTGTAGGTGGTAATAATTAATAGTCTTTTTTATTTAGAAGTTTGAAGAAAATGTCATTGGGAATATGTAGTTTTAGGTGATAATAATTAGTCTTCTTTTTTAACATTTGCAATTATTAATATTTTTTAAGAAATAATTGATCTACTATTATAATAACTACTATCATAATAAGAAAATCGATATCTACCAAAATTAATTTCATGTCCAAGTTTAAACAAATATTTTAATCCGATTTTCATACCTTCAATTGTCTTTTTTCATCATCAACTCATATTAGCATGTCTTATGTCTTTAATATTTGACAATATATAAAAACAATCATTATTTCTTTTGCATGCTACAAGTTTTCCAATCAATTCCAATATCTAAAAGTAATCATTACGGTTAATTAATCATAAAAAATTGAAATTCATATAACTCTCTACCTTCCATACAATATCAACAAATATATAGTACCTTGATATAATTCAAATTCAAATAGAGGAATCAATATAAAATAATTGTAAATAAACATACAAAAAAGATTTTGTATAGAATTAAAAATTAAAAATTAAATGCATATAACACCTTTCAATACGCATTATTGTATCTTTCCCATTGAAAATAGTTGACATTACTTCTAATTTATATTCATTTCTTTAATATCTATAAAAAAAATATTTGACATTAATTCTAATTTATATTCATTTCATTAAATATATCAAATATAAAGAAATAGTTGGTATATAAATCTTTTTCTGTCAAGATTATAAATAAAATTATACGTTATTTTTTATTTAATAAATGTTCTATTTTTGTTATTGGATGTGGAAATTGAATTAAATATTTTTGCTGTTTTTATTTCATTACATTAGTATTTTTGATTCGGTATGAGTAGCTAACACAAATATGAGAATTTAACGACATATATGTGATAAGTAACATTAATATTAATAATATACATCTTTTGTACAAATTTTTCTTTGGTAAATCAAATTAAATATATATTTAAAGTTAAATAATGAGATTTAAATGTGTTGCATTGAATTATAATATGTCATTTCATTATTTTTTGTTTCTTGACTTATATAGATGTTATAATTTTTTTTGCAATTTTTTATTTTGATAATTTGAATTTGCAATTTGAATCACGCTCATAAAAAGGCGGGTAGACATACTAGGGGTGGGAGCCCATAAAAATTGTTGATAATGTGTGTCTGCGGAAAAAAAGGCGGGTAGACATACTAGGGATGGGAGCCCATAAATATTGTTGATAATGATAGTACATAATAACTACATTATCTCAATTTTTATTTATTTTTTTACTTTTTATCAAGAACTATATTTTTTCAGAGTTAAAATTGTAATCAACAATAATAATTAATTATCTCTAATATTATTTTAATTTTTATCCAACATAAATATCATCATTGAAAACAACTACAAATTGATAAATTAAATTAATATTGATATGATAATCATCATTGAAGAAATTATTTCGCTTAATTAATATATATTTTAATATAATTCTTTAACCATAACCATATTATATTTATTTAATATTTATACCGACTTTACGTGACCCGTGCGGGCGCACGGGTCCTTTACTAGTAACTTATTATAAGAGTTACAAATAATACTTTTAGGCATAACTTTAATTTGTCATCATTATAATTAAAACATGTTTATTGTTTAATATTTCTAATTTGAACACATGTTTTTAATTTTTTATTATAGAAACAAAAGATGAAAATTAACAACAGGATTACTTGATAGTAGCATTTCTTTTTTTCTTTTTTATTTTAAATTTTTATTGAGTAGTAACTAAAAATGCTTTTGTTTTGTGTTTAATGTTTATATATTATCATCAACATATATTATTAGTTACAATTTTAAATAAAGAACTAAATAATTTATTACTGTGATTATCAAATTTAATTCATAACAATTTTGTTTTAATATTAGTTGTTGATTATAATGGTTTTAGTCTGTTACGTATACAAATTTTCATTTTAAATTAAAAAAATAATAATATTAATAATAATAATAATAATATAATCAACTATCACTATTAAAATTATTCATAATAATAATAATAATAATAATAATAATAATAATAATAATAATAATAACAACAACATCAACAATATAATCAACTACCACTATTAAAAATAATTATTTTGATTAAAAAATGCTAGGTAATAAGATGGTACATTACAACTAACTTTTAATAAAAAGTAATATTAATACTTTTTTACAAAACGTAAAATGAACATGATATTTTTTACTTTATATTTGTCAAAATTGATTTTTATATGTGACTTTTAAGTTTTTTTTATCTCTATCTCTTCATCAAAAATGTTGCAAAAACTACAAAAAAAATCATTTAAAAAATATATCATCAGAATACTATTTTTATATGTTATTTATGTAATGTTATTTATTTTTTAATCTCTAATAAAATATCTCAACAAAATATTAAATATGATTTTATTATTAATCTATTCAAATCTCTCATTTTTAGTTTTTTTTTTCCTGTTAATCTATTTCATCTTTCTTATTCCATAACCACCTACCACTCATTAGACCTTTTATTCCATCGGTTATAAAATTCATTTGCACATTTAATTGATTTTCAATTTTATTCTTCAACTACTCTTATTCATTTTAAGACGACATTTAATTTCATTTCTTCCGTTACAAAATTCATTTACACATTCAATCGATTTTCATTTTATTCTTTATTCTTCAATTCTATATATTTTATCTTTCCTACTTTTCAACTATCCTATTTATTGAGTAGTAACTAAAAATACCTTTTTTTGTCTTTAATGTTTATATATTATCAACATATTTTATTAGTTACAATTTTAAATAAAGAACTAAATAATTTATTACTGTGATTATCAAATTTAATTTATGACAGTTTTGTTTTAATATTAATTGTTGATTATAATGGTATTAGTCTGTTACATATACAAATATTCATTTTAAATGTAAAAATGAGTATGTGAGAGGGATCATGAGTGTTACTAACAATCCATAAAGTAAAAAAAATTATAATAAATTAAAATAAATGACTGGTAATAAAGAAGATAATGAATATGTCAGCAATTTAGAATGTTATTGGATAAACATAAAGTAAAAGAAACATAAATAATAGGAATAAATTAGAATAAATATTTTTAAAATACATCAAATTTATACAAATATTTAAATGTAAAAAATATGAAATTTTATATTTATTATAAAAACTATTATTTTATAAAATATATAAGAATATTAACAATTATAAAAAGATAAGTTTTTATCTATTTTTATTTAATATTTTTAATTTTTTATTAGAACTTTTGTAATGTATAATTATATTCTTTTAATTTATTATTATTATTATTATTATTATTAAAAATTATAAAAATATAACTTTTTTATCTAATTTATTTAATTTTTTTATAATAATAAAGTATGAAATATAACACACAATATTTAAATGTTTTTATAAATTTCAATAAATTGAATGATATGTATTAGACATAAAGTAAATCAAACAGATATAATAATTAGGTCGAAATTCTTTTAAAAATACATTATAAAATTATTATTTATTATGTATGTTAGTATTATTAATATTAATGGTGAGTCGATATTATATTATTATTATTATTATAATTATTATATTTATTAATATTTTTATTTTTACTATAGGGACAAAATAAAAATATTATAATTATTATTATTATATTTATTAATATTTTTATTATTTTTATTATTGTAGCGACAAAATAATAACTAACATAATTAGGGTTTTACCAAGAATTGCTATAATGATGACACGTGTCTAGGGTTGCCATCATGACAACCTTTTTTATTATTATTATTATTATTAACAATTATAAAAATATAACTTTTTGGCTAAATTACAGTTTTGGTCCCCTTTTTTGTCTGATTCACGAAATTAGTCCTCCTATTTTAAATTCAAACAGTTTTGGTCCCCCTATTTTAGATTTAAACAATTTTAGTCCCCCTCTCATATTTTTTCAAAGAAAATGGATGAGATTTTTTATTTTTCAACTTATATTTTTATCTACAAAATTCAATAATAGATTTATATACGATAATTTGTCATGTCTTACAAGTAATTTGTCATTTAAAAAGTGGAAATATTGTTAATTTTAAATGAAAAATTATGAAAGGGGGACCAAAACTGTTTAAATCTAAAATAGAGGGACCAAAACTGTTTAAATTCAAAATAGGGGGATCAATTTCGTGAATCAGAGAAAATAGGGGGACCAAAACTGTAATTTAGCCTAACTTTTTTATCTAACTTTTTTATAATAATAAAGTATGAAGTATAACACAATATTTAAATATTTTTTATAAATTTCAATAAATTGAATGATATGTATTAAACATAAAGTAAATCAAACAGATATAATAATTAGGTCGAAATTGTTTTAAAAATACATTATGAAATTATTATTTATTATGCATGTTTTTATTATTATTATTAATGGTGAGCAAAATATTATATTATTATTATTATTATTATTATTATTATATTTATTAATATTTTTATTTTTATTGTAGGGACAAAATATTAATATTATAATAATTATTATTATATTTATTAATATTTTTATTATTTTTAATATTGTAGGGACAAAATAGTAAATAACAGAATTAGGGTTTTACCAAGAATTGTTATAATGATGACACGTGTCTAGGGTTGTCATCATGACAACCTTGGATTTATATATACTAGAAAATGAAGTACTGTCTCAACCTTATTTGAAGAGAATGATTTTAGAGCTAATAATATAAAATTTTATATATTAAAGTATTGACTTCAAATTTTTTTTGGTAGACAATTTATTAAAAATTATTTATTTATTATAATAAAATTAGGGTATTAGGTTGGATAAATGTAATGATTTGGTGTGAAGAATAAAAAGTGATAAAAATTCAAAATTTTAATAGGTACCTAATATGATGCCACATTGGATTAAGGTTTCTAATATTGCCACATTGTATTTAGGGTTAGGGTTGTGTCCAAGGTTGTCATCATGACAACCTTGGATTTATATTAAGTAGATTATAATAATTTCATAGTATTGCAAATGACGAATATTTATGGAATATATTTTAGCCAAGTAAAAAAATCTAAAATTATGAAATTTGTTTATGTAGAAATTTATATCTATAAAATGAATAATAATAATCAATAAAAATATTGACTAATTATTTTTAATAAAATCTTGCCCTAATAATTTTTTTCTCGTATTAGTCCTAATTGGTCAATCGATTATTTTTAATTAAATATAAGTAAATAAAATCAAACATTATATATTATTAAAATAAACTAAGTTTTTAGAGCTAATAATATAAAATTTTACATATTAAAGTATTGACTTCAAATATTTTAATATCAAATTTTTGTTTGGTATTGAGACAATTTATTAAAAATTATTTATTTATTATAATAAAATTAGGGTATTAGGTTAGATAAATGTAATGATTTTTGTATGAAGAATAAAAAGTGGTAAAAATTCAAAATTTTAATAAGTTTCTAATATGATGTCACATTGGGTTTAGGGTTAGGGTTGTGTCCAAGGTTGTCATCATGACAACCTTGGATTTATATTAAGTAGATTAAGATATTAAGATTAAGATTAAAATAAGATTAAGATTAAGATTAAGATAGTATAAATAGCTAGTCACATTTGGACTTTAAGCATTGTTGTACATCACATCAATGTTAGGTAGAAGGGGAAGTCGTAACTGAGTTATATTTGGAGGATATCAAGTTAAAAGAAAAATGTTCAAAACTTGATGGAAGAAAAGGTATAAACTTTTAACAATGCTATGTGATTTTACCCTTTTCTATCTCATTATTTTGAAAATGTTGAGTTCCTACACTTTTTGTTCTATCAACTATATAAAAATGTAACCTAAGGGTCTGTTTGGTTCAAGGGGGGAGAGAAATTTTAATGGAGCGAAAGGGATGGGAGGTGAGAAATTTTAATGGAGAAAAAGGGATGGGAGGTGAGAAATTTTTTCAAAAGAAGAAAGGGGAGGGGAGGGAGGGATTTTAATTAAAAGTATGTTTGGTTCAGGAGAGGAGGGGAGAAATTTTATTAATAAATTATATTTTTATCATTATGATCTTATATAAGTGATATGATATTCAAATATGAAAAGTTCGTACATATTTTTTTGGTAATAAAATTTTTAGTATTGAGGGGCTAAAACTTTATAATTTACTATAACGCTAATAAACTAAGTACACTTGATTCAGATTATAACTCTCCGACACAAATGAAACTATATGCTAATAACAAATTTTCAATCGTGATGAATGATCATAATACTAAAAAATTTCCATTTGTTTTTGGTGTTTTTTAGGTGAATAGAGGTTAAGGTCACAATTCACGATGCTCGACCTTTGGAGACTTACACGCCTAAGTATGGAATGGACTTAACTTATTCTTAGGAGAAAGAGAACCTTGGTTGGTGTTTTTCAATTGTAGAGGGATGATGAACAATTCTCTCTACGGGGTCACTCATCATCTTTCTACTTTGTTTTAAATTTGGTGTTTTTTAAAGGGAATTATTTTGGGAGTTGAGTCACATAAGAGTGTATAAGTGGCGTCGAAGCAGATCAGGGAATACACCCACTCACTTCTCTTCCACTTAGGTGAATAATGATGTGATTCATCTCTTTAGTTATTATGTGTTTTAAAGTTAGAAAAGAAAGAGAAATAATGAATAGGGGGATTATCCTAATATTGATTCTACCCTAATGATTATTGTTTTTGCTAAGGGAAAGAATCTAGCCTAAAGTTATGTTATGATCTATAAATCCTAAAATCTAAGGGAACATGCAAAAGGAAGATCGCAATTATAATCAAGCAATGCAATAGTACAAAATTAGCACAAAAGCATGAAGTAACAAGTCAAAATATAGTACTAAAAGTGAACTAAAAATGCTACTAAATTTTATGAGCTTTTTTATGGAAGAAAATGAGTTCTAATTCAAGCAAAAAGACCTAAATGAATAAGCCTAAAAATAGTATTTTTATTGTATATTTTCTATGTCAAAAATTATACTAAAGTCTAAAATCTTACAAGGGAAATTAGTTTTTATTACTTAAAAAAGGAAAAGAAAGTCTAAAAATAACTATACAAAAAATATGAACTCAGGGGGGTGAAAGTTGAATATGGGTGTTTACTAGGTAACTGGCGTAGGGCCTAGCAGCAAAGGCCTAGAGTGATTTTTGTAGAGTTTTCAGGTTTGTCAAAAAATGTTATGGGCTCAGAGGGGGTGTATTAGCAATTTCGTGAGGCCCGTCAGATCCGTATTTCAGATTTTAGTTTCAATTGTTTTTCAATTAACAAATTTAATTGAATAAATTAAAAAAATAAAAAAACAAATAGAAAGAGGAATTAGGGTTCGTGTGGCTATTCAGCCCAAATGAAAATCATCTTCCCCTTCTTCGCACAAACGAACGGCGCGACAGCCTGACCGTCTTCTCCGATGATCTTCTCATCCGCCTCCGTTAACAACCAACAAAATCTCGTCAACTCAGACTTCCATCTCTACCTCATCCCTGATTATTTTGAACACTAAACCTCACATCCTAAATCTAACATGAGAGACTCGAACCCTAAGATCTCCCAAAGTGAATAACGCATATCAATAGAATCACGCAATAGACAGAAGGAAAAGAATCGAGATGACATGAAGATTCTAATAGTGGAATGAATATGCAAGAACATGAAGAATGGTAGAGCTCAGAGACTTACCTGAACCGTGAATTGAGGATGACTGATCAGTGCATTCTAATGCACATTCTCCTATGTTTGTTCTTAAGCATTTCTTTGATTTTCTTTGTTTACTTTTATGCTTTATAATGTTTTTCTAATTTAGTTTATTTTTGGTTTAATTTGATTTTCGCACTTTATTTTCAGCATTAGTAGTCTGCACTAAAATGATCATAAGTGGAGCTCCGGGAATCCGATTGAGGCGTTCTAATAATTGCTGGAAAGCTAAGAGAAAGAGCTACAACTTTCGTGTTGGAGTCAAAGTCAGATTTAGAGCGCATATTTTCCAGAATTTCGTTTGAAGCTGCAACATTAGTTTTATTTAGTTTTGGATTGTTAGTTTTGGGCCTGGGTTATGTTTGTTTGACCCAGTTGGGTTATGACCAGAATTATTGTTTCTCCCATTTACCTAGGTCTGACCGCTAATGTTCATTGTTACATTTTTATTATTCAAGAAATTATGAGTCAAGCTTGTACGAATTCCATGGAGAACTAATTCCTTTGAGACAAATTGCTGTATTCAGGTTCCGACCTTGAGGTTATTATAATTATAATTCAGTTCTATTCCTTTCAATATTAATCTATGTCTCTTGTTTGCTTAATTCGATTTGCATAGACTATATTGATTTAATTCGATTGGTTGTATGATCCTAACTATAGTCACGTTATCGTTTGCTTAATTCGTTACCGTGTCCGTTTAATTCATATTTGCTTAATTCATGAAACTTAATCCCGTTTGCTTAATTCGTATAATAGGAACATACAACTTATACTATCAATTGCGCTTGTCAATGGATATTATGATCGAATAGGAATAGATAATCCGCTTAGGAGGTTGGAATTACAATAATCAATGATAGATAGGAACCGAATCAGCAAATTGTCGTTTTAGCTTATTTTATAATCACTTATTTTAATCTCTTATTTGCTCTATTGTTCATAAATCAATCTAAAATCATAAACCCCAATTTTATTTATATTAGTTAATAACAAAACAAGAATCCTTGTGATACGACTCGAGTCATTGTCGCTATATTACGTTTTCAAAATAACTCGTTTTTGATCCGCGCGCGACAGCGGATCAAATTGGCACCGTCGTCGGGGATTCTTTTCGTTATTAACTGATTTTAGAGTCTTAGGTTTAGTGTTTGTGCGTTTAGGCCATAGGTTCCTCGCGGTTTCGGCCATAACGCCTTTTTGAGTCGAAAAAACGTTTTTTTTTGGAAATTGAGTCTGATCGATAATCTGTTTTTGCCTAGTGGGAGCAGAAAAATTGTGCGATCAATACTCCCTTACTCTACAAGAGTAAGGGAATTCGACTCCAAATCGCCAAATTCATCGTTTTTCTATTTTTAATGAATTTTTTTTACTGTTTTCATAGAGTCGAAAAAATCCAAAAAAATTCCCAAAATTCTTATTTGTCTTAATTAGATTAAATTTAGTGTTTTTATATTTTTATGAATTTATTTTTATCGTTTTTCTTCTTTCTATTTGTTTCTGCCTGTTTGGGAGATACTCCCCCTGTCCCAAATTATAAGAGAAATTCTCTTTTTTGATTCATTGAATAATTAATGTATCTGGTCTATAAGCAGACCAGATACATTAATTATTCAATGAATCTAAAAAGTGAATTTCTCTTATAATTTGGGACGGAGGGAGTAGTTGGTATTTCTGTGTTTGTTGATAACATGGCTGAACAAAGAACCTTAAGGCAGTTGGCTGCCCCTGATGCGAACTTATGCATTGAGTATCCTGATGTTGATGTACCTTTTGAATTGAAATCTGGTTTAATACATTTGTTGCCTAGGTTTAATGGTTTTGCAAGTGAGGATCCGCATAAGCATCTGAAGGAATTTGAGTTTATGTGTTGTGCACCTTCCGAACCTTCACTAGAGGATATTGTCAAAGAAATGGCTGCAAATAATCTTCAGTATCAACAACAAATAGATTCTACTCTTCAGACTTTGCAAACACAAATTGGACAACTTGCCACTTTATTGAATACCATGCAGCAAGCTCAAGG
Organism: Vicia villosa; assembly: GCF_029867415.1. Classification (NCBI taxonomy): domain Eukaryota; kingdom Viridiplantae; phylum Streptophyta; class Magnoliopsida; order Fabales; family Fabaceae; genus Vicia; species Vicia villosa. Next base: position 178,674,682 of record NC_081182.1, on the reverse strand, counting down.
ATCAAACCAACAACCCTTGGAAGAGCATTCTGTTTTTCAAATAGAGTTGCTTTCTGAAACTGTTGATGATACTTGTACTGATTTGCTTGCATCTGATTTTCCATAACTGTCTGATTTTGATGATGTTTACTCATGTTCTGATTGTACTGACACTAATATTTGTGTTGTATGTGCTGAGATTGATGCTGCCTTACAGGGTAACATATCTACTACAGGTGAAGTTGTTATCAATGAAGTTGTTCATGCAGCTGATACTCTTGACATCCCGGCTGCCCCGAGCACTCCTTCCATTGAGCAGCTGATCGGTCACCATTTCTACTTAATTTCGTCATAAATTCGGCATAAGATCGTCATACTTGGTAACACTTTGTGGTTGTTTTCAAGAGTTTTTCGTTGATTCCTTTAATATTAGTTAATTGCTTGCATTTCGTTTTTGTGCCCTTTATCATGTCTTTTTAGATGCTTTTGATCTCTCTACTTGGTGGTTGTAGGTTAATTCTGGATCAGATGGAAATTGCACAAGTGTTGGTGTAAAAGAAGCTGAAAATCGTGACAGGCGTGTAGTATTTTGATCATAACTGGAGCTTCGTAACTCGGAATGACGCGGTTCCGGTGGCAAAATTTCGCTAACGAAAAGGGCTACAACTTTGATGTTGAAGTCAAAGCCAAAAGAGGCAGAGACGGACACGGTCAGACCGTGTCAAGTGACACGGCCGTGTCCAACCTGCTGAAGAATTCTCCCTAAAAGTGGCAGAAGCTGACACGGTCAGCCCGTGTCAAGTGACACGGCCGTGTCAGCCTGTGCGGACAGAATTTCTGATTTTCTATGTTTTTACAATTTTAAAGTTCTGGGGGCAATTTGGGTATTCCGGCTGAGATCTGAAAACCTAGAGGGATTAAAAGAGGATTGAGAGACAAGGAGAAGACACTTTTGATCGTACGATAGAATTCCAGAGCAGAGAGAGATAGCTTCATCAAGGTTTTGGAAGACGAAGAGATTCAACGGTGGACACCATTGAAGATCAGAGTTCTCCTAATCTTTGTAATGTCTAAACTTTTTGATTTTGGTTTCTTGAATATTATGAGAGGCTAAACCCCCCAATGCCAGGGGGGTGTCCCTGATTTGAATTGTAACGACTCTGAATATCATATTTCGTTAATCAAGTATTCGTATTTTTCAATTTGATTGTTTAATGTCTTTAATGCTTTCTTTGTCGGCAAAACAAGATTGATCTACGGTTAACAATCTGTAGGACTACGGTTGTTAAGGTTTTTAAACAATTAAATCTTGTAGTATCACCTAGGACTAGGGATACCGTAAGGTTATTTGAATATTCTTGATTACTTACATCTTTGGTTTACAAACCTTTGTTTCTAAGGACTTAGGCATTGTGATTGCAAACCAAAAGGTTTTCACTAAGGACTTAGGAAAACACCCTTAAGGACAAATAGTTGCATCATATGAACTTGTTAAAGAGATCTTTTTACAGAGTCATTATAAGGCTAATCATACACCTACCTTGGCATTACTCTCAATTTATATCAAAAGCTCAACTTTAATTTCAGCTTATTTTTATTATTTTTATTATTTTAGCTTATTTCGTTGATCATTTAAAACAACACCCATATGCTCTTTTGTTTAATTGACTTAGTATAATAACTTGTATTTCCCACGCAATCCTCGTGATCGATACTTGGGGTAAAACCCATTATAACTACACCGGTGAAAATAGTACACTTGCTATTTTTCCGATCAAGTTTTTGGCGCCGTTGCCGGGGATTGCCAAAATATAAATTATTCAGTCAATTAAAATTTTATTGCTCTGCAATTAAAATTTTATTTCTGTTGCAAAATTTAATTTTTATTTACTTATTTATTTTTATTGTTTACTCCCAACTAATAACTGTCTAACCTTGTATGCGAGGTAAGGCCTCAGCTGAACTTCTTTTTGACGCAGAACCCGAAAGATTATTGCGAGAACAACTCCGAGAAATTAAGCGAAAAAGACTGGCATCGAAAGAAGAATCACCTGTAGTTTCAGAATCAGAAGACGAAGAAGTAATATCTATTCAGTCCGAGCAGTCAGATTCTGAGCCTGAAACTATGGCAGCTGATCCACCTCCTCCAGAGAGACTTTTAGGTGATTATGGAAGGGCTAATGCACCGCTTGGAAGAATGACCATAGTAAATCAACCGGTTAACGTGGCACACTTCCAACTACATCCTTCCACTATCCGTCAGTTAGAAAGCAAGCCCTTTGCTGGAAGAATCAATGAAGATGCAAATAAGCATTTACAGAGATTCCTCACCACAACAACATCATTAAAAATAGAAGGCCATTCTGAAGAAGCCAAGAGACTTGTGATGTTCCCATTTACTTTATCCGAAGATGCAGAAGAATGGTTTTACTCACTTCCAGCTGGAAGCATCACAACATGGCAACAGATGGAAACCGCCTTTTTGAATGAGTATTTCCCTGCTTCAGTCTTCATTCGAAAAAGATATGATATCGTGAATTTTAACCAGAAAGAAGGGGAATCGCTGGGAGATGCATATAAAAGGTTCAAGAGGTGTTTGGTTGCTTGTCCTACTCATAACATGGACCCAGCCGAACAAATGCAGACTTTTGTTAATGGTCTCCGACTTAAGACTAAACAACTTATCGATACTGCCGCCGGTGGCTCAACAAATTTTTCAACAGCCACTGGTATCAAGAGAATCATAGAAGCTATTGCCGCTAATGAGCACATTGGGTTATATGACCGTGCAATGAGCCAACCGGAAGGTAAAATTGATTTGAAGCTTGCTGATCAGGTAGTTAAAATGGAAGAACAAATTGCAGCTGAAGAAGAAAGAAGATTGAAGAAGATGAATATTAGTGAACAGAAAGTAGCACAAGTTGAGTCAGTCGCCTCAGTTGTTTGTGAAATATGCAGTGGACCGCATTTTGCGATGCATTGTGTGGCAACGCAAGAACAGGTGGAGCAGATTCATATGTTGAGGCAAAATAATCCATATGCCAATACATATAATCCAGGTTGGAAAAATCATCCTAATTTCGCATGGAAAGACCAACAAGGAAACTTTCAAAAGCAAGGATCAACTCAACAACAACCTCCATATCAGCAACAATTCCAACACCATCCACAACAGTTCCAAACTCAAGGGCAACAACAGGTACAAAAAAAAAGCAGATTGGGAGATCGCTATTGAAATAATGGCAGCTCAAAATTCTTAGTTTCAAAAAGAGGCAAGAACCAACCTCAGGAACACCACAACTTCAATCAAAAATCTGGAAGTTCAAATGGGTCAAATAGCACATCATCTCACTCTACAGGCACAAGGTACCCTTCCAAGCTCAACTGTGAAAAATCCGAAAGACCAAGAGAAGATTAATGTTGTTACAACAAGGAGTAAGAAAGTGTTAGAATCGCAAAAAGAAAAAGAGGAAATCGATGACCCCATGGTGATAGAGGTGGATTTGGAAATAAGAGAAAAGCAGAAAGAGCCAGAAGTTGTGATACCACCGGTTAAACCATTTGAAGAAAAAAATAAGAAAGATGCTGAACTAGTGATCAAACTACCCTTTCCTTCAAGAGTAACAAAGAAGAATTCAAAAGAGAAAGACTTTAAGAAGTTCACTAAATTGTTCAAAAGGTTAGAGATGAATCTACCTTTCTTTGAAGCACTTGAGCACATGCCTTTGTATAAGAAATTTATGAAGGAGGTGTTGGCGAAAAAGAGATCACTAGGAGGAGAACCAAAAATTGCAACCGAGAAGTGTGGTATAGTCTCTTCAGCAAGAAAGATCCCAATTAAGAGGAAAGACCCTGGGGCGGTGGCGATACCATGCACTATCAAGAATATAGCATTTAAAAAGGTACTCCTCGATTATGGTTCCAGTGTAAGTTTAATGCCTTTATCCATTTTCAAAAAGCTTGAATTAGAAAAGATTAGTGAAAGTAAGACACAGTTAAGGTTCGCCGATCACACCGTTAAGAAATCCTATGGGGTAGCTGAAGATGTACTAGTGGAAGTTGATAAGTTTGTTTTCCCTGTTGACTTCCACATCATGGACATTCCGGAAGATGAAGAAACTCCTATCCTTCTTGGGAGACCCTTTTTGTCGACAGGCCGCTGTAATTTTGACATTGAAAAGGGACGCTAACGCTGAAATCATTTGATGAAGAAGTAACCTTGAAGATGTTAGGAGTCAGGAAACATAGGTCAAATGTGAATGAGAAAACTTCAACTGGTATGACGGAAGGTGAACAAGAAGACAAAAATCTTAAAAATCTCCAAGAAAAAGTTTCAAGCATAGCCTCTCTGATGGAACCAACTTATGTAGCTGTCAAAAGTCCTAAGAAAGCTAAGGAAATCGAGAAAAATGTGGGAAGCAAATTGAAGAGAAAAGTTATCCAGGCTTTTCATCTTCATGAGTTCGCGGTTGCGGAAGTGGCAAGCAACAAGGTTTGGAAAAGGAAATACCCTCCATAAAAAAAGGGTAATGGACCGTCGAGCCATGCGACGTTAAACGAAGCGCTTCGTGGGAGGCAACCCACGGTTTTAATAATTAATCTTTCTGGTTGTTTGTCTTATTTTCAGGAAATAAAAGAGAGCATCTCCAGTGGAAGCTAGGAAGTGATCATTGGAATGCAATACCTCTGTAAGCAACCTCTCCGAGGCTGGTTCTAAAACATTGAGGACAATGTTTAGTTCAAGTGTGGGAGGGGTTCTTTTCAGTTGCTTTTAGTTGATTTCCATTTTTTGTTTTTGTTTATGTGTTGTGTTGACATTGTGTTATAGATTGAGTGATGGATGTTGAATGAATGATGAATGGTAGTTAGTGGATGAAAGGTGCAACCTGAACTTAATCTCTCGAGGTACTTTGGAAGTGGACATAGCCGAAAGTGTCGGATGCAACTTGAAGAACTGGACTGAGAAGGTAAGTGGTGAAATCGAGCCGGAAAAGAAAGTCACATGACATAAAGGGTGTGTTGAAGCTGCAAACTTAGCCTACATGGTGAGGAACATAAAAAGCCAAACACATGTAAAGATCATCATGAGAGTAAAATCAGGTATGACTTTATCTCTCTAATTTTGCGTTTGTCCTACCGACACAGTACAAATATGAAATCACACACTGAGGCACTTGTTTGTTCTCCCCAGAGCCTTTCCGTCCTTCATTTATTTATGTTTTATCCCTAGTTAAACCTGTTGAGCCATTCCCCCTTGTTTGTTTCAACCCACACATGTCATCCTTAACCATAATTCTATCATCTTTGTTCGGCACTTGTGTAATTATTGTTTCTTTTGAATCTGTGTGAAATTGTAAGTTTGGGGTAGTGCTTAAAAAAAAAATAAATGGCAAGTGTGATATGAAAAAAAAAAGAAAAGAAAAGTGTGTAAAGCAAAAAAAAAAAAATTGAAACACTTGCCTAAAAAGATTTGAAAGACTCGAACGATGTTGATTGCCTGGTAATTAGGTAAAAAGGAGAGTCTAAGAAGAAACCCCCTCACACAAAACCGAACACAAAGACAAGAAGAATAACATAAGTGCTAGTTCACAAACCATTTGCATATCAATTCCTTGTTTATCCTTCCTTCCACCTCAGCCCTGTTACAACCTAAAAAGTCCTCAAAAGTGTGTGAATTCTTTTTGTGTAGTGAAAGTAGGATGTATGCAAAGTCAAGGGTTGATATTGCATATCGTGATGTTGAGCGAAAAACACTCTAACCCCGAGAGACAATGTGAGAAGTGTGAAAAGTTTGCAGGTGAAATACACTCTGTTGTGAAGTGTGATGGACAACAAGGTTCGATAAGTCCAAAAGCTTAATCAAGAAAGGGAAGTAAGTTGCGAAAGACATCGACTATGTTGTGGAAAAGAAAAGTTTAAGGTGACCTCAGTTTGATCTCTTGCATCACTTGAGGACAAGCAATGAGATAAGTTTGGGGTTGTGATCGGTCACCATTTCTATTTAATTTCGTCATAAATTCGGCATAAGATCGTCATACTTGGTAACACTTTGTGGTTGTTTTCAAGAGTTTTTCGTTGATTCCTTTAATATTAGTTAATTGCTTGCATTTCATTTTTGTGCCCTTTATCATGTCTTTTTAGATGTTTTTGATCTCTCTACTTGGTGGTTGTAGGTTAATTCTGGATCAGATGGAAATTGCACAAGTGTTGGTGTAAAAGAAGTTGAAAATCGTGACAGGCGTGTAGTATTTTGATCATAACTGGAGCTTCGTAACTCGGAATGACGCGGTTCCGGTGGCAAAATTTCGCTAACGAAAAGGGCTACAACTTTGATGTTGAAGTCAAAGCCAAAAGAGGCAGAGACGGACACGGTCAGACCGTGTCAAGTGACACGGCCGTGTCCAACCTGCTGAAGAATTCTCCCCAAAAGTGGCAGAAGCTGACACGGTCAGCCCGTGTCAAGTGACACGGCCGTGTCAGCCTGTGCGGACAGAATTTCTGATTTTCTATGTTTTTACAATTTTAAAGTTCTGGGGGCAATTTGGGTATTCCGGCTGAGATCTGAAAACCTAGAGGGATTAAAAGAGGATTGAGAGACAAGGAGAAGACACTTTTGATCGTACGATAGAATTCCAGAGCAGAGAGAGATAGCTTCATCAAGGTTTTGGAAGACGAAGAGATTCAACGGTGGACACCATTGAAGATCAGAGTTCTCCTAATCTTTGTAATGTCTAAACTTTTTGATTTTGGTTTCTTGAATATTATGAGAGGCTAAACCCCCCAATGCCAGGGGGGTGTCCCTGATTTGAATTGTAACGACTCTGAATATCATATTTCGTTAATCAAGTATTCGTATTTTTCAATTTGATTGTTTAATGTCTTTAATGCTTTCTTTGTCGGCAAAACAAGATTGATCTACGGTTAACAATCTGTAGGACTACGGTTGTTAAGGTTTTTAAACAATTAAATCTTGTAGTATCACCTAGGACTAGGGATACCGTAAGGTTATTTGAATATTCTTGATTACTTACATCTTTGGTTTACAAACCTTTGTTTCTAAGGACTTAGGCATTGTGATTGCAAACCAAAAGGTTTTCACTAAGGACTTAGGAAAACACCCTTAAGGACAAATAGTTGCATCATATGAACTTGTTAAAGAGATCTTTTTACAGAGTCATTATAAGGCTAATCATACACCTACCTTGGCATTACTCTCAATTTATATCAAAAGCTCAACTTTAATTTCAGCTTATTTTTATTATTTTTATTATTTTAGCTTATTTCGTTGATCATTTAAAACAACACCCATATGCTCTTTTGTTTAATTGACTTAGTATAATAACTTGTATTTCCCACGCAATCCTCGTGATCGATACTTGGGGTAAAACCCATTATAACTACACCGGTGAAAATAGTACACTTGCTATTTTTCCGATCAAGTTTTTGGCGCCGTTGCCGGGGATTGCCAAAATATAAATTATTCAGTCAATTAAAATTTTATTGCTCTGCAATTAAAATTTTATTTCTGTTGCAAAATTTAATTTTTATTTACTTATTTATTTTTATTGTTTACTCCCAACTAATAACTGTCTAACCTTGTATGCGAGGTAAGGCCTCAGCTGAACTTCTTTTTGACGCAGAACCCGAAAGATTATTGCGAGCACGACTCCGAGAAATTAAGCGAAAAAGACTGGCATCGAAAGAAGAATCACCTGTAGTTTCAGAATCAGAAGACGAAGAAGTAATATCTATTCAGTCCGAGCAGTCAGATTATGAGCCTGAAACTATGGCAGCTGATCCACCTCCTCCAGAGAGACTTTTAGGTGATTATGGAAGGGCTAATGCACCGCTTGGAAGAATGACCATAGTAAATCAACCGGTTAACGTGGCACACTTCCAACTACATCCTTCCACTATCCGTCAGTTAGAAAGAAAGCCCTTTGTTGGAAGAATCAATGAAGATGCAAATAAGCATTTACAGAGATTCCTCACCACAACAACATCATTAAAAATAGAAGGCCATTCTGAAGAAGCCAAGAGACTTGTGATGTTCCCATTTACTTTAACCGAAGATGCAGAAGAATGGTTTTACTCACTTCCAGCTGGAAGCATCACAACATGGCAACAGATGGAAACCGCCTTTTTGAATGAGTATTTCCCTGCTTCAGTCTTCATTCGAAAAAGATATGATATCGTGAATTTTAACCAGAAAGAAGGGGAATCGCTGGGAGATGCATATAAAAGGTTCAAGAGGTGTTTGGGTTCTTGTCCTACTCATAACATGGACCCAGCCGAACAAATGCAGACTTTTGTTAATGGTCTCCGACTTAAGACTAAACAGCTTATCGATACTGCCGCCGGTGGCTCAACAAATTTTACAACAGCCACTGGTATCAAGAAAATCATAGAAGCTATTGCCGCTAATGAGCACATTGGGTTATATGACCATGCAATGAGCCAACCGGAAGGTAAAATTGATTTGAAGCTTGCTGATCAGGTAGTTAAAATGGAAGAACAAATTGCAGCTGAAGAAGAAAGAAGATTGAAGAAGATGAATATTAGTGAACAGAAAGTAGCACAAGTTGAGCTAGTCGCCTCAGTTGTTTGTGAAATATGCAGTGGACCGCATTTTGCGATGCATTGTGTGGCAACGCAAGAACAGGTGGAGCAGATTCATATGTTGAGGCAAAATAATCCATATGCCAATACATATAATCCAGGTTGGAAAAATCATCCTAATTTCGCATGGAAAGACCAACAAGGAAACTTTCAAAAGCAAGGATCAACTCAACAACAACCTCCATATCAGCAACAATTCCAACACCATCCACAACAGTTCCAAACTCAAGGGCAACAACAGGTACAAAAAAAAGCAGATTGGGAGATCGCTATTGAAATAATGGCAGCTCAAAATTCTTAGTTTCAAAAAGAGGCAAGAACCAACCTCAGGAACACCACAACTTCAATCAAAAATCTGGAAGTTCAAATGGGTCAAATAGCACATCATCTCACTCTACAGGCACAAGGTACCCTTCCAAGCTCAACTGTGAAAAATCCGAAAGACCAAGAGAAGATTAATGTTGTTACAACAAGGAGTAAGAAAGTGTTACAATCGCAAAAAGAAAAAGAGGAAATCGATGACCCCATGGTGATAGAGGTGGATTTGGAAATAAGAGAAAAGCAGAAAGAGCCAGAAGTTGTGATACCACCGGTTAAACCATTTGAAGAAAAAAATAAGAAAGATGCTGAACTAGTGATCAAACTACCCTTTCCTTCAAGAGTAACAAAGAAGAATTCAAAAGAGAAAGACTTTAAGAAGTTCACTAAATTGTTCAAAAGGTTAGAGGTGAATCTACCTTTCTTTGAAGCACTTGAGCACATGCCTTTGTATAAGAAATTTATGAAGGAGGTGTTGGCGAAAAAGAGATCACTAGGAGGAGAACCAAAAATTGCAACCGAGAAGTGTGGTATAGTCTCTTCAGCAAGAAAGATCCCAATTAAGAGGAAAGACCCTGGGGCGGTGGCGATACCATGCACTATCAAGAATATAGCATTTAAAAAGGTACTCCTCGATTCTGGTTCTAGTGTAAGTTTAATGCCTTTATCCATTTTCAAAAAGCTTGAATTAGAAAAGATTAGTGAAAGTAAGACACAGTTAAGGTTCGCCGATCACACCGTTAAGAAATCCTATGGGGTAGCTGAAGATGTACTAGTGGAAGTTGATAAGTTTGTTTTCCCTGTTAACTTCCACATCATGGACATTCCGGAAGATGAAGAAACTCCTATCCTTCTTGGGAGACCCTTTTTGTCGACAGGCCGCTGTAATTTTGACATTGAAAAGGGACGCTAACGCTGAAATCATTTGATGAAGAAGTAACCTTGAAGATGTTAGGAGTCAGGAAACATAGGTCAAATGTGAATGAGAAAACTTCAACTGGTATGACGGAAGGTGAACAAGAAGACAAAAATCTTAAAAATCTCCAAGAAAAAGTTTCAAGCATAGACTCTCTGTTGGAACCAACTTATGTAGCTGTCAAAAGTCCTAAGAAAGCTAAGGAAATCGAGAAAAATGTGGGAAGCAAATTGAAGAGAAAAGTTATCCAGGATTTTCATCTTCATGAGTTCGCGGTTGCGGAAGTGGCAAGCAACAAGGTTTGGAAAAGGAAATACCCTCCATAAAAAAAGGGTAATGGACCGTCGAGCCATGCGACGTTAAACGAAGCGCTTCGTGGGAGGCAACCCACGGTTGTAATAATTAATCTTTCTGGTTGTTTGTCTTATTTTCAGGAAATAAAAGAGAGCATCTCCAGTGGAAGCTAGGAAGTGATCATTGGAATGCAATACCTCTGTAAGCAACCTCTCCGAGGCTGGTTCTAAAACATTGAGGACAATGTTTAGTTCAAGTGTGGGAGGGGTTCTTCTCAGTTGCTTTTAGTTGATTTCCATTTTTTGTTTTTGTTTATGTGTTGTGTTGACATTGTGTTATAGATTGAGTGATGGATGTTGAATGAATGATGAATGGTAGTTAGTGGATGAAAGGTGCAACCTGAACTTAATCTCTCGAGGTACTTTGGAAGTGGACATAGCCGAAAGTGTCGGACGCAACTTGAAGAACTGGACTGAGAAGGTAAGTGGTGAAATCGAGCCGGAAAAGAAAGTCACATGACATAAAGGGTGTGTTGAAGCTGCAAACTTAGCCTACATGGTGAGGAACATAAAAAGCCAAACACATGTAAAGATCATCATGAGAGTAAAATCAGGTATGACTTTTTCTCTCTAATTTTGCGTTTGTCCTACCGACACAGTACAAATATGAAATCACACACTGAGGCACTTGTTTGTTCTCCCCAGAGCCTTTCCGTCCTTCATTTATTTATGTTTTATCCCTAGTTAAACCTGTTGAGCCATTCCCCCTTGTTTGTTTCAACCCACACATGTCATCCTTAACCATAATTCTATCATCTTTGTTCGGCACTTGTGTAATTATTGTTTCTTTTGAATCTGTGTGAAATTGTAAGTTTTGGGTAGTGCTTAAAAAAAAATAAAGGGCAAGTGTGATATGAAAAAAAAAAGAAAAGAAAAGTGTGTAAAGCAAAAAAAAAAAAATTGAAACACTTGCCTAAAAAGATTTGAAAGACTCGAACGATGTTGATTGCCTGGTAATTAGGTAAAAAGGAGAGTCTAAGAAGAAACCCCCTCACACAAAACCGAACACAAAGACAAGAAGAATAACATAAGTGCTAGTTCACAAACCATTTGCATATCAATTCCTTGTTTATCCTTCCTTCCACCTCAGCCCTGTTACAACCTAAAAAGTCCTCAAAAGTGTGTGAATTCTTTTTGTGTAGTGAAAGTAGGATGTATGCAAAGTCAAGGGTTGATATTGCATATCGTGATGTTGAGCGAAAAACACTCTAACCCCGAGAGACAATGTGAGAAGTGTGAAAAGTTTGCAGGTGAAATACACTCTGTTGTGAAGTGTGATGGACAACAAGGTTCGATAAGTCCAAAAGCTTAATCAAGAAAGGGAAGTAAGTTGCGAAAGACATCGACTATGTTGTGGAAAAGAAAAGTTTAAGGTGACCTCAGTTTGATCTCTTGCATCACTTGAGGACAAGCAATGAGATAAGTTTGGGGTTGTGATCGGTCACCATTTCTACTTAATTTCGTCATAAATTCGGCATAAGATCGTCATACTTGGTAACACTTTGTGGTTGTTTTCAAGAGTTTTTCGTTGATTCCTTTAATATTAGTTAATTGCTTACATTTCGTTTTTGTGCCCTTTATCATGTCTTTTTAGATGCTTTTGATCTCTCTACTTGGTGGTTGTAGGTTAATTCTGGATCAGATGGAAATTGCACAAGTGTTGGTGTAAAAGAAGCTGAAAATCGTGACAGGCGTGTAGTATTTTGATCATAACTGGAGCTTCGTAACTCGGAATGACGCGGTTCCGGTGGCAAAATTTTGCTAACGAAAAGGGCTACAACTTTGATGTTGAAGTCAAAGCCAAAAGAGGCAGAGACGGACACGGTCAGACCGTGTCAAGTGACACGGCCGTGTCCAACCTGCTGAAGAATTCTCCCCAAAAGTGGCAGAAGCTGACACGGTCAGCCCGTGTCAAGTGACACGGCCGTGTCAGCCTGTGCGGACAGAATTTCTGATTTTCTATGTTTTTACAATTTTAAAGTTCTGGGGGCAATTTGGGTATTCCGGCTGAGATCTGAAAACCTAGAGGGATTAAAAGAGGATTGAGAGACAAGGAGAAGACACTTTTGATCGTACGATAGAATTCCAGAGCAGAGAGAGATAGCTTCATCAAGGTTTTGGAAGACGAAGAGATTCAACGGTGGACACCATTGAAGATCAGAGTTCTCCTAATCTTTGTAATGTCTAAACTTTTTGATTTTGGTTTCTTGAATATTATGAGAGGCTAAACCCCCCAATGCCAGGGGGGTGTCCCTGATTTGAATTGTAACGACTCTGAATATCATATTTCTTTAATCAAGTATTCGTATTTTGCAATTTGATTGTTTAATGTCTTTAATGCTTTCTTTGTCGGCAAAACAAGATTGATCTACGGTTAACAATCTGTAGGACTACGGTTGTTAAGGTTTTTAAACAATTAAATCTTGTAGTATCACCTAGGACTAGGGATACCGTAAGGTTATTTGAATATTCTTGATTACTTACATCTTTGGTTTACAAACCTTTGTTTCTAAGGACTTAGGCATTGTGATTGCAAACCAAAAGGTTTTCACTAAGGACTTAGGAAAACACCCTTAAGGACAAATAGTTGCATCATATGAACTTGTTAAAGAGATCTTTTTACAGAGTCATTATAAGGCTAATCATACACTTACCTTGGCATTACTCTCAATTTATATCAAAAGCTCAACTTTAATTTTAGCTTATTTTTATTATTTTTATTATTTTAGCTTATTTCGTTGATCATTTAAAACAACACCCATATGCTCTTTTGTTTAATTGACTTAGTATAATAACTTGTATTTCCCACGCAATCCTCGTGATCGATACTTGGGGTAAAACCCATTATAACTACACCGGTGAAAATAGTACACTTGCTATTTTTCCGATCAGCAGCCACATTCCCCTGAGCTGAAACCAATTTCTGAAAATCTTAAATATGCTTATTTAGAGATGAATGAAATGCTGCCGGTTATAATTTCTTCTAACCTTGATTTTGATCAAGAAAATAAGATTTTGCAGGTTTTGAAGAAGCATAAGAAGGTGATTGGGTGGACTTTGACCGAAATTCTCGATATTAGTCCATCTATGATTTTGCATAGGGTCTTAATTGAAGGGGAAGATGAAACAAAAGTAGTGAGACAACCCCTCAATCTTTTGATCTCTGATGTTGTGGAAAAGAAGATCACGTGCCCATTCAACACTTTTACTTATCGAAGATTCTTCTTTGATCCTGGAATAAATGGCAAAGGCACTAATAAAAATTTCAAGTTCAATGGGCATTACCCAAAGCTACTCTATGAGATCTCCACTTTGGAAGAAGAAAGAGTAGAATATATCTCTTTGGGAAAGGCTGCTTATGTGATCACATATCCTCCTTGACTACTCGGGTGTGTTCTTTCCTTTCTCTCACTCTTATTTTATATTTATGTTCTTTCATTGAGGACAATGTATGTCTTAAGTGTGGGGGAGGGAATCATTTATTTGTTTTGTTTTCTTTCAATTTTTTGTTTGTTTTTGTTTTGTTTTCAGTTCTTAAAAAAAGTATATTTTTGAAAGTTTTAGGCTATAGATTAATTTGTGGTTAGTTGTGGAGACTTGGGAAAAGTTCACAAGATCGGTATCGTCTTAACACCGTAAGTCTCCTGCATATGGAAGTTAATTTGAATACTTATTATGACATAGCCTTGAATTATCATTCTCTAATAGCTCTTGAGTAGTTTATCTTTGTAGTCGGCACCATCTCACACATTCTCTACGTAAGGAGGCCGATGAAAATAAGTGAGTGATCCAAGTTTTAAAAAAATAAAAAAAAATAATAAAAAGGAACACACCTTCTAAGTTTGGTGACCCTCACCCGGTCACTTAACCCAACAGTTGTAAAACCTACAAAAAAAGAGATTTCAAGTCCCGTTGTTAGTTGGTTCAGAGATTTCTGGTACTGAACTTGGTAGGGAGGATTACGGTCCGATCCCCCGCAACTACAATTGGGGAATAAAAGGGGTATACTACTTAGGTACCAGAACCCCATGCAAAAAAGGATCAGAGTCACTAACCGGTAGCCTTACTATGAGTGTGTGGAGATAACGGGCTTAATGTGATTGCGCCAGAATGAAAAAGAGTAAAAAGGAGGATGATTAAGTTAGGTTTTGGCATAATAACATTATTCGAAGTGGTTTGTGTGTTCAGGAGGCTTATGACCGCACAATTGCGGATTTGTGTTCCTACAATATCCTTAGTGTGCAAGATTAGTACCTATTGATGCAATCTTAACCGCAGAAGAGTTTGTAGCCCAGAATGAGTAAATATTGTTGGGTGTTTCTTTTGAGTCTTAATTTTATTTTGCTCGGAGTGCAAAAGTTCAAGTGTGGGAGAATTTGATCAGTGCATTCTAATGCACGTTCTCCTATGTTTGTTCTTAAGCATTTCTTTGATTTTCTTTGTTTACTTTTATGCTTTATAATGTTTTTCTAATTTAGTTTATTTTTGGTTTAATTTGATTTTCGCACTTTATTTTCAGCATTAGTAGTCTGCACAAAAATGATCATAAGTGGAGCTCCGGGAATCCGATTGAGGCGTTCTAATAATCGCCGGAAAGCTAAGAGAAAGAGCTACAACTTTTGTGTTGGAGTCAAAGTCAGATTCGGAGCGCATAATTTCCAGAATTTCGTTTGAAGCTGCAACATTAGTTTTATTTAGTTTTGGATCGTTAGTTTTGGGCCTGGGTTATGTTTGTTTGACCCAGTTGGGTTATGACCAGAATTATTGTTTCTCCCATTTACCTAGGTCTGGCTGCTAATGTTCATTGTTACATTTTTATTAATCAAGAAATTATGAGTCAAGCTTGTACGAATTCCATGGAGAACTAATTCCTTTGAGACAAATTGTTGTATTCAGGTTCCGACCTTGAGGTTATTATAATTATAATTCAGTTCTATTCCTTTCAATATTAATCTATGTCTCTTGTTTGCTTAATTTGATTTGCATATACTATATTGATTTAATTCGATTGGTTGTATGATCCTAACTATAGTCACGTTATTGTTTGCTTAATTCGTTATCGTGTCCGTTTAATTCATGTTTGCTTAATTCATGAAACTTAATCCCGTTTGCTTAATTCGGATAATAGGAACATACAACTTATACTATCAATTGCGCTTGTCAATGGATATTATGATCAAATAGGAATAGATAATCCGCTTAGGAGGTTGGAATTACAATAATCAATGATAGATAGGAACCGAATCAGCAAATTGTCGTTTTAGCTTATTTTATAATCACTTATTTTAATCTCTTATTTGCTCTATTGTTCATAAATCAATCTAAAACCATAAACCCCAATTTTATTTATATTAGTTAATAAAAAAACAAGAATCCTTGTGATACGACTCGAGTCATTGTCGCTATATTACGTTTTCAAAATAACTCGTTTTTGATCCGCGCGCGACAGCGGATCAATGACCGTTGAAGAAAACCAGAGAGGAGAAAATAAGGTATGATTCTGATCTTCCTTTGCTTTTCAATTCTCTTTGCAAATCCTTCTTCCTCTTCTTCTTTCTCTTTGCTTTTTCTGTTGAGTTAGCGGTTGTTTGAACATTGGTGAAGGTGACGATTCTGAAAGTAGAGCTGAGGTTGAGAGGGAGTTGTTGAGGACAGTGATAGTGAGTTACAGAGTGAATGTAGGTTTAGCTCCACCTCAATGAGGCTTCAACGTGAAGCCTCAAGAGGTATGTCGAAGGAGCTCTTAGTGAGACGGTGAGGGAATTAAGGGAGAGATGTGGCGGAGAAGATGATGAAGAATTAAGAGAAGAGTATGAAGGTTGAAGGAGAAGAGAGGTTGCAGAGAATTCTGAGAGAGAGAGAGAGAGAGAGGGAAGATGGAGATTGGTGATTGATGGATGAAAGGTGCGTGTGAAGGGAGTGAAGAGTGGAAATGGCGTGTCTAGAGCCCTGTGAAATGATGAAAAGGAGATTATATAGGTGGAGCTGAAGATGAATTCAGTTAGAGAATGGAATTGAGAGCCATTTGTAGATGTTTTCATATTGGCTGCATTTTATGGTAAAACATTCATGTGTGTTTGATGTCTTGACTAATGTCATGGCACGCTATGTGTAGTGTTCTGTAGGGTTGTATGGTTGAGCTAATACAGGTTTTTGTTGGACGTCATGCTCGATGTCATGACATCAGTAATTAACAGCAGTGGCTGTTATGTTTGACCGTTATGTTTCCCTATTTATCTCAGGCTACAATTTAGGGAACTACATATTTATGGCTGTATGGTTTACGCTAAATTATCTCGTCTACAACATATGTGTGAACACCATGATTATGTGGAAATTAGGTTAACTTGGTTAACCCTAATTTATGTTTGAAAGGCCCAAGGCCCAAGTGCTGCCTATAAGAAGATTGCTAATCCTACTTTCAGAGGCAGAGATTTTGGCGTGAAGAATTCTGTGCATTATGGTTTATTTTCACGTGTGTTTGTGTTAGTGTTTTCTTGTAATCCAAGCAATTGTCACTTTGATGATTGTATTGGAATAGGGTGTTTTGAGTTGTAATTTGTTGTGTCACTCTAAGCTTTTAAGCATAAGTGTTGTGTCTCTTGATTGGAGCTTTTAAGCAAGATAAAAATTTGTTTGAAGTGTGTCTTCAATTTGCTTTTCATAGTTTTTTATTTGTTATCACTGCTGTGATTGAGGGGGAGTGAGTAGAGACTCAGGTCTAGCACTAGATTGAAATTGTATTGGATAGGTCTTAAGTGAAGAGTTGTAAACGGGTAGTTTAGCTCTGAATTAATACTGCTTATGGTGGATTTCTTCCCTAGCTTGGTAGCCCCCAGAGTAGGTGTTGTTGTACATCGAACTAGGTAAACAATTATCTGTGTTTGTTACTATTTTTGGTTACTTCTGCAAAACTGTTAATATCTGTGTCTCAGTGAATGTCATAACATCCAATAAGACATTGACTAACTGGTACTAGAATTCTCAATTGGCATCAAAGCAGGCACCCTGCCTGTTTATTTCTGGGTGAGATCTAGGGACAATATATTCTGGTACTATGGACAAGGATATAATAATATTTGGGAATAGACCACCCATTCTGGATGGGTCTAACTATGACTACTGGAAACCTCGTATGATAGCCGTTCTGAAGTCCGTGGACAGCAAGGCTTGGAGAGATGTGAACAAAGGATGGGAATATCCTACGAAGAAAGAGAAAGATGGAACTATTGTGTTAATACCTGAAGAAGAATGAAGCAAAGATGAGGAAGAGCTGGCTTTGGGTAACTCCAAGGCTCTAAATGCATTGTTCAATGGAATAGACAAGAATATATTCTGACTTGTGCAACACTGTGAACTGGCCAAAGATGTTTGGGATACTCTCAAAACAACTCATGAAGGCACATCCAAGGTGAAGATGTCTAGACTTCAGATGTTAACTACTAAGTTTGAAAATCTCAAGATGAAAGAGGATGAGACCATTCATGATTTTTACATGAATATTCTTGAAATTGCCAATGCCTCAGGAGCCTTAGGAGAAAAAAATGTCAGAAGAAAAGCTGGCGAGAAAAATCCTCAGATCTCTGCCTAAGAGATTTATTATGAAGGTTACTGCTATAGAAGAAGCCCAGGATATCAACAAAATGAAGGTAGATGAACTCATTGGTTCCCTCCAAACATTTGAGATATGTATATGTGACGATGTTGAAAACAAGAACAAGAGCATAGCGTTTATATCTAACACTGAAGAGGACTCAAAAGAAAGCAATGGTGGAAGTGATGAAAATCTATCAGAAGCCATAGCCATGTTTGGAAGACAATTCAATAAGTTTATTAAAAGAATATATCAGAAGTCCAGACCAAATGCCAAGAACACTCCCTCTGACAACAACAAGACTTATGACTCTAGTAGAAGATCTAAATCTGAAGAGAAGCCCAACCAAGGCAAAGGGATTCAGTGCCATGTATGTGAAGGCTATGGACACATTAGAGCTGAATGCCCGACCTACCTCAAGGAGCAAAAGAAAGGGCTATATGTCACTTAGTTTGATGGAGATTCTGAGAGTGAGTCTGAAGAGGAGACTGCAAAACACATCATAGCACTAGCAAGTTGTCGCCCTCGGT
The DNA here is from genome assembly GCF_029867415.1 of Vicia villosa. Lineage (NCBI taxonomy): Eukaryota > Viridiplantae > Streptophyta > Magnoliopsida > Fabales > Fabaceae > Vicia > Vicia villosa. Next base: position 178,656,373 of record NC_081182.1, on the reverse strand, counting down.
TTTTTATATCTCGTGAGAGATACAAACTGACTCTTCTTTTGTTTTTGAGTTTTGAAAATCAGAGAGTCGCCACCGACTTTTATTTTATCCAATTAAGGAAAGGTTTATAAAAGAAACAGAAAAAGACCTTTAAGAGATTTTGGGTTCGGGGGTAGGTTATACAAAGGGAAGGTATTAGCACCCCTTTGTATCCATGGTTATCCATGGACTCTTAATTGCTTAGCTCACTTGTTTGAATCATTTATCTTGCCTTGAAATGCTTGTATGTGGTTTTAAAATACCTTTGTAAATTGGCTTTGTAATGATCCTTGTGCGGATGTATACAAAGTGTTTTATCTTTCGAAAAGATGTTTTGAAAAAAAAGATCTTTAATTTCGTAATGATCCTTATTTGGATATATACAAAATGTTATCTTTTTTGAAAGTTTTGTTTTGAAAAACAATGAATATGTGAGACATTTGTTGTTTTGATTTGAGCAAGCAATTAGGAGATCTACCCTAAATTTATAAGGTCCTTTCCCATTTCTTTTAGAAAATTCTCTTTTGACCGGATGTAAACAAAAGTTTGGATTTGTATTTGAAACAGTAGAATGGATTTTGAAGAGGGTAACAAAGGGATTACCCTAAGAGGTGCAAGTGTGATTGTGTTTTGATTCAGATATTTTTATCTTTGAAGTTAGTGATCTAACGCTTCAGTTTTTATCTTTGACATACACGCAGTTTTATATGTACAGAATTTAAAGTGCGGGAATGTAAAATGCGGAAAGTAAATCTACGCTATTACATCGATTGTGCGGGAAATGTAAACTACGCTATTTTACATGATTTTGACAACCTATACACTTTATCTAGGAATTTAAATTGCAATAAGATAAAGGAAGTATTTTTGGATTTTTTAGATGGTTGATTTTAATTAGGATTAATGCATAATTAATTTAATTAAATAAGAAAAAGGTAGAAATAAAATTTAAACCTAAAAATCAAGTTTAAAATATGTTCATATTGCTTGTTAATTAATTTTAAAATAAAAACTAATTTTTTTTGGATTTTTTGAAGTCGTTTTGGAAATTTATTAAGCTAATTAACATATAATTATATAAACAATTATACACATAAGTTAAACTTAATGAGAAAAATATTCTAATTATGTACAAAATTAGTCTATAATATATAAACTAAATTTAATAAAAAGAACATATTTTTTCTGATTTTTTTGATAGGTTGAAATAATTAAAAAGCAAATATATAAATATATACTAATTAATTAAACAAAATATTTTAATTATTAAGAAAAATAAAATATTTTTGTGTCAAAAATTAATAGATTATTTTATAAACCTAAAAATATTTTTATTATATTTTTTTGGTTTTTAAAACTATTTTAAATTAATTTTGCAAAGAAAACTAAATAAAAAATAATAATAATAATAATGTAATCATGTGTGGTGGATGAGAGAGTCCATGGTATGGACTGGCGAAGCGTATGCGTTGGATGGAGTGATCAGATTGATCTGATGGACACGGACACATGGCACATGGCTTGTTCCTACGCTGCAAAACATAGAATCAGAAAATTTAAAAAAATAAAAACGCGCGCGCTCTGTCCAGTAGGAATGCGCCACGTCTTGTCTTCCTCATCAGAAATGCTCTTTTACACCGCTCATTTGCAGGAGCTGTAAAAAGCTTCAACCTATTACACCTGTGCAACACGAATACAAGCAAAACGTGAAAGAAATTGAGCGCGAGGCCATGGTTCAATTCGTCTAGTTCATACGAGTTCAATGGTACCACTTTGAACATGTAATTTTTCCTAATTCGAGAAGCCCTAAATTTGAGCTCAAGAACCCTAAAATGGTAACTTCGTGAATACGTGACCAAACCTTAATTAAATGTCCAGAAACGATCAGAACATCAAACCAAGTTCAAATATATGATTACATCGTGCTAAATATGCATGTATAATGAGATTTTGGTTAGTTTTTGTTTGAGCAAACCGTGCGCTACAGAGCTTGATTCTGAGTGCTTTGCTTGTTGAAAATGATTGGGATATATTCAGTGGAGGTTAGGGAACGTGTTTGAGTGTTTAGTTTGTATTGAAATGAGCTTGAATTTAAAATTCGAATTTCAATTTTTCTTCAAAATTACAAGTTGTTACAAGAGTGGTATAAGCATAGGATTGGCTCTGAATTCATGTCTCTTGTGTTGCTGAAGCATGCTACTTCATTTATAAGCAATGAATGAGCTTCAAACTTAAGCTAAGAAGCATTGATGATCTTTGAATCTTTGAATTCTTTAATATTAAAAAGTTTGAATTCTTTGGCCATGGCTTTGAATTTTCTTCACCCTCTTGCTCTAGGCCTGCTATGTACTTCTCTTTGTTGCTGAAAATAAGCTATCTTGATGACTCAAACAAGAGACAAAGCTTTGGATAATGATCTTGCATCATTTCTTTTTAATTTAATTTTAAATGTAATAAAATTAAACCAAAAAAGAAATAAAAATGTTATGGGCCTTAGGTTGGTCGTGGGAGGCCTTTAACATTGTTAGAATCATGTTTTGATCATGGAAACTTGGCCCCTTTTAGAAAAAAAACATTTTTGATCAATGTTGGTTTCATGCATTTTCCCAAAAATTAGCCAACTTCAACAAGGCATAAATCCCTCAATTTTGGTCATATGAAGGAGTTCTTGTACTTTTTAGAAACCTCAAGATATCCTCTACAAGCCACTTTGGAAACTTTTTTCATTTGGAGAAGTTATCTTGATATTAAGGCCTTTGACAAAAAACCACTTTTTGTTGACTTTGAAAATGACCTGTAATGTCTGAGCTCATATTTTTCAAATGGTGAATCCAATGACCATGGGATCAATTGCATTTGAAAGATAATTGAATTTCCTTCAAAACAAGCCTTGGTTGGAATTTTTTGAATGAACGAGGAGAGAGTTATGGCCGGTCAAAGTTCAGTTGACTTTTTAGGAGAAAACCCTAATTTTGAAACTTAGGGTTTTGTTGATTTTTGATCTTTTCTTGATGAATTATGATCAACCAATGATCAAATGATGAATCTTTTGACAAAATATGGATGTTGACAAAAAATTTCATTTTTGACTGTCTGTTGACTTTTCGGTCAAACTGGTCGTCTGTTGGCTGTTTGAGCTGCTGACTGTGCGTCTGAGCGAATTGAAGTTTGAAAATTTGTATGGTGGTACTTTGAGACATATGGAGGTCCATGAAATCCATTTGAGGTCTCAAAAAACTTGTTCTCCTGAAAAAAACAAAAACCCTAGTTAAGGACTGTTTGTGTAGGAGACAGTTAAGCATACCTGATTTTTGTGCAGTGCTGAGTCTCTGCTGATCATGTGATTATCAGAAGACTTCTAGAACAAAAATCTTGGAATTTTGAAATGCAAAAGATTGATTTGATTGATGGTGCAAAACATGGAGAATCGCGCTGTCAGCGAGTTTGACTATCAACTGGCTGTTTGGGCATTAACATAACAGTTAAAGTGAAAATTCAACAGTTAAAATTAATTTTTTTCTTTTTGTTTTTTTTTGTTATCTTAATGGTGAAAATTTATCTACATGAGTTGTTAGAAAAACACAAACATAATAAATAAACAAAAAATACTGTATGCGGACAAAATTACCGATAATAACCTTGAAAAATATTTAATGCACAGAAGAATAAATATTTACCTAGCAGAAAACACACATAATATTATCTTGATAATTAAACTACAGTACGACAGATAGTACGACATTTAATACTAACAGTACAAATATTACATAATATAATGAACAGTACGACAAATAAACGGTACATTATTTGAAAACAAAAGATACGACAAACTTTAAAAATAACGATTAAAAACCCATGCTATAAATAACAACATATAGATGATCAGGAGTGTAAGCAACCCAGGTCCGCATTTTTCAGGACTATGTAGACAGAAAAAAGACATGATCACCACCAAGACAGTGATGACCATAAGGAAACACGTATCCATCCACTTTGCCATTTTTGCCGGGGAAGAAGAGAAAATAAATATGAGGTAGAAATTTGAGGAATGAGTTGAAATTTGATGTGAGAATTTATGGAAAAATGAGAGGTATTTATAGAGTGAAAAGAAGGATAGAGACGTTGAGGAATGAAGTGATTCCGTACAAAAAAGGAAAATTTGAGTGGTAGTAGGATTTGAAAGAAAGTGTATGGTAGGGTTTGAAAAGAGAGATGTATAGAATAAAGTTAGGATTTGATTTTAAAAGAAAGAGATTTGAAAAAAAAGGAAAAGATTTTGAAAATAATAGAATATAGTACAAAAATTAGTGGGAAACAAAAAACTAATAATAATTTACTTGTTACCAGTACAGTCTGAATCCCCGGACTCTGCGCCTGCAAAAATTTAATTCTGTACCAATTGCGTCAGTACTATTTATCTGTAAATAAATCTCAAATAAACAGCGTGTGTGAAGTGATAAATAGTAATTGGCGTTTGTGTAAGAATAAATTCAACAGCGAACCAAAATACCGTATAAGAAAAATTCTAAAAACCGAGTATTCATAAAAATCAGGATATTTGTGAAATAAAATCCAAGATTATATGAAACTCCCAATTTTTAGACAGAAATCTGTTGCCTTCTTTCTGAAAAAGATGCGGGTAAATTTTGGGGTATAACAGTTGCCCCTATTCAATCTTCTTAAACCTGAAGAGACTGATTGGAATCTGAAGGTAGAAGATGATTGAATATTTAGATGCCCTGAAAATTTGCACTTACCTCCACCGGAAGTGATGTTTGAAATTGCATTTGAATGTTGTCTGAGAAATGTTGTTGGCAGATCGAAACATTACCTGAGATGGGCTTTCAGATGCCATTTGGCAAATGTGTTGATGGTTTGTTCATCAGAATGAATCCATTGATTATATCTTGATGAAGGATTTGAAAACCTCTTCGTTGACCGTTACGGAACCGTCCGAGGTTACCGCTTTAAATCTTGGAGGCTGATCGTTACGGAACTGTCCAAAGTTTTTCCGCTTTAGATTTTGAAAGTTGATCTATGAGGAACCGTCCGAGGTATCCGCTTCGGATATTTAAAGGTTGATCGTTGTGGAACCGTCTGAGGTATCCGCTTTAGATCTTTGAAGGTTGATCTATGAGGAACCGTCTGAGGTATCCGCTTTAGATCTTTGAAGGTTGATCGTTTTAAGGAACCGTCTGAGGTATCGACTTAGATCTGAAAGTAGATCATTAAGGACCCGTCTAAGGTATCGACTTAGATCTGTAAGTAGATCATTAAGGACCCGTCCAAGGTATCGACTTAGATCTGTGTTGCTTGTTTTGAGTTAATAGATGATTTGGAAAGAGATTTCTTCAGAATGAATCTTTGGTTTGATTATATCTGAGAGGAATGCTTGTCTGAATAGAATCCAGGGGAACATTGCATGTGATTGAGAACAAATTTTCTGAGAATATTCGTCCGCCTGAAAAAATCAAGTTAGTGACATGCAATGTTATGATGCATGTAATGTATACGTTGAGATTCTCAATCTAAATGAGAATCGTGCATGTTATGTATGTGTTTGTCATGAAACATTATATGCCATGTATGAATATGCGTATGATGTATGACTTATGCAATTTAAAGCGTATCAAACTTTTGGTTGGGAAAATAAATCCTTGCTTGCTATTTTGGAAACGAAGGCATTATGATTGTTGATGATTTTTGCTATCTTGTTCGAGTATACTCGGCTAGGGGACTTCCTTGTGGACCAGGGTGTTCTGTTGAGGGATATTTGACTACCGCTTGGGGATGAAGGTAATTTGAAAGTTCTGATTTTGATGCCCTTTGAATGGGAATGAGAAAGATGCGTAATCCTCCGATGCACTATTTGACCAAGCCTTGGTGTGAAGGATCACACTTTCTGGGGATAGTGATCTTGAACAGCCTTGCTGGGGAATAAGATTTCTCGAATCACTTTGTTGGAGAGAAAAATCTCATTGAGGAATTTGCTGAGAAATACATCTCTGTTGGGGAACTTTTCTTCTGAAACTGGTTTCGGGATGATGTCCAGATGATTGGGACATTACCTGGATGTTATTCCTGTTTTTCTTATAAACATCAATCATATTCAAATGCATATGTTCATTCAAAATTATCATTGGGACGTTTATGTATTCAAAACAGAAAAAATGGAAACATTGATTTTGAGCATGAACTGTATTGATTTTGAAAGAGAGCCATAATAGGCGGATTAGTACAAGGAGACAAAAATCCTAGTAGTAGGAAATTGTCATAAAACTTTGAAAAGTACTTATAAAGAGAAATAGCTATGTGAAAACAATCCAGTCAAGTTTCAACTCTGCTATTGCCAATCTGTCTTTGAGTATCGGACTGATTGGTGCCTTTGATGTGTTGAACCTTGAAGGTGAGTAGGTAGCCAAACGGGACATAGTCGTACGCTTTATTCCCTAACTTTTGCCTAGGCTGCCTTTTCAGGTTTTCAGCCTACCGGGATAATATTTATTTTTTAATCTCTAACTTTTGTCTGGATCGCCCTTTCAGGTTTTCAATCCACCGAGACGCTCATTTTTGCCTAAGTCGCCCTTGCAGGTTTTCAACTTAGCGAGCTTTTCTTTAAGCGAAATACTTTTTGACTATGTCCGCATTTACAGGGTGTGGGAAATCCTCGCCATCCATAGTGGTAAGCAACATGGCTCCGCCGGAGAATACCTTCTTGATTACAAATGGTCCCTCATAAGTGGGAGTCCACTTGCCTCTGGGATCACCTTGTGGTAAAATGATACGTTTGACAACCAAATCACCGGTTTGATATGCCTGACTTTTGACTTTCTTGTTGAAGGCTTTGATTATACGTTTCTGGTACAACTGACCATGACAAATAGCTGCAAGCCTCTTCTCATCAATCAAGTTTATCTGGTCCAACCGAGTCTGAATCCAATCGTCTTCATCTAGATCGGCTTCTTTCATAATCCTTAGGGAAGGAATCTGAATTTCAATTGGAAGAACTGCCTCCATACCATAGACTAAGGAAAATGGAGTCGCCCCTGTTGAAGTACGCGCTGACGTGCGATAACCATGAAGAGCAAAAGGTAACATCTCATGCCAGTCTTTGTAGGTTACTGTCATCTTTTGTATGATCTTCTTGATGTTCTTGTTGGCAGCTTCCACGGTTCCATTCATCTTTGGTCGATATGGAGAGGAATTATGATGTTTAATCTTGAACTGTGTGCAGAGTTCAGTAATCATTATGTTGTTTAAATTTGTGCCATTGTCTGTGATGATCCTTTCAGGGATGCCATACCGACAAATGAGATTATGCTTGATAAACCGGGCCACAACATTCTTGGTAACTGAAGCAAATGAGGCTGCTTCTACCCACTTTGTGAAGTAGTCAATAGCGACTAGGATAAAACGATGTCCATTGGAGGCAGTAAGCTTGATTTCTCCAATTATATCAATACCCCATATTGCAAAAGGCCAAGGAGCCGTCAGAATGTTTAATGGGACTGGAGGTACATGTACCTTGTCGGCATATATCTGGCATTTGTGACAGGTTCTGGAGTGACGATAGCAGTCTGTCTCCATGGTAGACCAGTAATAACCCGTTCTTAAGATCTTTTTAGCCATTGTATGTCCACTTGAATGAGTACCAAAGGCACCATCATGTATGTCTTCCATAATCTGTTCTGCTTCCTTCTTGTTCACACAACGAAGCAAAGTCGAGTCATGGTTGCGTTTGTACAGGATTCCATTACTTAGAAAGAATTTGACAGCAAATCTTCTTAGAAACTTTCTATCGTTAATGGATGCCCCTTCAGGGTATTCTTGGACTTCGAGATATCTTTTTACTTCATGGAACCATGGTTTTTCTTCCACTCCTTCGGTATCAATCTCATTGCAATAGGCTGGTTCATTTTGTCTGTAAATGGTGATCATTGGCGCCTCATTGTCCCATCTGACTTTGAACATAGATGATATGGTAGCTAGGGCATCAGCTAGTTGATTTTCTTCACGCGGGATGTGTTCAAAAGTGATTTCTTCAAAATAAGGAATCAAACTCAGCACATATTCTTTGTATGGAATTAGATTCGGGTGCTTCGTGTCCCATTCCTCTTTGACTTGATAAATTACAAGGGCCGAGTCCCCGCAGACCTCCAGGAACTTAATTCTTAGATCGATTGCAGCTTTGAGACCCAGAATACATGCTTCATATTCGGCTATATTGTTAGTGCAGTTGAAACATAATCTGGCAGTGAATGGTGTATGTCCTCCTGCAGGAGAAATGATCACAGCTCCGATGCCATTGCCAAGTGCATTAGAAGCTCCATCAAAAACCATAGTCCATCGGGATCCTGGCTCGGTTCCTTCCTCTGGTCCTGGTTGTTTGTAGTCAGTAACTAGCATAATGTCTTCATCTGGGAAGTCAAAGTTCAACGCTTGATAATCATCCATTGCTTGATGAGCCAGATGATCAGCTATCACACTTCCTTTGATCGCTTTTTATGAAGTGTACTGGATGTCATACTCTGTTAAGATCATTTGCCATCTTGCTATTCTTCCAGAGAGAGCAGGTTTTTCGAACACATATTTGATAGGATCCATTTTGGAGATCAGGAAAGTGGTATGGTTTAGCATATACTGCCTTAGTCGGCGAGCCGCCCATGCTAAGGCACAACAAGTTTTCTCGAGTAGTGAGTATCTTGTCTCACAATCGGTAAACTTTTTTCTAAGATAGTAGATCGCATGCTCTTTTCGGCCAGACTCGTCATGTTGCCCCAGTACACACCCCATTGAATCTTCTAACACTGTCAGGTACATTATCAGAGGTCTTCCTTCCACTGGAGGTTACAAGATTGGTGGTTTTTGAAGATATTCTTTGATCTTATCAAAGGCTAACTGGCATTTGTGGTTCCATTTTTCCACTTGATCTTTCTTCAACAGTTTGAAGATTGGCACACAAGTAGTAGTCATATGGGCAATAAATCTGGCTATGTAGTTCAGACGTCCCAAGAATCCCCTGACTTGTTTCTCGGTACGGGGTATGGGCATTTCTTGAATGGCTTTGACCTTGGCAGGATCAACTTCAATACCCTTGCTGCTGACGATGAAACCTAAGAGTTTACCGGATCTTACTCCAAAGGTACACTTGTTCGGATTCAGTCGCAACTTGTACTTCTTGAGTCTGTCAAACAGCTTGTGCAGATGACCCAGATGTTCTTCTTCGGTGTTGGACTTTGCAATCATATCATCCACATAAACCTCTATTTCCTGATGAATCATATCATGGAACAGAGCTACCATTGCACGCTGATACGTCGCTCCTGCATTCTTTAAACCAAAGGGCATCACTTTGTAACAAAAGGTTCCCCAGGGTGTTGTGAAGGTTGTTTTTTCCATGTCTTTGGGCGCCATCTTAATTTGGTTATAACCTGAGAATCCGTCCATAAAGGAAAATACCTTGCATTGTGCAGTATTGTCAACCAGTACATCGATGTGAGGTAAAGGGAAATCATCTTTGGGGCTTGCCCGATTCAGATCTCTGTAGTCTACACACATTCTGACTTTCCCGTCTTTTTTAGGCACAGGCACGATGTTAGCTATCCATGGAGGATAACTCACAACTTTTAGAAAACCAGCGATGAATTGCTTTTCAACCTCGTCTTTAATCTTCTTGGACATATCGGGCCTACTTCTTCGCAGCTTCTGCTTAACTGGAGTGCTTCCTTCTGTGATTGGCAGGCGATGGACCACAATATCCGTGTCGAGACCAGGCATATCTTCATAGGACCAAGCGAATATCTCAACATAGTCTTGTAACATTTGAGTCAGTCTTTGCTTGACACTGTCTTCTAAATCATCCCCTATCTTGACTTCTTTCTTTTCTTCGTCACTGCCCAGGTTGATAACCTCAATTGGCTCTTCATGCGGCTGTATAGTCCTTTCTTCTTGTTCTAATAGCCTTGGAAGTTCCCTAGGTACTTCACAATCTTCCTCACTTTCATCCTCAGTTTGGTATATCGGATTTTCAAAGTCATGACTGGCAATAGCAGAATCGTTATCAACAGGATCCAGAGTGAATGTGAATCTGCATTTATTATGTGGGTGTGTGTAAGAATACATAGCTATTTGAAAATGAATAAAGCAAAGAAAGAAACAAAAGGGATCACAAAATTTGAATATGCAAACGTCCCATGATTTTATTGAATGAACATATGATCATGGTATGACAAACCCTTATAAAAAGGACCAGTGTGCTTCGGGCAAGGCACCTGGCTTTTAAGTTCATGGTTCGATAGTACAGGAACCATTTTTATCTTTGAACATATAAACAACGAAAACAGGAAATTGCATTTACTCCTGATCAAAGGAGATAACATCTTTGGCTTCCCAAGTGTTCAATCCATTGTTGTGAGTAGGGAATATCCAATTGCTCCAGTTGCAGTTGTCTTTTTCGTCTTCCACAACATTGACTTCTTTGGTGACGAGATGAGCTGTTGATCCTTCAGGATGAGCAAGATACTCTGCTGGATACGAGAGCCCAGGCTGAGGTACCTCTGTTGGCTGAGAGAGATACTCGATAAGATCGTCCCATCCAGTTGGGATGATGTCTTTGATAGAGACTTGTGCACTCTGGGATGAAATCTTGTTGAATCTTGAGATTGAGTTTTGAGAAATTTGATTGAAATATGCCATGAAGTCTTTCTAAAAATGTCCAAAATTTGATTCAATTGTCTCAATCATCCAATGCACGAAATTTGATTGAATTTGGAATATATTTGATGATTAATGATGATTGAAATTATATCTTTTGTAAAATATTTGATTTTTCTAATTTATATGATTTTAATTCTTTTTAATTAGAATAAAACTCAAAATAAATCACATAAATCATATATTTTCGTGGGAGGAGAGATCTTGGGCTTTGGATAACTTGTGGATAAGGATTGAATCAAAATCTCTTGGGCCCATTTGCAAAAATAGTTCAATTCTTTCACATTTTTCCCTCCAAAATGGTCCAACTTTGACAAGGCCTATCTCTCTCATATTTTGAGGTATGGAAGTGTTCTAAGACTTTTTAGAAACCTTAGAGAGTCCTCTAACCAATGTCTTTGGTCTCATGTCAAAATTATTTTCCATGCTCCTTGTGTGTCCTTTTAAAAAAAGTGACTTTTTGTTGACTTTTGAAAAGGACCTATAATGTTTTGGTCCATATCTCTCAAATGAAGCATTTTTAGACTTGGCATGTGGGAGACAAAGTTGGGGTGATGTCTTCAATAGCGATCTGCGAGCTCAGGGGAGCGGAATACTTCACCATAAAGTCATACTTACCACTTGGTTCTCCTAGTGTATCCCAGACTTCTTTTGGACTAGGTGGGCTTTGGTATTGCTCAATAATGGAACTTGTGAAACTTTTGCAATCTTCAAACTGATCACCCCATCCAGTTGGGACGATGTCTTCAATGGCAATAAAAGAACTCTGAGGTGCAGTGTACTTTACTAGAAAATCATACCCGCCACTTGGTTCTCCCAAAGTATCCCAAACTTCCATGGAAACAGGTGGAACTTCATTTGGATATTGCTGAATAATATGGTTCAAGATCACTCCATCGTCTTCAATAGCATTCACTCCTTGGCTGATGAAATGTGACATTAATCCTCCAGAACGAGGACTTTGATCATTCTTTTGAGTTCCATTAGCATAGCCCAGACCTAGCTTATCGAACTTGTAAGGTACATCGAGGAGCTGTCCCCATACTGTGCAACCACCTTCTTCGATCACAGCTTTGGCATCTTTGAGAGAAGCCATAGTTGGAGTTACTTTTGTAGCAGGAGTAGCAGAAATATGTTTGGCAGTAGAGACATCTGGAGGGACCACCTCAAAAGATTGGCAGGGAGTTTCGATGAATTCTCCATCCATCTCAACATACTTGGAGTTGCTCAGGTGGCTAACCACATACTCTTCTTCGCCATAAACTGTGATGACCTTACCTTTTACCGGATACTTTAACTTCTGATACAGGGTAGAAGTTACAGCATTTGCCCCATGTATCCAAGGGCGTCCTAGTAAACAGGAATATGCTGGGTGAATTTCCATTACGTAAAAGGTAGAATCAAAGATCTGAGAGCCCACTCTGATTGGGAGCTTCACTTTTCCGTACACTGTTCTTGTTGACCCGTCAAAGGCTCTTACCACAACATCGCTTGGTTGTAACACAACTCCTTCGAAGTTAAGTTTTTCTAGTACTGCTTTTGGTAACACATTCAAAGAGGAATCGTTGTCTACCAGCACATGAGACAGAGTGGTGCCGTTACATTCAATAGAGATGTGCAGGGCTTTATTGTGATTTTTCCCAGCAGGGGTTAAATCAGCATCAGAGAAACCGAGACCGTTATTCACTGTTAGATTGGCAACACAATTTTCAAATTGATCGACTGAAATCTCCTGTGGTACATGTGCAGCTTTCAGGAACCTCATCAGGGCCTTGGCATGAGCTTCTGAATACTTTAGTAGAGACAACATTGAAATTTTTGAAGCAGTGTGCCCCAATTGTTCGACAATATTGTAATCAGTTTTGCAGATGATTTTCAATATTTCCTGCCTCGATGGGTCTTCAACAGTGACTTCCACCGGTATTTGAACTGGTTCAACTAGTGGCCCTTTGCCTCGAGCATTGATATCTTGATTATGAACTGGTACTTGGACTGGATTAGTAGCAACATTTGGAGAAATTTCTGGTGAAAAGATCCTTCCACTTCTCGTAATCTTACTAGTACCCACAATATTATCAACAGTTGGAGTAGTAAAATTCATGGCCTCTTCAGTCGAGGTGTCTTGCTTAACCCCATGGACATAGACATTAGTGTCATAACTCCACGGGACAGCTTTGTCTGAGGAGTATGGAAATGGATCCGGACTGGTGATGATTACAGATGCCATTTTGGGTGCAACAGAAATTTTGAAAGGAGCTTTGGTAGGGATTTTCAATGGTATGTTAGAAACCACTGAGACGTCCTCTATTCTCATCCCATTTGAAAAAACTTCACATAAATCATCCATAGAAGGGAGCCTCTCAAACATAATGATACGATGATCCATCCACTTTTGAATTCCTATTTTCAGATTCTCACAACCATTGGGTAGGTGTGCACAATAAAAGCAATCAGGGTCACAACCTGGAAAGAAACCAGCTCGTATTAGCTTTCTTTTGACTTCAAGGAGCGGAGTTGACAATTATCTCACATCATAGATATAAACAGTGTCTATGATAGCATTAACGGTCTTGTCGTGCTTCGGCATAGGTGCACTGATGACATTTGGAGTCTCTGGAGGATCGAATTCAATTTCCCCAGCATCTATCATGTCTTGTATTTTATTTTTCAGGGCCCAACAGTTATCTGCGTCATGTCCTGGACAGTTAGAATGGTATGCACATGTTGCATCGGGGCGATAACTTGGAGAGGAAGTGTTGACATTCTTTGGAGGGTCTTTCAATGTGATCAGATTTGCTTTTAACAAGTGCTGCAATGCTTGAGAGATTGGCATATTGATTCTGGTGAAGTTTCTCCTTGGTGCATCTGGTCGACAATTATACTTCGGCGGTTGATCTTTTTGAGGTGCGGGTGCGGAGATCAGAACAACCCCTACAGATTGGTGATGCTCACTTTTGCGACTTTTCTGACTGTGCATTGTATTAACTTCATTTCTCCCACTGATGGGCCTTTTTGTAGTACCAGAGGAGGAGCCTATTTGAATTTTTCCACTTTGAATACCGCTTTCAACACGCTCTCCAGTTAATATCAGGTCAGTGAAACCTGATGATGAGCTCCCCAGCAAATGACTGTAGAAAGGGCCAGTTAAAGTACCCATGAACATGTCGACCAGCTCGCGATCAGATAAGGGTGGTTGAACCCTTCCAGCTAGATCTCTCCACTTTTGTGCATACCCTTTGAAACTTTCTTTTGGTGCCATAGTCATGCCCCGTAGTTGAGTACGGGTTGGTGCAAGGTCAACGTTGTATTGATACTGTTTGTAGAAAGCAGCAGCCAGATCTTCCCAGGTGTGAACTTTTGCACTTTCTAGTTGGTAGTACCATTCGAGTTGTGTACCCGACAGACTTTCCTGGAAGAAATGAATCCACAATTTGTTATCTGCCGTATGAGGTAGTATCTTCCTCACATAGGACCTTAGATGCAGTTTTGGGCAAGAGACTCCATCATACTTTGCAAAGACAGGAACTTTGAATTTTGGAGGGATAACAATATCTGAGACTAGCCCAAGATCATTGAAGTCTAGACCAGGTATTTTTTGTATCTCCATAGCTTTCATGCGTTCTTCCAACAGCTGGTATTTGTTATCACCCTGTTCGTCTTCGAAATGATAATCTTCTTCGTTAGAAGAAAGAGAGGGTTTGGCAGAACCCTGGTTGCTGTGATTGTCTTCTCGATCACCTTCACCGACTATTTCAGGGATCGGCGCCTTTTTGGACCTCTTGACTGAGATTTTGACCTTCCTTGCAAGGTGACTTAAGCCTACAGATCCTTTGGGCTTCTTTTTCTTCTTGATTATCAGGGCTTTCAGTTCTTGTTGCCCCTTTGCTAGCTCCAGAATTGCTATCTGAACCTGGGCGTTCTGTGGTTCGAGATTCTTGACGCTTGTTTCGGAATCCATCCCTTCTAACTGAAATAAACAGCGAGGAGATGAGACACCTGTTATGTGAACCTGTTATGCAATGTTTATGAATGAAATGTATATGCAATGTTTTCAAGGATCTTAGAATTTAGATTTGTTTTAAAAGAGAAACAAACATTTATTAGTCAAACAATTTATTTCTTTTTTTTTTCTTTTCTTTTTTTCTTTTTTTTTTCTTTTTCTTTGCCTCTTTCGGGCTTTACAAAATAAAATAAAGAAAATAAAGGATTCCTCAAGCCTCCCATGGACGCTTTCTCTTTGCACCCAGGAATGTGTTGATCTGCTGTTCTTCTTGGAGTTGTCTGGTGAGCTCCAACACTTTCCTCTCATAATCTTGACAGTGTGCTTTGAAGGTGTCTCTTTCTTCTCTTAGTTGAACCCAAGATTTCTGCAGCTCTTCCAGGTCAGTCGGCATGTCCGGATGTAGAACAACTCGAGGTTCGTCCCCTTCGACTTCTGGCTCAATAGTCACAGGTAGAATAGCGGGATATGGCATGATGAGCTTCTGAGCACGAGCCCGCACCCATTTGAGGTAAGGCTCCATGGGAATAGAGTTCCATTGTCCTAAAGTCTTGCTTTCTATTTTGTAGACACTGCCCCACGCATGTATAAACCTTCGTCGATATCTTTGGGAATCATCTTCGTAGTCGAACACAATGCCACGGATAATCATATCATGAGGACCGTTTCTTCGTGCATATCCAAATTGGCGCAAAGCTAAAGAGGGGTTGTAAGTGATGCCTCCCCTGATGCCAAGGAGTGGCACATTAGGGTACTCTCCACAATGGTCAATGATAGTGATGTCTCTTTGAAAGAAGTTGTTCCACCGGATATCTGAATGAGACAAAGACATAATCCCGCGAGACCATTGCATCCTTTGTTCGTTTCTCAACACTGATCGAGGAAGGTGTAATGTAAACCATCTAGCCAGTAGTGGTACACAACACATAAGAGTTCCTCGTTTCTTCATGGTACGAGTGTGTAGGGAATGTAAAATGTCTCCCAGCAAGGTAGGTACCGGGTTGCGGGTTAAGAAAATGTTGATAATGTGTACACTTATGAACTGGTCGGGATTAGGGAATAAAACAACCCATAAATCAAAAGAGCCACAACTTCTTCAAAAGCTAGGTAACTTCTGTTTTTTAGTAGTAATCGAGTCTTTTCCATTAAGAACTTAGCAAGCAAACCCTTGACTCCACTCTTTGTTTCCCAATTGGACTCGATTTCTGACTTTCGCAAATGTAAGGCAGCAGCAATGATTTCAGGTTTTGGAATCTTTTCTAAACCAGTGAAAGGTAATTGATCTCGAACAGGTAACCCAATCAGTTCAGAGAACTCTTCCAAAGTGGGTACTAACTGGTAATCAGGGAATGTAAAACAATGATGTTCGGGATCAAAGAACTGGAACAGGACCCGTATCATGTCTTCTTCAAATTTTGAGGTAACCAAATGGAGTAGGTGACCGTGCTTTTCAGTGAATTGAGCATTTCTGGGAAATTCTGATATTAAGTCCTTAAGTTCAGATGGTACTGTTGAAATGTTGATCCGGACATAATCTCTGGTAGCGGGAGCCATTACCTGCAACAACAGAACAAAGGTAAAATCTTCGATCCTTGAAATGATTAGTGAGAAAATGATATGTTTATGATGCTTATGATGTCATGATGTCAAACATGTGGCAAACACAAACAAATCAAACAATAGCCTTCGGTTTAAAGGCTTGCATGAGGTTAATAGGTGATACCCTCCCCATTGAAGTTGAGTTGGTTAAAACCTGTCTTAAAATAGTATTCGGGTTCTATGATCCTTGGAGACAACATCTCAATACGGTGTTCGGACGGCCGATCAAAATATTCCTCGAGGATAACTAACTTCGATCAATTTCAAAGCTAGTCACTTAATCGGCCACAAGTCAAGTTCAACTAAAGGTTCTAAGACAAATTAGTGTTTGATGACATTTCGGAAGCCTAACATACTCCTTGATCGTTTTCAAGGGATATCAGTAACGACCAAAGTGTCGCACTAACGGTGACTACCAGATCAACCGTATCGGTACATGCCGTACAGTTTCCTTGGTCTATTGTCACATACTTAAGGTATCTCGAGATTCGGGTTAGAATCTTTCACACAAGTAAATACCCAAACAAACCTTTGAAAAATAGAACAATCAAGACAAGCAATTGAAAACATCGAAGTGATCTAAACTCTAAGGTAACCCCTTTTGAAAACAGTTTGTTTTTGAAATCCCCAGCAGAGTCGCCAGTTCTGTCGCCCTCTGTAATACGGTGAACTGACTTTTATAATCGAAATGTCGCAGTTAAGCAAGAGTCGCCACCGACTTTTATTTTATCCAAACAAGTTAGAAAGGCTAAAAGAAACAGGAAAAACCTTTTAAATAAAATAGGGTTCGGGGGGTAATTATGCAAAGGGAAGGTGTAAGGCACCATTTGCATCCATGGTTTTCCATGGGCTCTTAATTGCTTTGCTCTTTGTTTTTTTAGAAAAGTAGATGAAAAAGATAGGGACTTTAGCTCGTAAATGAACGTAGCCCTTTTGAAGAGTTATGAGAAAGAATATAAAAGTTTAGAGCAAGGCAAAGCAATTAGGGGCAATTACCTTGAAGTTTTGAAAATGAAGTTTCTTTTAGCCTTTCAGGATGAAAGGATCTATCCTTGCCATAAGAGGGCAGGAAGCCTTTCGTTTGGAGGTTGAAGGGTCATCGCTTTATCGTTCGCCATAAGACTGACCCATGCCATAGAGAGGCAGGTAGTCTAAGGGAAGGATCAGAATAGCCTTTCGTAGGCAGCCAGAGGATACCTTAGCCTTTTCGTAGGCAACTTCCGAGGGTCAAGATCATGTATATCGAAGGCAGCATCATTAGGGACCATGATCTTTAATCGAGGCAACTGGCTAAGGTATCCTCGTATTCGAGGGACTGGCTATTCTGCAAAACAACACAAGGCAACAGGCAACAAGGCAACAGGCAACAAGGCAACAGAGAGGATACCCAAAAGTGTGCGTGTGTGCACCAATCACGTGATCATATTCAGTTATTTTATCTTGTAAATTAGTGATTCTAAATTAATTACGATCTTGCACTCCCTATAATTACTAACCACAGCAATATAGACAAATAAATAAAGCAATACGGGGAAGGGAAATTGTAACCAGCGGAGGAAGGGGGAATTGAAACCAGCGGGATATAATTAAAATAAAAGGTTTAACACAAGTAATAATTGAGGATAGGGTTTAGGGTTACCAACGTTCGTAGCTTTGGCAATTTGACAAACCCTGAAAAGGCGGAAAAACGAGAAGGCAAAATATAGTGAGTGCATTATTAGTTCAGGGACAATTAGGGTTAACCCTAATAAAATAAAGGATAAAGAAATTAATAATAAATAAATAAACAATACTTAGCTTTGCATTTGGATTTGATCTGACATGGTTGACAGTCGGAGGAAGCTCAAAGTTACCCTGAAAGTAGCAAGGCAAAGACAGAAAACAGATGGAGTGAATGTATGCACAGTTCAGAAATATAAGGGCAAACCCTAAAATCAAAAGGAAAACAAAATAGATTTTAAAAGATAAAAGAAACGAATACTTAACTTCGGATTTTGAAGGCGCGCGGTCGGAAGGTGTTTGAAAAATAACCCTGAAAAGGCAAAAAATAAAATGTATTCAGTGTAGGGCAAACCCTAATTAGGATTCAAATTGAGTATAATGGTAAATTGATTTAATTAATTATTGGTCTTATGACCTAATTAATTAAATCAGGATAAGAAAATTAAATCGAGTGTGAAAATAATTTATTAGGAATTTTTGGAATTAAAATAATGCATATATGAATTTTTGAAAATATTAAATTAAATTATCTAAAATAAATAAATAATTAAGAAGATAAAATAATATATATATATATTAAATCAAAAGGAAAAAATTTTAAATATTAAATATTATAAAAGGAAAATGTTTTTTTGTTATTATAAAGTTTTATGTAAATAAAAGAAAGGAAAAAAACAAATAAAATAAGTATATATATATATATATATATTAAATCAAAATAAAGTGGCTGTGTAATAAAAAATAAAAAAAATTCTGGAAATCTTAACTTAGGATCCAGTGTGGCGCGCGTGTGAGGACCACTATGCACCTGCAGTTTGGAGGCGTTGGATTGAGAGAGAGAAGCGATCGGACGGAGAATGGCCTGAGGGTATACGTGCACACGTGAGGGGACACGCACTAGATCCGGTTTCACTTCAAAACCAGAGCGCGCGCTTTCTCTCCAATGACGACGTGCCACGCAGTCGTCTTCCTCGTCCCAAAAGCCTGAAAAAGTAGCTACGAATTGGCTACGGTTCTGGTTCGTAGCAAGTTACCCTGCAACCTGCAAAATCCACAAGAACACACAGAAATTCTTCGCGACCCCATGGTCGTGATCGTCCAGATGCCACGAGTACCTAGGCACCAGTTATTAGCCCTAATTTTACCTAAAATCAGAACCCCCTTTTTAAGCTCCTAAACCCTAAAAGTGGTAGAGAGCTCGAACGGGTACGAAAACACGATTAATTATCCAGAATTCATCACATTATCACATAAGTCACAAATATGCAAGCAAAAATTGTTTATGATGCATGAATCATGGAAATCGAGCAAGAATAGGAATGTGCAAACCGTGAGCAATTACGACTGGTTTTGGATGCCTGGGAGCCTGATGATGATCCAAATAGCTTCAAGAATCTTTAAGGAACGTGAATCGATCTTCAAATTGCCTTGAGAATGGCTGCAAATTAGAATTCGATCTCACACTTTTCTTGAATATTTTTGAACTTGTATGGTGCTCTTTGACTGCAGAAAATTCGTGAAACTTTGTGTATGGAGGGTTTGTGTATTTATAGAGAATGATTTTAGGTCAACAAAGCCAAAAGAAATCTTGTTGAATCTTGAGATTGAGTTTTGAGAAATTTGATTGAAATATGCCATGAAGTCTTTCTAAAAATGTCCAAAATTTGATTCAATTGTCTCAATCATCCAATGCACGAAATTTGATTGAATTTGGAATATATTTGATGATTAATGATGATTGTAATTATATCTTTTGTAAAATATTTGATTTTTTTAATTTATATGATTTTAATTCTTTTTAATTAGAATAAAAATCAAAATAAATCACATAAATCATATATTTTCGTGGGAGGAGAGATCTTGGGCTTTGGATAACTTGTGGATAAGGATTGAATCAAAATCTCTTGGGCCCATTTGCAAAAATAGTTCAATTCTTTCACATTTTTCCCTCCAAAATGGTCCAACTTTGAAAAGGCCTATCTCTCTCATTTTTTGAGGTATGGAAGTGTTCTAAGACGTTTTAGAAACCTTAGAGAGTCCTCTAACCAATTTCTTTGGTCTCATGTCAAAATTATTTTCCATGCTCCTTGTGTGTCCTTTTGAAAAAAGTGACTTTTTGTTGACTTTTGAAAAGGACCTATAATGTTTTGGTCCATATCTCTCAAATGAAGCACTTTTAGACTTGGCATGTGGGAGACAAAGTTGTAGAGAATCAAATTTCCTTCAAAATGATCTTTGGATGGAAAATTTCTGATGTTCCATGTGAGAGTTATGGCTGGTCAAAGTTCAATTGACTTCTCCTGTGCAAAACCCTAATTTAGAAACTTTTTGTTTTGTTGATTTTTGATATTTCCTTGATGAACCATGATCAATTCTTTATCAAATGGTGAATGATACCTCCATATGAGGATCTTAAAAAAAATCAGGAGTTTTGACCTTACTTTGATCACAGTTGACTTTTTAGGTCAACTAGTCGACTATTGACCTTCTGAACAATTGGATGACCGATCCTTTGAAATGAGCTTAGGTACTTGTCATAAGGATAGTGTGAGATATATTGAGCCATATGAGATGCCTTGGAGCCATTGATTCACTGATTTTCCTTTGAATGAACCAAACCCTAGTTTCAGAGTCTTGCATAGGAGAGTGTGTCTAGGAGCTTTGTGTATTGATTTGAATTTGAATAAGAGAAATAATATGGGCAAATTTTGGGGTATGACAGCTACCCCTGTTCAATTATCTTAAACCTGAGGATGTAGAGTGGTTCGTATGCCAGTCGGTATCTGAAGGTGGAAGATGATTGAACACTAGAATACCCAGGAATTTGCCCTAGCTGCTGATGAAGGGACTTTTGTCGGAGATGGGCTTGAAGATGCCATCCAGTAGGTCATGTATTTGAAGTGTTTGAGAAGTAGTTGTTTGAATGTTGATCGTGTCATTACTGTTGTCATACCCCAAAATTTACCCGATGTGATTCTCATTTCAATTTATTAAGGGCGTTAAAAATTAGGAGCCATAGGGTTTGATATATCTATTATTAAACTCGCTCTCCTATAAAACTCCTTTATAAATTGGTTAAAATAAAAAGGGTGTAAATGGCAAAAATCTCTCTGAATCCAATTGATACTTGGTCTTTCCTTTTGCTTCTTAGGAAAAAGAAAATAGAGGGGTGTGTGTAAGAAAATTTGGGGCCCAATAGGCCCATTTGCTTATCTTCATTTAATCATTTATATTATTATTAATCATAACTATTTAATTTTATCAATTCCTAAACATTAGTTTTTTAAATTAATATTAGGTTATTAAGATTAATTGAGTTCTATAATTAATAGTAATATAATTAATTGGTGCTAATTAATCAGAATATTAACAATTGGTTTTATTATCTTTATTAATTAGCCAATTAAGATAAATGATTTATGTGGGTTTTATTGAGTTTCAGTCTGTTTGGGCCCAACGCGTTTTTTGCAGGAAAGTGGGCCGTTTTGTTATTGTTTGGACCCATACGTGGACCAAGTGGACCGGGTCAAACCCAACCCGGCCACTGTTCATTCTCTTCCCCACACGAAAACCCTAGACCACCATCTCCTCACGGCCGCCGCCCCTTCAAACCACACAAACCCTAATCTAACAACAATTGCCCAGGCCCAGAATCGAATCAAAGACAATCTTCAATCAATCAAATATTCACTAAATCAAAAATCTTAACAAATCTGAATCAAGACTTAATAATAAGATCAAATCTTCATTAATCAACACAATGTTACAACGAATCAATCTACAAAAACTAAAATCTAATAATTCCTAAATTAATCTAACCCTAGGCTATAAGAACAGAAGGAGAAGAATAGAAAAGGGGTCGGAAATTTTGGCTGAAGAGAGAACCCTAGCGCCGCTTGATCTTGATCGAACCTGCAAAACGCGAAAGACGAAGGGGATTAGATAGATCGGAATCGGAGCTAACACATTCCAGAAAACAAGAACACAAGGTAACCGAATCCGCCACTTAGCTTAGGATCTTGTCTGATTGCATGCTTGTATGTTATTGTTTGCTTGAATCTGAGGTTGAATAGGTTTAGATTCGTGGGTTTGGAATTTGGGTTCTTAGAAATTGTTAGGGTTCATGGGTTTCGTGAAGGTTTTCTGGGTTTTCTGGGTTGGGATATGAAGATGGGGGCCGAGGGAGATGAAGATCATGGTGATCTTCATCGAAAACTGGGGGGGATTACGGTGGTTTCAGGGGCGGCCGGTGGTGGTACGGTTGCTTTTCTGGGGATGTTTGAAGAGAGAAGTGAGAGCGTTAGAGAGAGTGGAAAACGAAGAGAGAGAAAGAAACAAGTGGAATGGAGTAGAGAGAAGGGAGAGGGTCCGGATGATGGCTCTCAGGGCCGTCCGATGACCAACACGTGGCCTCCTGATGGCCGCTTGTTGATGCACGCGAACATGATTCGCTGCGTATGTATCACCGTACTCCCTTAAGTCTAATTACATGTGAACCATTGGATTGAAACGAGTGGTCCAGATCTAAGCAGATCCATCATAACGCGTACATCCTCGTCACATACAGTCTAACGGATTCATGACCTAATGGGCCCAAGCCTTTTACTGTTCACACACCCCAAATCTGCTTACCCTAAATAAAATACACCTCCTACGTTATAAATAATAAAAACTGAATTAATATAAAAATTAATTAATTTCTATTTGTTTTTTTATTGTTTAAATGTTTTTTTTGATAATTCAATATAATTTTCTCCCCGAACCGACTAAACCTATTAGTCGCATTAGGCGAGAAATAATTTGGATCAATTAAGCTTATTAATTCTAAATTAATTCTCTCCTCGACCCGACTAAATCTATTAGTCTCTTTAGACGAGAGATAAAAAATACATAAAATTCAAAACACCTTCAATTTGCTGCCCGCGATGATCAATCTATCGATATGAGCAATCAGTAATGCCTTTAATCCGTTAGCTATACTGACCAAATCCATTGGTCACCGCATCTAACGGTGCCAAATCAAATTAGGGTTGTATGCCAAACCTCAAAACATTTTTTTTCATCTTTCAAATCAAATTCAAACTGCGAATAGGCCATTCAAAAAGCCTTTAAACAATTTCAAACCACAAAATTCAATCCTAAGGCGTACAACCCTGTGCCCGAACTACGTTGACTCTGATCCTCCATAAGGAGGTACGTAGGCAAAACCCTGATTTAGAAACCTTTTGTTTTGTTGATTTTTGATCTTTCCTTGATGAACCATGATCAATTCTTGATCAAATGGTGAATGATACCTCCATATGAGGATCTTAAAAAAATAAGGAGTTTTGACCTTACTTTGATCACAGTTGACTTTTTAGGTCAACTAGTCGACTGTTGACCTTCTGAACAATTGGATGACCGATCCTTTGAAATGAGCTTAAGCACTTGTCATAAGGATAGTGTGAGATATATTGAGCCATATGAGATGCCTTGGAGCCATTGATTCACTGATTTTCCTTTGAATGAACCAAACCCTAGTTTCAGAGCCTTGCATAGGAGAGTGTGTCTAGGAGCTTTGTGTATTGATTTGAATTTGAATAAGAGAAATAATATGGGCAAATTTTGGGGTATGACAGCTGCCCCTGTTCAATTATCTTAAACCTGAGGATGTAGAGTGGTTCGTATGCCAGTCGGTATCTGAAGGTGGAAGATGATTGAACACTAGAATACCCAGGAATTTGTCCTAGCTGCTGATGAAGGGACTTTTGTCGGAGATGGGCTTGAAGATGCCATCCAGTAGGTCATGTATTTGAAGTGTTTGAGAAGTAGTTGTTTGAATGTTGATCGTGTCATTACTGTTCGTAGTAAATGAATTGAGTGTTGATCGTGTCATTACTGTTCGTAGTAAATGAATTAGGTCTTTGAGAATTTGATCGTGTCAGTACCGTTCGTAATACCTGAATTAGATCTTGGAGATATGATCGTGTCTATACCGTTCGTGATAATAGAATTAGATCTCTTGTCTTGTCAGCACCGTTCGTGGTAACCGAATTGGACTTTTAGAAGCAGTTGATCGTGTCCACGCCGTTCGTGATGATGGAATTAGATCTCTGAGATTTGATCGTGTCAGCACTGTTCGTAGTAACCGAATTAGATCTTGGGGAGATAATCGTGTCTATATCGTTCGTGATGATAGAATTAGATTCTCTTGTCGTGTCAGCACCGTTCGTAGTAACTGAATTAGACTGAGGAGGATAATTGATCGTGTCCACACCCTTCGTGATGATGGAATTAGATCTCTGACCGTGTCAGTACCGTTTGTAGTAACTGAATTAGATCTTTGAAGGTTAATCGTGTCACCACCGTTCGTGATAGATGAATTAGATCTTGGAAGATTGGAGCTTTCGTCCATTTGTCTGTACCTGCATTCTGCAATAGGTATAGAAATATTTTTTATGCAATGTCATGATGTATGTGTTATGTCATGAGTCTCTCAAAATAAATGAGGAGCATGGTATGTTATGCGTGAGTTCAGTATGTATGCGATGTATGAATATGTTTATGATTTATGATGTATGAATATGATTTATGTTGTCTGGATTGAGAAATTAAATCTCCATGTCCCTTTAATTTTGTTGTCTGATCTTGTCTTAAAGATGCTCAGCTGGGGACTTATATTTTTGCTTGGGGATAATCAGTAACTTGATGTACCCTGACTGGGGATGAGAGGCTTTGATAAGTTCTATTGGGGAACTATGTCTTTTGTTGAGAGCTTTGAAGATATCTTCTTAATAAATACTCTGTGGGGATTCCTCCAGATTATTGACTTTCGAAGGAGGACTTCTGGATTACCTTAAACATTGTCTCTTTTGCCTTTCCTATCTAATGAACTAATAAATATTTTTATGACAGAAAAGATAGATGACAATCATGTTCATATGCATATGCTCATTCAACATTATCATTGGGCGTTTGCGTATTCGAAAAAAAGAGAAAAATGGAAACTCGAACGAGAGAAAGTAACTTGTATTAAGAAGGCCATGAATAGGCAAAATAAAAACATATTGTGTGTTTTTTTTTTGAAAAAGAATAAAACAAAAGAAAAGTAGCTATGTGTAAACAATCCTATTGAGTTTCAACTCTGCTATTGCTATTATGTCTTTGAGCGTCTCATCCCTTGCTTGTTGGAGAAAGATGGTTGAATCGATCCGAGCCTTTTGAACTTGATGTTGTAGATGTGTCTGATTGATGAATGATGTGGACGAGACATAGTTGTACGCTTAATCCTTAACTTTTGCCTAGACCGCCCTTTCGGGTTTTCGGTCTAGCAGGATACCCTTTTTTGCCCAAGTTGCCCTCCGGGTTTTCAACTTGCCAGGTGTACATTTTTTGTATATATCCCTAATTTTGCCCAAACCCTTTTGGTTTGCCGGGATGCCCTTACTTTTGCCTAGGTACGTCGACCTAGCGGGTCGTATTTTATGCGTAGTATTTTTTGACTATGTCTGCGTTCACAGGCTGTGGAAAGTATTCTCCGTCCATCGTAGTGAGTATCATGGCTCCTCCGGAGAAAATTTTCTTGATTACAAATGGTCCCTCATAGGTGGGAGTCGACTTGCCCCTAGGATCACCTTGTGGTAGGATAATCCTCTTTATGACCAAGTCACCAGCCTGATAAACTTGTTGTTTGACTCTTTTGTTGAATGCCTTGATCATACGCTTCTGATACAATTGTCCATGACAAACAGCCGCAAGCCTCTTTTCGTCAATCAGGTTTATCTGATCCAGTCGAGTTTGAATCCATTCATCTTCGTCTAGCTCTGCCTCTTTCATTATCCTTAAGGATGGAATCTAAACTTCGATAGGTAGCACAACCTCCATGCCATAGACTAATGAGAACGGGGTTGCCCCAGTTGATGTACATGCGGAGGTACGGTAACCATGAAGAGAAAATGGTAACATTTCATGCCAATCCTTGTAAGTCACAGTCATCTTCTGTACAATTTTCTTTATGTTCTTGTTGGCGGCTTCCACAGCGCCATTCATCTTCGGTCTATATGGAGAAGAGTTGTGATGTTTGATGTTGAACTGTGTGCAGAGCTCAGTAATCATTTTGTTGTTCAAATTGGTACCATTATCAGTGATAATCCTCTCGGAGATGCCATACCGACAGATGAGATTGTGCTTAATGAATCGAGCCACCACATTCTTGGTTACGGAAGCAAAGGAAGCAGCCTCTACCCATTTGGTAAAGTAGTCAATGACTACAAGGATGAAGCGGTGTCCATTGGACGCGGTAGGTTTGATTTCTCCGATCATATCAATGCCCCACATTGCAAAAGGCCAAGGAGCGGTCAGCATATTTAGAGGAACAGGAGGCACATGTACTTTGTCGGCGTATATCTGACACTTGTGGCAAGTTCTTGAATGTTGGTGGCAGTCAGTCTCCACAGTGGACCAGTAGTAACCTGCTCTCATAATCTTTTTAGCCATAGTATGTCCACTAGAATGGGTTCCAAAAGTGCCATCATGCATGTCCTCCATGATCTCTTCAGCTTCCTTCTTGTTCACACAACGAAGCAGGGTTGAATCATGGTTGCGCTTGTATAAGGTTCCATTGCTCAGAAAGAACTTGGAGGCGAACCTTCTCAAGAATTTCTTGTCGTTGATGGATGCCCCTTCAGGGTATTCTTGAGTCTCGAGGTATCTTTTTACTTCGTGAAACCATGGTTTCTCTTCAACCTCGTTAGTAACTATCTCGTAACAGTATGCTGGTTCGTCATATCTTTCAATAATAACTATAGGAGCCTCGTTGTCCCATCTGACTTTGAACATGGATGACATAGTAGCTAATGCGTCTGCCAGTTGATTCTCTTCTCGGGGAATGTGTTCAAAAGTAATCTCTTCGAAGTGTGGAATTAAAGATAGCACCAAATCTTTATAAGGCATGAGATTAGGATGCTTCGTGTCCCATTCTCCTTTGATTTGACTGATTACTAGGGCTGAATCCCCATATACTTCCAACAACTTGATTCTTAGGTCGATAGTGTTGCACCCCAAAATTTGCCCTCTTTCTCCGTGCTATAAGTTATGAATGGCGTTTATTTCGTCGTTCGAAAATCAAAAGAAAAATTATAAAGAGTTTCTTATGCATGATGTGTGCGATCGTTAATGCAACGGGGACTCATTGGATTTCATAGTGAGTTGTTCTGATGCGCTTAAGCTCTTATCTTCTTTGAGGGTTCCTTAATGCGTTATTATCACGGCGATGTGAAGTATAAGTGCAAGTCATGTCCTATGAGACGAATTTGTGCATTCATTGTTTAGACATATGTATTCTCTCATTTGTTTGGATTGTAATACGAGTCGAATTGGATTGATGATCGAAGCTAAGGGCTCATTGAGAACGGGAAACGAGTTTGGTTCAAGATTACAAAAATATTCAAAGTCCATTCATTCATTCAAAGGAATTATAAGCTCAAATCCAAATATAGTACACCATTCAAATTCATTACAAAATTACATAAAAAATGAGCAAATATCCATTACCATTACATCTTTCAAAGTTCATTACAAAAATTATTACAAAGAGTCCAAATCACATGTTACACAAAATACATTCCAAAAATATACATTGAAAACCGACCCAATACACAAGTGAAACCAATTCCCAGCAAAGTCAAATAAAAACTGTGTTGCACTATGAATAAAGCATGATTAACCGCCTTGCATCTAAGCTCAACACGGCAACCTGTAACCAAAGAACAAATACCAATTCGCAAAATTCAGAAAAGAAAATTGAAGATGATATAACAGAATCAAAGGGGATTTTAGGGGCTTCAGATGGGAAGATGAGAAAAAGCTATAACAGAAAGGAGAGTCGAAAAATACCTCAGGAGGAAAAACGTAACAAACTCGGGATTTCTTGTCAATCTTCATCATCCATCCTCCACGATTCAACCTTCAATCCTTCGTTTTACCACAGAGGAACCTTCAATATTCACCTTCAATCACAATCATCTTTCTCTCTTCACCAACAAGCTTCATCAACATAGCAGCAAGAACTCTTCAAAATTCTCCACACTTCAATCTCTCCATTCTGATATTTCTGTAAAAGAAAACGAAAAAAATCAATTTCATTACGATAATCTTCATCTTTCTGAGTCAAAAGAAAATTGCAGAGAAACTTCACACAACTCCAACCTTCAATTACAAAAACCTTCATCGCATGTTCAACCTCTGAACCTTTCTTCGATCTTGAACCTCTCAATAATCGTCCTTCAACTTCACCAGAAAAATTCTCAAACAATCTTCAATTTGCAAGCAATGATAACGAATTCAACATCGTCATGAATCATCATCTTCACGCAATCACCAACATTGCCACATCTGTCACAACAATCTCCGTCGATTTCAACCTGCAACACGTTCAACGTCACAACGTGCTTCCAAGTGAAATCCGAAAATCAGAAGAAAAAGAAGAGTAAAAAAATAGATGAATCGATAACGTGAATTCGCACCTGAGCAAGGACTTCTGGATTTTGTTTTGTCCACATCAAATTGAAGATCTGAAAACAAATCGGTTGAGAGAAGATTAGAGCGAGAGATCGCGAGATGAAGCATAGAGAGAGTAATCGACGGGCGAGGTTGAGTCGAAGATGAAAGAGATAATCGAGTCGAGAGAGATGTGGCGAAGAGTACGCCACCGTTTCAATCGGAGATCGGAGGAGAGCTTGAACCACCGCGCCGTCGCTGTTCTCGTACGTGAGAGGGAGAAGAAGGTCGAGTATTCGAATTCCAATGGACACGTAAACCCTAATTCCCCTTCTAATTTCATTTGCATTAACGTAGAGTTTTAATCTGAGCATTAACCACCACTAAGTATGTTTAATGTGAATTAACTCTGAATTAGTGAAAAGGTTCATACAATATTTGATTTAGCTTAATGTGATGGAGTAGTTTAATCTGAATAATTGGATGATGAATGTGATAATGGATCAAGCCTAAGCCTCACACGAATTACTACCTTACACCCCCAGGCAAGCCCATGTCACCCTTGTTTTTGGCCATTGCTACAAATCTGAACAAAAATCTGTTGGGCTTAATCCCTTGGGCCTTGCGCCTAATTTTACTTCCTACACCATATTTTCACATCAAACCCCTCTGTTTCATTTTAATTCATTTTAGATTAGTTTTTTTTACTAGTTTATCTTCTATCTCTTTTAGTATGATAAACCATTGACATTTTTGTTAGATTTTGACATGATAATAGAATATAGAATCAAGTAGTTTTGTTAGATTTTTGCATGATAGAAAAAATAATCAAAAATATTTTTCTTATTAGAATTTAAATGTTTTGTTATATTGTTTAGTTTTAATTCCTTGATAAAATGCCATGAAAAAAATATGATGTTTGATTAGCTTTCTCGCATTGATAAAAAGAGAATAAAAACATGTTTTCTTTGTTAGAATTTAGATGTTTACTTACATAGTTTAATTCTAATTCTTTGATAAAAATGCCATAAAAAACAATTTAATCTTGTTTAGGATTTAATTTCTATTATTTTCTATAGCGTGCTTCCTTGTTACTACTGATTTGTTTGTTGAGATGTGCGAGATACTTCGAGAGAGCCTTCGATTCCGATTCGACTTGCTTCGTGTTCCACTTTATTTGTGGGACACGAATTCGCTTCCAGTGCGATTTGTCTTACAACTTGATTTGCGTCGTGTTCCACTTTATTTGTGGGACATGGACCTATTTCCGATGTCAGTCATCTGATCTCTCATTCATTGAGATGTATATTCCTGTATTGTTGTTTGGCTTGTGTTTCTCTTGCAGGTTTCTTGTGTGGTTATGCTCGACGCGTGCCACATATAGCTTGTGATTTATTTTCACGACGACGCTTTCTGACTTGCTTTGCTTGATGATGGCTTACGCGAAGTATTTCGGACTTCTATGCTTACGCGTGCTAGCTCATTGCGGATTTGCTATCCGTTTGGTATCGTTCCCTATTCCCTTTTACTTCTTTCTGTACTTTATCGCTTTCTCGCATCATCCTTTAACATGAGAAGTAGGACTTAGACATGCATCTGGCCAAGCCCTCGAAAGAGGCTCTGTTTTTGTTGGTGTGTTTACATTTGTGCTTTGCGGCAGGGAGTCACGGTGTAATAAGTCCTATATGGCACTCCGTTAAGTCCTCATGGAAGGCATGCAGAAAGGGTTAGCAATCAACCCCCGCCTAGTCTCATCGAGTCCGTTCAGTAAGCGCACGCTTCGCGTCGCTTGCTTCTGAACCTGCACAAGATCTTGTTATCGAGTATGTCAGGAAAAGGGTTCATGCAGACGGACCCCCGCCTTTCCTATAGCTCGCGCCGCTCGACGTTGATGCTCGGTGTACGCACGCACCGTTTTCCTTTACGATCCGTGACGGCTTGGTTGCTGAGAGGGGACCGCCCTCTTGTCTATGGCCCGATCATTTTCGCGAGGTCTAATGCTTGGTTGACTTGGGTTGAGCTGCTCCCCTTGGCTATGGCGGGACCGCTTTTCTACCACTCGGCCAGTGCCGTTGGTTTTGTTTGCTTTACGAGCAGAGCTCGTTTGTGTGATATTATTGTTTGCTTCCCTTTTCCCTCGTAGGTTGATAGATTAGCTTAGGTATGCACCCTTTGTATGATAACATTAGGTAGCAAGCTTTCCCCCTTAGCTTAGGTTTTCCTCATGCATTCTTTAAAACACAAACCACACTCTTTGATTTTCTTTTCTTAAGAGCTTGTTGTTTCCGCTCCATTCCCAAGCATAAGTCTCCAAAGGTCGAGCAGCGGAGGGTGAATGTAACTCGTTCACCTAAAAAACACAAAACAAACAGAAACTAGTTAGCCGAGCTACGGTAGCTCTGATTCTGCAAAACAGATACGTAGGCAGCGGGGTAGGGCCCGTGCGAGCATAATCCTTTCTTTTCCCTACATTCTGCATTCATTTTAGTCCAGATTAGCATAGTTTGCTTACACACCCATAGATTTAGACACATGCGTGGATACCATCGAGTACGATGGGCGCGAGGGGTGCTAATACCTTCCCCTCGCGTAGCCGACTCCCTTACCCTTTTCTCTGGTCGTGAGACCGTTGTTTTGTTTTGTGGTTTGCTGGCATTCCCTTCCTTTTCAGGATAAATATGTTAGTGGCGACTCTGTTAATTTTCGCGGTAGCGACAGCTGGCGACTCTGCTGGGGACGTCTCGACCTATTGCGGGTCCGGACTTAGCGAGTCGATCCTAGCGCTTGTGTGTTTATCTTTGGGTGTTTTATTGCTTTGCATATTTATCTGTTTGCATTGCATTCTATGTGCGCTTTTACTTTTCTGCATCATATTCTGGACTGGCTGGATCTTTGTCTGTTGGGTGGGTGTTTCAAGAGGTAAAAGGCCCAATACCCAGGCTATGAGTGATACCTTAGGAACTAGGACTAAAGTGGCCGTGACGGACAGAAGGCGTATGCCTGATTGATCTGATCATGTATCCACGGGCAGAGCTTGGTGGAATGAGGCAATATCGTATGATAACGCCTACATTCGATCCTCTGTTGGCTTTTTGACCTACCTTGGCCTAGATTTACCCGTGAGTGGGGCGGGAATCAATCATTGCTTAACAGGTACATTGATGGTGACTTTGGTTCTCGTTCGTGGGTTACCGCTATCCTCGTTCGTGGGTTACCGTGGTTCTTGTTCGAGGGTTACTTTGGTTCTCATTTGAGTGGTTTCATTTTTCGTTATGGTGACCATGGTTCTGATTCTATTGATTATGGCCCGTGATCTACGGGGAGTTCCGAATTGGTGCCGAACCTTTGAACTTGTGCCGTGTGATTTCTCGGCATCATCAGATATATCCAGTATTGTGGTTCCCGCCATGTTGCATCATTGCATATTTACTTTCCAAAAAGTGATGTACAAAAAATAACTAGCATACATGTTCCTTCTATTTCAAAGGAATCATATCTTTAAGCCTCGTGTCAAGCTTTTCCATCTCTTTCTTGCTAAAAAAATCAAAACATGAGGATTCCTTGGAAATTGAATGAACATGGCATTGCATTCATATCATGCATCTCATACATTTCATGCATAACAGGTGTTCAAGATTGAGGATTTCTTATTCAGAATTGGTACTATCTCCAGACTCAAAGACTTGACTTGTTCTTATTGTGTGTTCAAAGATCATTCATGGAACAACTTTGTGGGGTGACCAAGATGAAAGCTCAGTTTGGGGTTCTTTTTGAAGACTTGTCTTATGCTCATTCGCTTCCATGCTTGCTTTATTTGCAACTGGTTAAGCTCTGTACTGTGTGGTTGTCTACAGATTCTATGCTTGATGACGATGACACTAGGTGTGAGTTCTATTTTGGGGCATCTGGTTATGATGTTAGGATCTGTAAGTCTTTGAAGTTGCTTGGGGCTCCCGCACGAGGGATAAGCAAGACATTGTCTATCTTGAGCATTGCACCATTTGCATTGTTCGAATCCCTAAAGCACTGACAAATTCTGTGTGACTTCGCCACAATCTTCTTCCAGACAGTAATCAAAAGTGATCTGCAAAGGCACGCCTCTCATTCTCAAGGTTCTGCTCCATATCCTGAGTCACCTCCTCCTCTCTTGGAGTTTCCTTGTCAGTATCCTTTGCTTGTCAACAGAGACAGAAAGAATGTAAGAAGCTAGTTGATGTAATCCCAATGCCTGGTGTTCAGTTGCTTTCCTGTTTGATGGAATTTCAATCGGTTAAGATTCGTTTCTTTAGGTCTTTCTCACCACAGACAGTTCTCCTAATTTTGATGACAATACTCGGTGTATAATGCCAAGCCTTACAAAGTGTTGAGGTACAAAAGGTCCAGAACTTGCTCGATGCAAAGATGTTTGAGTTTACTCATAATGGTTTCCACTGGCTGATCCCATTTCATCTGCTGCAAGTAGAATGTTAGTTCTTCCTCGAGGAAGTAACTCATGAGAATCACCTGGAATTAGTACTTCCAGAGGCTTCCTTCACAGCAACTGTTGTGTGTTCCAAGTAATTACTTTGATAGCCAAGCGTCAAAGGTTATTGTTGTTCGCTGATAGTAATACAAGTTTCCTCCATTCATGATGGTGTTTTCTGTTTCAACAGCTATATTTAGGGCTCCCGACCGAGGAATAAGCAAGACTCCGTGTTCTTGAGTTCGCATCATTGGCAGCTCAAATCCCTAAAGCATTCACAAACTCTATTCGCTGTTGTTTGAGGGCTCCCGACCGAGGGATAAGCAAGACGCCTTGTATCTTGAGTTTGTGCACCACTTGCACGACTCAAATCCCTAAAGTTGAACACTTACAATTCTTGTTTCCGAAATCTTCTTCCAGGAAGTGACCTAAAGTGTTCTGACGTAACGCTTGGTGTTTTCCACTCTGGGGCACCTGGTTATCTGATTGAAGACTGTAAGTCGTTAAACGACAAGATTCAAGACCTGATTGATTCAAAGGCTGTCACATTTGCACCTGAAGGCCAGAATTGAAGTTCTCCTTTGACTTAGCGGATCTTCTGAAGCAATAAGTCCATACGGAGAAGATCTCCTCAACATTGGCAGTTCTCAAATCATCATGCATGTTCATGTTTAAGCTTTCTTGTTTTGTTCAATACTGTTTGCATGCAAAACTTGTTTGTTTTTGAACTATAATCATAATGCATTGGATATGTTTGTCTTGAAAAAATCCATTCGTTTTTGCTCTTATATGTTTTTCTATGCTTTTTGTGATATCTAACTCTTGTTAATAAAGCATGATAACTCCGTAGGGAGAATGATGAACATAATACCAAGAACCCCAAATGGTATGCTTTTGAGTAGAACCTTGTTGATGATGTACAGGCATTGTTTCAAATCCCCAAACACTGGAGATATAAGGGAGATAGACCTTCGTTAACCATTCTGAGCCTTCGAAGTAGGAGTTTCTTTTCTATTCATGAAAAAACCCTCACATTTAACCCAGGGGCGGGTAGTATTCAGTTAACCTGATCGAGTGTTTGAAATTCATTAGAAGCACACATCTAAGGACATGACAATGGTTGTCTTTCAAAAGGTTGAGGAAAGTCAAATCCATAACGGTTATCCCTCACCTCAGGAGGTTGAGACATCAAAATTATCCCTCACCTCTAGAGGTTGAGACCAACATCAAAGTCGCGGTGGTTATCCCTCATATCATGAGGTCAAAGGATGACGATACCACAATGGTAATTCTCCATTTACCAAGAATTCAGGCAGTCACGATCACTTTCAATAAAGTAGAGGTAGTGCGGGATCACACGACTTGTCAAAAAAAAAGGGGAAAGAAAGAAAGAAAAAAAAGGAAAAAAAGAGAAAGAAAAAAAAGAAAAAAAGAGAAAGAAAAAAAAGGAAAAAAGAGGAAATGATAATGAAATTGTTAATCAAGGACAAAGTCGTGTGATGTTAAATCAGGGAATCAAGAAAGGTGAAGGAAGTGATTGTCGTATCCAGAAGACCTCATCAATTCCTTAACCATCCCAATTTCCTCTTGAAAGATGAATGCTCGTGTCGAGTTAACTGAACTTAGGACTGGAGAACATCACGAAGTGGGGTGGGCACCAAATAATTTGAGCCTAAAAATCTTTTTTTCTCAAACCGTGAACTTGGCCACGTTACAACCCTTGAAATTCCTAATTGAAGCAGGGTTAATTCAAAAGCATAATGTACATGAGAATACGGTAAGCTGACTCCTAGGAGATCCGCTAAGCGCTTGAGTTGGTATCACACCATCTTTTCTTTTTTTCATAAAAAACTCGATGTTACGACATCCTTTTAAAAAAAAAAGTTTCTTTAAACTTCAAAGACAAACATGAACTTTGCATTAGAATTATATTTCTCATAATAAACATTCTTTGCATATGAACAAGTGCTTTACATCAAGAAAGTTTCTATCATGAACTTCAGATGAAAACGTTTTATCCTCCCGAAGGACAAGTTGTCTTCCGAACTCCGTTGAGTAGAGGCAGCAATATTTCTAAGTCTGATCATCCTCAGGGGCACAAAAGCGTTTGAATATTCTGTCGAGTAAGTTTTCAATCAATCTGAGGCAATCAGGTCAAGATTCGAAGAATCTCTCAAAATGCTAAGCAATCAGGGGCATTCACCCAAGCACAGTCGAAATTACTTCCAACACTGATCAATCAGGGCACGGTTTCAAAGTTCATGATACTGGGGCTAGTCAGTTTGATATGAACAGATATCAGAAGGGTCCTTACAAAATGAATTTCTTCAAAGTCCTTATAGGCTGGGGCAAGACACTATGCAATAGCATTCTCTCCTCATCAGGAGATGTTCAGTTTAAAGTTCAGGTGTGAGCTAAACAGCTTATGAACTTGAGAACCATCAGGGCGTCATCCTCAGCAGTGAGAAGCTGAAAGTTCATTACTTGTTGGCATCTTTACAATCAATACGAGTACGCAGAATTCTATGAAAGCCAATCTCTGTTTGGTCTCTTTGAAGTCAACACTTGTTTGACCTCTTAAGCCCATTTCCTGGTGGCATTCTCTCGGAAAATCAAGGCCTGTTTGATACTCTGGCCGATACTTGTTTGGTGTTCTAATCATTGCTTGCCTATCCATTGCTTGTTTGGAAAGTTTCAAGCCAAGATGTATGACAATCTGTTTTCTCTTGCATTTGCCCATTGTGGGTGAGCATCACTATTCTCTGCCATGTGAGGAAACCATGCAAATATTACATGCTATATCCTGGGGCATTTTCATTTGTTTATCTCGCAGGTACATCCTTTTGAGCGCACTATGTCAGCGCCTCGGTGGATCTAGTCGAGTGAGAGATTTTCATTCCCCAACTGAGTACATCCAGATGAGATTTTCTTTGTTCCAAGATTCTCATATCCTCAGTAAAGCACATCTCAATGCGTTCTCTATGCTCCAGAGGCCTTATTCCCTGGCAGAATGTCTTCTCCCCAGTTGAATCATGATTGAATGATATCTGATTCCCCAGCAAGCTCTTAATGAGGTTCCTTGCCTGAATGCCTCAATTTCCCCAGTAGAGTGATCCTCTCTCCAACAGATTGATCTGTTTCCCCAAGAGAGCCATCTTATTCGCCAGTGGAATGGTCTTAAGAAAGGTTCTTATGCTAAGTTCCTTATCCCCAGTGGATCTCTCATCTCCCCAGTGGACCACTATGCAGAAGTATTCATCTTCCCCACAGAGTCTTTCCTCAGCAGAGATTCACATGCATCCTCAGCAGGATCTGTTCTCATCTAGGACTTCCCCAGCGGAACGCGTTCTACACCATTAAGTTTGTCACTCCTCATCAGAGTTGTATCCATGATTTGCTCTTATCTCCACATCCCCAAATGTCGAGAATTTGCTTCTCCAATGAAGTTTCAAGGGTCTTCCCCAAGCAGTTAAGTGGGATGTTCTTATCTCCAAGCAGGATTTGTTCCCCAAACAGAGCTCGCATCCAGATTTGATCGTCTTAAGCAGATTTCTGATCCATCTTTGCCAGCTCACGGTTTGTGACTGCGGATCACGTATGTTGTCCCCCCCGCAGAGTTCTATGCTCTCTCCAGAACTTCTTCAGTAATTCAGTGCTCATCCGTTGTTTCCCTAAGCAACGTTCGAATCATGCATCATTCGCATTGCATTCTCTAAGCGTGTAGCATCTTCCTTCTCGGAAACGTTATGCCATACACAGTCATACATGCATCATGCATTAATCATATCATATATGTCTCTTTCTGCAGGAAAGTTATCCAGATTCAAATGCTCCCTAGAGAGCAATGTTTGCCTAGTCATTACAGGCGCTTATCCTGATGTCTTAATCAGAAGAAGTTTGTTTTCCTATCTTGACATCGTTAGATCAGTTGAAGGCTTACTTAATCCCGATGCCCTCAAATCGGTTGAAGATATTTGTTCCTATCCTGATTCCAGTTCAGTTGAAGGAACCGCCTCCGGATCTCCCAAGATCTTCCTAAGGAGAAAGCCTGCTGATGCTTCAGATCAGTTGGAAATATCTACGTCCTAACGATTTATATTCGTTCAGAAGAAGACTTGTATACCCGTTTCTAACATTTCTTTTCCCGGCACACACAGTTCGGAAGAGATATCTGTTCCTATTCCTGATAAATCAGACTTTCAGTTGAGGGAACCGCCTCCGGATCTCGTCGATCTTACGAAGGAGCAAGCCACTGATACCCAGATCAGATGGAGATATCTACCTGATTGACTTTTTCATTCAGAAGAGGATTGTTCTACTTATTTTCTAGCATCGAGCCTAGATCAGTTTAAAGACTTCCTTTCCCGGCGTACACAGTTCGGAAGAGATATTGTTCCTATTCCTGATAAACCAGACTTTCAGTTGAGGGAACCGCCTCCGGATCTCGTCGATCTTACGAAGGAGCAAGCCGCTGATACCCAGATCAGTTGGAATATCTGCCTGATGATTTAATTGCATCAGATGGATATGTCGCCTTGGTACCCAGACCAGAGATACTTACTACCCGTTGATGCCCAGATCAGCCGGAGTATCTCATTTCGATCCCCAGATCGACTTAGACATCTATCCCCGATTCCTGTTCGGAAGACATCTGCTACGCCTGATGCCCAGATCAGTCGAGATGTTACTTCTCTTGATGCCCAGATCAATTGAAGTCTTTTCCCCTGCCTGTGGGGTTATCTGTTCCTTCTTATCGCAAGTTGGAGCTTATTTAATTATTTAGATCAGTTGAAGTTTTTTCTCCCTGCTTGCGGGGTGGTACATTTCTTCTTATTGCAAGATGGAATCTTCTATTGATCAAAAGCGCAAATTTTCGAGTTCATTCTGGTATTCAATCTTCTTCCACCTCAACGGTTCGAAACTTTCGTTTCTCACTCGTCAAGTTCAAGAAGTTTGAATAGGGGCAGCTGTTGCACCCCAAAATTTGCCCTCTTTCTCCGTGCTATAAGTTATGAATGGCGTTTATTTCGTCGTTCGAAAATCAAAAGAAAAATTATAAAGAGTTTCTTATGCATGATGTGTGCGATCGTTAATGCAACGGGGACTCATTGGATTTCATAGTGAGTTGTTCTGATGCGCTTAAGCTCTTATCTTCTTTGAGGGTTCCTTAATGCGTTATTATCACGGCGATGTGAAGTATAAGTGCAAGTCATGTCCTATGAGACGAATTTGTGCATTCATTGTTTAGACATATGTATTCTCTCATTTGTTTGGATTGTAATACGAGTCGAATTGGATTGATGATCGAAGCTAAGGGCTCATTGAGAACGGGAAACGAGTTTGGTTCAAGATTACAAAAATATTCAAAGTCCATTCATTCATTCAAAGGAATTATAAGCTCAAATCCAAATATAGTACACCATTCAAATTCATTACAAAATTACATAAAAAATGAGCAAATATCCATTACCATTACATCTTTCAAAGTTCATTACAAAAATTATTACAAAGAGTGCAAATCACATGTTACACAAAATACATTCCAGAAATATACATTGAAAACCGACCCAATACACAAGTGAAACCAATTCCCAGCAAAGTCAAATAAAAACTGTGTTGCACTATGAATAAAGCCTGATTAACCGCCTTGCATCTAAGCTCAACACGGCAACCTGTAACCAAAGAACAAATACCAATTCGCAAAATTCAGAAAAGAAAATTGAAGATGATATAACAGAATCAAAGGGGATTTTAGGGGCTTCAGATGGGAAGATGAGAAAAAGCTATAACAGAAAGGAGAGTCGAAAAATACCTCAGGAGGAAAAACGTAACAAACTCGGGATTTCTCGTCAATCTTCA
Organism: Vicia villosa; assembly: GCF_029867415.1. Lineage (NCBI taxonomy): Eukaryota > Viridiplantae > Streptophyta > Magnoliopsida > Fabales > Fabaceae > Vicia > Vicia villosa. The sequence continues at coordinate 178,617,524 of NC_081182.1, read as the reverse complement.
TCATCCATCCTCCACGATTCAACCTTCAATCCTTCGTTTTACCATAGAGGAACCTTCAATCTTCACCTTCAATCACAATCATCTTTCTCTCTTCACCAACAAGCTTCATCAACATAGCAGCAAGAACTCTTCAAAATTCTCCACACTTCAATCTCTCCATTCTGATATTTCTGTAAAAGAAAACGAAAAAAATCAATTTCATTACGATAATCTTCATCTTTCTGAGTCAAAAGAAAATTGCAGAGAAACTTCACACAACTCCAACCTTCAATTACAAAAACCTTCATCGCATCTTCAACCTCTGAACCTTTCTTCGATCTTGAACCTCTCAATAATCGTCCTTCAACTTCACCAGAAAAATTCTCAAACAATCTTCAATTTGCAAGCAATGATAACGAATTCAACATCGTCATGAATCATCATCTTCACGCAATCACCAACATTGCCACATCTGTCACAACAATCTCCGTCGATTTCAACCTGCAACACGTTCAACGTCACAACGTGCTTCCAAGTGAAATCCGAAAATCAGAAGAAAAAGAAGAGTAAAAAAACAGATGAATCGATAACGTGAATTCGCACCTGAGCAAGGACTTCTGGATTTTGTTTTGTCCACATCAAATTGAAGATCTGAAAACAAATCGGTTGAGAGAAGATGAGAGCGAGAGATCGCGAGATGAAGCATAGAGAGAGTAATCGACGGGCGAGGTTGAGTCGAAGATGAAAGAGATAATCGAGTCGAGAGAGATGTGGCGAAGAGTACGCCACCGTTTCAATCGGAGATCGAAGGAGAGCTTGAACCACCGCGCCGTCGTTGTTCTCGTACGTGAGAGGGAGAAGAAGGTCGAGTATTCGAATTCCAATGGACACGTAAACCCTAATTCCCCTTCTAATTTCATTTGCATTAACGTAGAGTTTTAATCTGAGCATTAACCACCACTAAGTATGTTTAATGTGAATTAACTCTGAATTAGTGAAAAGGTTCATACAATATTTGATTTAGCTTAATGTGATGGAGTAGTTTAATCTGAATAATTGGATGATGAATGTGATAATGGATCAAGCCTAAGCCTCACACGAATTACTACCTTACACCCCCAGGCAAGCCCATGTCACCCTTGTTTTTGGCCATTGCTACAAATCTGAACAAAAATCTGTTGGGCTTAATCCCTTGGGCCTTGCGCCTAATTTTACTTCCTACACCATATTTTCACATCAAACCCCTCTGTTTCATTTTAATTCATTTTAGATTAGTTTTTTTTACTAGTTTATCTTCTATCTCTTTTAGTATGATAAACCATTGACATTTTTGTTAGATTTTGACATGATAATAGAATATAGAATCAAGTAGTTTTGTTAGATTTTTGCATGATAGAAAAAATAATCAAAAATATTTTTCTTATTAGAATTTAAATGTTTTGTTATATTGTTTAGTTTTAATTCCTTGATAAAATGCCATGAAAAAAATATGATGTTTGATTAGCTTTCTCGCATTGATAAAAAGAGAATAAAAACATGTTTTCTTTGTTAGAATTTAGATGTTTACTTACATAGTTTAATTCTAATTCTTTGATAAAAATGCCATAAAAAACAATTTAATCTTGTTTAGGATTTAATTTCTATTATTTTCTATAGCATGCTTCCTTGTTACTACTGATTTGTTTGTTGAGATGTGCGAGATACTTCGAGAGAGCCTTCGATTCCGATTCGACTTGCTTCGTGTTCCACTTTATTTGTGGGACACGAATTCGCTTCCAGTGCGATTTGTCTTACAACTTGATTTGCGTCGTGTTCCACTTTATTTGTGGGACATGGACCTATTTCCGATGTCAGTCATCTGATCTCTCATTCATTGAGATGTATATTCCTGTATTGTTGTTTGGCTTGTGTTTCTCTTGCAGGTTTCTTGTGTGGTTATGCTCGACGCGTGCCACATATAGCTTGTGATTTATTTTCACGAAGACGCTTTCTGACTTGCTTTGCTTGATGATGGCTTACGCGAAGTATTTCGGACTTCTATGCTTACGCGTGCTAGCTCATTGCGGATTTGCTATCCGTTTGGTATCGTTCCCTATTCCCTTTTACTTCTTTCTGTACTTTATCGCTTTCTCGCATCATCCTTTAACATGAGAAGTAGGACTTAGACATGCATCTGGCCAAGCCCTCGAAAGAGGCTCTGTTTCTGTTGGTGTGTTCACATTTGTGCTTTGCGGCAGGGAGTCACGGTGTAATAAGTCCTATATGGCACTCCGTTAAGTCCTCATGGAAGGCATGCGGAAAGGGTTAGCAATCAACCCCCGCCTAGTCTCATCGAGTCCGTTCAGTAAGCGCACGCTTCGCGTCGCTTGCTTCTGAACCTGCACAAGATCTTGTTATCGAGTATGTCAGGAAAAGGGTTCATGCAGCCGGACCCCCGCCTTTCCTATAGCTCGCGTCGCTCGACGTTGATGCTCGGTGTACGCACGCACCGTTTTCCTTTACGATCCGTGACGGCTTGGTTGCTGAGAGGGGACCGCCCTCTTGTCTATGGCCCGATCATTTTCGCGAGGTCTAATGCTTGGTTGACTTGGGTTGAGCTGCTCCCCTTGGCTATGGCGGGACCGCTTTTCTACCACTCGGCCAGTGCCGTTGGTTTTGTTTGCTTTACGAGCAGAGCTCGTTTGTGTGATATTATTGTTTGCTTCCCTTTTCCCTCGTAGGTTGATAGATTAGCTTAGGTATGCACCCTTTGTATGATAACATTAGGTAGCAAGCTTTCCCCCTTAGCTTAGGTTTTCCTCATGCATTCTTTAAAACACAAACCACACTCTTTGATTTTCTTTTCTTAAGAGCTTGTTATTTCCGCTCCATTCCCAAGCATAAGTCTCCAAAGGTCGAGCAGCGGAGTGTGAATGTAACTCATTCACCTAAAAAACACAAAACAAACAGAAACTAGTTAGCCGAGCTACGGTAGCTCTGATTCTGCAAAACAGATACGTAGGCAGCGGGGTAGGGCCCGTGCGAGCATAATCCTTTCTTTTCCCTACATTCTGCATTCATTTTAGTCCAGATTAGCATAGTTTGCTTACACACCCATAGATTTAGACACATGCGTGGATACCATCGAGTACGATGGGCGCGAGGGGTGCTAATACCTTCCCCTCGCGTAACCGACTCCCTTACCCTTTTCTCTGGTCGTGAGACCGTTGTTTTGTTTTGTGGTTTGCTGGCATTCCCTTCCTTTTCAGGATAAATATGTTAGTGGCGACTCTGTTAATTTTCGCGGTAGCGACAGATAGCAGCTCTGAGTCCCAAGATACATGCTTCATACTCAGCCATGTTGTTGGTACAGTCAAAACATAGTCTTGCTGTGAACGGGGTGTGTCCACCTGTGGGAGAGACAATTACAGCGCCAATACCATTACCAAGTGCATTCGAAGCTCCATCAAAAACCATAGTCCATCGGGATCCTGGTTCAGGTCCTTCATCCGGGCCAGGTTGTTCATAGTCGGTAACAAGCATAACATCTTCATCTGGAAACTCAAAGCTCATAGATTGATAGTCGTCTACAGCTTGTTGGGCCAAATGATCTGCCACTACACTTCCTTTGATTGCTTTCTGTGTTGTATATTGGATGTCGTATTCTGTTAGTATCATTTGCCATCTTGCTATTCGTCCAGAGAGAGCGGGTTTTTCGAACACATACTTGATAGGATCCATTCTAGAAATCAACAAAGTGGTATGGTTCAACATATACTGTCTCAGTCGGCGAGCAGCCCATGCCAAAGCACAGCAAGTTTTCTCGAGCAGTGAGTATCTTGTTTCACAGTCGGTAAACTTTTTGCTAAGGTAGTATATTGCATGCTCTTTTCGACCAGACTCGTCATGTTGCCCCAGTACGCACCCCATCGAATTCTCTAACACTGTTAAGTACATAATTAGAGGTCTTCCTTCAGCAGGTGGTATCATGATCGGAGGTTCTTGCAGGTACTTCTTTATCTTGTCAAAGGCTTCCTGACATTGGTCGTTCCATTTCACTACTTGATCTTTCCTCAGTAACTTGAAGATTGGCTCACAAGTAGCGGTCAGATGGGAGATAAATCTAGCAATGTAGTTCAGACGCCCCAAGAATCCTCTAACTTCTTTCTCGTTTCGTGGAGCAGGCATCTCTTGTATAGCTTTTACCTTTGCAGGATCGACTTCAATACCTTTACTACTAACTACGAAACCCAACAGCTTACCAGACCTTACGCCAAAGGTACACTTGTTCGGATTCAGTCTCAGCTTGTACTTCTTCAACCTATCAAACAACTTCTGTAGATGGACCAGATGTTCTTCTTCAGTGTTGGACTTCGCAATCATATGGTCAATATAGACCTCTATTTCTTTGTGGATCATGTCATGGAATAGAGCTACCATTGCACGTTGGTACGTTGCCCCAGCGTTCTTCAACCCAAATGGCATGACCTTGTAACAAAAGGTGCCCCAAGGCGTAGTGAAGGTTGTCTTCTCCATGTCTTCGGGTGCCATCTTAATCTAATTGTAACCTGAGAAACCATCCATGAAAGAGAAAACCTTGCATTGTGCAGTACTATCAACTAGAATGTCGATATGCGGTAGTGGGAAATCATCTTTAGGGCTTGCTCGATTCAAATCTCTGTAGTCTACACACATTCTGACCTTGCACGGGTACTATGTTGGCAATCCATGGCGGATAACTCACCACTTTCAGGAACCCAGCGTTGAATTGTTTCTCGACCTCTTCTTTGATTTTCTGAGCCATGTCAGGTCTGCTTCTTCGTAACTTCTGTTTAACCGGAGGACTGTTTTCTTTGATAGGTAGACGATGAACCACAATATCAGTATCGAGCCCAGGCATATCTTCGTAGGACCAAGCAAAGATCTCAACATTGTCTCGTAACATCTGAATTAGTCTTTGTTTGACAGTATCCTCTAATTCAGCCCCTATCTTGATCTCTTTCCTTTCTTCATCGGTACGTATGTTCACAACCTCAATTGGCTCTTCGTGCGGCTGTATGGTCTTCTCTTCTTGCTCTAGTAATCTGGAAAGTTCTCTAGGCACTTCACAACCTTCCTCACCTTCATCCTCAGCTTGGTAGATCGGATTTTCAAAGTCATATTTAGCAATAGCAGAGCCGTTATCAATAGGATCCAGAGTGGATATGAATCTGCAGTGCATGTGGGTGTGTGTGAGAACACATAGCTATAAAAGTAAAGGAAAATAAAAGCGAACACACAATTTGAATACGAAACGTCTGATGTTTTATTGAATGAAAATATGCTTATGAAATGACAATCCCTAACAATGGACCATTGTGCCTCGGGCAGGACACATGGCTTTTGAGTTTATTGTTTATTGAAGTACATAATTTAAACTTGGAAATAAAAGGAAAGCAGGAAATAAAACTAAGAACGGCAATTACTCCTGACTATAGGAGATAGAAACAATGTCTTCAGTCTTCCAGTTGTCCAGCCCTTTGTCTGATGTAGGGAAGATCCACTTGTCCAGGTTGTAATTATCTTCATCTTCTCCAATGGCATTGACCCCTTTGCTGATGAAATGATGCTTCAAACCTTCTGGACGAGGATGTTGTTCTCCTTTCTGATCCTTAGCAGTGCGGCCTAAACCCCATTTGTTGGACTTGTAAGGAATATCAGGTAATTGCCCCCAGATGGTGCAGCCACCTTCTTCTACCACAGCCCTAGCATCTTTCAGAGAAGCCATTGTAGGAATAACCCTAGTAACTTTAGGAGGAGTGTAGACGTGCTTAGTCTCGGGTACCACTTGGGGGACCAATTCGTATGCTATACGGGGAGATTCAAAAGCTTCTCCAGTGAATTCAAGATACTTGGTCTCATCTATGAAGCTCACCACATACTCTTCTTCACCATACACAGTGACGATCTTGCCTTTCGCTGGGTATTTCAGTTTCTGATGGAGAGTTGAAGTCACAGCATTTGCCCCATGTATCCAGGGACGTCCAAGTAGACATGAATAGGCGGGACGAATATCCATCACATAGAACACAGTATTGAAAGTCTGGGAACCTACTCTGATTGGGAGCTCAACCTCGCCATACACAGTACTCATAGTGCCATCGTAAGCTTTTACTATCACATCACTGGATTTCAACTCAATTCCGTCGACTTTGAGTTTGTCCAGCACCAACTTGGGTAGCACGTTCAGAGACGAGCCATTGTCAACCAGTACATGAGCCAGGGTGGTACCACCACATTCAATGGAGATATGCAGTGCCTTGTTATGATTCTTCCCACTAGGACTCAGATCAGCATCAGAGAACCCAAGGTAATTATCTGTCGTCAGGTTTGCAATACAATTCTCGAGTTGAGTGACAGTAATCTCCTGTGGCACATGGGCAGCCTCTAGAAACTTCATCATAGCTTTGGCATGAGTTTTGGAACAACTCAGGAGTGACAGCATAGAGATCTTAGAAGGAGTATGCCCCATTTGTTCAACAATGTCATAATCACTCTTGCGAATGATCTTCAGGAATTCGTTCGTTTCTTCAGATGGTGGATTTTTAGTGACAGTCTCAGGTTCATGCAGTGGTCTTTTACCACGATCATCAGCACTTGGGATAATAGTAGCAGCAGGTGAAGCAGTGTTTGGAGAGATCTCTGGAGAAAACACTCTTCCACTTCTTGTCACTTTACTAGTTCCAGCAATATTACCCACATCAGGATTGGCATCTTTAGAAACTTTATCAGATTCAAGCTCTTGCTTAACTCCTTGAACATAGACCTCGGCACCATAAATCCAAGGGACAGCCTTATCAGAAGAATATGGCATCGGACCAGGTTGAGTGATAACGATCGGAGCCACACGGGGTTCAGCAGAAATCTTGAAAGGAGCCTTGGTAGGAATCTTTAGCGGGACTTTGGAAATCACGGATACATCTTCGAACTTCAAACCACGGGAGAAACCTTCGCACAACTCCTCAACGGAAGGAGTCTTCTCAAACCTGATGGTGCCACGATCCATCCAGCCTTGGATGCCTCTTTTCAGATTCTCACAACCATTAGGTAGGAATGCACAGTAATAACAGTCAGGGTCGCAGCCTGGAAATAAACCAGCTCGCAGCAGCTTTCTCTTGATGTCAGCGAGAGGAGTTGACAGATCTCTTACATCATAGACATGGATTGTGTCCATGATAGCGTTAACAGTATTGTCATGCTTTGGCATCGGAGCAGTGATGACATTAGGAGTCTCTAGGGCGTCGAACTCGATTTCACCAGCCTCTATCATGTCTTGAATCTTATTTTTCAATGCCCAACAGTTATCAGCAGTGTGTCCAGGGCTATTGGAGTGATACACGCATTTTGCATTAGGATCATAATTTGGAGATGTAGTGGTGACGCTCTTTGGAGGATCTCTTATGGTGATCAGGTTGGCTTTCAACAGATGTTGCAGAGCTTGAGATAGAGGCATGTTAATTTTAGTGAATTGCCTCCTTGGTCTATCAGTCTTGCGTTGATACTCTTGTCTAGGAGCTTGTTGAGATGATGGAGTAGAGATGAGGACAGCTCCAACAGATTGGTTATGATCATTCTTATCACGGCCCTTCTGACTGTGGATAGCATTAGACTCGTTTCTTCCATGATATGGTTTCTTTGTAGTACCAGAAGATGAGCCCACTTGAATCTTCCCACTTCGAATACCATTCTCAACACGTTCTCCAGTCAAGATAAGATCAGTAAATCCAGACGAGGAACTACCCAACAAGTGACTATAGAACGGCCCAGTTAGCGTACCCATGAACATGTCCACCAACTCCCTATCAGTCAAGGAAGGTTGGACTCTCCCAGCTAAATCTCTCCACTTTTGCGCATACTCCTTGAAACTTTCTTTAGGTCCCATAGACATGCTTTGTAGTTGCATGCGAGTTGGTGCAAGATCAGAATTGTATTGGTATTGCTTGTAGAAAGCAACAACCAAATCCTCCCAAGTACGGATGCTAGCACCCTCTAGTTGATAGTACCATTCGAGTTGAGTTCCAGATAAACTTTCTTGGAAGAAATGGATCCAGAGCCTCTTATCAGCAGTGTGAGGCTGAATCTTCCTTACATAAGACCTCAAGTGCATCTTGGGACAGGAGACTCCATCATACTTAGCAAAGGCGGGAGTTTTGAATTTCTGAGGGATAACGACCCCAGGAACGAGTCCTAGTTCTTCGAAATCCAGCCCAGGTACCTTCTGAATTTCCACGCTTCTCAGAAGCTCTTCTAGTAGCCTATACTTTTCTTCAGCTTCATCCTCGTCTTGAGGATCCTCTTCTTCTTCATCGCCTTGACCATCAGAGCCCACATTACTTTCAGCGTCGCCATCATGCTCTTCTTCTTCCTCATCCTTAGGGATTTCAGCTTCTTCGACCTTCTTAGGGCGACCTTTGAACCTTCTTCCCATGTTGATCACTCCTTTGGGTTTCTTAGCCTTAGTCTTCTTAGTAAGGAGAGCTTTCAGTTCATCTTTCCCCTTGGACAAGTTCAGGATCAAGGCTTGAAATTCAGCGTTCTGAGCTTGGAGATTCTTGACAGATTGTTCAAGATCCATCTTTCCTACTGAAATAAACAGCGGAAAGATGAGGCATTTGTATTTATAAAACCTGTGGTGCGATGTTTATGAATGATATGATTATGCATATGCAATGTTTTCGAGGACCTTGGAATTCAAATTTGTTTAAAACCAAACAAAAAGAAACTTTATTAATAATACTTAAGGGAAAAAAAATTGTAAATTGTTTTATTATTATCTTTTACAATAATGTAAGTATAAAACTAGAAATAAAATAAACTAGGAATAAAATAATAAAAACAAAAGTCTTCAAGTCTCCCATGGACGCTTCCTTTTTGAACCAATGAAGTTGTTGATGCCTTGCTCCGCTTGAAGTAGCTTTGTGAGCTCTAATACTTTCTTTTCTTTAGCGCGAAACTGAGCTTCAAAAGTGTCTCTTTCTTCCTTTAATTGAATCCAAGATCTCTTTAATTCTTCGATGTCAGTTGGCATGTCTGGATGAGCAATAACTTGAGGAACTTTTTCCTCGCAATCAGGCTCCACTATCACAGGTAGGACATATGGATAAGGCATGATGAGACGTTGAGCACGAGTGCGCACCCATCTAAGGTAAGGCCCCAAAGGAATGGAGTTTCTTTGCCCCAAGCTCTTGCTATCAATTCTGTTCACCCTATCCCATGCTCGTATAAACTTCCGGCGGTGATTTTGAGTATCATCTTCATAATCAAACACAACCCCTTGTATAAGCATCTGATGAGGACCATCTCTTCGAGCGTAACCAAACTGACGTAAGGCCAAACAAGGATTATAAGTGATACCCCCTCGTATGCCAAGTAAAGGCACATTAGGGTATTGTCCACAACGGTCGATGATGGTAAAACTCTCCTCGGATAAAGAAAGCCAACGGATATCAGAATGAGAAAGTGACATTATTCTCTTATGCCATTTCAGCCTTTGGTCGTTCCTCATTACTAAGCGAGGAAAGTGCGAAATAAACCACTTAGATAGCAAAGGTATGCAACACATAAGAGTCCCTCGTTTCTTCATAGTACGAGTGTGAAGAGAGTGTAAGATATCTCCAAGCAAAGTAGGAACTGGATTGCGTGTCAGAAATATCTTTATGGCGTGCACATCAATGAACTGATCAGGATTAGGGAATAATACCAAACCATAAATGAGTAAAGCTAATATGTCTTCGAAGGCTTGATAACTCATGGACTTCAAAAACATGCGAGCTTTTCCGAATAAGAACTTAGCGAGGAATCCCTTGACTCCACTTCTAGTTTCCCAATGACCATCAATATCAGACTTCTTAAGATGTAAAGCGGAAGCGATAACTTCCAATTTTGGAATTTCTTCCAAACCAGTGAACGGGATCTGATCTCGGATGGAGAGTCCAAGTATGTCAGCAAACTCCTCCATAGTAGGTACCAACTGATAATCCGGGAAAGTAAAGCAATGATGCTCGGGATCAAAGAATTGAAATAGTACAGTCATCATTTCTTCGTCAAAACCTGAAGTAACCAAACTAGGCAAGAGACCATGTCTTTCAGTGAATCGAGAACCTCCAGGAATCTCTAATACCAATTCTTTCAGTTCGGAAAGTATCTTCACAAAGTTAACTCGAATGGTGTTTCTAGTCTCCATGACCTACAAAACAGAACAAAGATGAATTCTTTGGTCCTCGAATGGTTAGTCATGATGTTATGATGCTTATGATGTTTATGATGTCATGATGTCAAGTAGATAACAAACACAAACAAGCCACACAATTTTGCCTTAAGGTTAGGCTTGCATGTAGTCCAGAGGTGCGTACCCTCCCCCTGAAGTTTAGTCGGTTCAAACCTGTCCTATATAAAAATCGGGTTCTAGGGAGCTCATATCATTGACCTTTCTCGAAGGCGCTTATCTCAGTTCGACAATCGAATCGCCAACCAAAAAGGTCCTGAAAGTCCAGTCCATATGAGCGTAGCTTCGAGTATAAACCAACTTCAGTCGGAACCAAAGCCAGCCATCTCGCTACTTTCTAAAAGGCCAAAGTCAAGTTCGACTAAGGTTCTAAGGGCGAATTAGTGCTTAATGACACCACGCGGCAGCCAAGCATTTCCTCAGTTCGGATCCCAAGGAACACCAGGACTGATCGGAAAAATAGCAAGTGTACTATTTTTACCGATGTAGTAATAATGGGTTTTACCCAAAGTATCGATCACAAGGATTGCGTAGGAAATACAAGTGATTAGACTTAGTCAGTTAAACAAAAGTTCATATGGTGTGTTGTTTCACAGAGATTAAACTACTAAGAAATAACGGAAGTTAAAACTGAATTCAAGAATATGATAAAATAATGCTAAGGGAGGGTGTGTGATTCTTTCTCTAATTTTCTCTGGATGTAGATCTCATTAAACCGATCATATGGTCCAAGTATTCATTCTCAAGAATGATAATCCTAAGTCCTTAGTGACAATCTTATTTGATTTAAACTCCGATTACTTAAGTCCTTAGAGAAATCGGATAAAACCAAATCATGTATTTATTAAGAATTTCCGAATAACCAAATTATATCCCTAGTCCTAGGTGATGATCATAAGGTTCAACTGCATACAAACCCTAACAATTGTAGACCTACGAATTGTTAACCACAGAACAATCCTTATCGTCTGATAAAGAAAGCATTATGAACATTATACAATTGACAGGAACAAAATATAGTTTCAATTAACGAAATACCAAATCCAGAGTTATTACAGATCGAATCAGGGACACCCCCCTAGCATTGGGGGGTTTAGTCTCTCATAGTATTCAAAAAACACAAGTGAAAAAGTTTAGACATTACAATCAATTGGGAGTACTAAGATCTTCAATGGTGTCCACCGTTGAATCTCTTCGCCTTCCAAATTCCCGCTTCCGTCTCTTTCTCCTCTGCAATTCTCTATTACGATCTGTCAAAAAGTGTCTTCTCCTTTTGCCCTAGGTTGTACTTATCATTCACTTCCATTCAGGTTGCAACTGGAATACCAAAAATACCCTTACTGGTCCCCTTTAAGTGAGGAAAAGCAAATGAATAAAATCAGCACGCCTCAACAACACGGGCCGTGTTGCTGCACACGGGTGCCCGTGTTGTTCCTCTGCCTTGCCTTCACGAAAATCACTTTCCACGCACTTTTCCACACGGGCCGTGTGCCTGAACACGGGTGCCCGTGTGAAACCTCTTCCTTGCCCTCAGGAAATGCTTTTCCAGCCACTTTTCCACACGGGCCGTGTGCCTGAACACGGGTGCCCGTGTTGTCCTCAGCTTTGGCTCTTTTGGCTTCTTTTTTCGCTCGTGCGCGCCATAAGTTTCTATCTCTCCCGTGCATCAACCTGGCCAACAACAAACTAACAACCAGCGCATAAAACGACACTTTTATAATACTCCAAACACATTAAAATGCAACAAAACCATACAACCGAAAAACAAGAAACTTATTTAAAAACATATGCCAATGCCACTTAGTATTACCAAGATTACGAATTTCGGTCGGAAAAAGGTGCGGAAACTTACTAGAAATGGTGACCGATCACAACCCCACACTTATCTCATTGCTTGTCCTCAAGTGATGTATCGAGGCAAAAGAGAGGTCACCGACGAGATTCTTTTCTCCACAACACAATCAGGTTTTCGCCAGATTCCTTCACTTAGCAATCGAGTTTCTGGTTTCCTTCTTCAAACTATCAACTGCATTATCACTTTCGAGCACGTTTTCACCTGCAAGCTTTTTACAATCTCACAAAATCTCTCCGGGTTAAAGTGTCTACACTCACAGTACCAAGGCATGCATATTACTTTCAACTTTGAATATATTCTCTAATCACTACACACACAGATTGCACACACTTCACGAGGTCTTAGGGCTGTAACGTGGCTTGGGTTCGGTGGGTAAACAAGGAATGGGATAACAAATGGTTTTGGTGCTCGGCATTTATATTTGATTCACTTCTCTACTCATACTGATTTGAATCGTAAAAATGGGGTTTGGACCTTATTTGGTCTTTCACAAAAGTGGGCAAAAGCAAACATTTTCTTGCTTTGATTTTTAAACCTCTTTTTTTTTTCACAAGATCCATATTCATCTTTTCTCCCTTTTTTTTTCTTTTGAGATCTCATTTTTCTTGCCCTTTTTCAATAGTTTACAACCCCACACTTAGATTCTTTAGTGTCCTTCAAGTGATTTAACATGAATGCCGAGCGATAACATGAATAATGAGAATGCGGGTGGTAAAAAGAATAACAACAATGAACAAAATACGCATTACGGCTCAAAAGGGGTGACGATGGATATCATGCATACGGGATGGCTAGAAAGGCTCGGGGTTACAAAAAAACTTGCCTCAGTGTGCGCTTTCGTAGTGTGCTTGTGTTATGAGAACGTACGCAAAATCAAAGTGAATAGTGCCATACCTGACTGGACTCTCATGTGGAATTATGAATTTGGCTCTGAAATCTCACCGGGTCGGTTAAGCTTGCATGCTTCAAGGTGCTCTTGGTGTCCTGCAGTTTCCTTTCATCTAAAGTCTACCATACTCCTCTCTTGGTTCAGTGTCGACTTCTTGCGTCCTACCTTCTTTTCTTTGATTGTGTCAGCTTCCGTGGTGCCTGCGGAGATCAAGTGTGGAATGTGTTGTTCAACCACTAACTATTAGTTCGCTCCCTTCCGACTTGTATCCATTATCTGGTAACACCATTATGGCACTGCACCACACAAACTTGAACGAAACACACTTAAAAATAAAAGTAAGAGAATTAAAGCATAATCAAATTAAACAAACTACACTATGACTTCAAAACGGAAAGCAAAGCAATAAAATAACAAAAGAACCTCCCCCACACCTGAACGAAACATTGTCCTCAATGTTTTAATTCCAGTGTGACGGAGATTACCTAGCTCACTGAAACGGTGGTGGAGGAGGAGGATCCTGAGGAAATTGCAACATAAGGCGTCGCATCATCTCTTGGACATCATCCACCACAGCTCCTTGACGGAACAACTCAACACCTTGTCGTGTTTGCTCTGTACGGAGAGCTCCAATCTCTGCTTGTACCCACCCCCATTGATCCGGAGTCATGGAGGATGACCCAACAGTGTGTTGGAAGAAATGCTGAGGAGGCGGGACAGGGTTATCTTGGGTTGGAATGTCATCCTCCAAGTCGTCACCTGCAAAGTTATGATCATGTGGAGGGCTTTCACCCATATATTCACCTGTAGCTACATACAACCAGTTAGCACGATTTGCAATAGAGATACTATCAGGTGCAGGCAATGCCATAACATGTTGCCCATGAACAGTTAGGGAGAAGTGCCCGGGCTTTACCACAATCATCCTTTGATTGACAAGAGTTTGCAAGTCAATCTTCTTACCCGGTATCGAGGGTTCCTCAATCAAGAGCTGGCTATAGTTCAAGTGCTTAGCCAGTTGGGAGATCATCCCACCGACTGAGATCTCTCCAGTAGAGGCATACCCAACTTGTTTTAGGTGGTTAGCAGCAAAGGCCGCTACATTCACTCGACTTACCTCAATCATATTATGCAAAAGAAACAGCTCTCTCTTCGCACATACCCCCATACTATCTCCTCTCCCAAATAAGGTAAAGGCCAAACCTTTCTGAGCATACCTGAAACAAGGGTTATGAATCCCCGAGGCCTTAGCCCTACTAGGATTGTACCCAGCTGCACCTGTGATGGCTTCCCAAAATTCACAAGCAGGAAATGTTTCGGGTGGGGCTCCCGGTCCAGCGGAAGGTAATTTGAGGGCCGCCCCAACCTCTTCCACAGATAAAGAATGCTTATTTCCAAACATATAAAATTCCAGATCACCAAAATACTCAAATTCGGAACCATTCTATTTGTGTCGCAATTTAAATTCTACAGTGCTCAGGAATTCAAGAGTTAGGCCTTCATAAGTCGGTGCCTCAAATAACATAAAAGGCAACATTCTGATGTTGTGAAACATACGGTAGACTTCATCTTTGAGGCCTAACTTGGTAAGGGTGTCGTCACAGATATATCTGGTCGGGAGCAATTTACGCTGAACTAAGACATCATACCTTGCTTTGTGTTCAGGCATGGCAAATGTAATGCCATGGGCATTCTCTTCTTGGTTCCCGCTACGACCGGTTGCGCGACTAGGGGCGCGACGGACCCGCTGCCTTGGTTGGGAGGATTCGGCGAAATCATCCCTGACATTGCGGCGTTGGGTTGTCCTTCGGGGAGGCATGATAATAGCTCTGCAAGAAAATTTAACAAGAAACCACAAACACAACAAGGAAAAATTCGGAAAATAAAATTGCACAAAATAAAAAACTAAACCAATAGAAGTGAAGAGGATGAAGAGTAGAGCAACTTTTGTGAAGGCACTATAGTGTTTAAGTGGATGGTTGATGGTGGTAGAGTGAGTTTAGTGAAGGTGGAGGCTAGGGTTTAATGGAGGAGAGAAAGAAAAGTGGGAGAATGAGTGGAATGAAAGAGAAGATGAGTTATAATGCAGATGGGGTCCACATAAGTGGAGAGAAAAATTTCAAAATTCTGCCCCCGCACAGACAACACGGTCCGTGTGTCTGCACACGGGTGGCCGTGTGGAATTTCTGCCCATTTTGAGAAGAGTGGTACTGGGTGCAACACGGGCCGTGTTGCTGCACACGGGCGCCCGTGTTTCAGGTGCTGTAGCTTCAATTCCACTATTTCTTTTTTTTTCTTGCGTTCATACTCAACACGGACCGTGTTGCTGCACACGGGCGCCCGTGTTGATGTTCTTCTATGCATCAAAAATGGAACACGCATCGTGCCTTGTTACTCGAGTTTCGTCTACCAGTCCAAACTTTACCACCTACAATAAAACAAAATAAAACAAAGCAAAAGAATGTTAAAGAAAACAAGCGTGGGTTGCCTCCCACGAAGCGCTTCGTTTAACGTCGCATGGCTCAACGGTCTACACCTCATTCGGTGAGACGCAAATGATCAATCACTCTCGTTCCTACTCCAGTGTAGTAGGGCTTCAGTCGTTGTCCATTTACCTTGAACACATCTCCATTGTTTGGATTTTTAACTTCTACAGCACCATGAGGGAATACCTTTTGTACCACAAACGGACCAGACCACCGGGATTTTAATTTCCCAGGAAAGAGTTTAAGCCTGGAGTTGAAAAGAAGCACTAATTGGCCTTCCCAAAATACTTTCTGTTTTATTCTCTGATCATGCCATTTCCGGGTTTGCTCTTTATAGACCTTAGCATTCTCATAGGCTTGATCACGGAATTCTTCTAGCTCGTGGAGTTGAAGAATCCGTAATTCACCTGCTCTTGCAAGATCATAGTTCAAGTATTTGGTGGCCCAAAATGCTTTGTGTTCAAGTTCAAGAGGGAGATGGCACGCCTTACCATAAACTAGTTGATACGGGGACATACCAATGGGGGTCTTGAATGCTGTTCTGTACGCCCATAGTGCGTCTTCAAGTTTCATAGACCAATCTTTTCTCGAAGCACTAACCGTCTTTTCGAGAATCTGCTTGATCTGCCTGTTCGAAACCTCCACCTGACCACTGGTTTGAGGATGATAAGCAGTGGCAATCTTATGTTTCACATTTTACTTTTTCAACAGATTCTCCATCAACTTGTTTAAGAAGTGGGTGCCTTCATCGCTTATGAGTGCTCTGGGAACCCCAAATCTAGAGAAGATATTGGTTTTGAGAAAGTTCACTACCACCCTCGCATCATTTGTGGGTAGAGCGACTGCTTCAACCCACTTGGAGACATAATCAACGGCTACGAGGATGTAGTTCTTTCCAAAAGATGGTGGAAAAGGTCCCATGAAATCGATTCCCCACACATCGAACAATTCCACTTCAAGTATACCCTTCTGTGGCATCTGGTTTCTTTTGGAAATATTCCCTGTTCTTTGACACCTATCACATTCTTTCACAATGCTTTGGGCGTCTTTGAATAGTGTAGGCCAATACAACCCAGATTGTAGGACCTTCGCAGCCGTTCTATCACCACTAAAATGTCCTCCATATTCGGAATCATGGCATGCTTTTAGCACATCCCTTTGTTCCTCCTCGGGTACACATCTTCTGATCAAACCATCGAGTCCCTTCTTGTATAGGAATGGATCATCCCATAAGTAAAACCTGCAATCATGTAAAAACTTTTTCTTTCTGTTAGAGTCAAAATCTTCAGGTACAATACCACCTACCAAATAATTCGCATAATCGGCGAACCAAGGCACACCAATAACAGCGAGGATATGTTCATCAGCGAACTCGTCCTTTATTGGGTGTGTCTCTTCTGTTTCTGCAATAGGTGACATTCGAGACAAGTGGTCAGCCACAGTGTTTTCAGACCCTTTCTTGTCACGAATCTCCACATCAAACTCCTGAAGGAGTAAGATCCATCTTAGCAACCTTGGCTTAGAGTCCTGTTTAGCAAAAAGATACTTCAAGGCAGCATGGTCAGTATAAACAATGACTTTAGAACCCAACAGATATTGCCTGAACTTATCAAAGGCGTATACAACAGCTAGCAACTCCTTCTCAGTAGTTGCATAGTTCATCTGTGCAGGGTTTAGCACATGACTAGCGTAGTAAATGACATGTAACAACTTTTCTCTACGCTGTCCTAGAACTGCCCCCACTGCAATATCATTGGCATCACACATGATCTCAAAAGGTAGAGACCAATCCGGGGCTACAACAATTGGTGCCGACACTAATTTTTGTTTTATAGTATCAAATGCCATGGCACACTTTTCATCGAAAACGAAGGCTTTGTCTTTAACCAACAGTGTAGTTAATGGTTTTGCAATTTTTGAGAAATCTCTTATGAACCTACGGTAAAAACCTGCATGTCCTAAGAAACTTCGAATACCTTTTTCGTTCATGGGGGGAGGCAGTTTGGCTATTACCTCTATCTTTGCCTGGTCAACTTCTATTCCTTTGTGAGAAATTTTGTGACCCAACACTATACCTTCGCGTACCATGAAATGGCACTTCTCCCAGTTGAGGATTAAGTTGGTCTGTTGGCATCTTTCTAGAACAAGAGCAAGGTTAGTCAAACAATTATCAAAAGACTTACCAAAAACTGAGAAATAATCCATGAATACTTCCATATGTTTCTCAAGCATATCTGCAAAGATGGATTGCATGCATCTCTGAAATGTGGCTGGGGCATTACATAACCCGAATGGCATTCTCCTGTAAGCGAAAATACCAAAAGGGCATGTAAATGCGGTCTTCTCTTGGTCTTCTGGTGCAACAGCTATCTGATTATACCCCGAATAGCCATCGAGGAAACAGTAATAGTCATGACCCGCTAACCTTTCTAACATCTGATCGATGAAAGGTAGTGGTAAGTGATCCTTTCTAGTTGCTAGATTCAATCTTCGGTAATCTATACAGACTCTCCACCCTGTAACTGTTCTTGTGGGAATCAACTCATTCTTATCATTCTTGATTACCATAGTTCTGCCCTTTTTAGGCACCACATGCACTGGACTCACCCATGAACTGTCAGATATTGGATAGATCATCCCTGCGTCCAAAAGTTTTACCACCTCCTTTCTAACCACCTCATTCATTGCTGGATTTAGTCGTCGTTGAGGTTGGACGACCAGTTTGTGATCATCTTCCATTAAGATTTTGTGCATGCAAAGCGTTGGACTTATCCCTTTCAAGTCTTCAATTGACCATCCAAGAGCACTTTTATGCTTTTTGAGGACTTTGACAAGCTTATCCTCTTGAAGAAATTCAAGGTGAGAACTTATGATAGCCGGGCACTTACTCCCAGTGTCTAAAAAGACGTATTTGAGGTTCTCCGGAAGTTGCTTTAGTTCAGCCCCCTTCTTTGGTTCGTCTTGTTTTCCTTCCACCAATGGTTGCCTTAGATCTTCCCATCGATTGTGACGAGAGGTCTTGGCAAATGACGTTTCCATCATGGCTAGAACTTCACTGTCATTTTCATCAATTATTTCCTCCTCTTCGAAGATTGATAGACTCAACACTCTTTCCAAAGGTAACTTTTGTGTTGACAAAGAATTTTCTTCATCACAAATTTGCTCAATTACCTCACTGTGTTGACTCGTGGCAACATCATCCTTGTACTTCATCGTGTTTCGTACATCAATCTTCAATTCTTCATCATAAACTTTCAAAGTCATTGTACCCTCTTCTATGTCGATCAAGCATCTCCCAGTTTCCAGAAAAGGTCTTCCCAAAATGATTGGTATCTCTTCATCTTCGGGCATCTCTAAAATAACAAAGTCTACCGGAAACACGAACTTGTCGATTTTTACCAACACATCTTCTACCACTCCGTAGGGTCTTTTGACGGATTGGTCAGCAAACTGAAGTGTCATACGAGTATCTTGTACTTTACCTATTCCCAATCTTTTGTAGATGGATAAAGGCATAAGACTCACACTTGCCCCCAAATCGATCAAAGCTTTCTTGAAAGATCTATCACCAATTGTGCATGGAATCGTTACCGAACCTGGATCTCTTTTTTTAACTGGAATCTTCATCCCCTGCAAAATAGCACTACATGTTTCGGTTAGAATAATCGGGTCACTGTCGATTGTTCGTTTCTTTGAAATGATATCCTTCATGAACTTCGCATATGTAGGCATTTGCTCCAGTGCCTCTAAGAATGGAATATTCAGCTCAAGTTTCTTGAACATCTCTAGAAACTTCTCGAAGTTCTTCTCATGTTGTTCTTTCTTCCCATTCCTTGTGGGAAAAGGAAGTCTCACCGCTGGTTTAGGTGTAGCAACTTTTTCTTTTACTACTCCTTCTTCGCCTATGACTTCTTTGCTTACTACCTCATTTTCTTTAATCTCCACATCTACTTCAATCAACATATCTTCTTCATCAGAGTTTTTCTCATGTGTTTCCTTCGATTTATTGCTCCTTGTTGTCACAGCGTTCACATGATTATTGTCTCAAGGATTCGTAACCGTGGTACTTGGTAAAGCACCCTGTGGTTGAGTATTGGTCATTTGTTGTGCAATTTGACTCATTTGAATCTCCAGATTTTTGATTGAAGAACCTGTGTTCCTAAGAGTGCTCCTTGTTTCCTCTTGGAATTGAGAATTGTGAGCGACCATCTTTTCAAAAGCAATTTCCCAATCCGCTTTCTTTGGTACCTGTTGTTGACCTTGAGGTTGGAACTGTTGTGGATGGTGCTGGAACTGTGGTTGATACGGAGGTTGTTGTTGTGGAGGTCTGTACTGTTGTGTCTGAGCTGGAGCTTGGAACTGGGTTGATCCTTGCTTCTGAAAGTTTCCTTGTTGATCCTTCCATGCAAAGTTAGGATGATTTTTCCATCCTGGGTTATATGTATTGGCATATGGATTGTTTTGCCTTAACATATGAATCTGTTCCACCTGTTCTTGTGTAGCCACACAATGCATAGCAAAATGTAACCCACTACATATTTCACAAACAACGGAGGTAGTTGGCTCAACTTGAGCTACTTTCTGTTCACCGATATTCATCTTCTTCAATCTTCTCTCTACCTCAGCCGCAATTTGTTCTTCCATTTTGACTACCTGATCAGCAAGCTTCAAATCAATTTTTCCTTCTGGTTGGCTCATAGCACGGTCATATAACTCAATGTGCTCATTGGCGGCAATCGCTTCTATGATTCTCTTGATACCAGTGGCTGTTGAAAAGTTAGTTGAGCCACCGGCGGCAGTGTCGATAAGCTGTTTTGTCTTAAGTCGGAGGCCATTTACAAAAGTCTGCATCTGCTCGGTTGGGTCCATGTTATGAGTAGGACAGGCAACCAAACACCTCTTGAACCTTTTGTATGCATCTCCCAGCGATTCCCCTTCTTTCTGCTTGAAATTCACAATATCATATCTTTTTCGAATAAAGACTGATGCAGGGAAATATTCATTAAGGAAAGCAGTTTCCATTTGTTGCCATATTGTGATGCTTCCAGCTGGAAGTGAGTAAAACCACTCTTCTGCGTCTTCGGATAAAGTGAATGGAAACATCACGAGTCTCTTGGCTTCTTCAGAATGGCCTTCAATCTTCAATGATGTTGTTGTGGTGAGGAATCGTTGTAGATGCTTATTTGCATCTTCATTGATTCTTCCCGCAAACGGCTTGCTCTCCAACTGTCGGATAGTTGAAGGATGGAGTTGGAAGTGTGCCATATTGACCGGTTGGTTTACAATCGTCATTCTTCCAAGCGGGGCATTAGCCCTTCCATAGTCTCCTAAAAGCCTCTCTGGAGGAGGTGGATCAGTTGCCATAGTTTATGGCTCAGATTCTGACTGTTCGGATGAACTAGATATTCTTTCTTCGTCTTCTGATTCTGAAACTATAGGAGATTCTCTTGTTGAAGCCAGTCTTTTCTGTTTAATTTCTCGGAGTCGTGCTCGCAATAGCCTTTCTGGTTCTGCGTCAAAAAGAAGTTCAGCTGAGGCCTTACCTCGCATACAAGATTAGAAGTTGATTAGTTTGAAGTAAACAAGAATAAAACTAAACAAACACAAGTTCAGCAAAAATAAAATTTTAATTGCAGAGCAATAAAATTTTAACAGACTAATTAGCACTTATATTTTGGCAATCCCCGGCAACGGCGCCAAAAACTTGATCGGAAAAATAGCAAGTGTACTATTTTTACCGATGTAGTAATAATGGGTTTTACCCAAAGTATCGATCACGAGGATTGCGTAGGAAATACAAGTGATTAGACTTAGTCAGTTAAACAAAAGTTCATATGGTGTGTTGTTTCACAGAGATTAAACTACTAAGAAATAACGGAAGTTAAAACTGAATTCAAGAATATGATAAAATAATGCTAAGGGAGGGTGTGTGATTCTTTCTCTAATTTTCTCTGGATGTAGATCTCATTAAACCGATCATATGGTCCAAGTATTCATTCTCAAGAATGATAATCCTAAGTCCTTAGTGACAATCTTATTTGATTTAAACTCCGATTACTTAAGTCCTTAGAGAAATCGGATAAAACCAAATCATGTATTTATTAAGAATTTCCGAATAACCAAATTATATCCCTAGTCCTAGGTGATGATCATAAGGTTCAATTGCATACAAACCCTAACAATTGTAGACCTACGAATTGTTAACCACAGAACAATCCTTATCGTCCGATAAAGAAAGCATTATGAACATTATACAATTGACAGGAACAAAATATAATTTCAATTAACGAAATACCAAATCCAGAGTTATTACAGATCGAATCAGGGACACCCCCTAGCATTGGGGGGTTTAGCCTCTCATAGTATTCAAAAAACACAAGTGAAAAAGTTTAGACATTACAATCAATTGGGAGTACTAAGATCTTCAATGGTGTCCACCGTTGAATCTCTTCGCCTTCCAAATTCTCGCTTCCGTCTCTTTCTCCTCTGCAATTCTCTATTACGATCTGTCAAAAAGTGTCTTCTCCTTTTGCCCTAGGTTGTACTTATCATTCACTTCCATTCAGGTTGCAACTGGAATACCAAAAATACCCTTACTGGTCCCCTTTAAGTGAGGAAAAGCAAATGAATAAAATCAGCACGCCTCAACAACACGGGCCGTGTTGCTGCACACGGGTGCCCGTGTTGTTCCTCTGCCTTGCCTTCAAGAAAATCACATTCCACGCACTTTTCCACACGGGCCGTGTGCCTGAACACGGGTGCCCGTGTGAAACCTCTGCCCTGCCCTCAGGAAATGCTTTTCCAGCCACTTTTCCACACGGGTCGTGTGCCTGAACACGGGTGCCCGTGTTGTCCTCAGCTTTGGCTCTTTTGGCTTCTTTTTTCGCTCGTGCGCGCCATAAGTTTCTATCTCTCCCGTGCATCAACCTGGCCAACAACAAACTAACAACCAGCGCATAAAACGACACTTTTATAATACTCCAAACACATTAAAATGCAACAAAACCATACAACCGAAAAACAAGAAACTTACTTTAAAAACATATGCCAATGCCACTTAGTATTACCAAGATTACGAATTTCGGTCGGAAAAAGGTGCGGAAACTTACTAGAAATGGTGACCGATCAAGGACAAACCAATGTGTCACACTAACGATGGCCATCAGATCAACCACATCAGTATACGTTGTGCAGTCTCCTTGATCTCATGCCATATACATAAGGTACTCAGATCCGGGTTAGGATCTTTCACACAGCAAAATACCCAAAACAGCCCTGCAAAATTAAAGCAAACAAAGCAAACAATAGAAAACATTTAAGGTGAATCCTAAACTTTTAAGGTAACCCCTCTTTTATCGAAATTTATCCCCAGCAGAGTCGCCAGTTCTGTAATACGGTGAACTGACTTTTATAATCGAAATGTCGCGGTTAAGCAAGAGTCGCCACCGACTTTTATTTTATCCAAACAAGTTAGAAAGGCTAAAAGAAACAGGAAAAACCTTTTAAATAAAATAGGGTTCGGGGGGTAATTATGCAAAGGGAAGGTGTAAGGCACCCTTTGCATCCATGGTTTTCCATGGGCTCTTAATTGCTTTGCTCTTTGTTTTTTTAGAAAAGTAGATGAAAAAGATAGGGACTTTAGCTCGTAAATGAACGTAGCCCTTTTGAAGAATTATGAGAAAGAATATAAAAGTTTAGAGCAAGGCAAAGCAATTAGGGGCAATTACCTTGAAGTTTTGAAAATGAAGTTTCTTTTAGCCTTTCAGGATGAAAGGATCTATCCTTGCCATAAGAGGGCAGGAAGCCTTTCATTTGGAGGTTGAAGGGTCATCGCTTTATCGTTCGCCATAAGACTGACCCATGCCATAGAGAGGCAGGTAGTCTAAGGGAAGGATCAGAATAGCCTTTCGTAGGCAGCCAGAGGATACCTTAGCCTTTTCGTAGGCAACTTCCGAGGGTCAAGATCATGTATATCGAAGGCAGCATCATTAGGGACCATGATCTTTAATCGAGGCAACTGACTAAGGTATCCTCGTATTCGAGGGACTGGCTATTCTGCAAAACAACACAAGGCAACAGGCAACAAGGCAACAGAGAGGATACCAAAAAGTGTGCGTGTGTGCACCAATCACGTGATCATATTCAGTTATTTTATCTTGTAAATTAGTGATTCTAAATTAATTACGATCTTGCACTCCCTATAATTACTAACCACAGCAATATAGACAAATAAATAAAGCAATACGGGGAAGGGAAATTGTAACTAGCGGAGGAAGGGGGAATTGAAACCAGCGGGATATAATTAAAATAAAAGGTTTAACACAAGTAATAATTTAGGATAGGGTTTAGGGTTACCAACGTTCGTAGCTTTGGCAATTTGACAAACCCTGAAAAGGCGGAAAAACGAGAAGGCAAAATATAGTGAGTGCATTATTAGTTCAGGGACAATTAGGGTTAACCCTAATAAAATAAAGGATAAAGAAATTAATAATAAATAAATAAACAATACTTAGCTTTGCATTTGGATTTGATCTGACATGGTTGACAGTCGGAGGAAGCTCAAAGTTACCCTGAAAGTAGCAAGGCAAAGACAGAAAACAGATGGAGTGAATGTATGCACAGTTCAGAAATATAAGGGCAAACCCTAAAATCAAAAGGAAAACAAAATAGATTTTAAAAGATAAAAGAAACGAATACTTAACTTCGGATTTTGAAGGCGCGCGGTCGGAAGGTGTTTGAAAAATAACCCTGAAAAGGCAAAAAATAAAATGTATTCAGTGTAGGGCAAACCCTAATTAGGATTCAAATTGAGTATAATGGTAAATTGATTTAATTAATTATTGGTCTTATGACCTAATTAATTAAATCAGGATAAGAAAATTAAATCGAGTGTGAAAATAATTTATTAGGAATTTTTGGAATTAAAATAATGCATATATGAATTTTTGAAAATATTTAATTAAATTATCTAAAATAAATAAATAATTAAGAAGATAAAATAATATATATATATATTAAATCAAAAGGAAAAAATTTTAAATATTAAATATTATAAAAAGAAAATGTTTTTTTGTTATTATAAAGTTTTTATAAAGTTTTATGTAAATAAAAGAAAGGAAAAAAACAAATAAAATAAGTATATATATATATATATATATATATATATATATATATATATATATATATATATATATATATATATATATATATATATATATATATATATATATATATATATATATATATATTAAATCAAAATAAAGTGGCTGTGTAATAAAAAATAAAAAAATTCTGGAAATCTTAACTTAGGATCCAGTGTGGCGCGCGTGTGAGGACCACTATGCACCTGCAGTTTGGAGGCGTTGGATTGAGAGAGAGAAGCGATCGGACGGAGAATGGCCTGAGGGTATACGTGCACACGTGAGGGGACACGCACTAGATCCGGTTTCACTTCAAAACCAGAGCGCGCGCTTTCTCTCCAATGACGACGTGCCACGCAGTCGTCTTCCTCGTCCCAAAAGCCTGAAAAAGTAGCTACGAATTGGCTACGGTTCTGGTTCGTAGCAAGTTACCCTGCAACCTGCAAAATCCACAAGGACACACAGAAATTCTTCGCGACCCCATGGTCGTGATCGTCCAGATGCCACGAGTACCTAGGCACCAGTTATTAGCCCTAATTTTACCTAAAATCAGAACCCCCTTTTTAAGCTCCTAAACCCTAACAGTGGTAGAGAGCTCGAACGGGTACGAAAACACGATTAATTATCCAGAATTCATCACATTATCACATAAGTCACAAATATGCAAGCAAAAATTGTTTATGATGCATGAATCATGGAAATCGAGCAAGAATAGGAATGTGCAAACCGTGAGCAATTACGACTGGTTTTGGATGCCTGGGAGCCTGATGATGATCCAAATAGCTTCAAGAATCTTTAAGGAACGTGAATCGATCTTCAAATTGCCTTGAGAATGGCTGCAAATTAGAATTCGATCTCACACTTTTCTTGAATATTTTTGAACTTGTATGGTGCTCTTTGACTGCAGAAAATTCGTGAAACTTTGTGTATGGAGGGTTTGTGTATTTATAGAGAATGATTTTAGGTCAACAAAGCCAAAAGAAATCTTGTTGAATCTTGAGATTGAGTTTTGAGAAATTTGATTGAAATATGCCATGAAGTCTTTCTAAAAATGTCCAAAATTTGATTCAATTGTCTCAATCATCCAATGCACGAAATTTGATTGAATTTGGAATATATTTGATGATTAATGATGATTGTAATTATATCTTTTGTAAAATATTTGATTTTTCTAATTTATATGATTTTAATTCTTTTTAATTAGAATAAAAATCAAAATAAATCACATAAATCATATATTTTCGTGGGAGGAGAGATCTTGGGCTTTGGATAACTTGTGGATAAGGATTGAATCAAAATCTCTTGGGCCCATTTGCAAAAATAGTTCAATTCTTTCACATTTTTCCCTCCAAAATGGTCCAACTTTGACAAGGCCTATCTCTCTCATTTTTTGAGGTATGGAAGTGTTCTAAGACGTTTTAGAAACCTTAGAGAGTCCTCTAACCAATTTCTTTGGTCTCATGTCAAAATTATTTTCCATGCTCCTTGTGTGTCCTTTTGAAAAAAGTGACTTATTGTTGACTTTTGAAAAGGACCTATAATGTTTTGGTCCATATCTCTCAAATGAAGCACTTTTAGACTTGGCATGTGGGAGACAAAGTTGTAGAGAATCAAATTTCCTTCAAATGATCTTTGGATGGAAAATTTCTGATGTTCCATGTGAGAGTTATGGCTGGTCAAAGTTCAATTGACTTCTCCTGTGCAAAACCCTAATTTAGAAACTTTTTGTTTTGTTGATTTTTGATATTTCCTTGATGAACCATGATCAATTCTTTATCAAATGGTGAATGATACCTCCATATGAGGATCTTAAAAAAATCAGGAGTTTTGACCTTACTTTGATCACAGTTGACTTTTTAGGTCAACTAGTCGACTATTGACCTTCTGAACAATTGGATGACCGATCCTTTGAAATGAGCTTAGGTACTTGTCATAAGGATAGTGTGAGATATATTGAGCCATATGAGATGCCTTGGAGCCATTGATTCACTGATTTTCCTTTGAATGAACCAAACCCTAGTTTCAGAGCCTTGCATAGGAGAGTGTGTCTAGGAGCTTTGTGTATTGATTTGAATTTGAATAAGAGAAATAATATGGGCAAATTTTGGGGTATGACAGCTGCCCCTGTTCAATTATCTTAAACCTGAGGATGTAGACTTGTTCGTATGCCAGTCGGTATCTGAAGGTGGAAGATAATTGAACACTAGAATACCCAGGAATTTGCCCTAGCTGCTGATGAAGGGACTTTTGTCGGAGATGGGCTTGAAGATGTCATCCAGTAGGTCATGTATTTGAAGTGTTTGAGAAGTAGTTGTTTGAATGTTGATCGTGTCATTACTGTTGTCATACCCCAAAATTTACCCGATGTGATTCTCATTTCAATTTATTAAGGGCGTTAAAAATTAGGAGCCATAGGGTTTGATATATCTATTATTAAACTCGCTCTCCTATAAAACTCCTTTATAAATTGGTTAAAATAAAAAGGGTGTAAATGGCAAAAATCTCTCTGAATCCAATTGATACTTGGTCTTTCCTTTTGCTTCTTAGGAAAAAGAAAATAGAGGGGTGTGTCTAAGAAAATTTGGGGCCCAATAGGCCCATTTGCTTATCTTCATTTAATCATTTATATTATTATTAATCATAACTATTTAATTTTATCAATTCCTAAACATTAGTTTTTTAAATTAATATTAGGTTATTAAGATTAATTGAGTTCTATAATTAATAGTAATATAATTAATTGGTGCTAATTAATCAGAATATTAACAATTGGTTTTATTATCTTTATTAATTAGCCAATTAAGATAAATGATTTATGTGGGTTTTATTGAGTTTCAGTCTGTTTGGGCCCAACGCGTTTTTTGCAGGAAAGTGGGCCGTTTTGTTATTGTTTGGACCCATACGTGGACCAAGTGGACCGGGTCAAACCCAACCCGGCCACTGTTCATTCTCTTCCCCACACGAAAACCCTAGACCACCATCTCCTCACGGCCGCCGCCCCTTCAAACCACACAAACCCTAATCTAACAACAATTGCCTAGGCCCAGAATCGAATCAAAGACAATCTTCAATCAATCAAATATTCACTAAATCAAAAATCTTAACAAATCTGAATCAAGACTTAATAATAAGATCAAATCTTCATTAATCAACACAATGTTACAACGAATCAATCTACAAAAACTAAAATCTAATAATTCCTAAATTAATCTAACCCTAGGCTATAAGAACAGAAGGAGAAGAATAGAAAAGGGGTCGGAAATTTTGGCTGAAGAGAGAACCCTAGCGCCGCTTGATCTTGATCGAACCTGCAAAACGCGAAAGACGAAGGGGATTAGATAGATCGGAATCGGAGCTAACACGTTCCAGAAAACAAGAACACAAGGTAACCGAATTCGCCACTTAGCTTAGGATCTTGTCTGATTGCATGCTTGTATGTTATTGTTTGCTTGAATCTGAGGTTGAATAGGTTTAGAATCGTGGGATTGGGATTTGGGTTCTTAGAAATTGTTAGGGTTCATGGGTTTCGTGAAGGTTTTATGGGTTTTCTGGGTTGGGATATGAAGATGGGGGCCGAGGGAGATGAAGATCATGGTGATCTTCATCGGAAACTGGGGGGGATTACGGTGGTTTCAGGGGCGGCCGGTGGTGGTGCGGTTGCTTTTCTGGGGATGTTTGAAGAGATAAGTGAGAGCATTAGAGAGAGTGGAAAACGAAGAGAGAGAAAGAAACAAGTGGAATGGAGTAGAGAGAAGGGAGAGGGTCCGGATGATGGCTCTCAGGGTCGTCCGATGACCAACACGTGGCCTCATGATGGCCGCTTGTTGATGCACGCGAACATGATTCGCTGCGTATGTATCACCGTACTCCCTTAAGTCTAATTACATGTGAACCATTGGATTGAAACGAGTGGTCCAGATCTAAGCAGATCCATCATAACGCGTACATCCTCGTCACATACAGTCTAACGGATTCATGACCTAATGGGCCCAAGCCTTTTACTGTTCACACACCCCAAATCTGCTTACCCTAAATAAAATACACCTCCTACGTTATAAATAATAAAAACTGAATTAATATAAAAATTAATTAATTTCTATTTGTTTTTTTATTGTTTAAATGTTTTTTTTGATAATTCAATATAATTTTCTCCCCGAACCGACTAAACCTATTAGTCGCATTAGGCGAGAAATAATTTGGATCAATTAAGCTTATTAATTCTAAATTAATTCTCTCCTCGACCCGACTAAATCTATTAGTCACTTTAGACGAGAGATAAAAAATACATAAAATTCAAAACACCTTCAATTTGCTGCCCGCGATGATCAATCTATCGATCTGAGCAATCAGCAATGCCTTTAATCCGTTAGCTATACTGACCAAATCCATTGGTCACCGCATCTAACGGTGCCAAATCAAATCAGGGTTGTATGCCAAACCTCAAAACATTTTTTTTCATCTTTCAAATCAAATTCAAACTGCGAATAGGCCATTCAAAAAGCCTTTAAACAATTTCAAACCACAAAATTCAATCCTAAGGCGTACAACCCTGTGCCCGAACTACGTTGACTCTGATCCTCCATAAGGAGGTACGTAGGCACTTGGTAACAAGGCGAGTCTCCCCCCTTAAAATCTCAATTCAGTTTTAAATCTTAATTTTCACCTTTTTCATTTCATTAAATATAAACCTCACTGCAAACCTTATCTTTACAATGTTAGCCTTTAGGAAAGGGTTGAGGGTACCTAATACCTTCCCTCAACCTGATTATAATAACTTACCCTGAATCTCATATCTGCGTAGGGTTTCCTATTCGCCCTTCAGAATAGGTGGCGACTCTCTAAGTCTTAAATTTTAGGGCAGGTTGCTACAGCTGGCGACTCTGCTGGGGAGACACTTAATGGTGAATTATTATGCTCCTAAGGTTTGAGAGGGTTTAGGTTTGTGGTTTGTGGTTTAGGTTTTTGGCGCATTTTAGGGTTTGGCAAACTTGCCACTTTTAGGGTTTGGGGGAAGGTTTTTTTTTTAATAATAAATTTTTAATTATTTATTTATTTATTGTTTTTTTATTAAATGTTTATTTGCCATATTTGCATTAAATGTTAATTGTTATATAATTTGCATTGTTGGGTATATTTTACTGCTGTTAAGCCTAAGCGTGGGGATTATAATAATGACCAGAGGGGAACTACATCGCCTACGAGTCTTATTATAATTCCACTCAGAGTGGGTTAAATATTCGGAAAGTTCTGATACGAGGCTCGACCTTGTTGAGGGGTGGACTGGGTATTTAGCTGATCTCTCTGGGAACCAACCCCTAAAATTCGAACCTCATGGACCAATGAGTTGTTCTAAAATCCAAAGAGACAAAAAGTCTCGGCGGCTACGAATGATCCCATGAGACCTTCTAGAACTTTCCCATGGGAAGGGTAGGCTCCCGAGCCGTTACGTCGAACCTATGAACTTAGGGCCTATGTGATTATATGCTGAATATGTGCTTATTATTATTATAATATTGTGTTTTTTGTATAATTATTTGCATGCATCATACATCATATGCATATTTTTATCATGTCTTATCCACAGGTAAAAAAAAAAGGAGAAAAAAAAGAAGAATAAAAAAATAATAATAATTCTTTTTGGTGAAAATTCAGGAAAAATGAATGCTAAGAAGCCTATTGTCCACCTCACTGTCTCAGTGCCTGACATCAAGAAATTGAGAAACATAAGGGATAAAATGTTATCAACTGCTTTGAACAGGATTGAAGGCCGTTATGGGGATATTCTGGATTTGCTCAAGGTTAAGGTTCAAGAAGAAGCAATCACCACTTTGATCCAGTTTTATGATCCGCCGCTTAGATGTTTCACTTTTCAGGACTTTCAGTTGGCTCCTACTTTGGAGGAGATGGATGCTATGCTTGGGTTTTCAAGGATAAAAAAGGTATTCTATACAGGTGCTGGAAAGAGGGTTGAAATGTCTGATTTGGCCAAAGCTTTGGAAGTACCCGTTGCGGATTTAGAAGCTAATCACAAAACTGATGGAAGAATACAAGGAATTAAAAGAACTTATTTAGAAGCTCAAGCTATGTCTTATGCTCAAAAGAAACAATGGGACATTTGTGGACATTTTTTAGCTCTTTTAATTTTTGGTGTTGTTTTATTGCCTAATAAGGCGGAATATGTTGATGATGCTGCTATCCATGTCTTCACTTCCTTCAGAAATTCAAATGAGGATCCAACTCCTACTATTGAAACACCCCCTTAATTCTGGTGTATTAATTTAATTATTTTATTAATTAAATTATTAGAATTAATAATTTGTGGGAATTATTTGGAAAAAATGATAAAATATGGTGTTGGGCTGAGTGTGATAGTTAGTAGAAGGGGGGGGGGGGTGTTAACTAAGCAAGCCCATTAAGAATATTTTATTTTATTTTTCATAAAATAAAGGAATTGGGGAAAGAGAAGCAGAAGCAGAAGAAGCAGATTTTGGAACTGAAGAACACGTGAAAGTGAGAAGAGCCTAAAGGGAAGGAGAACTTCGAAGATTCGACTCTGAGGTAAGGGGGGATTCTTCGGGTTAGTGATCCTTATGCGATTGTAGGTAGTAGGATTGATTAGGATTATCGTTTAGTTCAATCGTACGTGTCGGGTTGGGAATTTTGTTAGGTTTTGATAATCTTGTATGAATTGACATGATTCTGTTGATACTTGTGATATATGATGTTAATACATGTCAATAACTTGTTTGAAATGTGTAATTGTGTGAAAATCAATGATAATTGTGTGTATGTTCGTATGTACCTGAAATTGGGGAAATGGGATATGGTAAATGCTGTCAAAATGGTGATTTTTGCTGTGCAGGTACGTAGGAACCGGTTCCCATGTGGGACGAACCGGTTCCCCCTTATAAAAAACAGAGCGTGTGGATTCTGGGTAGCTGGGAACCGGTTCCCATGTAGGGACAACCCGGTTCCCCATAGTAAAAATCAGAGGCGTGTTTTGGGAAGCTGCCAGGAACCGGTTCCCATGTAGGGACAACCCGGGTTCTGCAGCATTTTTTCTAAAAAAGTTTTATCTTTAAAATCCCATAACTTTTGATCCGAGTATCCGATTTATGCGCCGTTTTGAGCATTGCGAAGCTGAGTTAATGGCCTATACGATGAATAGGTGGTATGGACGTAAAGTCCAAGTTGTTTATTTGTGATTATATTATTTATTGGGTGATGACTTTCGTGTATGCGTGTGATATGTTTGTATGAATGCTAAGAATATATACATGCTTATTGGTGATGATTTGGTGATGATAATGAGACGATGTGTTACATCGGATTAGTGATGTTGTAAGCATGTTATATGTTGCATTCATTGGCATACATTTTTGGTGATGGATCCCGGTGATGAAAGTGGATCAAAATGGTGGGCATAATTCCCATTGTGTGGAATTTGTGTTGGTTAAAACTGTATCTTGGTGATGAAAAAGATCGGTTGGATGGGTTTATCCCATGGATGGTACCACATGCATTAGTGTCAGTTCATTCATTGCATTATATTATTTTATAACTGAATAATTGTGTGGTATGTTAGATGATGCTTGTGTACTGATGCTTGCTTGTTGTGATAAATTCCAATTACATGTATGTTTGAGTGGATGATAATTGCTATGATCTTTTATTGCTTATGACTGTATAATGGTTATTAATTCGAATGAAACTCACCCTTACTTTGATGATTTCAGATTAAGGATGTAGCGGCGTCTTGACCGGGTGAAGATAGCTTGTAGGCTAGCCCGTAGTTCGTGTCGAGTCATGCTCTGATTGTAACACTGGGATCGTTTAGTCTTAGCGATACTTGAGATACCTTGTTGCTATTTTGATTATGGATTATGTATTGTTGAACTGTTTGGATATGTTCCTTACATTGTTAAAAATAAGTTTCCGCTGTGATGAACACATGTTTGAAGTTTGGTTTAATCTTAAATAAAGCATGACAATCGACTTGATGTTTTTATTTATTTAATAATTGTAGCATCCTTGATGTGTTATTACTCTGAATATATTATATTTTCCGCGGGGGTTTAGAAGGGTGTTACAATAGTGGTATCAGAGCATAGTCGGTCGTTAGAGTCAGAGTCTTAGTGTCAGTGTTCCCTTGTATGTGACTAGTGTAAGGTAAACACTGTCGATACTTCTATTCTGATGAGATTGTTTTGTGATTTAGCAGAACAATGGCTGGAAGAGGTGGAAGGAACGATGACGCTATCGCAGAGGCTCTAGGCATGATTGCTGGTGTACTGGGAGGGAATGCTAATGGAGCTGCGATTGGTGCTGACAGGCAGTTGAACAGCTTTCAGAGGAACAACCCTCCACTGTTCAAAGGCACCCATGACCCTGATGGTGCTCAGAAATGGTTGAAAGAGATCGAGAGGATCTTCCGAGTGATCGATTGTGCAGAAAATCTGAAGGTGAGGTACGGTACTCACATGCTATCAGAAGAAGCTGATGACTGGTGGGTTACTACTAGGACTGA
This sequence comes from Vicia villosa, assembly GCF_029867415.1. NCBI lineage: Eukaryota > Viridiplantae > Streptophyta > Magnoliopsida > Fabales > Fabaceae > Vicia > Vicia villosa. The sequence goes on along the minus strand of NC_081182.1, from coordinate 178,584,405 downwards.
GTTGGATTCAGATGGGATTGAGATTACTTGGGCCATATTCAAGAGAGAATTTCTGAGGAAGTACTTTCCTGAAGATGTGCGGGGAAGGAAGGAGATTGAGTTTTTGGAGCTGAAACAGGGTAGTATGACAGTGCCGGAATATGCTTCCAAATTTGTGGAGTTGGCTAAGTACTACATACACTACACCAACGATGCAGCTAGGGAATTCTCTAAGTGTATCAAGTTTGAGAATGGTCTTTGTGACGAGATCAAACAGGGTATCAGGTATCAAAGGATTCGCCGATTTGCTGATTTAGTAGACTGTAGCAAAATCTTTGAGGAAGACAGTCTTAAGCTGAAATCATCTCACTCTCGTGAGTTAGTTGATAAGAAGGGTAAGAAGCCTATGGACAGAGGTACACCATATGGTAGGGGAAACTCAAGAGCTGGTAACTGGAAAAGGCCTAGTGGGGGAGATTCTGGTGCTCCCTTTAGGTGCTTCAACTGTGGTGAACCAGGACATAAGAGGAATGAGTGCAAGAAAGAAGAGAAGAAGTGCTTTAAGTGTGGCAGAGTAGGCCATGTTGCTCCTGACTGTAAAATGAGAACTGTGACTTGCTATAACTGTGGAGAAGAAGGTCATATCAGTACACAGTGCACCAAGCCGAAGAAGAACCAGTCCGGAGGGAAAGTCTTTGCTTTGTCTGGATCAGAAACCACTCCAGAGGATAGACTAATTAAAGGTACGTGTTTCATACATAACACACCTTTAATTGCGATTATTGATACTGGTGCAACTCACTCGTTTATTTCATTGGATTGTGCTAAGAGGCTGAATTTAGAGATAACAAAGATTAATGGAAGTATGGTTATTGACACTCCTGCGTCGGGTTCAGTGACCACTTCATCTGCATGTTTGAACTGCCCTATTGATATATTTGGTAGGAAGTTTGGGATGGACTTAGTGTGCCTTCCACTCGAACAACTTGACATTATTTTGGGGATGAACTGGTTGCAATTTAACCGAGTTCATATTAATTGTTTTACGAAGACGGTCATCTTTCCTGAAGAGGTTAGTGTCGAGGAGTTAGCAATGACTGCAAGACAAGTAGGTGAAGCGATTCAAGACGGGGCAGCTGTGTTTATGCTTTTTGCATCGATGGAGATGAAAGGGAGGGTAGTGAGTAATGAATTACCAGTGGTACGAGAATTTCCAGAAGTTTTTCCAGAAGATGTTAGAGAGCTACCACCTGAAAGGGAAGTAGAGTTTGCCATTGAGTTAGTTCCTGGAACCAGTCCTATATCGATGGCACCTTATAGAATGTCAGCATCTGAATTGACCGAATTGAAGAGTCAATTAGAAGAATTGTTGGAGAAGGAGTTCATCCGTCCAAGTGTGTCACCGTGGGGTGCACCGGTGTTATTGGTAAAGAAGAAGGAAGGATCTATGAGGTTGTGTGTAGACTACAGACAACTGAATAAAGTTACTATCAAGAATTGGTATCCACTGCCGAGGATTGATGATTTGATGGATCAATTGGTCGGAGCTAGTATATTCAGCAAAATTGATTTGAGGTCTGGGTATCATCAGATTCGTGTGAAGGCGGACGATATTCAGAAGACTGCGTTCAGAACGAGGTATGGTCATTATGAATACACTGTGATGCCGTTTGGAGTTACTAACGCACCTGGTGTTTTCATGGAATATATGAATAGGATTTTTCACCCTTATCTTGATAAGTTCGTTGTGGTGTTCATTGACGACATTCTGATATATTCCAAAAGCGAAGAAGAACATGCAGAGCATCTCAGAATTGTGCTGGGAGTGTTGAAAGAGAAGAAGCTTTATGCCAAACTGTCGAAATGTGATTTCTGGTTAAGTGAAGTGAGTTTCCTGGGTCATGTAATTTCCAAGAACGGTATTACCGTAGATCCAGCAAAGGTAGAAGCTGTGTCTCAGTGGGAAGCTCCGAAGTCCGTGACTGAAATTCGTAGCTTTCTGGGTCTTGCAGGTTACTATCGGAAGTTTATAGAAGGATTTTCAAAGTTAGCTCTACCGTTGACGAAGTTGACTAGGAAGGGTCAAGCGTTCGTTTGGGACTCGAAATGCGAAGAAGGATTCCAAGAATTAAAGAAGAGGCTGACTAGTGCTCCTATTTTAATTTTGCCGAATCCGACAGAATCTTTTGTTGTATATTGTGACGCTTCATTGATGGGACTTGGAGGTGTACTAATGCAGAACCAACAAGTAGTCGCTTATGCGTCGAGACAACTTAAAGTGCATGAGAAGAATTACCCAACTCATGACTTAGAGTTGGCAGCAGTGGTGTTTGTGTTGAAATTATGGAGACATTATCTTTATGGTTCACGATTCGAGGTGTTTAGTGATCATAAGAGTTTGAAGTACTTATTTGATCAGAAAGAGCTTAATATGAGACAGAGGAGGTGGTTAGAATTCCTTAAAGATTATGATTTTGAGCTGAATTACCATCCGGGTAAGGCGAATGTTGTTGCTGATGCTTTGAGTAGGAAGTCCTTGCATATGTCAATGTTGATGGTGCGAGAACTAGATTTGATTGAGCAATTCCGGGATTTAAGTTTGGTATGTGAAGGCACTTCGAATAGTATCAAGTTAGGTATGTTAAAGCTGACAAGTGGAATTCTTGATGAGATCAGAGAAAAGCAGAAAGATGATGTGGGACTAGTTGACAGATTGACTTTGATTAACCAAGGAAAAGGAGGTGAGTTCAGAATTGATGAGAATGGCATAATGAGGTTTGGCGACCGTGTTTGTGTTCCTGATGTTACCGAACTGAAGAAGAGTATCTTGGAAGAAGGACATCGTAGTGGATTGAGTATTCACCCTGGTGCTACTAAGATGTACCATGATTTGAAGAAGTTATTCTGGTGGCCTGGAATGAAAAAGGAAATAACTGAATTTGTTTATTCTTGTTTGACTTGTCAGAAGTCAAAGATCGAACATCAGAAGCCGTATGGGACTATGCAGCCTTTATTTATTCCTGAATGGAAGTGGGATAGCGTATCCATGGACTTTCTATCTGGATTGCCAAGAACAGCTAAGAACTATGAAGCCATTTGGGTTATTGTGGATAGACTGACAAAGTCTGCTCACTTCATACTGATGAGGATGGATTATTCGATGGAAAGGTTGGCACAGTTGTACATTGAGAAAATAGTAAGTTTGCATGGTATTCCTTCGAGTATCATATCAGATAGAGATCCAAGATTTACGTCCAGATTTTGGGAAGGGTTACAGAAGGCCTTGGGTACTAAATTAAGGTTGAGTTCTGCTTATCATCCACAGACTGATGGTCAGACTGAAAGGACGATTCAATCATTGGAAGATCTATTGCGTGCTTGTGTATTGGAAAAAGGTGGTACATGGGATAGTTACTTGCCGTTGATTGAATTTACTTACAACAACAGCTACCATTCGAGTATTGGTATGGCTCCATTTGAAGCTTTGTATGGTAGGAGGTGTAGGACACCACTGTGTTGGTATGAATCTGGTGAAAGCGCAGTGATTGGACCAGAAATTGTTCAAGAGACGACGGAAAAGATTAAGATGATTCAAGAGAAGATGAAGGCTTCTCAAAGTCGTCAGAAGAGCTATCATGACATGAGGAGAAGAACACTTGAATTTCAAGAGGGAGATCATGTGTTTCTGAGAGTAACTCCTACGACGGGTGTTGGTCGAGCACTGAAGTCAAAGAAGTTGACGCCGCGTTTTATTGGTCCGTTTCAGATTACGGAAAGAGTAGGAGAGGTGGCTTATCGTATTGCTTTACCGACAACACTTGCAAACCTACATGACGTATTCCATATATCTCAATTGAGGAAATATATTGCGGATCCATCTCATGTAATCCAGGCAGATGATGTGCAAGTGAGAGATAATATGACAGTTGAGGCGTTGCCTATGAGGATTGAAGATCGGAAGATAAAGCAACTACGTGGTAAAGAAATAGCTTTAGTCCGAGTAGCTTGGGGAGGAGCTGCAGGTGGAAATGTTACGTGGGAGCTAGAAAGTCAGATGAAAGACTCTTATCCCGAACTCTTCGTTTGAGGTATGTTTTCGAGGACGAAAACTCTTTTAGTGGGGGAGAGTTGTAACACCCCGTTAATTCTGGTGTATTAAGTTAATTATTTTATTAATTAAATTATTAGAATTAATAATTTGTGGGAATTATTTGGAAAAAATGATAAAATATGGTGTTGGGCTGAGTGTGATAGTTAGTAGAAGGGGGGTGTTAACTAAGCAATCCCATTAAGAATATTTTATTTTATTTTTCATAAAATAAAGGAATTGGGGAAAGAGAAGCAGAAGCAGAAGAAGCAGATTTTGGAACTGAAGAACACGTGAAAGTGAGAAGAGCCTAAAGGGAAGGAGAACTTCGAAGATTCGACTCTGAGGTAAGGGGGGATTCTTCGGGTTAGTGATCCTTATGCGATTGTAGGTAGTAGGATTGATTAGGATTATCGTTTAGTTCAATCGTACGTGTCGGGTTGGGAATTTTGTTAGGTTTTGATAATCTTGTATGAATTGACATGATTCTGTTGATACTTGTGATATATGATGTTAATACATGTCAATAACTTGTTTGAAATGTGTAATTGTGTGAAAATCAATGATAATTGTGTGTATGTTCGTATGTACCTGAAATTGGGGAAATGGGATATGGTAAATGCTGTCAAAATGGTGATTTTTGCTGTGCAGGTACGTAGGAACCGGTTCCCATGTGGGACGAACCGGTTCCCCCTTATAAAAAACAGAGCGTGTGGATTCTGGGTAGCTGGGAACCGGTTCCCATGTAGGGACAACCCGGTTCCCCATAGTAAAAATCAGAGGCGTGTTTTGGGAAGCTGCCAGGAACCGGTTCCCATGTAGGGACAACCCGGGTTCTGCAGCATTTTTTCTAAAAATGTTTTATCTTTAAAATCCCATAACTTTTGATCCGAGTATCCGATTTATGCGCCGTTTTGAGCATTGCGAAGCTGAGTTAATGGCCTATACGATGAATAGGTGGTATGGACGTAAAGTCCAAGTTGTTTATTTGTGATTATATTATTTATTGGGTGATGACTTTCGTGTATGCGTGTGATATGTTTGTATGAATGCTAAGAATATATACATGCTTATTGGTGATGATTTGGCGATGATAATGAGACGATGTGTTACATCGGATTAGTGATGTTGTAAGCATGTTATATGTTGCATTCATTGGCATACATTTTTTGTGATGGATCCCGGTGATGAAAGTGGATCAAAATGGTGGGCATAATTCCCATTGTGTGGAATTTGTGCTGGTTAAAACTGTATCTTGGTGATGAAAAAGATCGGTTGGATGGGTTTATCCCATGGATGGTACCACATGCATTAGTGTCAGTTCATTCATTGCATTATATTATTTTATAACTGAATAATTGTGTGGTATGTTAGATGATGCTTGTGTACTGATGCTTGCTTGTTGTGATAAATTCCAATTACATGTATGTTTGAGTGGATGATAATTGCTATGATCTTTTATTGCTTATGACTGTATAATGGTTATTAATTCGAATGAAACTCACCCTTACTTTGATGATTTCAGATTAAGGATGTAGCGGCGTCTTGACCGGGTGAAGATAGCTTGTAGGCTAGCCCGTAGTTCGTGTCGAGTCATGCTCTGATTGTAACACTGGGATCGTTTAGTCTTAGCGATACTTGAGATACCTTGTTGCTATTTTGATTATGGATTATGTATTGTTGAACTGTTTGGATATGTTCCTTACATTGTTAAAAATAAGTTTCCGCTGTGATGAACACATGTTTGAAGTTTGGTTTAATCTTAAATAAAGCATGACAATCGACTTGATGTTTTTATTTATTTAATAATTGTAGCATCCTTGATGTGTTATTACTCTGAATATATTATATTTTCCGCGGGGGTTTAGAAGGGTGTTACAACTATTCTTGCCAATATTTACTATACTATCCATGATCGGTATGAAAAGAAAAGGGGAGCGATATCTTGTTGTCTTCATTTATTGTACTCTTGGTTGACTTCTCATCTTTACAAGGCTAGCTATTTAATCAAAGATTTGACTAGGCATGAATGGTCTCAAAAGCTAAGAGCTCTCAATGAGGATTCTATTTTTTGGTTTGCAAGGAAATTAAATTCTGAAAGAATTATTTATAAATGTGGAGAATTTAATAATGTGCCTTTAATGGGAACTTTGGGTTGTATTAATTATAATCCCGTGCTTGCATTGCGCCAATTGGGTCATTATATGGATTGTGAGCCTTCCGATCAACAAGTGGAAGGATTTATTTTGCATGATAATGGGAAAGGAGATCCAAGAACATTAAAGAAGATAATTCAAGCTTGGAAGCATGTTCAAACAAAGAACTATGGACCGAAGAATATTGTTGCTAAAGAACCTTACACTAAATGGGTTCAAGAGAGAGTTGGAAAGATTTTGCTACCTTTTGTTGTGGATCCCGCGTACAAGCCCGATTCTCCTAATCCTATTTCTCTATCCATCGAAGAGATAGAAGGAATCAAGGCTGCCCTAGAGGCGTCTGTAGCAACCTACCCTAAAAATAAAAGATTTTAGAGTCGCCACCTATTCTACCAAGGCGAATAGGAAACCTTACGTAGTGGAGAGATCGGGGTAAGATACTATATTATGGTCGAGGGAAGGTGTTAGGCACCCTCAACCCTTTCCTAAAGGCTAACATCCCAAAGATAAAGGTTTATGGCTAGACATAAAGAAAAGTGACAGACAGTTAATAGGGTTAAAAGGCTAATTATATTGAACATGATTATAGTTTGGAAGAGGGGGACTCGCCTTGTTGCCAAGTGCCTACGTACCTCCTTATGGAGGATCAGAGTCAACATAGTTCGGGGAAGGGTTGTACGCCTTAGAATTTGAAATTTGATTTGAGATGGTTTTAGAGGCTTTTTGAATGGCCTATCGTAGTTTTGAAAGTTGTGTTTTGAAAGGCATTTGAATTGCCTGATTGACAAGGATGAAAATCCGTTGTGTCGTGGTTTAGTGTTTTTTTAGATGTTTGGGCGTACAACCCTGATTTTAATTTGTACTATTAATCGCGATGATCAATAGGTTTGATCACCATAATTAACAGATTAATAAAAGCATTGCTAATTATTCTAATCGATTGATTCGATTATCACCGTTAGCAAATTGATGTGTTTTAATAATTAATTATTGATTTTATCGTTATCCCTCGTAATCGATAGATTCGATTACAAATAATAACGAGTTTTAAAAGGTATGCTAATCATCGTAACCAATAGATTTGGTTAAAACCATTTAGCAAAATAAATATTATTTTAATTTATAGAATTTGATTAATTAAATTAATCGATTATTAATCATCGCGACCAATAAATTTAGTCGGAACGAATAATAATTTAAATCCTAATATTTGGATAGATCATTTTATCTAAATAAATAGAATTATATTAACTTATTTTTTGTATTATTTTTTGGATAAGCTAAAAAGCTAGTGTAGAAATATAACTAATCAAAACAAAATCTATTTAAACAAAATGATTTAATAAAATTAGGCTAATATTAATCTTAGAAAAAAAACTATATAGTAATCCCCTACCTTTTAGTAACATGATTAATGATTAAAATTCATTATTAAACAAAGAAAGTGAGATAGTGAAAACATATATTTCAGCTAGCATGAGAAAGAGGGAAACGTTGTTTCCTATGTGACTTGGTCCAACACCCAATGGAAGGCCGCCACGTGGCGGAGAGATAATTGAAAAGAAAAAGTAAAATAGAAATTAGCACAAAACAATGCATAAGAAACTTTCTCCTTCTCTCTCAGTGACGTTATTCTCTCTTTCTCTTTTCTTCAAACAACAACCATGTTCATATTATTTTCCAGAAAAAATCCAACAACATTCATCTAAATCCTTCAAACTCTGAATTCCCAAAAATCCCATAGAGCATGAATCAAAAGCCAATCATCATAACAAAACAAATCCTAAAGCTAAGTGTAAATCGGATTACCTCTTACTCCTTCGCGGATCTCCGAGCCTTCGATCTTCTTCTCTAATCCCGTCTTCACTTTCTTTTATTTCAGGCGTAAGATTGAAGACGATGACGACAACGGCGCAAGCGAATGAGGCCGCGAGGATGCTCCGATTTCGCCTCTTTGCTTCGGATTTTTTTTCGCCGATTTTTTCCGCTCTCAATCTTTCGTCCCCCTCTTCTCTTTTAGATTTTTGTTTATATAGCTCTAGGGTTAGTGATTAGGATTAGGAATGATTAGATTAGATATGAATAATTAGATTTAAGTTTAGAAATTGATTCAGATTCGATTGTAATATTCTGAAGATTTGTAACAAGATTTGCTTCTGATTGTATGGATATCTTTGATTCAATTTATGTTTTGATTTGATTTCAGTTTTGATATAGGAAGGATTTGATTTTTTTGTAACTTTCGCGATTCTGATTCGTTGCTGATCTGGATCTTGGGCTTGAAACAAAACCAGAATTTGGTGGTTGTGCCTAAGAATGGCCGCGGCGGCCGCTTGAGGTAAGGAAGGAGAAAGGGTTTCTAAACCCTAATTGACCAAGTCAAATGGACTCTAAAAAAATTAATTAAATTAAATATAATAACAATAATAATACTGTTAATTATTTAATAATGATTATCAATATTCATAGAAAAAATTAATACTAACATAAACAATTAAAACTGATAGTATAATTAGATGATAATATTAATACTAATTGTTAACTAAAATAATAATAAAAAAGAAAATTGGTTTACATAGAAAGAAGAAAAAAGTTAAAGAGATTAAACAAATTATACTACTAATTACCTAATAATAATAACAATTAATATATTATAAAAGTAAAACCAAAATCTAGCCTAACAAAACAAAATGGACACAGGCGCCCTCTTTTGTTACTAATTTCTTTTTTTCTTTTTTTTTAATTGATATTTGTTACTTAGAAAATTAGTTTGCTTTAGTTTTGAAAAAGTTTAAGACCAAGATTTCTCTTTTTATTTCTTAATGGGCTTAAGGTCTAAGTGAGCCCAACTTTACTTTCTACAAAAATACACCCATCTTAAATTGGGAATCTTTAGAAAAAGATTTAGAATTGGGCTTAACAATTTAAATGTTAAACCCACTAATTTGGTAGACACCCTTATAGAAATAAAACTCATGTAGATTTGTAACATGCTCTACTTAATAATTGGATGTAAAAGATGAGGTAAATTTTGGGGTATGACAGCGTCCCGTAAGGAGAAGGAAAAATTAGAGCTTGACATACATCGACTTTCCAACAAAAAAAGCCAATTACGCTTCGATCTTAAGGAGAAGAGCCAAGAGCTTCAAGCCGCTAAGGAAGAGAATGATAGACAAAGGAATAAAAGAAAGCGAGCAACCGAAGGAGTTCTAAGTGCTAATTTTAATCTAGAAGCACATTATGAGAGGTTGGCACAAGCGGATATAGAAATTGCAAGGTGGAGAAGGCGTTATGAAAAGGCTTCCCATGACAAAGCGGAATCCGAGAAAAATCTAGAAGCTGTGGTCTTTGAATTAACAGATAGAACTAAAGATCAAGAGGTGGAAATAAGGGATTTAAAGTTTGATCTTCAGGAAGCCCACAATTCTGGACAAGAAGAACGCACAAGAAGGTTAACCGCGGAAGAAGCACTTTTACAGCGCACCGATGAGCGTCATAGAGCACTTCAGGCTTTGGCTTTGCTTAGGCAATTACTACTAAGGCAAAAAGAGTTGTGCGATGCTGCGAGGGATGAAAGGGATTATTGGAAGAGACAATACACAATTGTTTCTACAGCTTATGAGCACGTGAGTATGGTTCCTAAGATGCTTGAAGACTATGAGAAATGTCGTGACAATTATGACAAGTTGGTCTATTTGTGCAATGATTTAATCCTAGACATTCCAAAGAGCTTAGCAAAGGCGGAATCATCTCTTATTATCCTTCCTAAAGAAGTCAAAGAATTCATGGAGCTTTGTAGAGACATGGTGGACAAATTCAAGGAGGACATGCATAGGCGTTTTTAGTCATTTATAGCTTTATTTTATTTGAAAGTTTAAATTCTTTGTTTGTTTATTTCTTTTCGCAATATGAACAAGTTAATTTGTACTCTCATTTAAGTTTTGAATTAATGAAGTGCGTTTATTTCCGTATTATTCAATTTCTTTGCAATTTTTCACCAAAAAGGATTATAAAAAAAAAGAAGGGGGTTCTTAATAAAATATATATATACATATATATATATATATATATATATATATATATATATATATATATATATATATACATATATATGTACACACATATGCTTATATATGAATATATATATATATATATAAATATATTATAATAACCATGTGGATAAGACATAAACATAGCATTTGCATATCACTCATAGCACGTATATCATTGCATTTCTTTTCAAAACATTAAAAGAAAAACTATCTACATCTCCAGTCACGCCATTGCAACCCGATCTCTCATCCAGACAAGAGCTCAGAAGAAGAAAGCGATGGAACAACTAGAGCAGAATCAGGCCGCCCTTCGCGAAGAAATGAGTCAATTGAAAGGCACTGTTGAGGACCTCAAGGGAGGAATGACTCAAATGCTGAGTTTCATGAAGGACCTCAAGGATAAACAAGACAAAGCTAAGGAGGTTCAGGAGCAGTATGAAGAGATGCCAAATGATGGCAACCCATTATTAGGATATGTTCGAGGCCATGACCCTCACAAAACAAATGCTCACTCCTCAAAAAGGGTCACCACGACCCATGAAGAGGGAGAAGCCTCTCAAGAAGGGTTCACTCCTGCTGCCCAGAAGGAAGGGACGTCTCGCACAGTTCGCATTCCTGTCAACAATCCTCTTAGGGATGAGGACTACCTGGATCTGCAATATGGGGACACTAATGACACAGATCAAGTCCCTCAACCAAAGCTGACCTCTACTAATTCTGGAGAGGATTCTAAGGAGAGTGGACAAATCAGGGCATTGGAAGAGAGACTGAAAGCTGTAGAAGGATATGATGCTTTCGACGTGGACACTTTTGAAATGAGTTTAGTCCCGGACCTGACAATTCCACACAAATTCAAAGTTCCCAACTTTGAAAAGTACAAGGGACTCACTTGTCCGAGGAATCACTTGCGCATGTATGTGCGAAAAATGGCTGCTTATGCTCATAATCAAAAGCTGATGATTCATTTTTTCCAAGATAGCTTGAGTGGAGCATCGGTTGACTGGTATATGCAATTAGAGAAGTCTCATATCCGAAGCTGGACCGACCTTGCTAATACATTCCTGAAGCAATATAAATACAATTTGGACATGGCACCCAACCGGATGCAACTCCAAAATTTGTCACAAAAGAAAGAGGAATCGTTCAAGGAGTATGCGCAGAGGTGGAGGGAAATGGCTTCCCGAGTCCAACCTCCCCTGTTGGAGAAAGAACTCGTAGACATGTTTATGGCTACATTGCAAGGGCCATACTACGATAAAATGGTAGGAAGTGTGTCCTCAGGGTTTTCAGACTTAGTGGTTATTGGTGAAAGGATAGAAAACGGAATTAAGAACGGGAAAATACAAGGGGCATCATCTGGATCGTATCAGTAAAAGAGGCCCGCTCCCACCTTCACAAAGAAAAAGGAAGGAGAGACTAATGCAGTGGTACATCAGGAAGCTAGACCTCCCATGTCATTCCCACCACAACCAAACCGGTTTCAGGGAAGCCAAAGGAGATTTGATCCGCTACCCACTTCCAAGAAGGATATACTAAGACATTTGATAAATGAGTCCTTGGTAGAAATTAAACCATTGGCACCTCCTCTTCCAGGCAAGATCACACCCAACTACAAACCAAATGAAAGGTGTGAATTTCACGCCAATTCTCCTGGACATACCTTGGAGAAATGTTGGGCCTTCAGGCACATCGTTCAAGATCTGATTGAGTCAGGAGCAATCGCTTTTGACAAACCCAATGTGAAAACAAACCCGATGCCACACCATGATGGCGCAGTCAATGCGATAGAAGTCGTCAATGAGCAAGAGTTGGTTCAACAAAGGAACTCCCCCGTAGATGCCCTTAAGAGGTATCTTCTAATGAAGGGGTTTATCCTAGAACATAACGAAGCTTTCAAAGACACTTTGCAGAAGCTCATGGATCAAGGGTTGATCCAACTGGAGGAACACCCTGAAGAAGAGTATGTGGCTATGGTGGAAAGAAACGAGCCTTTAATGATACCCACACAAGGGGCAAGAAAGCCATTAATCATCCCATGCTCGAGATCACCGTTGATAATACCTACACAAGAGCATACTAGGGTCATCTCGGTCACAGATCCATATCCTCTGGATAAAATGAAAGCAGTGCCTTGGGAGTACAATTCTGGCACTAATCCTGCTGTATCAAGCATTGTGGGACCTGGGGGCATGACCCGTAGTGGACGCATATTCAAAATTGCGCAAGCACAACCAACGGCCAATGAAAACTTGACACAATCTGGTGATCAAGCTGCCATGAGTCCAAATAACGAGGTTGAGCCTAAGGGTAAAGAGATTGTCAACAAGGATGCTGAGGAGTTTATGGCTTTGATTAAGAAGAGTGACTATAGGGTGGTAGATCAGTTGCAACAGACGCCATCTAAAATATCACTCTTATCGCTACTGATACACTCCGAGAGGCATCGAGATGCTTTGATGAAGATTCTGAATGCCGCCCATGTAACTAAGGACATCACAGTCAATCAATTCGATGGCATGGTGGCCAATCTGACTGCGGGGGCATGCCTGGGTTTCAGTGATAGTGAATTACCTCCACAAGGAAAGTCACATAACAAAGCCTTACATATCTCCATACAATGTGGAAAGGCCCATCTAGCTAGAGTTTTGATTGACACAGGTTCATCGTTAAATGTGATGCCAAAGGCTACACTAGATAAAATAGCGTTGGAGGGTCTGGTGGTTAGACCAAGTCGTCTGGTAGTTAAAGCTTTTGACGGATCGCAGAGTCCAGTATTTGGAGAAGTAGACCTTCCTGTTATAATTGGCCCTCATACCTTCTGTATCAATTTCCAAGTAATGGAGATTGAACCAGCTTACACTTGCTTACTAGGGCGTCCTTGGATTCACGCAGCTGGGGCAGTCACCTCCACTCTCCACCAGAAATTAAAATTTGTGAACGGGAACTCCATAGTGACCGTCAATGGAGAAGAGGATATATTTGTCAGCAACTTAAATTCGTACAGATATATTGAGGCTGGAGAAGGTGCACTGGGTACTGCATTTCAAGCTCTCGAGATAGCAACTACTGTCACACTACCCGTGGAGAAAGTGCGAAGGGCGGTAACATCCTGGAGAGATCTACAAGACTTGAATGTAGAAGGCTGGGGCAAGGTACCAGAGATCTTAGAGAAGAAGGATCGCCTAGGGCTGGGGTATCAACCATCAAAGGTCACAAGCACTATGAAAGAAGAGCAACAATTCCCCCCGATTACGCAGACTTTCGTAACGGGAGGATATGTACATGTGGCTATGGTCTCCAACAAGGATTTTAAGGAAGGAACGTCCAACTTCATCCGAGAGATTAGACCAGGAGAACAACTTCAGAATTGGACAAGCCTGGAGATACCGGAGATAGTTTTTATTTCGAAGTAATTTGCTTTTGTGTGTTTTATTTCCCTTTCCAATAAAAAAAAACATTAACGCTCATGCCTCGCCCGAAGCATAGAGTTTGTTTGTAAGGGCCCCATTTATTTCCAAGTTTAAAAGTTTATTAATAAAATTGTCTTTGCATTTGGTATTGAAAACATCGTCTTTTCCCGCATTTATTTTCTTTTTCTTCCAAAATGACAAATAAATTTCTTGCACAAAAAAGCACGTTCATATCTGCATACTAAAAACAAAACATAAAACGTGTGCAGATCACCTTCTAACACTACCGATAATAATACTGCTGAAACTCTATACAAACTCGAGGCTCTCGCTAATCAGTCCGAAGAAGGGGATGAGGAAGACGATGAACTTCCGGAGGAGTTGTCAAGGTTAATGGATAAGGAATCCAAAAGTATGCTCCCTCCGCAAGAGGCCATTGAAACCATAAATTTGGGTACAGACGAAGAACCCAAGAACATCAAGATTGGGGCAACACTGAACGAGGATGTGAAAGCGACGCTAGTCAAGCTCCTCCACGAGTACGCATAGATATTTGCTTGGTCATACCGTGACATGCCGGGGTTGGATACTGATATTGTTGTTCATAGGTTACCACTCAAAGAAGGGTGTGCACCCGTCAGGCAAAAGCGCAGAAGAGTTCGACCGGATATGGATAGTAAAATCAGGGAAGAAGTGCTCAAACAGTTCGACGCCGGGTTTCTTGCTGTAGTCGACTATCCACCATGGATAGCCAACATAGTGCCAGTTCCCAAGAAAGACGGGAAGGTACACATGTGTGTGGATTACAGGGATCTAAACAAAGCAAGTCCAAAAGACGATTTCCCACTACCACATATAGATGTTTTGGTGGACAATACAGCGCAAGCTTCGGTGTTTTCCTTTATGGACGGGTTCTCCGGGTATAATCAGATCAAAATGGCTCCCGAAGATATGGAGAAGACAACCTTCATGACATCCTGGGGCACCTTCTGCTACAAGGTAATGCCTTTTGGATTGCGAAACACAGGGGCAACATACCAAAGGGCCATGGTCACACTGTTCCATGATATGATTCACAAGGAGGTCGAGGTATATGTAGATGATATGATTGCTAAATCTTGCATAGAAGAAGAACATATCACACACCTACATAAATTGTTCGAGCGTTTAAAGAAGTTCAAGCTGAGGTTAAACCCGAACAAATGTACATTCGGTGTAAGGTCAGGAAAGCTACTGGGATTCATTGTGAGCCAACGAGGCATAGAGGTCGATCCCGACAAATTAAGAGCGATACAAGCAATGCCTGCTCCAAAGACAGAAAAAGAGGTTCGTGGATTCTTGGGTCGATTAAATTACATCTCAAGGTTCATCTCACACCTAACAGCTACGTGTGAGCTTATATTCAAGCTACTCAGAAAAGATCAGCCCATCAAGTGGAATGACGATTGTCAAGTAGCCTTCGAAACCATAAAGAACTACTTGCAAGAACCACCGATACTCCTACCTCCTGTACCAGGGAGACCACTGATCATGTACCTCACAGTTCTCGAGAGATCTATGGGGTGTGTACTGGGGCAATAGGATGAAACCGGAAGGAAAGAACACGCAATTTACTATCTTAGTAAGAAGTTCACGGATTGCGAATCTCGGTATTCACCATTGGAAAAGACATGTTGTGCCCTAGCATGGGCCTCCAAACGTCTAAGGCAATATATGCTGAACCATTCCACATGGCTGATATCAAGAATGGATCCCTTGAAATATGTGTTCGAAAAACAGGCTCTCACGGGTAGAATCGCAAGATGGCAAATGTTGCTGTCAGAATACGATATACAATACGTCACCCAAAAGGCGATAAAAGGGAGTGTACTAGCAGAACATCTTGCTCATCAACCCATTGAAGAATATCAATCCATGAAGTTTGACTTCCCAGATGAGGACATTATGCTAGTAAGAGACTACGAAATACTAGGACCGGACGAGGGACCCGAACCGGGTTTGGTATGGAAACTCATGTTCGACGGTGCCTCAAATGCACTAGGACATGGCATAGGGGAAGTATTGACATCTCCCGATGATCGACACTTACCCTTCACTGCAAGACTATGCTTTGACTGCACCAACAACATTGCAGAATATGAGGCATGCATATTGGGGTTAGAAGCTGCAATCGATCTAAGGATCAAACAACTTGATGTGTACGGGGATTCAGCATTGGTAATCCATCAAGTCAACAAAGAATGGGATACTCGAGATTCAAAGCTAATCCTATACCGAGACCTTATACTGGAGTTAATGGCTGAGTTTGAGACAATCACTTTTACTCATATCCCTAGGGAAGAAAATCAAATAGCCGACGCGTTGGCGACACTTTCCTCCATGTTCAAAGTGACCTGGCCAAATCACGAGCCACGAATAATAGTTAGACACTTTGATGAGCCTGCTTATTGTCTCACAATCGAGGAGCAGTCTGACAGCAAACCATGGTACCACGATATCAAAAGGTACTTGGAGAAACAAGAATACCCGGAGAACGTCTCCACGATTGACAAGAAGACACTAAGGAGATTGGCAGCTAAGTTCTTCCTGAGCGGAAATGTCCTATACAAAAGAAATTACGACTCGGTGTTACTAAGGTGTGTGGATACAAATGAGGCCAAGGAGATTATCAGAGAAGTACACGAAGGAACCTTCGGAACTCATGCAAATGGACACTCAATGGCTAGAAAAATACTACGAGCAGGGTATTACTGGTTAACAATGGAGGCTGACTGTTTCCAATATGCAAGAACATGTCACAAATGCCAGATTTACGCCGATAAAGTGCATGTACCGCCAAATCCATTGAACGTTCTGAGTTCACCGTGGCCGTTTGCAATGTGGGGAATTGACATGATAGGGATGATCGAAACGAAAGCTTCAAATGGACACCGATTCATATTGGTTGCCATAGACTATTTCACCAAATGGGTTGAGGCTGCTTCTTACACCAATGTGACAAGACAAGTAGTCACTCGGTTCATCAAGCATAACATCATATGCCGGTATGGGGTTCCAAACAGGATTATCACCGACAATGGGTCGAATCTAAACAACAACATGATGAAGGAGCTGTGCGAGGAATTCAAGATTGAACACCACAATTCTTCACCATACAGGCCTAAGATGAACGGCGCTGTCGAAGCTGCAAATAAAAATATCAAAAAGATAATACAAAAGATGGTGAAAACATACAAGGATTGGCACGAAATGCTTCCCTTCGCCCTACACGGTTACCGGACCTCGGTGCGTACATCCACAGGAGCAACACCATTCTCCCTGGTTTATGGTATGGAAGCAGTCCTCCCTATTGAAGTAGAGATCCCTTCATTAAGGGTCCTGGCTGACATAAAGTTAGAAGAATCGGAATGGGTAAAAACCCGTTTCGATCAGCTTAATCTCGTTGAAGAAAAGCGACTGACGGCTTTGTGTCACGGGCAACTCTATCAGAAAAGGATGAAAAAGGCGTTCGATAAAAAGGTTCGTCCTCGAACTTACAAAGAAGGTGATCTTGTTCTCAAGAAAATACTATTACCTCGACTTGACGCCCGCGGAAAATGGACGCCTAACTACGAAGGTCCATACATTGTAAAAACGGTGTTCTCAGGAGGAGCGTTAGTTCTCACTACAATGGATGGAGACGAGCTACCGCACCCAATCAATTCTGATGCGGTCAAGAAATATTACGCCTAACAAAGGCAGAATTATTGGTCATAAGCTGAAGACAGACTACGAAGGATAGTGATTCGTGCAATCATCCATTTCTAAGGTCGAAGGATTACCGGGACCCTTGAGAACAAAAAGAGCTACGGCAGTATTAATATCATTTCCATTTGTCATTTACTTATCTTGCATTTTTGTATACTAGCCGATTCAAGGCAACATCAATAAAAGTTTCTTTTCTTGCATACCGCGTTTTTCTCATTTCAATATCCGTTTGCAAAGGTTAAATTATTTTGGTAAACTTTAACTAGGATTTAACATGAGAAACTTACAAACTGTCAATACAAAAGCAATAAAATAAAACTGCGAAATCTCCGGGAGGCTACATACGCCCTACGTTGCGATAAACTCGAATCTAATAGAACTCTCTCACAAAGGATAATATCAATGGATTACTCAAATACAATCTGAGCTAGGATTCACAAATAGTTCAAAAGAGGTTAAGCAAAGGCAATGGGTGATAAGGAGATATGGTGTTGGGGTTATCATACATACTCATTTACATACATGTATCATTTGCATGTGTGAACATCCATACACATACATTATACAAACAACAGGGGCACATGCACGCGCATAATGCATAAGCACGATGCATAGGCATGATGCATACGCATTCACAGAACAAACTTCTATACAGGTAAGCTTGCCCAAACCAGGGCAAGCAATCCAAACGGTGCAGGCGAAGTTGCTATGAGCATAGCGAATTAGCCTAAAGGGTGCAGGTGAGTTTGCTACAAGCACGGCAAACGATCCTAAATGGTGCGGGTGAATTTGCTACAAGCACGGCAAATGATCCTAAATGGTGCAGGTGAGTTTGCTACAAGCACGACAAACGATCCTAAATGGTGCGAGTGAGTTTGCTACAAGCACGGCAAATGATCCTAAATGGTGCAGGTGAGTTTGCTACAAGCACGGCAAACGATCCTAAATGGTGCGGGTGAATTTGCTACAAGCACGACAAATGATCCTAAATGGTGCAGGTGAGTTTGCTACAAGCACGGCAAACGATCCTAAATGGTGCGGGTGAGTTTGCTACAAGCACGGCAAATGATCCTAAATGGTGCGGGTGAGTTTGCTACAAGCACGGCAAATGATCCTAAATGGTGCGGGTGAGTTTGCTACAAGCACGACAAATGATCCTAAATGGTGCAGGTGAGTTTGCTACAAGCACGGCAAATGATCCTAAATGGTGCGGGTGAGTTTGCTACAAGCACGGCAAATGATCCTAAATGGTGCGGGTGAGTTTGCTACAAGCACGGCAAACGATCCTAAATGGTGCGGGTGAGTTTGCTACAAGCACGGCAAATGATCCTAAATGGTGCGGGTGAGTTTGCTACAAGCACGGCAAATGATCCTAAATGGTACGGGTGAGTTTGCTACAAGCATGGCAAATGATCCCAAATGGTGCAG
The DNA here is from genome assembly GCF_029867415.1 of Vicia villosa. Classification (NCBI taxonomy): domain Eukaryota; kingdom Viridiplantae; phylum Streptophyta; class Magnoliopsida; order Fabales; family Fabaceae; genus Vicia; species Vicia villosa. The sequence continues at coordinate 178,565,546 of NC_081182.1, read as the reverse complement.
GTGAGGTTGCTATAATCATAGCAAATAATCCTAAGCAGTGCAGGTGAACTTGCTAGAACTATAGCGAGTGATCCTACTGGGGCTCACAAACTACGGAAACTTACTAGAACTATAGTAAGTGGGATTCATAAACTACGAAAGTTTGCTGGCAATACAGCAAGCTAATTACACAACTAACGGAAAGTCCTCACTATGTAAGACTCAGGCTTTAGCAGGACGATTCTCTCATCACACTCAAGCATGAGGTAAATTTGGGGGTCTTCCATTATTTAATAACTCTTCGATTCGAAAAGCGTGAGACCTGTGTATTCTCCCGCTATTCAATCCAAGATAATTAAATAGGGGTAGCTGTCATACCCCAAAATTTACCCGATGTGATTCTCATTTCAATTTATTAAGGGCGTTAAAAATTAGGAGCCATAGGGTTTGATATATCTATTATTAAACTCGCTCTCCTATAAAACTCCTTTATAAATTGGTTAAAATAAAAAGGGTGTAAATGGCAAAAATCTCTCTGAATCCAATTGATACTTGGTCTTTCCTTTTGCTTCTTAGGAAAAAGAAAATAGAGGGGTGTGTGTAAGAAAATTTGGGGCCCAATAGGCCCATTTGCTTATCTTCATTTAATCATTTATATTATTATTAATCATAACTATTTAATTTTATCAATTCCTAAACATTAGTTTTTTAAATTAATATTAGGTTATTAAGATTAATTGAGTTCTATAATTAATAGTAATATAATTAATTGGTGCTAATTAATCAGAATATTAACAATTGGTTTTATTATCTTTATTAATTAGCCAATTAAGATAAATGATTTATGTGGGTTTTATTGAGTTTCAGTCTGTTTGGGCCCAACGCGTTTTTTGCAGGAAAGTGGGCCGTTTTGTTATTGTTTGGACCCATACGTGGACCAAGTGGACCGGGTCAAACCCAACCCGGTCACTGTTCATTCTCTTCCACACACAAAAACCCTAGACCACCATCTCCTCACGGCCGCCGCCCCTTCAAACCACACAAACCCTAATCTAACAACAATTGCCCAGGCCCAGAATCGAATCAAAGACAATCTTCAATCAATCAAATATTCACTAAATCAAAAATCTTAACAAATTTGAATCAAGACTTAATAATAAGATCAAATCTTCATTAATCAACACAATGTTACAACGAATCAATCTACAAAAACTAAAATCTAATAATTCCTAAATTAATCTAACCCTAGGCTATAAGAACAGAAGGAGAAGAATAGAAAAGGGGTCGGAAATTTTGGCTGAAGAGAGAACCCTAGCGCCGCTTGATCTTGATCGAACCTGCAAAACGCGAAAGACGAAGGGGATTAGATAGATCGGAATCGGAGCTAACACGTTCCAGAAAACAAGAACACAAGGTAACCGAATCCGCCACTTAGCCTAGGATCTTGTCTGATTGCATGCTTGTATGTTATTGTTTGCTTGAATCTGAGGTTGAATAGGTTTAGATTCGTGGGTTTGGGATTTGGGTTCTTAGAAATTGTTAGGGTTCATGGGTTTCATGAAGGTTTTCTGGGTTTTTTGGGTTGGGATATGAAGATGGGGGCCGAGGGAGATGAAGATCATGGTGATCTTCATCGGAAACTGGGGGGGATTACGGTGGTTTCAGGGGCGGCCGGTGGTGGTGCGGTTGCTTTTCTGGGGATGTTTGAAGAGAGAAGTGAGAGCGTTAGAGAGAGTGGAAAACGAAGAGAGAGAAAGAAACAAGTGGAATGGAGTAGAGAGAAGGGAGAGGGGCCGGATGATAGCTCTCAGGGCCGTCCGATGACCAACACGTGGCCTCCTGATGGCCGCTTGTTGATGCACGCGAACATGATTCGCTGCGTATGTATCACCGTACTCCCTTAAGTCTAATTACATGTGAACCATTGGATTGAAACGAGTGGTCCAGATCTAAGCAGATCCATCATAACGCGTACATCCTCGTCACATACAGTCTAACGGATTCATGACCTAATGGGCCCAAGCCTTTTACTGTTCACACACCCCAAATCTGCTTACCCTAAATAAAATACACCTCCTACGTTATAAATAATAAAAACTGAATTAATATAAAAATTAATTAATTTCTATTTGTTTTTTTATAGTTTAAATGTTTTTTTTGATAATTCAATATAATTTTCTCCCCGAACCGACTAAACCTATTAGTCGCATTAGGCGAGAAATAATTTGGATCAATTAAGCTTATTAATTCTAAATTAATTCTCTCCTCGACCCGACTAAATCTATTAGTCGCTTTAGACGAGAGATAAAAAATACATAAAATTCAAAACACCTTCAATTTGCTGCCCGCGATGATCAATCTATCGATCTGAGCAATCAGCAATGCCTTTAATCCGTTAGCTATACTGACCAAATCCATTGGTCACCGCATCTAACGGTGCCAAATCAAATCAGGGTTGTATGCCAAACCTCAAAACATTTTTTTCATCTTTCAAATCAAATTCAAACTGCGAATAGGCCATTCAAAAAGCCTTTAAACAATTTCAAACCACAAAATTCAATCCTAAGGCGTACAACCCTGTGCCCGAACTACGTTGACTCTGATCCTCCATAAGGAGGTACGTAGGCACTTGGTAACAAGGCGAGTCTCCCCCCTTAAAATCTCAATTCAGTTTTAAATCTTAATTTTCACCCTTTTCATTTCATTAACTATAAACCTCACTGCAAACCTTATCTTTACAATGTTAGCCTTTAGGAAAGGGTTGAGGGTGCCTAATACCTTCCCTCAACCTGATTATAATAACTTACCCTGAATCTCATATCTGCGTAGGGTTTCCTATTCGCCCTTCAGAATAGGTGGCGACTCTCTAAGTCTTAATTTTTAGGGCAGGTTGCTACAACTGTTCGTAGTAAATGAATTGAGTGTTGATCGTGTCATTACTGTTCGTAGTAAATGAATTAGGTCTTTGAGAATTTGATCGTGTCAGTACCGTTCGTAATACCTGAATTAGATCTTGGAGATATGATCGTGTCTATACCGTTCGTGATAATAGAATTAGATCTCTTGTCGTGTCAGCACCGTTCGTGGTAACCGAATTGGACTTTTAGAAGCAGTTGATCGTGTCCACACCGTTCGTGATGATGGAATTAGATCTCTGAGATTTGATCGTGTCAGCACTGTTCGTAGTAACCGAATTAGATCTTGGGGAGATAATTGTGTCTATATCGTTCGTGATGATAGAATTAGATTCTCTTGTCGTGTCAGCACCGTTCGTAGTAACTGAATTAGACTGAGGAGGATAATTGATCGTGTCCACACCCTTCGTGATGATGGAATTAGATCTCTGACCGTGTCAGTACCGTTTGTAGTAACTGAATTAGATCTTTGAAGGTTAATCGTGTCACCACCATTCGTGATAGATGAATTAGATCTTGGAAGATTGGAGCTTTCGTCCATTTGTCTGTACCTGCATTCTGCAATAGGTATAGAAATATTTTTTATGCAATGTCATGATGTATGTGTTATGTCATGAGTCTCTCAAAATAAATGAGGAGCATGGTATGTTATGCGTGAGTTCAGTATGTATGCGATGTATGAATATGTTTATGATTTATGATGTATGAATATGATTTATGTTGTCTGGATTGAGAAATTAAATCTCCATGTCCCTTTAATTTTGTTGTCTGATCTTGTCTTAAAGATGCTCAGCTGGGGACTTATATTTTTGCTTGGGGATAATCAGTAACTTGATGTACCCTGACTGGGGATGAGAGGCTTTGATAAGTTCTATTGGGGAACTATGTCTTTTGTTGAGAGCTTTGAAGATATCTTCTTAATAAATACTCTGTGGGGATTCCTCCAGATTATTGACTTTCGAAGGAGGACTTCTGGATTACCTTAGACATTGTCTCTTTTGCCTTTCCTATCTAATGAACTAATAAATATTTTTATGACAGAAAAGATAGATGACAATCATGTTCATATGCATATGCTCATTCAACATTATCATTGGGCATATGCATATGAGGCTCAGAAGTTGGTCAAATTTCAAGAAAACCATAAAACCCTAATTGCATAATTTTGTGTTTTTGAGCTAATGGGCCTAACTATTGGACTTCAAACGTGTCTATGGGCTAAATAAATTCTCTTAAGCCAATTATTTTATTTTTACAACATTTATTTTTATTTATGTGAATTTTATTCATTTAAATACTAATAAATCAAATAAAATATGAAATAATTGATTTAAATCATGGGATTTATTCTCCAATCATATCCAATGTCCCAAAATCAAATATTTGATTAAAAATTTCGTGAAAGCTTGATTGGAAAGAGAAAGAAGCAAAAATAGAAAGATTTGAATGAATTTTCAATCAAATCATCTTCAAATTTTCTCTCACAAATCAACTTGATTTCCAAGCAAGTTTTTACCCTAATTCCATCCCTTATATATTCACAACATTACTACAAGCAAGGAGGACGAATTTTTTGGAGAGGACACTAGGGTTTTCAAAGCTTGAAATTTTCAAAGAAAGTGAAAAATCTGTACCTTTGATTGCAACCTCTCCCAAGTCCAAACAGCCATTCTAACATCTTCACAAGGTAGTATATGTTACTAATGAATGAATCACGAAGAACCATGATGCATAGAAGGTCGTATCATGTTCATGTTTTTCATATGTTCTTAAGTTTCATTCATCGTATTTTGTTCTGTTTCTTTCAAATCTAACATTTCATATGAGTTTGTATTGATCTTTAGAACAGATTAGAGCAATTAAACTGAAGCTTGGACGTGAGAATGGCAAATCACCATTGTTAGGGCTTGAAGAAGCTAAGCTTCGGTTTGTAAGATACAGGACGTTTCAGATGAAAATAACATCACCAATCAACTCGTGGCACCTTGATTAACAGATCTGGGTTGTTTTTATTATTGTTTGAATCACGTTTTGCAGCGTTACAAAATTGCAGGTGGAAGAAGAAGAACCCGTGGAGAAATCCGCAGGTAAAAGCCCAGCAGTTTCCGCAAGTGTTTCCGCGATTACCGAGGTTGGAGATGATGACTAGGGTTGTGACTTTTTGACTGCGCGTTGTCACTTCCTGGTTGGCCAGTCAGCGAAGGGCATCCTCTCCCTTTGTCCCATTGGTCTACGCGTGGGCCTAGCCTGGATTTTGTTGACTTTTCTGTATTAATCACTAATTTTGTATTATATTTTTTTGATGCAAGGTTATAACAAACAATCAACGCAGCGCAGTTGGTAACTCCATGTGGGCAGGCGAAGGGACCTGAGTTCGAGCCCCATATGCAACACTACGATTTTTTTCCAAGGGTTTTCCATGAGATCCGATACATGCAACCTCACACACGCACACAGTACACCCTCGTGTATCCACCATTGGATCTCCACCAGATGCAAATCCAAAGACCCAGCTTGCAGTCTCCATAGTACACCCTTCTGAAAGCGCCACATCAGATCCGGTGCCAGGTTTTCCAATTATTTTTGTTTTTATTTTATGTATTCTATTTCTTCTTTTCTTTATTTTTGCTTTGTTTTTTAAATATGTTTTTTTATTATTAGGATTTAAAATATAGATTTTTCTTACAAGTTTTCTTTTCATAAAATTAATTTTAGAATAATAAATTAATTAGTAATTAGATTAATTATTTGATTAATTAGGTAATAAATTAATAACTTTATATTAATTTAGAATTAGGACTAACTAATTTATGATTTAATTTTGTAATTTAAAATTGAATTAGATTAATTAGGTTAATTAACTTAATGATTTAGTCATAATTTTAGGTTTTTATCATTAGCCTCATAAACCTTGTTCAGGTCACAATAAGTTTTCTTAAATAAACCTTAGGGGTTTAGGGTTAGGGTTTGCATTCCCTTTTAACCTGATATTTTCGCCTTTTATTTGCCTTTATCATTTTTACCATATTATTTATATCTTTATTTTATGATTATTGCTGTGATATTCTGCCAAAGATATTATTTACTTAATTATTTCTTTTGGTTTTCCCGCAAGTTTTTGCCATATTATGTAACTGTTCACAGGGTGTAATAGCTTAATTAGGATTTATTTTCTGCTGCCCACAGGTGTTTATTGTAATAGCGTAGGACATTTACTTTCCGCAATTTATTTTCCGTCAATATATTAACTGCGTGGTTAGTAAAATAGGGAGTGATAAACCATGAATTGAACATAGAATCACTAACTTTACAAGATAAATGTAATCGAAGTTAACCACGTGATTGTGCACCCACACACCTTTAGGGTAATCCCTCTGGTTGCCTTGTTGCCTTATTACTGTTGCCTTATTGCCTTATTGATAATGCCTTAAAATAGTCAAGTCCCTCGATTCCGAGGATACCTAAAGCAAATGTTGCCTTTAAAGTTATTGAAACTCCCTCGAGGTTGCCTCGGTAAAACATAATGATTGTCCCATTGCTAAGGTATCCTCGCATGATGCCTAAAACATTAATGACTATTATATCCTTCCCTTAGACTACCTGCCCTCTTTATGGTAGGGACAGTTTTATGGCGAACGATATCTCGATGACCCTTCAACATCCAATTGAAAGACTTCCTGCCCCTCATGGTACGGATAGACCCTTTCGTCCGAAAAGCTAAAAGAACATTTTTGAAACTTAGGGTAATTGCTTTTTAATTGCTTGCTCTTTTTCAAAATTCAAATTCAAATTCAAACTCTTTTTCCCACTAATTTTCAAATACTTTTCAAAAAAGACTACACTTATTTACAAGCTAAAGTTCTTATTCGAATTTCTATTCACACCCTATATTTTCAAACAATTCAAACATTTTGAAAACAAAGTGAGCTAAGCAATTAAGAGCTTATGGATAACCATGGATACAAAGGGTGCTTTAAACCTTCCCTTTGTATAATCTACCCCCCGAACTCAAAATCTTTAAAAGGTCTTTTTCTGTTCTTTTAGCCTTTCTTATTGGATAAAATAAAAGTCGGTGGCGACTCATGCTATCCGCGACATTTCAAATAAAGTTAGTTCACCGTATTACACAATAATATTTGTTAATTGCGAATGAGACTCACCCTTCCACTATATTTTTCAAATTGAGGATAGCGGCTTCGACTCGGTGAGGATTAGCTCATGAGTTAATGTGTCAGTTAGCGTCGGGTCATGCTCTGATAGATGTAACACTAGGGAACGCTGTTTTTAAGTTTATGACATTAACTCTGTTTTGTTTAATTTATTTGAGGATTTAAGCATTGATGATGTAATGCTAGTTTGATAATTTATTCCGCTGTGTTAACATGAGAAATTTGATTTATGAGTTATGTTGAGATGTTTCTTCAGTGAATGCATGACGTATGACCGATGTTGTTTATTTTTAATTATGAATTGTGACGCCCTTGTGCATGTTACTCTGATTTTATTTAATTAATTGCCGCGAGGTTAGAAGGGTGTTATAATAGTGGTATCAGAGCATAGTCGGTCGTTGTGACCAGAGTCTTAGAGTCAGTATTCCCGTGTATGCGACTAATACGAGTTATTTGTTGATACTTTGTTTCTGACTTGATTGTTTGTGATTAAGCAGAGCAATGGCTGGAAGAGGTGGAAGAAATGATGATGCTATCGCTGAGGCTCTGGGCATGATTGCTGGTGTGCTGGGAGGAAGTGCTATAGGAGCAGGGATTGGTGCTGATAGGCAACTGGGGAATTTTCAGAGGAACAATCCTCCATTGTTCAAAGGCACACATGATCTTGAAGGTGCTCAGAAATGGCTGAAGGAGATCGAGAGGATTTTCAGGGTTATCGACTGTGCTGAGAATCTCAAGGTGAGATATGGTACACACATGTTGTCTGAGGAAGCTGATGACTGGTAGTTGGCAACCAGAGCTGAACTGGATGCTGACGGTATAGAAGTTACTTGGGCTATATTCAAAAGGGAATTTTTGAGAAGATATTTTCCTGAGGATGTTAGAGGCAGAAAAGAGGTTGAATTTCTGGAACTGGTCCAAGGTAATATGACAGTACCAGAGTATGCTGCAAAGTTTGTGGAGCTGGCAAAGTACTATGTGCACTACAACAATGATGAAGCCAGTGAGTTCTCAAAATGTGTCAAATTTGAGAATGGTCTTCATGATGAGATCAAGCAAGGCATTAGGTACCAGAGGATTCGGAGGTTTGTTGACTTAGTGGATTGTAGCAGGATTTTTGAGGAAGATAACATCAAGCTAAAGTCATCTCACTCTCGCGAGTTAGTTGACAGAAAGGGAAAGAAACATATGGATAGAGGTAAGCCATATGGTAGAGGTAAACCTGCTGATTGGAAGAAACCTAGTGGGGGAGATTCCAGTGCTCGTATCAGATGTTATAATTATGGTGAGATGGGACATCGTAGGAACGAGTGTAAGCTTGATCAGAAGAAGTGTTACAAGTGTGACCAAGTGGGCCATATTGCTGCTGATTGTAAGAAGAGGGTTGTGACTTGTTACAACTGTGGTGAAGAGGGTCATATTAGCCTGAATTTTACCAAGCTAAAGAAGAACCAATCGGGAGGAAAGGTTTTTGCTTTGACCGGGTAAGAGACTACTCCAGAAGACAGATTGATTAAAGGTACGTGTTTCATTCATGGGACACCTTTAGTTGCGATTATTGATACTGGAGCAACTCATTCTTTTATTTCCTTGGATTGTGCTGAGAGGTTGAATCTAGATATATCTGACATAAATGGAAGTATGGTTATTGAAACTCCTGCGTCGGGTTCAGTAACTACTTCGTCTGCATGCTTGAATTGTCCGGTTGACATTTTTGGTAGAGAATTCGGGATGGACTTAGTGTGCCTTCCGTTGAAACAACTCGATGTAATCCTGGGAATGAACTGGTTAGAATTCAACCGTGTTCATATCAACTGTTCTGCGAAGACGGTAATTTTTCCTGAAGAGGTTAGTTCTGATAATCTGGAAATGACAGCTAGGCAGGTGAATGAAGCTATCAGAGATGGTGCAACAGTGTTTATGTTGTTCGCATTAATGAGTGTGAAGGAAAAAGTGTCAAGTAGCGACCTACCAGTGGTATGTGATTTTCCAGAAGTTTTTTCGGAAGATGTGAATGAATTGCCACCGGAAAGAGAAGTAGAGTTTTCTATTGATTTAGTTCCGGGAACTAGTCCAGTGTCGATGGCACCGTATCGTATGTCGCCATCTGAGTTGGCTGAACTGAAGAAGCAGTTGGAAGAATTGCTTGAGAAGAAATTCATTCGTCCTAGTGTTTCTCCGTGGGGTGCGCCTGTATTGTTAGTGAAGAAGAAAGAGGGTTCGATGAGACTGTGTGTGGATTACAGACAATTGAACAAGGTTACTATCAAGAATCGGTATCCATTACCGAGGATTGATAATTTGATGGATCAGCTAGTTGGAGCGCGTGTGTTTAGCAAAATTGATCTGAGGTCTGGGTATCACCAAATTCGTGTGAAAGATGATGATATTCAGAAGACTGCTTTTAGAACAAGGTATGGACATTACGAGTATTCTGTAATGCCGTTTGGAGTTACTAATGCACCTGGTGTTTTTATGGAATATATGAATAGGATCTTTCATACTTATCTCGACAAGTTCGTAGTGGTATTTATAGATGATATCCTGATATATTCTAAGAATGAGGAAGAACATGCGGAACATCTCAGAACTGTATTAGAGCTGTTAAAAGAGAAGCAACTTTTTGTCAAACTGTCGAAGTGTGAATTTTGGTTGGAGGAAGTTAGTTTTATGGGACATGTGATTTCTAAGAGTGGTATTGCGACCGATCCTACAAAGATAGAAGCAGTATCTCAGTGGGAAGCGCCAAAGTCAGTGTCAGAGATTCGTAGTTTTCTTGGTCTTCCAGGTTACTACAGAAAGTTCATTGAAGGATTTTCGAAGTTAGCGTTGCCGTTAACTAAATTAACCAGGAAGGGACAAGCTTTTATTTGGGATGCAAAATGTGAGGAAGGATTCCAAGAGCTGAAGAAGAGGTTGACTAGTGCTCCTATTTTGATTTTGCCGAATTCGACAGAATCATTTGTGGTTTATTCGATGCTTCGTTGATGGGTCTGGGTGGTGTATTGATGCAGAATAAACAAGTAGTCACGTATGCATTGAGACAACTCAAAGTGCATGAGAGAAATTATCCGACTCATGATTTAGAGTTGGCAGCTGTGGTTTTTGTTTTGAAGCTGTGGCGACATTATTTGTATGGTTCGAGATTCGAAGTGTTCAGTGATCATAAGAGTCTGAAGTATCTCTTCGATTAGAAAGAACTGAATATAAGGCAGAGAAGATGGTTAGAATTCCTTAAAGATTATGATTTTGGTTTGAATTACCATCCGGGAAAGGCAAACGTTGTTGCTGATGCATTGAGTAGGAAGACTTTGCATATGTCTATGCTAATGGTGAAGGAATTGGATTTGATTGAACAATTCAGAGACTTGAGTTTGGTATGTGAAGGTACTCCTACTAGTGTTAAATTGGGTATGCTGAAGCTGACTAGTGGCATTCTTGAGGAGATCAGAGAGGGTCAGAGAGCCGATGTTGAATTGATTGATAAGTTAACTTTGATTAATCAAGGCAAGAATGGTGAATTCAGAGTTGACGAGAACGATATACTGAGGTTTGGTGACCGAGTTTGTGTTCCTGATATTGCTGAACTCCGGAAACGTATTTTGGAAGAAGGACACCGTAGTGGTTTAAGTATTCATCCTGGTGCTACCAAGATGTATCATGATTTGAAAAAGTTGTTTTGGTGGCCTGGAATGAAGAAAGAAATTGCTGAGTTTGTATATTCTTGTTTGACGTGTCAGAAGTAAAAAATTGAGCATCAGAAGCCATCTGGGTTTATGCAACCGATGTTTATTCCTGAGTGGAAGTGGGATAGCATATCAATGGATTTTGTTTCGGGTTTACCGAGAACTGTCAATAATTGTGAGGCTATCTGGATCGTGGTGGACAGGTTGACGAAGTCTGCACATTTTATACCGGTAAGAATGGATTATCCGATGGAGAAACTGTCTCAGTTATATATTGAGAAGATAGTTAGTCTACATGGTATTCCTTCAAGTATCGTGTCAGACATAGATCTGAGATTTACGTCGAAGTTCTGGGAAGGTTTGCAGAAAGCTTTGGGTACTAAGCTGAGGTTGAGTTCTGCTTATCATCCGCAGACCGATGGGCAGACTGAGAGGATGATTCAGTCGTTAGAGGATTTGTTGAGAGCTTGTGTGTTGGAAAAAGGAGGTGCTTGGGATAGTTATCTGCCTTTGATTGAGTTTACCTACAACAACAGTTATCATTCGAGTATCGGTATGGCTCCGTTTGAGGCTTTGTATGGTAGGAGGTGTAGGACGCCGTTGTGTTGGTACGAATCTGGTGAGAGTGCTGTGATTGGACTAGAAATTGTACAACAGACTACAGAGAAGATTAAGATGATTCAGAAGAAGATGAAAGCTTCTCAGAGTCGTCAGAAGAGTTATCATGACAGGAGGAGAAAAATACTTGAGTTTCAAGAGGGAGATCATGTGTTTATGAGGGTTACTCCTATGACAGGTATTGGTCGGGCATTGAAGTCAAAGAAGTTGACTCCGTGTTTTACTGGACCATTCCAAATTTCTGAAAGAGTGGGAGAAGTGGCATATCGTGTCGCTTTACCGCCGATGCTTGCAAACTTGCATGATGTATTTCATGCATCTCAGTTGAGGAAATACGTTTCGGATCCGTCCCATGTGATCCAAGTAGATGATGTACAGGTAAAAGACAACTTGACAGTTGAGACGTTGCCTATGAGGATTGAAGATCGAAGGCTGAAGCAATTGCGTGGCAAAGAAATAGCCTTGGTCAGAGTAGCTTGGGGAGGACCGGCTGAGGGAAATGTTACCTGGGAGCTAGAGAGTCAGATGAAGGATTCTTATCCAGAACTCTTTACATGAGGTATGTTTTCGAGGACGAAAACTCTTTTAGTGGGAGAGAGTTGTAACACCCGTATAATTTTAATATTAATTTAATTTGGAATATTGAATTAATAATTAGAATTATTAAGGATTTTGTGAAACTAATGGAAAAATGATGGTTTATGGCATTCGGGCCATGTGAGGGATTAGTAAGAAGAAGGGGGGTGTGGTGTAGTAAAGCCCTTACTAATTTAATATTATTTTTATAAAATAATTAGAATTGGGAAAGAAGGAACAGAACGTGGAAAGAGAGAAGTTGGAACACGAAGAACGTGAAAGAGGAACAAAGAGGAAGAGACCAAAGATCAAGAAATTTGGCAAAGGTAAGGGGGGGACTCTTCCGATTATCATCTCTTATTGTAATTATGGATGAATAGTGCATGATTGGTTGTGTTGTTGAGTCAATTCGATTTGTATGTCAGAGTTAGGTTTTTGGGTTCTAAGAATTGGTTTAGATTTTGGGATTTTGGTGTATGAATTGATATAGGATGATAGATTAATCTGTATGAATGAATCCTATGAATGAAAACGTGAAAAAGGACTGTTTTAGACTCAAAATCATGGACTGGTATGAGTAGAAACGAGTGAGAATTAGACTGTTACGAAACTGCAAAAATTCTGGAAAATTACTGGTTTTTCGCGTATGGAACAGTGTCATACGCGTATGGGATGAGGTCATATGCGTATGGGGGTCAATTCCTAGGGGCTATACGCGTATGATACGCAACTGCCCTGTCCCAAATACCATGTACTGGTGATTTGCGTATGAGGAGCGTATGAGGATGCTCATACGCGTCTGGAAAATTTTAAAGAAGATTTTGATTCTGATGATACGCGTATGGCAAGAGGTGATACGCGTATGGGCTAGATGATACGCGTATGGCTGCTGTGTGTCACAAAATTCTATTTTGTGTTTTGTTTCTTGAAAGTTCATTGATGCATAACTTTCGATCTGTAGGCCTGTTTTGTGTGCCGTTTGAGAATGATAAACCTTGTGATGTGATCTTGTGGTTTAATGATGATTTGAATTGTTTTGAATGATGTTAATGTATATATGAACATGCTTAATAATGATGATGATGAAATGAGTATAATATGATGCTACTCATAGATGATGATGATGAAGGTATGTTGTATATATGTTTGCATGCATTCATAACCATTTGATGAGGGCTGAATCCTAATGATGAGAGGATTCAGTGAAGGGCGAAATTCCCATTGTGTGGAATCTGTGCTGGCAGGACTGTATCTGGATGATGATAGATCGGTCGGTGGGTGATTCCCATTGATGATGTTTAGTACCACATGCATAGAGTCAGTTGCATTCATATGCATGAACTTGATAACATGACTAAGTGTATTTCGTTGTTATGTTTTGGTGATGTGTGTTTTGTGTAACGATGAGTTATCTGAATATAGATGAATTGGGTGAATAATATAACTATTGATGTATTGTTATTTATAATGCAATAATATTTGTTAATTGCGAATGAGACTCACCCTTACACTATATTTTTCAGATTGAGGATAGCAGCTTCGACTCGGTGAGGATTAGCTCATGAGTCAATGTGTCAGTTAGCGTCGGGTCATGCTCTGATAGCTGTAACACTGGGGAACGTTGTTTTTAAGTTTATGACATTAACTCTGTTTTGTTTAATTTATTTGAGAATTTAAGAATTGATGATGTAATGCTAGTTTGATAATTTATTCCGCTGTGTTAACATGAGAAATTTGATTTATGAGTTATGTTGAGATGTTTCTTCAGTGAATGCATGACGTATGACCGATGTTGTTTATTTTTAATTATGAATTGTGACGCCCTTGTGCATGTTACTCTAATTTTATTTAATTAATTGCCGCGGGGTTAGAAGGGTGTTACAAATGTAAGTACAAGCCTACACTCACCAAGGAGTTTTCGATTCATGGCAAACATCATAAGTGAACAAATACAAAAGCACAAGTGAATGACTCAAGGAAAAGCAGGTTTTTGGCTATCTAAGACACTTTAGGTCGACCTACCACATGCCTAGGTCAACCTGTAAAGCTTCAGTTACTCAGCATATGGATTTGTATCAGTTAGGTCGACCCAGCTAATCCTTAGGTCGACTCAAACTGAAGCAAACAAAGAAGATTCACTTCTGTCCCATTTAGGTCGACTCAACCAAGCCCCTAGGTCGACCTAAACTGAAGAAAAAACCCAAGAACCTGTTTCAACTGATCTTAGGTCGACCCAAAGCCCCAATAGGTCGACCCAACTGGCAACAATCATAACTTGGTTGAATCTGCTCCATTTAGGTCGACCTAATCAATGAAGTAGGTCAACCTATCTCCTTAAAACTTGCCAAATTATGTGTTTGCTCTGCATCAACGTACCATCACCTATATATATATTTTTCTGTTAATTATTCATTCTGAACACCAACAACTGAAAGATACACAAAGGCTTCTCATCTTCGTTCTTCTTCTCAACTCCAACACAATTACACACAATCATTCTTGCGTTGAGAGTTTGCGATCAAGATCGATAACGTCCATGGAAAGGAATTGAAGGTTCCCAGTGGGTGAAGATTTGTGGGGTTTTTGGTGAATAAAATCTGCGGATTTTGTCCTCCAAGATTGGTAAATTTTTGGGGTTTTTATCAAGAGTCTTCATCAACGATTCAGCTGAGCGTGAAGATTGAAGAACAAGGGTTCGAGCAATTCAAAACACTGCAGAAAAGGAATCAAAGCGAAGCTCTTGGAAGACACTTGATTTGACTCAAGATCAAGGGGAAGAAGATTCAAAGGATCAACATATTCGGTTTATCGTTATCGCTTTGTTATCTTCTTTGTATAAACTGTTTTCAATCATAATGAAAAACATCCCAATTCCCGTTTGGAATTGGGGGCAGATGTAGTCGTAGCGAGGACGATCGACGAACTGCCTGAACAAATATTGTGTTCTTATCGCTTTTATCTTTTCGTTTACGTTTCGCTTATTTCTGGTTATAATTGCAAATTGATCAAAGCTTCAAGTGTTAAACTTGTGTGATAAGATTCTGCATAAACACCACAAGTCACCACATCTTGAATCATAATCAATTTGGACATTATCACCAAGTGTTTGATATATTGCTTCAACTATTATCAAGTCATTGCAAACAAAGTTAATCAAGCAAGTAGTTAAACGATCTATATTAGCTTAACCGATTGATTCTCTAAGTGGTCTTTCATCGTTAATCCTTAACTATTTTGTGGTTTAATCACATATCCGATTCTTTCAATAGTGGTTCGGAATAGACGCGAGTCGATTCCGAAACGCTTTCGCCTAAGTTTAAGATAAATTCGAAAAATTCGGAGGCATCTATTCACCCCCCTCTAGATCCTTAAGCCTAGCGTCTAACAACAAACAGCAGTGGCTGTTATGTTTGGCTGTTATGTTTCCCTATTTATCTCAGGCTATATTTAGGATATTATATATTTAGTGTTGTATGGTTTGCGCTAAATTATATCGTCTACAACATATGTGTGAACACCCTGATTATGTGGAAATTAGGTTAACTTGGTTAACCCTAATTTATGTTTGGAAGGCCCAAGGCTCAAGTGTTGCCTATAAGAAGATTGCTAATCCTACTTTTAGAGGTAGAGATTTTGGCGTAAAGAATTCTGTGCATTGTGGTTTATTTTCACATGTGTTTGTGTTAGTGTTTTCTTGTAATCCAAGCAATTGTCACTTTGATGATTGTATTGGAATATGGTGTTTTGAGTTGTAATTTGTTGTGTCACTCTAAGCTTTTAAAATGTGAATGGTCATTTTTGTGTTTGAATTGGATTTTTGCAAGCTGATATGGTATGCATCTATATTGAGTATTGAATGTCATTAAATGAAACAACATTATATACATCGTTTTTTAAAATTACTTGCAACATTTGCAACATTGAAGAAAAATTATATATTAAGAACCACTGTTTGCCAAATCGTTTCATAAATATTTATAAAACTGATTAATCAATTTTTTAAAAAAACTAATAAAAAAATGTAACTTTAAAATATTAAATTAAGTTAAAAAAATTTAAAATTAAATCAAATAAATTAATTAAGAATTATTTTTTAGAGATTCAATGATAAAATTAAGAAAAATAATATTTAATAAATAATCAATAAAATTAATAAATTAATTTGGCCAAGGGTTTTTAGGATTTTTTATAAAATAAGACACTTCGCTTTCTTCAATTTCTCTCTTCTTTCTTTTATACCAAATAATACATCAAACTACTATATTTCTTATCTATTTCTCTCTTACCACACTCTGTCTCACCTCTTCTCTCTTTTCAACTTCTTCTCTCTTCCAAGCACACCCATAAAGGAATCAACTTGATCTGATTGTAGCTCGAGTAAGCATCCATGAAGCTTAATATTTTTTATCCCAATAAATCATCGATCAATATATTTATGATGGAAAAAGGGTAAGGATCTTTGAAGCATAATATATTAAGGTCGGTAAAATTCACATATATTCTCTCTTTTCCAATCGATTTCTTCACCATTATGAGCTGACTAACCAAGTGAGATACTTGATTTCGTTTATAAATCTCACCTCCTTCATATATATTTCACTCTCTCATCGATAATAATCCTTCCCTCTTCGCCCATACTTGACTTCTTTTGTATGACTAGTTTGAAGGTGAGGCAATGACAAATGATGTTGACGTCTACCCTGACATGTCCGATGGGCTTCTTTGGAGGTACCCAACTTCGTGGTATGGAAATTTCGAGCGCCAATTTAAACTTCTTTGAAATTTTCTATGGAAACCAACCAGTCTTCCAAATATCCTTCTCTTGGGTTGAGGTCTACGGAATTTATGTTGCAAGCGTTGGGCTTCGTTTGTGGGATGACAATCATCACCACCCTGTTAATCATAGAATGTCTTGATAACACTTCTTAGTTACCTCCTGATCTCCCTTCATGACACATATCCGCCATTTATCTAACATGACGATTGAATGTCTACCACGAGATATCTGACTTTTATGAATTCGAGATTCCCTCCCAAATAGAAAGTTGTCTTGATTGAGATCTCAATGGATATATATCTTCAAACTTATAAACATTTGCGCGAAAACCCATTAAAAAAAGTTTATATACAATTATAAATGTTCTAAATGGAGTTGCAATCTCTTGAATATCACATAAATAATATCTCATTTCTTAATCTCATGTGATGATGAGAGATATGCATATATCCCTCATTTAAGTGACAAAAATATCTTATGATTTTTCAAAATCAAATTAATTTCTAGGTATAAAAATACCCGTTTCTCTTCTCCCATTGTTTTCACTTAGAGGAAAGCACAATCAAAACAACCCACACATTCTTTCCATTTTTTGCTGGGTGCTTGCATAAAACCCCTCACTTTTTTCACGGAAACACAGAACGCACAGAACAATGGGAGGAGAAGAGAAACGGCACCAGATGATGCAGAACCTCTTCGGAGATGAATCCGGCGAGGAAGAAGAGCTTGAATCCGAACACGAATCCAATCCTCAACTCAATTCCGTAAGATCACTCACTCCGTACCCTAGCTTAATTCCGTTTCTTCTTGAAATGTCGCTTGATCTATTCGTTTCAAATTCGATTGTATCCGTGTTTCCATGATTATATTCGAGCTTTCGAAATTCAAACTTTACAACTGAATTTTCTGTTGTTTTTTTTTTTTTTTGCAGGATGAAGGAGAGGGAGAGGTAGGTCATGACGAAGAAGGAGAAGGAGAAGTGGAAGGACAAGGAGAGGTGGAAATAGAGAGTGAAGGAGAGAGGGAGCAGGTTTCTCAAGAGATTGAAGTGGAGGTTGGTGATCAGAGAGAAGAAGAGAGTGGAGCTAGGGATTCGGATAGTGATGCTAAAGATGATTACAGTCAGCGCGTTGTTACTAGCCGACGTAGGGATGTTGTTGAAAGTGGATCTGAGGAGAATCATTTCAATGAAAATGATGGTGAAGAAGAAGTTGATGCTGCTAGGAGTATGAGGTATCCGTCTAGTATTTTGAGTAGTTAACCACATTGTAGTGTTTGTTATTTTTTTCTTTCTTTATGGTTTTGTTAATCTTTGTTTATGTGTTGGTGAATTTGTTTATTTTTGATGGGATAAAATATTTTGTTTATAGCAATGATGTTTTTGCCACATTTGGGATCTTCCATAAGTTTATTTCCGAAGATGTATTTATTTGCGCAAATTTATTGTCTGGATGTAAACTTTTGGATGATATTACGTTTGGAAATAAACATATGGAATGCACCGGTGTAGTGGCTAAAATGCGGGTGTCAAAAAGTATGGGCCCTATTATGTTATGCTATTGAATGTGAGAGAGTCCGTACTAAGCACCGTTGGCGTTTATAAATCTACAATGAAATTGATGATTGGCATAGAAGAAGATGGAGAGATGGCGGGCTACTTGGTTGATTGAACTAGGTTTTGTTAATCATATATATTTGTTGTTCTTAGTGTTTCTGCAACTTTACGTTGGGATCTAATAATGTTTTGTTATTAATTAAGACTTAGGCTTTGTTTGGATTGAAGGGATCTGATAATGTTTTGTTATTGATGAAGACGTAGGCTTTGTTTGGATTGATGAAATCGGATGGAATGAGTGGTATGAAATGAAATGGAGTGGTATTCCATTGTTTGGATGGTTTAAAATCGGATGGAGCGGAATGGAATGAAATGAATTGGTATGGATTTTTCCCTCCGATTTGGAATGGATTTTTCATTCCACTCCGCTTCATTCCACTTTGCTCCTTTCCATTCCGCTCTGTTCATTTTATGATATCCAAACATAGCCTAAATTCAGATGATTTTTTTAACAATTGCACGTATAAAAAAGAAAAGTTGAAATGTTACAATAACCAAGTCTTCTAAGATGCAAGTTTTCAATTTTCACATAGGTTGAAATTAGTTTTGAGCCCAATTTTTTCTAGAGTGCCTTATCGCAGAAAAGAAAGTTGAAATGTCTTAAAACCACAATTAGTCTTCCAAAATATAGTGTTTGACTTAAGTTGGAATTAGTTTCTAGAGCTCAATTTTTTCTAAAGTGTCCTCATTTTTTGAAATATTTAAGTTATTTTGTAAGTTAGGAACTAAATATTTCAGGAGCTCCACAAATAAAAAACTGAGTATAAAAAAGAAGTGAAGTGATTTGGTCACAATATTCCTTTTTACCTCAGCAAACCCTCAAACCCTAGTCGCCGTTTTGCTACTTCATGCCCTCTCTTCTCACCATCAGAAAAAAAAAAACTTGCACACAATAGCTTTAGAGATTGAACACCCTGAGAATGAAAGAGAGAGAAATAAACTTGCGCGCAACACAGAGGCAAAAGCCGAGAGGGGCTTCTGGGTTGCGAGGAGTTGCAGACGCAAATGTAGAGAGCAGCAGGGTCCGCCCCCCAAGGCTTAACATCACCAATACTAGTCGATTCTATGTTTCCTCGAGAAAATCACGCAAATTTCACCCTGGTAATCACTCTTCTGCAGATTGGCCGCGATCCTCGAGTGTGAGAGTCGCGCCTCAGAAACCCCCATCAAGAAGGTTTCACTTTGCATCGAAGTTTCAATCCTTCCAGCGAAGGCGCGGGTATTAACTATCTAGATTTTTATATTTCGATCAAGATAGATCTGATGACATTATTATTTTTGTAATGCGTAAATTTGCTGCCCAAATTGACCTATCAATTATTGCATTGAGTTTTCTAATGGATGATGAAACTTCCGTTTCTGTTTTATATTTTAGCAGAAACTCCACGAGTTTAATACCTAGTTATTGAAATTAAATACCAACGGAATCTATGATTTTGTAAGTGCATTTCATTTCAGTATTATAAAATTTAGAATGATTATATCTGTGTCTGAGTCTAATTTACAGGATGGGTTGGCTGTGTTGTTCTGTTTCTTATTGTTTGTGTTGATATGCATGTTTTAAAAAGTTATCTTGAATTCGAGGATCAAATAGAACATAGAAAATTACTGAAGACTAAAAATTTATCATGCACAATTCTTTTATGTAGAACAACACTGACACTGGGAAATTGTCTTTTTTTTTTTTTTATCTACAAAAATATAGCGGGTCACCTAGAGATGAGAATGATCAAACTCGGGATTTGCATTCTGCCCCGGAAATCCGTGATGTATTTGGTGATTTTGACGATGAAGAGGAGGACACGGGGTATGCAGCTCAGCAGGACATTGGACAAGATTCAAATGTGAGTGTGTTAGGTGTCAATATTGACATATATTTCATTTACATGTTTATTGTTCAAGTTTTAAGAATTAATTATTTTGTTGATTTCTTGTTGTAGAGATATCCTGCGGATGAAGAAGGGAGTTATGGAAAGGGCCTGAGACCAGAGGATATACTTGCTGATGAAGATCACCAATATGAATTAGAGGAGGAAAACATTGAAATGAAAACTAAAGATAAGCCACTTGGGCCCCCCTTGGAGTTAGAGATTCCATTACGTGAACCACCAGCTCTTCCTAATAAGGTCTGCCTTGTGTGAGACCTGTGTTTTATATGTTATTTTTAAAATGAAGCTGGTTTATACATTAAGTTTCTACTCTTTTGCATACTTTAAATTTTGTGTTAGTTTAAAGTTGTTATTTATATCAATGAATGTATGTGTTTTGAAATGTTTATAGGAACATCAAGATATCTATTAGAAAAGTTTTTTGATAAATTTCTGATGTAATGTTTGGTGAAAGTGACCAAAATGATGAGAATTGAACAAGTTTCGATAAAAAGGTTATAGTGAATAGATTTTGACATTAGGTATCACTCTATTTACAAATAGAACACATTTATTGTATGATATGCATTCCTGTAAACATCTCTCATATTTGTGGCAGATGAACTTGATTAAAGTTTCCAATATCATGGGTATTGAACCAAAACCTTTTGATCCTAAAACATATGAGGAAGAGGATACCTTTGTAACTGATGAACTTGGAAACAAGAAGCGCATACGCTTGGAGAATAATATTGTACGTTGGAGAGAAGTCAAAAATCGTGATGGCACAACTTCTGTAAGTAATTGTATACTATTTTAGTTTTATTTTTATTTTTTTTATATTCCTTCTTTTACATCCATGGCAACATTTACTCTCTTAGTTGTAACAAGAATCAAAGCCTTTGACAATCAGGTGGGGTTGGCTATATGGACTATACAATGCCACTGTGTTCTATCACGGACCATTTCTAGATTTAAACCATTTAATTCCAAATCTTTCTTAATGGGTTGATCTAGTGTCATCAAATATCCGCAATTGCGGTGCTATAGGTTGTCAATAGCGTGCAATAGCACTGCTATTGCGGCATAGCGTAGCGGCACGGCCCCTCACAACCACGCTATTGGTCTGCGGAGCGCTATTGACGATAGCGGTCATAGCCGCTGCTAAAACCCCTGTCGTAGTGGCGCTATGGTGGTGCAATAGCGGCGTCATTGTGATTTGATGGCCGCTATTCTCAATTTTGAGCAAAATCATAAGCCCTTATTTTGAAATGTAATTTTTAATTTTTTTTAAGGGTATGCCGGCCTTTTCTACCCTACCCTGTTATTGGTCTAATATTTAACCCCACGTGTTATGCTTCCCTAGTTTCACCTTTTTTTACATTGTTCTTCCATGCGACATCTTCCATCGTATCTTCTGCATTCTTTGTCGTTTTCGTCTATTTCTTTATCGTTCTCCTCTGCTTCTTCATTGTTTGCCTCTGCTACTGACACCTTAATTTCTAAGGTTAATATCAATGAAGAGAATGATACTATTTTGATGGGAACTCCTTTTGATGGGATATGTGATGTTGCAATTTCTATTTTGAAGTATTTATGTATGTTGGAATATATGTTTACTATGTATGTAGTTCTTTAGTCTTCACAATAGCAGTCATCCCGCTATGCACTATGCCGCTATAGCATTTTAGGGGTTTGGCGCTACGCGCTGCTATCCGAGATTAACAACCTAGGTGCTTTGGTGGATATATATGGCGGTTTTTTGGCTCGCCACAATGGTAATTACCAGCCGATAATGCGGGGTTTTCCGCCATAATCCACTATAACAGTGCCACAAAGTGTTTGGTATGGCCGGATTTTGGCTCTCCGCCATGGACTGCCATCCGCCATGGACAACACGGGTTTGGTCTAATGTTTTTTTTTTTTTTTTATATTATTTATCTCCCTTTTGCTAATGCTATAATGTCTTCTCATGAATCATATTTGAAGATAGTGAGATAACAAATAGCCTAATTTTGAAATGGCATTTAATATGTATTACTGTTGATATGGTGCAGAAAATTTACCTATTGAATGTGCAATACATATTCTTTTGCATTAATGTTTTTTTTATGAAGAGTATTGGCAAAATGAGTTCATGTGTTCTTATTTATTGTTAAATGGTTTTCAACCTTTTAAGGGCAGCTTAGTTTCAGTTGTACTACATCACTTATTTTGTAGTAAAAAAATATTATTCATGATCAGGTTGAAAGCAACGCTCGATTTGTAAGGTGGTCTGATGGTAGTCTTCAGTTGTTGATTGGGAATGAAGTTCTTGACATATCAGAGCAGGATGCCCAGCATGATCAGTCACATCTTTTCCTTAGACATGGAAAGGTGAATTTCATTTTTCTCATAACATGTTTGGTGTCTGGTGATTTACTTTTTCCCCTCAATGGACCATGCGTACTTTCTTACAGGGAATCCTGCAATCACAAGGAAGGCTATTGAAGAAAATGAGATTTATGCCATCTTCCTTGTCCTCGAATTCTCATCAGTTGTTGACTGCTATTGTTGACTCAAGGCAAAGGAAGGTTTATAAGGTTAAAAACTGTGTTACAGACATTGATCCTGAGAGGGAAAAGGAGGAAAAGGAAAAGGTATAATCAATCATACAAATTAGTCGCATACTTATATTTTGTCTCGAATACAATATTCCAATTTCCCTATTATTTTCAGGCTGAAACTCAAACTATTAGGGCTAGCGTACTGCTTAAAAGTAAGCGTGACAAGGTGAATAAAAAATATACTCCAACTGACAGGAGGCGTCGACTTTCTCCTGGGTTTTTAGAGGATGCATTGGACGAGGTATAAATTTAGAAATTGTTACTGGAGACTGCTGTCTTTTAGATGTTACGTATTTGCTGCAATATTCTCTTAAGCATCTACTTAAACTGTGTCAGTTCTATTATTTATCGATGATCCCTTTCTTCAGGATGATGAAGCAGATTACTACGATCCTCGTCGTAAACAGCGTCACTTTGAGGACGAATTGGAAGCAGAAGTCCGGGCAGAGAAAAGGATTATGAATGCTAAGAAGGTATTATTATTATTATTATCTTTCGGAGTTGTACTTTTTGTTGATTATATTTGTATTAACATTAGTAATGAGGGTTAATATCTGGAATTCTAGTCACAGGGACCAAAGAACATCCCTCGTAAGTCATCTTTTCCACCAGCAAAATCCTCACGGAACCCAGTGGGTTACCAAAATGAGAGAGAGGAATCTGAATATGAAACTGATGAAGACGAAGAAGAAGAAATACCTCATTCACGTACGAGGGATGATGATACTGAGCCGGAGTATGAGGACTCCGAAGAAGATGATGAAGAGACCGCTCAAGCCGATGCTGCTGCTTCAGATGAGGAAGAAGAGGAGGTACTTAAATATTTCATTATATAATTGTTTTCTTTAATTTTGGACTCCAGAGTTATTTCTAATTATTTTATGTTTACATCTTGTCAGTGCACCATTTCCCTTACTTGTTCGTAAAAACCAATTTTATCTTTGTTTACTTGACTATTTTTGTTCTCCGGATAGGGTGAAACATTTGTGTACATATGTTTCGATCCTTATATGCCTTGGTTCATGTCGGGAACTTCAGAAGTAGGGGGTGACCATGGGTTTGGGTTACGGAAAACTCAGATCCAAACCAATCAAATTTGATTGCTTTGGATTTAAAAATGGGCGACTGACCCGCCTACTCAATATTCGAATTGGTTTGAGTTGGGGTTCAATTATACGTCTGTTGTGAATAAGTTATTAACTAACACTGTTATGGTTTTAATACTATTTTGATGGTTACTTGCAGGAACCGAGGCATAAGAGTCGGGATTTAAAAGGTAAGGTCAAAAGGAAGGGGTTTGAATCTGAAGAACACTCTCTTCCTAGAAAACCAACCAATCGGCGAATGACCATTGTGTCTGACAGTGACGATGAATGAAATTCTGTAAGTCAGGTTTTCATTCTGTGCTGCCTTAACATAATATAATTCATGATTGTGACTGCGTCCTTGCCGCGAGATGTGAATCATTTGTTTTGCTAGCAAAAGAAAGAAAAAGTGTCCATCCTATTGCTATTTTCTCCTCCACATTTTCGGGTATGAAATTAGCTGCGCCTTTACTTGTTTCATTCTTTTTTCCTTAATGTTTCAGGTTCTTGCAATTGGAATTTGGAAGGAGCAATGCTTTTTGCTGCAGCACAAGCTGAGATGACTTGTTTTGTTTTTTCCCTCCTCTATGTTCATGCTTATACAAACTTAAATTTTAAAGTTATAGACACATCAAGAAGAACCACAGGCACACATCAATTGGTAATTTGTCTCAGGTCTCTGTTGTATGTTTATTTCCAAAAACAATGGTCGAATTTTCTCCATAAAGTTGCAAAGCTATATGGAAAGTGCCTAGGGTGACGAAATCCAAATAAAAACTGCAAACTGATAAAAAAACCAAAAACTGCAACAAAAAACTGAATATTTTTTAATGCGTTTCGATTCTCTTTTATGAAAACCGTTTAGATCGGATTGGATTTCTGTTGTATGTTTGGATCTAGAAATGTAGTAATTTGACTATATTTGTATGTAATAATTTGATAAAATCTTAGTGTTCTCTAATAAATCAGGGCCAAATTATCCAGAAATGTATGTTTGGATTTCTGTTGTATGATTGAAAATCATTTGATAAAATCTTAGATTATCTTTGGATTGATGGAACGTGACGGAATGGAGCGGAATTGAATGTAATAATGTTATGTTCCATTGTTTGGATTGGTATGGAGCTGAACATGATGAAATGCATTTCATCTTATTCCATTCAATCCTTTAATTTTCATTCCACCCGATTTGGGGTATATGTAATGGAAAGAACTAATTTATTTTGTTTCATTTTATCAAATTATAAAGAATATACAAACAATAAAATTGAATCTATGTTCCGTTCCGCTCCATTTGCCTCACTTCGTTATATTCCATCAATTTAAGTTCTCTAATAATTTTCTTTTGAAAAACTTGACCTTTTTCTTTTTGAAATATTATCGGATGATTTTTCCATAGTGTTCTCTAATATTTTTTTATAGAAATTAAAATTAGAATACACAATATGCAACTTAAAATTAAATAGCGTCCTGTAATTATAATTAGATGACAAGTAACTTGAGTTCTTGTCTCAATTTATGTTTTTCTCTTTAAGCTTATTTAAATTGCGAGCTTAAAAAAATAATTATTTCATAATGACCTTCTTAACAAATGATTTCTACACAAAAACTTGTGTACCATGTTCGCCTGTTTCCAAAATACATATTTGGAATTTTTTATTCAATAACCATATTTTTCAATTTTTTTTTTGAAATTCAAAAAATATACGTAGTCGCCACTGGGGTGGTGACAACACTTATTTTTGGGCCAAGTCGCCACTGGGTCTGGCGATAACTCCTTGGTTGTGTAACAAGTTGCCACTGGACCTGGTGACAACACTATATTTATTTTTTTTTTCATTTTTATTAAGTTAAATTATTTTAAGTATTAAGTTTAATTACTATTTATTTTTTTTCATTTTTATTAAGTTAAATTATTTTAAGTATTAAATTTAATTATTTTAGCCATTATTTTTGTTTACTTAAAATTTTTATGTAGACAAATAATATAACTAAAAGAAGCTTCAATATTATAGTAATAAAAAAACTAAAATTATATTAATCATAATAGGGTCTACAATTAAATTTTGGAGGGCCTAGTGCGGGTGTCCCTGGTACGATCCGCACGACGGAGGTCTAATAACTCGTCTAGATGGCTCACGAGTTGGTAATGCTCCCCTATTTCTACGACGCTCCCTTTATCTGGTTCCTGTTGTGTTTGAGTCGATGGCCCTTCAATGTAATTCAGGTCTACAAAATCTGTTAGCCGACCTTGACCTATAGAATTCCCGCTATAGGAAAGGCGGGTTCTCGCGGCGCGTTCAAAGCTTTGTTTTGGTGGAACAAAATGGCTCTCGGTGGGTGCGACCTCAAAGTTTGGTCTCTGGTAGTTGGTGGTCGAATCAGGTTGGTTAAAATACAATGGTTGTGGTGGTGTGTTGAAGTCCAATGGTTGGTTGGGGTACTGTGATGTTTGTTTGTTAAATGAGTTGTATGACTGGTATTCTTCATGTATGCCTGTGTCGAGGGTAAGTGGTGGTGATCTGGAGGAGCCCGCCACATTGGTGTCTTGGAAGCGTTGGTGGTGGGGTTGAGTTTGTTGTTGTTGTTGGTAGTGTTGGAATTGTTGTTGTTGTTGTTGGTAAATTGGTTCACATACTCACTTTGATGCATTATCATTGGTATCACCCATTTACAAGGTATCAACGTTGCTCAACGTATACGATAATTACTTTCCGGTGGTAGCGATGAAGACATATTGGCCTGTGTACGACGGGGAAACAGTTTGGCGCAACGATTTAATGCGCCGAAATAAAAGCGGCCGACCAAACATCAAGCGTATTAGAACCGAAATGTACGCCACTGAAAAAATGCAAAGGAAGTGTAGTATATGTCCCGAGGTCGGGCATAATAAGAACAAGTATTCCAATTGTGAATCTAGTTCCACAACATAATTTTTAGGTTCAATGCTATTTGTAATTTATTTTACCATTGAAGTGGACTTTTTTTTTTTCATTAGTCAGATGAGTTACAACATACATGGTAAACAACATAAACAATAACACGAAAAAAATTTCAACTAAAACCAACAATTAAAAAAACAACATAGTGACTAAAACAACAACACACCAAACGATTAAAATCTAAGAAATTACAACGGTTAAAAAAACAACACAAAGATGGAAGCAACAACACAACAAACGATTAAAATCTAAGAGATTACAACGGTTAAAACAATGTCATCTAATCCATGCATCTAGAGACGGACCCAGAAATTTTACATAATGGGGGCAATATAAATTTACAGAGTTATTTTCGAAATCAATAAACTTCACTTTATATTCATATAAATAAATATTTATTTTTCAGCAATTTCAAAATTTAAATAAAATTAAATAATGTTATTATTTTCAATATAAATAAAATTTCTATATAACTTAAATATCATTGACCTCTCATATAATTTTATATTTATTTTTTTATAATATTTATGGCACAAATGACTGTAAACAACTACAATTGTCATTACTAGACTAGTAATATAGGTAATTCAAAAATATAATATACTAACATGTTTTTCTAAATGCTACAAACTTTATTAAAAGTAGACCAATTCTTTAAGTTTTTGTGTCCTAGTATAATACTATTACATTATTATCCTATAAAGAGATATTAACTTAGCTAGAATAAAATAAATTGTTGAGGGCACCAATGATACACGTTTATGTTTTAGCATCAAAACTTCTTTCAATAAATATAGCTAATAATTAATTGTTGATATATATATATATATATATATATATATATATATATATATATATATATATATATATATATATATATATATATATATATATATATATATATATATATATATATATATATATATATATATATATATTGGGGGCACCAGCCCACAACAAGGCTAACATGGGTCTGTCCCTGCATGCATCATTAGAGTGCAATTCATATTCCATTACACTTCATCCCACCAACGTTCCTTTTCTCCGGTCCTAGAAGAGGTCCTTGTTCTAAGTCTCTGGATCCTTCTGATTTCTTTCCCGGGTTTGTACTCCCTCTCTAAAAAAGACATGATAGTTCTCTTGAGTTGGCCGATAAAATGGATATTCCAAAACTTAACCGGCATGGGGGTTCGACGGGAGAGAAAATTACATGCTCATCCCTTATACGGTATTCCGGTTTAGGATCGGGACGCTTCATTGATGTTCGGTGACATCCATCTGGCCTAATGCGAGACATGGATAATAATGTGCAGAGAAAATGAGAAAATTGGTGGAGAATTGATTGCATTTTTATGGAGGAATGGACTGCTATTTAAAGGAAATTTTTTTTTCTCAAATGAGTGTTGTCGCCACCCAAGGTGGCGACTTAGGCCCACACATGAAGATAATTCGCCAGGCCCATTGACGACAAGTGGGCCCACACATGAAGAAAATAGTAGTTTCTTTTTAATTTAATAATTAAAATAATTTAACTAAAAAAATAGGGTGTTGTCGCCACCCCCACTAGCGATTTGGGCTTTAAAACGTGCGTGTTCGCCAGGTCCAATGGCGAATTCATTAAGAAGGTAGTGTTGTCGCCACCCCCCTTGACGACAACGTGTTATTTCCAGCAAATTTTGATCATTTGTATAATTATTTTGAAAAATTGATTATTTCAGAATTTAAAAGAAAAATGATTATTGAAAAAAAATCACATATATGACTCAATAATTATGTGATTTGCCTTTGCCCTTTTTTATTGTAAACTCTTCTTTAAACCTTTGTCTTTTTCAGGCACTTCATTTTTTTTACACCATTCAGCTTTTAGCATTTAATATAACATTCTCGTTGTGATAGTAATAGTACAAAATGATGTAGAAATTTCTATATTACCCGTTAAATACCATGTGTTTAAATGAGAACATTTTATATAATATTCTTATATTTGATTTAGCTAATTATTTTTTATATTTATATAATGATTAATATTTTTTTTACTTTCAAGAATTTTTAAAATTTATTTCTTTTTCAAGTTGACTCCCTACAAATTAAGTACCATGTCTATCCGATCAATACAATATTTTCAAGTCTATTTTGTGCTAATCATGTATCATGCTTGTTGTGAAAAACGATGTCAAGAACAAAATATAATAGGAAATTAGGGAAAAAGAGAAGAACACAAGAATTAGTTATAACTGCTATTCTTTTACTTTCTCTTAAAACAAGATTACAAGTTTACAAGAATAACAAATAACCTCTCTCACCCTAAATTAGGATTTGCAGCTTAGCAATGATGAGAGACTAATATGTTATTTATAATAAAACCTAACATACTAACTAATGGGCTTTTTCCACAAGGCCCATTACACAAGCCAACTTAATAAACAAGCTAACTTAACAAATTAGGGTTTAAACACTAAACCTAATTTAACATGCTAACAACCCTAGCATCTTCGATACCAGCATGTGAACAACCTTCGACTTCATGCTTAATCCTGTCGAATCAAGAAGCTACCCTTCGATCATACTAGAGTTCGATCCAATATCTCACAAATATCCACCTTGGACCTAACTCTACAACATCAAGGGAACAAACTAGCTTTCTTCATGCAGCTTTATCAACTGCATACAGTGGAAAAACTTGCAACTCGACAATGTCTTGGTGATCATATCAGCAGCATTGTCTTCATTCGAAACCTTCAACACTTGGACTTCTCCACGCTCGATTACTTCTCTAACAAAATGCAGCCTCACATCAATGTGCTTAGTTCGCTCATGATAGGCTGA
Source organism: Vicia villosa (assembly GCF_029867415.1). NCBI lineage: Eukaryota > Viridiplantae > Streptophyta > Magnoliopsida > Fabales > Fabaceae > Vicia > Vicia villosa. The sequence goes on along the minus strand of NC_081182.1, from coordinate 178,535,884 downwards.
ATTCTTCGACATGTGTATTGCACTTTAACTATCACATTTAACAGTGATACCTCGACCTTGAAGTTTCAGCTCCTTCGCAAAACCTTCAAGCCACAATGCTTCTTTCACAGCTTCAGTTAGGGCAATATACTCCGCTTCAGTGGTTGATAGAGCAACAACCTTCTGAAGTGTTGCTTTCCAACTAATTACAATGCCAAACATAGTGAAAACATATCCAGAAATAGATTTTCTGGAATCCATACAACCTGCATAATCAGAGTCGACATATCCTTCAATTGCTGCTTTACTATCTTCCCCCAAGGCTCCACCATAAATTAGGACTCTGTTTAGAGACCCATTTATGTACCTTAAAATCCACTTCAATGCTTGCCAGTGAGCCTTTCCAGGATTCGCCATGTACCTGCTTACAAGACTTACTGCATATGCCATGTCGGGTCTAGTACAGACCATAGCATACATCAAAGAACCAACTATATTAGCATATGGGATGCTATTCATATAGGCTCTTTCGACATCAGTACTAGGACACTGATCAATACTCAACTTGAATTGAGGGTTTGTTGGAGTCACAACTGGCTTCGAATTCGACATTCCAAACTTTTCGAGAATCTTCCGTAGATATGCCTCTTGAGATAAGCATAACTTCGACTTCTTTCTATCTCTTCGAATGTCAATTCCAAGAATCCTGGAAGCAGCTCCCAGATCCTTCATATCGAACTCCTTATTGAGTTCAGCCTTCACCCTCATCACATCTTCGACATTGTTGCTTGCTATGAGAATGTCATCCACATAAAGCAACAAAATAACAAATGAATTACCAGGTCAAAATCGAAAGTAAACACAGTGGTCAAACTGACTTCTAATGAAACTTATGCGTGCCATGAACTTGTCGAATCTCCTATTCCACTGTCGAGGAGATTGTTTCAGCCCATATAAAGATCTCTTCAGTTTACACACATATTCTTCCTTCCCCTTTTCGACATACCCTTCAGGTTGCCTCATCAGGATTGTTTCATCTAGATCACCATACAAGAACGCAGTCTTCACATCCATCTGTTCCAGTTCAAGGTCGAACTGTGCCACCATGGCAAGCAACATTCGAATGGACCTATGCTTCACAACAGGAGAAAACACATCATTGAAGTCGACACCTTCTTTCTGAGTGAAACCCCTTGGAACTAACCTTGCCTTGTATCTTTTCGACGTCACTCCTTTGATTCCTTCCTTAACTTTGAAAATCCATTTACAGCTGACTAACCTTGCCCAAGCAGGTTTCTTGATCAGTTCCCAGGTATGATTATCATGAAGAGATTTCATCTCATCATCCATGGCCTTCAACCATTCAGTCTTATTTCGACTCCTCATAACTTCCTTGTAGTCTCTAGGTTCTTCGTCTAGAACCTCACTTGCAGAGATTAAGGCATAAGCTATAAGATCTGCATATCCAAGTCTCTGGGATGGCTTGATGGCTATTCTCGACCTATCTCTTGACAATAGGTAGTCATCGATAGTTTCCTCAATTTCCTCAGCATCTTCTGCTTCTTCTTCGACTTCATCAGGAATACGCAGTTCAACATCAACTTGCTCCACCTCAACAGGAATCTCTACCTGTTCCAGCTCTTCTACATTTCGACCATCATCATCATCATCAGTTTTTTTGAAAGCCATTTCAGCTTCATTGAAAACTACATCTCGACTGTTGATACACCTCCTGTGACCTGGCTCTAGGCACCATAGCCTATAAGCTTTGACTCCTTCTGGGTATCCCATAAACATGCATTTCAGAGCTCTAGGTTCAACCTTGTCTTGCCTAATGTGAGCATAGGCTACGCAGCCAAATACTCTCAGTTTGTCGAGATCTGGTGGATGTCCCGACCAAACTTCTTCAGGTGTCTTCATATTTAACGCTGTCGAAGGACATCTGTTTATCAGATATATTACTGTCGAAACAGCCTCAGCCCAGAACACCTTCTTTAACCCCGCACTAGTCAACATGCATCTGACTCTCTCCAAAATAGTTCAATTAAACCTTTCAGCCAAACAATTTTGCTGTGGAGTCCCTGCAGTAGTTTTGTGCCTTGCAATACTATAGCCCGCACAAAAACTGTCGAACGCCTCATTGCAAAATTCAAGGCCATTACCGGTTCTCAACCTCTTGACCTTCCTGTTAGTCTGATTTTCGACCAGAGTCTTCCAACTTTTGAAATTCTCAAAAGTTTCATCCTTAGTCTTCTGGATGAATACCCATAACTTCCTGGAATAATCATCTACTATGGATCGGAAATACCTCGCTCCAGAATGTGATGCACACCTTGCAGGCCCCCAAAGATCAGCATGGATGTAATCAAGGGATCCATGCGTTCTTTGTTTGCCTTTGTTGAACTTCACTCTGCAAGATTTTCCAAGTACACAGGGTTCACAAAACTTCAGCTTTTCGACTTTGTCTCCACCAAGCAGATTTTGTTTCCCTAATTCGACCAGATCCCTTTCACTGACATGGCCCAATCTCATGTGCCAGATTTCTGTCTTCGACAATGGTTTCGTGGATGCAACATTTGTCGAACCACTTATAACTTCATCCTCAAGGGTATACAAGCCTTGTTTCTTTACGCCTCTCAAGACTTCCTTCGACCCCTTCATGACTCTTATAATACTTTTCTCTCCTTGGAAAACATATCCTTTCTTGTCGAATTCACCAAGAGAAAGCAGATTTCTCTTCAAATCAGGAACATACCTGACTTCAGTCAACAACCTTATTGACTCATCATGGATCTTGAATCTTACAGATCCAATACCTGCAATCTTGCAAGCCTTGTTGTTTCCCAGCAATACTGATCCACCATCTTGATCACATAATTCCTCGAACAAGTCTTTGTTTGGAGTCATGTGCCAAGTGCAACCTGAATCCATAATCCACTCTTTTCTCGAGTCACTGCTTGAAACCACAAGAACATCAGATGATTCGAAATCATCTTGAACAATGGCTGCATTGCCATTATCCTTGCCTCCATGATCTTTCAGGCGTTCAGGGCACACCTTTCTCGTGTGACCCTCCTTCTTACAATGATAGCATCGAATGCCCGATGCTTCGCCACTATAAGACTTCTGCTGGCCTTTGCATTTCTTCTTGTCAAACTTACCATCCTTTCGCAAGAATTTTCCTTTAACGACCAAACCTTCACCAACCGTCGAAGGTTTATGCTCCTTTCGTTCATTCAAGTCCTTAGAATACAAGGCTGATTGAACTTCTTCAAACGTCAGGGACTCCCTTCCATACAAGAGAGTTTCTTTGAAGTGAGCATGTGATCGAGGCAAAGAACACAATAGTAACATCGCTTGATCTTCATCATCGATTTTCACATCAATATTTTCAAGATCAAGAATCAGCTTATTGAACATATCCAACTGCTCAGCCAACACTTTGTCTTCAATCATCTTGAATGAATACAAAGCTTGCTTCAGGTAGAGTCGATTTACCAGCGATTTAGTCATATACAAACTTTCAAGTTTCACCCATAACCCTGATGCCGTCGTCTCCTTTGATACCTGCCCTAGAACCTTATCACCAAGGCTCAACAAAATTGCGCTGCGTGCTTTCTCGATCATATTCTTCTTCTCCGCTGCCGTCAATTCTGCATTCATGGCTGCCGCTCCCTTCAACGCTTCCAAACAACCCTGCTGATCCAGTAGGGCTTTCATCTTCAAGCGCCACAGACCGAAATCATTCACTCCGGTGAATTTTTCAATCTCATACTTTGTTGAAGGCATCTTCTCCATGCTTATCGCACCAATTTGTTGTGAAAAACGATGTCAAGAACAAAATATAATAGGGAATTAGGGAAGAAGAGAAGAACACAAGAATTAGTTATAACTGCTATTCTTTTACTTTCTCTTAAAACAAGATTACAAGTTTACAAGAATAACAAATAACCTCTCTCACCCTAAATTAGGATTTGCAGCTTAGCAATGATGAGAGAATAGTATGTTATTTATTATAAAACCTAACATACTAACTAATGGGCTTTTTCCACAAGGCCCATTACACAAGCCAACTTAATAAACAAGCTAACTTAACAAATTAGGGTTTAAACACTAAACCTAATTTAACATGCTAACAACCCTAGCATCTTCGACACCATCATGTGAACAACCTTCGACTTCATGCTTAATCCTGTCGAACCAAGAAGCTACCCTTCGACCATACTAGAGTTCGATCCAATATATCACAATGCTCAACTTTGCATTTTTCATGTTTACATGTGTACAATAGTTTTATTACACAATATATTTTATTTTTTTCTTATACTCTGGCTTCTTTTTGATACTTTGCTTATTTGGGTCTCATGCTCGAGAGACTGTACATTCTGGTCTCTTTCTAAAGCACTTCATTTTTTTGGACCTCATGCTTGATGGATTATATACGTTATTGTCTCATTTTAGTTCGAGTATGAACTTAGGCATTTGTGATTGGGTCGGATAGGAATTCGAGTATGGATTGATCATTGGGTTGAAGCAAGCAGGTTGGTCCAAGACAAGCTCATCCAGTGGATGATAGCATCACCTCAATAATTAGACATAACTTTAAGAGCACATTAACGTTCATAATTGACCGGTCTCCAACAAAGAAATGAGAGGTTTGATGTTGATTCAGTGTCCTTAGCCAAACAAGAATACATGCACCATAATGAAAAATGAATGGGTCATAAAGAACTAAGAGATAGATTTCTTATTTTCAATCTTTTTAATGATTCTCTCTCCAAATTAAATCTAAATTATTAAAGTGATGCAACTTGGCAACTTTAGGAATGTTTCCTCTTATGATTAATCAAAAAAAATATTAAAAAATAGTTTATTAAAACCTAATAATATTGGAAAAGAATAAGAGGCCCAAGGTTGTAGCTTAGGTGACCTACCCCTTAGGTTGGGTCTGACTACAAAACAATGTATGTGATTTACAACAACAACTACAACTTGCAATTGACGATCAATAAGATTGAGTGGATCCTCAATCCATATTGATAGAGATCGGGGAAACAGGTCTCAGACAACTTCAAATCGTCCTCTTTAACGATGTTCAACAAAAAAAGTGATCCTCAAGAACATATTATTGTTGTCCACACACAAATGGCCATCATTGGATCTATTGGCTCCCTCAAATGTAAACAGATAATTAGAACATTAAAGGATACAACTTTACTATGGTACATAAGCCTTTCAAGGTTCTTTATCACCAATTACCAGGACCTGGCAAAAAAGACGATCTACCACTTCTAGGCTAGCAAACACAGGAAATTCTTCACCAGAAGCTTTTTCAACATTCATCAAGGTTATTCGAAGAATTTAAGAGAATACTTTGTGCGCTCCAATGAAGAAACTACCAAGATCGACCATCTGAATCAAGATATGTTCATAGGGGGCTTCTATAATGGGTTAAAGGCGAGACATTTCAATGAATCTCTAGCATATAAGTTTCCATCTTCGATAGAAGAAATCTTGGCTAGGGGATAATGTCACCTAAAAAAAAGAGTAAACCTCCATAGATATGTCACCATTTAAAATGAGAAATTGAAAAATTAATTCAATAAGTTCAACTACATAGATATGTTCAAGGAAATGCGCAAAATTTAAAAAGGAAGGTTTCACCGCAAAGAGAAGTAGGGCACAAGACTCCTGAGCCTAGAAGAAGTTGAGGTGTCGAGGAAGGGAATGAGCTCGACCGACCATACCACAGATTGAACATAATGGCTTGAGGTTTTACAAGAGGCAGAGTGTCCAACTCATCCATAAAGAAGTATGTTAGATAAATGATGCACATTGATAGAGCTCCACCTCTGAAATTAGCCACCACAATTCCATAAATCAACTTCTCTAAGATGGATGTTGAGGGGATCACCCTCCATGAGGATGATCCTATGGTAATAAACCTCCATATTCATGACTAGAACGTCAAATGAGTTTTGGTGGATATCGGCAGTTCAACCGACATCCTCTTTTGGGATGCTTTTTAGAGGTTGAAGATGAACCACAGTCTACTTCAGCCTTTTGGGGGCTCGCTGGTTGGATTCTCTTAAGAAGAAATACAATTATTAGTGTATATCATCCTTCAAACTACATAGTCGAGATGTCCCTTGTGGAGGTCTTGGGTTAAATGCCCTCAGTGAAGGTCTTGAGGTCAATTGCCCCTAGTGGAGGTCTTGGGTTAAATGCCCCTAGTGGAGGTCTTCGTCATTTTTGGCATTCGCTTTTGTTGGGGAGTAAGTTTCGGTCGAGCTTTGTACCTGATAAATGACACATAAATTATTAAAAATACAAACGACTCATAGTACTTTGCAGATGTCATCTAGTTATGTATATGGATTTTGCTTAGACGAGACCAGAGTGTGATATCTTGGTTTCCTTTGGCCATAATGTGAGTTGTTCTCTTACTGAAATTTCGAAACTCTTCGGCATGACATAGGTTTTTCCGGCAACCATCCTGACGCCCAAGGCTCTTGGTGGTTCTTGACGTGATGAGACTAGAGGCACAAAGTGGGTTCTCAATCGGTGTGTTAAGGGCAACCTCTTTCACTTCGGATGTAGCTTTCTTTTCTTGCATATCTATGTAGTTAAAGAGAAAAGGAGAGAGTGTCTCCCGCCCACACAGGAGAAATGAGCTATACCCTCTATTCACAATGAATTTTTTAAAAAGAGTTACAACCGACAAAGACACTAATTCACTTTATGCAACAATAAATTAAGAAAATTTCTTTAGCCACCTCCCTATGGGGGTCACCCCCAGCGAAAATTCTAAAACCCTGCTTCGGAAGTTCATTTTCGAAAGCGTCTTTTTTTGAAAAAATTGACTTATTTCGGAAGTTCATTTCCGAAAACATTATTTCGGAAGTTCACTTCCGAAATACTGCGATTTCTGCAGATTTATCAAAACACTCCCCCTCCCCCAATCATTTACCCTAAATCAAAACAAAAAGTGGCAAAGGCGAAAATTTGTGCAAACAGAATTCCAAAGCTGCATCAAGGCTCCAATCACACTGCTAAACAACATTCAAAAGCCCTCAATCCTAACACTTTGTAAGTTTTGAAATTTTTAGATCTATTATTCAAATTCATGTTATTTAGGGTTTTAATTGCATAAATGATATATGGTTAGGTTGTTAGTAGTATTTAGGTTGTTTAGAAGCATTTTGATTTGGTTTGAAGTTTGGTTTAGGGGTCTGCCATGGAAGTTGCAGAAAACTCCATCGCAGGGGTGTTTCGGAAGTTCATTTCCGAAAACACCTCCATCCCAGTTTTTGGAAATGAACTTCCGAAATGTATAAGAAGTTCAAATTTTTTTGTTTTTTATTTTGTCTCGCATATTAATCGATTTCAATTGTTTACAGGAACATGTCAGACAATCAACCAGCACGCAGGACTGCGTCTTCTAGAGAGGGTAGGGAGTGTCCGTTTTAATTTGCAAGTACTTTATTTTTAACGCCTTTGTTTATTGTGCCTATTTCTTTGAAGTTTGTGTCCCTTTCTTCTTTTATAAAAGGAGGTCTCATGGACCTTTCTTTCTTCATTTTTACGCAGGAATGGGTGGCGCTAAGGGAAGAAAGGGTTCTTCAAAGAAGGAGGTGAAGGAGGTGAAGGAGGTGAAGGAGAAGAAGAAGGTTTTGACTGGTTCTGCTTCTCGTCCCCTGGGGGTCCATGGCTCGGACGTGCAGACTCAGTCTTCAGGCGTGATCAACGCTGATGGTTCTGATACTGAGTGGGATGAGGATTGGTATAATTATCTTCATTCGGAGGAGTTCGCTGTCGGGAAGAATAACATGTTTTTATTTTGTTTGATGTGTATTTTGTAACGCTCGTCGGGCAGAATAACGTGTTTTTGTTTTGTTTGACGTGTTTTGTTTTGTTTTGTTCTGATTTCGGATTGTTCTAATTTCGTGTTTGACGTGTTTTTGTATTGGATTTATCATCTTAGTTTTTGGATTGTTCTGATTTCAATATGTAGATTCTTGGATTTCATCGCCGCGAACACTATCCATCTTCTGGATTATAAACATAGAACTTTGACTTTCCCAGCGCACCCCTTTGTTTGATTTTTTTGTAATGACGTCCCCTGATCAGGTAAGAAATGTGGACACATTTGCCTACGTAAGCCTTCTAAGACGGTTACCTTCTAAGAAATGTGGTAACACTTTCCTACTTAAAAGCCTACGTAACAAAAATTGGGAAGCTCCACAGCCACGCCCTATTTAAAAGAATAAAAAACCTTTTGAAATTTCGAAGTTCCCTTTTCCTTCTCCCCACCACTCTCAGACGGTTAACTTCTAAAACACTTTCCTATTTAAAAGCTTCTCACCCATTTTTCTTTCAAAATATCCCAAATCATTTTCGATCCTAAGTCTTCTTCTTTGCTTTAACGTTTTCTATCTCTTGTTACTGCTTTCATCACAATGTCTCGCCGCGGTGGAGGAAATCATCCCGAAAATCGCCGGAGTCAACCATCTCCTGCACATTCTCAACAATCATCCATCAATGCTGCAGGATCAGGCCGTGGTGGTGGTGGCCGTGGCTCTCGTGGTGGACGTACCTCCAATCCTTCTTCCTCCGGACATCCACCTCCTCCGTCATATGCTCCGGCCCCGGTTACCTCTCCTCCGTCTGTTGTTGCAGCTCCGGTTGTTCGTCCATCTGTTTCAGCGCCGTTTGTTCCATCTGTCGCAGCGCCGATTGCTTCCTTGAGTTCGGCTCTGATCTCCATCGAGAGCCTGACTGCCGAAGTTAAACAGAAGGCTACTTTAGAGTCGGCTCCGTCGTCTCAGAAGGAAAATTGGGAAGGAAAATTCAAGTTCGTGCTAATCATTTTCAGTTGCGAGTGGCTGATAAGGATCTACACCACTATGATGTAAGTATAGTTTGCTCATAAGTTTTTTGTTGTTGTTTATTATGTTGGTAAGTTACAATGTGGTATGGATTTCTAGAGGATCAGGACTTTCTAACCTGTTGCAGCGTCTCCTCCATCGTCTTCATCCGATTAAATAAAGCGAATCGTTCTTGTTTGTTATTTTTCTTCTGTCCATACCTTTTTTCGGAAGTGCATTTCCGAATTCCTCCAAGGGGGGTGAGTTCGGAGATGAACTTCCGAAACACCACATTTTCTGAAAATGTAACTTTATTTCGGAGATGCATCTCCGAAATCAATATTTTATATTAAAAAAACACGTTTTCGGAAGTTCATTTCCGAAAACACCTTTTTTTCAAAAAAAAAGTACCTTTTCGAAAATGAACTTCCGAAACAAGGGGTAGTGTTGTAAATTCACCAGGGGTGAGCAAGAAGGTTAGGAGGTGGGTGAAGAAATTCTCTAAATTAAAGCATAAAATTGCATTGTCAAGTCTATTAGTTTTGTTGGCGGTACACAACCAGTTTCTCGTCTTTGGAGTATGCCCACGATGTAGCTGCACCATATAATTTCCTTTTACATCATCTCTATGGTTCAACTTTTGTATATAAAATTAAGTCATGATGTTTAGGCCCTCGGGAGAACACATCTTCTTGCAATTATTCACATAATATCCTTCGTGTGAATCTGTTGGTATTCATAGAGTCACAAGAAGAAAATTATCCTTACTGGCTAATATACCTGTGGTACATTACAACTTAAATTTTTTAGAAACGACAAACAAGCAGTCACACGAAATGGTTGGGATTTTATTCAAATTACAACGTTCTATGAGTTACCAAAAATATATTATTCAACCTGTGCTCTATTTAATACCAATTATCTCAGTACTGTTGCATCTCAACAAAATAATGCAATAATCAGCATATAAGTTTCAATCATCAAAGAATAATAGACATCAATATTCTAGTTTTCAATTCTCCACCTCTCCTAGCCCTAGAGAATGCATGGCATATACAACTATATCTTGAATAGAAATTAAGTAATACTTTACTAATAAAGATAAAAATCATATGCTTTGAGTTAAAAATATGGATCTGTTTCTCCACGTTTTCTCTCATTTTTTTGTTATTCATCATTCTTCCTTGGAATTTCCTGGACCCCCTTTAAAGTGTAGACGCGCACTTAATGACCCTCAAAAAAAGTAACCGTCTTATTTAATCATTTGTAACAAATTTATAAAATATCTATGACAGTTTCATGATCTTTTGAACGACCCTTTGTAAAGGAAATGTGCTATCTAATGCGGCTTCTCAGAGTCTGAGGGAAAAACCCGGAATATACACGGGTTATGGCCATTCATAAAAATTGTCAAACCGACCTTATCCGGGCTGTAATAAAATCCGAGAATCGAGATGTACATGGACTAAGAGCAAAATAAAAATCAAATTACAAAGGAAGAATCGGTTCAGGATCAAATCCCAGACACTCCACCAAAACATCCAAATCTCTCGAAGAAATATAGACCGACAAAAGACCATCCCATCGATAATATCATTAGAGGTATCTCCATGGGAGTCACTACTCGATAGTCCCTTAATAAGATATGTAAGTTCTTGCTTGAAAATAAGTTCCAAAAATAGGATAAGTTGAGAAAACTCTTTTCATTAAGAAAATTGAGTATGACATGTTGTTATTTCAAATTTAAGTCGATGATATTATCTTCAGTGTTACTAACGAATCCTTGTGCAAGGAATTTTCTGAAATTTTGTAGAAGAAGTTTGAAATGTCTATGATGAGAGAGTTAAAGTACTTTCTAGGACTCAAAATCTATCAAAGTAAAGAAGGAAAATTCATAAATAAAGCTAAATACTGTAAAGAGTTACTAAAAAGGTTTGATATGGAGAATTCCATAACAACCCAATGTAAACATCATGCAACCTTGACAAAGACAAAGATGGAAAAATCAGTTGAAGAAAACATGTACTGAGGTATGATACACTCTCTTTTATCTAACTGCGTCTCATCCTAATATAATGTTTACTGTCTGTATATGTGCACACTTTTAAACTCCTCATAAAGAATCACATCTCATAGTTGTAAAACGCATTATGAGATACCTCTCTGGCACACAACAAATGGGTTTATCGTACTCCAAGGAAGCAGATTGTGACTTAGTTAGCTACTTCGACTTAGATTTTGTTCGGTACAACTTGAATTAGAAAAGTACCAGCGACACATGTCACTTACTTGGGATCTCACATGTCTTGTTGCATAGAAAGAAACAAGCAAGTGTCGTGTTATCCATAACTGAGGAAAAATACGTTGTTGCGGGTAGCTATTGCGCTTAACTTATTTGGATGCAACAACAACTCAGTAACTACAGTGTAAATCTTGGAGTTGTATAAATAAGAAGTGACACCACTATCGCCATAAACCTCACAAAAAATAGATACTTAACTCTCGGGCTAAACAAATGGAAGTTAGAAACCACTTTATTATATATCATGTTGAAAATGGGGAGTGAGTACTTGAATTTATAATCTCATATAATCAACTTTCAGACATTTTTACTAAACCTCTTCCTAAATAAAAAAAAAATTATCAGAGCCAAATTAGGATTATTAAACAAATCACCACAAACTTTTTTGTTTGATGTCATGTGATATACGGCGACACTTTTTACGATATCTCCAAACTTCTCAAATGGTACACTTAATTATTAAAATTTCTTCTCAACAAACCTTTTAATTACTCATTCAATTCACTCAACTCTGACACTGACGTCCAGCGTGACACCAACGCACAAGTCCGGTCCCAAGGACAAGCGTAACCGTAAACTTCACCTGTTTCTAACATCATCCGATCACAAATAAATCTATTACAGCTGCTGCAACCATTTATATAATAAATTTCATCTTGTTAGCTTTCCAACGCTTCAAATGAGACTCAAATCGAATGCCTAAAACTCCAGATATGAATTTTTGAAGTTTCACAAAAAATTCAGCAATTTCCTGCGTTTTGCTTACGGAAATTCCACTCCAAAACTCATTTTTCTTCAACTTAAACATATTCCAAACAACTCTTAACATATCTCCTCACTTCCAAACTTTTCATAACTCGAGATGCACATTCTTTCTCCGAAATTCAGTTTCCGAAACACCAAGACAATAATCCTCTTTGCGAACTTGCAACTGAGCCACACCCGAGAAGCAAAGCTTCTCTCCCACTTCACTCAAACTAATTCCTGCAACAACCAGAAAGCAACAAGTACCGACAGTGTTTCACACACTTGTCATGTACGGAGGAATAAACAACATTAGACAACTTGGTCAGACGGACCGACCTGCTCTAATACCACTAATATAACACCCCAATTCTACCCATCGAATATTAATAAAATCAAAGTACAGAAAATTTAATCATACAATGGATGTCACATTTACTTCACATAAGCAACATACATTAATCATAATTATGCAGATACATAACACTTAGAACCTGGATGAACTTATAGCAACATATTTCAATTCAATTAATCAACTAAACAGCTGAATCATAATTTCTCAAAGGTAACAACATCACATCTTTTATTCACTGAAAACACTTCGCAACTATTAATATTATTCAACTTCAATTCGCTTAACATATTTATTTGACTAAACAACTTCAAAATCAACATGATAATTCATAATTCAACTTAAGGTAATAACAACATTTAAACGTAACAATAACCGTCCATCCCCCGATGCTACGTATCAGAGCAAGACCCTCTTGACTTATTATAGAGCAACATGAAGACTTCATAAATTAATTTCAAACTTTCACAATTATACTTGAGTACCTGCCCATTTCCCATGGTAGGGGAAACATCAGCAGAGGGGGGAGATATCTAACAATATAATACGATGCATGAAAAAAAATATAATAGAAATCAGTTATAATAATAATTATAACAACAAATATAATAATAAATAGTAATGACAATTATAACAATAGCTATAATAACAATTAGCAACAACAATTATAATAATAGTTATAATAACCATTACACGTCTTTCTAACAATATCTATCACAACAAATCGTTAGCATAATTTCACACTAAGTCATCAACAACGTATTACAACAAAACGATCAATTTAATACAACACTTATCCATCATCACAACAACATCAACAACAATTAATCAACTCGAAATGCGACTCATAACAGTGCATATGCATGTGGTACCCATTTGGAGTAAAACTCCCAACTTAAACATTTGTCATTCAGGTCATCGTCACTTTTGATATTTTCAGGCCAACTTAAACAGTTGTCATTTTCAGAACAACTTAAACATTTTCCATTTTCAGGCCGCCGTGTTTGCCATAATTTTGAGGTCGTCGTGTTTGCCATAATTTTGAGGCCGTCGTGTTTGCCATAATTTTCAGGCATGCATTATGCAATGGATGCGACTCAATGAATGCAACAATTACATACAACACAACAAAAATCTCATCATGAGGCATATGCCTATATCATTGTTATTACCAATTATTAGAGGTAATCATCATCACAAAAGGCATAAGCCTATATCGTCACTACAACACTGGCCATAGGCCTACAACATCATCATCGTATTAATAACATAATCATAACAATAAAATAAAATAATCATAATCACATCACCAACATCACAATATCAACAACGTATTATTACAACAACATAACAACTATACCAACATCAACATAGAACGATTTTCAACAATAGATTCATCGATAGTAGAACAATTTCAGCAATATCATACACAATCACCACAAACAACCACACACCGCAACAATTTTACACAACCACAAACAAAGGCAATTATACAAACCCAATCCCACATACAATTCATCATAAATCCCATTATAGAATCGGAACCCCACCCTTACCTTGGATTGTAGATTACTCTATAATTTTACCGATCGAAGCCTTCTAGCCTTAGCCTCTTAATCAGAATCAAAAGGTAATTTTTCCCCCAAATATGCAGCTACAGTGCGATGATGATATCTCGCAACTCAAACCTTATTTTGAAGATCCCAACGATCTAAAGTTAGATATAGGTGTTGCGAACCTACCCTCAAAATTTGGCCACAATCCAACGGTTAACGAATTGGGGATCTTTGATTTAGTGATACCGCTGCAAGAAAAACGAGAATGAGTTTCTCTCCTATTTTCTCTCTTCTCTACAACTTTCCATGACCAATTCCCTGAGACTTTTTCCCTTCTAATTAACATAATCCCTATCTTAACCTAATTTCGTTAAACCTATTGGGCCTAACATTCTCACCCCACCTTTTACTACCCCAATCACTTAATTAAGTTCATATAATAAATCTAGTATTTCTTCAATACTATTTCTACTACTTAATCAATTAATTAATCGACTAATTAATCATAACAACCTATGTCAACAATTCTCAACACTCCACAAATTCAACAATTAAATTTGGAATAATTTGAAAATATTTAATTAAATAATTAATTAAATACCAGGTGTTACACTTGACATTCTTTCCAAACCAAATTTTGTCTGGAACTTCACTATTCAAAGCAACAGTAGAAGTGAGATTAAGAACATGCTGTTAGAACAAGATTTGTTCTGATCAATATTCTTGTTTTGATGATAACAATATATATGAATTTTGTATAAGACAATATGGTACTCTAATCCTTTGCATTTTCCATTTTAGGAAATATATAAAGAGTATGCACAATTCAGCGCTAAGAAGCACTGACTCAGAAGGTTCAGGATTGCAACATCAAAACATGCTCTCGCAAGACATCAGAAGATGGTCAAGCAGAATCAGAACATGGTCTATGAAGCATCAGAAGAACATGAAGTCAGAAGCAGAAGCACTGAAGTTCTTATGGTATCACGCTCAAGCACTTCAAAGTCAGAAGACAAGAAGATGCTCTGCACCAAGCTGTGACTCTGATTATTCAAACGTTGTATTCACAAATCTGAGATCAGAAGCAAGTACAAGATGACAGGCTATTAAGTCTAATCTCTGACTGACAAAAGGAACGTTAGAAGCTACAAACGGCAAAGTCAGTAAAAGCAGCAAAAGCATGGCTCGAGGTAGTTGACAAAAGTGTGAAACATTAAATGCAAAGCTGTACTATTCACGCAATGCATTAAATGCAACCCAACGGTCATCTTCTCAAACGCCTATAAATATGGAAATTCTGATCAGAAGCAGTAAACGAACTCTTGCAAAAATACTGAAACGCTGTTGAAATTAAAGATCACGCACTTCATCTTCAACCTCACAAACTCTTGTAATATTTAGTGAGTGTTAAGCTTAGAACTTAAGAGAAATATCACAATTGTGATTATAGCTTGATAAGAAGCAATTCAAACTCTTGTAACATTTATTTTACATTGATTGTAAAAGGTTCCTAGAGTGATCAGTGAGATCAGTAGACTCTAGATGACTTAGAAGTTTCTAAGTGGTGATTTCCTAGAGTGATCAAGTTGTGATCAGTATACTCTAGAAGACTTAGAGGGTATCTAAGTGGAAAACCATTGTAATCAGATTGATTACTGGATTAAATCCTCAGTTGAGGTAAATCACTCTAAGGGGGTGGACTGGAGTAGTTTCGTTAACAACGAACCAGGATAAAAATAATTGTGTTCATTGTTTTTATCTTAAGAGTTTTTAAAGTCACACTTATTCAAACCCCCCCTTTCTAAGTGTTTTTCTATCCTTCAATTGGCATCAGAGCGCCGGTTCTAGGTGCAAGCACTTAACCATGTTAGATAAAAGATTCAGGGAGAAAAACACTAAGTCAATATGGTTGATCCATCAACAGCTGCATCAACTACTACACCTGTTTCTAATTATCAAAACAACAATGGAAATGGATATTCTAGACCACCAGTATTTGATGGTGAAAACTTTGAATACTGGAAAGATAGACTTGAAAGTTACTTTCTTGGTCTAGATGGTGACTTATGGGATCTACTTGTGGATGGTTACAGACATCCTGTAAATGCTAGTGAAGTAAAGATGTCAAGACAAGAAATGAATGATGATCAAAAGAAACAATTCAAAAATCATCACAAGTCAAGGACAATTTTGCTGAATGTTATTTCTCATGCTGAATATGAGAAGATATCAAACAGAGAAACTGCCCATGACATCTTTGAATCCTTGAAGATGACTCGTGAAGGGAATGCCCAAGTCAAGGAGACAAAAGCTCTTGCTTTAATCCAGAAGTACGAAGCTTTCAAGATGGAGGAAGATGAAAACATTGAAGCAATGTTCTCAAGATTCCAGACTCTGACCGCTGGATTAAGAGTGCTTGACAAGGGATACACAAAGGCTGATCATGTCAAGAAGATCATCAGAAGCTTGCCCAGAAGATGGGGCCCAATGGTGACTGCATTCAAGATTGCGAAGAATATGAATGAAGTCTCTCTTGAAGAGTTGATCAGTGCCCTGAGGAGTCATGAAATAGAGCTGGATGCTAATGAACCTCAGAAGAAAGGTAAGTCTATTGCTTTAAAATCTTTGAATAAAAAATGCACTAACGCTTTTCAGGCGAAAGAAGAAGATTCTGAAGAGTCAGAATCAGAGGAAGAAGAAGATGAGCTGTCCATGATCTTCAGAAGGGTAAACCAACTCTGGAAGAGCAAACAGAGGAAGTTCAAGAACTTCAGAAGTTCCAAAAGGCCTGAAAGAGGAGAATCTTCTGGACTCAGAAGATCTGACAAAAAGAAGGTCACGTGCTTTGAATGCAAGGAGCCATGACATTACAAGAACGAATGTCCAAAGCTTCAGAGGGAAAAGCCCAAGAAGAAGTTTCAAAAGAAGAAAGGCCTTATGGAAACTTGGGATGATTCAGATGCATCATAATCAGAATCAGACTCTGAAGACGAGCAGGCAAACATTGCGCTCATGGCCACTGTTGATGATGGATCAGAATCTACATCAGAATCAGACTCTGACTCTAAAGAGGTATTTTATGAACTTTCTAGAGACGAGCTAGTTTCCAGCTTAACTGAAATTCTGGAAATCAAGGCTAAGCTTAGTATCAAATACAAAAAGCTGAGAAAGCTCTTTACATCTGAAACTAAGAAGCTTGAATTAGAAATTTCTGAACTTAAGGAAAAAGTTTTAAAATTATCCAAAGATGGTGAATCATCTTCTAGTTCAGAAAAGTCTATTCCAAGCATGAACAATATTCTTAAGGAATATGACTTGAGTTTCAGAAAATTTCTATCTAGAGGTATTGGAAGAAGTCAACTTGCCTCTATGATATATGCAGTTAGTGGAAACAAGAGAGTTGGCATAGGCTATGAGGGTGAAACCCCATACAAACTTGAATCTGTTGATGATATGAAAATCACATACAAGCCCTTGTATGATCAATTCAAAGGGCCACTCCCATGATATTAGGCTCACATCACATGCTAAAAGCTTTCACATTACACACACTAAGAAGCATGTGACACATAATAGAAAATATCATGTTGCTCAGAATAAGGAATATCATGTTGTACCTCATATTAATTATCATGCTAAACCCAAGTTCAATCAGAACTTGAGGAGAACTAACAATAAAGGACCCAAGAAAATGTGGGTACCTAAGGAGAAGATAATTTTTTTTGTATATATCCTTGGCAGCAAAGAAGACAAAGCAAAACATGTCATGGTACCTGGACTCTGGGTTCTCGCGGCACATGATGGGAAAAAGGTCTATGTTCCAAGACCTGGTGCTTAAATCTGCTGGAGAAGTTAAGTTTGGAGGGAATCAGAAGGGCAACATAATTGGCTATGGAACCATAAGTATTGGTAACTCTCCTTCCATAACTAATGTACTTCTTGTAGATGGATTAGCTCATAACTTATTGTCCATAAGTCAATTAAGTGACAATTGTTATGACATAATCTTCAATCAAAAGTCTTGTAAAGCAGTAAGTCAGAAGGATGGCTCAATCCTATTTACAGGCAACAGAAAGAACAACATTTACAAGATTAATCTTCAAGATCTTAAGAATCAGAAGGTAACTTGTCTTATGTCTGTTAGTGAAGAGTAATGGGTCTGGAACAGAAGATTAGGTCATGCTAGTTTGAGAAAGATTTCTCAGATTGACAAACTTCATCTGGTTAGAGGACTCCCAAATCTGAAATATAAATCAGATGCTATTTGCGAAGCATGTCAGAAAGGGAAGTTTTCCAAACCTGCATTCAAGTCTAAGAATGTTGTCTCTTCCTCTAGGCCGCTAGAACTTCTGCACATTAATCTGTTTGGCCCAGTTAAAACAGAATCTGTCAGAGGGAAGAAATATGGATTAGTCATCGTAGATGATTATAGCAGATGGACATGGGTAAAGTTCTTGAAACATAAGGATGAGTCTCATATAGTGTTCTTTGACTTCTGCACTCAGATCCAATCTAAGAAAGAGTGTAAAATCATAAAGGTCAGAGGTGATCATGGTGGCGAATTTGAGAATAGATTCTTTGAGATTTATTTCAAAGAAAATGGTATTGCCCATGATTTCTCTTGTCCTAGAACTCCACAGCAAAATGGAGTTGTAGAGCGAAATAATAGGACTCTACAAGAAATGGCCAGAACCATGATAAATGAAACCAATATGGCTAAGCATTTCTGGGCAGAAGCAATAAATACTGCATGTTATATTTAGAATAGAATCTCCATAAGACCTATTCTAAATAAGACTCCTTATGAATTGTGGAAGAACAGAAAGCCTAACATTTCTTATTTCCATCTATTTGGATGTGTATGTTATATTTTGAACACTAAAGATCATCTGCATAAGTTTGATTCTAAAGCACAAAAGTGTTTCCTTCTTGGATATTCTGAACGCTCAAAAGGCTACAGAGTATACAATACTGAAACATTGATTTTTGAAGAATCAATCAATATCAGATTTGATGATAAGCTTAGTCTTGAAAAGCCAAAGCAGTTTGAGAATTTTGCAGATATAGAAATCTCTAATTCAGACGCTGAAGAACCCAGAGGCAAAGTGTCAGAAGATCAAGTTGCTGCTTCATTAGAGAATCTCAGAATTTCTGAAGAGCCAACTGTCAGAAGATCTTCTAGAGTCAACTTTGCTCACTCAAAAGATGTTATCATTGGGAATAAAGAAGATCCTATCAGAACAAGGGCATTCCTTAAGAACAATGCAGAATGTCAATTTGGTCTAGTATCTCTTATTGAGCCAACTTCTGTTGATCAAGCTCTGGAGGATGCTGACTGGATAATTGTCATGCAAGAAGAACTCAATCAGTTTACAAGGAATGACGTTTGGGATCTTGTTCCACGACCAAAAGGATTCAACATCATTGGAACTAAGTGGGTCTTCAGAAACAAGCTAAGCGAAAAAGGAGAAGTTGTAAGAAACAAAGCCAGACTGGTTGCTCAGGGCTATAGTCAGCAAGAAGGTATCGACTATACAGAAACCTTTGCACCAGTGGCTAGGTTAGAATCTATTCGCTTATTAATTTCTTTTGCCACTCAACATAACATCACTCTGTATCAGATGGATGTTAAGAGTGCCTTCTTAAATGGTTATATAGATGAGGAAGTATATGTCCACTAACCTCCTGGTTTTGAAGACTCTAAGTCTCCAAAACATGTTTTCAAGTTAAAGAAATCATTATATGGCCTGAATCAAGCTCCTAGAGCTTGGTATGAAAGATTAAGTTCGTTCCTTCTGGATAATGGTTTAACTAGAGGACAAGTGGATACTACTCTCTTTTGTAAAACCTTTAAAAAGGATATTTTAATTTGCCAAATATATGTTGATGATATTATCTTTGGAACCTCTAATGCTACACTTGGAAAGGAGTTTGCTAAGTCTATGCAGGATGAGTTTGAAATGAGCATGATGGAAGAACTCAAGTATTTCCTTGTGATCCAGATCAATCAAACTTCTGAAGGAACTTATGTTCATCAGACCAAGTATGTGAAAGAACTTCTAAAGAAGTTTAATCTTTCAGAAAGCAAAGAAGCAAAAACTCCTATGCATCCAACGTGTGTTCTAGGTAAGGATGAGTTAAGTAAGAAGGTAGATCAGAAGCTCTATAGAGGTATGATTGGATCTCTTCTATATCTTACTGCTTCTAGACCTGACATTTTACTCATTGTTTGTCTGTGTGCAAGATTCCAATCAGATCCTAGAGAATCTCACTTAACAGCTATTAAGAGAATTCTGAGGTATCTGAAAGGTACTACTAATGTTGGTTTAGTCTACAGAAGATCTGAAGAATACAACTTAGTGGGATTTTGTGATGCTGATTACGCTGGAGATAGAGTTGAAAGGAAAAGTACTTCTGGAAGTTGTCAATTTCTTGGAAGTCACCTGATCTCTTGGTACAGCAAGAAGCAAGCTACAATTGCCCTCTCTACAACAGAAGCAGAATATGTTGCTGCTGCTGGATGTAGTACACAGATGCTCTAGATGAAGAGTCAGCTAGAAGATTATCAGATATATGAGAGTAACATTCCTATCTTCTGTGATAATACTTCTTCTATTTGTTTATCTAAGAATCCAATCTTACATTCCAAAGCTAAACATATTGATATTAAACATCATTTCATTAGGGACTATGTTCAGAAGGGTGTGTAATACGGTGAACTGACTTTATTGAAATGTACGGTAAGCAAGAGTCGCCACCGACTTTTATTTTATCCAATTATAGAAAGGCTAAAAGAACAGGAAAAGACCTTTTGAAAAGATTTTGAGTTCGGGGGGTAAGTTATACAAAGGGAAGGTGTAAGGCACCCTTTGCATCCATGGTTTTCCATGGGCTCTTAATTGCTTAGCTCACTTTGTTTTCAAAAATGTTTGTAATGTTTGAAAAGTAAGATGCGAATAGAAATAAGAACTTTAGCTTGTAAATAAGCGTAGTCTTTTTGAACTTGATTTGGAAATGAGTGAAAAAAGAGTTTTGAATTTAAATCAGCGCAAGCAATTAATAGCAACTACCCTAAGTTTGAAAAATCGTTCTTTTAGCCTTTCGGGGGAAAGGATCTATCCATACCATGAGAGGGCAGGAAGTCTTTCAATTGGATGTTGAAGGGTCATCGAGGATTATCGTTTGCCATAAAACTGTCCATACCATAAAGAGGGAAGGTAGTCTAAGGGAAGGATATAATAGTCATTTTATCTTTTTAGGCATCATGCGAGGATACCTTAGCAATAGGGACAATCATCTTTTATGAGGCAACCTCGGGGGAGTTTCAATAACTTTGAAGGCAACATTTGCATTAGGTATCCTCGGAATCGAGGGTCTTGACTATTTTTAGGCAACAAAATTAAGGCAACAAGGCAACAGTAATAAGGCAACAAGGCAACCAAAGGCATTACCCTAAAGGTGTGTGGGTGCAACAATCACGTGGTTAATTCAGATATTTATCTTGTAATTAGTGATGCTAATTCGATTCATGGTTGCACTCCCTATATTACTAACCACAACAATTAATATTATACAGAAACTTAAAGGCAGAAAAAATAAAAGTTCCTACGCTATTACAATAAACACCTGCGGGGAAGGGGAAATAAACGCAGAAAATAAGAGGGAAGAATAATTAGTTTTAAATATCTTTGAATGCCTTGATTTACCTCGAACCCTCGATTGACTCTGGAAATTAAGAGGAAAATAAATAATGGTTAGTGTATTACAAATTCATTGACTATTTGAAGTAAACCCTATTTTGGGCAAAAGGCAAAATAAGAATTAAAATGATATTTAAAAAAAAAAGAATTAGAACTTAGCTTTTTGATCTGATGGCGCGTAGTCAGGGGATGTTGGGGCAACCCTGAAAAGTTGTACAAAATCTGATGGCGCGTAGTCGGGGGATGTTGGGGCAACCCTGAAAAGTTGTACAAAGAAGAGAAATGTTAGTGCATTATAGTTCCGTAAACCCTAATTGACAAAATACAAACCCTAACAAAATAATTTAAATCGTCATTAAAGGTTCAAGAAAAAGTCGAGAGTTCGATTAATATATATTAACCAAATAATAATTGTTTGATTAATATATAAAGAAAGGTTAAAAAACAATTATTAATATAAAAAAAAATCGAACTTTCGATGAGATAAACAATTATCATTTTATTATAAAAGAAACTAATTTAATAAAAAAATAATAATAATAGTAATTATACTAAAAAGGGAAATAAGAAAATAAGAGAATTTGTGTAATTAAAATAATAAAAAAATAAGAAAAAACTTAGCTCTGATCCAGTGTGGGCACATCTTGGAAGTCTATGGCGTGCCTGCAGCCTGGTGTACGTTGGATATGGCGCCTGTCTGATCTGAGGGCTAGCACGTGAGGGTTCAGCGTGCAATCATGTTGGTGGCGAGCATAGGATCCTGTAGAAATAAAGCTCAAAAATATATTGTCTGGCCTGGGTTTCGAACCCAGGCGCTCTTGCTAATGGCTTAACACGCGTTTCCACCTGTGCCAGCTTCGTTAATTGTTATTGACATGCATCCTATTATTATAATAGAAAAATAAGAAAATTTAAAATAACAAAACTCGCGCCCAGCCTTGCCTTCGTCCTTGTTGCGTTTTCCAGGGGGTACAGACCTTTAGACCACGTTTTTTGAGTGTGGTCTTAGCCCTGCAAATTTCAATCTCAACCAATTCGCGACATAAACTCCAACCAAAGGCATGAATCGACTGGAAATCCACATTTAAGTGTGATAGCATCATGGATTTGGTCCAATTATACTGGTAACAGAAATTCCCAATTCAAAGTTTGTAAACCCTAGCTATGGTGGATTGTTCAAACCTCAACGAAAATTAAATTAAATGTACAGAAACATACTAATCAACAACCTGAACACAAATCCATAATCAAAATTTGTTTATGATGCCTATATGAACATAACCGAGCGGAAAAACGAAAGAGCAAACCGTGGTGAATTATGAATGCTTCTGAGCGCGGCAGCCTTGGCCAACGATAGGAATTGCTTCAGAGATGTTCAGGGAGCACGTTTGAATCACCAAGACTTCTGGAATTCGCCTACAACCTTGAATTCGACCTTTCTTTCTTCTTGAATTTTTGAGTTCTTCACCCTGGTTCTGTCTGCCGAGAATCCTTATCCATCCCCCCTCTTATGCTGGGTCAATTGAGTTTATATAGAGGGATTTATTAGGTTAATATAATTTGAAAGAATCAAAGAGATTGAATCAAAAATATTTGATTTGGAGGAGAAGATATTTGATTGAAACTTGCTATTTTTGTTTCAAATCTCCCTTCCAATCATGCTTCAATCATTTTCACGAAATTCCTCATCAAATATTTGATACTTGATATGATTAGAAAACCATTTTATTTAATTTATTTAATATTTAAATGAATAAAATTCAAATAAATAAAATAAATGTCATAAAAAATAAAATAATAGATTTATAAGTCTTGATATTGTCCATGGATATGTTTGAGATCCAAAAATTAGGCCCAATAGTTCAAAACATCAAAATTCACCACTTTGTATTAGGTGCATTTTCTAAAAATCGACCAACTTGCGCAAGCCATAACTCTTTCAAATTTTATCATATGGAAGTGTTCTAGGACTTTTTGGAAACCTCAAGGTGTCCTCTATAAGCCACTTTGAAAGTTTTTTCCATTTGAGGATTTTATCTTGATGATATGGGCTTTGACAAAAAACTGCTTTCGGTTGACTTTCAAGAAGGACCTATAATGTTTTGATCCATATCTCCCAAATGAAGCATTTTTAGACTTGGCATGTGAGATACAAAATTGTGGAGAATTAAATTTCCTTCAAATTGAGCTTTGGATGGAAAATTTCTGACGTTCCATGTGGGAGTTATGGCTGGTCAAAGTTCAGTTAACTTTCTCCTATGAAAACCCTAATTTAGAAACTTTTGAAATTGTTGATTTCTGATCTTTCCTTGATGAGCCATGATCAATTCTTGATAAAATTGTGAATGATACTTCAATATAAGGATGTTGACAAAAAATCAGGAGTTTTGATTGTACTCTGACCACAGTTGACTTTTAGGTCAAACTGGTCGACTGTTGATCTTTTAAGCAGTTGACTGTGCAATCTTGGGAGTTAGGGCTTGAAAATTGGCATAGGGATTCTTTGAATCATATGATAGGCCATGGAGTCTTCTTAAGGTATGAGAACCTGACTTTTCTTTGAGAAAGGCAAAACCCTAGTCGGGGAGCTATTGTTTAGGAGAGTGTATATTCAATCAAGTATTGAGACTTTGATATTCAAATGAGCTTGAGCATGAAAATGTGGTGGGCAAATTTTGGGGTATGACAGGGTGTTCTATCTTTAAACTTTGTGGATACAGACCATCAATGGGCTGATATCTTTACAAAACCCCTTGCTGAAGATAGGTTTAAGTTCATTCTGAAGAATATCAGTATGGATTTATGCCCAGAATGAAAGGATGAGAAGTTATGATATATGGATTAGATTTGAAATGATCTTTTTATTTCTTTTATAAGAAGTTCTGATTGTTGATCAGTTAGATATTCTGATTCTGTTATTGCTAACGTTTCATATGTCTAAGTTGATTCAAAATCTCTTTTAAAGCAAAACAGCTGTCACCAGCTATTCTAGAAGATGAACACGTGTTCACTCTAATTGGACAAGCATGCCTGCAGTTAATGAGACTCCGCCCTAGGTAACTGTGCAAATCATTTCAAATATCACGTTTTACCCTAACGTCACTCAACATTAAATGCATTTTATTTTTTGCATTCTGTAACTGTGCATTCTCAAAATTTAATTGCATTTGTTTTTCAAATCTGTGTCTATTTAAACCGCCCTCATCATATCATTTTCTCTTTTCACGCATTCATTCTCTCTCTCTCTTGTTTATGCATTTCTGCAACTTGTTCTCTCTTTTCTTAAACCCTAAAAGAAAACCCAGAAATCTCAGTAAAGTGTCAATGGCTGCTTCTTCATCTCAAATTGCTGCTTCTTCGTCTCAGCAACAACAACAACCAGAACAAGAGCAACAACTCATTCCTAAGATCACATGTTCGATTCCTATGGATCAGTTGGAAGTTATTTGTGAACTGATGGTGGATGTTGATAATCTGGAACAACATCAAATTCATATCAAAGATAACTTGGTATTTCAAGGATGGTTGTCTTTGTTCCTTGAATTCTGTGGACCAGTCTATCCAGACTTAGTGAAGGAGTTCTGGATTCATGCGTTTGTTATTCCTAAAGCCATCATCTCTTTTTTTCATGGAAGATTCTTTCCCATCACTGAAAACACATTGAGAATGCTGTTAGATTTGATGAACGTTGAAGGTGAGGCTGAAGCAACTCCAAGAACAGATTGGGATGCAGTCTACGCTAAAATCTTTACTGATGGAAAGAAATCAGCAAGAGTTAAGGATCTGAAGAACATATACAAGATATGGACAAAGATTCTTCTAGGTTGTTTCTACCACAGGAAATCAACCAGTTCTTCTGACTTCGTCAACAGAGACCAACAATACATCCTGTATTGCCTTGGTACAAAGAACAAGGTGGATATTCCTTACATCATTTTCAATCATATGTGGAATTCTATAAAGGATTCTAGAGATGAAAACAGAATGAAGCATAAGAGGAACGTTATTCCTTTTGGGAGGATCAACACCAATCTTCTGGTTCAAACCAAGATGGTTGAAGAGTTGGAAAAAGCTGGAGTAATCAAAGACCCTTGCACAATCATTGGGAGTACTTTGAACGCTCTTACTTTGAGGAAAATGGGTCTAATTCAAGCTATTGGTACTGCTCCTCAAGCAGATCCAAATGTTAGAAACAGAAGAGGTCCAATTCTTGTTGATTTTGAAATGTTCTTTCTCAATGAACAACCAGAAATTAAGGTTCATTACCTTAATATTCTCAAACAAGATGGTTCTGTAGATGCTCCTATTAGGACAAGCAAGCAGCAGCTTCCGACTTCCAAGGATGGAGAGTTAGAAGTCTTTCCAGAAGCTGCTTCTCAAAAAGAAAGAAGAACAAAGCGAAAGCTAGATCTTCCTTCTATCAGTGAGGAGAAGAGAAATGAAGAGAAAGTTGTTGAAGAAAAGAAAGAAGCTGAAGTTGAAAAGGAGAATAAAAATAAAGAAGATGTTGTTGAAAAGAAGGAGCAGAAAAAGGATAATGATGAGAAGGACACTGAGAAGAAAAAGAAAAAGAAGAAAGATAAGAAGAAGAAAAAGAAAGAAGCGGAAAAGAAAGAAGAAAAGTTAACTGAGAAGAAGGTTGTTGAGAAGGAAAAGGTGCCAGAAGAAGAAGAGAAAACAGAAGAAGAAAGAAAGAAGGAAGCGTTGAAAGGAAAACAAAAGATGGTGATTCAGAAGAAAAGGAAGGCTGTAGTAGATGAATCTGAGAGGCATCTCAAGAAAAGATCTTCAGGTATTCACATTTCTGAACCTGATTCTGTATCTGTTTTAAATTTAAAATTTGTACCAACAGAAGTTCCCCCATCTCTCAACCAGAAAAAGCCTCATCACCTCCAACCGCAAAAGTTCTCACCCGTCCTCCTTCACCCAAGACAAATCTTGTTTATGACCATCCTGTTTCTGACCCTATCCTAGATATCTTACCCCTTCAAACCCTCTTTCCTCCTCACACCTTTATCCCTCTTTCTCAACCTCCTCCTCATTCCAACTCCCCTCCTGTAGTCAATCCTGAGGTCAATGATATTGCTGCTTCTGAATCTTTTGATGAAGATTCCTTTAACAACCTCCTGCGTGATTGTAACTACAAACCTAAACCTCGTCCTGACCCAGCTTTTGTAGTCTTGGATTCTGAGGATGAAGCAAAATCATTGCTTTCTCTTGATAGAGAACCTGAACCCTACTTCATTCTGAACCCAGACTCTTCTACCACCAAATTCAAAACCCCTAACCCTGAACTATTTGTTGGTGTAAGTTTTGAATTTTTAAAGCATAAGGTATAAACAGGTTTAGAAGCCTTGAAGGTTGTACATAATGCCAGGACGAATTATGTTGCTACTAGGAGTCTCTGGTGAGCATTCAGAAGGGAGATAAATTCTGACTTTCTGAAGCTTCAGAAAGCTTGTGAAGCAGAAGCTCCTGGCCCTTGTGGATTTCTAATGGATTTTGAAGACAACTATTTCTTTCCCATCAGGAGCTGGAAATCTCTTGAGGAAAAGGAATTGGTTGATGAGCTTGAAGAAGTGCATCCTTTGGCTATGGTCGTATGGAAGCCTCATTATCATGTTCTGACTGGAGACTTTCAGTCCATATTCAGCTGGCTAAGGGAGAATCCCTCTGTTAATGCACCAAATATGGTATATCCAAAAGTTGAATATCCATCAGAATCAGTTGCTCCAACACCTCCTCAGAATCTGGCTGACATTCTTCTGGCTCTAGAGAATCCAGATGTTGCTATCCCTACTCCTGTGTATGCTAAAGATGCTTCTGAATCAGAAGCTGATGCTGAAAATCAAGATGCTGAGAATCATCCTGCTAAGCAATCTCCTGCTAAGGAAAATCAAGCTGATGTTCTCATGGTTGATGCTGCTGCTGAGAATTCTCCTCTCATGGATAATAGCTTTGAAGCTTCTTCTGCTGGACCTTCTGTTTTGATAAACACCATGAAGGCTCTTCAATAGAATCAAGCTGATCTAGCTTCTCGTTCGTACAAGCATGAGGATACTCACAATGAGTTAAGATCATTCATGAAGACGCAGACAGAAGACACTACTGAGATTAAAAACCTTCTGGCCATGTTAGCTTCTAAGCTTGGCTAGTCGTAGCCTGTCTTAGTTGTTTTCTTGTTTTATGCATCTGTTTTCTTGCATCTGCTTCTATCTCGCTTGTACTTCTGATATATTTTGTTGATCAATGAAATCATTATCTTCTTCACTTTATGTGTCTTTTATCATCTGAATCTTTTAATGCTTTTTGATGTTATGACAAAAAGGGGGAGAAACATGATAATTGATTTGGTTTATTATATTAGTTGTTGGGATTAAGTCTCAACATTTCCTAACATTATTTGCAAGTTCTATGTCCTTGAGATTTTTTGCAGGATTGAAGATATTCTGAAAAAAGCTCAACATGAGAAGCAAATACATGGGGAAAAGCAATTCTATAAATAAGCATGCTCTTGGAAAATTGAAGCAAGCTTAGTGCTGTGAAGCTTCATGATCAGAAGCAAGAAGAAGAATGTTCTGATATTCATTCGTAGAATGCTTTGATATATTCTCTTTTGAATACTCTGATACATTTTCTTTCTCAAGAATGTTCTGATACATTCATGCTCTGATATTTTCGTCCAGTATGCTCTGATACATTTCAGGATGTAAAGATGCTCTGATGATGCTCTGATACATTCAAGAATGTTCTGATACAATCAAGCATGCTATTACAAAGAAGAAATTCAAAGCTCTGAAGCTGTCCTATGGAAGTGTAGCAACCTGCCCTAAAAATTAAAATTTAGAGTCGCCACCTATTCTGAAGGGCGAATAGGAAACCCTACGAAGTTAAGAGATTCGGGTAAGTTATTATAATCAGATCGAGGGAAGGTGTTAGGCACCCTCAACCCTTTCCTATTGGCTTTGAATCTAAGGGTCAAGTTTTATGGCTAAAAGTTAAGGTTAATAGCTAAGGAATTGAATAGGGGAAAAATTGAGATTTTAGGGAGGGGACTCGCCTTGGTTATCCAAGTGCCTACGTATCTCCTTAGGGAGAATCAGAGTCAACGTAGTTCGGGCACAGGGTTGTACGCCTTAGAATTTGAATTTGATATGGTTTTAAGGCTTTTTGAATGGCCTATCGTAATTTTAGAAGTTGTGATTTGAAAGGCTTTTTGAATTGCCTGATTGAAAAGGATGAAAATCCGTAGTGTCGTGGTTTAGTGTGTTTTGACTGTTTGTTTGGGCGTACAACCCTGATTTGATATGTCACCGTTAGATGCGATGATCAATAGTTTGATCAGTATAGCTAACGGATTAATGGGGCATTGCTGGTTACTCAGATCGATAGATTCGATCGTCGCGGGCAGCAAATTAAATGTATTTTAGATTTGTAGTATTTTTTATGTTTTATTCTTTTATCTCTCGTCTAATGCGACCAATAGCTTTAGTCGGGTCGAGGAGAGAATTATTCAAGAATTAATTAAATTAATATTTTTGCCAAATGGGCAATGGGATTGGGCAAACCCTAATATTCGAATCTATCTAGGGTTCTTTATGATTTATAATTAAAGAATAAATAAATTAAATCAATTAAGTCGAATAATCGACGTAATCGAATAATCGGGATGATTCTAAATAATTATAAATCCTAACCCTAATTCTAACCCTGATTATATTATTCAAATCCTAAATTAAATTAAATAAATTAAACATAATTTATATTTAACCTAAATAATAAAAATAGAAAATAAAAATATATGAAAAACCTGGGCCATGATCATGTGCAGCATGTTCTTGAGTGCCTATGGTAGATCTGCATGATGACAGGCGTTAGATATGGGCGGGTGTTGAATCTGATGGTGATGACCGAAGGTACATTATGAGCGTACGAAGGAAGGAATGCACTGGATCAGATAGAAGATTAAAACATAGAAAATAAATGGTGAGACACCAGGGATCGAACCCTGTCCTCATGGGTTTCACCTTGCGCTGCCTAGCCACCTGCGCCATGTGTATTAGTTGCTTCTGTAATAAATCGAAAATTATATAAACAAAATCAAACTTTACTTTTTCCAAAACCAACAAGCCGCGCCCCCCATGGTCTTTCTTCCTCCCTCGCTTTTTTCTACAAAACGTGAAACATCCATACCCTGCAAGAATCCGAACCAGCCAATGTGCTCGATAAATCGCGAAGAAGACCATAATTCAACCCGAAATCATTCTCTGAGTGCAGTAGTACCACCATCTTCGTCCAAT
Organism: Vicia villosa; assembly: GCF_029867415.1. Lineage (NCBI taxonomy): Eukaryota > Viridiplantae > Streptophyta > Magnoliopsida > Fabales > Fabaceae > Vicia > Vicia villosa. The sequence goes on along the minus strand of NC_081182.1, from coordinate 178,506,084 downwards.
TCAACCTGGAATGGGGGATCCCAATTTAAAGCTCCAAAACCTAACAATGGTGAATGAGCATTCTTGCACTAAAACTTCAAACAAACGATCCAGAAGCAACATACACACGTATATGAATACAAATATATAATTAAAACAAGTTTATGCTACACGAATCATTGCAATCGGAACCGAAAAATATTGGGCAAAACGTGAGTTTATAGGAGGTAGCGGAACAAGGTCCGATTTGAAAAATTCTGAAGTTTTTTTTGTGATTTCGGTGATGATGATGATGATTGTGTCGTTACCTTGTTGGCTTGGTCTTGTGAATTTGAAAACAAACACAAACAGAACAAAACAAAACAAGAAAATTGCAGGTGATGCCAATTGTGTTGTGCAGTTTATTTCACAAATTTGGTATTAGTTTGTCTTCTTTCTTCTTTTTATTTTTTGCTGTTAGTAGTGAGAATGGAGAGTTAGAAGAATTTGGTGCATTGACATTAAAATTACTGTATATGCCAAAAACGTGAAAGGAGGATCCCAGGTGGTTTTGTGTGTGTGGAATATCCACCTGAGTATCAATGGTTTGATGGAAAACCCCTATTAGTCTTTTTCGGTCCCCCCTATGTACAATATAAATCCTCCCTTTATATTAGTCCTAATTAGGGTTTTATACACCTGATGGGCCTATTGCCCAATTAACTTAATAACTGAAAAAAATCCTAATAATAATAATAATACTTAACTATACTAATAATCCTAATAATTAATAAAACCTAATAAAAACCTAATTAATCCTAGTTCTACCTAATAATAATAATATTAATAAAAGCTAATTAGAAAATCCTAATATTAACAAAAATTAATAATGTTAAATATTAATAATTAGTCATGATAAAATAAAATAAAAATGATAATAATATCTAGACAAATGTTACTAAAAACCCAAAATACCCCAAAAAATGATAAACCCTTGTAATAATTGGGCCCAACGTTTGGGTCCTAAACATTTGCTAATTACGCCCTTGTTTTAACTCAACCTGATTTATAAGAGAGCGAGTTTGACAATGGAAATGTCAAACCCTATGGCCCTTAATTTTGAATCTTGATGGGTTTAAGAGGCGTAGATCTGATCGGGCAAATTTTGGGGTATGACAGCTGCCCCTGTTCAATCTTCTTAAACCTGAAGAGTCGGATAGGCACGTCTGCCTATCGTGATCTGAAGGTAGAAGATGATTGAACACTGAAAATGCCCTGAAATTTGCTTTTGTCGGGAAGAAGTTCTGTGGGAGATGGGCTTACAGATGCCACCCAAGGTAAATACCATTTCTCAGGATGTGAAGCAAATGCTTTCAAAAGGAACCTCTTGTTTTAATTATAGTACGACCTAAAAAGGCAACCTGAATTTTATGCAATGTCATGATGCATGCGATGTATGATGCAGCGAGCTTCTCAAAATAAATGAGAGCGATGTATGTATATGCATTATGTATGAATGAGGTATGTTAGTTGAATGATGCATGATTGTTAGTTGAAGTATGTTAGTAAGTTTGAAAAAGAAAAACAAAACCTTGTTTGAAATTTTGAAGAAGATCACTGCCGAGGGACTAACGTGATACTAATCAGTGAGAAGATTTGAAAGAAGATCACTGTCAAAGGACTAACGTGACAAACCCGTTCGAAGAACTTGTTTTGAGAAACAGGGAAAATAAATCCCTATTTGTAAAGAGACGTAACTCTATATCACTGCCAAGGGACTAACGTGATAAGACATAACTTATTGCTGCTCGGGGACTAACGCAATAAGTGATGATTTTGAATTGAAATTGAAATTGAAATTGAAATAGGATTGAGTTTTGGTTACTGCCAAGGGACTAACGTACCAAAGAACTCGGTGCCATATCACTGCCAAGGGACTAGCGTGATAAGACGTAACGCAATAGGTCACGATTTGGATTGAAATTGAAATTGAAATAGGATTGAGTTTTGGTTACTGCCAAGGGACTAACGTACCAAAGAACTCGGTGCCATATCACTACCAAGGGACTAACGTGATAAGACATAACTTATTGCTGCTCAGGGACTAACGCAATAAGTCATGATTTGGATTGAAATTGAAATTGAAATAGGATTGGAATAGGATTTGAAATGGGATTGGAATAGGATCTGAAATAGGATTTGGATTTTGACGTAATAGGCAGCCGGGAACTGATTACCAGACGGGAACTGGATTATGATGTAACAGTCAGACGGGAAATGACTACCAGACGGGAACTGGATTTAATGTAACAGTCAGACAGGAACTGACTACCAAACGAGAATTGGATTTAATGTAACAGTCAGACGGGAACTGACTACCAAACAAGAATTGGACTTAATGTAACAGTCAGACGGGAACTGACTACCAAACGAGAATTGGATTTAATGTAACAGTCAGACGGGAACTGACTACCAAGCGAGAATTGGATTTAATGTAACAGTCAGACAGGAACTGACTACCAAACGAGAATTGGATTTAATGTAACAGTCAGACGGGAACTGACTACCAAATGAGAATTGGATTTTATGGTTTTCCCGGATGAGAACTGGGCTTTGCAAGGATTTGCCAGGACAAGAACTGGACTTTGTAAGGATTTTCCAGGACGAGAACTGGACTTTGTAAGGATTTGCCAGGACGAGAACTGGACTTTGTAATGATTTGCCAGGACAAGAACTGGACTTTGAAATGATTTGGATTGCTAATGAAAATTGGACCTCTGTGATATGTAGTGTGTGAATGCCCCAGATGATATGCGTGGTTTGATGCTGGAGTGAAGTGACATGATTAATGCATGACAATGATTTATGATGACTTGGATGTTTTGATTGATGTGGCGAGTGGAACGAAGTAATGTCTTCTATAAGACTACCTGAAAAGGTTTCTGGAATGGATATGAAAATTTGTCTTAAAAAGACTACCTAAAAAGGTTTTTAGAATGGATAGAAGTTTTGTCTTAAAGAAGACCACCTGGAAAGGCTGGAAGATGTCTAAAAAAGACTACCTAGAGAGGTTCTCAGAATGTCTTAAAGAAGACTACCTGAATAGGTTCCTGAAAAGGATGACAATTTGTCTTAAAGAAGACCACCTGAGAAGATTCCTAGAAAGGATCGTGCGATTTGTCTTAGAGAAGAATACTTGAAAAGGATGAAAGATGTCTTAAAAAAGATTACCTAGAAAGGTTCTTAGAATGTCTAAAAGAAGACTACCTGAATAGGTTCCTGAAAAGGATGACAATTTGTTTTAAAGAAGACCACCTGAGAAGATTCCTAGAAAGGATCGTGCGATTTGTCTTAGAGAAGACTACCTAAAAAGGTTCTTGGAAATGACGATGATTGTCTTAGAGAAGACTACCTAGAAAGGTTCTTAGAAAGAGAACATCTTGAAGAAGACTACCTGAAGAGGTTCCTAGAAAGGATCGTACGATCTGTCTTAAAGAAGACTACCTGAAAAGGTGTGGTGTAATGTATCGACCCATGCATGTAATGCATGATTTATATGTATTTGCATGATGCTCTAATGATAGGTTATTAATAACCAAAGCGTATACAATTCGCTAATGTTGTAAGGTTGTTGGATGCTAGCGCGATCTCCCAATCCCCGTTTTCTTGAACTTTGAAGATCGTAGTTAGGAGAAAGATTTGTTCGATGTTGTAGAGTGCGAGAACGCCTTTTCCTTATGTTGTGCGCCTTGTGGATTTGATATCCATTACCCCAATATTTTCGTGGGAAAAGATGCTTATGATCTCCAAGATGTGAAGGAAGTGCCCCGAGAAATAACCTTGTCATGTGCTTCGAAGTTTAGATTGAAGGGTGTGCCCCTGATTTCCGGGATATGGAGGGTTATCCATGTTGTTCTATCCTTTTGAATTTGAATTCGTCCCATGTTTGACATGCCCCTGATTGCTTCGAGATGTGACCCGAATTGATTGAACCTTAGGATGAATGCCCCTAGTTAATAGGATGTTTGATTGCATGCCCTTGTGATCTTTGAATTTTCGCCCCTGTTTAGGAGAACCCCCTAGATGTGGTTTCCCCATTCCAGAGTCTTTATTAGAAATGATCGTCTTTGATTAACCGATTTCGAGATCTCCTCGATGCTAAGTGTATATTCGTAGATGATGTTGTACCCTTTGAGAAGTAACTCCAATGCGATGCGTATGCAAGTTTTGAAATCGAAGTCCGTTATGAATTAGGACTGGATGATTAGAAATGAATGCTTGAAGAAGCGTGGTGGTTAGAAATAGTTTTAACAAACTTCAGGAGTCAGTATAACAAAAATCATGCTTAATATGCTTTCGTAGTTAACCTTGCCTCAATTAGGACTTTTGAATGTTGTAACTTGGCCTGGTTTATGTTTTAAGAAACAATGGATGTAAGGCTCAAAAATTTATTTATCCCACCCCTTTCTCCTTGATGTTCTCCAGATCCTAAAATTCGCCTAATTCAATGAATGTGCTTTGTTTGCAAGAGAATCGTTTCAGTTTTGATGTTGAGCAGAAGCCTTAGTAGAGATCCAAGCACTGAAAAAAATGTTGTAAAGATCCAAGCATTGATGTGAAGCATTGATGGTTTAGCAGTCACAAGATTATCCTTTGTATTTCGCCTTTGTATTTTTTTTTCTATCCCTTATTTTTGCATGGGCCAATTCCTTTGAATTTGACCCATCGGGATGCCCCAATTTTTGCCTAAGTCGTTTTTGTTTTCTTTTATGGAATCTTCTGTTTTGACTTAGCGCGCGCTTTCCTCCTTTTTCTGAATTCTCCTTTTGAGATTTAATCCTTGGATTTTGAATATTGTGACTGCCATGTTGATTTGCAAGCCTCGACTTTGATACTTCCTCGATCTTGAATGATATATTGAGGAAGGAGAGGTTGTGAATGTTACCTCCATTGCTTCCTCAATCTTGGATGAACACGAGGAAGATGTGCTTGAACCTTTGCTTGATCCTTATGCTTGAACCTTTGCTTGAATCCTTGCTTGGATCGACTGATTCTCTTGACAACCAAAATACACCATTGAATTAATTGAAATCTACCCTGCCCCTGGTTAAAATCAAGGTTTATTTGAAAAGTAGAAACAAACTCCAACTCCTGGCTCGAGGGGGTGACGAGGGATTAACATCCTTATATCTCCACTGTTTGGGAATTGAAACAATGCCTGTACATCGTCGGTTCGGTCTTACCTTGAAAGCATATGTTTAGCGAGACTTAGTTATTTGTATTCGTCATTCTCCCTTAAGTTTGTTAATAACCCTAAAAATAGAAGTGTGCGACTGGAAAGTCGTAGTAGTGAGTGAATTAATTGACTCCAAAACCTGCATGGTCATCCCATTAGAATTGCTAATCTGAAGGTGCAACTTTTAGCGATCGTAGGGGTTGAAATTCTGAGCATGATAAAACCTATTAATCCTAGGGACAATCTCCTTTGTAAATCCGTCGACATCGTTTTGCTCTTTAGCTCTCGGACTTATAGAAGTAAGGGTAACCTCGAATTTTCCTTTGGCACGTCAAACCTGTCGGGAGTAAATTTGGCTAGCGGTGGGTTTTCGTCGTATCGGAACTTCATGAGTTTCCTTTGACTGAACCTCTTTTGCTTTTCCTAAGGATAGTATCACCATTTGCAACCTCCATATTTTGTAGATTGATAAAGGAAATCTATGACCCCTTTTGCCCCTTGGTGGGGAGTTAACACACGTCGCCTTTTCTCCATCGTAGTTATGCCTCTTTGTTCAGGATATTGCCCCAGTTGGACTAATCCTTGCCCCCAGGTTATCGTAAAGCGTCCTTGTAAGTTGGATATGTTCTAAGACAAACCCCTTTATGACTAGATACCCCTTGAGTGTATCTACGAGGGAACTTCTTTGGTGAACTAATCCTTGCTCGATGATAACCTCTGTTGTATTTGCAATCCTGTTACGACAAGGCGTGGACATGCGGCTGGCATGGTAAAAGACATCCTTTTTCTCCTTGTGTGACCAAGTTCGTTCTGGATGATTTATCCTCCTTTCTCCATAGTTTATGATCCTTTGGATTTTTCTTTACAAGTCTCGGGAAATCGACTAGCACGATAAGTGTGGATGCGGGCGAAGATGCGAATGTAAATGTATGATTGCATGAAAATGCAAATGCATGCGTATGCGAAAGACTCCTCGTATCATAACTCCTTGTATGCAATGCAGACGGGTGACATGTAATCCTAAGGATAGCCTTAGAGGCGACATTAGACCCTATTGAAATTCTTGCGAGATAGATGTTACGACACGCCAATGAAAATCCCTTAGATTAGGGAATATGCAGAAGGTAGCGGCTGGTGACCGTTCAAGACAGTCACCAAGTCTCATGGCCATCGAGAGGCCAATCAACGTGTACCAATGAAATTGTCCTTGGTGGGAAGGTTCTCTGTGTGGAACACAACTTATCTAAGGACGATATCGGATGAAGTGAAAGCCCTACGGGCTAGAGATAAAAGATGTACAAATGGAAATCCCAAAACCCTACAAGTTAGAGGGTGCGCAGGAATAAGCACAGAGTGACCGTTCGAGACAGTCACTAGATCGCATGGTCATCAAGAGGCCAATTGACGTGCGTAAACGAAGATGTCCTTCGTACGAGGGATGTGATTTTTTTGGAAATAGAATCCCTACAGGCTAGGGGATACGTATATGTAAGCACGGGGTGACCGTTCAAGATAGTCATTAGATCGCATGGCCATCGAGAGGCCAATCGACGTGCGTAAACGAAGACGTCCTTCGTGGGAAGGACACATAGTTGTAAGAGTACAAAGATATAAAAGGAAAACTCCCTACAGACTAGGGAGTAGATGCAGGCGCGGAGTGACCGTTCAAGACAGTCACTAAGTCTCATGGCCATCGGGAGGCCAATCAACGTGCATAAATGTAGATGCCATTCGTGGGAAGGATATGGTCTTGGAAATAGAGTCCCTGCAGGCCAGGGAACGCGTGGGTATACCTGCAAAAATTAAAATGCAAGGCATTCGCAGTATATAAATCGCACATATATAATAGGCACATAAGCATGTAAGCCCTAGGTTCATAGGTTCGACGTAACGGCTTGGGGAGCCTACCCTTCCCATGGGAATGTTCTAGAAGGTCTCATGGGATCGTTCGTAGCCGCCGAGACTTTTTGTCTCTTTGGATTTTAGAACAACTCATTGGTCCATGAGGTTCGAATTTTAGGGGTAGGTTCTCAGAGAGATCAGCTAAATACCAAGTCCAGCCCACAACAAAGTCAAGCTTCGTATCAGACATTTCCGGATATTCAACCCACTCTGAGTGGAATTATAATAAGACTCGTGGGCAATGTAATTCCCCTCCGGTCTTAAATATAATTCCCACACTTAGGCTTAACAGCAATTTATATATCCCAAATATACAGTAAAACAGCAACTAAATAAATATTTAAATTACTGGAAAAACGTTGCGGTAATTTAAGGCTGCAAATAAATAAAATTTAATTTAATTTAAATATTAAAAAAACTAACCTTAAAATACGGCTGCTCATGATTCAGAAAATGCATTAACAGCAAATATTTAAATAAATAGATATTTATTTAAACTGACGTAAATAGATGAAAATATAAATAAATAAATAAATAAATAAATAAGATTAAAATTTAAATTTTTATAAAAATAAATAAACCCCAAAAATGGCGAATAAGCCAAACCCTAAAAAAAGTTCGCCAAAAACCTAAAAGTTTACCAAACCTAAACCCTGCCAAGCCTCAAGAGCATAATAATTCACCATTGATGATTTGTCCCCAGCAGAGTCGCCAACTGTAGCAACCTGCCCTAAAAATTAAAATTTAGAGTCGCCACCTATTCTGAAGGGCGAATAGGAAACCCTACGAAGTTAAGAGATTCGGGTAAGTTATTATAATCAGATCGAGGGAAGGTGTTAGGCACCCTCAACCCTTTCCTATTGGCTTTGAATCTAAGGGTCAAGTTTTATGGCTAAAGGTTAAGGTTAATAGCTAAGGAATTGAATAGGAGAAAATTGAGATTTTAGGGAGGGGACTCGCCTTGGTTATCCAAGTGCCTACGTATCTCCTTAGGGAGAATCAGAGTCAACGTAGTTCGGGCACAGGGTTGTAAGCCTTAGAATTTGAATTTGATATGGTTTTAAGGCTTTTTGAATGGCCTATCGTAGTTTTAGAAGTTGTGATTTGAAAGGCTTTTTGAATTGCCTGATTGAAAAGGATGAAAATCCGTAGTGTCGTGGTTTAGTGTGTTTTGACTGTTTGTTTGGGCGTACGACCCTGATTTGATATGTCACTGTTAGATGCGATGATCAATAGATTTGATCAGTATAGCTAACGGATTAATGGGGCATTGCTGGTTACTCAGATCGATAGATTCGATCGTCGCGGGCAGTAAATTAAATGTATTTTAGATTTGTAGTATTTTTTATGTTTTATTCTTTTATCTCTCGTCTAATGCGACCAATAGCTTTAGTCGGGTCGAGGAGAGAATTATTCAAGAATTAATTAAATTAATATTTTTGCCAAATGGGCAATGGGATTGGGCAAACCCTAATATTCGGATCTATCTAGGGTTCTTTATGATTTATAATTAAAGAATAAATAAATTAAATCAATTAAGTCGAATAATCGACGTAATCGAATAATCGGGATGATTCTAAATAATTATAAATCCTAACCCTAATTCTAACCCTGATTATATTATTCAAATCCTAAATTAAATTAAATAAATTAAACATAATTTATATTTAACCTAAATAATAAAAATAGAAAATAAAAATATATGAAAAACCTGGGCCAGGATCATGTGCAGCATGTTCTTGAGTGCCTATGGTAGATCTGCATGATGACAGGCGTTAGATCTGGGCGGGTGTTGAATCCGATGGTGATGAACGAAGGTACATTATGAGCGTACGAAGGAAGGAATGCACTGGATCAGACAGAAGATTAAAACATAGAAAATAAATGGTGAGACACCAGGGATCGAACCCTGTCCTCATGGGTTTCACCTTGCGCTGCCTAGCCACCTGCGCCATGTGTATTAGTTGCTTCTATAATAAATCGAAAATTATATAAACGAAATCAAACTTTACTTTTTTCAAAACCAACAAGCCGCGCCCCCCATGGTCCTTCTTCCTCCTTCACTTTTTTCTGCAAAACGTGAAACATCCATACCCTGCAAGAATCCGAACCAGCCAACGTGCTCGATAAATCGCGAAGAAGACCATAATTCAACCCGAAATCATTCTCTGAGTGCAGTAGTACCACCATCTTCGTCCAATTCAACCTGGAATGGGGGATCCTAATTTAAAGCTCCAAAACCTAAAAATGGTGAATGAGCATTCTTGCACTAAAACTTCAAACAAACGATCCAGAAGCAACATACACACGTATATGAGTACAAATATATAATTAAAACAAGTTTATGCTACACGAATCATTGCAATCGGAACCGAAAAATATTGAGCAAAACGTGAGTTTATAGGAGGTAGCGGAACAAGGTCTGATTTGAAAAAGTCTGAAGTTTTTTTGTGATTTCGGTGATGATGATGATGATTGCGTCGTTACCTTGTTGGCTTGGTCTTGTGAATCTGAAAACAAACACAAACAGAACAAAACAAAACAAGAAAATTGCAGGTGATGCCAATTGTGTTGTGCAGTTTATTTCACAAATTTGGTATTAGTTTGTCTTCTTTCTTCTTTTTATTTTTTGCTGTTAGTAGTGAGAATGGAGAGTTAGTAGAATTTGGTGCATTGACATTAAAATTACTGTATATGCCAAAAACGTGATGTCATACCCCAAAATTTGCCCGATCAGATCTATATCTTTTAATTCATCAAGGGTCAAAATTAAGAGTCATGGGGTTTGACATTCCTATTGTCAAACCCGCCCTCTTATAAAATATCCTGAGAAATAAATGGGGTGTGATTAACAGGTGTTTCAAGGGTTTCATCATTTGTTAATATTATTTTTCTTTTACTAACATTTGCATTTGTTTTTTTTTTATTTTGGATTATTATTAGTAATTTTTATTACTTCTAACTATTAGTATTTAATATTATTAATTTTATTATTAATATTAATATTAATATTAGATGATATTATTATTGATATTATTTAAACATTATTCTTATAGAATTTGTATATATTATTATTAACTATTTTTATTAATTATATATTAGGATTATTAGTATTAATGTAAATATTATTATCAAAATTATTTTTAATTGTTAGGTTAGTTGGGCAATAGGCCCATTAGGTATAGAAATACCCTAATTTGACCAATATAAAGAAAGATTTTTCTAACTAAAAAGGGGGAGAGGCAAAAATTCGGCGAAAAAGAAGAAGAAAGAATGATATAGAAACCGTAAAAAAATCGTGTGGCCAAAGAAAAGTAGAGAACGATATATTGACCAATTCAAGCCAAACAGACGTTCCCAATCGATTCACAGGAGTTTTCTGGAGCCATTACCACCATTGCTTTCAACCGAAGCGCTTGGATTGGCCTCCTTCAAGCCATTGTTTTTTGCATTTTTATCTTAACTCCATTGTCGTTGATTCATGATACATAAATTGATTTTGATTATGTAATCGTGTTTAGATTGATGTTTATAATCTTTCTGCAAATGTAATTTGGTTTCGGTGGTCATTTAAAAGATCCACCATTGTTAGGGCCCCAAGCTCTAAATTGGGTTATTTTGATTTAGACAAAATTGGATTAAACTAAGGCCATAATCTTGTTCAGAAGATCAAACCGAGTTAACCCATGCCCCTGAATCTAATTTATAGTTCGTATATGTTCAAATTGAGATCTTGGTTGATATAGCTACGCTGAAAAAGAACTGTGGCTGTAAAAAAGGGAAACGAAGAAGGACGTGAACAGTGTTCACGCTGTGTTTTTCTTTTAATGTTATTTGAGTTTTCTTTATTTTAATTTGGAATCAATTGTCTAACAGTGAATGAAACGTGATGCAGCGGTTGGAGTGAGCGACCAAAGGCTTTATGCATTGAGGAGCGAGTTCGATTCCCTGCGCCTGCATATATATTTTCTTGATTTTGCTTTGCAGATTCAGTGTGCTACAATCCTCGGGATTACCATACGCCCTCGCTTTCCTAGCCACAGGATCATGCCATGTTCAGATCCAACGCGTGTAGGGATGAAGACACATCATGCACCTCCAAGAACAGCAGTACACGATTGGTGCCAGGTTTCTTCTATACACTATTTATTTATTTTAATATTTAGATTAAATATTAAATAATAGTGTTTAATTGAATTAATTTATTTTAATTAAAATTAAGATATAATTTATCAATTAAGATTAGGATAAAATAAGGGTTAGGTTAATGATTAGGGTTTAGAATTATTTAGGATCAGCTCGATTATTCGATTATGTCGATTATTCGACTTAATTAATTTAATTAATTTTAATTGATTAAAGAAATCACAAAAAAACTTAGGAGATTATTCTGGTATTAGGGTTTGCCCTATCCCATTGTCATTTGGCAAAAATATTAATTCGATTAATTCTTGAATAATTCTCTCTTCGGCCCGACTAAAGCTATTAGTCGCATTAGACGAGAGATAAAAGAATAAAACATGAGATTCAATTATCAAATTAAAATACATTTAATTTGCTGCCCGCGACGATCGAATCTATCGATCTGAGTAACTAGCAATGCCCCATTAATCCGTTAGCTATACTGATCAAATCTATTGATCATCGCATCTAACGGTGACATATCAAATCAGGGTTGTACGCCCAAAACCTTCAAAACACACTAAACCACGACACTACAAAACTCATCCCTTCAAATACTGCGATGTTCAAACTACGACAAGGTAACTCAAAATACCTTCGAACTTTCGCATTTCAAAACTACGACAGGCCATTCAAAAAGCCTTCAAAACAATTTCAAACACCTCTATAATCAATTCTAAGGCGTACAACCCTGTGCCCGAACTACGTTGACTCTGATCCTCCATAAGGAGGTACGTAGGCACTTGGTAACAAGGCGAGTCTCCCCACTCACAATTTCAATTCACTTTCAAATCTCAATTTTCCCCCTATTCATTTCCTTAGCTATTAAATCTAAATTTTAGCCATAAAACCTTTGCCTTAACATAAAGCCAATAGGAAAGGGTTGAGGGTGCCTAACACCTTCCCTCGACCTGATTATAATAACTTACCCCGAATCTTTTAACTGCGTAGGGTTTCCTATTCGCCCTTCAGAATAGGTGGCGACTCTAAAAGCTAAATTTTTAGGCAGGTTGCTACACGTGAAAGGAGGATCCCAGGTGGTTTTGTGTGTGTGGAATATCCACCTGAGTATCAATGGTTTGATGGAAAACCCCTATTAGTCTTTTTCGGTCCCCCCTATGTACAATATAAATCCTCCCTTTATATTAGTCCTAATTAGGGTTTTATACACCTGATGGGCCTATTGCCCAATTAACTTAATAACTAAAAAATCCTAATAATAATAATAATACTTAACTATACTAATAATCCTAATAATTAATAAAACCTAATAAAAACCTAATTAATCCTAATTCTACCTAATAATAATAATAATATTAATAAAAGCTAATTAGAAAATCCTAATATTAACAAAAATTAATAATGTTAAATATTAATAATTAGTCATGATAAAATAAAATAAAAATGATAATAATAATCGAGACAAATGTTACTAAAAACCCAAAATACCCCAAAAAATGATAAACCCTTGTAATAATTGGGCCCAACGTTTGGGTCCTAAACATTTGCTAATTACGCCCTTGTTTTAACTCAACCTGATTTATAAGAGAGCGAGTTTGACAATAGAAATGTCAAACCCTATGGCCCTTAATTTTGAATCTTGATGGGTTTAAGAGGCGTAGATCTGATCGGGCAAATTTTGGGGTATGATAGGAAGCAAGAAGCAGAAGCTCTGAATATTCTGAAGTTCTAGGCAAAGTGAAAGTCTCTACTGAAATGGAAAAATACTTAGGGAAGTCTCTTATTTATTTATTCTTCTAGTATTTATTTTAGGGGGAGATTGTTAATGTCACGGGGAGACATATTCACACACTCTGATTATATGCTTATGCTATAACTGTGTAATTGTCTTTTATCATCTAATATTCTGATTACAAATTCATATCAATTATATATGTTTTTGTCATCATCAAAAAGGGGGAGATTGTTAGAACAAGATTTGTTCTGATCAATATTCTTGTTTTGATGATAACAATATATATGAATTTTGTATAAGACAATGTGGTACTCTAATCCTTTGTATTTTCCATTTCAGGAAATATTTAAAGAGTATGCACAATTCAACGCTAAGAAGCACTGACTCAGAAGGTTCAGGATTGCAACATCAGAACATGCTCTCACAAGACATTAGAAGATGGTCAAGCAGAATCAGAACATGGTCTATGAAGTATCAGAAGAACATGAAGTCAGAAGCAGAAGCACTGAAGTTCTTATGGTATCACGCTCAAGCACTTCAAAGTCAGAAGACTAGAAGATGCTCTGCACCAAGCTGTGACTCTGATTATTCAAACATTGTATTCACAAATCTGAGATCAGAAGCAAGTACAAGATGACAGGCTGTTAAGTCTAATCTCTGACTGACAAAAGGAACGTTAGAAGCTACAAACGGCAAACTCAGTAAAAGCAACAAAAGCATGGCTCGAGGTAGTTGACAAAAGTGTATTATTCACGCAATGCATTAAATGCAACCCAACGGTCATCTTCTCAAACGCATATAAATATGGAAGTTCTGATCAGAAGCATTAAACGAACTCTTGCAAAAATACTGAAACGCTGTTGAAATCAAAGCTCACGAGCTTCATCTTCAACCTTACAAACTCTTGTAATATTTAGTGAGTGTTAAGCTTAGAACTTAAGAGAAATATCACAGATGTAATTATAGCTTGATAAGAATCAATTCAAACTCTTGTAACATTTATTTTACATTGATTGTAAAAGGTTCCTAGAGTGATCAGTGAGATCAGTAGACTCTAGAAGACTTAGAAGTTTCTAAGTGGTGATTTCCTAGAGTGATCAAGTTGTGATCAGTATACTCTAGAAGACTTAGAGGGTATCTAAGTGGAAAACCATTGTAATCAGGTTGATTAGTGGATTAAATCCTCAGTTGAGGTAAATCACTCTAAAGGGGGGGACTGGAGTAGTTTCGTTAACAACGAACCAGGATAAAAATAATTGTGTTCATTGTTTTTATCTTAAGAGTTTTTAAAGTCACACTTATTCAAACCCCCCTTTCTAAGTTTTTTTCTATCCTTCACATGCACCACCGTGTAAAGTGCCTCACCCCAATAATCATTTGGCAACTTAGCTTCAGAGAGCATACACCTTACTCTCTTAATTAGTGTATGATTATCCTCTTTGCTAAACCATTTAATTGAGGTGTTTCCGGAAGAGTCTTCTCATGTGTAATACCATGTTGCTTGCAATAGGAATAAAATGGCCCACAAAACTCACCACCATTGTCTGAAAGAACGCATTTCAGCTTCTCCCCTACTTGTCTCTCTACCAAAGTATGGAATTATTTGAACTTCTCCAACACTTGGTCCTTCGTCTTCAAGGAATAAACCCATAGTTTCTTGGAACAATTATCAATAAAGGTAACAAAATAAAGTGTTAGATCCATGATTTTGTGGTTGATATTAATTTTGCTAAAACATGGTTCTTAACGAACGTTAAACAAGATGTTTTAACATCTTGACCAACTATCATGACAAGTTCTGCTGTCATAAGTTTTGACAGACGTTCTGCCAAATGTTGTGACTTCTTCAAAATAAACTTGTTCCGCCTTTTGTTGGAAGCACTAGAAGTCGTATGTTGACTTCTTCAAAATAAACTTGTTCCGCCTTTTGTTCGTGGGCTTCAATGGTCTGGCCTGATATAAAACTGCATGTGTCGGTCGTGACAAGGTTGTGCCGAGGGGCACAACTTATCCATGTGTGTCGGACATGATAGGGGCCTGTGCTGGATGTCACAACCTTTTGTCATATAATTTTAGTAAACACTTCTGCTAGACAGCTGAAGTGTGTTCCTTTTGCACATTTTCTCTCCATTTCATCATTCAACTTCATTTTGGCTTGATTAATCATAAGTACCTGAAAACACAGCAAAATACCAATGTGAAGTAATATAATCGATAAAACGGTGAAATAATCCATGTAAATTAAGCCTAAAATGCAATACATTTTCGCGTTATCATACCTCTACTAAAAACCCATCTGAGGTTGTTGTCTGCTTATTCACATGAGTACAATTGAGAATGAAGGAATCAAAGAAGATGGACAAAATCTTGAGGTTCAAAATTTGATATTTTCTGAAACAAATAAAAGCAAATGTAATCAAATTTCTAGGTCAAATTAGTAAAATGTAAAAATGAATGTCTTAACAACATATTATGAACACCAGGTCATTAAGAAACAATAGTCAAAATTCTCCAACCGTCTTTCAAAAATAAATCGTTATGAGAGAAGTTAACCAATCAACGATGCACACTAATTTAGGAAAATCATTGCATTCATTATATAATCCCTCTCAACATGATTTCATATCATCTTTTACCATTTACATTTCTAAATCTCCTTCGTAAGAGAAAACGCTGAAATAGTTATTCGACGTGCTTGTTCTTCTCAACCAAAAATCAAGATGTCAAACGGTCTAACTCTAGCTATAGCACTGACTTCTTTAAGACCATCATGAGTGATGTTCCTCTCGCCACTATTCCTATGTTGTTCCAACAAAGATGAGGACCAAAACATCTTCTATCAAGACAGGTGCAACCTCAAAGGTAAGAAAATCCTATTCGTCTATGTCCATTCCTAAGGAAACTAGTGATTTGAGGAATATAAAATCCAGTAGTGATGAAAAAAAGCCTCACTCTACTACTGGCATAGGTCCTGATGATGAATCTAATGTTGTTATCCCTATCAAGGAGGTTCTGTTGAAAAACTAGAAAGCAACCCTATGTTAGTTGAAGATTTCGATTAAAGGCTTGTAATATCTTGGATTGTTGGATTATGATGAAGAAATAGTTCTCATGGAGCTATTTAAGGATTTTCTCTTTAGAGGAGATGTTATGTGACCAAGAGTAATGGTAGCAATTTGACAAGTATCCTTCGACGTGGGCATTAGTATAGTCAAAACGGCAGAGCTGGAAGATTTGAAATTCAAAATGAAACGGTTTCGTCCAGACGCGTGGAGACATCCGAAGGGTAGTAAGACGTTTGAAACGTCGAACGTGGCAGACATCTATGTAGTGACCGTTAGGGTCGAAGTAGTATAAATAGGAGTACTATTGTTTAGTTTGGCATGTTCCAATCAATATACAAAAATTCACAAAATACACTCGAAGTACCGGCGCGAGAGAAAAGAGTCTTTGCTGAAACAATGTATGTGTGAAAAACATCATATTTTCATACTTTATGTTAGTTGTTCAATGTAAATTTATACTTAAAAGTTCTTTGTTTATACATTTACTCTATTTCGTTTTAAAGTTATTTACTCATTGCAATTTACATTAGCAAGTTGTATATTTTCTACAAACTATAGAGATTATTGAATATGAATCAAATCACTAAAATGCTATTCGACAATGTCCTAGGATCAATCTAGTCGATCTTGCGAGTAACCAGACTATTTAAACACTTTGGAGGACTAGCGGTTGTTTGTCATAAATCACTAGTAAACAAATTGGCACGCCCAGTGGGACCGTGTCATAGTGTTATCTTTAATTGTTTTCATTTCAATTAGTTTGTAAATTTAGTGTTTTCGTTGCCTTCTACGTTGTATGAACCTTAGGAGTTGTAAAACTTTCTATAATAACCAACCAATACCTATGAGGAGATACACCAAGAGAATGGTTAACAACACTAACAGAGGGAGACAGCAAACACTACAGATCCCAATGCTCAATCACATGCCATGTCTGTGCCAACGCACTAATTGGCCATAACTGGTTCCATACCTGGGTCTACAGGAACGATCCAAGCAAATAATTCGACGTCTGCTGCTGCTACAAATCCCCCGTCGAATGCGCAAGTGAATCAGATGCCACAACTTGGTACTCAGGGGACACCCCCAGAGACCAGAGACAATGGAGAGATCCACCTTACGGGATGCCATATTCTTACATGTCAGGATTAAGTAGCAGTATGCTTGTATATCCACCACCCAACATGTCAACGTTTTCCCCATTCCAAAACTCTGGTTCTGGTATGAATAATATGGGACAAAATGTTCAAGGCCAAAATGTCATACCCCCATTAACAACGAATACTCAAGCAGCGTTCCGACAACAAATGGACGCTAGTAACCAAGATATGGTAGGTTTATTGGCCAGAGAAATGAGGGCTATTTTTTCTCCTTTAATACAGAACATTGATAAAACCAACCGAGACAACTCTGAGACATGTCGACAATTGTCAGTGCATATGGGTCGAATGGCAGACTTTTTAGGCGCTCCTGAAACTTTGACGCGTCGAAGGACAAACCAAATAGTCATTCAGGATGATGAACCCACCATAGACCAAGTTCGACCACCAAGACCACCCCCTGAAACAGAACCCTTGACGGCAAGATTAGACCAACAAGTAGTTTAACAGGACATCCCTGAGGAACAACCAGAAAGGGTAGTGGTGGTTAACAAAAACCAAAATGCTGACGAAGTAATCCACAAGGTTAGGCAAAATAATCAGATGGAAACTGTCGCGCGCTCGGTTTTTTGCCATACCTCTCGTGGAGAGATACGCGAACTTACTCTTTTTTGTTTCTGCTTTTGTATTTTTGAAAATCAGAGAGTCGCCACCGACCTTTTATTTTATCCAATTAAGGAAAGGTTTATAAAAGAAACAGAAAAAAGACCTTTAAGAAATTCTGGGTAAGGGGGTAGGTTATACAAAGGGAAGGTGTTAGCACCCTTTGTATCCATGGTTATCCATGGGCTCTTTAATTTGCTTAGCTCACTTGTTTTCAATTGCTTTTAAATGCTCGTATGTGGTTTCAAATACCTTTGTAAATTGAATTTGTAATGATCCTTGTGCGGATGTATACAAAGTGTTTTTATCTTTCAAAAGATGCTTTGGAAAAAAGAGCGTTAACTTCGTAATGATCCTTGTTTGGATATATACAAAGTATTGTCTTTTTGAAAGTTTTATTTTGAAAAAAAACAATGATATATGAGAGATTTGTTTGTTTTGATTTGAGCAAGCAAATTAGGAGGTCTACCCTGAGTTATAAGGTCTTTATCCTATTTCCTTTAAAAATCTATCCTTTCACCGGATACAAACAAAAGTTCGATTTTGCGTTTGAAATAATAGAATTTGATTTTGATTTTGAAAAGAATGAGAAACGGATTACCCTAAGAGGTGCAAGTGTGATTGTGTTTGGATTCAAATATTTTATCTTTGAAGTTAGTGATCTAACGATTCAATTTTATCTTTGGCATACACGCAGTTTATATGTGCTGGAATTTAAAATGCGGAAATGTAAAATGCGGAAAGTAAATCTACGCTATTACATCGATTGTGCAGGAAATGTAAACTACGCTATTTACATGAATTTGACAACCTATACATTTATCTAGGAATTTAAATTGCAAGAAAATAAAAGAAGTGTTTTTGGTTTTTTATGATTGTTTTTAATTATAATTAATGCATGATTAATTAAATTAAAATGAGGAAAAAGATGAAAATAAATTTCAAACCTAAAAATTAAGTTCAAAATATGTTCAAAATGCTTGTTAATTAATTTTAAAACAAAACTAATTTTTTTGGGATTTTTGAAATTGATTTGAAATTTATTAAGTTAATTAACACATAATTATATAAATAATTACACAAATAATTAAAACTTAAAGAGAAAATTATTCTAAATATGTAAAAAATTAGCCTATAATATATAAACTATATTTAATATAAAGAACAAAAATTTTTATGATTTTTTGATTGGTTGAAATAATTAAAAAGCAAATATATAAATATAAACTAATTAATTATGCAAAATATTTAAATTATGAAGAAAAATAAAATATTTTTATATCAGAAAATAAAATATTATTTTAGAAGCCTAAAAATATTTTTTGTGTATTTTTTGGATTTTTAGAATTATTTAAACTAATTTTGCAAAGAAATTAAAATGAAAATAGAAAATAGAAAATAAAATAATCAGGTGTGGTATTTAAATGAGGTCCATGTTATGGAGAGTGTTTTGATGCGTTGGATTGAGAGTTAATGAGATCAGATGGCTCAGATATTGAGGGCACATGGAAAGATGATGGAAAGCGCGCATGGGAACCCAGGATTCAAAAATACTGGCGCGCGCGTTCTATCCAATGAGGTGAGGACACCTCATCATCTTCAACCTCCAGCCAGCATATTTAACAGCGTTTTTATGAGAAAAGCGCTATAATAGATGTGTTCTAAACCTGCAAAAATAGCGAATAGGGTTAAACCATAACATAAATTTTTCGCGACATGCTCTTTTGACTGGGTTTTCTCTCCTGAATTCGAATATGGCCTTAGTTTCTTCTAATTTTGCTTGTAACGAAAATCCCTAAATAGGATCTAAGAACCCTAAAAATGGTAACCTCGTATACAAGCATCCAAAACTTAATTAAACTTCCAGAAATGATCAACACATCAAACTAAACTCAAATATATGTCTACATCTTGCTAAGCATGCGTGTATGATCAAATACGAGTTGATTTATGTTTGAACAAACCGTGGCTTGTGGGGCTCGATTTGTGAGGTTTTGATACTTTAAATTTACTTGGACAAGTTCAATGAAGTTCAGAGATGATGTTTGAATGCTTAGTTTGTATTGAAAATGACTTAAACTTAAAATTCGAATTTCAAGTTTCTTTGAATTTTTACAAGTTGTTACAAGAGTGATATATGCCTATGGGAGCTTCTAAATTCGTCCTCTTTTTTTGCTGAAGTGATATAGCCTTTATATAAGCATTGAAGTGCTTATAAACTAAGCTAAGAAGCATTTATGACTTTGTTGAATTCTTGATTTCTTTAATATATCAAGCTTGAATTTTAAGCAACCATGGCTTAATTTTTCCACACCTCTTGCCCTAGGCCTACTGTACTTGCTTCTTGCTGCAGAATTGAGTCAATTTTGGAGGCTTTAGCTTAAGATTAAAGCTACATCATTATCCTTCCATTTTCCATTTTCAATTTAATTTTAAATGGGATAAAATTAAACCAAAAATGAATAAAAATTATGTGGGCTTTGTCTTGGTCGTGGGAGGCCCATTGTATCATAGTAAACATGTTTAAACTATGAAAACTTGGCCCCATTTGGAAAAAATACATTTTTGAGCAATGTTGGTTTTATGCATTTTCCCAAAATTTAGCCAACTTCGACAAGGTGTAAATCCCTCAATTTTTGTCATATGAAGGAGATCTTGCACTTTTTGGAAACCTCAAAGAGTCCTCTAACCAATGTCTTTGGTCTCATGTCAAAATGATTTTTGATGCTCCTTGTGTATCCTTTTGAAAAAAGTGTCTTTTTGTTGACTTTGAAAATGACCTGTAATGTCTTGGTTCATATTTTTCAAATGGTGAACCTAATGACCATGGGACCAATTGCATTTGAAAGATAATTGAATTTCCTTAAAAATGAGCTTTGGTTTGAATTTTTTGGATGAAGGATGAGAGAGTTATGACCAGTCAAAGTTCAGTTGACTTTTTAGGAGAAAACCCTAATTTTGAATCTTAGGGTTTTGTTGATTTTTGATCTTTCCTTGATGAATTATGATCATCCAATGATCAAATGATGAATCCTTTGACAAAATATGGATGTTGACAAAAAATTTCATTTTTGACTGTCTGTTGACTTTTTTGGTCAAACGGGTCGTCTGTTGACTGTTTGAGCTGCTGACGGTGCGTCTGAGTGAATTGAAGTTTGAAAATTTGTATGATGGTACTTTGAGATGTATGGAGGTCCATGAAATCCATTTGAGGTCTCAAAAACTTGTTTCTCCTGAAAAAACAATAAACCCTAATCAGGGACTGTTTGTGTAGGAGACAATTAAGCGTACCTGATTTTTGTGCAGTGCTGAGTCTCTGCTAATCATGTGATATTCAGAAGACTTCTAGGACAAAAATCTTGGAATTTTGAAATGCAAAAGTTTGATTTGATTGATGGTACAAAACACGGAGAATTGTACTGTCAGCAGTTTGACTGTCAACTGACTATTTAGGCATGTAACAGCTAGAGTGAAAAATCAACAGTCAAAGTTAATTTTCTTTTTGTTGTTTTTGTTTTATGTGAAAGATGAAAGTTTATTTACATGACTTGTGAAAAAACACAGACATAATAAATAATTAATATTTACTGTACGCGAGCAAAATTACCGATAATAACCCTAAAAATCATTTAATGCACAGAAACATAAATATTTGACTGGCAGAAAACACACAAAATATTATCTTAATAATTAAGCAACAATATGACAAATAGTACAACATTTAATACTGACAGTACAAACATTACAGACTATAATGAACGGTACGACGAGTAAACGGTACATTTAAGAAAATAAGAGATACGACAAACTTTGAGAATGACGATTAATAACCCATGCTATGACCAACAGAAAATAGATGATCGGGAGTGTAACCATCGCAGGTCCACATTTTTCAGGACTATGCAGACAGAAGAAGGACATGATCACCGTAGCAATGGTGATGACCATAAGAAAACATGTTTCCATCCGCTTCGCCATTTTGCCGGGGAGGAAGAGAGAATGGATATGAAGTAGAATTTTGAGAAATGATTTAGAATTTGATGTGAGATTTTATGGAAAAAATGAGAGGTATTTATAGAATGAAAAGAAGGATAGAGACGTTGGGGAATGAAGTGATTCCGTACAAAAGGAAAATTTGAGTGGAAGTAAGATTTGAAAGAAAGTGTATGATAGTGTTGGGAAAAAGAGAGATGTGTAGAATAAAGTTAAGATTTGATTTTTAAAAAAGAGATTTGAAAAGAGATTTTGAAAATAATGGAATATAGTACAAAAGTTAGTGGGAAACAAAAATTAGTAATAATTTACTTGTTACCAGTATAGTCTGAATCCCGGACTCTGCGCCTGCAAAAGATTTAACTCTGTACCAATTGTGTCAGTACTATTTATCTATAAATAAATATCAAATAAATAGCGTGTGTGAAGTAATAAACAGTACTTGGCGTTTGTGTAAGAATAAATTCAACAGCGAGCCAAAATACCGTATAAGAAAAATTCTAAAAACCAAGTATTCATAAATTAGGATATGAAAATCCAGGATTATATGAAACTCTTAATTTTTAGATTGAAGTTTTCTTGAAAAAAGATGCGGGCAAATTTTGGGGTATAACAGAAACGAATCTAACTTCTATGATAGAGAGGATTATGACACAAAACGGCCTGAACACAAGATTACGAAGGCCAAATTATACCTCTCCTCTATCAGATTATGTTTTGCAAACTGAATTGCCTAGGGGGCGCAAAGTCCCTAAGTTTACTAAATTTTCAGGAGATACTACTGAATCTACTACAGAACACAGCCAGATATATGACTGAGGCTGGAGATTTGGCGAACAATGAAGATCTGAGGATGAAGTATTTCCCCAGTTCTTTGACCAAGAACGCTTTCACATGGTTCACAACATTACCACCAAATTCCATAGACACTTGGTCTCAGTTAGAAAGATTGTTCCATGAACAGTTCTATATGGGTCAAACCAAGATAAGTCTCAAAGAATTGGATAGCAGTAAGAGGAAGTTTACTGAACCTATAGACGATTATCTAAACAGGTTTCGTTTGCTAAAAGCTAGATATTTTACAGTGGTACCTGAACACGAGTTAGTTGAAATGGCCGTTGGAGGTCTAGATTATTCCATTAGGAAAAAATTAGACACTCAGTATCTGCGAGATATGGCCCAATTGGCTGATAGAGTTCGTCAGGTTGAAAGATTAAAAGCTGAAAAGGTTAGAGCAAATAAAAGTTACAAGAAAGAAAGGGTCACCTACGTTGAAGTAGACGAAGGAGAACCAGAAACCTTCGAGGACCAGTATGGTTTCGAAGACTGCGAAGTAGATCTAGCCGAATTAAAAGAAGCAGACCCCTATACCTGCAAGATGATCACACCATCGAACGGGAAAAATCCTGTTGAAACTGAAAAGAATGATAAGTTTCCTAAGAAAACATACACGTTCGATGTAACTAAATGTGATGAAATATTTGATTTGCTTGTGAAAGATGGCCAAATGGTTTTGCCTCCTAATATTAAGATTCCTCCGTTAGAGCAATGGAAGAAGAGAGGCTACTGTAAATACGACAATTTTTTGGGCCACAAAACCTCACAATGTTTCATTTTCAGAGATCTTATCCAGAATGCGATCAAGGAAGGGCGTCTGAAATTTGCAGACAAAGGAAAAACCAGATGAAGATAGACGCCAATCCCCTCGATATTGCTGATACAAATTACTCTGAGCCTGTCGAAATCAATATGCTGGACATGGTCGAAGTTGAAGCAAGAGGGATTTTAGAAGAAGGAGAAGATGTCCAAGTTGAAGAACAGGTTACTGATGGCCTGAAGGAGGATGTTACTTCTGAATTTCCAGTAGAGCCAAAGACTACTGAAAGTCTTGCGGGAGAGACAACTATGGCTACTGAAGGCCTAAGGAAGAAATTTGAAGAAATGTCAATTACCTAGAGTGCTAATTTAGACGCCAAAAAGGTCAATCTGGACCATTCAACCCCAGAAATGGAAGAGGTTGAAAGTTGTTTGAAGAAAGAAGGAGTGCATTCTCAGCATTCCAAACCTGACGAAACACTGAAGGAATACCTCTGGAAATGTCACAAACAAAGTTCCGAGATGCTGTTATGCCCAGGGTGCAGTATACAAGTAAATCCGAGGGTAGCAGAGAATTATGAAAGGTGGCAATGTGCTAAAACACATAGGAACTAGAGGAAAGAAGGTGAATTATTGGGAGTGTATCCCAAGCCTGGAGAAAGCCTATTAGGTTATCTTGTTCGCTGCCACAAAGACGAAACTGAATGCTTAATATGCCCCAAATGTGGGGCAGTTTACCATCGAAGGTTGTCTGAATCTTTCGAAAGAATTCCTTCCAATCAGAATTGGGATGCCCGCAGGGGCAATCCATACCTCTACATTTTCGAAAACAGAGGAATCCCAAGAAGGCACGATAGCCCACATCCAAAAACAAGAAGGGTTACCTTCAAAGTACCATCAGAGGTCTCAGAGCACAAATGGGTTCAAGTGGGACCAAAGAAAGACAAGTGGAGGAACTTCGATAATGGAGGCAGAATGTCCTGGGCTTATAGAAAGAGGTTTCAAGCCTCAGAAAGGGAAGTCGTTAGATTGGGGAACTATAAGGGTAAGAACCCTATGTCAAGGTCCCAATGGAGAAGGCACCAGAGGATGAAGAAGGCAGAAAGGGAGACAACTTCGATGGAAATGGGAGAATCCAGCAACACGAGGACCTTCCCAAACGAAATTCGTTCAACTAGACCTCCTTTGGGAAGAAGGCTATTCCCTGCTGGGGGCAAGATGGATTATAATAAAGCTGAAGAAGAACAGAGGAGAGAGGATGATATACCTACTGATGATTTCGACTCTGATGGAGTTTCGTCTCTACACGTGAATTCTTGCAACGTGGTTTCAGTATTACCCCACGAGTACAACCAAGAAACAGAGGTTGACGAAGATGATGAGGTTGATGCAGTAGAAATGGCAAAACACAAACCTGTGTGTTACTATGTTCTCAATAGTGGCATCGTCAAAGAGCAGAACGCCCGGTTCGAGCGGCCACATCAAGGTATGCAAAATCACCTTAAGCCCCTCTATATTAGGGTCAAAGTTGAACAGGTGGATGTGAACAAAGTACTGGTAGACGGAAGAGCAGCAATGAATCTCATGCCTCAGTTTATGCTGAAAAAATTAGGAATGCTTGATACAGACGTAAAGCCTCATAACATGGTTCTGTCAAACTATGAAGGAAAAATAGGACATACCCTAGGAGTAATCCAAGTAGATTTAACTGTGGGATCGATCATGAGGCCTACCATGTTCATGGTGGTACCGGCGAAAGCTAACTACAATTTACTCCTTGGAAGAGAATGGATTCATGGCGTTGGGGCAGTACCTTCGACGATGCATCAGAGGGTATATATTTGGAGAAAATATGGCATAGTGGAAAGTATAGAAGCTGATCAGAGTTACTTCATGAATGAAGTAAACCAGGTAGATAAGGAGAATTTCGACAGGAATTTGGGAAATATAAGCCCATGTGCTCCGGCTGAAGATGCTTATTCTCCAAATAAGAATGCCTTGTACTTTCTGACACTCCAACCAAATGGTTTCCAATGGAATCGTGAGATCATCGGAGATCCTGAAGAAGAAGAATCAACGAGGATACGACCCTCGGACTGGAACGAAGACGTTGATTATGTCTGAAACCTTATTCATTGAAAAGATTTCGGCCTATATGGCTGAGAACAAAAGAATAGCGGCTCTCGAAGCCGAAATTATTGATATGGATATTGGGGCCAAAAGCATGGAATTTATTGATACAGGACAGGAGGCAAACATTGTACTTAAGCCTCCTGAGGAACAAGTACACGAAGAAACAATAGTCCAAAGGCTAGATGCTATCTATGACGAAGAGCCTTTGGGATTCGAGAAAGATTCGGTATCAACAAGCGCAAAGATGTTAGCACAGGACCCATTAGAAGAGATTGATCTCGGAGATGGAACCACAAAGAGAGTTACATACATCAGCGCTAAACTGGACCCCAAGATGAAAAACAGGTTAGTAGAATTATTAGAACAAAATAAGGATTGTTTTGCTTGGGACTATGATGAGATTCCTGGTTTAAAGAGAGATCTGGTCGAATTAAAGCTGCCTATTAAGGATGGCAAGAAGCCCATCAAGCAGACACCAAGGAGATTTGCTCCAGAAATCCTTTCGAAAATTAAAAAGGAGGTCGAAAGACTCCTTCGCTGCAACTTCATTCGGACCACCAGGTATGTTGAATGGATTGCAAATATAGTTCCAGTTATTAAGAAAAATGGCTCTTTAAGAGTTTGCATAGTTTTTCGTGATCTAAATGCAGCAACTCCTTAAGATGAATACCCAATGCCCGTGGTAGAAATGCTAGTTGACTCAGCTGCAGGATATGAGTATCTTAGCATGCTTGATGGTTATTCTGGGTATAACCAAATTTCCATTGCAGAAGAGGATGTTTCTAAAACAGCCTTTCGTTGCCCAGGAGCAATAGGCACTTACGAATGGATCGTTATGCCTTTTGGTCTTAAGAACGCTGGGGCAACATACCAACGGGAAATGAATTATATTTTTCATGATTACATCGAAACCTTCATGCAGGTTTATATAGATGACATAGTCATAAAGTCTATATCATAAGAAGATCATCTAACCCATCGGAGCCAATCGTTCGAAAGAATGAGAAAGCATGGCTTAAAGATGAACCCTCTTACATGTGCATTCAGTGTGGAGGCAGGAGATTTTCTAGGCTTTGTGGTCCACAAAAGGGGATAGAGATTAATCAGAATAAAACAAAGGCTATCATGGAGACCAAAGCACCATCAAATAAGAAAGAGTTGCAATCTTTATTAGGGAAGATAAATTTCCTGAGGAGATTCATTTCAAATTTAAGTGGTCGAATCCAAGCCTTTTCTCCTCTTTTGCGTCTGAAGCATGGAACTTTTGAGTGGACAAGTGAACATCAAGAGGCATTCGAAAAGATAACGCAGTATCTGATGCATCCACCTATCTTGTCACCACCAAGTGGAAAGAAGCCTATGAGACTGTATATATCATCTTCAGACACTTCTATAGGTAGTATGCTAGCGCAAGAAGATAAAAATGGCATCGAGAGGGCCATATATTACCTAAGTAGAGTGTTAAATGATGCAGAAACTAGATACACTTCGATAGAGAAGTTGTGCCTATGTTTGCATTTTTCATGTACTAAACTCAAATATTATATAAAGCCAATAGATTTGTATGTCTGATCGGAAAAATAGCAAGTGTACTATTTTTGCCTATGTAGTAGTTCAAGGACTGCTTGACGATATAAAGTTTTATCAGTGTTTCAATTAAACAAAAGTTCAAAAGGTTGTTTTGATTGGTTTTGCAAATAAAGTAAATAAACAGAATAATGGAACGATGAACAGAGATGAGTAGATTGCTAGGGACGGTGAATGATTCTTCATGCAACGAATTCTCTGTCTCAATACAATAACATGCTTTTCATAGTTAATTACCGGTTCTTTAGAGTATCTAATCCTAAGGCCATAGTGAAAAGATCTTTGACCTCACAACCTAATTACTATGTCCATAGATAATTACGGTTATGATCAGGCATTCCAATAACAAGAAATTCCGGTTACAATATGATATCCCTAGTCCTAGGTGATATATATATATATATATATATATATATATATATATATATATATATATTATATGTTCTTAATCATGTCCATAAATAATATGTCGTCCAGCTACACTATTCATTCATATTCAGAATCCGTTTTTCCGACGGATAAAGCATTATTAACGGATGAAGAACAAATTAACAAATACGAAAAGTAAAATAGTTATTGCATCAATTGAATAAATTCATCACAATCAGAATCAGGGTCACCCCCCTAGCAATGGGGGGTTTAGCTACTCATAAAAATAACAGAAAACATAGTGTTAATTGTAGACATTACAGATAAATGAAGGAAATCCAATCTTCAATGGCAAAAGCTCATAGAATTCTTCAATCCTTGCATCAAATCTGAGTTCTCCAGCCTTTCACAGTGTATTTTCGCACCCCAAAACTGTCCAACCTTTGTCCAAACGCATTCTGGTCCTTTTATTTCTGTCTGACTGGGCTTTTCAGCAAGAAAGCCCAAATCTTCACGTGCACACGCGTGTGGGAACGCGTCTGGCTCAAATGACACCCGTCTGGGGACGCGTCCTGGCAGGGGGAATGTTTCCTTTGAAATTTTGCACTCCTGGACGCGTGTGGACATGCGTTTTGGCCTGTGACACGCGTCTGCAAACGCGTTTGAGCAGAGGGAGGTTTTCTGGTTCTCCTCAAGGCATGGGACGCGTGCGGAAACGCGTTTAGGCTTGAGAGACGCGTCCTGGAACGCGTGTGACCAGAGAATTGCAGTTTAGCTTTGAGAAACGCGTCTGGGGACGCGTGTGACCAGCAGATGTGCTTTTCTTCAGTTTCTTCACTTTTTCACTGATTTTCTCCACTTCATTCATCTGAGTCTGCAAACACTTAAACACAATACCAAAGCATAAAATGACGAATAATGAATTAAATCATAAAATAAAATACTTCAAAGACAACTAAAAATAACAGTAAAAACATGTGTAAAAACCACTGATCAAACTCCCCCAAACTTAAACCGTTGCTTGACCTCAAGCAACAAATACAAGAGTCAATGATCTTCAGAGTACACCAGTGTTCATACGTGAGATATCTGTTTGTATTAATCAAGAAACAGTTGGTCCGACATTCACATGACGCGACGAGTTTCTGCCACCACTTTAAACCTTAAGCTCCCCTTTTGGATACCTCTCCAACTATGCTTTGCACTTAAGTCTCTTTCCGATTTTTCTCCTCTTTCATTCGGACAATCACATTAAGGCACTGTATTTCTTATAATAATCATCACATGCATGAGACAGATCAAGGCTTTTTATTTTATTTTTCTAGCACCAAACGAGCAGCATTTGCTACCTTTTTATTACCGATGAAATTTTCAAACTTTGCAGTTATATATTGCCCTTTTGGACGACGTTTGGGGGTCAACCTCCTTTGGGCTGAATAACCGGGTGAGAGTTACCCAACTTAGCGAGCCGGTTGCCTTTTACCGCCTTTTCATCATTTGGTGCCAACTTTTTATATCTTCTTTTTCTAACCAGTCTTCATGCACGTGAATCTGAATTATGCCAGACTGTATCAATAAACTACTCGAGGAGTACTTCTCAGGAGGCAAGTACTATGGTGCAAATCTACACGTTAGACTCGTATTTCTCTTCGGGAGCCAAGGGTGTTTAAACAAACCTCTTCTTGCCACATTATTCCGAACTTCCTGTCCTCAAACAATCCTCCCTTCATCTCTATATACTATTCCCGATCGCTCTTTAAGATCAAAACTCTTCAAAAATTAAAAATTTCGGTCAAAATTTGGGAGAATGATTTTGTAGGTCTTACACATATTATACTAGCAATATAAATTAAAATGCAAAGAGTAAAACCTCCCCCAAACTTGAACGAAACATTGACCTCAATGTTTTAGAACAAGCTCGAGAGAGGTGACTCACAGAGGGTAATGCACTCCATAGCTTCCACTTGAAATGCCCCTTTTATTTCCTGAAAATAAAACAAACCAACAAAGAAATTAATTATTAAAACCGTGGGTTGCCTCCCACGAAGCGCTTCGTTTAACGTCGCATGGCTCGACGGTCCATTTCCCTTTATTATGGAGGGTATTTTCTATTCCACACCTGGTTGCTTTTCACCTCCGCAACCAAAAACTCATGAAGATGAAAGGCATGGACAACTTTTCTCTTCAATTCACTTACCACATTTTTCTTGACTTTCTTAGCCCTCTTCGGACTTTTGATAGCTTCATGAGTTGTTTCTACCCGAGATGCTATGCTTGAAACTTTTTCTTGGAGCTGCTCAGGCTTTTTGTCTTTTTTCTCACTTTCTGTCATACCACCAGAATTTTGGTCATTTACAACCGCCCTATGTTTCTTAACTCGTAACATCTTCAAGGTTACTTCTTCATCAAAAGATCTCAGCGTTAGTGTCCCCTTTTCAATGTCGAGGTTGCAGCGGCCTGTCGACAAAAATGGCCTCCCAAGAAGGATAGGCGTTTCTTCGTCTTCCGGAATGTCCATGATGTGGAAGTCAACAGGGAACACAAACTTATCAACTTCCACTAGTACATCTTCAGCTACCCCATATGATTTCTTAATGGTGTGATCAGCGAACCTTAACTGTGTCTTACTCTCACTAATCTTTTCCAATTCAAGCTTTTTGAAAATGGACAAAGGCATTAAACTCACACTAGAACCAGAATCGAGGAGTACCTTTTTAAATGTTATGTTATTGATAGTGCATGGTATTGCCACCGCTCCCGGGTCTTTCCTCTTTATTGGGATCCTTCTTGCTGACGAGACTAAACCGCACTTCTCAGTTGCCATCTTTTGTTCTCCTTCCATTGATCTCTTTTTCGCCATCACCTCCTTCATAAATTTCCTATACAAGGGCATGTGCTCAAGTGCTTCGAAGAATGGTAGATTTACCTCTAACTTTTTGAACAAGGCAGTGAACTTCTCAAAATCTTTCTCTTTTGACTTCTTCTTTGTCACTCGGGAAGGGAAAGGTAGTTTGATCACCGGTTCAGCATCTTTCTTATTTTTTTCTTCAACTGGTTTAACCGGTGGTATCACAACTTCTGGTTCTTTCGGATTTTCTCTTATTTCCAAATCCACCTCTATTACCATAGGGTCACCTATTTCCTCTTTTTTCTTTTTCAGATTCAGCCACTCTTTTGCTCCTTGTTGTAACTGCATTAATCTTCTCTTGGTCTTTCGGATTTTTCACAGTTGAACTCGGAAAGTTACCTTGTGCCTGTAGAGTGAGGTGCTGTGCTATTTGACCCACCTGAACTTCTAGATTTTTGATTGAAGCTGTGGTGTTCCTATGGTTGTTTCTTGTCTCTTCTTGAAATTGAATGCATTGTCCAGCCAATCTCTCGATAGCTACTTCCCACTCCGCTTTCTGAGGGCCTTGTTGTTGTTGTTGATCTTTCCAAGCGAAGTTGGGATGATTCTTCCACCCAGGATTATAGGTGTTAGAATAAGGATTATTTTGCCTCAAGAATTTGATTTCTTCAATTTGCTTGGGAGTCGCAACACAACAAACAGTTTGATGAGGACCACTGCAAATTTCACAGATTACAGGTTGAGCTTGTTGCACTTGAGCCACCTGTTGTGTACCTATATTCATAGCCTTCAATCTTTTTTCAACCTCTGCAGCTATTGCATCTTCAACTCGGATTTTTGAGGTTTCCAGCTTGAGATCAATGATTCCTTCTGGTTTACTGGCACACCTATCATACAGCTCCAAATGCTCATTTGCAGCTATTGCTTCAATGATCTTGATGATACCAGAGGCTGTTGTGAAATATGTTGAGCCTCCAGCTGCTGTGTCGATTAACTGCTTTGTCTTTATTCTCAGCCCGTTCACAAACATTTGCATCTGTTCAGTTTTGTCCATATTGTGTGTCAGACATGCCACCAAAGTCCTCTTGAACCTTTTATAGGCATCCCCCAAAGACTCTCCTTCCTTTTGCTTGAAGTTCAGAATTTCATACCTTTTTCGTAGAAAGACTGACGCTGGAAAATATTCATTTAGGAAAGCTTTTTCCATCTCTCCCCACGATGTGATACTGCCTGCTGGTAGCGAATAGAACCACTCCTCTGCCTCTTCTGCTAGAGTAAAAGGGAACATCCTCAATCTCTTTGCTTCTTCGGTATGACCATCAATTTTTAGAGTGGTGCTCATGGTCAAAAATCTCTGCAGATGTTTGTTTGCGTCTTCGTTAACCTTTCCGGTGAAAGATTTCCTTTCAAGCTGATTGATTGTGCTAGGGTGTAGTTGAAAATTTGCAGCATTTACCGGTTGGTTGACAATTGTTTGTCTTCCCCCCGGTGTGTTTGCAGCACCGTAGTCACCAAGGAACCTCTCAGGAGGAGGAGGATTTTCACCCATGGTTTCTTCTTCACTTTCAGACTCTGAATCGGAGTGAACTGACACAATTTCCTCTTCAGGATCCAGATTAGCCAACCGAGCTTGTCTACGCCTTGCGTGCAAAGTTCTTTCAATTTCTGCGTCAAAAAGAAATTCAGCTGAGGCCTTACCTCGCATACACAGATTAGATAAATATGAGAATTAGGAAAAATAAATAGTGCAGAAAATAAAATTTTAGTCGCAGAGCAACAAAATTCTAATTGAAATAAATCTAGAACTCTATAATCTTCGGCAGTCCCCGGTGTCATACCCCAATTTTTGACCCTAAGATCATACATCAATTGCATTCAATCATCAATCAAGAGCACCATTGTGAAGCTTTATCTTTGATACTGTGATTATCTCTGAGGGGAATTATCGAGCATTTATAGTTTTTTATTTGTTTATACTAACCAAAAATCAAAAATATATGTTTTGTCTCTTTTGTTTATATTTTACAGGTGAAAGATCGGGCAAAAAATCAAAACAGTGCAAGAAAACAATTTTTGAAAATTTGAAGGTGGAAATCGATTTACCCCTGTGGGAAATCGATTTCCTGTGCGCAAAATTCAAAAAAATATAAGAGGGAAGCTTGACATCATTTTGGCACCTTTTTATTTGATCATTTTATCAATTTTCCACCTCATCAAAATTAACTCATTCATTAAACCCTCTTTAACCTCATTTTACCATTTTTACCATTTAATTGCCACTTTAATCACCAATTAAACACAAGTTAATCACCAAACACAAAAAGACCAATTTGCCACTACTCTTGCTCCAATTCTATAAATAGAGCCTTCTACTCTCTCATTTCTCAAGCTTTTGATAGCCAAAAAAGTTCTTGCAAATTCATTTCTCAAGCTTGGAGAGCCAAAAAATTGCTTGCAAATTCATTTCTCACCCTTTCCAAAACCCTCACCCAAAGTTCATTTTCATAAGATTAGTAAGGTTCACATTGAATCTTGCTAATTTTGAACTAAGCCTCCTACATTTCACTCTTTTCTTTGATTATTCATCTCCATACTTGAAGGATCTACACTTTGTGCTTGTTCTTGAAGCTACTTCAACACTTTAATTCAAGAATTGGTAAATTTCTCAATTCTAAGATGTAGATCTTTGTTGCTTGTGTTCAATGCATCTTTGATGCTATATTGGTGCTATTTGATGGTGATTTGATGGAAAATTCGGGCTCCTATGGATATGTGATCATAAGGTGTTTGTATGTTTGCCTAAATCAAGTTTCAAAGTTCATAATGCTGTTTTTTTGAAAACTGTGCGCAGGAATTCGATTTCCTACCGAGGGAAATCGATTTCCACTCTGTTTTTTGTGCCCAAAACTGAACTCTGCACTCAGGAAATTGATTTCCTACAGAGGTAAATCGATTTCCAGTAAGGCAGAATGTGTTTTTTGCCTTTTTTATGCTTGTTTTGGCTTCCTACTTCCTCCACTTCATTAATATCATTGGATCTAGGATGTTGATAGGTTTGAAATGACCTAATCCATAATATTAGATGAATGATATTAATGATAGTGTGAGTTGATTATCTTTTGTGAATTTTATTCTTCTTCCTCCATTTCATTAATATCATTGGATCTAGGATGTTGATAGGTTTGAAAGAACCAAATCCATAATATTAGATGAATGATATTAATGATAGTGTGAGTTGATTATCTTTATGCATTTTATCTTCTCCTTCTCCTTTTTTTCTTTTGATCGATGAAAGTCTTAATACTTTGAGAATTCTTATGGATTCTTAGTAAAGACTAGATCGTTACCTATTTTCTTTTCGTGCGGTATTGCTTTCGGAAGGCGATCTACATATCGTTCTTCTCGCATGCATTAGCACATAAAGTTTTGACCGGCCTCGTTGTAGGATGATTTCTACATAAATCACTTGGCGATCTGCTTAACATAGCGCAATATTTCGTGTCCCGAATAAAAAAGATCAAATATGGAAGAGAATTATATGCGGTTGATTTAAGACTTGTGGAGGTTTTTATCGTGTAGTCGCTATGATTCTATCAAGCTTCTGATAAACCCCATTGAATTTAAATCCGAGTACATCATTCACTCACCATGGATCTTCCTACTAACTTTGATAACATACTTGACAAGTTTCAAGATGGTTATCTTTAACACTTAACAACTAACTTTAATTTCCGCACCTTTACTATACCGCTCTTTATATTACCGCTCTTTACATTTCTCGCTTTATCGCTTTACTTTATTATTTCATCATATTTACTTTCCGTCATTTTCTCTTTGTCCACTTGGACATATGTTTATGCTTCTGTTATTTTTCTTTTGTCCACTTGGACCATACTTTATTTTTTCGCTAAAACACTAATAAATAACCAAAATCTAAAAAATACATAAGGCTCTCTTTGGACTATCAGTTACTATCCCTAGCACTTTAGAGATTCGGACTTATGGACCTAGTACCTCTGGACTCATTCTATTGCTATCCTGTGATTGTTCTGTCTGTCTGGCATTGTTCTGTTGTATGTTTATGTGTGCAGGTATTTCCTTGAAAGCCCTTGATGGTTAATTCCAAGGCACTGATATAAGGATTTTACCCGAAAACAGCCGTTACTCTGCCCGATTTTCATCAGAATCTTAATGTGCTTAATGAAAAATGGTGCTAAGGCAATAAGTTCATCTGGATCCCCAAGTGTTAATGTGTTGGTATTGATAAATCCAAAGGATGGGAAAACTACCTTGGCTCTTAATGTCAAGTGTTAGCTTCTTATTCGGTTAGACCGTTTCTTTCCTTAGCTTTTATTTTACGCATTAGGTTAGCCTCTTCATCTCCTCCCATTCTTAAATTTTCAAAATCTTCTCCCTTTTTCCAAAATATTCTTATGTTTGCAATCTTTTCAAAACCTTTTTCTTAAAAATATCTTTCGCCCTTAGTGGCTTTTCTTCAAAAGTTTAGACACCGTTAATTGTCGAAACGAGTGGTTATACCCCACGATTTTGAAATTGATTGATAATAACGAGATCTTTTCCGCGTGAGAGAGCTAGTGGCATACTCGTTGATTTTATCCGAGTTGGAGCCCTTCTTTCATTTGCGATGCAAAGAACTTGTTTGTTCTCATGCTCAAGATCAATGGCTGAGTATTTCTCTCTAACGACAACAAAGTGTTTATTCGTTTTAAAAACGTTTTCCCAAAAGCGGAACTACATTAGCTCTGACTTCTCCATTGCACCGAGGAGGTATGTAGGCCCAAAGCTAAACGCTTTGCCGAGCTTATTTTAAAAATAAAACAAACCGTTTTTTTTTTAGCACACACACAACACAGATTTTCAAAAAGGTTCCCGTGGAGTACCACGGATATGAGGGGTGCTTTAAACCTTCCCCTCATATAATCAACACCCGAACCTGAGTTCTCTTTCTTGTTTTAAAAACAAAACTTTGGGTTTTACGTTCTTTTCCCTTTTCCTTTGAAAAAATAAAGCGCGGTGGCGATTTCAAAACGGAATATTGATTCGAGTCAATCCCATGGCTTCGATATCAGATTTTCCCCGCTACAGAAAAATGGCGACTTCACTGGGGATTCAGTTTTAAGTGTGTTAAGCCTATTTTTGTTTATCTGTGTGTTTATATCTGTATATATTGCTGTGTGCTTTGTTTGTTATTTTCTTTTTTTTCTTTTTGGTGCTCGATGGTTCCTCTGTGATGAGATAAAGTTCTAACCCGAACTTTGGTGAGTAACTTGAGATAGGAGGTGGTAAGACCAATAGTCGCATGTCAGGAGCAATCCTTACCATGAGCGTCATATGGTGGAACCCCAATCAGTGGAGGCCTCATGGAAGGTAGTAGAGGTTGTTACGAACCATCGTGATAACGCTATTACTTTCAATAGTGAGTGTCCGTAGAAGCTGAATGGCCTAGAACCCTTTTAACCAATCTAAGCCTTTTTAGGATGTAGTGCAGAAACAAGATCAAGTACCAATTTGAGCTTGTTGTCATGCGATACTACGCTCAGACGAGGTCTTTTTAGGCATATTATTGGCGCCAATGAGCAATTGTGCGTGCCGGTAATATCCGATAGAAGATTGAAAACTCTGGGAACCCTTGTAGAACCCGACTGGCAGGTACAAAATTCCCTAGATCACTCCTTGTGGGATGGGTAGACCCATGGCTCCATGCTCGTGACGTCGAACCTTTGAACCTGGATTGTTTGATATTTGTGTGATTTGATGTGACCTTGCGTGCTCTTGGTTGTGGTTGATGCATAAACCATGCATTCATGCATCCATGAAAACTCTTTTTCTTTTGATTTTCAAGGAACTTAGACGTCTTTCCTTGTAAACATCATAAGTTTCATCAAACTCAATGGATCTTGGGTGTTGATGGGGTCAAAACTCTAATCCACCAAAATGGATGATTGATTTTGATGATAACTTAATCGAAGCTTTAGTCCAATGTTGAGTGTTTACAAGTTAATATCTTAAGTTCCTTGAAACTCAAAAATAAAAAACAAAAAAAAACAAATTATTTGCATTGCATGCATCATTCTGCATTTGGTCCTGCTTTCTAAAGAATTTCTCCAGAGCCTTATTTCCTTTCTCCTGGTATCATCAGTACAACACTCTTGCTAAGAAGAAATGGAAAGCATCAAACAAGAGATTCTTGAGCTCCGTGAAGAGGTGGTTACTTTGAAGGCTGGTATGAAGCATCTAACTACTCTGGTTGAGGCTCTTGTTGCTGCCCAAGTCAATCCTCCTATGATGGAAGAAAGGATGGCAAAGGTCTTTCTTGAAACTCTGAACTCGTTCTTTCCCTAGGGGACGGTAGTCAGTACACCTGCTGACTTCCACAGAGAGGTGGATATGAAAGCGCTTCTAGAAAAGGATGTCCGAAAGGAATGTTTGTTTGAAGAAGGTAACTCAGCTGGTAGTGTGAAGAAGTTTGGTAATGACTTTTCAAAGAAGATAATCAGGGGAGGAAACAATCATCATCAACATCAGAATGTTTCCTATGTCATTCCTGTATCCAATTCAGTTCATGCAATCCCAGATTATCAGCAGAGCACTCGTCAACAAGATTCTCCGCCGAACGAGCAAAATCAACCTCAAAAGGGGAATTTTGATCCTATCCCCATGACTTACGCAGAATTGTTCCCTGTTCTGGTTCATAAGAATTTGGTTCAGACAAGGTCACCACCTCCAATTCCAGAGAAGATTCCTTGGTGGTACAATGCTAATGTCACTTGTGCTTTTCATCAGAATGCTCCTGGACATGACTTAGATAATTGTTGGCCTCTAAAAAAATGAAGTTCAAAGATTAATCCATGCTGGTATTTTGACTTTCCAAGATGTTGGTTATGATGTTCAAGCCAATTCTTTGCCAAAGCATGATTGAATCACTATTGATGGTAGCCTGAAGTTCAAAATATGTGTGGTTCAGCATATGCCCATATGGAGAGGGTTTTTCTCAGTTTTAGTATTCTTATTGATTTCCATTTGTAATATTTCTTGTTTTTCAATGCATTGTTTGCATGTAGAAACTTGTTTATTTTTGAATGTTAATGCTAACACAATAATAATGTTTGTCTTGAAGTAATCCATTCGTTTCACTCATGTTTATTTGTTTTTATGCATTATGATACCAATTGCTTTTGCCAAACTCTTGCTTATGCAAAGATTGGAGGGAGGATGATGATCTGAAAACGCAAAATTTCTGGTTGTATGCTTTTGAATAAGACCCTGCTGATGATGTACAGGCATTGTTTCAAATTCCCAAACACCGGAGATATAAGGAAGATAATCCCTTGTTAACCCCTTTGAGCCTTGAAGTAGGAGTTTCTTTTCTGAACGAAAAAACCCTAATTTTAAACCTGGGGCAGGGTAGTCTTCAGTTAATTTGACCGAGTGTTCATATTTCAAAAAGGATTGTGCATCCAAAGGTCAAGCATGTCAAATCCACAATGGTTGGATCATGGAAAACCACAATGGTTATTCCCCGTGCATCAAAAGGCTGTAAAATGTGAAACCACAATGGTTATCCTCCGTACGCCAAGAAATGAGGCAGTCACAACCCTCTCAACAAGTCAAGACAAAATCAATATCACACGATTTGTTCAAATCAAAATAATAAAAAAAAAGAAGAAAGAAAGAAAAAAGCTCGCTAAGTCAAAAACTTGAAAACAAGTGACTTAGGAAAAAGTTAGAGCATCCCGCTGGACGACCAATTCAAAAGAATCAGTCCAGGCAAAAGTTAGGGAAATAAAAAAAAAAAGAAGAGAAAAGAGTGAAAAGTGAAAAGAAAGGACTACAAAGCAAAAGTCCTCAACAATGAACAAATCTGTGTGAATACAAAAATGAAGACAAAAGGGTGACTGCTACTCCAAGAAAGCTTTGTCAGGTCCTTAATGGTACAAAATCCTTTTGAGAGATGAATACTTGTGTTAAGTTAACTGAACATAGGACTGGAGAACATCACGAAGATGAGGTGGGCTAAATAAACTTTGAGCCTAAAAATCTTTTTTTCTGAAAACCGTGAACCAAGCCACGTTACAACCCTCAAAAGTCCTAATTGAAGCAGGGTTTATTTCGAAAGCATACTTAAACAAGAAAGCGTTCCTGACTCCTATCGGTTATGCTGAAAACTTGTGTTGGTATCATATGTGTAACTCGGTGAACTGACTTTTATTTTTAATAAGCAACCAAATGTTGCGGTGAGCATGAGTCGCCACCGACTTTTATTTTGTCCAATGTTAGGAAAGGTAAAAAGTACAGAAAAAGACCTTTTTTGAAAGAAAACGGGCTCGGGGGGTAAGTTATGAAAAGGGAAGGTGTAAGCACCCTTTTCATCCGTAGTTATCTACGGGCTCTTAATCTGCTTAGCTCATGTTTGTTTGTTTTGAGTTGAAAAGAGGCATAAGGACTTTAGCGTAAATGCGTAGCCTTAGTTTTTTCGAAAGAGTGTTGAAAAGATATTTTTGTTGAGCTAGGCAGATTAAGAGCACTACCCTAACTAATTGGTCTTTTTCTGTAATTTTTAAAGTTCCCAGGACTATCCATACTATATAGGAGTAGGTAGTCCTTGTTATATTGGACGTGTGGGTCATCGAAGGGTTATCGTGGTCGTTTGAAGGCAACAAGTAGAGGTACCTTTAGCAATATTCGAAGGGACAATCATTGTTTCGTAGGCAACCATCCGAGGGACTAGATCATATTATCGTAGGCAACATCGTGGGTCATCGAGGGACTTATGATCTTTGCAATGATTTTTAATCGAGGGACTTTGCTAATTGGTACCTCTACATTCGAGGGACACGACCTTATTTCGAAAGGCAACCAAGAGGGGCGTACCCTAGAGGTGAGTGGGTGCGAGTGTGTTAGATTCGAGTATTTAATCTGGAGTTAGGTTAGCTAGCGTTTGATAGTTATCTTACCATACACGCCCTAATTACTAGCAGTTAATATGTTTACAGAATAAATTGCGGAAAAGTAAAAGTTCCTACGCTATTACATGGCTTCGGGGAGGGGAGTACATAATTCAAAAAGGGGGATGTGCGAAAAGATAAGTCCTAATTAACTATTACAACCCCAAAATAAAACTTAAAGCATAAATTATATACAAATCTTAAAGAAAAAGGCTTGTAAACATCCATGCCATAACCCAACGCCTCAGAGTGTAGTACCTCACAAAAATAAGAAAATGTTAGTGATAAAGCATAACATAATAGATGAAAGATGATGAAAATGTGAATTGTAGTTAACAATAGAAACTGAAGTTGATCCATGAAATAAATATTTTTGGTGTTTTTGATATGAAAACTAATTAATTTAAACTATAGAATATATTTTTTTGTATTTTTAATATTATACTAAAATTAAAACTATAAAACAAAATAATTTAGCAAAAGATGTAATAGAGAGGAGGTATACAAAAAGAAAATTCTAGGGCCAAAATGCTGGCCCAAAAACTCTTAAAGTCTGCCCAGGAGGGGGTGTATGGCTCCGAACTGGGTGCACATAGGAACACGAATCTGGGCTTTACTAAGCCTTTGGCCCAGAAGAAAATTAAGTCACAAAAACCCTAAGAACAAGATGATGATCCGCCTCCTTCTTTGCACAAAAATATTACGCTCTGTTTCCATGATCTCACCAAAATACTTTCCCTGCCATGAACAAAATCGATATCTCCTCTCTTCTTTTCAAACATCAAAATTATCACCAAACATCCTCTTCCATTTTATCTGCTTTCTCTATACTTCTTACTCTTATCAATTCTCAAACCTTTAAAAAAATCAACAATAAAAGAAAACAACTACAACCAGCACATACTCACATAATTTAACAATAATGCATCAAGTGAGAGTGAAAGCATTGTACCGAATAGTGATGCTTGAGGCCGTTGCTTTTGCATCGATGATGATGTTGAATCGATTGGCAAATGGCGGAGGACGACATCGGGTAGGCTTCACGGCTGTTGTGCTGTGTCTGAGAACCCGTGTGTTGCGGTGTGGCTGGAAGTTGATGACGACTCGTCTTGCTGTACAATTTGAAGTGGTGCGATTTTGATGATGCGGCGTTGAATTGAAGGAAGAAGGTGAATGGTTCAGATCGGAGGTTGTGTTGTTGAAGGTAATGTCGATGTTGTAGTGATCGTGTGTTGCGTTGGATTGAGGGACAAACGAAGGGAGTTGTCGGTGGTGTGGAGCGGATGCGTTCATCTTTCCTGATTCTTCTTCTTTGATTCTCTGTCTATTTCCTGCAATGACACAAATTGTATTAGTATTGTGTGAATGTTTTGAGTTAAGATTTGAATTAGAGTTGCAGGTTGGAATTAGATTCAGGATCGGAGGAGGGAGCAGTCGGTGATTGACGCTTGGGACGTTGAGGGCGCTGCGTGTAGTCTTTGACATCTCGCGGCTGAGGTGGCTGTGCATCGCATCGGTGTGGTTTCCGTCTACTTCTTCATTGCTTCTGTTTTACACTGTCATGAGAAAATGAGAATCAAATAAAATGTTGTTATTATTGAATGAATGGAGAGATTAATTCTGTAGTTTTTTGGATGCCGGTGCCCTTGATATTCACATATTATGTTTTAAATTAAAGTGGACGATGGTGTCAAGATTAATGTTATGGTGATGTTAGTAAGGCTATGGTCAAAGTTTGAATGAAGATTTTTGACTTATGTGCAGAAAGTGATGATAATTGTTTTGGTTATGGTGTAAAACATGGGCATGTTTATGTAAAAAACAAAATTTTCAACAAGGGTCACTTGAATAGAAAAGAAAATTATTAGAAACTATGAAAAAATTTATATACAGTATGCGTGTAGTATATACATTGTGAATAGAGATTGCGTATGAAAAACTATTGTTGTACGTGAATTGTACTATGGAGATAAGGGTTAGAAAATTGATCTAAAAAATTAGTATAAAGAATATACATTCAAACATAAATTACCATCAGATGATCATCATATGATTGAAAATAAAAAAATAAATTGGGGCCTCATACGAAAATCATCGGCCAAAACAAAAAGGTTTAAAAAACTTTAAAAATAGGTTTGTAAAATTGTAGAGTTGTTGAGAGAGGAAGTTTAGAAAATTGTTGGGAAATTGTTGGTTAGGATTAGAAAAATTGTTAGTTGAAGAGGTTTAGAAAGTTGTTGATGACAATGAGAGAGTGGAGAGCCACTATTTATAGACTGAAATTAGGTCAAGATCGATCCTAAAAAGGAAATGATCCAACCCAAAGGCCCATGGACTTTCCTTGATGAACAAGATTAAGAACCTGGACGTACTTGTGTCCAGGTGCGTCCAGGTGTAAAAAAGATTAAAAAAAAGTTAAAATACATAAAAATGCACCAAGCGGGAATTGAACCTGTGACTTTTTGCTTGCAAGCCTTACTTCCTTACCAATTGTGCTATGTTATTTGTTTGAAATAAAAAGGCAATTGAAAGTGTATGAAGCGTCGGCTAGCATTTTCTATTAAAATATAAGTAATTTAAGAGTAAACTACTATATTTTAACATAGACTTTAAATCGAATATTTTTTAAAATTCAGGATGTCGATGTAAATGAATCCAAGATTTTATAAAAATCCAATTTTAAAAATAATTTCGAAAATTTTTGTCACTAAAAAGTGTGGGCAAATTTTGGGGTATGACAGCTGCCCCTGTTCAATCTTCTTAAACCTGAAGAGGTAGATTGGCGTATTCGCCAATCGTGATCTGAAGGTGGAAGAGGATTGAACACTAGAAGATCACAAAATTTGCACTCGCAGGTGCAAGCAGAAGTGCTTTTTGGAGATGGGCTTAAAGATGCCATCCGGGTGTTTGTCTAAAGCATATGCTTTTCAGACTACATTGATTGTATCTGAAGGAGAGATTCATCAAAATGATGTAATGTCTTATAGACTACCTGAAGAGGTTCCTGAATAGGGTAGATCATTGACTGATGTAAAGGAGATTAGGCTTTGGACAAAGCTCGAGAAGAAGTGTCTTGTAGAAGATTAAGTGATAAGCTCCTTGAAAGGGCA
Organism: Vicia villosa; assembly: GCF_029867415.1. NCBI lineage: Eukaryota > Viridiplantae > Streptophyta > Magnoliopsida > Fabales > Fabaceae > Vicia > Vicia villosa. The sequence goes on along the minus strand of NC_081182.1, from coordinate 178,463,680 downwards.
AGAGATGTCTTAGAAAAGATTGGATAAATATGTTAAAGAAGGTTACCTAAAAAGGTGGAGATATGTCTTAGAGAAGACTACTGAGAAAGACTATGTTACGTCTTAAACAAGACTAACCTAGAAAGGTATGATATGTCTTAAACAAGACTGACCTAGAAAGGTTCCTAGAAAGGATATGATACGTCTTAGAAAAGACTACCTAGAAAGGTTCCTAGAAAGGATATGAAACGTCTTAGAAAAGACTGCCTAGAAAGGCTCCTAGAAAGGATACGAAACGTCTTAGAAAAGACTGCCTAGAAAGGCTCCTAGAAAGGATGAGAAACGTCTTAGAAAAGACTGCCTAGAAAGGCTCCTAGAAAGGATGGGAAACGTCTTAGAAAAGACTGCCTAGAAAGGATATGAAACGTCTTAAACAAGACTACCTAGAAAGGTTCCTAGAAAGGATATGATATGTCTTAAACAAGACTACCTAGAAAGGTTCCTAGAAAGGATATAAAATGTCTTAAACAAGACTAACTAGAAAGGTTCCTAGAAAGGATGAGAAGTTCTTTGATTGTTTCTGAATTATCTTTGAAGAGAGACCCAAAATGAAGCCTCAGAATTGTATTTGTGTCTGGAATGAGTGTCAAAATTAACTCGTTGATAAGATCATCTTTGCACTGTACTTGGATGATAATATTCTTTTGATTATGAAGTGACCTGAAGAGGAAAAATTAGTTTTATGCAATGTCATGATGCATGTATTGTGTAATGAGGTTCTCGAAATAAACAAGAATGTTATATGTTATGTATGTAATGTAAATGAGGTTCTCGAAATAAACGAGAACGTTGTATGCTATGTATGTATTGTGAATGATGCATGGATGGACTATATAGTCGAAGCATATAGGTAACTTTGTATAGCAATTGCTGGTTGAGAAAATAAATCTCTGTATGCTGCTGGAGATGATGACAAGGTGATTGTGTTGAGAATTCCTATCTTCCGTTCGAAGATATCCAGCTGGGGATTTTTATTACCGCTTGGGGATGAAAGTAGCTTGAGTGATTTGATCCTGATGTGCCCTGACTGGGGATAAGAGATAGATAACTGACCAAGTTTCGTGAGTGCCAACTTTACTGGGAACAGTGATTTTGAATAAACCAGGTTGGAGAAGAAGATTGTATCGGAGAGCCTGTAGTGTTGGGGAGCCAAGTCTCTGTTGGGAAGAGATTACTTGAAGATAACTCCTCGAGGATTACTCTGTGGGGATATTGTTGTGAAAACAACTTTGTGGGTAAGTTCCCTTGAGATTTCAATTTTCATTGCCCCCATGTCACTTGCTGTTGAAAAACATTTTCTCAACCATATGTGGCCCTTTGCATGGGGAAGTCTATTTGCCCCTGGAGTCGGTAACTTGGTATACTTGATTTTTGAGATTACTGGAATTAGAACTTCGAAGGAGAGACAGATAATGACACCGCCTGCTACTAGTAGCTAAATAGCTCTTGCTGGAATTTGTGACTAATGCACATGCCCCAAGTGATAGGCTTTCCTCTCTGACTGTTTAGTGCCTTTGAGAGATTCTCTGAATCTTGACTTGATTGCCCCAGATGAATGAGATAATAACATGTCATGCCCCTTGTATAAACAAACTTTTGATTGACTGAGTCAGGCATACGAGACGCCTTTACAGCTTTATCTATCAGGGGGACTTTATCATAAGCAACATGCCCCTGTATCATGAACTTAAGAATCATGCCCCTGGTTGATCAAGGTTGGAGGTAATTTAAACTATGCTTGGGTGAAGGCTCCTGGTTGTTCAGCAGTTTTGTGAGATCCTTTGAATCTTGGCCTGATTTCCCCAGATACCTGAATGCTTACTCCATGGAGTATTTTGACTGCTTTTGTGCCCCTGATGGGTGATCATAATTTGAGATGTTCATGATCGAACTCAACGGAGTTATGAAGACAACTTGTCCCTTGAGAGGATTAAACTTTTCATCTGCAACTCATGATGGAAGCTTTCCTGGTGTCAAGTACTTGTTCATATGCAAAGAATGTTTAGTATGAGAAATATAATTCTAATGCAAGGTGCATGTTTGTCTTGAAGTTTAAAGAAGAATTTTTTTTTGAAAGGATGTCAAAACATCAATTTTTTTTGTGAAATGTGGTGTGATACCAACTCAAGTGTTTTAGCAAAACTCCTAGGAGTCGGTTTACCGTATTCTCGTTACAGTATGCTTTCGAATTAACCCTGCTTCAATTAGGACTTTTGAGGATTGTAACGTGGCCAGGTTCACGGTTTTAGGAAAAAAAAAAGATTTTTAGGCTCAAAATTTTATTGGTGCCCACCCCCTTCGTGATGTTCTCCAACCTAAGTTCAGTTAACTTGACGCGAGCATTCATCCTTCGAGAGGAGTTTGAGACGATTGAGGAATCGACGAGGTGTTTGGACATGACAGTCACCTACCTTTTATTCTTGATGTCTGATCATACGATCTTGAATTTATAGTCACGCGACTTTGCCCTTTTGTTGAGGATCTTTTTTAGTTTCCCTAACTTTTGCCTGGACAAATTCTTTTGAATTTTGTATTTGCAGTCCAGCGGGATGCCCTAATTTTCGCCTAAGTCATTCATTTTCAAGTTTGTTGACTTAGCGGGATTTCTTTTTTTTTCTTTTCTTTTTTTTCGGTTCATTTTCCCTTTTTTGAACAAGTCGTATGATCCGGAGATGTCTTCGATTTGTTGGAGAGATTGTGACTGCCTCATTTCTTGGCTGATGAGGGATAGCTGTTGTGGTATCGTCATATTTTGACCTCCTGATGCGAGAGATGACCATTGCAGTTTCGACTTTCCTCAACCTTTTGAAGGGTAACCATTGTTGTATCCTTAGATGCGAGCTCTAGATGAATTTTGAATGCTCAACAAGGTTAACTGAACACTACCCTGCCCCTGGGTTAAATATGAGGGTTTTTCATATAGAAAAGAAACTCCTACTTCAAGGCTCAAAGGGGTTGACAAGGGACTAACTTCCTTATATCTCCAGTGTTTGGGGATTTGAAACAATGCCTGTACATCATCAACAGGGCTTTACTCGAAAGCATACCATTTGAGTTTATGGGTATTATATGTTCATCATTCTCCCTTCGGAGTTATCATGCTTTATCATCGAGAGTTTGGTATCACAAGCAAAGAAAAACATGCTAGAGCGAGAGCGAATGAATTTTTTCAAGACAAACATATTCACTCCATCATTATTATAGTTCAAAAACAAACAAGTATGACATATAAGCAGTATTGAATCAAAACAAGAAAGACTACGCATGAACATGCATGATGATGTAGAGATTGTAAAAGTTGAGGAGATTTTCTCCGTATGGACTTATTGCTTCAGAAGATCCGTTGAGTCGAAGGAGAACTTCAAATCTAGCTTGCAGGTGTGAATGTGATAACCTTTGTGTCTATTAGGTCTTGAATCTTGTCTCTGAATGGCTGACATTAATCAACTGAATGGTCAAGTGCCCCAGAGTGGAAAACGAACTGAGCGTCAGCGTCTGAACCTGCAGGACACTTTAGATTACTTCTAGGAAGAAAATTCCGACGAAGTCACACAAGAGTTGTAAGTATCCAGCTTTAGGGATTGGAGGAAAAAGATGAGAAACTTGTTGTCTGGAAACCTGTTATGCAATGATATGTATGTAAATGCGTATGCAATGTTTTCAAGGATCTTTATGGAATTTAGTTTGCAACATTGAAATGTAGTTGCAGCTTTGTTGAAGAACTTTGACTTCCATCTTTGAACGTCCTTTTTTATGAATCAAGCTCACCATATCCAGTGGGTCATAGCCTCTGATTCGGGGTACGGTACTTTTGAGTTTAAAGGCATATGGCTAAAGGAAAATAAATCCTCTTGCCCCCTGATACGAATTGTACTTTTGAGTTTGAAGGCATCTGGCTAGAGGAAAATAAATCCTCTTGCCCCTTGATATGAACTATACCTTTGAGTTTGAAGGTATCTGGCTAGAGGAAAATAAATCCTCTTGCCCCTTGTTAGGAATCTGGCTCTTGAAGATAGCACCTGGAATTGTGCGCCCTAAATACTTGAGATCCTTTAAAAAGGTTAGTTAGGTGATGAGGACGAGTAAGTCCTATAAAGAGTTCAAGTTGTTAGTGTACACACAAATCCTACAAGGAAACCAAACAGTTAGGGTATAAACAAACCCTGCAAGGAAATAGGAGGGTTAGTATCACACACAAGCAAGTCACACAAGTGTCCTTAGGTTTAAAGGCTTGCGTGAAGTCTGTAGGTAAGTACCCTTCCCACTGACGTTTAGTTGGTTCAACCTGTCCTAAAAGAGTAACCGGGTTCTACGGTGCTCATATCTTTGATCTTTCTCGCGGGCATTGTCTCAACATAGCACTCAATCGGCCAGCCAAAAGCATCCCTTGAGTCCAATCTCAATGAGTGTAGCATCGAGTATCAACCGGCTTCAGTCAGGAATCTGAAGCCAGCCATCTCGCTACTTCTTATAAGCCAAAGTCAAGTTCAACTAAGGTTCTAAGGGAGAATTAGTGCTCATGACACCACGCGGTAGCCAAATGTCTCCTCGATCAGATTCAAGGGCCATCAGGACAAACCAAAGCGTCGCACTAACGGTGGCCACCAGTTCAACCATAACGATACATGTCGTACAGTTTCCCTGGTCTCATGCCACATACTTAAGGTACACTAGATCCGGGTGTAGGACCTTTCACACAATAACAAACCCAAGCAATTCCCTTAAAAATAAAGCATACAAACAAACAATTAAAAACATTTATAATGAACTAAGCCCTAAGGTAAACCCCTCTTAAAGACTCCCCAGCAGAGTCGCCAGTTCTGTAACTCGGTGAACTGACTTTTATTTTTAATAAGCAACCAAATGTTGCGGTGAGCATGAGTCGCCACCGACTTTTATTTTGTCCAATGTTAGGAAAGGTAAAAAGTACAGAAAAAGACCTTTTTTGAAAGAAAACGGGCTCGGGGGGTAAGTTATGAAAAGGGAAGGTGTAAGCACCCTTTTCATCCGTAGTTATCTACGGGCTCTTAATCTGCTTAGCTCATGTTTGTTTGTTTTGAGTTGAAAAGAGGCATAAGGACTTTAGCGTAAATGCGTAGCCTTAGTTTTTTCGAAAGAGTGTTGAAAAGATATTTTTGTTGAGCTAGGCAGATTAAGAGCACTACCCTAACTAATTGGTCTTTTTCTGTAATTTTTAAAGTTCCCAGGACTATCCATACTATATAGGAGTAGGTAGTCCTTGTTATATTGGACGTGTGGGTCATCGAAGGGTTATCGTGGTCGTTTGAAGGCAACAAGTAGAGGTACCTTTAGCAATATTCGAAGGGACAATCATTGTTTCGTAGGCAACCATCCGAGGGACTAGATCATATTATCGTAGGCAACATCGTGGGTCATCGAGGGACTTATGATCTTTGCAATGATTTTTAATCGAGGGACTTTGCTAATTGGTACCTCTACATTCGAGGGACACGACCTTATTTCGAAAGGCAACCAAGAGGGGCGTACCCTAGAGGTGAGTGGGTGCGAGTGTGTTAGATTCGAGTATTTAATCTGGAGTTAGGTTAGCTAGCGTTTGATAGTTATCTTACCATACACGCCCTAATTACTAGCAGTTAATATGTTTACAGAATAAATTGCGGAAAAGTAAAAGTTCCTACGCTATTACATGGCTTCGGGGAGGGGAGTACATAATTCAAAAAGGGGGATGTGCGAAAAGATAAGTCCTAATTAACTATTACAACCCCAAAATAAAACTTAAAGCATAAATTATATACAAATCTTAAAGAAAAAGGCTTGTAAACATCCATGCCATAACCCAACGCCTCAGAGTGTAGTACCTCACAAAAATAAGAAAATGTTAGTGATAAAGCATAACATAATAGATGAAAGATGATGAAAATGTGAATTGTAGTTAACAATAGAAACTGAAGTTGATCCATGAAATAAATATTTTTGGTGTTTTTGATATGAAAACTAATTAATTTAAACTATAGAATATATTTTTTTGTATTTTTAATATTATACTAAAATTAAAACTATAAAACAAAATAATTTAGCAAAAGATGTAATAGAGAGGAGGTATACAAAAAGAAAATTCTAGGGCCAAAATGCTGGCCCAAAAACTCTTAAAGTCTGCCCAGGAGGGGGTGTATGGCTCCGAACTGGGTGCACATAGGAACACGAATCTGGGCTTTACTAAGCCTTTGGCCCAGAAGAAAATTAAGTCACAAAAACCCTAAGAACAAGATGATGATCCGCCTCCTTCTTTGCACAAAAATATTACGCTCTGTTTCCATGATCTCACCAAAATACTTTCCCTGCCATGAACAAAATCGATATCTCCTCTCTTCTTTTCAAACATCAAAATTATCACCAAACATCCTCTTCCATTTTATCTGCTTTCTCTATACTTCTTACTCTTATCAATTCTCAAACCTTTAAAAAAATCAACAATAAAAGAAAACAACTACAACCAGCACATACTCACATAATTTAACAATAATGCATCAAGTGAGAGTGAAAGCATTGTACCGAATAGTGATGCTTGAGGCCGTTGCTTTTGCATCGATGATGATGTTGAATCGATTGGCAAATGGCGGAGGACGACATCGGGTAGGCTTCACGGCTGTTGTGCTGTGTCTGAGAACCCGTGTGTTGCGGTGTGGCTGGAAGTTGATGACGACTCGTCTTGCTGTACAATTTGAAGTGGTGCGATTTTGATGATGCGGCGTTGAATTGAAGGAAGAAGGTGAATGGTTCAGATCGGAGGTTGTGTTGTTGAAGGTAATGTCGATGTTGTAGTGATCGTGTGTTGCGTTGGATTGAGGGACAAACGAAGGGAGTTGTCGGTGGTGTGGAGCGGATGCGTTCATCTTTCCTGATTCTTCTTCTTTGATTCTCTGTCTATTTCCTGCAATGACACAAATTGTATTAGTATTGTGTGAATGTTTTGAGTTAAGATTTGAATTAGAGTTGCAGGTTGGAATTAGATTCAGGATCGGAGGAGGGAGCAGTCGGTGATTGACGCTTGGGACGTTGAGGGCGCTGCGTGTAGTCTTTGACATCTCGCGGCTGAGGTGGCTGTGCATCGCATCGGTGTGGTTTCCGTCTACTTCTTCATTGCTTCTGTTTTACACTGTCATGAGAAAATGAGAATCAAATAAAATGTTGTTATTATTGAATGAATGGAGAGATTAATTCTGTAGTTTTTTGGATGCCGGTGCCCTTGATATTCACATATTATGTTTTAAATTAAAGTGGACGATGGTGTCAAGATTAATGTTATGGTGATGTTAGTAAGGCTATGGTCAAAGTTTGAATGAAGATTTTTGACTTATGTGCAGAAAGTGATGATAATTGTTTTGGTTATGGTGTAAAACATGGGCATGTTTATGTAAAAAACAAAATTTTCAACAAGGGTCACTTGAATAGAAAAGAAAATTATTAGAAACTATGAAAAAATTTATATACAGTATGCGTGTAGTATATACATTGTGAATAGAGATTGCGTATGAAAAACTATTGTTGTACGTGAATTGTACTATGGAGATAAGGGTTAGAAAATTGATCTAAAAAATTAGTATAAAGAATATACATTCAAACATAAATTACCATCAGATGATCATCATATGATTGAAAATAAAAAAATAAATTGGGGCCTCATACGAAAATCATCGGCCAAAACAAAAAGGTTTAAAAAACTTTAAAAATAGGTTTGTAAAATTGTAGAGTTGTTGAGAGAGGAAGTTTAGAAAATTGTTGGGAAATTGTTGGTTAGGATTAGAAAAATTGTTAGTTGAAGAGGTTTAGAAAGTTGTTGATGACAATGAGAGAGTGGAGAGCCACTATTTATAGACTGAAATTAGGTCAAGATCGATCCTAAAAAGGAAATGATCCAACCCAAAGGCCCATGGACTTTCCTTGATGAACAAGATTAAGAACCTGGACGTACTTGTGTCCAGGTGCGTCCAGGTGTAAAAAAGATTAAAAAAAAGTTAAAATACATAAAAATGCACCAAGCGGGAATTGAACCTGTGACTTTTTGCTTGCAAGCCTTACTTCCTTACCAATTGTGCTATGTTATTTGTTTGAAATAAAAAGGCAATTGAAAGTGTATGAAGCGTCGGCTAGCATTTTCTATTAAAATATAAGTAATTTAAGAGTAAACTACTATATTTTAACATAGACTTTAAATCGAATATTTTTTAAAATTCAGGATGTCGATGTAAATGAATCCAAGATTTTATAAAAATCCAATTTTAAAAATAATTTCGAAAATTTTTGTCACTAAAAAGTGTGGGCAAATTTTGGGGTATGACAATATGCATACAAAAATCAATGTCATTCCTTAACCAGTGATTCGTTCACAAGGTTTTGTGACATCTTTTCAATAAAACTTCAAGACTTACATAATTGTTGCATTTTCATTATCATTCTCAAAATAAACATTTTTCTGCTTGTAAACATTTGTTTGACATCCAGGAAGTTTACATCTGATTATCAGTAGAAAACTAAAACATTTCCAGGGGCATGTTGTTTTCCCAGTATAATGCTTTTGCAAGTTTGATTACCATCATGGGGCAAAGCTCGAACACTTTGTCGAGTAAAAGAATGTGCCAAGTTTAGTCAATCTGGGGCAGCTACGTCGAGATTTGACAAATCTCTCCAAAAATCTGTTGATCTGGGGCAGATTATTCCAAGTCTGCATGACGCCAAGGATCTCTATGAACCTTTTTGAGGTAGTTTCCTTTCATAGACCATGTAATCTGGGGCAAGTTGTGAATCAGAAGTTACCTTGATCACCTCATTAGCTTGAAGTACAAAGGTTGTTGCCATGATTAATCCAGAGTATGTCACTCTCTACCAAGAAGTTTTGAGACAACGGTTGACTGTTGGGTTTTCTTTCTCACCTTGTGTTGAGTTTTGAACTAAAATCCCCCGCATGTTAACTTGTTTGCTTTGATGTTAACTTCTTATTTCCTCTGCAAGTTCAGAGTGGAGATTTTCTCCAAAGAAATTTTCTCTGATTCCCCCTAATAGAGCTTGATGTGTTGTCCAATCTTTTTGATAAGAAGAAGATGATCTGTAAAATCTTCGTAGAGATTGATAATCCCCACTGAGTTTGTTCTTCGTGGAAGAATTTTTCTTCAGTGTTCCTCCTCAACTCATTTGTCAGGATGGAATTAATCCCCAGTTGAGTTTATTCCTCAAGGGGCAAAGCTTTGTTTGACCGTTTCTATCCAGCTTGTTCTTGGAGTTGAACTTTGGTCTCTTACAATACTATTTTGAACCTCTCTAGGCTGGAAAACCTAGATTGAGAAGGCATTTATTTTGCACCTCTTGAGGATTATGCTTTCCTCTATAATGGAGAACTTGTTTGTGATTGATGTTCCTATCAGATATCGAAATATTTATTTTCCAGCAATGATGTGCTTGAAAGCAAGGGGCAGGTTTTGACTTTGAGCAACTTGTGTTATCCCCATCATGTTTTGGTTGACAACAAATTGAAGCCTCTTTATTTGAGCAAGTTTGTGCGTCTCCACATATCAATCTTATCTTCAAATCAAGTGATAATCTCTCATACTTTATGAACTTCTTGATTCCAAATGGAAGAAGCTCAACGAATGGCAGTCTCTTTCAGCAAAAGACAGTTCGTTCCGCTTAAGGATTTCTCGACAGGGTCGGCAAATGGCAGTCTCTTTCAGCAGAAGACAGTTTGTTCCCTTTGAGATAACGGATGGCAGTCTTCTTCATGAAGACAGTTCGTTTAAGAATTCTAATTTTAAAGTCAGCAAATGGCAGTCTCCTCCATTAGAAGACAGTTTGCTCACTTTTTCCTAAGACGGGTCAACGAATGGCAGTCTCTTTCAGCAGAAGACAGTTCGTTCCGCTTAAGGATTTCTCGACAGGGTCGGCAAATGGCAGTCTCTTTCAGCAGAAGACAGTTTGTTCCCTTTGAGATAACGAATGGCAGCCTTCTTCACGAAGACAGTTCGTTTTGCTTAAAGATTCCTCAGCAAAGTCAGCAAATGGCAAGTCGCTTCAGTGTAAGTGACAGTTTGCATCCAGTTCCTTTTCTCAAGCCATGTCCTTGATTAAAGAAGAAGTTGATCCCTATTCTCAGCGGCAACTCATTGTTCTTAGCAGCTCATCGTCAACCATTGAGGCGGTAATTCAATTTTCTTCTACCTTCAACTATTGAGTTGGTAGCTCATCGTCAACCATTGAAGCGCGAAAGGTGATGCTATAACTTCTCTGACACGAAGTGTTTTCCCCAGAGAAGTTTCTTTTCCCACCAAAGTTCCGTCTCTCCAACAAAGTCTTGCCTTCCCCAGTGGAACTTCTAAGACGTTTGTCTCCCCAGCGGAGTTATAGCAAGACATTTGTTCTCCCTAGTGGATCACTTGTTACTCTCCAGTGTTGTCATGCTTTACTATCATCACATGCATTCATTAACATTGCATTGCATCTTAGGCTCAAAAATTGTGTTTTATATATTTAAGTCTCTTCGATTTTTGTCAAAACGAAGATTTCCAATCATCGTATCTCCAAATCGAAGAAACTTAAATAGGGGCATCTGTCATACCCCAATTTTTGACCATAAGATCATACATCAATTGCATTCAATCATCAATCAAGAGCACCATTGTGAAGCTTTATCTTTGATACTGTGATTATCTCTGAGGGGAATTATCGAGCATTTATAGTTTTTTATTTGTTTATACTAACCAAAAATCAAAAATATATGTTTTGTCTCTTTTTGTTTATATTTTACAGGTGAAAGATCGGGCAAAAAATCAAAACAGTGCAAGAAAACAATTTTTGAAAATTTGAAGGTGGAAATCGATTTACCCCTGTGGGAAATTGATTTCCTGTGCGCAAAATTCAAAAAAAAATATAAGAGGGAAGCTTGACATCATTTTGGCACCTTTTTATTTGATCATTTTATCAATTTTCCACCTCATCAAAATTAACTCATTCATTAAACCCTCTTTAACCTCATTTTACCATTTTTACCATTTAATTGCCACTTTAATCACCAATTAAACACAAGTTAATCACCAAACACAAAAAGACCAATTTGCCACTACTCTTGCTCCAATTCTATAAATAGAGCCTTCTACTCTCTCATTTCTCAAGCTTTTGATAGCCAAAAAAGTTCTTGCAAATTCATTTCTCAAGCTTGGAGAGCCAAAAAATTGCTTGCAAATTCATTTCTCACCCTTTCCAAAACCCTCACCCAAAGTTCATTTTCATAAGATTAGTAAGGTTCACATTGAATCTTGCTAATTTTGAACTAAGCCTCCTACATTTCACTCTTTTCTTTGATTGTTCATCTCCATACTTGAAGGATCTACACTTTGTGCTTGTTCTTGAAGCTACTTCAACACTTTAATTCAAGAATTGGTAAATTTCTCAATTCTAAGATGTAGATCTTTGTTGCTTGTGTTCAATGCATCTTTGATGCTATATTGGTGCTATTTGATGGTGATTTGATGGAAAATTCGGGCTCCTATGGATATGTGATCATAAGGTGTTTGTATGTTTGCCTAAATCAAGTTTCAAAGTTCATAATGCTGTTTTTTTGAAAACTGTGCGCAGGAAATCGATTTCCTACCGAGGGAAATCGATTTCCACTCTGTTTTTTGCGCCCAAAACCGAACTCTGCACTCAGGAAATCGATTTCCTACAGAGGTAAATCGATTTCCAGTAAGGCAGAATGTGTTTTTTGCCTTTTTTATGCTTGTTTTGGCTTCCTACTTCCTCCACTTCATTAATATCATTGGATCTAGGATGTTGATAGGTTTGAAATGACCTAATCCATAATATTAGATGAATGATATTAATGATAGTGTGAGTTGATTATCTTTTGTGAATTTTATTCTTCTTCCTCCATTTCATTAATATCATTGGATCTAGGATGTTGATAGGTTTGAAAGAACCAAATCCATAATATTAGATGAATGATATTAATGATAGTGTGAGTTGATTATCTTTATGCATTTTATCTTCTCCTTCTCCTTTTTTTCTTTTGATCGATGAAAGTCTTAATACTTTGAGAATTCTTATGGATTCTTAGTAAAGACTAGATCGTTACCTATTTTCTTTTCGTGCGGTATTGCTTTCGGAAGGCGATCTACATATCGTTCTTCTCGCATGCATTAGCACATAAAGTTTTGACCGGCCTCGTTGTAGGGTGATTTCTACATAAATCACTTGGCGATCTGCTTAACATAGCGCAATATTTCGTGTCCCGAATAAAAAAGATCAAATATGGAAGAGAATTGTATGCGGTTGATTTAAGACTTGTGGAGGTTTTTATCGTGTAGTCGCTATGATTCTATCAAGCTTCTGATAAACCCCATTGAATTTAAATCCGAGTACATCATTCACTCACCATGGATCTTCCTACTAACTTTGATAACATACTTGACAAGTTTCAAGATGGTTATCTTTAACACTTAACAACTAACTTTAATTTCCGCACCTTTACTATACCGCTCTTTATATTACCGCTCTTTACATTTCTCGCTTTATCGCTTTACTTTATTATTTCATCATATTTACTTTCCGTCATTTTCTCTTTGTCCACTTGGACATATGTTTATGCTTCTGTTATTTTTCTTTTGTCCACTTGGACCATACTTTATTTTTTCGCTAAAACACTAATAAATAACCAAAATCTAAAAAATACATAAGGCTCTCTTTGGACTATCAGTTACTATCCCTAGCACTTTAGAGATTCGGACTTATGGACCTAGTACCTCTGGACTCATTCTATTGCTATCCTGTGATTGTTCTGTCTGTCTGGCATTGTTCTGTTGTATGTTTATGTGTGCAGGTATTTCCTTGAAAGCCCTTGATGGTTAATTCCAAGGCACTGATATAAGGATTTTACCCGAAAACAGCCGTTACTCTGCCCGTTACTCCAAGGCACTGATATAAGGATTCCAAGCCCTTGATGTCTGGCATTTTTTCTTCAACTGGTTTAACCGGTGGTATCACAACTTCTGGTTCTTTCGGATTTTCTCTTATTTCCAAATCCACCTCTATTACCATAGGGTCACCTATTTCCTCTTTTTCTTTTTCAGATTCAGCCACTCTTTTGCTCCTTGTTGTAACTGCATTAATCTTCTCTTGGTCTTTCGGATTTTTCACAGTTGAACTCGGAAAGTTACCTTGTGCCTGTAGAGTGAGGTGCTGTGCTATTTGACCCACCTGAACTTCTAGATTTTTGATTGAAGCTGTGGTGTTCCTATGGTTGTTTCTTGTCTCTTCTTGAAATTGAATGCATTGTCCAGCCAATCTCTCGATAGCTACTTCCCACTCCGCTTTCTGAGGGCCTTGTTGTTGTTGTTGATCTTTCCAAGCGAAGTTGGGATGATTCTTCCACCCAGGATTATAGGTGTTAGAATAAGGATTATTTTGCCTCAAGAATTTGATTTCTTCAATTTGCTTGGGAGTCGCAACACAACAAACAGTTTGATGAGGACCACTGCAAATTTCACAGATTACAGGTTGAGCTTGTTGCACTTGAGCCACCTGTTGTGTACCTATATTCATAGCCTTCAATCTTTTTTCAACCTCTGCAGCTATTGCATCTTCAACTCGGATTTTTGAGGTTTCCAGCTTGAGATCAATGATTCCTTCTGGTTTACTGGCACACCTATCATACAGCTCCAAATGCTCATTTGCAGCTATTGCTTCAATGATCTTGATGATACCAGAGGCTGTTGTGAAATTTGATGAGCCTCCAGCTGCTGTGTCGATTAACTGCTTTGTCTTTATTCTCAGCCCGTTCACAAACATTTGCATCTGTTCAGTTTTGTCCATATTGTGTGTCGGACATGCCACCAAAGTCCTCTTGAACCTTTTATAGGCATCCCCCAAAGACTCTCCTTCCTTTTGCTTGAAGTTCAGAATTTCATACCTTTTTCGTAGAAAGACTGACGCTGGAAAATATTCATCTCCTCCCATTCTTAAATTTTCAAAATCTTCTCCCTTTTTCCAAAATATTCTTATGTTTGCAATCTTTTCAAAACCTTTTTCTTAAAAATATCTTTCGCCCTTAGTGGCTTTTCTTCAAAAGTTTAGACACCGTTAATTGTCGAAACGAGTGGTTATACCCCACGATTTTGAAATTGATTGATAATAACGAGATCTTTTCCGCGTGAGAGAGCTAGTGGCATACTCGTTGATTTTATCCGAGTTGGAGCCCTTCTTTCATTTGCGATGCAAAGAACTTGTTTGTTCTCATGCTCAAGATCAATGGCTGAGTATTTCTCTCTAACGACAACAAAGTGTTTATTCGTTTTAAAAACGTTTTCCCAAAAGCGGAACTACATTAGCTCTGACTTCTCCATTGCACCGAGGAGGTATGTAGGCCCAAAGCTAAACGCTTTGCCGAGCTTATTTTAAAAATAAAACAAACCGTTTTTTTTTTAGCACACACACAACACAGATTTTCAAAAAGGTTCCCGTGGAGTACCACGGATATGAGGGGTGCTTTAAACCTTCCCCTCATATAATCAACACCCGAACCTGAGTTCTCTTTCTTGTTTTAAAAACAAAACTTTGGGTTTTACGTTCTTTTCCCTTTTCCTTTGAAAAAATAAAGCGCGGTGGCGATTTCAAAACGGAATATTGATTCGAGTCAATCCCATGGCTTCGATATCAGATTTTCCCCGCTACACCCGGCAACGGCGCCAAAAACTTGATCGGAAAAATAGCAAGTGTACTATTTTTGCCTATGTAGTAGTAATGGGAAAATCCCAAGTATCGAATCTCAAAGACTGCTTGACGATATAGAGTTTTATCAGTGTTTCAATTAAACAAAAGTTCAAAAGGTTGTTTTGATTGGTTTTGCAAATAAAGTAAATAAACAGAATAATGGAACGATGAACAGAGATGAGTAGATTGCTAGGGACGGTGAATGATTCTTCATGCAACGAATTCTCTGTCTCAATACAATAACATGCTTTTCATAGTTAATTACCGGTTCTTTAGAGTATCTAATCCTAAGGCCTTAGTGAAAAGATCTTTGACCTCACAACCTAATTACTATGTCCATAGATAATTACGGTTATGATCAAGCATTCCAATAACAAGAAATTTCAGTTACAATATGATATCCCTAGTCCTAGGTGATATATATATTATATGTTCTTAATCATGTCCATAAATAATATGTCGTCCAGCTACACTATTCATTCATATTCAGAATCCGTTTTTCCGACGGATAAAGCATTATTAACGGATGAAGAACAAATTAACAAATACGAAAAGTAAAATAGTTATTGCATCAATTGAATAAATTCATCACAATCAGAATCAGGGTCACCCCCTAGCAATGGGGGGTTTAGCTACTCATAAAAATAACAGAAAACATAGTGTTAATTGTAGACATTACAGATAAATGAAGGAAATCCAATCTTCAATGGCAAAAGCTCATAGAATTCTTCAATCCTTGCATCAAATCTGAGTTCTCCAGCCTTTCACAGTGTATTTTCGCACCCCAAAACTGTCCAACCTTTGTCCAAACGCATTCTGGTCCTTTTATTTCTGTCTGACTGGGCTTTTCAGCAAGAAAGCCCAAATCTTCACGTGCACACGCGTGTGGGAACGCGTCTGGCTCAAATGACACCCGTCTGGGGACGCGTCCTGGCAGGGGGAATGTTTCCTTTGAAATTTTGCACTCCTGGACGCGTGTGGACATGCGTTTTGGCCTGTGACACGCGTCTGCAAACGCGTTTGAGCAGAGGGAGGTTTTCTGGTTCTCCTCAAGGCATGGGACGCGTGCGGAAACGCGTTTAGGCTTGAGAGACGCGTCCTGGAACGCGTGTGACCAGAGAATTGCAGTTTAGCTTTGAGAAACGCGTCTGGGGACGCGTGTGACCAGCAGATGTGCTTTTCTTCAGTTTCTTCACTTTTTTCACTGATTTTCTCCACTTCATTCATCTGAGTCTGCAAACACTTAAATACAATACCAAAGCATAAAATGACGAATAATGAATTAAATCATAAAATAAAATACTTCAAAGACAACTAAAAATAACAGTAAAAACATGTGTAAAAACCACTGATCAATGTCTCCTCTCGTTTTGATGTTATCAAGTACATGTTATCTAAGCCAATAATGCACAGTCGATTTGGCAAATGGGCTCTAGCCCTAACTGAGTACTCTTTAGCCTTCATGCCTTTGAAAGCTATGAAGGGGCAAGTAGTCTCAGATTTTATAGTAGATCACGCAGAGGTTGAGACCCCTCAACTCCTAGTTGAGTTGAAGCCTCGGAGATTATTTTTCGACGGTTCCACCCATAAAGAAAGCAGTAGAGTTGGGGTTCTACTGATTTCGCCTGATGGAATTCCAACAAAACTTAAGTATAGAATCGAAGGACCTTCATTCTCTAACAATGAGGCAGAATACGAAGCCTTGATAGCAGGACTTGAAGCCTTGTTGGAATTGGGGGTAACCAGGGTCGAAATCAAGGGCGACTTAGAACTAGTAATCAAGCAATTAATGAAGGAGTATAAGTGCATCAAGGAAAACCTGATCATGTATTTCGTTATTGCAAATAGGTTGCTTAAAAAATTCAAATACATAGATATAAAACATGTCCCTGGAATTAAAAATCAAGAGGCTAATGATTTAGCACATATAGCTTCAGGATATAAGATTTCAAAGGAGAAGCTAGAGGAATTGGTTGAAGTAAGAGGGAAAGCAAAGGCAACCAGGCTATCTCCAAGTGACTTGGAGAGAAATTGTTTGGGTTATGATAATGAAGAAGAATTCGAAGTATTGGCCATTGATGCTCTAACAAACACAGATTGGAGAGTTCCAATTATAGAATATCTTAAAAATCCTTCGTTGAACATGGACAGGAAAACCAAGTATAGAGCTTTGTCGTACGTTTTCATGGGAAATAAGCTATTTAAGAAAATGCCTGAAGGTACTTTATTTAAATGTTTAGGTGAGAACGAAGCGTACTTGGCATTATCTAACGTTCATAGTGGAACATGTGGGGCACATCAAGTAGGCCATATAATGAAATGGTTGATTTTCAGATATGGAATGTATTGGCCCATCATGCTGAAGGATTGTATAGAGTTTGCTAAAGGTTGTCAAGAATGTCAAATACATGCAGGAATTCAACATGCCCCTGCAAGTGAGCTTCACGCAATTATCAAGCCATGGCCATTTAGAGGTTGGGATTTAGATTTAATTGGTGAGATTCGACCTGCTTCATCTAAAGGACAGAAGTACATTCTTGTTGGAATCGACTATTTTACTAAATGGATCGAAGCAGTACCTTTGATAAATGTAGATCAAGAAACGGTCATAGAATTTATTCAAAGACAAATATTATATAGATTTGGAATCCCAGAAACTATAACAACAGATCAAGGATCAGTATTTACTGGTCGAAAGATGCAAGAATTCTCAAAAGAAATGGGATTCAAGTTGCTTACATCCACGCCTTACTATGCCCAAGCTAACGGACAAGTCGAAGCAGCAAACAAAGAAATTATTGGTTTAATAAAGAAGCATGTAGGAACAAAACCAAAGAATTGGCATAAGACATTAGATCAAATACTTTGGGCTTGCCGCACCTCTCCTAAAGAAGCAACGAATAGTACACCTTTCAGTTAACGTTTGGGCATGATGCAGTCTTGCCTGTCGAAATTTACTTACAATCAGTACGGATCCAAAAACAAGGAGAAATCCCATATAACTTATATTGGGAAATGATGATGAATGAATTGACAGAGCTAGACGAAGAGAGGCTGCGCGCGTTAGAAGTCTTAAAGAGGCAAAAGGAAATAGTAGCGAGGGCATATAACCAAAAGGTCAAAGGTAAAACTTTTACCTCAAATGATTTAGTCTGGAAAGTTATATTACCTATGGATAAAAAGAATAAAGCTTTAGGGAAACGGTCTCCATATTGGGAAGGACCTTTTCGAGTTTTGAAAGCATTTTCAAACAATGCATATGAGATAGAAGAACTAGCAGAGGATCGAAGAATCCTAAAAGTAAATGGGAAATGCTTAAAGATATATAAACCATTTATGCATGAAGTTAAGATCGCGAAAACGTAGTGAATAAAGATTAACGTTACAACTAAAATGGTGAATATTTCGCCAAGATGGCTTCATTCTTAGCAGAATTGCAATATAAAGTAAGCAAATGAGAAAGGCTGAAGATATGCTTAAGTCAACATATAAACCCATGAAATATGTTCATTGATAAAGATGGCTAACATATTCAAGCCTGGATTACAAAAGGGGCTAATATAGTAAAGCCCAAATACATTAAAACATTACTAAAAGATAACAAAATAAGAGCCTACAAAGTCTTCAAAGTCTCTTTAAATGACCCGAAGATGCAAGTCCTCCAGGCTTAGCGGGGGCAACTCTCAGCATCGAAAGCACTAAAGGACCCTGTTATGCATAGCCTCCTAGCTACCCCTAGTTTAACAAAAATATGGGACAAGAGTCGTACATAAGGAATACAGAAGGGTTTGCCATGGCGAGAGGTCATAACAGCTTTTGTGAGATACTTGAAGATCATGAGAGGGATGTTGATCTTCCGTTTTTGCAAGGCGTAACACATAAACTGGATATTCCACATCATTATATTTTCTTGGTTTTCCTTTCGTGGGAGAAAATTACCCACAAGAAGTTGGTGCCAGATCCTGCCCACAAAGGCAAAAAAAGCATGATTAGGGCCAGTGAAGATACTCCTTAAAACATCAGAGATAGTTTGGCTATAAGGATCGTCACAAAGATTTCCAATGTTCTCACACTTCATGACTTTGGAAATCACTTTCGCAGAGATGATAATGCGAGAACTAGAGACTTCAGAGCATATGGTAATCTTTCCTTCTTGGTCCATTTGGGTAGACGCATGCATCCAGAAGTCTGCAAGCATGTTAGGGTACACTGGATCATCTAAGATGGTAAGGTAGTGTCCCAAGTGTTGAGTGGCAAACATCTCTTGAAGATCAACGCCATGCTTATGAAATTCTTCAGGTGAAGGGTTAAATTCTTTGTGAATGGCAGAAATGATGTTGTTGAAAGTAAGAGACATTGTGGACGCAGAAGAAAAATGAAGAAGATGAGAGAGTAGGTGCAAAAGTTATTGGAAGGATATGAAACAATAACGAAGAATAGAAGAGGCTTCTTGAGTTATTGTTAGGAGTTTCTTCAGAATCGTCATCTTCTAAGTTGGCTTCTTGACTATGTGTTGTATCTGTTTCTATGTCTTCGACAGGAGAAGACATCTCTGGTTCTTGTTGAGCGTCAGTTTGTTCAAGTAGCGGCGCTCTAGTCGAAGATCCTTTATTT
The DNA here is from genome assembly GCF_029867415.1 of Vicia villosa. Classification (NCBI taxonomy): domain Eukaryota; kingdom Viridiplantae; phylum Streptophyta; class Magnoliopsida; order Fabales; family Fabaceae; genus Vicia; species Vicia villosa. The sequence goes on along the minus strand of NC_081182.1, from coordinate 178,444,294 downwards.
TGGGCAACATTGCTTTGGGGTGGAGACTGGTTCCCTTCATGTGAAGGGTCACCTTGATTGATGGCCACAGGGATCACAATTGTTTCCTGAAGGAAATAATATTAGAATAAATGAAAGATTTATTTCTTTTTTTATGAAAGAAAAATAGTAAGAAATGATTACCGGTTGGGTATTAGATTCAGAAGCATTGCTTCCAATATACTCTAGAACCAAGTTCCCAAAAGGCTGAGGCTGGTTTCCTCTAGGAGATGGAGGAACATTTTGCAGTTGGACATTAGCAACGTTTGTGGCTTGGTAAGAGGAAACAGTTGCCTTGTGATTCTTTTGTTTCTTTCCTTTTGGCTTGGGAGAAGCAATTTCTTCTTGTTCTTCGACAACAGCATCACCACTGGATTTCTTCCTTTTGTTTGGCATCAAGGGAGGTTTCCCACTACCCTGAAAAGGAAAAAACAAAGGATTTTAGAAAAGGAAAGGAATAAAAATCATATCGTTAAATACCTTTTTTTGTTTCGTTGTTTTGGGAGCGACCTCGTCAACTAGAATTCATGGACTTGAGGAAGTGGTCATGCCAGAAGCAGTTTTAGCTGCAGGTTTGTCTTTTCGTGATGCCTTCCTTTCGATGGATGAAAAGGAAATAGTTGGTCGAAATATGCACTGTAAAGATTAGTAGGTTAAAAGGGTATAAAACCTAGAAATCCAAACATTCCACACCTTGACCCATTGGTGAGGTAATCCTCACTGCATCCAAGTCGAAGTGGAGAAAGCCTTTGAAACTGTCTAAGGTATGTTTGGTTGCTACTCTTTTAGCAGGTTTCTGTCGATCATTTGTCAGTTCTTTAAAGAGATCCCCACATACAAGCCAATTTGGGTAAGGGGGGAAAATGATAAAGCAAAATCTGCACTTGGTAATCGTGGGAATCGAGGTGGTTCAAACTCAAAAGCTAAGTCATATCTAAACTCAGGTTTTACAGCTTTGAGGATTTTTCTTTTAGAAATTTGTTGTTCGAACTTTTCTTTGAGAATAGGAGCTGCATCACAAACTGTTCGAAGAATATCAGTAGGTTTGTAGACAGTTTCAAAGTACTTTTGGAATGCTTAGATTTCTTCGCAGTGTGTGAGTTTACCTTTGTAAGACTGATCCTGCAAAGACGAAAAAGCTTTTGTCACATTAGCATTGATGTCTTCAGTGGTGTACATATTCAGAGAATAGAAGTCCGTCCACCATTGATCGAACCCTATTGTAGAATAGAATGTTGGTTGATACGCTATAAATTAAAAATCAGCAAAGTTTACATAGCGTTTTTGGTGTGTTTCAATATCTCGAGCCGTCCAAGTGGTATTTGCAACACATAACTCTTCTTTCCGTTGAAAGAGTGAGACAGGGATGAGTTGGCATAATCCAAATTGTCTGGAAATAAAATTAGGTTGATAAGCCAACAAGCATACTTGGCTTTTTACTTGTAGAAGTCTGAAAACCAGCAATAGAGGAAGTAAAAATGTGCGCCATCTGTCTTCAACGATGGTGTTCTTTTCTTTCACAACATCTTCAAGGGAAGCAGTAAACGAAGTTGGACAGTGAGTTCAACTAGCGAAGGGAGCCATCGAAGGGTTGAAAGTGTGACATGATGAGAACATTAGAGTGGATTGGGTAAGAGAAGCTTGCAGATTTGTGTCTTCATCAGCAAGAGTCAACCTAAGGAGCCTGGTACCTTCGATCTTCCCATCTTTGATATCTGGATTATTTTCATCAACGGATCCATGCGTTGACAAAGAAGGTTCGAAGGTGGCATTAAGCCACACTTGAAGGAGCTAGTAAGGGCCGAATAGGAGCAAGTTAGTGTCAGGTTTATAGTTTTTTATTGGCAAAATAATCATTTTGGTCCCTTAACTATACCCCTGAGTTCACATTGGTCCTTTAACTTTTTTTTGTGTCATTTTGGTCCCTTAACTTTCAAAACATTTCATTTTAGTCCTTTTTGCCTAATTAGCGATGAATTTAGCGACCAATTTCAAAGTTTTTCCGTCGCTAATTTGACAAAAAGGACTGAAATGAAACTTTTTAAAAGTAAAGGGACTAAAATAACATGAAAAAAAGTTAAGGGACCAATGTGAACCCAAGGGTATAGTTAAGGGACCAAAATGAGTATTTTGCCTTTTTTTATTTTTTCATTGGCAGATCCTAGACTCTCATATAAACCTGCTAGGAGGAGCTCACTTTGTCATACCCCAAAATTTGCCGTCTCATTTCATCTTCAGGGGTTCGAGGCTCAATGGTTAAACTCAAGTCACTCTCTTCTAATCAAAGGTTCGAATTAGGTTTTTTAAAAGGAGAAAGTCAACGCAACTTTGACCGGTCATAACTCTCGCATGGTTTGTCAGAAATTCTCCAACCAAAGTCTATTCTCAAGGAAATTTCATCCTCTACAACTTTTATGTTGGGCCCGAGATCAAGAAAGGCACCATTTAGGAGATATGGACAAAAACATTACAGGTCCTTTTAAAAGGTCAATAAAAACGCCTTTTGGGTCAAAGCTCACAACTTGAGCATGGAAGCTTCAATTGAGATGAAACTAAAGAGGTCATTTAGAGGACTCTTTGGGCTTTCCAGAAAGTCCCAGATCATGTCCATGCGATAAAAATTGAAAGAGTTACAGCTTGCACAAGTTGGGCAAAAATCAGAAATTTGCTTGAAACCCTAAGTGAATAAAATCCAGTTTCTTAGTAGTGGGCCTATAATTTTGAATTGTCCACATGGTAATAAGCCCAAGAGAGGTCCATTGGTCCCATATAATTATTCTTGCAATATTATTTTATTTTTATTTGATTTTATTCATTTATTTTCAAATAAAAATCAAATAAAATCTTTAAAATAATTATATCATGATCATTCTTTTTTACTAATTCAAGATAAATCCAAATATGATCCAAGGGCCAAGAATGAGTGAGAAAGGTGCATGAAATAGCTTGAGGCTTAAAATAGAAAGATTTGATACAAAGACCATATCAAATTCTTCTTACAATGATTGGGTGATTTTCTTTTAAAGACTTAACCCTAATTCCATCATGTATATATATCTCATATAGTTGCAGCAAAAAGGGGGACGAAAAAATAAGGGGAGCAGCTAGGGTTCTATGTTCAAATTATCAAGGAAACTTGCATCATAAAGAATCGGATTCCAAACATTCCCAAGCTGTCTCAGCCATCCCTTCTTGTTCCTGGAGACCAGTAGGGTAAGAGTGGATCACTATCTACGGCTAACACACGCTAAAGCACATCTAACGCGAGCTCCGATGGAATCATACGTGTAAGTTTTGCTTTCTGATTTTTATCGTGTTTACATCGAATCTAATTGTTCTAACGTGTTCCTGAGACGTTATAAGGAAGGTTTGATCCATCGCATGAGGCTGAGAATGTCCAAACTATGATGTGCCATTACTAGGGCATCAAGGTTGCAAAGCTTCAAACTCCATGTTGCGGGCGTTTTCAGGACATAATAACATCACCATTGATCTCGCAACATCCGATTTGGTGGGACTGGACTATTTGTTTGCGTGTTTTGGTTGAGTTTTTGCAGGTGAGCCACCACGGGACTCGTCGGAGAAGAAGGGTGGATCCGGCGCCGGCGGTGAGTTGAAAGGTCAGGGTGAGTCAAAGCATGCGTGGCGGATTCTCACGTTGCCATTGGACAGTCAGGAGTCAGCGTTTCTTCCCTCCACACGTGACTGGTTGGTCAAAAAAATCTGGAATCTCTCTCCTCTCTCGAATGGATGACTGAAGGGTTCTGGGACCCACTCGTTGACTGGTTTTCAAACTCAATTCAATTTGCCTGTTTTACTATATATATTTTTCTGTCCATAATCTAAATGATTACTTGACCTAGTACAGTTGGCGAGGGTAAGGGATGTGTGACCCCCAGATCCTGGGTTCGAACCCAGGGTTTTGCTGCATTTTTATCACATTTTCCTACCAGCGAATCCAGTGCATGGGACTTACGAAGGACTGCAATGGTCCATCAAATACTGGCCCTTGGATGTACAATGACCAGGATCTAAAGAGTCGGAAGATGGTCATCACCATAGACACTCATCAACGCAATACACAGGAGTAGCGCCCAGGTTCTTTGTTTCTTTATTTATTATTATTTTATTTTGTTTTATATTATCTTAATATGTGTAGTATATATAATTCATTTTTTTTATTTCAATTAAAATTAGGATTAGAATATAATTAGGATTAGGATTTAGGATTATAATTTTTTTCCGATTATTTTATTTCGATTATTCGAGTTAATTAATTTAATTAATTTTAACTATAAAAATCACAAAAACCCTAGAAAGGTTTATTCGTCCATTAGGGTTTGCCCAATCCCATTTGGCAAAGAACATTAACCTTCGATTAATTCTCTCCTCGACCCGACTAAATCTATTAGTCGCAGTAGACGAGAGATAAAGATAATAAAAGCAATAAACTCTAACTTCCCCTTTAACGGATAAATGGCGGATGAATATCTATTTCATCCCGCCTTCGAATTAGTCGACTCTCTATGTCGTACTGATCAAATATCTGAATAAAGCAATAAAATAATTTGATTAATCCTTTATTCAAATTCTCTCCTCGACCCGACTAAATCTATTAGTCGCATTAGACGAGAGATAAAAAATATATAATTTAAGAATACATTTAATTTGCTGCCCGCGACGATCAATCCATCGGTCTGAGTAACCAACAATGCCCCATTAATCCGTTAACTATAATGATCAAACCTATTGATCATCGCAACTAACGGTGACATATTAAATCAGGGTTGTACGCCCAAAACATCTAAAAAACACTAAACCACGATACTACGGATTTTCATCCTTTTCAATCAGGCAACTCAAAATGCCTTTCAAATCACAATTTCAAAAACTACGATAGGCCATTCAAAAAGCCTTCAAACACCTCCATATTCAATTCTAAGGCGTACAACCCTGTGCCTGAAATACGTTGACTCTGATTCTCCCTAAGGAGATACGTAGGCACTTGGATAACCAAGGCGAGTCCCCTCCCTCAAAACCTCAATTCAGTTCAAATCTCAGTTTTCGCCCTATTCACTTCCTTAGCTATAAACCTCAATATTTAGCCATAAAACTTTATCATAAGATGAAAACCTTAGGAAAGGGTTGAGGGTGCCTAACACCTTCCCTCGACCTGATTATAATAATCTTACCCCGAATCTCGTATCTGCGTAGGGTTTCCTATTCGTCCTTCAGAATAGGTGGCGACTCTAAAGCTTAATTTTTAGGGCAGGTTGCTACACACTTAAACATATTTTTCGACCAGCATGTAATTGGTTAATAAGTGTTAGGAACCTACGGGAAACTTGCAAAGATTTACAACAAAAGACGAAATTGGATAACCATAGACCTAAGAATGCAATGTGTTCTACATCTAAGACAGTTTCTTCCTGGGTATGGTATAAACTGATATAAGAACTAAAAGCATCATTCTTCACAGTGAATCCGATTAAGTCTTCACTATCCTGATAAGGGTCAAAGGTTTCTCCTGTTGGAGGGAGTCCAGAGATAGCAGCTATGTCGAAAAGTGTGGGAGTTATCATTCCACATGGAAGTTGGAAAGTGTTATATGTGTTGTCCCACAAGTACAAGCTAGACAACAACAAAGGTTGACAGTAACTAAAACTTAGTCTTGACATTTGAATTAGGTCAAAAATACCTAGTTCTTTCCATAGCGAAGCTTTCTATGTTTCAACTCTATCTAACTAAGATAAGTATGATTTATCCAAAGTTGGACAAGAACTAAATGGCTTAAAATTGTCTGTTATATAGTCCAGTCGGAAAGCCTCTCTCGTTCTCATGTTGGAATCAGCAGATTGCTGAGTTGAATCCTTTTTCTTAGAAGGATTGGTTTTGTTCACTATAGGTTTTGTGTCAAAATGACACGGGAAAAACTCTACGCATTTTTCCAAGTGACCTTCGGGGGCTAACGGTCCTAAAAACCCTAGTGTACTTTCAGAGAGAAGAGATGGAATCATTACCTGAGAATCCATGATAATCCTTTGTTCTTTCGTGAGTTTTGGGGGTGAAATATTCTCCCGATTTCCAGTAGTCACGATCCTGCTTGTTGGAGTAGGTTGAAGATCAGAGCTTTTGGAAGAACCAATATCTGCAGTTTGCTTTGATTTCTTGGCTTGCTTATCAGAAGGCATTGTGATTTTTTAGGGTTTTTGTTCTAAAAAGGGTTTTCTGGAAAATAAGTGTAAAAATCGTGAGGAAGAGGGAAGGTTGAAGATGAAGTTGCGTGAAAAGGAAAGTTTTGAGGTAATAATGGGCTTTTATAGAGTTAGCTTATGAGGAGTAGGTTATAAATGTCAGAAGTGTTGGGTGACGTGCCAACCATTTTTAAAGACAACTGTAAGTTTACTGTTGAAGTTCCCTCGGGAGTGAGAAGTTATGATGACTTATAACTGCACGCACGTCTCGATGAGACGTTTTGAGAAAGCAAACCACGATTGATTGACAGTTATTACTGTAGAATCACGGAGTAATCGAAATCTAGCGTCACAAGAAATATCTATCTCTTCGTGAATTCGAAATAGCCATTTATTGGGGGCAATATGTTAGCTGAAGATTTCGATTAAAGGATTGTGATATCTTGGATTGTTGGATTATGATGAAGAAATAGTTCTCATGGAGCTATTTACGGATTTTCTCTTTAGACGGAATGTTATGTGACCAAGAGTAATGGTAGCAATTTGACAAGTATCCTTTGACGTAGGCGTTAGTATAGTCGAAACGGCAAAGCGGGAAGATTTGAAATTCAAAATGAAGCGGTTTCGTCCAGCAGACGCGTGGAGACATCCGAAGGGTAGTAAAACGTTCAAAACATCGAACGTGGAAGACATCTATGTAGTGACCGATAGGGTCGAAGTAATATAAATAGGAGTACTATTGTTTAGTTTGGCATGTTCGAATCAATATACAAAAATTTACAAAATACACTCGAAGTACCGGCGCGAGAGAAAAGAGTCTTTGCTGAAATAATGTATGTGTGAAGAACATCATAATTTCATACTTTATGTTATTTGTTCAATGTAAAGTTATACTTAAAAGTTCTTTGTTTATACATTTACTTTATTTCGTTTTAAAGTTATTTACTCATTGAGATTTACATTAGCAAGTTGTATATTTTCTACAAACTATAGAGATTATTGAATATGAATCGAATCACTAAAACACTATTCGACAATGTCCTAGGATCAATCTAGTCGATCCTGCGAGTAACCAGACTGTTTAAAAACTTTGGAGGACTAGCGGTTGTTTGTCAGAAATCACTGGTAAACACCCTAATACTGATATTGTCTCGGTTGATCATAGCATTCGTAGAATAGTCTAAAATGTCTTGGAAATTATCCCTGATGTTGTGTCAGATACTGCAACATCCCTAGCACAACTTGGAAACTCTGCTCAGGAACCAAACATAATTGGTGTCTCTAGGACCTCAAAACAAGACACTGAAGATAACGTATTTGTGGAAGAAGACAAGACTCGCGATGATCAAGAAAACCCTGATATGAACAAGGATCAGACTATTGATGTTGTTCTTATTGATGATTATGATACTAATGAGAAACACATTGTTAGGACATTGACTCTTAGAATAGAAAAGAGATTAAAAATTAGAAAAGGGAATGTTGTTGAATCCTCAAACAATCACCAAAAGACTCCTAAAAAAAGTCATGTTGTTACTCCTGGAAGGAAGTGGAGTGGAGTAGAAACTTCTACGGTTCAAAATAAGTCCCTGAAACGAAAGAAGGCATCTCTTATTGTTATAGAGTATGAGGAGGATGTTGAACCAAATGTTCAAGACATTGTTCCATCTGGCAGAAAGATAGTAGGTTCCTGAAAATATTCTAGAGGTGGCACTTGACAACATCTTTTTTCACTTTGCTGAGAACGTGATGAAATGGGAGTTTGTAAGCCATAGAAGGTTAGCCTTAGAAAGAGAATTGGGAAAGGATGATATTGGATGCAAGGAAGTCATTAGTCTCGTTAAGGAAGCAGGACTAACTAAGACTATTTCTGGAATAGGTGATTGTTACGAAACTATTGTGAAGGAATTCATAGTGAACATTCCTGGTGATTGTGATAATAAAAGAAGTAGAGATTACAAGAAGGTGTTTGTCAGAGGCAAATGTGTGGAATTTTCTCCTAGAATAATTAATAGGTATTTAGGAAGATGTGAAGATGATCAAAGTAAGGAAGAGGTAACTAATAATGTCGTCTACAAAGAGATCACTGCAGGGCAAGTGACTCAATGGCCGAGGATGAAGAAACTGTCTGTGAGTAATATGAGTGTAAAGTATGTTGTGCTAAACAAGATAGGAGCTGCCAACTGGGTTCCTACAAATCACACCTCCTCAATAACTGTAGGGCTAGGCAAGTTCATTTATATAGTTGGAACTAAAATCAATTTTGATTTAGGTACCTACATATTTGAGCAAACTATCAAGCATGCTCATTCATTTGTAGTGAAAATGCCCATTGCATCTCCTACTCTCATTTGTGCAATAATTTTCAGTCAACATATTGGGATTATGAACAACGCATATATAGTAAGCAAGAGTGAATCTCCTTTATATCTTCATTACAAGTTGTTCATAGGGACACATGTCCCAGACATTGTCACAACATCTGGGAAGGAAGTTGCTAATCTAGCTTCAAAAGAGGAAACCATTGCTGAACTCCAAGAAACTTGTAAGGAACTGAATGAGATTATCAAGACGTGCACTGGGAGAAAAATCAGATTAGAAAACCTGATTAGATCATTGGATCAAGACAAAGGTGTGACTGATAGGGATGAAGACAATCAAGAAGCTAAGGAAGAGAATGATGAAGTGAAAAGACCAGCGGAGAAGAAGAAATAGAAAACAACTTTAGTTCTTGAATGAACGTGTTTAGTTGTTTGTGTTTGTGTATTTTGATAACATTCTATAAGGACTTATGACCCATAATCTTTTTTAATACACTTTTGTGTTGATGTTTGTTTTGTAATCCTTAACAACGTGTTTCCATGAATGAAAATGTCTGTTTCCATCATAATTATGTGCTTCCGTTTGTGTTTATTACTTGTGTGCAATATGTGTGTGCTTCCATTTTTGTTTACGTTTACTCATTTTTTTTTGTCAATTTTTAGCTAAACAAGGGGAGTAAAGTGTTAATGTGTTATGTTTGTTCTGATGTTATGATATATGTTCTTACATGTTGATTAGCATATTGATAGGACTGTGCTACTTCTAAGGAAATAGTAGCTATTTTGGTTGCTTGCTGGATGCTACTATTTAGGGGGAACATGATAGTCTGTCATGCTTGTTGGTTGTGTTGTGCTGGTTGTGTTGTGCTGCTACTACTACTAGAGACTAGAAGAAGTGTGTGCATGATGTCTAAATTGATGTTCTGACATCTTACCTGATTCGTGAGTGAAGCAACTGGAAAACTCATCGAAACAAAACAATGAAGTCGCCATCGAACATCTATTTATCCTACAATAAGGAATGGAAAATATCGAAGAAAACCAAATAATAGCTCAGGTCTCAGAGAACGGGTAAGGGTGTCTGTTACGTGAGGGGAAGGTATTAGCACCCCTCACGTCTGTGGTACTCCACAGGATCCATTCTTGCTAGTTTTCTAATCTAAGGGTGTGTGTGTGTATCATACAATGTGCAAAGGGAAACATGCAATGGAATATAAACAGGATAGCAGGAAACATGCAAATATTAGGCAAATAAGATAAAAGAAAAAATCGAACAAAACAACAAAGAAAAGGAAAGTTCCAACAAAATAAAGAAAAAGAGAAAAGTCTGCTCGCTAGGGTGTTCGTACCCTGTGCCTACGTACCTCCAATGTGCAATGGAGAAATCAGAGCGCCGTAGTTCGGCTCAAAAGTTTCTATTTCTATCTCGATTCGCGTCTCCTAGAGAAACGGAACTGAGCACCCTAAGGGAGCATGAAAACAAGGAGCATCACAAAGATCCTAGCAAACATGGCATGTGAACAGGCATCACAGATAAGAACAGGCGAACAGGCATCGCAAAGATATCATACGAATAGGCATCGCAGATAGAAAGACAAACATGTAACAGGCATACATGTGCAACGGGGAAAGTCCTCTGAAGCCACCGTCCATGGGGAAAGTCCTCCAGGACGGTTGAATAAGAAAATAACGGGAAATAAACGTTCTAGCTAACAGGGAAAGTCCTCCGAAGCTCCCATCCACGGGGAAAGTCCTCCGAGACGGGTGAACAAGACTATAACTGGAAATAAACGTTCTAGCTAACGGGGAAAGTCTTCCGAAGCTACCGTCCATGGGGAAAGTCCTCCGAGATGGGTGAACAAGACAAAAAATAACCGTTCTAGCTATCGGGGAAAGTCCTCCGAAGCCACCGTCCACGGGGAAAGTCTTCCGAGACGGGTGAACAGTAACAAAGAAAGAGGCAAGGAATAGTAAACAAACAAAAACAGAGCCTCTTTCGAGGGCTTGGCCAGATGAATGCCTAGGTCTTACTTCTCATGGCAAATATGATGCTGCATGCCTACCCTACTTCTCATGGCAAGATATGGTACGCGAATAGGTAAAAGGGACAAGGAGAATACCGAGCGGATAGCAAATCCGCAATGAGCTAGCAAGCGAAAGCAAAGAAGTCCAGAATACTTCGCGTAAGCCAGCATCAAGCAAAGCAAGTAAGAAAGCGTCGTCGCGAAAATAGATCACCAGCGACATGTGGCACGCGTCGAGCATAACCACATAAGCTACCTGCAAGAGAACACAAGCCAGACAATGCAGGAATATACATCTCAATGAATGAGAGATCAGGTGACTAGCATCGGAAATAGGTTCGTGTCCCACAAATAAAGTGGAACACGACGCAAATCAATCGCACTGGAAGCGAATCCGTGTCCCACAAATAAAGTGGAACACGAAGCAAGTCAAATCGCAATCGAAGGCTCTCTCGAAGTACCTCGCACATCTCTGCAAACAAATCAGTAGTAACAAGGAAGCACGCTATAGAAAATACTAGCAAATAATCAAACATCATATTTTTCATGGCATTTTATCAAAGAATTAGAACTAAACTATGTAACAAAACAAATAAATTCTAACAAGAGAACATATTACATGTTTTTATATTTCTTTTTATGAATGCGAGAAATCTAATCAAACATACTATTTTTCATGGTATTTAATCAAAGAATTAAAACTAAACAATATAACAAAACATTTAAATTCTAACAAGCAAAATATTACATGTTTTTATTATTGTTTTCTATCATGCAAAAATTCAACAAAACTACAATGATTTTTATGTCTTTCATTATGCTAGAAATAATACAAAACATATTAGTAAAAAGACTAAATCTAACATGTGAAATAGTGCACACAGGGGGTTTGAAGTTGAAAATAGTGGTGCAGTGAACAATTATGGGCGCAGAGCTTAGGAAATTGGCCCAGACAAATTTATTTTTGTTCTAGCTTCTTTCCAGCCAAAAAAAATGGCGCACTGGGCTCAAGAGGGAGGTGTGGTCAGCGATTTGGCCCAAAGCTGTTTTTGTACTCAGTTTTCATTGTTATCAACTCAAAAAAAATGGTGTATCGGGCTTAAAGGGGAATGGAAATAGCAATTCAGTGATAAGGCCCAAGGGATTGTGATCCACAATGATTATTTTGATTCAATTAAATCCTAATTACTAGTTAAACTCAACTAATTCTAATTAGTCCTAATTAATACTGATGCTAATTGAGAATAAGTGAAAGAGGAATTAGGTTAAAGAACATTCACGTACATTTGAGAGTAGGTCTCCCTCCCCACAATACGCGAACGGCGCCGGAGTGCTACTCCGACGAACTTCTCCGTCGCCGTCTTTCAAGCACCATTGCGAATAACAAGAGCAAAACGACATCTCCTCCTCAACACCTCATACTTCTCCTCCCTATCTCCAACGAAACCTGCCGGAGAGCTCCGACGACTCTTGAACCGTGATGACAAGAAGATCAGAGGAACCTTTAATCCTCAGGTAATACCGCGTATCCCTCATTTCAGATCAATTATTCTTCCTTCTTCTTGAATCTCATTCAGCTGCGTACTTCTCCTGGTTTGTTGTTGTTGCAGTTGAAGGTGAGTAGCGTTGGTGCGTGAGGTTGACGATGATGATATCGATTGAAGAATGAAGATGATACGTCTCTAATGATGAATCGATGATGATGATGTTGTGGAAGATTGAGTCACAAAGACGATGATGATTATTGGATTCTGATGCGTTTCCTTTTTATCGACCTCATTCCACTGAAGCTGATGAAGATGATGATTATTGAAGAACTGTGTTGACGTGGAAGATGATGCTGAGAAGATTGAATCGCATTCGAAGATTGGTGGAGAGAGGATCCAAGTTTGTTACGGATTCGGTTCAGGTTTTGATTCTTCTCCTCCTTCGTTTCATTTCTGAATGTTGAGAATTAGAGATTGATAAATCGTGAAGAAAAATATTGCTGCGTTTCTGTTACAGATTTTCTCTTCTCTTTTTTCTGAATCTTCTTTGGTGATTGAATCGGAGAGTTTTGTAGGTTGAGGATTGAATAAAGATGAAAGGTTATGAGTTGGTTATGAAGATTGAAGAATCAAAGATGATGAAGAACGTTGGAGTTTTTCTGGTGATTATCAGAGGATTGAAGGTTTTCTGATGAAGTTTTTCTTGGTGATCGATGAATGAAGATGGAAGTGATTATGGAGAGAGTGCAGGATGAAGATGGTGAGAAAAGTTTGTTACCGTTTTGTTATGGTGAGTTCCTCTCTCTTTTCTTTCTGTTACGTTTTTCTTGAATTATGTTATCTCCTTCTCTTGACTCTCGATTAAGCTTCTTTTTGTATAATTTTGAATCGGGCTTTGATGTGTAGATGCAGGTAGCTTGAAGTTCGGTTTATTGGTGATTTAGGTGCGGTTTTGCGGGAACCGGTTCGGTTTTGTGAAGGGCTCAACCGTTAGACCATAGACTATGGAAAAAACTGTTTAAGTCTTGTGTGCAGAATTTGTGTTGGCTGAACCGAAATATTGGATATTTACACAGGGTGTTTCCGTCCCCTTTTTTGAAGTGCAGCCGGTTTTATGTGGGCTCCGGCTATGAATTATGCAGGGAGCTATTTTTGAAGCTTGAACAAAGGGAACATGATGATCTTAGAACCTGTAACTTAACACCTTAGGTTGAACATGTTCATGTAACTTTTGTAATTCACCCAAAATGTAAAGGCTAAACATGGTTTATAATTTGCACCTTTGTAATTTTGATTGAACACGAACGATCTTTGGATGAACATGAACAAATTTGAATTAAGGATGAATACATTTGAGGCCTACGCCCGGAATTAACTCTTGACGAATCATGAGCTTAGTACCTTTGATAATATTTGAACGCCTTAGCAAACATGAGTGAATATTCCAAAATAATCTTCAATTTTCAATGAACACTTCACATTTAACGTTCAAACCATAAATGACTTGCATTACGAGTAACAAGTGTTTGAACACGTAATAACACTTTAATCACAATGATCCCGCAAACCATATATTGTACCATGGCTAATATCTTGACTTGCACAACAAGCAATTAGAGGAAACCTTTGCGCTGAAATTGTCTTTAAAAACAACAAAAATTCTTTAATTTTTCTTCCAATTTTCAAACGACGAAATAAACGCCGTTGATAACTTATAGCACGAAGAAGAGGGCAAATTTTGGGGTGCAACAGCTGCCCCTATTCAAACTTCTTGAACCTAACGAGTGAGAAACGAAAGTTTCGAACTGTTGAGGTGGAAGTAGATTGAATACCAGAATGAACTCGAAAATTTGCGCTCTTGATCAATAGAAGGTTCCACCTTGCAATAAGAAGGAATGTACCGCCCTGCAAACAGGGAGAAAAAACTTCGATTGACCTGGATAATTAAGTAGCTCCAACTTGTGATAAGAAGGAACATGCAACCCCACAGGCAGGGGGGAAAAAGCTTCAATTAATCTGGGCATCAAGAGAAGGCACATCTTCGAATGATCTGGGTATCAGACGTAGCAGATGTCTTCCGAACAGGAATCGGGGATAGATGTCTAAGTCAATCTGGGCATCGAAATGAGATATTCCAGTTGATCTGGGCATCAACGAGTAGTAAGTATCTCTGGTCTGGGTACCAAGGCGACATCTCCATCTGATGCAATTAAATCATCAGGCAGATATTCCAACTGATCTAGGTATCAGCAGCTTGCTCCTTCGTAAGATCGACGAGATCCGGAGGTGGTTCCCTCAACTGAAAGTCTGGTTTATCAAGACAAGAACGATATCTCTTCCGAACTGTGTACGCCGGGAAAGGAAGTCTTTAACTGATCTAGGCTCGATGCTAGAAAATAAGTAGAACAATCCTCTTCTGAATGACAAAGTCAATCAGGCAGATATCTCCATCTGATATGGGCATCAGTGGCTTGCTCCGTCGTAAGATCGACGAGATCCGGAGGCGGTTCCCTCAACTGAAAGTCCGATTTATCAGGAATAGGAACAGATATCTCTTCCGAACTGTGTACGCCGGGAAAGGAAGTCTTTAAACTGATCTAGGCTCGATGCTAGAAAATAAGTAGAACAATCCTCTTCTGAATGACAAAGTCAATCAGGCAGATATCTCCATCTGATCTGGGTATCAGTGGCTTGCTCCTTCATAAGATCGACGAGATCCAGAGGCGGTTCCCTCAACTGAAAGTCTGATTTATCAGGAATAGGAACAAATATCTCTTCCGAACTATGTGCGCCGGGAAAAGAAAACATCTTCAACTGATAGTAGGCACCAGGACTGGGCAGATGAGTTCTTCTTCTGAACAAAAATAAATCGTCAGGACGTAGATATTTCCAACTGATCTGAAGCATCAGCAGGCTTGCTCCTTCAGAAGATCGACAGAGATCCGGAGGCGGTTCCTTCAACTGAACTGGAATCAGGATAGTATTTACGGTGATTTTCGGTAAACAACCGCTAGTCCTCCAAACTATAAAATATACTTTGGTTACTCGCAGGATCGACTAGATTGATCCTAGGACATAGTCAAACAAATGTCTTTTGAAAGGATTCGATTCATGTTTGCATGTTCTGACTTCGAGAAAACTTATTTTGTGATTCGATCTTATGAATGTTCACTTGAAACAATACTGGTCATACGAGTTAATATAACTTTCAAAGAAACATAAGTAAAAGCATGTAAATTGCATAAAAAGTAAAGTGCAAAAATATAACATGCAGTAATGTAAAATGCAGGAATGTAAAGTGCTTCGAAATGAAAGTTTAGATGCAACGAAAGAAATGCAAGAAGATAAATAACAGGAAATAAATGGAAGCAGTAATAATGAAAAGATACTTGAATAAAGGAAAAATACAAATGTATTTAAATTGATGTTGGTGTCATACGTACATTTCTCAGCGAACTCGTTCTCTAAACACTTGATACTTGAGTGATTTGTGAGTGATTTGTACAAAATGAACACACGAAATCCTAACATTAAGACCCTTATTTATACTAATTTCGACCCTAACGGTCCTATACTAATCTAATGCCACGTTGCCCACAAGAAAACCCTGGGATGCCATCTATCTTTGTGCGGTTACACAAACTACTTCAAAATTCAAATCATCTCGCCTGAATCTTCTTTCGACACGTGGCAACGCAACCAGAATCGAGAATGCCACGAAGACACGTTCAGCCTCAGTACTTTACGTATTTCGCAAAAACGTTTAAGTCTTTTAAAGATATTCCTCTTCGAATTAGCTCCAAGTCTAAGCATCTTTATTCCAACTCAAACCAACATCCTCGAAGCATGGCCATCAGTAGCCATATTCCTTCGATTTGTAACTCTTCAAAGGATATTCTTTCCAAACGAAATCCCCAGCCAACAGATAGGAACAAATATCTTTAACCGATCTGGGGACATCGGGAATAAGCATGACTTTCATCTGATCTGACAATGTCAGGGAGAGGGAGACAAACTTCTTCTGATTTAGACATCAAGATAAGCGTCTGTAATGATTAGGCGAGTTGCTCTATGGGAGGCATTTGTATCTTGATAACTTTCCTGCAGAAAGAAACAGATATGATATGATTTATGCATGATGCATGTATGAATGTTTGTGGAATAACGTTCCTGAGAAGGAAGACATTATACGCTTTGAGAATGCAATGCGAATGATGCATGATTCGGACGCTGCTTAGGGAGACAGCGGAGGAGCACTGAATTGCTGAAGTAGCCCTAGAGAGAGCATGGAACTCTGCGGGGAGGACAAGATGAGTAACCAGAAGTCACCAACTGCGAGCTGAAAAAGATGGATCAGAAATCTGCTGGAGACGATCGAATCTGGATGCGAGCTCTGTTTGGGGAATAAATCCTGCTAGAGGATATGAACATCCCATTTAACTGCTCAGGGAGTACCCTGGCAACTTCACTGGAGAAGCAAATTCTTGACACTCTGGGGATGTGGAGATAAGAGCAAGTCATGAACACAACTCTGATAGGGAGTGACCAACTTGCTGGTGTAGAACGCATTCCGCTGGGGAAATCCTGGACGGACATAGATTCTGCTGAGGATGCATGTGAATCTTTGCTGAGGAAAGAAACTCAGTGGGGAAGATGGATACTTCTGCACAGCAATCTGCTAGGGATATGAGAGATCCGCTGGGGATAAGGAACTTAGCATAAGAACCTTTTGTTAAGATAACTCCATTGGGGAATAAGATAACTCTCTTGGGGAAAACAGGTCAATCTGTTGGGGAGAGAAATGCTCTACTGGGGAAAATGAGGCATACAGGCAAGGAACCTCATTAAGAGCTTGCTGGGGAATCAGATACCATTCAATCTTGATTCTACTGGGGAGAAGACATTCCACCGGGGAATAAGGCTTCTGAAGCACGGAAATTGCATTGAGATATGCTTTGCTAAGGAGATGAGAATCTTGGAACAGAAGAAAAACTCATTTGGATGCACTCAGCTGGGGAATGAGAATCCTTCACTTGGATAAATCTGCCGATGTGCTGGCATGGTGCACTTGAAAGGATGTACCTGTGAGATAAACAGATGAGAATGCCCCATGATATAGCATGACATCTTCAAGGGGTTTCCTCATATGGAAAGGGTGGTGATGCTCACCCATAATGGGCAAATGCAAAAGCAACAAATTGTCAGACATCTGGGCTTGAAACTCTCCAAACAGGCAATGGATTCACGAGTTGTCAGGCAAGAATTGATTAGAATACCAAACAAGTATCGGCCGGAGTATCAAACAGGCATTGACCTTCCGAGAGAGTGCCACCAGGAAGTGGGCTTAAGGGGTCAAGCAAGTGTTGACTTCAAAGGGACCAAACAGGCATTGGCTTTCATAGTGTTCTGCATATCCATATTGATTGTAAGGATGCCAACAAGTAATGGACTTTCAGTCTCTGATGAATGTTGAGGATGGCGACCCTGACTTTCCGATGGTCTTCGAGTTCATAAGTTTGTTTAGCTCACACCTGAACCTAAACTGATCACCTCCTGATGAGGAGAGAATGCTACTGCATAGTATCTTGCCCCAGCCGGAGGGACTTTGAAGAAATTTGCCTCGTAAGGACTTCCTGATATCTATTTGTATCAAACTGACTTGCCCCAGTATCAAGAATTTTGGCACCATGCCCTGATTGACCAGCGTTTCAGGTAGCTTCAAATACGTTTGGGTGAATGTCCCTTATTACTCAACACTTTGAGAGATTCTTCGAATCTTGACCTGATTGCCTCAGATTGACTGAAAACTTACTCGGTAGAGTAATCAAACGCTTTTGTGCCCCTGAGGGTGATCAGACTTTGAAATATGGCTGGCTCTGCTCAACGGAGTTCGAAAGACAACTTGTCCTTCGGGAGGATAAAACTTTTTCATCTGAAGTTCATGATGGAAACTTTCCTGATGTTAAGCACTTGTTCATATGCAAAGAATGTTTATTATGAGAAATATAATTCGAATGCAAAGAGTATGTTTGTCTTGAAGTTTAAATAAACTTTTTGAAAGGATGTCGTAACATCGATTTTTGTTTTTGTTAAAGAAAGATGGTGTGATACCAACTCAAGCGCTTAGCGGATCTCTTAGGAGTCAGCTTACCGTATTCTCGGGTATAGTCTGCTTTCGAATTAACCCTGCTTCAATTAGGACTTTTAAGGGTTGTAACGTGGCCAGGTTCACGGTTTTTAGAAAAAAGGATTTTTAGGCTCAAATTATTTGGTGCCCACCCCCTTCATGATGTTCTCCAGTCCTAAGTTCAGTTAACTTGACACAAGCATTCATCTTTCAAGAGGAATTTGGAAATGATTGAGGAGTAAATGAGGTCTTCTGGACACGGCAATCACTTTACCTTTCATTTTGGTGTCTGATCACACGACTTTGTTCCTTTCATGAGGATCCTTGTTTTGTAATCCTTTTTTTCACTTTTGCTATTTTTTTTTTGTTTCCCTAACTTTTGCCTGGACAAATTCTTTTGAATTTTGAGTTTGAAGTCCAGTGGGATGCCCTAACTTTTGCCTAAGTCACATGCTTTCAAGTTGTTGACTTAGCGGGCTTTCTTCTATTTTTTTCATTCTTTTATTTCCTTTTTTTTGAACAAGTCGTACGATCCGGAATCTCTGATTTGTTGGAGGTGATTGTGACTGCCTGAGTCATTAATTGATGAAGAATTACCATTGTGGTATTATCATCTTTTGACCTCTTGATGTGAGGGATAATCTTTATGTTTCGACCTCCTTAGGTGAGGGATAATCGTTGCAGGTTCTGACTTTCCTCAATCTTCTGAAAGATAACCATTATTGTATCTTTAAATGTGTGCTCCTGATGAATTTTGAATGCTTGATCAGGTTAACTGAATACTACCCGGCCCTGGGTTAAATGTGAGGGTTTTTTTTTTGAAAAGAAACTCCTACTTCAAAGGCTCAGAGGGGTTAACGAGGGTTTCACTCCCTTATATCTCCAGTGTTTGGGAATTTGAAACAATGCCTGTACATCATCAACAAGGTTCTACTCAAAAGCATACTATTTGAGGTTCTTGGTATTATGTTCATCATTCTCCCTACGGAGTTGTCATGCTTTGTTAGCAAGAGTTATGTATCACAAAAAGCATAGAAAACATATAAGAGCAAAAGCGAATGGATTTTTTCAAGACAAACATATCCAATGCATTATGATTATAGTTCAAAAATAAACAAGTTTTACATACAAAAGTATTGAACAAAGCAAGAAAGCTTAAACATGAACATGCATGATGATTTAGGAATTGCCAGTGTTGAGGAGATCCTCTTCGTATGGACTTATTGCTTCAAAAGATCCGCTAAGTCAAAGGAGAAATTCAATTCTGGAATTCAGGTGCAAATGTGATAGCCTTTGAGTCAATCAGGTCTTAAACTTTATCTCTGAATGACTAACAACCTTCAATCAGATAACCAAGTTCCCCGATAGTGGAAAGCACACCAAGCACTACGTCAGAACACTTTAGATCACTTCCTGGAAGAAAATTTCGGCAAAGTCATGCAGAAGTTGCAAGTGTCCAGCTTTTAGGGATTTGAGCCATGCAAGTGGTGCACAAACTCAAGATACAAGGCGTCTTGCTTATCCCTCGGTCGGGAGCCCCAAAAAAATCAGCGACTGAAGTTTGTGAATGCTTTAGGGGTTTTAGCTGCTAATGATGCAAACTCAAGAACGCGGAGTTTTGCTTATCCCTCGGTCGGGAGCCCTAAATATAGTTGCTGAAACAGAAATCACCATTGTGACTAGAGGAAACTTGTATGACTATCAGCGAACAACAATAACCTTTGTGCTTGGCCACCAAAGTCATTACTTGGAACACACAATAGTTTTTATGAAGGAAACCTCTGGCAGTATCAATTGCAAGTGATTCTCATGAGTTACTTCCTCGAGGAAGAACAAACATTCTACTTGCGGCAGATGAAACGGGATTGACTGGTAGGAACCATTGTGAATAAACTCAAACATCTCTCAGCATCGAGCAAGTCCTGGAATCTTTGTACCTCAACACCTTGTAAGGCTTGACATTATGATCAAGTGCCCCAGCATGGAACACACCTAGTATTGTCATTGAAATCAGGAGAGCTATCTGTGGTGAAAAACATCCAAAGCACGAATCTTAACCAATTGAAATTCCAACAAGCAAGGATGTAACTGGACGCAAGGCATTAGGATTCTCATCAGCTTGTTTCTCTTACTCTTTTTGTCTCTATTGACAAGCAATGGTTGCTGAAAAGGAAACTCCATGAGGAGGAAGAGGTGACTCAGAATGTGAAACAGAACTTTGAGAATGAGAGATACCTTTGCAGATCACTCTTGATTACTATCTGGCAGAAGATTCTGGCGAAGTCACACGGAATTTGTAAGTGCATCAGGGATTCGAGCAATGCAAATGGTGCAATGCTCAAGATAGACAATGTCTTGCTTATCCCTCGTTCGGGAGCCCCAAGTAACTTCAAAGACTTGCAGATCAGACATCACGACCAGATGCCCCAGAATAGAACTCATACCTAGTGTCATCGTCATCAAGCATAGAACCTGTAGACATCCACACAATACGGAGCTTAAGCAGTTGCAAATAAAGCAAGCATGGAAGCACATGAGCATAAGACAAGTCTTTAAAAAGAACCCCAACTGAGCTTTCTTCTCGGTAAAATCCCCACAAAGTTCTTCCATGACTAATCTCTGAACAAACCATAAGAACAAGTCGAGTCTGTGAGTCTGGAGAGAATACCAAGTCTGAATAAGAAATCCCCAACTATGAACACCTGTTATGCATGAAATGTATGAGATGCATGATATGCGTGCAATGCCATGTTCATTCAATTTCCAAAGAATCCCCGTGTTTTGATTTTTTAGCAAATAAAAGATGGAAAAGCTCGATACGAGACTTAAAGATATGATTCCTTGAAAATGGAAGGAACATGTATGCTGTTATTTTTTATACATCATTTTCTCAAAAGTAATTATGCAACGATGCAAAATGATGGGAACCAATGTCTCCACAATACTGAATATAATTGCACAGGTTTAAAGGTGTTGCGTTGCTTCAGGATACCAAGAACCAATTAACCGCCGATAGAACCACTCCTGTTGTACCATGTCTGAATAGAACCAAAAGTAACAGGATCAAAGCTCCGCCGTCGTTTCAGAATACCAAAATATCGCGCACAATGAGAACAGACCAAATAAAGGTCTGACCTCCAATTTGAAGAAGTAAATGGTATGTAGGAGCCAAGGTTTCCTGTCCCATCCCAAAACCTCACAGGTAGGAATCCTAAATACATACAGGATGTCCCTAATGGTCGCCAGGAATTTCGAACAAACAATGAGAGCGCCTGCCTACGGCAATAAGCATGCAGGACAGAGATCGCCTCACCGAGTCCTCTCCTGGTTGTGGTATGCTATGCCAACTCTACGTGCCAGGCGCCATGAGAGCCAACATAACTATCCACGCTAATCTAAGTGTATACCTGGTCTGGGTAATGGACCTTTTACCTCACAGTAACATCCCGCCCGCCAAAAAAACAACCAAGCCAGCACAGCAGTATATCTAGAATATGGAAAGCGGTAAACACATAGATGCAAATGCATGCAAGCAGTATATACAATGATGATAATAGTAAACACACAAAGACCCACAGAAAAGGAATCAAGCAAGAACTAGGAACGACACTCAGGTGTCCCCAGTGAAGTCGCCAGCTGAAGCAACTGGAAAACTCATCGAAACAAAACAATGAAGTCGCCATCGAACATCTATTTATCCTACAATAAGGAATGGAAAATATCGAAGAAAACCAGATAATAGCTCAGGTCTCAAAGAACGGGTAAGGGTGTCTGTTACGTGAGGGTAAGGTATTAGCACCCCTCACGTTTGTGGTACTCCACAGGATCCATTCTTGCTAGTTTTCTAATCTAAGGGTGTGTGTGTGTTATGCAATGTGCAAAGGGAAACATGCAATGGAATATAAACAGGATAGCAGGAAACATGCAAATATTAGGAAAATAAGATAAAAGAAAAAATCGAACAAAACAACAAAGAAAAGAAAAGTTCGAACAAAATAAAGAAAAAGAGAAAAGTCCGCTCGCTAGGGTGTTCGTACCCTGTGCCTACGTACCTCAAATGTGCAATGGAGAAATCAGAGCGCCGTAGTTCGGCTCAAAAGTTTCTATTTCTATCTCGATTCGCGTCTCCTAGAGAAACGGAACTGAGCACCCTAAGGGAGCATGCAAACAAGGAGCATCACAAAGATCCTAGCAAACATGGCATGTGAATAGGCATCACAGATAAGAACAGGCGAACAGGCATCGCAAAGATATCATACGAACAGGCATCACAGATAGAAAGACAAACATGTAACAGGCATACACGTGCAAGTGTGAACAAGTATCACGAATGAAAATGCGAACAAGCATCACAAACAACATGTAACAGGCATACATGTGCAGGTGTGTGAACAAGCATCACAAAGATATCACACGAACAAGCATCGCATATAAGAAGATAGTGAACAAGCATCACAAACATATGGCATACTACCGAAGTAGTGACCAATGCAAATGCAACACACAAACGAGCTCAGCTCGTAAAGCAAGCAAACTACCGAAGTAGTGACCTGGGAACTAGGGAGACGTTCTAGCTAACGGGGAAAGTCCTCCGAAGCCACCGTCCACGGGGAAAGTCCTCCGGGACGGTTGAACAAGAAAATAACGGGAAATAAACGTTCTAGCTAACGGGGAAAGTCCTCCGAAGCTCCCATCCACGGGGAAAGTCCTCCGAGACGGGTGAACAAGACTATAACTGGAAATAAACGTTCTAGCTAACGGGGAAAGTTCGAAGCTACCGTCCACGGGGAAAGTCCTCCGAGACGGGTGAACAAGACAAAAAATAACCGTTCTAGCTATCGGGGAAAGTCCTCCGAAGCCACCGTCCACGGGGAAAGTCCTCCGAGACGGGTGAACAGTAACAAAGAAAGAGGCAAGGAATAGTAAACAAACAAAAACAGAGCCTCTTTCGAGGGCTTGGCCAGATGAATGCCTAGGTCTTACTTCTCATGGCAAATATGATGCTGCATGCCTACCCTACTTCTCATGGCAAGATATGGTACACGAATAGGTAAAAGGGACAAGGAGAATACCGAGCGGATAACAAATCCGCAATGAGCTAGCAAGCGAAAGCAAAGAAGTCCAGAATACTTCGCGTAAGCCAGCATCAAGCAAAGCAAGTCAGAAAGCGTCGTCGCGAAAATAGATCACCAGCGACATGTGGCACGCGTCGAGCATAACCACATAAGCAACCTGCAAGAGAACACAAACCAGACAATGCAGGAATATACATCTCAATGAATGAGAGATCAGGTGACTAGCATCGAAAATAGGTTCGTGTCCCACAAATAAAGTGGAACACGACGCAAATCAATCGCACCGGAAGCGAATCCGTGTCCCACAAATAAAGTGGAACACGAAGCAAGTCAAATCGCAATCAAAGGCTCTCTCGAAGTACCTCGCACATCTCAGCAAACAAATCAGTAGTAACAAGGAAGCACGCTATAGAAAATACTAGCAGATAATCAAACATCATATTTTTCATGGCATTTTATCAAAGAATTAGAACTAAACTATGTAACAAAACAAATAAATTCTAACAAGAGAACATATTACATGTTTTTATATTTCTTTTTATGAATGCGAGAAATCTAATCAAACATACTATTTTTCATGGTATTTTATCAAAGAATTAAAACTAAACAATATAACAAAACATTTAAATTCTAACAAGCAAAATATTACATGTTTTTATTATTTTTTTCTATCATGCAAAAATTCAACAAAACTACAATGATTTTTATGTCTTTCATTATGCTAAAAATAATACAAAACATATTAGTAAAAAGACTAAATCTAACATGTGAAATAGTGCACACAGGGGGTTTGAATTTGAAAATAATGGTGCAGGGAACAATTCTGGGCGCAGAGCTTAGGAAATTGGCCCAGACAGATTTATTTTTGTTCTAGCTTCTGTCCAGCCAAAAAAAAATGGCGCACTGGGCTGAAGAGGGAGGTGTGGTCAGCGATTTGGCCCAAAGCTGTTTTTGTACTCAGTTTTTGAAATTCTGGACTCAGACACGCGATGTCTTACAGGATGTCACGACATCACTATCTGAAAGTTTTTAAACAAATGAACAAAGTGTAAACAGAAAACAACACAGGAAAATTGTTAACCCAGTTCGGTGCAAACACACCTACATCTGGGGGCTACCAAGCCAGGGAGGAAGTCCACTATAAGTAATATCAATTCAAGGTAATACAACTCAATATTACGCCTTTCACATAATATCTACCCAATGCAACTTCAATCTAAACAACTTAGACTAGAGATCCTACTCACTCCCCCTCAATCACAGCAGTGATGAAAAACTAACCAATTAAAAACAGAAGAAGACACTCTTCAAGAACACAACTTGATCTTGCTTAAAAGCTTTGATCAAGTACAATAGTACTCTTGCTTAAAAGCTTCGAGTACTTCTTACAACTCAAAACAAAAACACCTAGACCAAGACAATCATCATGATGATTGTTTGGCTTACAAGAAAACTACAACGAGAACCTTAAACACACAGAACTCTAATAGTTTCTCAACCAGAAAACCCCTGACGGCAACAGCAGCACCTGCACGGATTAAATAGCCTTCAGACAATACAGCAACTGGGCCTTGGATCCACAAAATAGTTTTTGCCCTAATTAAATCAAATCTCCATTACACAAGGAACTCATAATAGTAATCATTCAAGACGTCCTTGAAACAGACCAGAATCCATTATTACCAAATATAGCGCATAAGGTCTTATCAGATCATACAATCATAAGTAATAATAGAAAATAACGAACAGCTGCGAATGTCATGACATCGGCCCTGACATCAGGTAAAGGCCTGCATAATGAAGGACTTCACAACAACAGAAAGCATGTCATGACACTGTTTTTGACATGATAGAACCACAATTAGTTTTACCAAAAAATACAGCCAATCAACAACATCTACAAACTCCCCCTTTGGCGAATTTTTGGCTAAAACAATAACAGATGCAACCAGATATCAGAGCATACAGCAGCCAACAACAGAAAAATAAATTCTGTAAAAAAAACAGCAGCAACTTGATTCAACTTGATTAATCACCAAAGGCAACTTGATTCAACTTGATTAATCACCAAAAACCAACTACTTAATCAATTATTACAGAAACCACTTGTCATTGTCAGGGAGAACCAGAGAACATCCAAATAAAGAAAACCACAAAAAAAACCATGTCCAAGAAGAAACCAAAGGATCACCAGAACAACAAAACAACCATAACAACCAAAACAACAAACACACTACTACTACTACTACTACTACTACTCCCCCTTTTAGCCACAAAAGGAGCCAAACATCAGATGAAGATTTAATCGTCAGAGCCAGCAGTATCATCATCATCCTCCTCACTCATCTCTTCATCACTGGAGCTACCAGACTTATATTCATCCTCACTATCAGCATCCATATCAGCATCCATCTTCACACCATCACCACCAGCAGCATGATCATCATCACTATCAGCAGACTGCTCAAGACTTTGTATAAGCTGTTCAAGCTTCATCTTCCTATTTTCCAGCTCTTTGCAGGTCTCCTTCAGCTCAGCTATAAGAGAGGCTTTGGTCACAAACTTGCTAGATTGAGATGTTCCAGCAGATGATGAGGCATCAGTCCTTTGAAGCAGCTTGTAGTGAAAAGTCAAAGCACTTTCCCTTTTGCAGACAGAATCTTTAGCTTTCAAGATGCCAGGGTATTGCTTTAAGATGATTCCACATATTAAGGATGGAAAGGCAATAGGAAGCTTAGTAGCAGAGGTACCTGCATGTCTCATAGTCTGATCAAAAATATAGGTCCCATAGTCAAACACAGTCTTGGTCCCTATAGCATAAATGAATCTACCTAAGCCAACAGCAATGGTAGAGGTGTGATTTGTGGGCACCCAGTTGGCAGAGCCAATTTTATGCAGCAGAGCATACTTAACAGTCAAGAGACTAGCAGACAGTTTGCTTTTGATGGGCCACTTTTTAACCTTACCCCCAGTGATGGTGTTGCAGACCTCATTATCAGTTACTTCAAGCTCAGGTTGAGCTTCAGCATTTCTACCTAGATAGTGATTGATAACAGCAGGGGATAACTCTATGCATTTTCTTCTAACATAAACTTTATGAAAATCATCTGTTCTACCATCAGCACAGTCTTGAGACAAATTCACAATAAACTCTTTTACAAGCATTTCATAACATTTAGAGAATTGAGAAACAGTCTTAATCAAACCTGCAGTTTTGATGAGCTGCATTACCTCTTGATTTTCCAGAGCATCATTTGCTAATTCTCTTTCAAGGGCCAGCCTTCTTTGATACACAAATTTCCACTGGATTGCATTAGAGGCATAGTGCAAATATATATTATCCAAAGGAACATCACGAACCTTTGTAGCAGATTTAGTAACAGCAATTTTCTTCTTGGAGGGGATGTCAGGGACATCACTTGGGACATCAGCTTCAGAGTCAGAAATGCTTCTTTCCTTCCTCTTCTTCACACTAACTTTGCTTCCAGATTTTGAGGGTCCAGTAGGAACTTTCTTCATCTTATCTTTAGTAACAGTCTTCAGAGGAGTAACCTGTGGCTTGAGAGAATGTTGCTCACAGACTTGTTTTCCCTTACGAGCCTTGACCCTGTTGGAGATGCTGGAGATGAGGTCATCATCAGCAATATCAATAGGATCATCAAGTTCATCTAGATCCACCACATCATGCACATTAGGGTTTTCATCTTTCTTAGCAGGAACAGCAGGAACCTCTTCATCTTTCTCAGGAGCAAGAGTCTCATCATCTTTGGAATCAGATGCTTCAACATTGATAGCTTCAGATGTTTCAACATCTTTGGCAACAGGGGTCTCATTAACAGATGTCTCAACATCCTTAGTAACAGGAGTCTCATCATTTTTCTCAGCAGATGTCTCATCATTATCAACAGTTGTCTTAACACCTTTATCAACAGGGGTCTCATCATCTTGCACACCTTGATCATCATCGGAAGCAGGCATTTGGGCTAAAGGAACAGAAATTCCTTCAACTTTGTGCCCTTCATTCAAGATTCTGGTGACCATATTTGCAATCGCATTATGAACATAGGAAGTGCCCTCTCTATGCTGGACAGAAAAAGTTTCTGGGACAGATCCTCCGGTTGATTTTCTTGCATGCATCTTTCTTGGTTGACTGCGAGCAGAATCGGAAGGAGGAACAGAGTTCAATGGCACAACATCCAGCACAACATCTTGATCGCTCACAGCATTTGGTGCCCTAGAGCCTGATGCTGTTTCAGAGATAGGAGAATATTTCTTTGAGGAAGGACTCTGAGACATGGTGAGAGAGAATGAGAGGCTGGGTAAAGAGTGATGAATGCAGAAACACAGAGAGATAGCGTGAGTGTGGAGGAGAGGTTTTGGAGGGATGAAAACCGTTTGGGTAACTTGCAAAAGGGGGGGAAAATGCACTTTAATGTGTAATGATATCCAAGATTTGGAAAGAGAAATAATGCTGGCCCCACCCCCAATTAATTGCTATAATCCTTCACAAAGACAAATGCCTAATTTGTTTCTTAGATTTCCAAATTGATTTGTCTCTAAGGCTTTTGTAAAAATGTCAGTAGGTTGAAGGTCTGTAGCAACATGTTCCAAGTCAATTACTTTGTCCTTAACAGGGTCTCTAATGTAGAGGTGTCTAATATCAATATGCTTGGTCCTGCTGTGCTGAATGGGATTCTTTGAAATGTTGATGACACTTAAGTTGCTACAATATAATGTCATGACATCTTGTGTGACATTGTACTCTGTTAACATTTGTTTCATCCAAACAAGTTGAGAACAGCTACTTCCCAAGAAGGAACATCCTCCTGAAGTACTTTTTCTGTCATCATCACTGCCTGCCCAGTCTCTTAGATAAAGGTGACCAAGTTTTTGGTGCCATAGCTTTGTTTCTTCTTCTTTAGAGCATATAGTAGAATAGCTGGATTCATGAGACACCCACAAGTAGCAGTTATTTTTGGATCTGACACCCCTCATTACTACTTCCTTTTCTTCATTAGTAACCACACACTCAGCTTTGGTGAAGTTGACTTGGTATCCTTGGTCACAGAGTTGACTGATGCTTATGAGATTGGCAGTCAGGCCTTTGACCAACAAAACACCTTCTAAATTTGGCACTCCTGAACAATCTAATTTTCCAACTCCTTTGATTTCTCCTTTAGCTCCATCACCAAAGGTTACATAACTAGTAGAATGACTCTTGATATCCACAAGCAGATTTTTGATTCCAGTCATGTGTCTGGAACATCCACTATCAAAATACCAGTCTTCTTTGGCTGAAACTCTAAGAGATGTATGGGCTATTAAAGCCATACTTTTAGGTTTCCATTGTTGCTTCTGGATGGGCATGATCTGCTTAGGTTTGTAAGAAGGAGCTTGATCTGGATATCCATATAGTCTGAAGCAGAAAGGCTTAATGTGTCCAAATCTTCCACAGTAATGACATCTCCATCTTTGAAACTTTCTCTTCATTTCACCTTTCTCGTGATGTTGAGTCACATGTTTTGACATCGGCTTCGACATCTCAGCTTCAGGTTTAGTTCTGCTACTATCTTGGACATATTTCTTTGTACCAACAAATCCTATACCAGACATATCTCTTGAACTTTTTCCAACCTGCAAGATCTCCTCCAACATATCCGTGCCACTGTTCAGCATTTTTACTGATTTTGACATCTGATCAAGTTTGGATTGTAGCAGGATAATTTCACCATTCAGTTCAGATATAGTTTCATTAAGCTCTTTGTTATTAGCTTCCAACTGGGCTATGTATTTCTTCTGCTTTTCACCTTGTTGACATACTTCAGCACTTCTGATACACAACTTTCTGTAGGAAATTGCCAGTTCTTCAAAGGTTAGCTCATCTTCACTAGCATCTTCATCAGAATTGCAAACTCCAGTAAGGGCTGTGACATGTTTGGCTGATTCTTCTTCAAAATCACTCTCAGGATCTTCATCAGACCAGGAGACTGACAATCCTTTCTTTTGTTTCTTGAGATAAGTAGGGCATTCAGCTCTAATATGTCCATACCCTTCACATCCATGACATTGAATCCCTTTGTTGTGGTTGTACTTTTCTTCTGGTTTAACTCCTCTGCCAGAGTCATAAGATCTACTGATGTCAGATGAGATGTTCTTGACATTAGGTCTTGGCTTCTGATCCATTCTTCTTATAATTTTGTTGAATTGTTTGCCAAGCATAGCTATAGATTCAGATAGATTCTCTTCTCTACTTTCCTCTACTTCCTCTTGAGAGTTGGACACAAAGGCTATGCTCTTGTTCTTCTTTTCAGAATTTTCACTGATTCCCATCTCAAAGGTTTGAAGAGATCCAATTAACTCTTCTACCTTCATTTTGCTGATGTCCTGTGCCTCTTCTATAGCTGTAACTTTCATATCAAATCTCTTAGGTAGGGATCTAAGGATTTTCCTCACCAACTTTTCATCAGACATTTTTTCTCCCAAAGCTCCTGAGGTATTAGCAATATCGAGTAAATTCATATGAAAATCCTTAATACTTTCATCATCCCTCATCCTTAGATTTTCAAATTTTGTAGTTAGCAGTTGAAGTCTTGACATCTTCACTTTGGAGGTGCCCTCATGAGTAGTCTTTAGGATATCCCAGACATCTTTGGCTAGTTCACACTGGTGAACCAGTCTGAATATATTTTTGTCAATTCCATTGAATAGAGCATTTAGAGCTTTAGAGTTGCCAAGCGCCAATGCCTCTTCATCTTTGTCCCACTCTTCCTCTGGTTTAAGAGTTTTGTTGCCATCTTTATCAGTAATAACAGGATGTTCCCATCCTTTGTTCACAGCTCTCCATGCTTTGCTGTTCACAGATTTCAGAAAGGCCACCATGAGAGGTTTCCAATAATCATAATTAGAGCCATCCAGAATGGGTGGTCTCATACTAAATCCACCACCTTCTTTGTCCATCGAACCAGAAAATACTTTCCCTAGATCTCACCCAGTAAAAACAGGCAGGGTGCCTGCTCTGATGCCAATTGAAATTCTGGACTCAGACACGCGATGTCTTACAGGATGTCACGACATCACTATCTGAAAGTTTTTAAACAAATGAACAAAGTGTAAACAGAAAACAACACAGGAAAATTGTTAACCCAGTTCGGTGCAAACACACCTACATCTGGGGGCTACCAAGCCAGGGAGGAAGTCCACTATAAGTAATATCAATTCAAGGTAATACAACTCAATATTATGCCTTTCACTTAATATCTACCCAATGCAACTTCAATCTAAACAACTTAGACCAGAGATCCTACTCACTCCCCCTCAATCACAGCAGTGATGAAAAACTAACCAATTAAAAACAGAAGAAGACACTCTTCAAGAACACAACTTGATCTTGCTTAAAAGCTTTGATCAAGTACAATAGCACTCTTGCTTAAAAGCTTCGAGTACTTCTTACAACTCAAAACAAAAACACCTAGACCAAGACAATCATCATGATGATTGTTTGGCTTACAAGAAAACTACAACGAGAACCTTAAACACACAGAACTCTAATAGTTTCTCAACCAGAAAACCCCTGACGGCAACAGCAGCACCTGCACGGATTAAATAGCCTTCAGACAATACAGCAACTGGGCCTTGGATCCACAAAATAGTTTTTGCCCTAATTAAATCAAATCTCCATTACATAAGGAACTCATAATAGTAATCATCCAAGACGTCCTTGAAACAGACCAGAATCCATTATTACCAAATATAGCGCATAAGGTCTTATCAGATCATACAATCATAAGTAATAATAGAAAATAACGAACAGCTGCGAATGTCATGACATCGGCCCTGACATCAGGTAAAGGCCTGCATAATGAAGGACTTCACAACAACAGAAAGCATGTCATGACACTGTTTTTGACATGATAGAACCACAATTAGTTTTACCAAAAAATACAGCCAATCAACAACATCTACAGTTTTCATTATTATCAACTAAAAAAAAATGGTGTATCGGGCTTAAAGGGGAATGGAAATAGCAATTCAGTGATAAGGCCCAAGGGATTGTGATCCACAATGATTATTTTGATTCAATTAAATCCTAATTACTAGTTAAACTCAACTAATTCTAATTAGTCCTAATTAATACTGATGCTAATTGAGAATAAGTGAAAGAGGAATTAGGTTAAAGAATATTCACGTACATTTGAGAGTAGGTCTTCCTCCCCACAATACGCGAACGGCGCCGGTGTGCTACTCCGACGAACTTCTCCATCGCCGTCTTTCAAGCACCATTGCGAATAACAAGAGCAAAACGACATCTCCTCCTCAACACCTCATACTTCTCCTCCCTATCTCCAACGAAACCTGCCGGAGAGCTCCGACGACTCTTGAACCGTGATGACAAGAAGATCAGAGGAACCTTTAATCCTCAGGTAATACCGCGTATCCCTCATTTCAGATCGATTATTCTTCCTTCTTCTTGAATCTCATTCAGCTGCGTACTTCTCCTGGTTTGTTGTTGTTGTTGCAGTTGAAGGTGAGTAGCGTTGGTGTGTGAGGTTGACGATGATGATATCGATTGAAGAATGAAGATGATGCGTCTCTAATGATGAATCGATGATGATGACGTTGTGGAAGATTGAGTCGCGAAGACGATGATTATTGGATTCTGATGCGTTTCCTTTTTTATCGACCTCACTCCACTGAAGCTGATGAAGATGATGATTATTGAAGAACTTTGTTGACGTGGAAGATGATGCTGAGAAGATTGAATCGCGTTCGAATATTGGTTGAGAGAGGATCCAAGCTTGTTACGGATTCGGTTCAGGTTTTGATTCTTCTCCTCCTTTGTTTCATTTCTGAATGTTGAGAATTAGAGATTGATGAATCATGAAGAAAAATATTGTTGCGTTTCTGTTACAGATTTTCTCTTCTCTTTTTTCTGAATCTTCTTTGGTGATTGAATCGGAGAGTTTTGTAGGTTGAGGATTGAATAAAGATGAAAGGTTCTGAACTGGTTATGAAGATTGAAGAATCAAAGATGATGAAGAATGTTGGAGTTTTTCTGGTGATTATCAGAGGATTGAAGGTTTTCTGATGAAGTTTTTCTTGGTGATCGATGAATGAAGATGGAAGTGATTATGGAGAGAGTGCAGGATGAAGATGGTGAGAAAATTTTGTTACCGTTTTATGGTGAGTTCCTCTCTCTTTTCTTTCTGTTACGTTTTTCTTGAATTTTGTTATCTCCTTCTCTTGACTCTCGATTAAGCTTCTTTTTGTATAATTTTGAATCGGGCTTTGATGTGTAGATGCAGGTAGCTTGAAGTTCGGTTTATTGGTGATTTAGGTGCGGTTTTGCGGGAACCGGTTCGGTTTTGTGAAGGGCTCAACCGTTAGACCATAGACTATGGAAAAAACTGTTTAAGTCTTGTGTGCAGAATTTGTGTTGGCTGAACCGAAATATTGGATATTTACACAGGGTGTTCCCGTCCCCTTTTTTGAAGTGCAGCCGGTTTTATGTGGGCTCCGGCTATGAATTATGCAGGGAGCTATTTTTGAAGCTTGAACAAAGGGCACATGATGATCTTAGAACCTGTAACTTAACACCTTAGGTTGAACATGTTCATGTAACTTTTGTAATTCACCCAAAATGTAAAGGCTAAACATGGTTTGTAATTTGCACCTTTGTAATTTTGATTGAACACGAACGATCTTTGGATGAACATGAACAAATTTGAATTAAGGATGAATACATTTGAGGCCTACGCCTGGAATTAACTCTTGACGAATCATGAGCTTAATACCTTTGATAATATTTGAACGCCTTAGCAAACATGAGTGAATATTCCAAAATAATCTTCAATTTTCAATGAACACTTCACATTTAACGTTCAAACCATAAATGACTTGCATTACGAGTAACAAGTGTTTGAACTCATAATAACACTTTAATCACAATGATCCCGCAAACCATATATTGTACCATGGCTAATATCTTGACTTGCACAACAAGCAATTAGAGGAAACCTTTGCGCCGAAATTGTCTTTAAAAACAACAAAAATTCTTTAATTTTTCTTCCAATTTTCAAACGACGAAATAAACGCCGTTGATAACTTATAGCACGAAGAAGAGGGCAAATTTTGGGGTGCAACAGTGAGGCTATTATTATTTTCTGTTGCATATGCCCTTGATGTGTGAACTTGGGATAATTCATATTTGGTTGTACCTTTGATGTAACACCCCGTTTTCTACCCGTCGAATATTAATAAAATCAAAGTTGTAAAATTTTCAAACATAAAACAGGATGTCACATTTTCGACTTTAATCATCATCTCCAATCACATATTAAACAGATACATAACACTTTTTAAAACAAATGGATGAACGATTAACAACAACTCTTAGTATTTAAAATCACACAGCGGAATCTCAATTTCAAATCAAAATGGTAACATCTTTGTCTAAATCAAGATCAACTTCAAAATAACAGAGGTTTAGCAAAACCAATACAAAATTCAGCAATATAGCGAAACAATAATAATTGCAAATGAGCATTCATCCCCCCGAGTGTTACGTATCAGAGCGACGACACCGACTCGAACTACAGCTACTAAACCTTTAGCCTTCATTACCTGCACATTACCCACGTAGAGGCAACATAACAACTGAAGGGGTGAGATATCTAACAATCTAATAAATCGTATGATAAATAATATATATAACAGAATTTAGATCATGTAAATCACCGCTTCGCAAATTATTCGTACAACAAACAACAACAACATAATCATCAACGTAATATAACGACAACAATTTATTGACACAACAACATTTACCACAACATATTCATTAACGTAATACAACAACTAATTCACCGTCATAACAACTCAAATATGCAACATGTGATGCAACAACTTATTCAAATGTGCATGCATGCGGTACCATTGGAGCAGAACTCCCATCGTGTTTGCCATAAAGGCCAAGGCATAAGCCTTCATCATCATCGTGTTTGCCATCAAGGCCATCGTAAACAGAGCAAAGCTCACATCGTGTTGCCAATCCAGGCCATCGCAAATATGCAGGTATGTGACTCGATGAAATGCGACATCACAAAATGAAACTTCAACAACAACAACAACTTAATATCATCGAGGCAAAACCTCCAACTTCATATACTGTCAATAAATAGAGACTAATCATTAACATCACGTCATCACAGGTTTATCATTATAACAGTTTCATCTTCGTCATAGCATCATCACGACACAACATAATAACAACAACAATTCAACAATTTAACAGCAACTCAACAATAATTCAATTCTGGCCAAAAGCATACAACTTATTCTTGCAAATAAATAAAAGCATTCAAACAACAACATATCAACACAGTCCAACCTCAATTCGCAAAATACACATTACCTATAAATATAGAGTAATTAATCCATCACCAATAATTAAACTCAATATTTAATTAATAACTAAATGAATATCTACAATTAAATTGGAACATAGTTACTCTAATTAATTATGCTACAAGAACTAGAAGAACCTATATTGGCACTTACCAATTTCGCTACAGTAGGAATTATATATAACACTTATCTTTCTCGCTACAGTGAGGGAATGGATATGTCAATTGCATTTATACTCTTTATAAGTGATATATGTTACTATTATTCTACTTTATGTTTCATTTCAATTGCATTAGGTATGATATATCACAAACAGAATATCAATAACTATTCCGCTACAGTGCATACATGTATCACAATTCCATTAATTTCTATGTCAAACAATGCCTAAATTTCCTGCGCCACTGTTTCAATAAAAATACAAACACCGACATCATACACTGATAACTCTAAACGTGTCAGATTTACGCAAAATAATTAAAAGTATGACTCTTAATAACTCAAAAACAACTCTGACAACTTTATTGACAGCTCTAACAACTTTAACGACTCTATTGACAACTATATTGGTAACTCTAACAACTCTATTGACAACTCTATCGAAATTGAAAATAATTTAAATTATCTAATTAACTCAAATATTTAACTCCTAAATATTATACAATTTTATTATTATTATTATTATTATTATTATTATTATTATTATTAAATACTATGTATATATATATATGTACATTAGTAAACTAAAGGGAATGATATAATGTCAGTAGTACCTAACATTGTAAACTAGAGGAAATATGGCCTTATATGTAACAAAAGAAAATACTACTTATCAGTAAATTAACGAAAAGTGAGTCTCCAATTAAATCATATGTACCGCTACGGTGTCGCTACAGTATGCCAATTTTTTTCCAAGTATTAATAAAACCTTTACGCTACAGTATCGCTACCTACCCAATTAACCTAGAGAAATTTCCATACCCAATTAATTGACAGCAACAAATTTCAGTATCAATTACAACAATCAACATAAACAGAAACAATTTTACAAACCCAATTCCACATACTATTCATCATACATTTCATTAGAAAATTAGATCCCCACCCTTACCTTGGATTGAAGGTAGCCCTACAGAGTTTTGATCGAAAATTCGCTTTGGTTCCGGTTGCAATCTCTCACGGTGGCAAACTTCCCAAACCCTTGTTTTCCTCTTTTTCTCAATTCTCACGTATATGGATTCTTTTAATTCCTATTTGTTTTCTAAAAACCCCAATATTCCTCTACTACTACTACTTATATAGAAACACTAATTTTCTTTTTTTTTTTTTTTTTTTTTACATCAAATAATCTATCACTAATAATAACTAAATATTAAAATGAGCTAATATTCTTAATGGGCCAACTAAATGCACCTTCAATATTTTCTATTTCTCACACACAATTAAACCCAACTAAATAAATAATATTCTACTTAACTATTATTATTTCTAATAATAATTTCTTCCGACTAATTACTCTATTATCAACTTAACTGCTTTACTAACTTATTAATCCAATGACGCCTCTTATAATAATTTCGATAATTTTCGACTTCGACTAATTCCAACAATTAAATCCTTAATAATTCATTTAAATAATTAGATGAATTTCCGGGCGTTACAACTCTCCCCCACTTAGGATATTTTCGTCCTCGAAAATTTATCCGACACCACCACATTCAAATTACTCTGACATAGCAACATTCAAAACAGTAACAACCATAACGTACTTACTCTTGAATATCCAACATCGCATTATCACCTTAACAACATCTTCTACACAACCAGTAACAATATCACAACAAGTAGCACCGATATCAATAATGGCAATTAAAGGAGCACTATTAATAAAACATGTACCTCTTATAAGCTTGTCCTCATTAATTTTTTGAGTCCCCAACCAACGCGAACACTTTTCCACCGATTTGCGCCTTCTTCGGTTTCTGACACAGACTACTAATATGTCCCTCCTCGCCACAGTTGAAGCAAATCACCTCCTTGTGCTTGCACTCCGACTGTGCATGCCCAAATTTTCCGCAACGAAAACACCTTTTCACTTCGGTAGTGCACACATTACTCTTATGCCCAGTTTTCCCACACTTGAAACAAGTCACATTAGCAGGAGCATCTCCCCCACTAGATCTTTGGCCCTGACGGCCTTCAGCAACTTCCAGTTTACCTTTTCCAGCTGGAGCATCATACGGCTTGCCACGGTTTTGGTGATTCTTATTCCTCTTCTCACTGATCATCTTATAGTGAGCAGTGTTGTCTTCCTCATAGATTCGGCAACTATCCACCAAATTAGCAAATACTCGAATTTTCTGATAGCTAATAGCCTTCTTGATCTCTGGGTGCAGCCCGTTCTCAAACTTGATGCACTTCGAGAATTCTCCAGTTGGTCCATCATAATGCGGATAGAACTTAGCCAGCTCGCCAAATTTCGCAGCATAAGCAGTGACTGACATGCTTCCTTGTTTCAGCTCAAGGAACTCGATCTCTTTCTTGCCACGAACATCCTCAGGAAAGTACTTCCTCAGGAACTCCCTACGAAACATAGCCCACGTCACTTCCTCACCAGCAACCTCCAACCTCTGACGAGTCTCTAACCACCAGTCGTCAGCTTCAACCGCTAGCATGTGAGTACCATACCGAACCTTCTGCTCTGGAGTGCAATCCATCACACGGAAGATCCTCTCGATCTCCTTCAACCAAGTCATTGCACCGTCAGGATCGTAGGTACCCTTGAAGACAGGCGGATTCTCTCTCTGGAAGGTAGCCAAACTGCGAGATCCAGCATTCTCACCGATGTTTGGCTGATTTCCCAAAGCCTGAGCCATAGCCTCCAATGCAGCAGCAATCGCAGCGTCGTTTCTTCCAGCCATCTCAACTTATCTCTACATCACAAACAATGGTCAGAACCAAATAACAATACACGGCTGTTAGACAACTACGACACGACACTTGGCCGGACGGACCGACCTGCTCTGATACCACTTATGTAACACCCCGTTTTCTACCCGTCGAATATTAATAAAATCAAAGTTGTAAAATTTTCAAACATAAAACAGGATGTCACATTTTCGACTTTAATCATCATCTCCAATCACATATTAAACAGATACATAACACTTTTTAAAACAAATGGATGAACGATTAACAACAACTCTTAGTATTTAAAATCACACAGCGGAATCTCAATTTCAAATCAAAATGGTAACATCTTTGTCTAAATCAAGATCAACTTCAAAATAACAGAGGTTTAGCAAAACCAATACAAAATTCAGCAATATAGCGAAACAATAATAATTGCAAATGAGCATTCATCCCCCTGAGTGTTACGTATCAGAGCGACGACACCGACTCGAACTACAGCTACTAAACCTTTAGCCTTCATTACCTGCACATTACCCACGTAGAGGCAACATAACAACTGAAGGGGGTGAGATATCTAACAATCTAATAAATCGTATGATAAATAATATATATAACAGAATTTAGATCATGTAAATCACCGCTTCGCAAATTATTCGTACAACAAACAACAACAACATAATCATCAACGTAATATAACGACAACAATTTATTGACACAACAACATTTACCACAACATATTCATTAACGTAATACAACAACTAATTCACCGTCATAACAACTCAAATATGCAACATGTGATGCAACAACTTATTCAAATGTGCATGCATGCGGTACCATTGGAGCAGAACTCCCATCGTGTTTGCCATAAAGGCCAAGGCATAAGCCTTCATCATCATCGTGTTTGCCATCAAGGCCATCGTAAACAGAGCAAAGCTCACATCGTGTTGCCAATCCAGGCCATCGCAAATATGCAGGTATGTGACTCGATGAAATGCGACATCACAAAATGAAACTTCAACAACAACAACAACTTAATATCATCGAGGCAAAACCTCCAACTTCATATACTGTCAATAAATAGAGACTAATCATTAACATCACGTCATCACAGGTTTATCATTATAACAGTTTCATCTTCGTCATAGCATCATCACGACACAACATAATAACAACAACAATTCAACAATTTAACAGCAACTCAACAATAATTCAATTCTGGCCAAAAGCATACAACTTATTCTTGCAAATAAATAAAAGCATTCAAACAACAACATATCAACACAGTCCAACCTCAATTCGCAAAATACACATTACCTATAAATATAGAGTAATTAATCCATCACCAATAATTAAACTCAATATTTAATTAATAACTAAATGAATATCTACAATTAAATTGGAACATAGTTACTCTAATTAATTATGCTACAAGAACTAGAAGAACCTATATTGGCACTTACCAATTTCGCTACAGTAGGAATTATATATAACACTTATCTTTCTCGCTACAGTGAGGGAATGGATATGTCAATTGCATTTATACTCTTTATAAGTGATATATGTTACTATTATTCTACTTTATGTTTCATTTCAATTGCATTAGGTATGATATATCACAAACAGAATATCAATAACTATTCCGCTACAGTGCATACATGTATCACAATTCCATTAATTTCTATGTCAAACAATGCCTAAATTTCCTGCGCCACTGTTTCAATAAAAATACAAACATCGACATCATACACTGATAACTCTAAACGTGTCAGATTTACGCAAAATAATTAAAAGTATGACTCTTAATAACTCAAAAACAACTCTGACAACTTTATTGACAGCTCTAACAACTTTAACGACTCTATTGACAACTATATTGGTAACTCTAACAACTCTATTGACAACTCTATCGAAATTGAAAATAATTTAAATTATCTAATTAACTCAAATATTTAACTCCTAAATATTATACAATTTTATTATTATTATTATTATTATTATTATTATTATTATTATTATTATTAAATACTATGTATATATATATATGTACATTAGTAAACTAAAGGGAATGATATAATGTCAGTAGTACCTAACATTGTAAACTAGAGGAAATATGGCCTTATATGTAACAAAAGAAAATACTACTTATCAGTAAATTAACGAAAAGTGAGTCTCCAATTAAATCATATGTACCGCTACGGTGTCGCTACAGTATGCCAATTTTTTTCCAAGTATTAATAAAACCTTTACGCTACAGTATCGCTACCTACCCAATTAACCTAGAGAAATTTCCATACCCAATTAATTGACAGCAACAAATTTCAGTATCAATTACAACAATCAACATAAACAGAAACAATTTTACAAACCCAATTCCACATACTATTCATCATACATTTCATTAGAAAATTAGAACCCCACCCTTACCTTGGATTGAAGGTAGCCCTACAGAGTTTTGATCGAAAATTCGCTTTGGTTCCGGTTGCAATCTCTCACGGTGGCAAACTTCCCAAACCCTTGTTTTCCTCTTTTTCTCAATTCTCACGTATATGGATTCTTTTAATTCCTATTTGTTTTCTAAAAACCCCAATATTCCTCTACTACTACTACTTATATAGAAACACTAATATTCTTTTTTTCTTTTTTTTTTTTTAACATCAAATAATATATCACTAATAATAACTAAATATTAAAATGAGCTAATATTCTTAATGGGCCAACTAAATGCACCTT
This sequence comes from Vicia villosa, assembly GCF_029867415.1. Lineage (NCBI taxonomy): Eukaryota > Viridiplantae > Streptophyta > Magnoliopsida > Fabales > Fabaceae > Vicia > Vicia villosa. The sequence continues at coordinate 178,404,002 of NC_081182.1, read as the reverse complement.
CAATATTTTCTATTTCTAACACACAATTAAACCCAACTAAATAAATAATATTCTACTTAACTATTATTATTTCTAATAATAATTTCTTCCGACTAATTACTCTATTATCAACTTAACTGCTTTACTAACTTATTAATCCAATGACGCCTCTTATAATAATTTCGATAATTTTAGACTTCGACTAATTCCAACAATTAAATCCTTAATAATTCATTTAAATAATTAGATGAATTTCCGGGCGTTACATTTGAGGGGAAGTATTGGTTCTGTATGATAAGGGGAGTAAGGGACCTGTCTAAATATACAAGCTCCAATAGTTGTGTTGATGTGATGTCAGACCAAATGTTCGAACATCTGAATCCCAGATAGCTTTAATGAAGACTATGTGTAATTGTTGTGTATCTCTGATATATTCTTATGTTTGATGTAAGTTTACATGGTTTCATGTAGCTTTGTTTTGTGGTTTTATTCCTGTCTCTAGGACTTAAGTGTTTTGGTTGTTTTAGCCAAAATTTGTCAAAGGGGAAATTGTTAGATCCATGGTTTTGTGGTTGGCATTAATTTAGCTAAAACATGGTTCTTGTACATATTTGGAATGTTTAGACCAATCAGACAAATGACACTGGATAGAAGAAGTGGATTTGGAACAAGACATATAGGAATTAGGGTGAACCATGGGAACCGTCAAGTCAGCAAGACGATCTTGCTCGTCGGACGACCTTAGGTCTCCACCTCGGCAAAAATGAGTTTTCTAGCTCGGCAGATGTTACTTCAAGTAGGGTCGGAATCGTCCATCATAGTCGGTCGTAACGGCTATCTACACACGAAAGGCCTTCGCCGTTACAGGGTTACAATCTTTTAGTGGCTGACGCCGGAGGTTACTACGGCTCCCGAATGAGGGATAAGTAAGACACACTTGATCATGAGTTTGCATCAACTGTATAGTTCAAATCCCTAAAGCTAAATCTACAAACTCCTTTTTGACTTCATTGGAATCAGCTTCCGGGAAGTAGTTGAATAGTGTTCTGCATGAATAATTCTTAACTGATGTTGAGCAAGATGTTGTAACATCCTGATTAATTGTCATGACAAGTTCTGTTGTCATGAGTTTTGACAGATGTTCTGTCAGATGTTGTGACATGCAGTACCAGAATATCATGACAGTGCATACTGGTTTTTAATCCTTGAAGATTTGATTGAAAAATATGAGATTCTAGAATATTCAGACACTCATACACGCGCAGCCAATCAAGGAGCTTTTAGAATAAATGGATATTTGATTTGGTTTCATAAAAAGGATCTTGGAGACTTATTAATGAAACTTGGATTTGATTTGATTTGATTTGATTCTATTTTCTGTAAAGATTTTGCTGCTGATTAAAAATGGAGAAGATTAGATTTGTTTCAGAGTCCAAGCCCATATTGTAAGAGTCTATAAACAAGGACTTGATAAACCTAGTATAGCAAACATTCATAAGAAGAAACCGTGAGTGCAAATAAGGGTTTAGATTTTGAGAGGAGTTCAAGTTCTTTGAGTTTTTTTGTTTGTATGTCACTCATGTATCTTCTGAAACATTGAGGTAGACTAATTGTTCTCACTCTTGAGGATTTTAAGAAAAAGAGTTGAGTATTGTTCTTGATTGAAGTGTAATCTTTCTATTTGGTTCTTTTGGTCACTGGGATTGGGACTGGTTTTGATACAGTTGTTAGGATTGTAACTGTCTTTAATCACTGAGGTGATTGTGGGAAGTGAGAGGGGGTTCTCATATCTATGAGGTTCCTAGGTAGAAATTGCATAGAAGTAGTGATTAGGTGATAAGTTATAAACTGAGACTATTTAGACTTTGAACTACAACTATTATAATGGATTTTCTTCTTGGCTTGGTAGCCCCCAAAATAGGTGACGTTGCGTTGAATTGAGTTAACATTTGATTGTGTTGTTTTCCTTTCTTCACTTTATTTTCTGCACAATCTATTTTCTGTTAGCAGGTGATATTATAACATCTGTCTTGCCATTGTGTTTGTGTTAAGACATCTATCTTGACATGTGTTTTGCAAGTGCCAGAATTTCATAAAGTGAACCACTAAAGGATTTTACCTTTAATGGACCACAAACATCAAAATATACCAATTGAAGCAACTTTGACTTCCTTGAGGGAGGATTTCTCTTGAAAGACACTCTAGTATGTTTTCCATCCATGCAATGAGAACACTTCTCCAAATATGCATTCTTTAATCTAGGAAGAACATCTTTTTGGGCCAAAATATTCAGCCCCTTTCACTAATATGACTAAGTCTTCGGTGCCACAAAGATGCTTCCATGTTGATAGCATTCACACTATCCCTAGCAACCAAAGCTTTTGTCCAATACAATTTAGGAAACTTCTCCCCTCTAGCCACAACCAAGTTTCCTTTGTTGAGTTTCCATTTTCCAGAACCAAAGTGATTGTCATAACCACACTCATCAAACATATGCACAGAGGTCAAATTAAAGCAGATATTTGGAGCATGTTTGACACCTCTAAGCAACAATTGCATTCCCATATTGGTTTATATGTAAACATCATTAAAACCAATTACCTTAGATACACTATCATTACCCAAATTAAATACTCTAAAGTCACAAGAAGTATAAGATATGAATAAATCATTCCTTAGTGTAACATGCAATGTAGCACCACTGTTAACTATCCACATGCTCTCGTTTGATACAAGATTAACAGACTCATGATCACAGAGAATATCAAGATCATAACTAGTAGCAGTAGTAACACAATCATCATCATGATCATCATGATCTCTTTTTTTAGGCTTACCTTTTTTGCCTTTGTTATCCCTTTTCTACTAATAACAATACTTCTGTATGCGTCCTGTTTTGTGACAATAATGACATTCCAGATTCTTGTATCATGGCTTAGACTTGCTTTTGCTATTCTCTCTACCACCTTTCGGTTCCTTTTTGTGACTTCTCCCCTATTTTCAGTGACAAGTACCTCAGATTGAGATGAAGAACCTTAGTCGTTTCTAAAGAAACAACACCTTTAGAAGCAGAAATTATAATAGAAACCCAAAACGTCTCCCAAGGCTCTGGTAAAGATAGCAATAGAAATAGTCTCAAAAGTTCATCATCAAGTTTAATACCCATTCATGACATCTGATTAAAGAGCCCTTGAAATTCACTCAAGTGACCTGAAATAAAAGTCCCCTCCTTATACTACAAACTTATGAAGCTATTCAACAAGAACAATTTATTATTCCCTGATTTAGAGGTATACAAGGACTCTATCGTCTCCCACAAAGATTTTGCACGTGTCTCACTAGTAATATGATTATAAACATTATCTTCTACATATTATCGAATAAACCACACACCTGTTGATGTTCAAACTCCCATTCTTCATCAGACACAGAGTTCGGCTTTGCAGTACTAAAAACCGGTAAACGAGACTTCTTCATAAATAGTAATTCTTTCATCTAACCCTTCCATAAATGACAATTAGAACCATTCAACAATACCATCTTTATCTTTGTATTTGACTCCATCATTCAAACAAGTAAAATAGCCCTTAACCAAGAGCTCTGATGCCACTCTGATGGGAAATTAAAACACAATAACAGAGTAGTACACAACAAATATAAAATTTCCCACACTAAGGATCAACAACAAATATAAGACGACAAATCAAACAAATAAACACACAAAAGAACACCGATATTTTTAACGTGGAAAACCCCTCAACATGAGAGTAAAAACCACGAGTCGTCCAAACCAAAGAAATATCTCCACTATAATCAGTTGAGGGTACAAGAGAGTCTTAAAGTGATTCGCAAACAAGTTATAACAACCACAAATCATAAAGTAAAACTAACTTACAAATAAGAAAAAAAAAGCTGTAAAATAACCCAAATCTGCAACTCCAATGCGAGACAAATATCTTTTAGCTTAGACCTTGTTTTCAAATTTTGACGGTCAAAAGTTCGATACATGAGTTGCGAACATGCCTATAAAATTTCAGGTCGATCTAATGGCGAACGAATTGGGGTCGTCGATTTGGGGAGACTTATGCAGAAAAAGGGGAAATGAGTTTCTCTCCTCTCTTCTCTCTTTTGAATCCTTATTTTCTCTTTATCTCTCTTAATCCTAAATTGACACTCTCCACTTAAATAAGTGAGACAAGCAGACTATTAATATTTGGACTTTTCTCCTCATAAGAAGGGAACCAAAGCCTAACACTATCGACGTCATAACAAGTAAAATTTTCATCATAGTAAATCAGATTTAGACCTGAAAATCCTATCTATATGATATTTCTATCCACTTTCGTGTTTTGTGAAGTAAATTCAGGTGTCCAATGGGAGACATGAGCTAGTGGTCGAATAACATCCACGACTATTCTAAAATGATTATTTCTTTATCAACGACAACTTAACCATTTAAAACTTGCTACCATTGTTTATGATCTCGATTCCTCCTTGTAATTTTTAAATTTTTGAGAGTCTCTCTTTCGCAATATTGTACCAAATATCTTTCCCAAACAACTTAACAACTTAAAAACAATTTTTTCCACATGAGCCTTCGACGAAAGTCTATTTCTATTTTCAAATTTTACCCGAACATATATTTTGACGACCAAATCTTTTTTCTCGGACAATAGAAGTTTGTGTCAATCAAACCAACTTATAATTTAAAGAGATTTTTGAAAAATATTGATATATTTCTTATTACTGTTTTCTTTTACGATAAAGAAAACAAATTCACAAGGTTCAAAACAATCAAAATATTTTCTACCAAAAATGTATTTTCAATCAAAATATTTAATAATTTTAATTTTATACTATATTTAATTTTTACAAATCAGTTTGCATTTAAACACGCTTATTCTATTTTAAAAATTTAAAATATCTACTCTATTTGAACAACATACAAATTATTAAAAGAGTCCAACACTTAATTGTGTAAATGAAATTGATCATGGTGCACAATTTTAAACATCTAACTAAACAATAGCATAAATAGATACACACACAATAAAAAAATGATTAGCGGAAATAACTTAAGTTTATCTATAACTTGTAGTAAACCGAAAATTATGGTGCAAGAATTCACGCAAAACTTTCATTAATTAACGAAGAAGCTGAAGTATTTAACCCGTTATCCATAAATTAGAAAAAATTAAGCAAGTTTAAAACGGGTCATTGTGGGTCCCACTGGTATGATCGCCACCTGTCATAAATTGATTGGACAGCGACCTGATTTAGCCTTTACCAACTTAACACCCAACAACTTTTCTCACCGTCTCTTCCCAATTGAAACGCTTTCCAAATTGCACAACAAACGGAGCCTCGGATCCGAACCACCAGGTTCCGTATCCGAACCTGTATCTTTCTCGTTCGTTGAAAAATTTTCTCACTTATTTTCTCGATCATTATCTTTGTCCGAACGCGCCACCATTTCTCTTCGGCTTCAAACCCTAACCAAACGCGTGGATTCTCAACGCGCTTCCAGGATCAGCTTTTTTCTTCAATGGAGTTTCTTCATTGTCACTGTGAGTTCTTGCACCCGCTTTCTCTCTCTAGAAACCCTAGCTTTTTCTCTCTCTAACATCGTTTTGCGAAGAGAAAAACGAATCTATGTGTGTGTGCAATTGTGGAAGCTTTTGGAGTTGTTTTGTTGATTATAATGCTGTTTATCAGATGGAATTGTGTATTACTTGTATTAACTTCCGATCTCGTGTGTTTTCTCTCTGAATGTGTGATTTTGCAGTTTTTTTTCTATTTGTTGAGGTTAGGAGCTGAGAGTGTTTGGGGCAGAAGAGTTTTATGCTTAATAATTACTTTACATCTTGTGTTTGTATCTAATAAGTAAGAATCTACATAGCACCGACACCTCTGAAATAAAACGTGTCTGACACTTGCGCCGACATTTGTGATTAATTTTAATTAGTTTATTTTTTCAAATTTTTATGACACCGTGTCAGTGTGTATGTCGTGTTTGTACCTAATAAGTAAGAATTTACGTAGCGCCGACACTGAAAGGAGTAAAACAAGTGTCCGTGTCCTACACTGGCGCCAACATTTGTAATTACCTTTAATTTATTTATTTTTTCAAATTATTAATGATGCCGCTGTATCAGTGCCTTTAATTTATTTATTTTTTCAAATTATTACTGGTGGCGCTAGTGTTGATGTCATGTTTGGGATGTTCATGCTTCATAGTTAAGAATAAATACCACAAAGGATAAATTTGGAAAAACAATACCAACTGTTAACAAATTTAGTACTAATACAAGCTTAATTCTTGTAATTAAGTCAATATGGTCCTGTATTTAAGGATGAGGTAGTAGTAATTATGGTTGAGAGAGACTAGAAGTGGAACTTAAAAAAGGACGTAATGATTAAATGATCTTTCATTAATTAGAGACACATGAATTTAAGATAGAAAACTATGGTGTTTGATTCATGTGGGCAATCCCATTATTAATTATTTGGTTGTTGTTGTGGGTTTGTCACCTGACTTAGTTGGTTTGTTTTTTGAAGTGGCTGCATGAATCTATTGAGAAATTGTATGACTTTTTCTTCTATTTTGTCATTAGTTTGCCTTCGCTTCAACAAAGTCGGGTGACGCTGGCATGCATAGTTATAATGATTTTGGACCTCAATGTACACTAAATATTTGCATATCTTGAAATGAAAGAGATACACGATGAAATTATTCTACACACACAAACATAGAGAGTTAGAGGGACAGGGAGGAGAGAAATTCACATATGTAAATCTACTTGGTGCTCTTGTAAATAAAACATAAGTGCGAAAAATGTTGTAATGGTTCCTGATGTTCTTCATGCTTTCATGACATTATTGGTGTAAAGAATAATGTGCTAACTCATATGGCTTCACCCATCTTCCATTTTCTTCTACTCACAACTTGATTCATGTAAATACTCTATTTATGAATCATCTCTAGTTAATTTAAGTCTGGGTAATAACAATAGGTTTCCCACTTTAAAAACATTTGAAGCTTTTGCTTGCCTTATGAATTTGACGGGTATGGAAAAAAAAATTATTATGATTAGTGTAATTTGTCTTTTTATATATGTGGTTAAAGTAAATGTGAACACATGCAAAGGGGAGTGTTATGAAATGATTAGAAGTTTTTGGATTCTCCTTGGCATGTTAACTGGTTGTGATTTTGCAATGAATTGTACCTTTGATTTTCCATTCAACGAATTAGTGCGAGTGACCACTTGTGTGATGGTAAGTTGCAGGAATAGTTAAATTTTGGTTTAAGTATGACATAGCACAAATAGCTAGATTGTATGCCTACTAGGTTTCGCTTTTGACTAGACTTTTTCCGCTAGAAATATTATATGATTATCATGAACTTTCCTTTTTGAAAAGCTAATTTTGTATCTTATATTGCTGGCTTGTGAGACATGTTCCATTTCACCGCTGTGCATATTCCTCATAACTCGTGTATAAATTTTTTTATGAAGAGTTAATTTTGCGTCTCAAATTTTTGGCTTGAAAGACATGTTGCATTTCACTGCCGTGGAAGTCCTCATTACTATTTAATTTGCATCAAGAGAGTTGCTGTCCAATATTTAGCCCTTTTCTCTTGTATAAAATTACGACCACTTAAATGATATGATACATTTTTTATTAAGAGTGCCCATGTATGGTCTATTATTGTTGTATTTCCATATCTTTTCACAATTATTCTGGTATCTAATTGATACCAAATGGATTTTTTACTTGCAGGGATATTTTAATAATTTTCAGGTTTTAATTGAGGCTGCGCGGAGTTGTGTTCTTGGACATCTTCCTTCTACGTAGGTTGTTAAAAATTTGTGTCTTGGTCAAGCATTCTTTTAAATAGTTGCCTGCTTAAAGTTTGTGGGCTGGATTACCTATGCCTGGAAACGAAGGAGTAGACAGGGTCCATAATTTTTTTGGTCAAGAAAACTTGTCCCAGGGACAGTATCATTCACAAGCGGTTGATGGGAACTGGCCAGGACTGAACAATAATATATGGGTTGGCAGCCAGAGGTCAACTGGTGTGCCTTTTATTTCCAATTTGAAGAATTTTAATCAACAGCAATCTGGTAGAGATTCTACAACATTTATTTTATAATTGTTTCACTCGTCATTATTCATTTTTATACATTTAATTTTTAACTTGCTAAAACAATGATGCTGAAGTTTGACTTTGTAATGTTGTTTGAGATTGTCTTTATTAATTACTGATTACACTTCCTTCCCTGTCTCAAAGATTCGGAGCAGGGACACATAAGCTCTCCACATATGCGTCATAGTCTGAACCTATCACAATCAAATTTGAGGTCTGAGTCTGGAAGAAATCAGCTGCCAAACCAACAAGCAGCTGTAAGTGGCTACATGCAAGGACAACAGGTTTTCCAGACTAGGCACAGTGGATCTAATATTATGGGAATGGATACAGAATCTGATTGGCACAGCCTATCAAGAGGAATACCCATGCCAGAGTCACAAGGGAGTAGTGGTCTTGAGCTTTATAAGAAAAATTTGGCTAGGAATGATGCTGGCGATTCTCCTGTCAATTTTGATTTCTTTGGAAGTCAACAGCAAGTTAGTGGCCGCCAGAATGGAATGCTTCAGCCTTTACCTAGACAGCATTCAGGAATAAATGAAATGCATCTATTACAGCAGCAAGCATTACTTAACCAGATGCAAGAACTTCAAAGGCAGCAACAATTTCATCAACTAGAAGCAAAGCAACATAATTCTATGGCCCCAGCCCAGTCTATTTCAAAACAAACAGTTACTGGCCATTCCACATCTCTTATTAATGGAAATCCTGTAAATGAGGCATCTAACTTTATGTGGCAGCCTGATGTTACACCAAGTAATGCAAATTGGCTCCAGCGTGGTGCATCTCCAGTTATGCACGGGTCCTCTAATGGGGTTATGTTATCTTCCGAACAAGGACAAGCATTACGCATGATGGGTTTGGTTCATAATCAGGGAGGAGACCAGTCTCTTTATGGGGTTCCAGTATCTGGGTCAGGAGGCACTCCTAACCTTTTTTATCATTTTCAAGCAGATAAGCCCGCAATGCCTCAAGTTTCTTTCCCACAGCAATACTCTCATGTTCATGGGAACAAATCTACACTGCCTCATATAACACCCGGTGGTAGTCCATTCCCAGCTCACCAATATAATGCGTTTTCAGATCAAAGTAACAGAAATGATGGACCCTTAGTTTCAAGACAGGATATTCAAGAAAAGAGCATGTTTGGACCTACTGCTCATGGTATAAATAGTAGAGTCAATGTGGAAAACTTGCAGCAAATGAATTCTGAGCAAAGAATTGTATCAATGCAAGATTTTAATGGGAGACAACAAGAACTAGCTGGATCTTCAGAGCTATCATCACAAGACAAGATAGTGCAGGTTCCTCCTTCACAAAACGTAGCTACACTAGATCCAACTGAAGAGAAGATTTTGTTTGGCTCAGATGATAGCCTGTGGGATGGATTTGGTACGAATATAGGTGACTTTAATATGCTGGATGGTACAGATAGTTCTAGTGGATTTCCATCCCTTCAGAGTGGGAGTTGGAGTGCGCTTATGCAGTCTGCTGTAGCAGAAACATCCAGTAGTGACATGGGTATCCAGGAGGAGTGGAGTGGTCTAGGTTTTCGGAATACGGGGCAGTTATCTGGAAACGAGCAACCTTCAACTACTGATGGCAGCAAACAGCAATCCGTTTGGGCTAACAATAACTTGCAATCACCTTCCAATTTAAATTCAAGACCTTTTATTCAGCCCAACAATGTTAGTAGGCCCCCAACAGCTGAAAACCATTGTAGTGTTTCTGAATTACATCAGTCAGGTCCCGACTCTTCACATCAACAGCATGACAGATTACAGACCGATTCTCAGAGACCAATTCCACAGTATTTAGAAAGAGGCAGGTGGTTAGATTGCAGTCCTCAGCAAAAACAGTTCTCTGAAGTTGGTCATATACATGGAAAAACTACCAACTCTTCTGGTTTAGAAAAAAATGAAAAGGTTCTATCAGATTATTGGACACATCAACCCACCACATCATCATGTAGTGGTAGTGGCGGTCCATTTAATAAGTCTGATGGTTGGGAAGTTTCAAACTCAACCCCACTGGATCGTAGTTCTACTTTCAAAACCCAAGAAAATGAAAACTCATTGAAGCACCATCACGAGAAAGCTGTGCATGAAGAGATGAGCCAGGTACCTGCTTCATGGGAGCCCAATTCTGATGCTAATTTATCTGCTGGGTCAGAACATGAGAAATCTACTGATAACATGCAAATTTGTCGGGAGGATTCTGGTATGAATGGTATTGCTGCATTACCAAATTCGGTCCCTGCATGGTTCAGCCAGCCAAGCAGCAAGAAGCTCCCTAACGTGGATGTATGTAGAGATTCAGAGTCAGCAGGTAGCTATAAAAGAAATGAAGGTTCAGGAAAATACAAGCATCATATGGAGAACCCTTTAATTTTAGAATCATCTAAGAATGGAAAATTTGAAGGTGATGCAGATGATGCGGAAGACTGTAATAAAATTGAAAAATCAGAAGATGGTCTTGGATCTAATCCTTCTCATCCAAGAGATGATAGTATGAGAGAAAATGCAAATTTTGATGGAAATGATTTGCATAGCCCAAAGTCAGCTGGTCAGGCACATCAAAGATCTTCGATAACTCGTAAATTTCAGTATCATCCGATGGGGGATCTTGGTGTTGAAGTGGAACCTTATGGAAACAAACAGGTCATAAATTCACAAGCTATGAACCATCACCACTTTGGAGGACTTAAAGATCAGGGAAATATCTATAGCTCTCTTGGGCAATCAAAGTATGGACATTTTGATGTGAATTATAGTGAAACAGAGAAGGTAATTTTGAGATACCATGTTTTATACTTATACATGCTAGTGTCACATTAATAGCTTATCTCTATGTCTTAGAGAACCAGTTGTTGTTTATGTCCTTTAAAATGTGACTGAAGTGGCACTTGATTTACAGGGTGAGTTAGAGAAATTGGATAATAATGTTTCAAAAGGCGTACTCCCTACGCAAATCCCAAAAACAATGACTCCTTTGGATAGAAGTGTCGGTAATTATGCCTTGCAGAATACTGCTTTACCCAGGTACTTGAGTTTTAAATTTTCCTAGCGTTTTTAACATATGAATGTAGCCATCATATGGTACTTCCTTGTTAATTATTGTAGAAATATTCCACTTTACGTAATCATAGCAAAGATGATATGATTAATTATTGTAGAAATATTCCGCTTTTCGTAATCATAAGCAAAGATGACATGATTTTTTAAGACCTTTTCATTTGCTAAACTTCTGGTCTAACCAGCATCTGTATACATGTTTTCTTTATTTCCTTCATGCACTATATTATATATACTTTTTCATGTTTACAAGATGACCCCAGCTTAACTGTTTACTTCAGTTTGCTAAAATTGTTGCATCTCAAATTTTCTTGAGTTTTGAGTGGATCAGTCGGGGTGTGACTTTCCGACAGACAAAAGCCTCTCTGACCATAATTTTTCTTCCAGGGTGCCTGAAACTGAATCTTCAGATGGATTTGCTGCACATCCTCAGAGGAATCAAAGTTCTTCTACTCAGGGCTTTGGATTACAATTGGCTCCACCTACTCAGGGGCCTGCCATGGTATTTTCTCATGGCTCATCCGGTTCAGGTGTTACTGCACTTCACATGTCTGAGACAGGGGATAAGGGACATTCACGGTTAGCTACTAACCAGACTTTTCCTCCTCAAGAGTCATCTCCTGAGGAGAATAGGGATAATATTTCTAATACCACAGGGCAAGTTTTTGGTAAGGCTTCTCAGTACAGTGTGCTGGGGAACATTCCACCGGCTTTTACATCTGGCTTTCCATTCTCCAAGAACCATAATCAGAATCAGAATATAGCTCAGCTTGGTGGACAAGTAACAAATAATCAGCCGGCTTCCTCGAATCAGATAGATGAATACGGTGAAAGAGCTCAAGCTAGTCAACCTGAAATTGCATCTGCTCAGGACATGTCCCAGCCGAGTGGTACAGATCAAATTCATGGCAGTCAGCCTTCTGGTATATATGGTGCATCCCTGCATGGAACCCCTTTGAACGTTATGCAGAATTTATGGACCAGTGTTTCTAGCAGGCAACATCCTAATGCTTCGAAGATTTCATCACTGTCCAAACAAATTAACAACTGTGGAATGATTGCTGACTTCAGCAATCCAGGTGATCAGGGTCCAGAGAAAGATGGTAAGGAATTATCTTCCATTGGTGCTGAAGAGGCTGCAGTTCCATCACACCTGATAGACCCTGTTGTGAAATGTGTATCCGATGCTTCTCAACCAAACCTAGCTGCGACCTCTAGAGACGACGAGGCTCTAGGTCAGTCTTTAAGACCAAACAGTGTTTTGAATTACAATTTCTCATCTCTGAATCAATTCCAATCCATGAGAAACATGGAGATTGATCCTAGTACTCGGGAAGCCAAGAGATTAAGAGTTTCAGATAATATGCCAAACAGACAGCAGGTAGATTCCAACCACGAACAACAATTGTCATATGGATATAACAATGTGGTCAAAGATGTATCTGGAAATTATTCTTCCATCACATCATCAGATCCCAGTATGTTATGCTCGTCAGCAAAGCCACATCATGTACAGGACATAAATGCAACTTCTCAGGAGGTGATTGGAGATGATCAGGAAAAATCTGTTAATGTTTCAGATAGTAATAAAGCAGTTTCTATTAGAAGTGGTCATTATCCAATAAATCCTCAGATGGCACCATCGTGGTTTGAACAATATGGAGCTTTTAAGAATGGTAAGATATTGCCTGTTTATGATGCACAGAAGATAACTGCTGCGAAGACTATGGACCATCCTTTCATTATACCAAACCAATCAGATAGTCTGCATTTCCAAAAGTCAATAGAGCAAGTTAATAGTCGTAGTGATGCTCAACTTAGTAGCACCAGGCATAGTCCAATACCTGCTTCAGTTGAAAGCGAGAATGTATGTTCTCAGTTATCGACTCCTACGGGTGAACCTGATTTACTTAGTTTTAATTCAAAGAAGCGTAAAAGTTCCTTATCTGGACTCCTGTCATGGCATAAAGAACTTACTCAGGGTTCTGAACGGCTTCGAGATCTCAGGTGGTTGTCAGTTGTTTTATGCATTTTTTTACTGCCATTGTTGGTTTTGGGAAAGATTCTTCGTCTTATATTACATTTTCCCTATTGTTTTGAAAGAGAGATACCTTCTTTTTTTCTTATGTTAGCATGACTTCATTCTTATAGATAGATAACATATATTCCTTATTATTTGACAGTGCGGCAGAATTATTATGGGCCCGAACTGCAAACAGATTGGCTGAGAAGGTTTGTTTATAATTTTATCAGTTCACAACTCATAATTTAATAAATTCATTAGTTAACGAGTTCTTTTTACTCTGCTAAAATTAATAGGTTGAAGCTGGTGCTGGGGCTGTTGAAGATCTATCAGTGATGTTGAAGTCAAAAAGAAGACTTGTCTTGACTACACAACTTATGCAGCAACTGCTAAGCCCGCCTCCTGCAGTAGTTCTTGTAGAAGATATGAAGTTGCATCATGAGAGTGTGGTCTACTCGGTTTCCAGATTAACATTAGGAGAAGCATGCAGTTCTATCTCATGGTCTGAATGTGATACTTTGCCTTCGGGCAGCACAAACCTGTAAGGATTATTATTCTTATTACTATTTATTATTATAATTATTATTACTATTACTAATACTACTACTATTATTATTATTATTATTATTATTATTATTATTATTATTATTATTATTATTATTATTATTATTATTTTGAATGGCTTGTATAATGGTTATGAGTCTTACTATTTTGAATGGCTTGTATAATGGTTATGAGTCTTACTATTTTGAATGGCTTGTATAAAGGCTTGAAGTCTTGAGACATGCACACCTGATACATATTTCATTTAACAATTTGTGTGGTGTTTTCTGTAGACTGCCCAAAAAAGGGACATCAGCTGACAATGTTGATCATTACATTTTGAAAGTTATGGATTTATTTGATAGAACAAGGAAACTGGAAGATGATATATTGAGGTAATATCAAAATGTTGTGTTTTATACGTTCTATCCTTTCTTTTATTCTTTTCCTGGATTTAGATAATTGTCACTAGTAATAAATTTCATAGAGGATCGTCTGTCTGTATAAATGCAATTGAGCAGGTGTTTTGGCATTAAAATCTTTAAGGTTGACATGTACTTCTTCTGACAAATTGAAATTGTTGAAACATAGCTTGTATGTGTTGGTTACTCTATTTTTTATTCTGCTCAAATGCTCTCAGTTATCTATTAGTCGTGAAAAAGAGATACATGTTTTGTTGGTACAAGTTATTAATTTTTTTTAATTCAGTTGTATTCCCTTTTGTACTTTTTTTATTTACCTAAAAGAATTTATCATAATGATTGTATTTGTATGTGATGTATCCCATGCAAGGCATGTGCTAAAAATTATCCTTCATGTTTACCCTTAAAATATGGTTGCCTGCTACTATCATTATGTTGTATTTCGTATCAATGTTCTCATTTATCTTTATACGATAACTACAACTTTGTTGTACACTACTTGCCTGTTTTATACCATTTTTTATCTTGTTAATTGCAGATTGGATAGCAGAGCCTCAATTTTGGACTTGAGAGTAGAGTGTCAGGATTTAGAAAGATTTTCTGTGATCAATAGATTTGCCAAGTTCCATTCACGGGGACAGCATGATGGGGCAGAGACCTCATCATCCTCTGATACTACTTTTCAGAGATTTTTTCCCGTGAAACTTGTTACTGAAGTTCCATTGCCTAGGAATCTCCCAGACAGGGTACAATGTCTTTCACTTTGATAATTAATTAATTAATTCATTATTCCATCTTTCTTGATTAGTTGTCTTCCAAATCTCCCATTTCTGGTCTATTTCTTTCAAATTATATTGCACTTCATCGCCATAGAACCATACAACTGGCAGTGTAGGAGAAGAATTGTACTAGGTTGCCTAATCAACCCCCAGAGGGTGTTAGATCTTTGCAATCGATATATGTATGTATGTGCAGATTCTTTAATCTAGTTATCATTTACTTTCCATTTTCTGGGTTCCAAGCCTTCTGTGTATAGCCAAATTATATATGCAGTGGTTTAACCTTACCATTTGGCTTGGTTTTACCTGATTACTTTTCGGATAGGGTTTTCCCCACTTTTTTTAGATAAACTTTCATAGGTTTCTTGATTCACTCATTTTATTTCGCTCAATATGAAATAATTCTGAATGTTTTCTTCTATAGTCCTTCCTACCTATGTAGCACCGGCGCCTCTAAAAAAAGGCGTGTCCGTGTCAGACATTTACACCGACACTTCTAATTACATCTAATTTATTCATTTTTTTCTAAATTATTACTGGTGTCGCTGCGTTGGTATCGTGTTTGGGGTGTAATTGACAGAATTGTATTGTGTATGCTGTTTATTTATTCGGTATTTGACTAAATCTTTAATTCACAACGGGTTCCAAGTTTCATTTGAACAATGATGTTCTGAATTATTTGGTTCTTGGGAAAATAGTCTTTGGACTATCTTGTTGGTTTCTTTGCAATGAGCTCGATATTTTTAGGCCTTGTAGTTGAAGAATCTGGCAAATTGGTTTAGTAATTTTCTAATGGCTTCGAAAGTTGTAATGCTCTTGGGTTCATGGAATTTAAATATGGGAATATATAAGAATTTGATTGCGAGGAGATGGAACGGAAGTATACTGAAATATATCTATTTTTATTGTTATTTTTCAAAACATCAAATAACCAGTACTCTAGTATGCCTGTGCATGTAAGCTATATCAGATATATTCTTTAATAGTTAAAACAAAAACAAAAATTTGGGTGATGGGAGCGTCGAATTCCACCTGATAATATACTATGTCTATCATCCTTGAGGAGGATACAAGTTAAACACCGGGAAATTAACGATGAAAATGCGAAATGCTGTTTTAAGACATTTTTTCTTCATTTTTGTTTTTTAAAATGAATGGAAATGGTGGAAATTTTTTTTTGTTTGTAAAAGGCTAAGATATATTAAAAGTAAAAAGATACAAAAGGAGGGGGATATGAGACCTGAACCCTCAAGGATTAAGCGAAACGAAAATAAGAGAAACCAAGCCTATTATGAACTAAGTCGTCATAAACAGACACAAGAGTTTCATTCCACCAAACAAAGCGTTGAATGGACAGGCCTAACGAAGCTAGTTTGTCTGCACAATGATTTCTTTTTCTGTAGATATGAGAAATAATGAAAGACATGCTATACGTTCTATATAAACAATTGAGCCATCTATTCCTTAAGGAAGAAGGAACAATGTCTAAGTTGTTGAAGGCTTGAGTAACTAGCAGAGAATCAGTTTCCACCCATAAGAAGTTCCAATTTCTGCTTGATGCTTCTTTAATTGCCCTCATTACGCCAAGGAATTCTGCATTCAAAGCGTAGTTCATACCGAGATTTTCAGCAAAACAACCAATAAGATTAGCATTATGATCCCTGAAAATTCCTCCGCAAGCTGCATGACCCAGGACACCTAGTGAGATTTCGTCAGTGTTGCACTTCAACCAGGATAGAAGTGGGGGCTTCCAAATTATCTCAATTAATCTAGTAGCTTTAAGGGGTGGGAGGAGACCTTGAAAGCTTTTAGAACCAATAAGTCTTTCATAGAACAGGAGGAAATAGCTTTAGTACCATTACTCGAGAGTTGGACCTGAGCAGCTACCAGATTTATGGCCATTCTCCAATGAGTGGGCTTGTTTTGAAACTTTCTTTGATTTCTACAGAACCAAATCATGTTATAACTACCTCTCCTTGTTTAGACCAATTTTTATTGCACATATCCCAAATGTCCAAAAAAGTGTAGCTAAAGGCATGCTGCGTAATGTTGGAAATCCAATCCCAAATTTTCCGAGCAAACCTACGAAACAAAAATAAGTGCACCATATTTTCTTCCTGGAAGCCACACAGGACACACATTGAGGGAAAAAGCATAATGCCTCTATTGGCTAAATTCTTGTATGTAGGAACCTTTTGATTTAGGAGCTTCCACATAAACAGCGATTTCGAGGGAGGGATATGTTGATTCCAAATCCGCTGTGTCTAGCTAATGATTGTACCAGAGGGAGACTTAAATTTGAAAGCATCTTTGAGAGTTAGTGTACCTGCGGTAGAATTATTCCAACTTAACTCATCAGGCCGAGGATCCAGGGGAATAAGGGACTGGTTGAGAATTCCTGGAAGATTAGGATACCAGTTGGCCAAAATTGCCGGTACCGCCCAATTAAAGTTGTGGATGAAATCAGCTACATTAGATGTTATGTTCGAATGAATATCACAGGGAATATTTAGTTGGTCGACTAAAGGATCTCCACACCAGGTATCAGTCCAGAAATTGATGGATAATTCTAGAATCTAGGTGGAATTTTCTTTCAATTCAAGGAAACTACCTTTGATACTAGACCATATGGAAGAAGATATATGATAGTTGATAGGTTTATTGGATCTTAGCACCCTGTTTCTTAGCAACTCGGACCATTGTTTAGGTAAATTAAAAAACTCCCAACAAAGTTTGAGGTTGGTTGCTTCATTTATTTTGTGATTCCCCTAATGCCAAGACCATCCTCATTAATAGGTCTGCAAACCTTATGCCATGCCACTGTTAACAGTTTCGTTTTGCTAATATCACCACTCCATATAAAGTTCCTTATGAATCTTTCAAGATTCTTGACGAGGTTCATGGGCCAGGAGTAAATCAGGAGGCTGTACATGAGCATGCTATGGATGACACTTTTAACTAATTGTACTATACCAGCCATATTCAAAAGAGATGCTTTCCATTTGGAAAGTTTTGATTTTACTTTGTCCACTAAAGGCGGGAAATGGGATAATTTTGGCCTACCCTTAAATATGGGAACACAAAGGTAAGTGAAAGGTAACATACCTTCAAGGAATCCCAACTACTGAACCATAGAGGAGAAACGCTGTTGGTTGATAGAACTCGCATAAACGATTGATTTTTGAGGGTTGACATGCTGGCCAGAAAAACTGGCATAAGAGATGAACAAATTTTTGAGGGCTTCAATATTGGAGATTTTGGCTTTGCAAAATAGCATAATGTCATCTGCGTAAAGAACATGAGATGGAACTAAAGTTCTTTGGGGACCTCTGATTAACTCCAACGTACCTTTCTCGACAAGCCTGGTAATTGCCCTGCTAAGAACATCCTCTGCAAGACAAAACAGTAAAGGAGATAGGGGATCTCCCTGTCTAACGCCCCTTTTGCATTCAAAATAACCAGCCTGAGTGCCATTTATGGATACTGATAGCCTGGCAGAGGTTAATATGGTATGGATCCAAGAATGCAATTATTCAGAAAATCGAAAATTATGCAGCACTTTTAACAGAAAGTCCATATCCAAAGTATCAAAAGCTTTACTAATATCAATCTTGATTGCTATATTACCACCAAAGGAAGTGCTATGCAACATATTTATAGCCTCTGAAGTTAAACATATGCAGTCTACAATGGATCTACCTCTAATAAATTCTCTTTGATCAGGAGAGATAAAAAAAGGCATGATTGAGGCTAGTCTATCAGCTAGTATTTTGGTAAGAATCTTAAATTTGAAATTTCTTAAGACTATTGGTCTATATTGGTCTACTATGATAGCATTTGAGCATTTAAGTATAAGAATCATGGAGTTAGCATTCCAATTAGTGAGGATCCAACTTGTGGAAAAGAATTGCAGGGTTGCGTTGATCCCGTTGATTTCTTCAATTTTGTTTTTTAAAATGAATGGGAATGGTGGCAAATGATCTATTTTACTTCTTTACTATAGTACTATATGATGTTTAAACAAAATGAAAATGCGAAATGCTATTTTAAGATTTTTTTTCCATATTTATTTTGTTAAAATGAATGGGAATTGTTTTTTCTTCATATATGTTTGTGATAGTTTATTTTCGAAATACATGAAAGAAATATGAAAACAAATATGATAGGTGGATTCACAATTTTAATCATGATAATTGTCATACACGATAATATTATTTTTTAAATTATAAAAATTTACAAGATATTACTAACATTCCTTATATATTTATATTAATAAAATAAAAAATAATTATTAGTTGTAATTATGATTTAAAATTGGTTTAAATGTAATTTTGGCCCCTTAAATTTCTTAATTGCTTAATTTTAACTCCCACGTTTCAATTGTTTGATTTTGATCCCTCAAATTTTGTAATTGTTTGATTTTGAATCCAAGTTCTATTTGCTTAATTTTGACCCTTCAAATTTGTCCCCTTTTACATTTGATAGTCTTCTAATGTGTGGACTAAATTTCTCTTTCTTTTGTTGTTTTTTTTTTTAAATTTTCTTCTCTACAATTTTATTCTTTTTTTCTCTTTTTAATAGTCAAACTTTGAATGTAATATTTAAGAAATCTTAAATATTTCATTCAACTTATGCGTAATAGAAAGTTATTTTGACAAAATAAAATAGGCCACTGTCTAATTAAAGTAACAAACTTTTTGGCCAATAATTCCCTCATAGTTAAGCATAAAGTCTCAAAGTCTAACAATCCTATTAGTCATATAATTTCAATTTTTATAAGGTATATTGCATGTTTGTCCATATATTCTAAGTTGAATGAAATATTTAAGATTTTTAAAATATTACATTCAAAGCTTAACTATTAAAAATAGAAGAAAATTAAAATTATAAAAAAGAAAATTAAAGAAAAAAATAAAAAATAAAAAGAGAAATTTAGTCTAAATGTCATTAGTGGACTATCAAATGTAAAATAAGACAAATTTGAGAGGTTAAAATCAAGCAATTGAAACTTAGAGGACAAAAATTAAACAATTAAAAAACTTGGAGGGACTAAAATCAAACAATTGAAAATGGAGACCAAAATCAAATAATTGAAAAATTTGGAGAGTTAAAACTGCATTTAAACCTTTAAAATAATTTGGAATAATAACAAGGTATCAATTAATTTAATAACAAGATATTTGTTTAATATAAATGGAAGTATCAATAAATGAAATTTGGATCCACGGTATTATAATTGGAATGATAATTATAAATAGAATTTCTTAAATATAAATTGAATGATGATTGTAATTTTTCTTCCAATTACATTTTTTTTTTTTTTTGTAATTGTCAATTTAAACTCATACATTTCTAATAATAGATACAAAATAAAACTTATATTTAACACTTATTGATTTCATTAATGATTTTTTAAAAATACAAATATAAATTTAAAATTTTGAATTTACTTATCAATTCTATTAATTACTATAAATGTTAACCTAAAAAATTAATGCATATTCAATTATAATTATATTACTATGTTCTTATAGTATTTGTATCATTAATATGTATGTAGGGTTATATTCAACATTTAACATTTTACAAAATTATCTTTGAAAATCATTTTAAAGGTAATTTTTTTTGAGGAATAGCTTTAACTTTATATTAAAAAAATAATAATAAGCATAAACCGATCGCTAGAATCCAGGTTCTAAAGTCATCTATCCTAAGTATACTATCTCACATGTATACTTAACCTGCTATGCACAGAACAACGAATCTTAATGCAAAATTAAGATTAATTGATACACACAATATCAACATTATAATCTATAATATAAGAAAATTAATGATTGTGGAAAAGTAAAAAAATACCCTTATTTGATATTTTGCCACCACATTAAAATTGTGGTTTTTTGGTCTTTGCAAGTTCTTAATTTTATTATTAAAATAATACAACTTTTATATTTTATCAAACTTATCAAATCTCTCTTCATTATCTATTTTTTTCTCTTTCATCAGTTTCTCACTTCTTTTTTCCACAATTTTTTTTATTATTGATATTTTTTTATATATGAAAAATGATATTTATGATCGAAATATTTTTTAGTCAAAAATGATATACGTGAAACATTTATTCAAAAAATATATTATTGATCTAAATATTTTTATATTACGAAAATTTAATATTGATCCAAATATTTTTGTAAATGACATCTAAACAAAAACAATATTTGTATATGGAAAAAATAAATTATTTACGAAAAATGGTATTTATCATCCAAATATTTTTTATTCAAAAAAGATATGTGGGCAAAAATCTACTATTGATCTAAATATTTTTATATACGAAATTTACTCTTGATCCAAATATTTTTGTAAATGATACATAAACAAAAATGAAGTTTGTATACGCGAAAAAATCAATTATTGATCTAAATATTTTTATATACGAAAAATGTTATTTATGATCCAAATTTTTTTATTCAAAAATGGAATAGGCCAAAAAATCTATTATTGATCTAAATATTTTTATATACGAAAATTTGATATTGATCCAAATATTTTTGTAAATGACACCTAAACAAAAATAATATTTATATATGAAAAAAATCTATTATTTACAAAAAATGGTATTTATGTTCCAAATATTTTTATTCCAAAAAATGGTATGCGGGATAATAATTTACTATTGATCTAAATATTTTTATATACGAGAAATGATATTTATGATCAAATATTTTCTATCCAAAAATGATATATGGGAAAAAATCTATTATTGATCTAAATTCTTTTATAGGAAAATTTATTATTGATTCAAAATAATTTCGTAAATGATACATAAATAAAAATAATATTTGTATTATTATTTACGAAAAATGATATTTATGATTCAAATATTTTTTATTAAAAAATGATATACTGGAAAAAATTTACTATTGATCTAAATATTTTTATATACAGAATTTACTATTGATACAAATATTTTTGTAAATGATATCTAAACAAAACTGAAGTTTGCATAAGGAAAAAAATCTATTATTGATCTAAATATTTTTATATATGAAAAATGTTATTTATGATCCAAATATTTTTTATTCAAAAATGGAATAGGCCAAAAAAATCTATTATTGATCTAAATATTTTTATATACGAAAATTTGATATTGATCCAAATATTTTTGTAATTAAATGACACCTAAACAAAAATAATATTTGTATATTGAAAAAATCTATTATTTACGAAAATGGTATAGGAGAAAAAATATTTGTATATAATTAAATTTTTTTAATCCAAAAATGGTATACGGTAAAAAATCTATTATTGATCTAAATATTTTTATATACGAAAATTTGATATTGATCCAAATATTTTTGTAATTAAATGACACCTAAACAAAAATAATATTTGTATATTGAAAAAATCTATTATTTACGAAAATGGTATAGGAGAAAAAATATTTGTATATAATTAAATTTTTTTAATCCAAAAATGGTATACGGTAAAAAATCTATTATTGATCTAAATATTTTTATATACGAAATAATTAATTATTTATCTAATTTTTTAAAACATTTTTATTTAAAATAAATGATGTATCCAAATTCGCTAACCGAACAGAACCCGTGCGTATGCATGAGTTTGTTACTAGTTATTTTAAAAAACCATTATTTTAGTGAAGACAACAATATAAAATTATTATTGAATTATATACTAAATAAAGGAAAAAACTTAGGTACAATTCTTTAGGTGTGGTTCTTACTATTTACCAATGAAAATATGACAAGTGTATAATTTTTTCTTACATGTATGCAAATTTCTCATATTTTCACTCACTAAATGATATTTAAATATATTTGTCAAATTTTCATTGAAAAATAATAAAAACCATACCTAAAGAATTGTACCTAAGTTTTGTCCCTAAATAAATTATATATATATATATATATATATATATATATATATATATATATATATATATATATATATATATATATATATATATATATATATATATATATATATATATATATATATATATATATATATATATATATATATATATATATATATATGTGTGTGTGTGTGTGAAAGGATGGATAAATTGAGTAACAAGATAATTTTATTTACATTTAATATAAATGGAAGTATCATTAAATGAAATTTGGAACCACAGTATTATTCACATTTACTTAATATAATTATATTATATTATATTTTATTTTATAAATTTTTTTTTGACTTAATAAGATAATTATTTTGTCTCATCCCCTCTTTTGATCTTTTTTTAATCTAATTTTAGTTTTTTTTAAAAATATTTTAATCTTTTATAACCATTTGAACTGATGCGAAAAGTATAATGCCAAATCTTCAATTTAATAACAACTAAATCAATTCACTCTGTAAAAGTATAATCGAATTTTAACTTATATCAGGAAAAACATCTATTAAATTTATTGATCTTTTAATTTTATATGAAATAGATTACGGAGTGATTATTATTATTAGGGTTTTTCTAACCTATGCAACCTTACATAGGATAAGAGACAATTAATACACCACTTTTTTAAATATAAATTACCATATTTATATTCATCCATTAATTGGGTAGGAGAGAGAAAATATAAAAGATTATTTTTCAACAGAAAAATAATTAATATGATAATTTATATGGAAAGAAATAGTTTATTAATTGCCCTTATCCTATGCAATGTTGCATAGGTTAGAAAAACCCTTATTATTATTATTATTATTATTATTATTATAATTATTATTGTTATTATTATTATTATTATTATTAATATTACTATTATTATTATTATTATTAATGAAATATTATATTTATTATCTATAACGATATTTTGCGATCTGTGCGAAAACACGAGTAAATGACAACTTAGTTGTTTTCATTAATTTTTTTTACTAAAACATACATTTTCAACGGACCTATACTACTTAATTTGTACATATTATAAATATATTTTTTAACTATCACTATACTATATTTACGAAATTCCGTGGTCCGTGCGAACATGCACATGTAGATGACTACTTACTTATTTACTTTATTTTTATACTAAAATATACGTTTTTTTATGGACCAAGACTACTTAATTTTTATATTTTTTATATATTTTTTTAATCATCATTATACTATATATTTATCTAATATTTATAAAGATATTGCACGATCCCTGCGAAAGCGAAAACACATGTAGATAACAACTTAGTTATATTTTTTATTTTTCTACTAAAATATACATTTCTGACGGGTCAAAACTACTTAATTTTATATATATATATATATATATATATATATATATATATATATATATATATATATATATATATATATATAAACCATCACTTTACTATATTTATTAACTATTTATAAAGACGCTGTGCGACTCGTGTCAAAAGCATGGGTAAATGTAACTTTATTATTTCATTTACTTTTTCTACTAAAATATACATTTTCAACGGACCGATACTACTTAATTTGTATATCTTTTATATAACGTTCTTAACCATCACTATACTATATTTATTTTATGTTGGGTTAAATATGGTTTTCGTCCCTATAAATAACCCAACATTCAATTTTAGACCTTCAAAAATTTTTCTTCAAAGAATGGTCTTCCTAAAGTTTTCCGTCCACACTTTTGGTCCCTACCGTCTATTTTTTCTAACGGAAGCTGGCGTGGCATACCATGTTGCATGCCACGTCATTTAAAGTCCACATAATAAAAAACTCTTTAAATTGAAGGGGTTTAAAACCTCCCTAAATATAATGATTTTCTTCTTGTTCTTACTCTTCTTCTTGTTCTTTCTTGCTCCTAATGCTTTTTCATCTGAGTCAAATTAAGTTTGTTTGTGAATGAACTTACCAGTACATTTCTGCATTTAGGGAGGTTTAAAACCCCCTCAATTTAAAGAGTTTTTTATTACGTTAACTTTAAATGACGTGGCATGCAACATGGCATGCCACGTCAGCTTCCGTTAGAGAAAATAGACCGTAGGGACAAAAAATATGGACGGAAAACTTTATGAGGACCATTCTTTGAAGAAATTTTTTTGAGGGACTAAAATTAAATGTTGGGTTATTTATAGGGACGAAAAACATATTTAACTCTTTTATGTTTATAACGATATTGTGCAACCCTTGCAAACGCACAAGTAGATGATAATTTACTTATTTCTTTTTATTCTACTAAAATATAAAATTTTGTTATACCGAGACTACTTAATTTATATATCTTTTTATTTATTTCTTAACCATCATTATATTATATTTATTTATTATTTATAATAACATTGCGCGACTCATGCGAAGACACAAGTCTCGATATTTGATACAAAGTCCTCTTTAAAATTCTCAATTGTCTTTAAAATTATTATTCAAAGTCCTCTTTTCTTCCTATAAATTTCCAAACAAAGTCTAATGGGTCCCAAACTATGCCCCATGGTGGCACTATCATTATCTCACCGTCAATGTTTAATAGTCCAGAGGTGCGCCCCAATCTCCCTTAAACATTTGCTTGTGATAAACTATTTTAAATCAAAATGAATCCTAGACCTTTCAAATTTCATTATCTTCCTTGATTTTTCCTCTTTGTGGCCCTCCTCGTGGCATTGCCAAAAGGAAGTGTGAAAACAGTCCAAACAAAACTTCTTATGAGGACTCCTTATGATCATTTTATTGATAAGTGGCATATAACTTCTTATCACACTGTAATCTGTAGTTCTAGAGAAATAACATTTTATCTTTTTCTTCTCTGCCAGTTAAGCACTTAGGTGTTGTTCGAATCTCTTTCCAAATTCAAGATAAACATCACTTCCCACTTATTCCATTTCCCTAATCTAATCCTTATAAAATAATGCTAATCTACAAAAATCATTTGGAGTTTGATTAACCTGTCTCAATTAAGCGACCAAACTTTAACGGATCAACTCGAGATTATATATTATAAATAGATAAGTAGATCTTACAGTGGCAGATTCAGAAAGTAGGTTTAAATATGTCTCTTTTTTTTTTTTTTAAATATGTGTGATTTTGGTATGTCTTATTATATGGTTGTTGTTTTGAACTTGTTTTCTTACAGCTCTAAAGTAGATAAAGTGATAGATTCATGCCCTGGTTGTGGTTACATGTGAAAACTATTTTAATCTTGATACATGAGATGAATCTAAGGCATAGTAGTAAACATTTAGTCTTAAAACACAATAAATTGATGTTGTAAAAAAATAAAAATAAAAAATCAACTTGATGTGGTGTTGTTGCATGTCGAATATTGAAATTAACGAAGTTTATTAATGACATAATGCGAATATTGAAATAACAAAAAAAGTATTTCTGTGAGTCACCCAGAGACATGAAATTTGAGATAAATCTTATGCAAACTAACTTAAAATAACATGCAATCTTTAAACTTGTAGGAAAACCATCTTTGGCAATAGATTGCAGATTTGGAAGATTTTAAATTTCCATTTCTTAAAGGTTTGCTAGAGTGTTTACCGGTTCTGCTTGTGCAAAAGTTTCTTACACTTCCACACTGCAAAATAGTTCACCAGTCACCACAATGTTCCTCAGCTACTAACTTTCTAACAATTACTAACAACTAACTTTTACTTTAGAACTGTAAGGTAACAATTACAGTTTATTATTAATGCCGGTGCTTTATCTACTTTAGAATTGTAAGGTAACTAGGAATTATAACCAAATATAAGAAACTAATTGAAGATACTCAAAGTGGCTACAAATTTATTTGGAATTCATGTGCCAAAGAGGGACAAAAGAAAAAACTCACTACATTATTTTTGTTAGCTATTTGAGCAGCATCTTTAACATGAACTAGGAAGCATCAGAAGAATGGAAGTCAGAAGAACAAGCTCTGAAGTTCTGAATAGTATCACGCTCAAGCTCTTTAAAGTCAGAAGACAGAAGATGCTCTGCACCAAAGCTGATGTCTCTGATATTCAAATGTTGTTATCTACAAAATCTGAGTCCAGAAGAACGTACAAGATGAAAGGCTGTAACGTCTAATCTCTGACTGACAAAAGGAACGTTAGAAGCTACAAAAGGCAAAGTCAGTAAAAGCAGCAAAAGCAAGGTTCGAGGTAGTTGACAAAAGTGTGAAACATTAAATGCAGCGTTGTACTATTCACGCAAAGCATTAAATGCACCCCAACGGTCATTTCCTCTCAACGCCTATATATAGAAGTTCTCATCAGAAGCAATATATAACACTTGCACAAATATACAAAATTGCTGTCAAATTCAAAAGCTTACGAACTTCATCTTCAACCTCACAAACTCTTGTAATATTTAGTGAGTGTTAAGTTTCGAATTTAAGAGAAATATCACAGTTGTGTTTACAGCTTTATTAGAAGCAAATCTATACTCTTGTAAACTTTATTTTTACATTGATTGTAAAAGGATTCCTAGAGTGATCTGTAGACTCTGGAAGAATTCCTAGAGTGATCAAGTTGTGATCTGTAGACTCTAGAAGACTTAGAGGTTATCTAAGTGGAAAACCATTGTAATCAGTTGGATTAGTGGATTAAATCCCCAGTTAAGGTAAATCACTCTAAGGGGGTGGACTGGAGTAGTTTGGTTAACAACGAACCAGGATAAAAATCATTGTGTTGATTGTTTTTATCTTCTAAGTTTTTGAGATACACTTATTCAATCCCCCCCTTTCTAAGTGTTTTTCTATCCTTCAATTGGCATCAGAGCGCCGGTTCTAGGTGCAAGCACTTAACCGTGTTAGACAAAAGATTCAGGGAGAAAAACACATAGTTAAAATGGTTGAAACAACTTCATCTACTCCTACTCCTGAAAAAAACAACAATGGTAATGGAAGCAATAATTTTAATGGCTATAATAGACCACCAGTATTTGATGGTGAAAACTTTGAGTACTGGAAAGATAGACTCGAAAGTTACTTTCTTTGTCAAGATGGTGACTTATGGGATCTAGTGCTGGATGGTTACACACATCCTGTAAATGCTCAAGGTGTCAAGGTCTCTAGACAAGCCATGAGTGATTCTCAAAAGAAAGACTTCAAGAATCATCACAAGTCTAGAACTATATTGCAAAATGCTATCTCTCATGCTGAGTATGAGAAGATAACAAACAGAAAAACATATCATGATATATTTGAATCCTTAAAGATGACTCATGGGGGTAATGCTCAAGTTAAGGAAACAAAGGCCTTGGCTCTAATCCAGAAGTATGAAGCATTCAAGATGGAGGAAGATGAGAACATTGAAGCAATGTTTTCAAGATTCCAGACTCTGACTGCTGGATTGAGAGTGCTAGATAAAGGCTACACCAAAGCTGATCATGTGAAGAAGATCATCAGAAGCTTACCTAGAAGATGGGGACCCATGGTGACGGCATTCAAGATTGCCAAGAATCTGAATGAAGTTTCTCTTGAAGAGCTGATCAGTGCCCTGAGGAGTCATGAAATAGAGCTGGATGCAAAAGAACCTCAGAAGAAAGGTAAGTCTATTGCATTAAAATCTAATAGTAAAAAATGCACTAACGCTTTTCAGGCTGAAGAAGAAGATTCTGAAGAGTCAGAATCAGAAGAAGAAGAAGAAGAAGATGAACTGTCTCTAATATCCAGAAGAGTAAATCAACTCTGGAAAAGCAAGCAGAGAAAGTTCAAGAACTTCAAGAAATTCAAAAGACTTGAGAAGGGAGAATCTTCTAGACACAGAAGATCTGACAAGAAGAAGGTGACGTGCTATGAATGCAAGGAACCTGGACATTACAAGAATGAGTGTCTAAAGCTTCAGAGGGAAAAGCCCAAGAAAAGATTTGAAAAGAAGAAATGCTTAATGGCTACTTGGGATGACTCAGATTCTTTTGATCAAGAGTCAGACTCTGAAGATGAGCAGGCAAACATAACGCTGATGGTCACTGTTGATGAAGATTCAGAATCTACATCAGACTCAGATTCTGAAGAGGTATTTTCTGAACTTTCTAGAGATGAGTTAGTTTCCAGCTTAACTGAACTTCTCGAAATCAAGGCTAAACTTAGTATCAAATACAAAAAGCTGAGAAAGCTCTTTGCATCTGAAACTAAGAGACTTGAAGTAGAAAATTCTGAACTGAAGGAAAAAGTTTTAAAACAATCTAAAGATGTTGAATCATCTTCATGTTCAGAAAAGTCTATTCCAAGTGTGAATAATATTCTTAAGGAATATGACTTGAGTTTCAGGAAGTTTCTATCTAGAGGTATAGGCAGAAGTCAACTAGCCTCTATGATATATGGTATAAGTGGAAACAAGAGAATAAGCATAGTCTATGAGGGTGAAACCCCATATAAACTTGAACATGTTGATGAGATGGTTATTACATACAAACCTTTGTATGATCAGTTCAAGTTTGGTCTTTCTCATGATATTAGGCACACATCACATGCTAAGAGTTTCCACATAACACACACAAAGAAACAGGTTGCTACACAATATAGAAAATCTTATGTTAAACCTCATGCTAAATCTCAGTTCAATCAGAACTTGAGAAGGACTAACCCAAAAGGACCCAAAAGAATGTGGGTACCTAAGGAAAAGATTATCCCTGTTGCAGATCTCCTTCAAGGCTCAAAAGACAAAGGAAAACATGTCATGGTACCTGAACTCTGGGTGCTCACGACACATGACAAGAAGAAGGTCTATGTTCCAAGTAGGGGTGTGCAAAAATTTGGTTAACTGAACCATATTCTCAAACTGAATTGCATTGAACCACAAAAAACTTGAACCATTTAAATGGTTTATGAACTGAACCACATATTATAAACAATCCAGTTAACCAAATTTAAGTTAAAAACCAGTTTAAACTGTTTAACTAATTGTTTTTAAAAACATCATAAATATTTTTTAATTAAAATTTTTTTTATTGATTTTTAAAAAAATATAATGTTTAAAAATAATTTTTATAAATTAAAAAAAACAAAAAATTATAGATTTTTTCGAGTTTTTTTTATTCGGAAGATAAAAAAAGAAAAGATATAAATATTTTTTCTTCCAAAAATAAAGAAACTTTTTTTTTAATTATTTTTTTCAGAAAATTAAAAAAAATAGCTTTTAATTACTTGTACACCAACATGAAAAAAATACAATATATGTGAATTAAAAAAAAACAAAATATACATAATAACTACTATTCACAGTCAGTATAAAAAGTTATATATTATTAATTCAATTCATATTACATTTAAAATTTATAAAATTATAATCATTTATTAGTTGAATTAACGATAATATTTATAACTAAAAGAAAATGTTTGTTTATATTAGAGTAACCATATAAAATATCTAGTATCAGACGCCCACAAGAAGTTAGGAAGAAAGAAGAAAGTATTTGGAGCCTATAGTTAAAGAAAAAAATTTCGTAACCAATATGAAAAAAAAAAACTTCACGAAATGTGCGAGTTGTTTGCAATACGGTAAAAAAAAAACTTCACGAACTGAAACCAATATGAAAAAAACTTGAAGTTAAATTTGCATTTTATAATTAACAAACTAAATAAAATATTAATGACAGTATGAAAAAAACTTGAAGTTAAATTTGCATTTTATAATTAACAAACTAAATAAAATATTAATGGCAGTAGTAATTACTTTTACATATAATTTATATACTAATGAAGAGCATCATTTCTAATTTCATTATTCCACTCAATGGATTTAGTTACCATATAAGCAAAATTATTTGTACAGTAAAAAGATACAAAAGTATAAAAAACGAAAAACAATTTTGAAATAATTTACAAAATAAATTTACAAAAAACAATTTTGAAATAATTTACAAAAAACAATTTTGAAATAATTTACAAAATAAATTTAATTTTTTATTAAAACTGGTTTAAACCAGTTTATAACTAAAGATTGATTGTAAACCAGTTTATAAATATAAACTGGTTCAAAACCAGTTTGAAACTGAATTGAAATTATTTTAACAGTTAATTGATTTTTTATTAAAGTGGTTTTTAAAAACTGAACTGAACTATTAATTTGGTCCAGTTCAATGCAGTTCTTAAACCACGAACACCCCTAGTTCCAAGGCCTGGAGCTTAAATCTGCTGGAGAAGTTAAGTTTGGAGGGAACCAGAAGGGCAAGATCATTGGCTCTGGAACCATATGCATTGGTAACTCTCCCTTTATACCTAATATTCTTTTAGTAGATGGATTAGCTCATAACTTATTGTCCATAAGTCAATTAAGTGACAATGGTTATGACATTATCTTCAATCAAAAGTCTTGTAAAGCTATTAGTCAGAAGGATGAATCAATCCTATTTACAGGCAAGAGAAAGAACAACATTTACAAGATTGATCTTTCTGATCTTAAGAATCAAAAGTTTACTTGCCTTATGTCTGTTAGTGAAGAGCAGTGGGTCTGGCACAGAAGATTAGGTCATGCTAGTTTGAGAAAGACTTCTCAGATTAACAAACTTAATCTGGTCAGAGGACTCCCTAATCTGAAATATAAATCATATGCTCTTTGCGAAGCATGTCAGAAAGGGGAGTTTTCAAAACCTGCATTCAAGTCTAAAAATGTTGTCTCTTCCTCTAAGCCGCTAGAACTTCTGCATATTGATCTTTTTGGCCCAGTCAAAACAGCATCAATCAGAGGGAAGAAATATGGATTATTCATCGTAGACGACTATAGCAGATGGACATGGGTAAAGTTCTTGAAACACAAGGATGAGTCTCATACTGTGTTCTTTGACTTCTACACTCAAATTCAATCTGAGAAGGAATGCAAAATCATAAAGGTTAGAAGTGATCATGGTGGTGAATTTGAGAACAAATTCTTTGAAATTTATTTCAAAGAAAATGGTATTGCCCATGATTTCTCTTGTCCTAGAACTCCACAGAAAAATGGGGTTGTAGAACGAAAGAATAGGACTCTACAAGAAATGGCCAGAATCATGATCAATGAAACCAATATGGCTAAGCATTTCTGGGCAGAAGCAATTAACACTGCATGTTATATTCAGAATAGAATCTCCATAAGACCTATTCTAAATAAGACTCCTTATGAATTGTGGAAGAACAGAAAGCCCAACATTTCTTATTTCCATCCATTTGGATGTGTATGCTATATTCTGAATACTAAAGATCATCTGCATA
This sequence comes from Vicia villosa, assembly GCF_029867415.1. Classification (NCBI taxonomy): domain Eukaryota; kingdom Viridiplantae; phylum Streptophyta; class Magnoliopsida; order Fabales; family Fabaceae; genus Vicia; species Vicia villosa. Next base: position 178,371,904 of record NC_081182.1, on the reverse strand, counting down.
AGTTTGACTCTAAAGCTCAGAAGTGTTTTCTACTTGGATATTCTGAATGCTCAAAAGGCTACAGAGTATACAATACTGAAACTCTTGTAGTGGAAGAGTCAATCAATATCAGATTTGATGATAAGCTTGGTCTTGAAAAGCCAAAGCAGTTTGAGAATTTTGCAGATATAGAAATCTCTAACTCAGATCATGAAGAATCCAGAAGCAAAGTTTCAAAATATTAAGTTGCCGCCTCTTTAGAGAATCTTATAATATATGAAGAGCCAACACCCAAAAGATCTTCTAGACTCAACTCTACTCATCCAGAAGATGTTATCATTGGAAAGAAAGATGATCCTATCAGAACAAGAGCAATCCTTAAGAACAATACAGAATGTCAATTTGGTCTAGTATCTCTGATTGAGCCAACTTCTGTTGATCAAGCTCTGGAAGATGCTGACTGGATAATTGCCATGCAAGAAGAACTAAATCAGTTTACAAGGAATGATGTTTGGGATCTGGTTCTAAGACCAAAAGGATTTAACATCATTGGAACTAAGTGGGTCTTCAGAAACAAGTTGAGAGAAAAAGGAGAAGTTGTAAGAAACAAAGCCAGAAACAAAGCCAGACTGGTTGCTCAGGGCTATAGTCAGTAAGAAGGCATTGACTATACAGAAACCTTTGCACCAGTGGCCAGGTTAGAATCTATTCGCTTAATAATTTCATTTGCCACTCAAAATAACATCACTCTATATCAGATGGATGTTAAGAGTGCCTTCTTAAATGGTTATATAGATGAAGAAGTATATGTCCACCAACCTCCTGGTTTTGAAGACTCTAAGTCTCCAGAACATGTTTTCAAATTAAAGAAATCATTATATGGCCTGAAGCAAGCTCCCAGAGCTTGGTATGAAAGATTAAGTTCTTTCCTTCTGGATAATGGTTTCACTAGAGGACAAGTGGATACAACTCTTTTCTGTAAAACCTTTAAAAAGGATATTTTAATTTGCCAAATTTATGTTGATGATATCATATTTGGAACATCTAATACTACACTTGGAAAGGAGTTTGCTAAGTCTATGCAGGCAGAGTTTGAAATGAGCATGATGGGAGAACTCAAGTATTTCCTTGGGATCCAGATCAATCAAACTTCTGAAGGAACTTATGTTCATCAGACCAAGTATGTGAAAGAACTTCTGAAAAAGTTCAATCTTTCAGAAAGCAAAGAAGCAAAGACTCCTATGCATCTAACGTGTGTATTAGGTAAGGATGAGGTAAGTAAGAAGGTAGATCAGAAGCTCTACAGAGGTATGCCTGTGTGCTAGATTCCGATCAGATCCTAGAGAATCTCACTTAACTGCTGTTAAGAGACTTCTGAGGTATCTGAAAGGTACTACTAATGTTGGTTTAGTCTACAGAAGATCTGAAGAATACAACTTAGTAGGATATTGTGATGCTGATTACGCCGGAGATAGAGTTGAAAGGAAAAGTACTTCTGGAAGCTGTCAGTTTCTGGGAAGTCATCTGATCTCTTGGTACAGCAAGAAACAAGCCACAATTGCTCTCTCTACAACAGAAGCAGAATATGTTGCTGCTGCTGGAAGTAGTACACGGATGCTTTGGATGAAGAGTCAGCTATAAGATTATCAGATATATGAGAGTAACATTCCTATACTCTGTGATAATACTTCTGTTATTTGTTTATCTAAGAATCCTATCTTACATTCTAAAGCTAAACATATTGATATTAAAGATCACTTCATTAGGGACTATGTTCAGAAGGGTGTTCTTTCTTTAAACTTTATGGATACAGAACATCAGTGGGCTGATATCTTCACAAAACCCCTTGCTGAAGATAGGTTTAAGTTCATTCTGAAGAATATCAGTATGGATTTATGCCCAGAATGAAAGGATGAGAAGATATGATATATGGATTAGATTTGAAATGCTTATTTATTTTCTTATCAGATATTCTGAATTTATTGATCATTTAGATATTCTGATTATGTTATTGCTAACGTTTCATATGTCTAAGTTGATTTGGAATCTCTTTTAAAGCAAAACAGCTGTCACTAGCTATTCCAGATGATGAACACGTGTTCATTCTGAAGGGACAAGCATGCGTGTAGTTGATGAGACGCCACTCTAGGTAACTGTGCAAATCATTTCAAATCTCACGTTTTCTCCTAACGTCACTCAACATTAAATGCGTTTGATTCTCTGCATTCTGTAACTGTTCATTCTCAGAATTTAATTGCATTTTGTTTCGCGTCCGTGCCTATTTAAACACCTCTCATAATCATTTTCCTCTTTTCACGCATTCTTCATTCATATTGTTTATGCATTTCTGCCTCTTTTTCTCTCTATTCAAAAACCCTAAGCCGAAACCCAGTAATCTCAGGAGTGCTTCAATGGCTTCCCCTTCAAAGCAAAATGTTGGTTCATCTTCTCAGCAACAACATCAACAAGAACAAGTTCAAGAGCAACAACTTGTTCCCCAGAAAACATGTTTGATTCCGTTGGAACAGTTAGAAGTTATCTGCGAGTTGATGGTGGATTTTGAAAATCTGGAAAAGCATGATATTCATCTTACAGATAATATGGTTTTTCAAGGATGGGGAGATTTCTTCTATGGTTTGTGTGGTCCAGTATATCCAGATTTAGTGAAGTAATTCTAGGTACATGCAATTGTAATGCCAAAATCGATTCTCTCTATAGTTCATGGTGAACTTTTCTCCATCACAGAGAATCTTCTGAAGAAGTTGTTTGGTTTGGAAAACGCTGAAGGTGTTACTGAAGCAACTCCTGGAAGAACTGATTGGGATGGTGTATATGCAGAAATCTTTCAGAATGGAAATAATTCTAAGGAAGTTAAGGATCTGAAAACTCCTTACAAGATTCTGGCTAAGATTCTTCTGGGTTGCATCTACCACAGAAAATCTACAGTTTCTTCAAACTACGTTAACAAGGATCAACAATACATTATGTATTGTATTGGTAAACAAATCAAAGTGGATCTTCCCTACATCATCTTCAATCACATGGTAGAAAACAGACTGAAGAATCCTAACAACAAAAGGAACATTATTCCTTTTGGGAGAATATTCACAGATCTTCTGGTTTAAACAAAAATAGTTGAAGATCTGGAGAATGCTGGCATTGTAAAAGATCCTTACACTATTATTGGAAGTACCTTGAATGGTCATACTCTGAAGAAAATGGGTGTCATTAAGTCTATTGGCACTACTCCTAAAGTGAACACTGAAGTTAGGTCCAAAAGAGGTCTTGTTCTGGCTGACTTTGAGCTGTTCTTCAGGAATGAACGTCCAGAAGTTATTGTCAACTACATTGCTATGCACAAGGAAGCTGGTTGTGAGTGTGATCCTATTTGGATAAGCAATCAGAAAGCTGCCACTACTGCTGATCATGTTCCAGAAGCTGTGGAAGAGAAAGAAAGAAGAACAAAAAGAAGGTTAGATCTTCTAACAACCAGTGAAGAGAAAAAGGAAGATAAGAAAGTAGAAGAAAAGAAGGATGAACAGAAGGAAGAAAGAGAAGTAGAAAAGAAGAAGCTAAAGAAGAAAGATAAGAAAAAAAAGAAGAGGAAAAGAAAGAAGAAAAGATGCTAGAGAAGAAAGAAGTGGGAAAAGAAAAGAAGAAGGAAGACTTGAAAGGAAAGAAGAAGGTAGAGATACATAAGGAGAAGAAAAGGAAGAAAGTTGGAGAAGGACCTGCTAGGACTCCAAAGAAGAAGCGCCCTTCAGGTATTGTAATTTCTGAACCTGGTTCTACTCCTGTGTTAAATTCAAATTTTGTATCAACAGAAGCTACCCCAGAAATTCAACCAGAAAAAGCCCTAGAAAAAGCCCCTGCTAAACCACCTCCAACCACCAAAGTTCTCACCCCTCCTCCTTCACCCAAGTCTAAAGGCACAACGCCTATTCTTAATTCTGAACCCCTAGATTCTGAACCAATCTTTGAAGCCACTCCCCTAAACACAATCATTCCTCCTCACGCCACTATATCTACTTCTCAACCTCCTCCACATTCCAACTATACTCTTGTAGACACTGATGTGTTCTGCAATTTCACGCCTTCATCTTCTGAATCCTCTCATTTTGATTCATTTACCAACCTTATGAAGCAATATCCCCGTAAACCCAAACCAAATTCTGACTCTGTTGTCGTAGTTTTAGACTCAGACCATGAAGCTGAATCCTCTCAATCACCCTCTTCAGAAACATTATTTGTTCTTGATAGGTTTCCTCAACCATATGCCTTCTCTCACCCAGATAAGCCAATCTCTTCTCTCAATCTTCAAACTCCCATCTCACCTCCTAGAAATAAGCCTCCAAAACCTTCTGTTGATGCAAGCTTTGAATTTTTATCTAAAAAGGTCAGGACAGGTTTAGATGCTCTGAAGGTTGCTCATGATTCCAAGATGGATCATGTAGCTGCTGGGAAGCTCTGGAGAGTTTTTAGAAGGGAGATTCAGTCTGATTTTTTGGATCTTCAGAAAGAGTGCTTAGCTGCTGCTCTTGGACCTTCTGGATTCCTTCTGGAGTATGATGATGGAAGATACTACCATCCCATCACCAGCTGGAAGCCTCTTAAAGAGAAGGAGTTTATTGATGAACTTGAAGAAGAAAATCCTCTGGCAATCGTTGTGTGGAAACCACATCCATACAAGGTTCTGACTGGAGATTTTTAGGCCTTATTAAACTGGCTCAGGGAGAACCCTTCTGAAAAGGCTCCTAACATGGTTTTCCCAGAAGTTGAGTACCCTCCAGAACCTGAGACTCCAACTCCTACAGAGAATCTGGCTGCCATTCTTCAAGGCTTAGAACATCCTGCTGAAGAAATTCCTGTTGAGGAAAATCATGAAGATGTTCTTATGATTGAAGCTGATGCAAATCCTCCTGTTCTGAACAACATCTTTGATGCTGCTTCTGCTGGACCTTCTGCTTCTATTCTGATAAACACTATGAAGGAGCTCCAACAGAATCAAGCTAGTTTGGCTAGTCGTCTGGACAAGCACGAGGACACACATGCAAAATTCAGATCCTTTATGCAGACTCAAAAAGAAGCTACTCAGAAGCAAGTTGAAGACACTGCTGAGATTAAGAACCTTCTGGCTGTCTTAGCTTCTAAGTTTAGACAGTCGTAGTCTGTCTTGTGTCTTAATTTGTTTTCTTTGTTTTTTGCATCTGCTTGAATTGCATCTGCTTCTGTATTGATTTCTTATGATTAATTATCAATGAAATATTATCTTTTTCTTTCTTCATTCTGTGTGTCTTTTTCATCTGAATCTTTTATGCTTTTTAATGTTATGACAAAAAGGGGGAGAAATGTGATAATTGAATTGATTTATTATATCAGTTGCTGGGATTAGGTCTCAACATTTCCTAACATTATTTGCAGGTTTTGTCTGTCTCTGATAGTTTTGCAGGAATGAGATATTCTGGACAAAGCTCAACATGAGAAGCAAATACATGGGGAAAAGCAATTCTAAATCTCTTAAAGATTTGAAGCAAGCTTAGTGCTCTGAAGCTTCAAGATCAGAAGCAAGGAATACTCTGATACAATTGATTACAAAGAGAAATTAAAATCTCTACAACTGTCTAATGGAAGCTCTGAAGAGAAGCTCTGAATGTTCTGAAGTTCTATTCAACGTGAAAGTCTCAACTGAAATGGAAAAATACTCAGGGAAGTCTTTTATTTATATATTCTTCTAGTATTAATTTCAGGGGGAGACATATTCACACACTCTGATTATATGCTTATGCTATAACTGTGTAATCGTCTTTGTTCATCTGATATTCTGGATACAAATTCATATCAATTATATATGTTTTTGTCATCATCAAAAAGGGGGGAGATTGTTAGAACAAGAAATGTTCTGATCAATATTCTGTGTTTTGATGATAACATTATGTATGAATTTTGTATTATATAATGTGGTACTCTAATCCTTTGCATTTTCCATTTCAGGAAATATATAAAGAGTATGCACAAATCAGCGCTCAGAAGCAACTGACTCAGAAGGTTCTGGATGGCTTCATCAGAACATGCTCTGGCAAGACATCAGAAGATGGTCATGCAGAATCAAAACATGAACTAGAAAGCATCAGAAGAATGGAAGTCAGAAGAACAAGCTCTGAAGTTCTGAATGGTATCACGCTCAAGCTCTTCAAAGTCAGAAGACAGAAGATGCTCTGCACCAAAGCTGATGGCTCTGATATTCAAACGTTGTTATCTACAAAATCTGAGTCCAGAAGAAAGTACAAGATGAAAGGCTGTAACGTCTAATCTCTGACTGACAAAAGGAACGTTAGAAGCTACAAAAGGCAAAGCCAGTAAAAGCAGCAAAAGCAAGGCTCGAGGTAGTTGACAAAAGTGTGAAACATTAAATGCAACATTGTACTATTCACGCAAAGCATTAAATTCACCCCAACAGTCATTTCCTCTCAACGCCTATATATAGAAGTTCTCATCAGAAGCAAAATATAACACTTGCGCAAATATACAGAATTGCTGTCAAATTCAAAAGCTTACGAACTTCATCTCCAACCTCACAAACTCTTGTAATATTTAGTGAGTGTTAAGTTTAGAACTTAAGAGAAATATCACAGTTGTTATTACAACTTTATTAGAAGCAAATCTAAACTCTTGTAAACTTTATTTTTACATTGATTGTAAAAGGATTCCTAGAGTGATCAAGTTGTGATCTGTAGACTCTAGAAGAATTCCTAGAGTGATCAAGTTGTGATCTGTAGACTCTAGAAGACTTAGAGGTTATCTAAGTGGAAAACCATTGTAATCAGTTGGATTAGTGGATTAAATCCTCAGTTGAGGTAAATCACTCTAAGGGGGTGGACTGAAGTAGTTTGGTTAACAACGAACCAGGATAAAAATCATTGTGTTGATTGTTTTTATCTTCTAAGTTTTTGATATACACTTATTCAATCCCCCCTTTCTAATTGTTTTTCTATCCTTCAACATGAACAAGAACTTGTGAAAATAATTTAATAGTTACATTGTATGCTGACGTGAGCGTTAATAAACCAGATTTATTGATGGCAAAACAACAAACAAGGGAGAAGCTCAAAAAACAAGTACAACTTTATTGATGGAAATAAAAATGAGGATTCGAACATGCACGTAGGTAAAGGAGTATTATTAAAATCTATAAAAGAGGAAACTCATACCTTAGATTTCAGTACTGCCATCTTGTTGCAAGTCATCAATCCCACGTGAAGCCTTTGGTCCATCTACAAATAAGAGAGAGGTAAGTTAAATTGAAAATAAAGAATAAGAAATAAAATCTGGGTGGTGAACTGATAAACAACAAAACATAAAGTTTCAAAAATCAAAGCATAATTAAGAACCAAATAACTTTCTTAAGCATTTTTATCTCATACATGACAAGCAAGGGTAGAAGGCTAATCACCTTAAGAAACATTTTTCAAGGAAAGAGTTCTAAACGACTAACACGAGTAAAAAATATTGAGGCAAGACAGTTAAACAAAAAATGTGGAAATGCATATCATTAGACTAATATAGTAAAGATGAATTTAACTAGGGTTACAAAATATTGATAAAATCAATGCATTAAAACCAACTCATTCAAATATATATAAATTCATATAGACAAATAAGATTACCTAACATATTTGTGGTCAATGGTTGTTTCCTCTTTTCATCATCTCCTGGTCAGTAAAACATTAACTGGATTTGGTTGCTATCAGTGCATGTGAGTTTGGCTTCTAACAACAGCAAGATTGGGCAAAAGCACGAGTGACATCGAATTTAATGCAATGATTAAAAAATGAGTTAGCATTATAATATTGTATTTTGAGGTTATTGCTTAAATTGATAATATTAAATGACGAGTACATAATAAGAAAGAAACAAAAAAGAAGTACTTTAGAGACTCACCTAAAGATGAAACTTATGTGATCAATTCGTAGTACTTTAGAGACTCACCTAGAGATGAAACTTATGTGATCAATTTGTCGTCGATAATTATGGCAGGAATGTAAGCAATCTTACGCCACTCTTTCCCTCGCTTCCTCCGCAATGTTGCTACCAGTAATGGACAGCGAGTGATACTTAGTATTGAAAGAGAGGAAGGCAATCCTTAGGGAAAAGATTTGAGTTTGGGAGCGTTCAAAATTTCAAGGTTTTTGAGAGATATGAGATGTTGAAGCCACATCTCATCAATGCTTTTATCATTAAGACCACAAATGCATAATTTCACAAGTGATACAGGTAGCAGTGGCCCCATCACCGTTTTTTCCCGTACCATCGTCATTAATTCGTACCATTGCCATTAATTCCTTTGAGCTTGCAAACAGTAAAATACACAACCAAAGCATAAAATGTAGAAGAATGAAGTAAAATGCTTGACAATATAAACGAAAGGTAACTGAACTAACTGACAAATAAACATGTAAAAACCACTGATCAAGAGGGTTAGTTACGAGGGTCAAATAAGAATCAATTCAGTGATAAATACAAATTTGTTACAGATGCATACCATTCCAGGTATTCTCGGCTCGGTTTACATTCTTGAGGCATGAATGCCATAGACGATGCTCATTCTTGTAATGGTCTCTCCAATCCTCGTATGGCCATTGATCGCTTAGTTGAATTTTGTGATACTCTTCCATGAAATTTGGAGGACACAGTATGTCCCGTTGAATGCCAAACTGGAGTTTAACCCTATCCAAATGACGCATTTCAACATAAGTGAAGATAATTATAAAAGTTTTTGAACTCCACGCGTCACTATCAGTTGGTTCCAGATCTTCCAGTTCGAGATAGGGCCTCCATGTAAAATGTTACATACATTCAAATGATTAGTTAAAAATTGATTATATGAAATAGTATTAATTGAGTTAAGTTTTAAAGATATTACATCTACCGGCTCGAAATGATCGATGAACGCTTGATATCTAGGAGCACAATGATGGGGTGTTTTTTCGTAATTCATCCCATATGCGGACCAGCTAAAAAAGAAATAATTATTACCTACTAAAACGCATAATAACAAATTTTTTTAAATTTAAAACGTACTTGGTTGCATATGAAAATTGGTATGGGTTAGGATTCATTGGTGCCAGTCTCGGCATTCTCGATAACCCCCAAGCCTAAAGTAAGACTCCACAACTAACAAAACTATGCACTTCTTTTTTGGCGTATCTACACAAGTGACTATATAGATGCGCTAAAGTTGCTGATCCCCAGCTATACTTACCTGTTTTATTAAAGTCAGATAATAATGGTAAATATTTCAGATGTATAGTGTTACCATTAGTATCAGGAAATAATAAACCACCAAAAAGCAACAAAATGTAAACTCTAGCTTTTTGAAGAATTTCTTCGATGGTGGAATCTACGGTTAATGTCATATGGTTTTTCGTATTTTTCTCAAAGCCAAGTCATTTCAATGAATTTGCCTTCAGTGATAGAATAAGACACATATGTAGATCCAGCAACGTTGCATCTAAGTGAAAACCAACCATCGTTTTCATGGCCACACAATCATCGTCTTCCGATGAAGGGTGACATATCTGTGGGAAACCAGTTTAAAACCAAAGCTAATTATGTTCTTGCCATATCAAAATATCATATGAAACAATGTATTGATTTCAAGGTGAATTTTTCTGAAAAAAGGAGATATCAAATATGTTGTAGAAACGCTAAGTGCAGGTTTCGACTTTTGGTGTCCTATCGAAAAAGAAACGACCTATGGGAGATAGGCATTATGACCCCCCCACATAGTTGCTCAAAAACTATCTTTAATCAGGATCATCAACAACTTAGCTCTCAGTTGATGTGTCAACAATTAATTCCTCTTGTAGATAAGGACCCGTCAACTAAGGTGAGCGTCTGTATCAATGAAATTGTATCTGAATTCAGATTTACTCTGTCGTACAATAAAACATGGATTGCAAGGAATAAAGCAATTGAACAGGTATGCAGTAATTGGGAGAATTCATACAATGAGCTTCCACATTATTTGTTAGATCTTAAGGAATTTGTGCCCGGGTACCGTGGTAGAAATGCAAATACTTTTGGTATATATAGATGACGGCACTGTAGTCAATGGGAAACAAATTTTCCACCGAATATTCTGGGCATTCCAACCAAGCATAAAAGGGTTTGCATATTGAAAATATATACTTCATATTGATAGTATCCTGTACATGTCTATTATATCATACATATCGCACAAAAGTGATCAACATGGGTAAGTATCTATCATCACCTTATATCTTTGCAATTTATATTTATATATTAGTAACCCATTTTTGTAACAAACAGGTTATGCTTTAAACCACCCAATATTTCACTACTACCGAAATGAAATTGGCATGGCTAATGGTGATGCTTTAAGGTGGTTAGACAATATTACTGTGGAAAAGTGGATGAGGGAATTTGATGGAGGTCGGCGTTGGGGATACATGACAATAAACCGAGTTGAATCGATGAACTCAGTCTTCAACGGCACACGTAATCTACCCATTACAGTGTTGGTACGTGCAACATACTATAGGATGGGATCACTATTTGCTGAAACGTGTGCTAAGTGGAGTGCAATTTTGAATTCTGGACAAACATTTACAAAAAGATGCATGAAGGTGATGAAAGAAGAACAGCAAAATCCAGCACGCATCAAGTAAGAACATTTGACTACAATCATAACACTTTCAGTGGGAAGGAGACAATGGACCATGGTGAGGGAAAGCCTATGGGAGATTACAAGGTAAACCTAAGAGATATTTGGTGTGACTGCGGAAAGTATCAATCATATCGTGTTCCTTGTTCACACATTATTGTTGCATGTTTTGTGGTGCGCCAAGATGCATATGCTCTGTTGTCCGACGTTTACAGGGTCGTAAACTTATTCGATGTTTACAACACAAGTTTTCCAGTTCTACCATTAGATGAGTATTGGCCCTCTTTTGATGAAGATCAAATTTGCCGTAACCCAATAATGCGGAGGAACAAGAAAGGCCGCCCAGTGAGCTCACGTATTAGAAAGGAAATGGACATATATGATAAGTTGGAGTGTCGTCTTCCTAGTCACAACCGAACTCATTGTCCAAAGGTTGGAACTAGTAATAACTAGTATTTTATTTTGGTGTTAAGCTTCTCAATTGTATGCACCATTACTAATTTAGTGTTTTACATAATTTAATGACCACAAAGATCTTTCACATTTAATATAAATAACAACATTACAATTATGACAAAACAAATACAACAAGGTACAAAAACAACACATACAACATATATCAAAACATAAACAAACACTTAACATCAACATTTAACCTCAACAACATTAACTGATCCAAACAAATATATTTACCAAACACAACAACGTATCTAGGAGATTACAACTGTCAACACAATATCATTTGGTCCTAGCATCATCATGAGGATACAAGCATCATTTGTCACAGGATTTCAGGAACGAGTTACTCCATTCGGGCCGGACACTTTAACTTGCCTGTCAATTCTCCTTATCTTTTCACCCTCTTGGATGTGCTCATCTAACCAACGAAGAAAATGCCTTTGAAAATGCTCGAAGGTCTGTCTGTTCCAGAGTGTGATCTTCATCGGAGGCTTTACTGGCGAAATTATAACATGTGCATCTCTTTTCATTATTAGAAACGTTGGAAATATTATTGCAGAAAGAATTAAGACTGATTTTAGAGTTTGTATATACCTCTTCTTTAAATTCTCTTTTCCATTATTATTAATATTTGATTTTAGAGTTTGTATATACCTCTTCTTATATATACATAATCAATATTTAAATATTTTCATTACTTCTTCCCTCTCTTTCTCTGGTTTTTTGTGTGGCTTTGATTATTGATATTTTTGTTTCACACGATGAGTAGCCGAGTTATTCGAACCATTCAAACAGTCAATCGACGAACCGACCATCTGACCTAACCGCAGAAGAAAACGGTCGAAAGTGGGTTTCTGTTAACCAATCACGGTTGTCCATCGGATTGGAATTTTCAAACCGAAGTCGATTCGTGTCCACCCCTAATAGATGTTGTAGAAATTTGACCACCACTATAACTCGATCATGTCTTCTCAGAATAAGAACCATTGAACTTGCAAAATAATAAGTCATTACATAAACTCAAGGCGTGTAAGTACACTGTCCTTAAGGATTTATCGCCTCATAAGCGCAAATCCCCCAGGATTCAACAGGTTCTTCTCAAATTCTTAATAAGACTCTGAGGCATCAGAACAACAAGAAATATTATTTGCCAGGAGATGTAACCAGAAAAACAAAGAAGAAAGGGAAGACAAAATATTTTTTTACGTTCTATTTTTCTGTCTCATTTTTGTAAATGGTAGGTGACTTTATATAAGAAAGAGAAAGTTGGAGTAATGGATTTGACTCATTCAAGTCAAACTTATTAAATTATTTGGCCAATTTAAAACCATCATAAAACAAAATTAATAATAATTTTTTTTTTATATTTGTCAATTAAAGATGAGATTAAATTATTTAAAACTTTTGAAATATATTTAAAATTTACATACCACCGTGTCACTCTCATGTTAAATTTATAAATATTCACCATCCACTACAATAAACTGCATCCCTCACCACCAGTAACCACCTCAATGGAAGTTTTTTTTTTTGACGGTAAAACAAATTCATTCAATAGATGAAAAATGAAAGGTACAAACATAGTGAAAGAGATTGTGTTAGGATATTTCCCATCCACAATTTAACAACAACACTAATAATTGAGCCAAACAAGCTATGGACTTCAATAAACTTAGCGAAAAAAGAACCTAAAAAGGAGTTACCAAACCAATTCCTTAATCCAATCCACCAAACAGAACTCTTCCGCAAGATACAAATGAGTTTAGGAACCACAATCTTTATATCTATCCAATTAAGGATCATATCTTTAGCTTTAACACTAGCTTTATCACGTGCAAGTCGATTATACCGGTTCACAATATTGAAAAAACTCACAATTTGTGGATGAATCAAATGTTGAATGGAAAAAGGAGATTGATTTGCACCAGCCCTGAAAAGGTTCTTCCTCAAAAATACAACACCATCATCTGAGCTTCTTTGAGACCTATCATCAAACACCTTGAGCACAAGTTGACAACACCCTAAGCCTAAGAGCAATTCACACAGCAAAACAACATAAACCAGAAACAACAAGAACAAGAAAGACACCAACACCTTACAAGACACAAAACTCTTATGAATCATCTTGACAAAACCCAATAGTACAACATTTACCCATGGCGGTTTCGGTGGAGGACGAGTAGTTCCGGGCAGCGAGAGAGAAGGAGTAGCCGAAGAGCGAGAAGCATCTGCCGAAAAGGTGTGTGGGATGTGAAGAAAACCCACAACTAACTTGTTCTTTGTTAGTGGTGGTGGCTCCGGTGGTGGCCGAAACAGAAGAAAGGGAGACTTAACTGTTGTTATTGTGAAGACTTGAGAAAGCCCAAATGGAGGCCCAAATGATGGCAATGCGGAATGATCATCAGCGGGAAATGGAGGTCATAGCGAAAAGACAATCGGATATGGAGGCACAAATGCGACAATTTATGCAATCCTTTGGTGGAAACCAAAATATGGGGGGTTCTGCGCCGACTCATCAGGAAAATCTAAATGAGGATGAGTTTCCCGACCCGGACTGATTGTTGATTTAATTTAGTTTTTATTTTGTTGTTACTTTTGATTTTGAATTTGTGTAAACTATTAATTAAATTATAATTACATTATTTAGTAATATTAGATTTATAATTTTAGTTTCTTAATTTTAGTATATTTAGTTTATTGAATTAATTTATAAATTTTATAAATTTTAATATATTTAGTTTATTAATTTAAATATATATATATATATATATATTTGATTTTTTGCAAAAAAAAAAATATTAGTGACGTGATTTCCATGTCACTAAGTAGTGACATGAAAATCACGTCGCAACATTACACATTAAATGCGCTGTCCCATTCACTCCTAGACAAATTTAGTGACGTGATTTACATGTCACTACTTAGTGACATGAAAATCACGTCGCAACTAAAGATGCTTTTTCTGACCCTAAACACTGCTACGCCTGCTCTGACTGACTCTGCTTAATCTCTGGTACAAATATTGCGACGTGATTTTCACTTCACTAAATAGTGAAGTGAAAATCACGTCACTAAAAGTTGCCACCTTGCCTCCTGCGACGTAAACCGACACGTAGCAAATATTGGTTTGTGATGTGTTTTTTTGGGTTGTGGCGTGAAATTCACGTCACTACTGAGACTTTTTTTTGTAGTGTTTTGTGAGAAATGAGAACTATCGATATCAACCATTTGATTTGATTAATGCTCAAGATTTAATAATTTCATATAAAGAACATTTTATAGAATCTTTTTCTATTACTTTTAATATTTAAAATTTTTATAAAAATTGAATCTTAACAAAAATATTATTCTATATGCTATTTAATTTTATATCAAATATATCAATTTTAATTTTTTCATGTTATCTCGTATTTTTTTTCAATCTCTCTTGATTCTTTTAATTTATTATAAAAAATAAATAAATCATATTCTATATTTTTTTAATTGTTAAGGAGTTTTGATATTATTTATTTTATTAGAATAGACTATGACTGTAAAATAGATATGTCTAAGGTATAGAACTTTACTTAATTTGTTGACTAAGAATTTTATTTATTTATCACCTACATATTGATTTATTAAAACTATTGAAGAATTTGAAATTATAACCTACATTTTAGGTTGGATGATTTATTTATTTACAAGTTAGGAAATTAATATTTTAACAAGTTATACTAAATAAAAATACATTATTAATTTATCATTGTGACTATTTTAATAATTTATATTATTGTTATAATATTTTAATAATTATGAACCCTCTTAACTATTGGCAAATTATAAATTTTAATCTTATTATTTATTTATTTATTTTCAATATAAAATTATCCTTCTTACAAGAATGAAAATATTTTGCACTATGCTACTTGCAAGAAATTATAACTTCATATGAGAAAAAAATTAAATAAATAATAAGATTCAAATTTCTAGTTTACCAATATCATAAAAGTCTACAATTATTAATATATTATAACAATAGTAAAATTTATTTAAAATAAATCAATCAAATTAAAATATCCAAAAAAATCTTTAACAATACAAAAATATAAAATATGATTTTTTTTATAAATAATAATATCTGGAACTCCCTAACAATACAATAAATAATAATATAATAAAATTGTATATTTCGTACATGTATATTTTAATAAAATAAATAATATTAAAATTCCATAACAATAAAAAAATAATTTTATTTTGCAATAGATATAAGGGATCAAGAGAGTTAAGAAAATTGTACGATATATCATGGAAAAGTTAAATTTTATATATTAATGGTAAAATTAAATAGCATATTGAAAAATATTTTTGGTAAGATTATATTTTTATAAAAATATTAAACATAATAGAAAAGATTCAATAAAGTGCTCCTTATGTGAAATTATTAAATTTTAAGCGTTAATTAAATCTGATGATTGATATTAATAGTTCTCATTTCTCGTTAAAGATATGAGTTCTCACCGGATACACTCCATATATATATATATATATATATATATATATATATATATATATATATATATATATATATATATATATATATATATATATATATATATATATGGGGACGACTCAAGTGAGAACACTTGGTTATTATGAGAAATGAGAACAATGAATCACGACCATTAAATTTTGATTTTGTTGATTTTAATGGATTGGATTGGTTTCTCTTTCTATGATCCTTAGTATTTATTTTAAATCAACATAGAAAGAGAAACCAATCCAGTCCATTAAAATCAACAAAATCAAAATTTAATGGTCGTGATTCATTGTTCTCATTTCTCATAATAACCAAGTGTTCTCACTTGAGTCGTCCCCTATATATATATATATATATATATATATATATATATATATATATATATATATATATATATATATATATATATATATATATATATATATATATATATATATATATATATATATATATATATATATTAACCATCCTTCAATTATATTTATGAGAAATGATACTAATGACAGCAAATAACATTCTATCATAATAAACATACTTATCAATTTTTATTAGTTTTTTTTTTATCTCATTTTAAAATCTGTGCAAGACTAAAGGAAATGCATACATAGTGCAGATGCCATACGGAGTAAAAAAAATGGTGTCATCATATTCATAGCATAGTTCTATATTTATTTATTAGACATCGGGCGAAAGCATGGGTTGAATAATAATGAAAAGCTTGGCATAAGAAAACACAAATGTCGTTATCTTACTGGAACTTGTTCTAATATTTTATTACCAACACTACCACGTTTGACCTGCGAAAGCGAAGACTTGCAACCAAAAGAGAAAGAATTTTGTTGTGATTTCTTTCTGAACTAAGAAACTAATGGAGGCTATTCAAATTCAGAAAGAAAAACTCTTGTCACTCTCAACTTTTGTGAAGGTGTTGTTAGAAAACAAAGTTTTCACTTTGTTGGTTGATAAGTTCAGGAGGCCCGAGGTTTTGAAAAAGATGAAGAAAACACTGTCTGATCTTCAAGATGTACTGCTTTGTCATGATCTGGAAAAAGTCATTCCTAATCCAGATGTCAACCAATCACTGGATTTGCTCAGACATGCTGTCTTTCACGTTGCTTTTGCCTTCAAGGAACTCAACTTTTCATGGTATGGTACCTCAAGTTTAGAATATTGCATTTATGTGATTGATTCCAATACAATAAATTTATTTGAAATATTACAAGGCATCAGTTCAAATTCTAGTACTGTTGATTCCCATGAAACTCCTCCAACTAGTTCTTCTATTTTGGATGCTGAATCTTCTATTTATGGAAGAGATGCTGATATTAAAAAACTTAAACATCTTTTGTTGTCTAGTGATAGTGATGGTGATAGTAAAGTAAGAGTGATTTCCATTGTTGGTATGGGAGGGGTTGGTAAAACAGCCCTTGCTAAACACCTTTACAATCATCCACAAGTTAAGGATAAATTCGAGTTAAAACTGTGGGTAGATTTCTCAACTGATGTTAATGATTTGAGTGTTTTCGAAAACATTCTTGGATCTATCACTTCACAAACAACCACTAATGATACAACTCACATCAATACCATTTACCCAAGTTTTTTGCTGGTATTGGATGGAGTGTGGGATGCAAGATCTGTCAATTGGACATTACTCATGGATATCTTTAATGCTGCAGGGGAAACTCAAAGTAAGGTCATCGTCACAACACGAGATGAAAGAGTTGCACTATCCATGCAAACCTTTCTTTCTCTCCACTATCTCAGACCCTTGAAAGTTGAAGATTGTTGGTCTATAGTTGCCAATCATGCATTTGGAGAACCTAGCTACCAACGATATAATCGAGAAAAAATTGGCAGGAAAATAGCTAAGAAGTGTGATGGACTACCATTAGCTGCAATAGCACATGGGGCTCTTCTTCGCATGTTATTCTTCCCAAGCAACTTGAATCATGTGCTAGAAAGTCACGTTCGGGAAAGAGCTTATCAGGTGCTAGCTTCTCTCAAATTGAGCTACAATTTTCTTTCTGATCCTTTAAAACGATGTTTTGAGTATTGTTCAATTTTTCCAAAGAAATCCATCTTAGAAAAGAAGATGGTAGTTCATTTGTGGATTGCAACAGGCTTAGTAGAATCATCATCGTCCAAATATCCAGAAAAAGTTGGAGAAGAATACTTTGATGAGCTAGTGTCAAGGTCGTTGATACATCGGCGATCTATTGGAGATGATGAGGAAAGAAATTTTGAAATGCACGACTTAATCCATGATGTGGCTAGAGAGGTTTCATCTCCATACTGTATCAATATGGACAAACATAACCTACATGATAGGGTGCATACCTTATCATACAATAGAGAGGCATATGATTCAAATGATAAATTTTATAAATTATCCAAATTAAACGGCCTGCGTACTTTTGTAGCATTACCATTACAAGAACAATTGCCTCTTTGTTTGCTATCAAATAAGGTACTACATGACTTGCTGCCAACAATGATACAATTACGCGTGTTGTCTCTGTCAAGCTACAAAAGTATCACCAAGGTTCCTGACTCTATTGGAAATTTGTTATACATGCAGTACTTAAATCTTTCTCACACTAATATTGTAAGGTTGCCTTCTGAAATATGCAAGCTTTACCGTTTGCAGTTCTTGTTGTTGGCAGGCTGTAAAAGGTTCACTGAATTGCCGAAGGAGATGGGAAAATTGATTAATCTGCGCTACCTTGACGTTAGTAACACCGCGTTGAGGGAGATGCCCGTACAAATAGCCAAACTAGTAAATATCCACACTTTGTCTGACTTTGTTATCAGCAAACATAATGGTGGATTGAATATTGCACATCTAGGAAAATTTCTCCACCTACATGGAAAACTTTCAATCTCACAGCTACAAAATGTTAATGAACCCTTTGAAGTAGATCGAGCCAATATAAAGATGAAAGAACAAATAGACGAGTTAGCTTTGGAATGGGATTGTGATAGTACTACTTTAGATTCACAAATTCAAAATGTTGTGCTTGAAAAGTTGCGACCCTCAACAAATTTGAAAAGTCTAACCATCAAAGGCTATGGTGGAATCAGCATTCCGAATTGGTTGGGTGATTCTTTATTTAGCAACATGGTGTATTTAAGGATCTCGAACTGTAATGATTGTTTATGGCTTCCACCCCTTGGAAAATTGGGAAATTTGAAAGAACTCGTTATTGAAGGGATGCACTCAGTGGAGACAATTGGCATTGAGTTCTATGGAAGTGGTGATTCTTCGTTTCAACCATTTCCGTCTTTGGAGAGTTTACACTTTGAGAATATGCAAGAGTGGGAGGAATGGGACTTGATTGGAGGTACAGCTACAATGTTTCCTAGTCTAAAAACTTTATTGCTAAGTAAGTGCCCGAAACTGACAGTAGGAAACCTAACTGACAAATTTTCTTCCTTAACTAAACTTGAGTTAAGAGAATGTCCTTTAGTGGTTCAATCAATGCCATTATTTGATCATGTATTCAGGCAATTGATGCTGCCTTTGAACTCTCTTCAACAGCTGACTTTAGACGGCATTTCATCTTCATTGTCTTTTCCAAGAGACGGTCTAGCAAAAACCTTGAAATTTCTCATAATAACTAATTGTGAAAATCTAGAGTTCCTTCCTCATGAATACTTGTCCAATTACACATTGCTTGAGGAACTGAAAATATCTTATAGCTGCAATTCAATGATATCATTTACCTTGGGTGCTCTCCCTATCCTCAAGAGTCTGTTTATTGAAGGTTGTAAAAATTTGAAATCAATATTAATTGCAGAAGATGCGTCACTAAAGAGTCTCTCATTTCTTAAAAGCATCAAAATATGGGATTGTAGCGAATTGGAGTCATTTACCCTAGGTGGATTGGCCACTCCAAATCTTCGCTATATTGCAATATGGAAGTGTGAGAAGCTTCATTCACTGCCAGAAGCAATGAACAATCTAGCCGGCCTTCAAGAAATGGAAATTGATAATCTACCAAATCTTCAATCTTTTGTCATAGATGAGTTGCCTGGTAGTTTACAGAAACTGTCTGTTGGCTCTGTTGGTGGGATTAAGTGGAGTACTGAGCCAAGTTGGGAACATCTCACTTGTCTCTCGGTGTTGCGAATTAACGGTGATGATATGGTGAGCACATTGATGAGGCCATTGCTACCTACATCGCTTGTGACACTATGCATTTGTGGTCTTAATGATACAAGCATTGATGAGAAGTGGTTTCAACGTCTGACTTCTCTCGAAAACCTTGAGATTATTAATGCTCCAAAACTCAAGTCATTGCCAAAGAAAGGATTTCCTTCCTCTCTCTCAGTGCTTAGTGTGACTTGCTGTCCATTACTGGAAGCAAGTTTGCAGAAAAAGCGGGGGAAAGAGTGGCGTAAGATTGCTCACATTCCCTCCATAATTATTGATGACGAATTGATCACATGAGTCTTGTTCGGGTGAGTCTTTGAACTGCTTCTCTTTTTGTTTCTTTCATACTATTATTATGTTATCATTAATTATTTTGAATTTCAATAGTAACATAGAAATGCGAACACTATTATAGCACTAGCACTATCTCATTTATTTTAATCATAGAATTGTATTTTGTGTCACCCCTGCTTCTTCCCAATCTCGCTAGTAAGAAACTAAATTCACTCCAAACTAACAACTATAAGATCTATCAGATATTCAGATTTGTTGACTCGGTCTTTTTGTTTTGTGGAACATTTGAGTCATTTTCATTGTTTAGCCTGTTTGCAGATCAACCAGGGGGCTCAAAGGGGCACGGGTGACTGGAACCAAGATGGAAGCAGTGGCATCTGAGGTATAAATTGCCCCTTTGATGACTTTTAACATTACTTATTTAGATTCATATTTCTATGTTACTATTATTTACTCCCATATCTCTTCTGGTTTTATTCAGGACTCAGTAAAGGAGATGATTACTGGAGTAACTACGACGAGCAGCTATTATCCGTCAGAGTCGATTTCCGCAACTGCTTTGATGACCATACTCATAAAAATCAAAGAGGAGCAGTGTTTTTCTAATGCTATTCCTATTCATTCAAACTAAGCAACATCGGGTGACTTTTGTGCTAAAAACACTTTCATGTTATAATTTTTACAATTCATTGTTCATGACTCATGAGTTGTACTTGTATGTGCATATTTTGATTTGAGAGACATGATGCTACTACTTTCATTCCTAAATCTGCCTTCTTCCTGTTTTTTTGTATACCATAGTGATTCTCAAGACAGATTTGATCCTAAGAACTGTTTTCTGTTTTATAAATAAACATTTGATGTGAGTTTTCTGTTTGAAATCAGTTGCAAATAGTTGTTTTATGAAGATGAGCAAATGGCGTTTGATCTGCCCCAACAATCTTGTAAGCCACTAGCCGACAACATATATTCTCTGTTTTGGCCATGTCCATGTTGACAATGTTTATATGTTAAAATTTTATGGCACATTAAAATGATGATTTTGGTGAATTTGATGTTAAAATCTATCAAAAGCTTGAAGGAAATGACCTATTCGAATCGAGAAGGAAATTGAGAAGGAAGAAGATTCCTACTATTTTGAAAACATATTATTTTAGGCATTGTGGTTTTTCTCTCTAGGTTTCTACAAATAATATATATCCAATTAAACTTGTTAATACGTGAACGAAAAATAGTAGTAATTATCATCAATGTGTTAACCCAATATTTCTTCAATGTTTTTTTGTCGGCAAACTTCTCTAATTGATCAATCTGCATGGTAATAGTACTATATAGATGAGTACTATTTATAAGCTTGAGTTCATTAAAAGAAAATAGGTTGAGACAGAGGAGTACTATTTTCTCTTTGAATTCAACTTCACAGGAGGCTGGATTATCTTCTTTTTTGGGGCTATAATAAACTTTTAACAGAGTGAATTTTCTGTTTGAAATCAGTTGAAACCAGTTATGTTATGCCCTTTATTTTTTGTATTGACATCATTGAACTTGAATCATAATGCTGCTGGAACAAGAAGAAAAGAAAACTACTACATCACCGTTTTCGCATCCATGACAATTAATCCATGCATTGTTGTTCAAACACAAAACACAAGTATACAAATTTTACAAGAAAAAACGGTCATGTCAAGTGACAAATCTATGCCTTTTTATCAGCATGTGATTTTATGATTGTCTGCACTATTGTGAATGTTCATCATTATCAACTGCTTTTCTTTTTTTTTACAAAGAAGGATTAGTGAATTGAATATCTGTTAGAACAAGATTTGTTCTGATCAATTATCTTAGTTTTGATGATAACAATAATATGAATTTTGCTTAAGATAATATGGTACTCTAATCCAATGCAATTTCCTTTTCAGGAAATATATAAAGAGTATGCATAATTCAGCGCTCAGAAGCTTTGTCTCAAAGGGTTCAGCATGCAACATCAGAACATGGTCTGGCAAGACATCAGAAGATGGTCGAAGCAGAATCAGAACATGGGTCTATGAAAGCATCAGAAGAACATGGGATCAGAAGCACTGAAGTTCTGATGGTATCACGCACAGAAGCACTTCAAGGTCAGAAGATCAGAAGATGCTTTGCACCAAGCTGTTTGACTCTGATGATATTCAAACGTTGTATTCACAAACATCAGATCAGAAGGAAGTACATGTGGCAGGCTACGCTGACTGACAAAAGGAACGTTAGAAGCTATTAAAGGCAACGTCAGTAGACACAGCGTGAACAAGGCTCGAGGTAGTTGACAAAAGCGTATAACATTAAATGCGATGCTGTACGGAACACGCAAAGCATTAAATGCACTCAACGGTCATCTTCTCCAACGCCTATAAATATGAAGTTCTGATGAGAAGCAAGGTTAACGATTCTGAACAAAACAACTCATATTAACTTGCTGAAACTCTGCTCTATTCAAAGCTCAGAATCTTCATCTTCATCAAAGCTCACTACATTGCTGTTGTAATATATTAGTGAGATTAAGCTTAAACGTTAAGAGAAATATCACAGTTTGTGATTATAGCTTTTAAGAAGCAATTGTAATACTCTTAGAATTGATTACATTAAGTTGTAAGGAACTAGAGTGATCGTGTGGATCAGAATACTCTAGGAAGTCTTAGAGGTTATCTAAGCAGGTTGTAACTAGAGTGATCGTGTGGATCAGAATACTCTAGAAAGTCTTAGAGGGTATCTAAGCAGTTGTTCCTGGAGTGATCAGTGTGTGATCAGAAGACTCTGGAAGACTTAGTTGCTGACTAAGTGGAGAACCATTGTAATCCGTGCGATTAGTGGATTAAATCCTCAGTTGAGGTAAATCATCTCTGCGGGGGTGGACTGGAGTAGTTTAGTTAACAACGAACCAGGATAAAAATAACTGTGCAATTTATTTTTATCGGTCAAGTTTTTAAAGCTACACTTATTCAAACCCCCCCCCCTTTCTAAGTGTTTTTCTATCCTTCAATTGGCATCAGAGCGCCGGTTCTAAGGTGCAAGCACTTAACCGTGTTTAGAAAAGATTCAGGAAGAGAAAAACGCTTCAGTAAAAGATGGCTGATGAAACTGCAAAGTCTACATCTACATCTGGCTCTGCTGAGCAACACAACGGTAACAATGGTTATACTAGGCCGCCGGTATTTGATGGTGAAAACTTTGAATACTGGAAAGATAAACTGGAAAGTTACTTTCTTGGTCTAGATGGTGATCTATGGGATCTTCTGATGGATGGTTACAAACATCCGGTAAATGCCAGTGGCGTAAAGCTGACAAGGCAAGAAATGAGCGATGATCAGAAGAAGCTTTTCAGAAATCATCATAAATGCAGAACTGTTTTGCTGAATGCTATCTCTCATGCTGAGTATGAGAAGATATCTAACAGGGAAACGGCCTATGACATATATGAGTCCTTGAAAATGACTCATGAAGGAAATGCTCAAGTCAAGGAGACTAAAGCTCTTGCTCTAATCCAGAAATATGAAGCCTTCAAGATGGAGGATGATGAAGACATTGAAAAGATGTTTTCAAGATTTCAAACTCTTACTGCTGGATTGAGAGTTCTTGACAAGGGATACACCAAGGCTGATCACGTAAAGAAGATCATCAGAAGCTTACCCAGAAGATGGGGTCCTATGGTGACTGCATTTAAGATTGCGAAGAATCTAAATGAAGTCTCTTTGGAAGAGCTGATCAGTGCCCTGAGGAGTCATGAAATTGAATTGGATGCAAACGAGCCTCAAAAGAAAGGTAAGTCTATTGCATTAAAATCCAATATCAAGAAATGCACTAACGCTTTTCAGGCTAGAGAAGAAGATCCTGAAGAATCAGAATCTGAAGAAGAAGATGAACTGTCCTTGATCTCCAGAAGGCTAAATCAACTCTGGAAGAACAAGCAAAGGAAGTTCAGAGGCGTCAGAAGTTCAAAGAAATTTGAACGTGGAGAATCTTCTGATGACAGAAGATTTGACAAGAAGAAGGTCATGTGCTATGAATGCAATGAGCCTGGACACTTCAAGAATGAATGTCCAAAACTTCAGAAGGAAAATCCCAAGAAGAAGTTTCATAAGAAGAAAGGTCTTATGGCAACCTGGGATGAGTCAGAAGATGATTCAGACTCTGAAGATGAGCAGGCTAACTGTGCGCTGATGGCGACAGAAGATGACGGATCAGAATCTACATCAGAATCAGATTCTGAAGAGGTATTTTCTGAACTTACTAGAGATGAGTTAGTTTCCGGTCTAACAGAACTTCTGGAATTCAAGTCTCAGATTAGTCTCAAATACAAAAAGCTGAAAAAGCTATTTGAATTTGAAACGAAGAAACTTGAGTTGGAAAATTCTGAATTAAAAGAAAAAGTTTTAAAATTATCCAATAATGTTGGATCTCCTTCCAATTCAGGAAAATCCACTCCTAGTCTAAACCATATTCTGAAAGAATATGATTTAAGCTTCAGGAAGTTCTTATCTAGAAGTATTGGCAGAAGTCAGCTAGCTTCTATGATATATGCTGTGTCTGGAAACAGTAGAGTTGGCATTGGTTTTGAGGGTGAAACCCCATACAAACTTGAACCTGTTGATGAAATGAAAATCACATACAAGCCATTGTATGATCAGTTCAAGTATGGCCACTCACATGATATTAGGCACACTTCACATGCTCAAAGTTTTCACATTACACACACTAAGAAGCATGTGACACAACCTAGGAAATATCATGAAACTCACATTAAGAATTATCATGCTGTTCCTCCTATTGCTTACAATGTTAAACCCAAGTTCAATCAGAACTTGAGAAAATCTAACAAGAAAGGACCCAAGAAAATGTGGGTACCAAAGAGAAAGACTATTTCTTTTGCAGATTCTCTTGGCGACAAAGAAGATAAAAGTCAACATGTCATGTCACCTGGACTCAAGTTGGTCTCAACACTTGAAGGGAAGAAGGACTGTCTTCCAAGTTCTGGTACTTAAATCTGTTGAAGAAACTATGTTCGTAGGAGATCAGAAAAGAAAGTTTATTAGTCTTGGAACCATCTGTTTTGTTTGTTTCTAAAGCAATGGTGTTTCGTTCTTGATTATTCTGAATGCTCTAAATGCTACAGAGTATACAATATTGAAACATTGATTGTAGAAGAATCAATCAATATCTGGTTTGATGATAAACTTGTTTCTGATGAAACAAAGCAGCTTAAGAATTTCTGCAGATACAGTTTTGTCTTATCAGAAGCTGCAGAACAAAGAAGTGAATCTCCAGAAGCTGTGTATATCAGAAGTAATGGATCAGAAGATCATTCAGATTTACATCAGCACACTTCAGAAGGAGTGTTTCCAGAAGAGAAATTTGATCAACTCAGAAGCAGCAATCAAAATCTGTACGCGTAAAGTATATTCTGTTTACAGCGGTCTGCTACTCTCTGATGATGCACACGTGTCTGTATGATGTGTACAAAGCGTGCAGTTGAAAAGACGCCGACCTAGGTAACTGCTTTAAATCATTTCTTTTACCACGATCTCTCTCCTCACGTCACTCGTCATTTAATGAAAATGATTTCTTTTGATTCTGAAACTATTCATTTTGTTTATTTATTCTTTTTCATTCTCTATTTTATATTCGTCTCCTTATATTCTTTTCAAATCATATCATATATCTTTTTCGCTCCCTTGTCTCTCTTTCTTCTTGCATTCTCTCGTTTGAAAAGTTCTTAGCCGTTTTCTAAAACCCTAATCGAAAACCCAGTTTTCTTTTCTTGTTCGTCTTTTGTTCATTCTGCATCCATGGCTGCCTTCTCATCCCAAAATGTTGATACATCTGTTCCTCACCATCTCCAAGAAGAAATTTTGCAACTTACTCCTGTTGTTGCATGCTCTATTCCCAAGGACAAATTAGAAGTTCTATGTGAACTTATTGTTGATTTTGACAACCTTGAAGAACATGAATTTCATCTTAAAGAAGACATCATCTTTCAAGGATGGACCTCGTTGTTTGCTGAGTTCGTTGGCCCAGTTTATCCGGATCTTGTCAAGGAGTTCTGGGCACATGCTGTGGCTGCTCCAAAATCAATACTTTCTTTCGTCCATGGAAAGTTTGTTGTTATTACTGAAAACATCCTAAGAGTGATGTTTGATCTGAAAAACCCTGAAGGGGCTTTTGAGATTGATCAAAGGGCAAATTGGGGAGATATTCTATCCACTCTCTATCCAAATGTCAAGGAAACAAAAAGAGTCAAGGATTTGAGAGATGTCTACAAAATCTAGACAAAGATCCTTCTTGGGTGTTTCTACCATAGGAAAGGAACACATGCCTCGGATTTCATCAATAATGAGCAAAATTATATTCTTTATTGCATTGCCACTAAGAAGAAGGTTGATGCGATCTACATCATCTTCAACCATTTGTGGAAAGCAGTAAAGGATTCCAGAAACGCTTTCAGAGAAAAAGGTGGAACAATCATTCCTTTTGGAAGGATTATTTCAAATCTTTTGGTGCATTCAAAGATTGTTGAAAGCCTGGAATCTGAAGGTATTGTGAAAAACCTTGCTGTCACATCTGGGGCTTGTCTGAATGCATTCACTTTGAAGAAGATGAAAGTAATTAAGGCTATCAGTAAGACTCCCCAACCTCTTGCTGATACAAGAATCAGAAGAGCACCTGTTCTTGCTGAGTTTGAAACTTTCTTCAACTGTGAGGTACCTGTAGTCAGAACTAGGTATCTGTTATCACAAGAAGAAAATAAATATCTCAAAAATCAAGAGAAGGGTGCTCCAATGAAAATAAATAAGAAGAAGGAAGAAAGGACTAAAAGAAAGCATGATTATCCTTCTGCTGTCTCTAAGAAACAAGATGTTTCTAAAGAGGTCATTGCAAAGGTTGCTAAGTCTGTCTCTGATGAGTTT
The DNA here is from genome assembly GCF_029867415.1 of Vicia villosa. Classification (NCBI taxonomy): domain Eukaryota; kingdom Viridiplantae; phylum Streptophyta; class Magnoliopsida; order Fabales; family Fabaceae; genus Vicia; species Vicia villosa. The sequence goes on along the minus strand of NC_081182.1, from coordinate 178,344,872 downwards.
GAGAAGAAAGGGAAAGAAGTTGTTGAGAAGAAGAAAACAAGAAAAAGGAAGATGATTCTTCAAGAGTCTGATGAAGAAAATGTCTCTCAAGAGGCTGAGAATCAATCAGAAGTTCTGACATATGTCAGAAGGAAAGAAATCTCTAGCGGCAAAGCAAAGATTATTGAAGAGCCGAAGAGTAAGAAGCAAAAGAAGACTGAGGATGTGGCCAAAGCTTTTCTGAGAGGTTCCAAAGGTATATGCATTTCTGAACCTGATTCTGCTCCTGCTGTTCGTTCAGAAGTTGCACCAATAGAGGTTGTCCCTATACCTGAACCAGAAAAAACCACATCAGAATCACCTGTTTTTGTCCATGTTCTTACACCTCCATCTTCTCCTATAACCATTCCTTCCTCTCCACCTACCATCAATCCTGTTCTGGATATACCACCCTTTCAAACTCTCTTTCCATCTCAACCTTCTCCCAATGCCACCTTTGAACATACTCCCTCCACCTCTCAAAACAACCTTTGTGATTCTCCTCTTCCAACCTCTGCATCACATGAGCAGCTGCTCCGTGATTGCAACTACACTCCCAAGCCTCGTCCTGAAGCTGAAGTGGTAGTGTTAGATTCTGATACTGAAGCAGAATCTTCTTATAGGTTGGATAGAGAACCTCATCCGTACTTCACTTCCAACCCTGCCTTTTCAAAAACCCAAATAAAATTCCGCCCTGTATACCCTATTGGTGTAGTTTTTGAAAAAATAAAGAGAAATCTCAGAAGTATCTTTGATACTCTCAGAATTGCTGAAAGTTCTGGATTGAATGATGTTGCTATGCAGAACTTCTGGAGGATCTTTCGCAGAGAATCAGATGCTCTGTTTTTAGAACTTCAGGAAGCCTGTGTAGCTGCTGCCCCACGGCCTCGTGGAATTCTGAGGAATTATGAAGACTTCTGGTTTGCTAGTCTCAAAGGAAGACATCTGTTGGAAGAGAAGCCCTTCTTGGATGAAATGGAACAATTAAGACTGGTTGCTGAAATGGAAGCAAATCCATGCAGGGATATTGTTATCTTTATTCCTGATTATCCTGTTCTGCTCGGAGACTTCAAGATTCTCTTTAACTATCTGAGGGAAAACCCTTCTGAGAAAGACCCAAGCTTGGTCATTCTAGAAGTTGTTGACCCACCGGAAGTTGAAGGTCCTTCTGCTCCCAGGAATCTAGCTGCCATTCTTCAGGCACTTGAGAATGGAGACTCGGAAATTCCTGCTGTAGAATATGGAGATGCTTCTATGCAAGAAGCAGATGTTGAAGATCATGCTGCTGAATCAGATCCTCTTGAGGAAATCCCTGCAAATGATCTATCCATGGAAGCTACAGATCAAGTTGTTATTCCTGTGGTTGAAAGCGGTAAAGCTTCTTCTGATGAATCTTCTCGTCTTGCAAGGACTCTGGAAGAAATTCAGAAGAGACAGGATGAGCAAAGCTCACTCAATGCTGAGTTTAGAGCTTTCATGGTGAGGCAAGATGGACACAACAATGAGGTTCAAGAGATGCTGGCCAAGATCCTGTCAAGGCTAGGGCCATCTTAGATTGAGTCTGTGTTGTTTCTTTCTTTTCGTTGCATCTGTTTTTTGTGCATCTGATCTTACTTATCTTCATGTACTTCTGTACCTGATGTTTGAACTTCAATGAAATCATCTTTTTCCTCCGTGTGTTTCTTTTTGTTTGTCTCTGAATCTTTTCTGTTTTTTGATGATATGACAAAAAGGGGGAGAAATATGTGATAAATGATTTGATTTAATCAGTTGTTTTTACTAACAAGAACTGCAAGTTCTATATGGTTTAAGTGTTTTGCAGGTATAAAGAAGTGAAGAGAATCTTCAAAGCACACAAGAAGCAAAACCATAAGAAGCATTATTCTGTAAAAAGAATAAGCTTATGGAAACTGAAGCAAGCTGAGTGCTGTCAAGCTTCAGAATCAGAAGCACTGATAATAGAATTTGATCCATATTTGTCTATTTGCTCTGACAAAATTCTATTTGCTCTGATACATTATTTTAGCCTATATGGCTCTGATACATATCATGTGTTCTAATATACATTTTATGTTCTGACTCGTTCATGCTGACTTTTGTCGTTTAGTTTTTGTTCTGTAACATTTCAGGATGTAGAGATGCTCTGATGATGCTCTGGTACATTCAACAATGTTCTGATACAAATCTAGCATGAAGTGATGTTGGTAGAAATTCAAAGCTCTGAAGCTATCCGAGGGAAGCAGAAATCAGAAGCTGTGAATGTTCTAAAGATCCAGAAAACTCAAGTTCTGAAGCTGTCCTAAATGGAAGCAGAAATCAGAAGCTGTGAATGTTCTGAAGATCAAAGAAATTCAAGTTCTGAAGCTGTCCTAGATGGAAGCAGGAATCAGAAGTTGTGAATGTTCTGATGATCAAAGAAATTCAAGTTCTGAAGCTGTCCTAAATGGAAGCAGGAATCAGAAGCTATGAGTGTTCTAGGGATCTAAAGAAATTCTAGTTCTGAAGCTGTCCAATGGAAGCAGAAGTCAGAAGCTATGAATTCTCTGAAGACAGAAGCTTATGTGATCGTCTCTACCGAAATAATCAGGGAAGTCTTTTATTAAAGTTCTTCGAGTATTTATTTCAGGGGGAGATTATTTATCTCAGGGGGAGATTGTTAATCTCAGGGGGAGACACATTCACATGCTTATGCTATAGCTGTGTAATTTGTCTTTTGCCGTCTGCTCTTTCTGATCGCAAATTCATATCATTTATATATGTTTTTGTCATCATCAAAAAGGGGGAGATTGTTAGAACAAGATTTGTTCTGATCAATTATCTTAGTTTTGATGATAACAATAATATGAATTTTGCTTAAGATAATATGGTACTCTAATCCAATGCAATTTCCTTTTCAAGAAATATATAAAGAGTATGCATAATTCAGCGCTCAGAAGCTTTGTCTCAAAGGGTTCAGCATGCAACATCAGAACATGGTCTGGCAAGACATCAGAAGATGGTCGAAGCAGAATCAGAACATGGGTCTATGAAAGCATCAGAAGAACATGGGATCAGAAGCACTGAAGTTCTGATGGTATCACGCACAGAAGCACTTCAAGGTCAGAAGATCAGAAGATGCTTTGCACCAAGCTGTTTGACTCTGATGATATTCAAACGTTGTATTCACAAACATCAGATCAGAAGGAAGTACATGTGGCAGGCTACGCTGACTGACAAAAGGAACGTTAGAAGCTATTAAAGGCAACGTCAGTAGACACAGCGTGAACAAGGCTCGAGGTAGTTGACAAAAGCGTATAACATTAAATGCGATGCTGTACGGAACACGCAAAGCATTAAATGCACTCAACGGTCATCTTCTCCAACGCCTATAAATATGAAGTTCTGATGAGAAGCAAGGTTAACGATTCTGAACAAAACAACTCATATTAACTTGCTGAAACTCTGCTCTATTCAAAGCTCAGAATCTTCATCTTCATCAAAGCTCACTACATTGCTGTTGTAATATATTAGTGAGATTAAGCTTAAACGTTAAGAGAAATATCACAGTTTGTGATTATAGCTTTTAAGAAGCAATTGTAATACTCTTAGAATTGATTACATTAAGTTGTAAGGAACTAGAGTGATCGTGTGGATCAGAATACTCTAGGAAGTCTTAGAGGTTATCTAAGCAGGTTGTAACTAGAGTGATCGTGTGGATCAGAATACTCTAGAAAGTCTTAGAGGGTATCTAAGCAGTTGTTCCTGGAGTGATCAGTGTGTGATCAGAAGACTCTGGAAGACTTAGTTGCTGACTAAGTGGAGAACCATTGTAATCCGTGCGATTAGTGGATTAAATCCTCAGTTGAGGTAAATCATCTCTGCGGGGGTGGACTGGAGTAGTTTAGTTAACAACGAACCAGGATAAAAATAACTGTGCAATTTATTTTTATCGGTCAAGTTTTTAAAGCTACACTTATTCAAACCCCCCCTTTCTAAGTGTTTTTCTATCCTTCAATATCCTCCATGCTACTTTTGTGCATGAACACATGGATTCCGTTTTTTAAACGAAGTGAATTCACTATTGAACCTTCATACCTAACCTCTACATGGAACCATTCATTTGTTGAAAAAATTCCGCCGTTGTTCAGTGCTAATCTGAGACCCATGTCACGCAATTGTAAATCATACACATGTGTATGGCCTTGTTTTACCTCAAGTTTGCAATATTTATATTTATAGCCATTGACGAACAGTTTGACCTTACGGAAGGGCGTTTATTACGAAACCAAAAAGAAATTGATGGTCCTCTACTTTGGTGCTCAAACCACTCTGGAATTCTTGTACTCCTTGGCAAAATAAACTCAGTTCCTCCATATTCATGCACTTCCTATTAGTAAAATATGATTACCATTGATATGGACAAGTTCATGTTTGCAAAATGAAGAAGAAGCATAGTTGGTAGAAAACACGGGAATGACAATCCTTCATTCTTCAATTGCCTTCACAAGTGAGGGCTTTGTAGAGATTGCCAGTAAAGCCTAAACGGGTATCAACGCCTGTGAAACTGAGGAACACATGATAGGTGAATTTATATGAGAAAAAAAGAAGGTGGTGATTGGATAGCCATAAAATCTAAAATGAAACGAGAGAAGAAATTGATACAAATGGCATCACTGTTACACTTCCTAGGAGGATCCGTTGACCAATGTGAAACCAACTCTCCCTATTTCCTATACTGCATGAGACAGTCATTACACAAGAATATAAAAATAGCACCACTGTCCCACTTGACTACTTTTACTTCTTTATTTTTCAACTTTTCTTTATTAAAAACTCAAGTGCAAACAAATTCAAAGTACTATAAGTGATAGCAGGGCTTTTTGGTGGAAAGTGGAAACTAAGCGTGTATGTTCCAACATAACTTTGTTGTAATATTTAATTACTACCACTAGGCGTTTGAGCTGCTTGCCAAAATAATCCAAGAGAGAATCAGAGTTTTGTTGTGATTTCTTTCTTCTCAAGCTATTCTTTTTCTTCTTACAAACTAAGAAACTAATGGAGGGTATCCAATTTCAGAGAGAAAATCTGCTGTTCCTCTCAAATTCTGTGAAGCTGTTGTTAGAAAACCATCTTTTTACTGACTTCGCCGATAACTCCAGGTATGACTTTTCATTTTTGAAGAAAACACTGTTGGATCTTCAAGATGTTCTACTTTGTCATGATCTGGAGAAACTCATCCCTATTCCAGCTGTCAACCTATCGCTGGATTCGCTCAGATATGATGTCTTTCATCTTGCTACTTTCTTTGACAAAATCGATTTTTCATTGAGGTATGGTACCTTTAGTATTAAGCTGCTCAAAAATCTTGTTTGTTTAAATCATGCAAATGATGTGATTAATTATAAAACGAAAAGATTAATTGAAATATCACTGGGCTTGAGTTCAGGAGAACAACTAGCTGAATTAAGTCTTTCCAATTCTAATTTGGATGCTGATTCTTCTATTTATGGAAGAGACGCTGATATTCAGAAACTTAAACACCTTTTGTTCTCTCGTGATGATGATGATGGTAAAATAAGAGTGATTTCCATTGTTGGTATGGGAGGGATTGGTAAAACAGCCCTTGCCAAACACCTTTACAATCATCCTCAAGTTAAGGCCAAATTTCAGGTAAGAGTATGGGCAGATTTCTCAGAGCATGTTGATGATTTCTCAAATTATGGGCAGATTTTTAAAACCATTCGTGAATCTATTACTTCACAAACAACCAGAAGTGATACAACTGACATCAATACCATTTACCCAAAATTTTTGATAGTACTTGATGGTGTGTGGAACCCAAGATTTGTCAATTTGACAACCTTACTGATGGATAACTTTAATGCTGGGGAAACAGGAAGTAGGATCATTGTAACATCAAGAGATGAAAGAATTGCAATATCCATGCAAACCTTTCTTTTTGTCCACTATTTGAGACCTTTGGAAATTGAAGATTGGTTGTCCTTATTTTCCAAATATGCATTTGGACCATGTCACAACCGACAAAAATCCCATCTAGAAGAAATCAGTAGGGAAATTGCTAAAAAGTGTGATGGATTACCATTAGCTGCAGTAGCACACGGGCCTCTTCTTCGCATCTTATTGTTCCAAGACGACTGGAATTATGTGCTGGAAAGTAATGTTCGGGATGTAGATTATGAGGTGCACGCTTCTCTCGAACTTAGCTACAATTTTCTTTCTAATCCTTTAAAACAATGTTTTCAATATTGTTCAATTTTTCCAAAGAAGTCCATCTTAGAAAAAAAGACGGTAGTTCAGTTGTGGATTGCAGCAGACTTACTTCAATCATTGTCCGAAGATCAGGAAAAAGTTGGAGAAGAATATTTTGATGAACTAGTATCAAGGTCATTGATACATCGGCGATCTATTGGTGACAAGGAAAGAAACTTTGAAATGCACAACTTAATCCATGATATGGCTACAGAGGTTTCATCTCCATACTATATCAATATGGACAAACATGACCTACATGATAAGGTGCATAGCTTATCATACAATAGAGAGGCATATGATTCTTATGATAAATTTTATAAATTATATGAATTAAAGTTAAACGGCCTGTTTACTTTTGTAGCATTACCATTACAAGAACAATTGCCTCTTTGTTTGCTATCAAGTAAGGTACTACATGACTTGCTTCCAAGGATGAAACAGTTACTGGTGTTGTCTCTGTCAAACTACAAGAGTATCACCAAGGTTCCCAAGTCTATTGGAAATTTGTTATACATGCAATACTTAAATCTTTCTCACACAAATATTGAGAGTTTGCCTTCTGAAATATGCAAGCTTTACTATCTGCAGTTCTTGTTGCTGGCAGGCTGTAAAAGGCTCACTGAATTGCCGGAGGACATGGGCAAATTGGTTAACCTGCGCTACCTTGACGTTAGTAACACCGCATTGAGGGAGATGCCTGTACAAATAGCAAAACTAAAAAATCTCCACACTTTGTCTGACTTTGTTGTCAGCAAACATAATGGTGGATTGAATATTGGAGAGCTAGGAAAACTTCTCCACCTACATGGAAAACTTTCAATCTCGCAGCTACAAAATGTTAATGACTCCTTCGAAGTAGATCAAGCCAATATAAAGATGAAAGAACAAATAGATGAGTTAGCTTTGGAATGGGATTGTGATGGTACTACTTTAGATTCACAAATTCAAAGTGTTGTGCTTGAAAAGTTGCGACCCTCAACAAATTTGAAAAGTCTCACCATCAAAGGCTATGGTGGAATCAACTTCCCCAATTGGTTAGGTGATTCTTTATTTAGCAACATGGTGCATTTAAGGATCTCGAATTGTAATGATTGTTTAGGGCTTCCATCCCTTGGAAAATTGGGTAATCTGAAAGAACTCGTTATTGAAGGGATGCAATCAGTGGAGACAATTGGTATTGAGTTCTATGGAAGTGGTGATTCTTCATTTCAACCATTTCCCTCTTTGGAGAGTCTACACTTTGAGAATATGCAAGAGTGGAAGGAATGGGACTTGATTGGAGATACGGCTACAACGTTTCCTAATCTAAAAACTTTATCGCTAAGAAAGTGCCCGAAACTGATTGTTGGAAACATAACTGAAAAATTTCCTTTCTTAACTGAACTTGAGTTAAAAGAATGTCCTTTACTGGTACAATCAATGCCATTATCTGATCATGTATTCAGGCAACTGATGTTCCCTTTGAATCTTCTTCAACAGCTGACCATAGACGGCATTCCATCTTCAATGTCTTTTCCAACAAATGGTCTACCAAAAACCTTGAAATTTCTGATAATCAGTAACTGTGAAAATCTAGAGTTCCTTCCTCGTGAATACTTGTCCAATTACACATCGCTTGAAGAATTGAAAATATCTTATAGCTGCAATTCAATGACATCATTTACCTTGGGTGCTCTCCCTGTCCTCAAGAGTCTGTTTATTGAGGGTTGTAACAATCTGAAATCAATATCAATTGCAGAAGATGTGTCACTAAAGAGTCTCTCATTTCTTAGAAGCATCAAAATATGGGATTGTAATGAATTGGAGTCATTTACCCTAGGTGGATTGGCCACTCCAAATCTTCTCTATATTGCAATGTGGAAGTGTGAGAAGCTTCATTCACTACCAGAAGCAATGAACAGTCTAGCCGGCCTTCGAGAAATGGAAATTGATAATCTACCAAACCTTCAATCTTTAGTCATAGATGAGTTGCCTAGTAGTTTACAAAAACTGTCTGTTGGCTATGTTGGTGGGATTATGTGGAATACTGAGCCAAGTTGGGAACATCTCACTTGTCTTTCAGTGTTGCGAATTAACGGTGATGATACGGTGAACATGTTGATGGGGCCACTGCTACCTACATCGCTTGTGAAATTGTGCATTTGTGGTCTTAATGATACAAGCATTGATGAGAAGTGGCTTCAGCATCTCACTTCTCTCCAAAACCTTGAGATTATTAACGCTCCCAAACTCAAGTCGTTGCCAAAGAAAGGATTTCCTTCCTCACTTTCAGTACTAAGTGTGACTCGCTGTCCATTACTAGAAGCAAGTTTGCGGAAAAAGCGGGGGAAAGAGTGGCGTAAGATTGCTCACATTTCCTCAGTAGTTATTAATGACGAATTGATCACATGAGTCTTGTTCGAGTGAGTCTTTCAAATACTTCTCTTTTTGTTTCTTTCATATTATTTTATCATCAATTATTGTGAATTTCAATAGTAAGATCAAAATACAATACTATAGCACTAGCACTAACTCATTTATTTTAATCATAGAACTACATTTTGTGTCACCCCTGCATCTTCCCATTCTTGGTATTGTAAGAAAGCAAATTCACCTGGAAACCTGCCACCAAGTCCTGTAATTGCTTTTCTGTTCAGCAAATTCTGACTCCAAATATGTTGGGTGTTCTTTTTGTCTATATGATATATTTTAATGACTGTATCAAGCTTTTTTAACATGGTTTAAGTTTTTCTCTATTCTATTAGTCTAATACAAATCATTTCTTTATGCATTTCCATATTTTTGTGTTTATCCAACTGTCTTGACTTGATATTTTTTCTTTATGTTAGTGAATTAGAACTTTTCCCCCGTCATGTATAACAGTTAAAGACATAAATTCTTATTTTAACCTTTGTCAGTTTTTTAAAAAATATGTGATTTTGGCATGTCTTGTATTGGGAAGGATATTTCAAAGGATGTTGGCTTATACCTATAGTTAATGCCGTGGACCATCAAAATTGTTTGAGTATTGAATTTGTCCCATTTGTCACATGAATAATAGAGTTCTTATATGGTGTGTGTATGTTTACTCTATTTATCAGCTTGAGTCTATTAAAAGAAAATAGCCCGTCTGACACGTTGCCGTAGCATAGATCATTGTAATGCAGCTATTCTTGCTAATGGTCAGTCAATTAGGATTTTATCGCGCGTCATCCATATGCAATATGCACCTATAGAAAAATATCATCATGCAGTTCTAATCATTTGGAGCTATTTTAGGTTTTATTTGCCCTCAAAGCACTTGTCAGTGTGTTAAATCTAATCCAAGCCTAACTCTATTGCTTCTGGTTTTATTCGGAAACTATATGTGTAGTATTTTACCAGCTTATCTACCAGATTTGGTGGCTTAGTCTAACTCTTTAAATTATTTTATCTCTACATTGTTTGCAGATCTACCAAGGGCTTCAAGGGTAATTGATGGCTTGCACGAAGATGGTAGCAGCGACATAACATCTCTTTCTGTCAGGAGCAGATGAGAAGGAGAAATACCAATATTGGCTTGAACAGAGAGGTACTTAATCTATGTTAGCTCTTTCATGCAAGGGACTTTTGTTGAAGCCTGAAGTCCCTTTCTTCTTAGCACAACGATGGTGCTTTTCTCCCTCCCTCAGTTTAATTTTATATAGTTTTTGTTCATGAGTTGTCTCTCCTATAGATTTATATGCTGTTATTGTTTACTCTAGTCTCTTTTCAAGTATCATGCAGGATTTAGAAATCTGCTGTTTTAGCAAAACTAGTGATTTTGGCATCAATTGTGTTGGAAGGAGCTTGTTAATGATGCCACTCAAAATTGCTTCAGTTAATGCTGTGGACTATCAAACTTAATTTAGTGAGCTTTTTATGTCCCTCTCTGGCACACTAATTTCAAATAAATTTGTAGCCACCTTGGAAATCTTAGTTTCGTATTTTTGGTTATAGTTTTAATTGGTTATCTTACAGTTCTAATATAGATAAATCACCAGTTTCATCAATGGCTTGTAACTGATCCTAAATCATACATTTACTTGTGGTGAACTATGTTAATTTACAATGACTCCTACTAGGCCTTGAGTTTCTTCTTTTTGACCCTCATGGCATCACCAAAAGGAAGTGTAAAACTAGTCTATGTTGTATGCAATTCATGACATGCTTTCTATTATGTTCATGTTCTTTATGCATGTATTAAATTAATTTATGCTACTGTAAAGATAAAATATTTTATTTTAGTATCACAGGGTTAAAAGGAGTCCAGGATATGTTTTCTAAAATAAATTCAAATAAGTTATAAAATAAATTTGTGTATGAAAATTATTCTAATGCATTATTATTTGTTTTCACCAGCTTCTAAATCGCAATCATGAAGTCAATCTAATAGTGGATTTCACTGCTGCTACCAGACTCAGAACATGCAGAAATGATCGAACTTGTGGCCTAACTCGATATGAAGATTGACTTGTGTGTTAACATTACTGCCATTTTTTCTTGGAAGTCAGTTAGGCTGATAGGGTGAGTTTTAGTCATTTAGAATTTAATGTGTTTTATTTTCCTTTCAATTCTACATATATTAACAAACATTGATTATCTACATTGTCACTGCTTTGATCTATTATAAATGAAAACCACAAGGCATGACAGTGTCTCTAATTATCTATTACGTTTATGTTAGGTTTGTATTTGCTCAACTGGAGAGGTAGAATTGTCCAACAGTTTTCTTCACAAAGTAGAAGATTATGAAATGCACCGTGACACGTAGATGTGTGGGTTTATAACATTGAAGTTTGTGTGGTTTTGTTTAGATATTTCCTGTTTGTTGTGATACAATAATATAACTAAAGGAAGCAGCAGCAGGGATGGTGGTGAGTTGCTTAGTTTGGATGATGGAAGCGGAAGAGGAGTAGGAGAGAAGAAGAAATTGAAGAACTTAAGATAAGATTCTGAAATGTAACATAATAACACCCAAGATCTTGGAAAGGAAGCTTGGCAAGTTAGGAGAATCAAAATCCATATGGCGACTTTCAAACAAACAAGTCAGAAGTTTAAGACTCCAATTTGGCCACTTTCAACCGGCAATAAGTGCCTTTAATAGCTCCAATCTTAGCTGAGAAGTCAAAGCAAACAAATCACTCTTCTAAAGGTCAGCAAAACACTTGAGTGTTAACTACTATAGCAGTGCGGTTTTAATTTGTTAAATAGTACAAATTTTTTAAGATAGAGATTGCAAATGGATGTTTGAGCCAACACTTTTTGTCTGTGTCCCCTATGATTTGACTGCAATGTATGTCTTTGTTCAGAGCTTGATCTAACTCATTCCTACAAAACCAATTTAATAGTAAAAAGTGACTTCCTATATAATTTTTTTTTAATTTCTATATTAAAATTAACGTGAAGCTTGAGATTTTCCTAATACACCTCTCACCTCGGTACTATTGTTTGAAGGCCCTTTTCCCATGGCATTGCCATAAGGAAGGCTGCAAATTGGTTTCTGGCTAGTGTTTGAAAATATATACGAAAGCATCAATCCCTCTAGCATTTTAGATACCTTTAGAACAGTAGTTGAATGCTTTAGAATAAAGATATATTTAGAATAGGCAACAATTATTGTTGTGGTTTATCATGCCGAGTAGATTAGTCTATATGTCAATGTTATCCATATCATGTAGTTCGCCTGACATTTTGCACTTGCATGTTTTCTTAAAATCCAGCAATCAAATGATGATCATATTGGAATTTTGTCTGCTCCAACAATATGCAGGTATCCTCAACAACATCAACAATATTGTAGCACCTAGACTAGGGTGAGGAACTTGCAGCAATATCTGATCATCAATACTGGCCACGACATGCTATGCAACAACGTCACTAATATACACCTTATTTGTCTGCAGCAGCTTTCGGTTCCGCAGTTTGTTCAGTGATAAAATTGGCCCAACATGGTGTTTGAAATGGTGTGCACTCGACTTGAGTGACTAGCATAATCACATAGTCAGAAGTCAATTCCCAATACTATTAACCTGAGTCCCGATTTGATGACATGTTTAGACGGATTTGAAGGCAATAGTGACAGTGTTAACGATCTAATATTCGATAATGTAAACTCGCTGTCCAAGAGCTCCTCGTTCAAGTTTACTCGGTTTAATATACCTCACCATGCAAAACCAACTTTCTTCATCGGTATAAAAGCAAAGGCTTCTGTAGACCAATAAGGTGCATGTTGGTGCATATGAGGATGAGCAAATGGCGTTTGATCTGCCCCAACAATCTTGTAAGCCACTAGCTTAGCTTAGCATTTGATGTGACATTAGTGATGTGGGTAGTCTGCAGTTTGTTTTATACCTTTTGTACTCATGCACACTGCCCTTAAGAAAAAGTATTGAAAACATAATAGTATCGATAATGATTTTTTATATATATGAAATTTTTTTACATCATTGCACAGACAATCGAAATATCATACATGGAGCGATATAGCCGACAACATATATTCTCTGTTTTGGCCATGTCTATGTTGACAATGTTTACATGTTAAAATTTTATGGCACTTTAAAATGATGGTTTTGGTGAATTTGATGTTAAAATCTATCAAAAGCTTGAAAGAAATGGACCTATTTGAATCGAGAAGGAAATTGAGAAGGAAGAAGATTCCTACTATTTTGAAAACATATTGTTAAGGTGGGATGAGTTTAACTAGTAACAATATATCATTACTAAGTTTTTAATTGATAAAGACAACTTGACAAGCAATGGTTATGACCTACTTACACTATAAAGATGAAAAAGAGTGTTACATTATTATTGATAATAGAAATAGGAAATGGATACTAGCTGTGATTCATGGATATTTCTTTTTCAGTTGCCTTCTACTTTAGTGTGATTAGTACAATGTGAAGAATATTTGTGCGATAGTTTCTTCTTCCACCCTTTCAATCTTTTCAAAGTCACTCGTTTTGAAATGAAAATGTGAAATGTGTTTTCTCAAACTATGAGATTCAAGAATCCAAATATCATATTGTAGGGAATTTCTTAATGCACCCAGCTATATTTCTAATGCCCACTGTGAAATTTCGAAAAATGTATTTATGAATGCATCCGAAAATATCCAAAATAAATGCGTAAATAAATTACACCTTCATTTTGTAAAAAATATAGTCCAAAAATATATTTCTGAAATTTAGAAATACATTTATGGAAATTGGAGTCAATCTACTATTCTTTACCATGGATCCAAGTCCTCTATTCTTAATGATAAAGGTAGTATATGTTAAAGGTAGTGGAAACCTTGATGACAAAATTGTCCGGAAATATCGGACTATTTTTTTTACAAAATGAAGGTATCATTCACTTACACATGTATTTTCGGGTGAATTTGAAAAATGCGATTTTAGAAATTAGAAACTATTTTTTAATTTTTTTTTTTAAAATTTAAACTTGTTTTTACTATTTTTCATTTTCAATTTCGGTTTGGTTCGATTTCAATTTTGATTCAGTTCATTTGTCATATGGTTCAGTTGTAGAACCATTAGTACAATATGGTTAACCAAATATAATGGTTCAATTATTTTAACTTCAGCTTGATTTGATTCGACGGTTCAATTCGATTCAGAGTTTTTTGAACACCCCTACCAGTTACCTTTCCAATTCACAATTCACTGTGTTTCTGATAAAAAGTTTAATAGGCCCATTAGAATTACTAAAAAGCCTAGTTGGCAGCAAGACATTATTATGCATTAGAGTTATTTTCTTTTAAAAAGTCTCAGTTTTATTTTATTTCTTTTAAGTGGGTTGTGACCCAAAGTTTTAGGCCCATTAGAATTTATGTATTTAAGTGTTGGTTGCACTTTGAATTATTATGCAAAAAATTAAATGTTTATTTCTTCCTTGTTTTGTGTTTTGTTCCTCTTTGTTAAACCAAAATTTCTTAGTAGTAGAACCCACCTACCATTGGTGCTTTCATCTCTGAAATTAATGTTCCCTCCTAAACCTACCCAACCTTCACCTAAAGATATTATGAAAGAAGTTGTTCAAACAACCCACATTCATCTTGACAATGCCCTCAACCAGACCCAATAATAAATGTATGAGAGATTTGACAAAGCAAATGCAGATCTGGAACAGATCCAAACCAAAATGGACAATGAGAAGCATATTTCTGACTCAAGATATGAATCCATCATGAACATCCTCGCAGAGCTTGCAGCTCAAAGTGAAAAGTAACATGCTACCATGACAACTTCCACCTCACAAAACAGATTTATTTCAGGTATATCATTTTTACCCTCACACACGTCAAGTTCTAAAAGTGTGATTCCTCACACACGTCAAGTTCTAAAAGTGTGATTTTATCCACCTCATTTCCCCTTATGCATATCCCTTTACCATATTCCTCACCTCACACAGGATCAAGCTCAAACACTACTCAACTTTGTTCACCATTACCATCTCCACCTATATATTTTTCCCAATCACAACCTAGCACACAATTTGTTCACCCCACCTTTATAACTGTCCAACTAACCCCTCCAACACCACTTGTCCTCGTTTGTCCCCAATCCCAACACACTTTCCACTCTGGTCATTCTATTTTCACAGCCACCCCAACCAATCTTTTTCCTCCACAATACACTCTCCAACAGCAAATGTGATATTCTGGCACTTACAATACAGATGTCAACACTAATGTCCTAACACCACACAATGTCAAGACAAAATGTTATGACATCTGCTAGCTGAGAGAAAAAATATATCAAAATTGAAATAAACCGCAGAATGATAAATAACATAAGTAATTGTTAACCTAGTTCAGTGAAATCACCTAATCTAGGGGTGACCAAGCCTGGAAGGAAATCCACTATAATATTATTAGTTAAAAGCCTAAACAGTCCCAGTTTAAATTTTTTCTCCGATTCACTACCTCGTGCAACTTCTACCTAGAAATCAACATCTAGATATGAGAAATCTCATCTCACCTCCAATCACCGCAGTGTTAAAAACAGTCACAAACCTTGTGACCAGAGGAACCAAATAGAAAGATTATACTTTCAAATAAACAATAATTGATCTTGCTTAAAAGCTCCAATCAAGAACAATACTCAACTATTTTGCTTAAAAGCTTCAAGAGTGAGTACAAATAGTCCATCTCAATGTATCAAAAGATACATGAGTGACACACAAACAAAACACACGAAAAACCTTAAAGGACTCCCAAAACATCAACCCTTACTTGTACTCACAGTTTCTATTTGTGAATGCTTGCTATGCTAGGTTTAACAAGTTCTTATTTATATACTCTTGCAATATGGGCTTTGAATCTAAAACAAATCCAATCATCTCCTTTTTAAATCAGCTGCAAGATCTTCATAAAAAATAGGAACAAATTAAATCAAATCAAATCTTAGTTTCCTAAAAAAGTCTCAATGATTCTTTTTCTAAAACCAAATCAAATATGCATTTGTCCTAAAAAAACTCCTTGATTAGATGTGCCTATCAGAATCTTCCAAAATCTCATATTTTTCAATCAAATCTTCAAGGATTAAAATCAGTCTGAACTGTCATGATGTTCTGGTATAGGATATATTATAACATCTGGAAGAACACATGTCAAAACTCATGACAGCAAAACCTGTCATGACAGTTGATCAAAACATCTTGTTCAACATTAGTTAAGAACCATGTTTTAGCAAAATTAATGTCAATCTAAAAACCACGGAACTAACAATCTCCCCATTTGAGAAATTTTGGATAAAACAACCAAATCATAGTTAAGTCCTGGAGAAAGGAATAAAATCACACAAATCTACGTGATAGCATGTAAACCATATATATATATATATATATATATATATATATATATATATATATATATATATATATATATATATATATATATATATATATATATATAAATATGAGATGCACATCAGTTACGCATAGGTATTCTTCTTCAAAGCTCTTCAGTAGTCAGATGTTCAGACATGTGGTCTGATATCATATCAAAATAACTTTTTGGAGCTTGTACAATCAAATAGGTCCATTACCCCCTATCATACAGAACCAGTACTTCCACTCAAAAGGAGAATCAAATATGAACTATCCAAGCTCACACATTAGAGGCATATGCAGCAGAAGATAATAAAAGCCTCACATCAAGCAAGATGTTATAACATCAGATAAGACATCATGCACACAAGTCTCTGTTGGTGATTTTAGTATCATCAATGTATTTTGGTAGTAATGTGATTTACTATAGGCTGATGCAATTATGCATTAAGCTTGAAACGAGTTAGGGTAGTGCGGAGTGCACGCTCGTCGAGCCAAACGTGTAATTGAATACGAATAATTGAAATGGGGTTCCAAGGGGCGAAGCCCCTGGTGGGGTGCGGGCAGCGCCCCGTTTGAAAATTTTTCTGAACAGTTGTACCCTTTCCCAACAGACATGACCGTTTTCTGAACAGTTGTGTCTTTTCGGTTTCTGTTATTGATCTCCTATATAAGGAGTCATTTGGCCTCGGTTTTGGTTACACGAAAAACCATACTTTCTCTCTACATTCCTGATTAGTTTTCTTTTTCCAGAAACAGATTGTTCTTCGAAAATTATCCCCACAAAGATTTCGTGAACCCAGACAAGAATATGGTCGAAATACTTTGTTCGGAAAGTGTACGAACACGATTCTTCGAAGTTATTCAGGATTATCATACCCGAATTTCTAACGGTCTCTAATCTCTAGTAGCAACAGTAGCACAATACAATCAAGCATGAGAGACTATCATGCTCCTCTAAATGTACATAATTAAGTATATTAACATATGTTTTAATTAAGGTAAGATATTGCATCATAATTAAGGTATTACTAAACATATTATTTATTTTAAGTATATTAACATATGTTTTAATTTTTTGTTTATTATATTAATTAAAATAATTAGTTAAAAATATTTAAAATATATAAAATGAAAAAAAGACAGTGCCTTTCAATGGACGAGAGTCTTCTAAATAGAATGGAACGATTAAAAATTGGATATTTTGGATTTTCTTCGTTTTTTCAAATGAGAGATGAGAGGAAGAAATATCAATCATTGGATTCATCAAGAGAGGGAATGTTATTACATTAATGAGGCTATTAATTTCTCTCTCTTGATGAATCTAATGGTTGATATTTCTTCCTCTCATTTCTCATTTAAAAATACTCTCATTTGATATGCTATATATATATATATATATATATATATATATATATATATAAAAGAGAAATCATTCTTCATTTTGTTATTTCTTTCTCAACCCATTATTCTTCATCTTCTTCTTAAAATAACTATTTGCGTAAATAATTTGAAATGTTGATTATTTAAAAAAAGTAATCGCATTATGTTGGTGGGAAACAGGCAGTCAAAAAGTGGAATAATTGGTCGTAACGCGGACAGGTATTAGTGGTAGCCACTTAACAACTCTTTTCTACATCCACTCTTCATTTTGTTATTTCTTTCTCAACCCATTATTCTTCATCTTGTTACAAACAAAGTAACAAATGGAGGCCATTCAGACAGAACTCTCAAATTATGTGAAGGTGTTGTTAGAAAAGATTGTTTCTGTTCTAAGCTTGGACAACTGCGGGTACATGATGAGTAGCAGCGTTTCACTCTTGAAAAAGATGGAGAAAACACTGGTGGATCTTCACGGTGTTCTTTACCATCCTAACAACAAACTCATCCCCACTCAAGCTAACAACAGATTGCTGCGTTTGCTGAGACATCTTGTTTTTCATCTTGCCAGTTTGCTTGACAAAAATGATTTTTTATGGTATGCCAACCATTCTCGTTTATCTTTTTCCATTGCAGCGATTAAGTCTAAAACGGACACTTTAAAACAAATATTACAACTTGCTGATCATGATGAATCTTCTATTTATGGAAGAGACCCTGATGTTGAGAAACTTATACATCTTTTGTTGTCTAGTAGTAGTGATGATGATAGTAAAATTAGAGTGATTTCCATTCTTGGTATGGGAGGGATTGGTAAAACAGCCCTTGCTAAACACCTTTTCAATCATCCTCAAGTTAACGCCAAATTTGAGTTCAAATTGTGGGCAAATTTCTCAGATGATGTTGATGATTCCAGTGTTTTTGAAAACATACTTGAATCTATTACTTCAAAAACAACCATTAATGGAGTTTACCCAAAACTTTTGCTGGTATTAGATGGTGTGTGGGATGCAAGATCTGTCAATTGGACATTGCTGATGAATATCTTAAATGCTGGGGTATCAGGAAGTAGGGTCATCGTCACAACACGAGATGAAAGAATTGCAATATCCATGCATACCTTTCTTTCTGTCCATTATCTCAGACCCTTGAAAGTTGAAGATTGTTGGGCTTTACTAACCGAACATGCATTTGGAGCACACAACTACCATCAACGATACTATCTAGAAGAGATTAGCGCATCTAACAAAGAAATGCGAGAAAAGATTGGCCGAAAAATTGCAAAAAAGTGTGATGGATTACCATTGGCTGCTGTAGAACATGGGGCTATTCTTGGCATCTCATTGGACCCAGATTTTTGGAATTATGTGCTACAAAGCCACGCTCGCAATACAGCTTATGAGGTGCTAGCTTCTCTCAAATTGAGCTACAATTTTCTCTCTGATCCTTTAAAACAGTGTTTTCAATATTGTTCAATTTTTCCAAAAAAGTCCATCTTAGAAAAAAAGATGGTAGTTCATTTGTGGATTGCAGCAGGCTTACTAGAATCATCCTCCACAAATCAAGAAAAAGTTGGAGAAGAATACTTTGATGAGCTTGTGTCAAGGTCGTTGATACATCGGCGATCTATTAGTGACGAGGAAGGAAACTTTGGAATGCACAACTTCATCCATGATTTAGCCAGAGACGTTTCATTTCTAGAGATTTCATCTTCATACTGTATCGATATGGACAAACATAACCTACTTGATTGGATGCAGAATTTCTCATACAACAGAGGGACATATGATTCATATGACAAATTTTATATGTTATATGGAGTAAAAGGATTAAAAGGTCTGCGTACCTTTCTAGCATTCCCATTACAAGAACAATTGCCTCTTTCTTTGCTATCAAACAAGGTACTATATGACTTGCTGCCAAAAATGAAACAATTACGCATGTTGTCTCTGTCAAGCTACAAGAGTATTACCAAAGTTCCCAACTCTATTGGAAATTTGTTCTACATGAAGTACTTAAATCTTTCTCAGACTAATATTGAAAGGTTGCCTTCTGAAATATGCGAGCTTTACCATCTGCAGTTCTTGTTGTTGGCAGGCTGTAAAAGGCTCACTGAATTACCGGAGGACATGGGAAAATTGATTAGTTTGCGCTACCTTGACGTTAGTAACACCGCATTGAGGGAAATGCCCGTACAATTAGCCAAACTAGAAAATCTCCACACTTTGTCTGATTTTGTTGTCGGCAAACAAAATGGTGGATTGAATATTGCGGAGCTAGGAAAACTTCCCCACCTACATGGAAAACTTTCAATCTCACAGCTACAGAATGTTAATGACCTCTTTGAAGTAGATCGAGCCAATATAAAGATGAAAGAACAAATAGACGAGTTAGCTTTGGAATGGGATCTTGATAGTACTTTTTTAGATTCACAAATTCAAAGTGTTGTACTTGAAAAGTTGCGACCCTCAACAAATTTGAAAAGTCTCACCATCAAAGGCTATGGTGGAATCAACTTCCCCAATTGGTTAGGTGATTCTTTATTTAGCAACATGGTGCATTTAAGGATCTCGAATTGTAATGATTGTTTAGGGCTTCCATCCCTTGGAAAATTGGGTAATCTGAAAGAACTCGTTATTGAAGGGATGCAATCAGTGGAGACAATTGGTATTGAATTCTATGGAAGTGGTGATTCTTCATTTCAACCATTTCCCTCTTTGGAGAGTCTACACTTTGAGAATATGCAAGAGTGGAAGGAATGGGACTTGATTGGAGATACGGCTACAACGTTTCCTAATCTAAAAACTTTATCGCTAAGAAAGTGCCCGAAACTGATTGCTGGAAACATAACTGAAAAATTTCCTTTCTTAACTGAACTTGAGTTAAAAGAATGTCCTTTACTGGTACAATCAATGCCATTATCTGATCATGTATTCAGGCAACTGATGTTCCCTTTGAATCTTCTTCAACAGCTGACCATAGACGGCATTCCATCTTCAATGTCTTTTCCAACAAATGGTCTACCAAAAACCTTGAAATTTCTGATAATCAGTAACTGTGAAAATCTAGAGTTCCTTCCTCGTGAATACTTGTCCAATTACACATCGCTTGAAGAATTGAAAATATCTTATAGCTGCAATTCAATGACATCATTTACCTTGGGTGCTCTCCCTGTCCTCAAGAGTCTGTTTATTGAGGGTTGTAACAATCTGAAATCAATATCAATTGCAGAAGATGTGTCACTAAAGAGTCTCTCATTTCTTAGAAGCATCAAAATATGGGATTGTAATGAATTGGAGTCATTTACCCTAGGTGGATTGGCCACTCCAAATCTTCTCTATATTGCAATGTGGAAGTGTGAGAAGCTTCATTCACTACCAGAAGCAATGAACAGTCTAGCCGGCCTTCGAGAAATGGAAATTGATAATCTACCAAACCTTCAATCTTTAGTCATAGATGAGTTGCCTAGTAGTTTACAAAAACTGTCTGTTGGCTATGTTGGTGGGATTATGTGGAATACTGAGCCAAGTTGGGAACATCTCACTTGTCTTTCAGTGTTGCGAATTAACGGTGATGATACGGTGAACATGTTGATGGGGCCACTGCTACCTACATCGCTTGTGAAATTGTGCATTTGTGGTCTTAATGATACAAGCATTGATGAGAAGTGGCATCAGCATCTCACTTCTCTTCAAAACCTTGAGATTATTAACGCTCCCAAACTCAAGTCGTTGCCAAAGAAAGGATTTCCTTCCTCACTTTCAGTACTAAGTGTGACTCGCTGTCCATTACTAGAAGCAAGTTTGTGGAAAAAGCGGGGGAAAGAGTGGCGTAAGATTGCTCACATTCCCTCCATAGTTATTAATGAAGAATTGATCACATGAGTCTTGTTCGGGTGAGTCTTTCAAATATTTCTCTTTTTGTTTCTTTTATATTAATTTATCATCAATTATTGTGAATTTCAATAGTAACATCAAAATACAATATTATAACACTAACTCATTTATTTTAATCATAGAACTACATTTTGTGTCACCCCTGCTTCTTCCCTATCTTGCTGTTGTAAGAAGCCAAATTCACCTCAAAACCAGCCACCAGGTCCAGTAATTGCTTTTCTGTCCAGGAACAGATGAAAAGGAGAAAACACCACTGACTCCAAATATGTTAGGTATTCTTTTTATCTATATGACTTCATATATAGGTTATTGTGTTGTCTGTATCAAACTTCTTAACCATGGTTTAAATTCTTCACTATTCTATTATTCTAATACATATCATTAATTTATGCATTTTCACATTTTTGTGTTTATCTAACTGTCTTTAACTGGTGTTTTTCCCTTATGTTAGTCAATTAGAACTTTTTCCCTGTCATGTAGTTAAAGACATAGCTTCTTATTGTAACCTTTCGGTTTTGTTTAAAATATATTTTATTTTGGCATGTCTTGTGTTGCGAAGGATATTTCAAAAGATGTTGGCTTATTCCTATGATTAATGTCGTTGACCATCTAAATTATTTGAGTCTTAAATTTGTCCCATTTTATCACATGAATAATGTTTTTCTGATATGGTGTTAATATGTTAACTCTATTTATCAGTTTGAGTCTATTACAAGAAAATAACTTGCCTGACATGTTGCAGTAGCATAGATCATTGTAATGCAACTATTCTTGTTGGTGGTTAGTCAATTAGGATTTTATCATACGTCATTCCTGTGCACTTTTAGAAAAATAACATCATGTAGTGTTTTCAGAAACTATATGTTTAGCTGCTGTTGTTTATCAGTTTATCTACCAGATTTGGTAGCTTAGTTTGTCTTCAAATTATTTTATCTCTACATCATTTGCAGATCTAGTAAGGGCTTAGTGTAATTGATGGCTTGCACCTAGATAGCAGCAACAATATCTCTTTCTGTCAGGAGCGGATGGGAAGGAGAAATAGCAATGTTGGCTAAAACAGAGAGGTACTCTTTCTGTCCCTAATCTATGTTAGCTCTGTCATGCAAGGGACTTTCGTTGAATCCTGAAGTGCTTTTCTTCTCAACCCAACTATTGTGTTTTTCTCCCTCCTTAAGTTTAATTTTATATAGTTTTTGTTTATGGTGTTGTATCTCCTGTGGATTTATACAGTGTTGGCATCAATTGTGTTGGAAGGAGCTTGTTAATGATGCTACTCATAATTGCTTCAGTTAATGCTGTGGACTATCCAACTTAATTCAGTGAGCTTTTTATGTTCCTCTCTGACACATGAATTTCAAATAAATTTTGTAGCCACCTAGGAAATCTTAGTTTCATATCTTTGGTTTTCTAACTGGTTAGCTTGTAATTGAACCTAAATCGTACATTTACTTGGTAAACTATTTTCATTTACAATGACTCCTACTAGGCCTTTCAAAATGACTCCTACTAGGCCTTTCATTTACTTAGTTTCTTCTTTTTGAGCCTCATGGCATCACCAAAAGGAAGTGTGAAAATTGTTTTTTTATGCAAATTGAAAGTATAGTTGATACATTTTGATTTTTGCTCATTTTTTGGTCGAAATTGGTGTATGTTTAATGCAATTCATGACATGCTTTCTATTCTGTTTATGTTCTTTCTGCATGTATTAAATTACTTTATGCTGCTATAAAGATGAAATGTTTTATTTTAGCTTCAAAGGGTTACCATGAAGTCTAATAGTGGATTTCATTGCAGCTACCACATTCAGAACATGCAGGAATTATCGAACTGTGGTCTAACTTGCTATGAAGATTGAATTGTATGTTACCGTTGCTGCCATTTTTTCTTGGAAGTCAGTTAGGCTGATAGGGTGAGTTTTAGTCATTGTAGTCAGTCCCTCAGCAAACATTGATTATCTCCGTTGTTAATGCTCTCCATTGTTAATGCTTTGTTCTGTTATATATGAAAACAATAAGGCGTGACAGTGTCTCTATTACATTTATTTCAGGTTTGTATTTGCTCAACTGGAGAGGTAGATTTGTCCAACAGTTATCTCAACAAATCGAACTATGTCAGAATAACAGACATAGTCCTCATATGAAGAAAACTATTGTATCTTGTTCATCTTATGAGGCTGAATATCGTACTATTGTTGTTGTCAATCTTGTCTTTCATGAAAAGATCAAAGCACATGAACATTGATTCTATAACTTATTTATGTTGAAGGTATTGAAGAAAAATGTTTTATTTTTTTACTCGAACAAAATATGATTACAATAACAATTCAAACTTGTATAAAAAATATATTAAAATTATGGAATTAGAGGATTAGCGATCCAAAATATAAAAAGTGACACTTAAATTGAAGATGAATATAAGAAAATGCAGAAGAAAGGAATATAAAATTCATATTTATTTATTTTTGATAAATAGTTCCAAGATAAAATAAGAGTTCAAATCTTTACTATTTTAATTAGGAAAAATGTTAGTTCTCTCATGACATCATTCAGATATCTTTGAACATGGTGTGGATTGAGAGAGAGTAGAGTAAATTATAACAACACATAAATCTATACTAGAAACAACTCATGAACAAAAACTTATTAAACTTAAAGTGAAGGAGGAAAAAAACAAAATACTGATATTAAATCTATACTGTTATTTAGTAGTGTTTAAATTGTATGCTGATTTAAAACCAAGTTGAGGACAAAACATTAAGTCCAGACGTTTATATAAACAAAAGAATGTGTAAATGCATAAATAATATTTATCATACTAATCCATTGGAGACAAATTTAACCCATGTTACCAAAGTTTGATATAGTCAATGCATTAAAACCAATTCACTAAAATATATATGAAGTCATTAGACAAAAAGAATACCTGACATGTTTCCAGTCTGTTGTTGTTTCTCCTTTTCGTATGTTCATGATCGGTAAAACATTTACTGGACTTCGGTGCAGGTTGTGAGTACAAATTTGGTTTCTTGCAGCAGAACCAACGGTCAATTCTTATAAACTTCTAGGCAAATCATCTATACATGTAGGTCTGAAAATAGTTGGTTAATGATTTGTTTGTTAATAATCTTTTAAGAGAGTGAATGATAAAGCTTAATGACAATGTTTATAGGTCTTAACTCTTAAGGGATACTGTTCCAATAATTTGTCATTTAGTTTCTATACAGTTTTGAAAAGTTTGACCCCTTTACTTCAATTGTTAAGGTGACATGAGTTTAATTAGTAACAACAAATCATTGCTAAGTGGCTCAAAAACAGGATAAAGAAATGACAGGCATATGTGACCTGAGTAACCTGACAGGCTCAAAAATCATTCCTACGCTATAAAGATCGAAATTGGAAAGATTCCTTTGCACATTATTGTTGATAATTAATTGAAATAGAAAACTGAAACAAGTTATGATTAGCGAATGTATCATTTTCACTTGCCTTACTTTTAGCCTACAATAGTTGTGCCATAGCTTCTTTTTCCATCACTTAAATCTCTTTAAAGCCACTAGTTTTCACAAAAATGATCTTTAGATTATACAATCTAGGACGTGTGTTCAAAATTCTAGGATTCTAAAATCTGAACAATATCAATATACTTCATGTGAAGAAATAGAAATTCATACTCACCATATTTTTTCCATCCTTTTTTAAAAATACAAAATTATAACTTACTATTCTAGTATTTGTAAAGGTGCACAAATACAGTACATGATAAAGCCTAACTAACTGCGAACAAGAAAAACTACATGTCCAGCCTGGCCAATTGCATTGACTGTATCATGGTCGATACCGATGCCTAGCAGAAATAAGTAAGTTTGGCGATGCAAAAATAACACGATGCAAAATATAGGCATAAAAATGAAATAGTACATACACTTAATGGTGAGTGAAAATGAGAGTTAAGACCATACATGTAAGATGTGAGTAAAAAAGAAAATGTACATACAATTTATAGTATCCTGCTAAGTTACGATTCAGCTTCAATATCTCGATCCTGACCACGCCAGCAACAGAAAACAGTTTTGCTCTGAACGTAGCATGCTCCGGAAGCCGTGGCACGTAGCATCGTATGATACTACGGCCAAGCACACGATCTTGATTATGTTGCTTGATACAACAAACATTGTAAATTCCTTTTTGAAATGTCGTGGAGTCATCTCTTATATCAAGTTTAAAATAGTTTTCACATGTAACCACGAGCAGGACATGAATCTATCACTTTATCTACTTTAGAGCTGTAAGAAAACATGTTCAAAACAACAACAGTAGATAAGAAACTAACAAGATTCCCAATGTGGCTACAAACTTATTTGAGATTCATCTATATGATTTTGCCTGTCCACAATATTACCTATATGATTTTGTGCAGCATCTATGACATGCATCTTTCCAATACAAGACAAGCCAAAACACACATATTTTCAGAAAACAGAAGACTTGTTTATACCTCCTTTTCTGAATCTGCAATAAACCACAAGAGTGACCGAAGTAAATAAATGTAGATGGAAAGAAAGATGAGCATTAGAACATGCATGTAGTAAAATGAGTAATGTTAAAGCCTATCGAAGAGGAATTCATACCTGAGATGCCACTGCCGCTATCTCGGAGCAAGCCATCAATCACAGTTGAAGCCCTTGTAGATCTGCAAACAAGATAAAGATCAAAGACCGGTAAACAACTAAACATAGAGTCTCAAAAGAACATAATTCAGGATAAAATATAACTTCATTAAGCGTCATAATAATGACTTTTAATTATGAATCCACAAACACAAAATATAAAGGCTAATAGAAGAGGAGAATGAGTAACAATAGTGAATGCAATAGCGAGTTCCAAAACGTAGGACCAAAGTTTAGGCTTTGGATAATACAAAAACATATGTAGTATAATCGGATATTTATAAAAGAAGTTAGCGACTCACCTAGACAGGAAATTCATGTGATCACTTTGCCATTGATGATTATGAAGGGGATTTGAGCAATCTTACGCCATTCTCTCCCTCGCTTCCTTCTCAAACTTGCTTCCAGTAATGGACAACAAGTGATACTTAGTAGAGAAAGAGAGGAAGGCAATCCCTTTTTTGGCAATGACTTGAGTTTGGGAGCATTAACAATTTCAAGTTTTTGGAGAGAGTTCAGATGTTGAAACCATTTCCTATCAATGACATTATCCTTAAGATCATAGATGCATAGTGTCACAAGTGATGCAGGTAGAGAATGCCCCATCAGCATGTTAATTCGCAACACTGAAAGACAGGTGAAATGTTCCCAAGCTGGCCTGTAATTCTGCATAATCCCTCCAACAGAACCAATAGTCAGTTCTTGTAAGCTGCTAGGAAAATCATCTATGACAAATGCTTGAAGATTTGGTAGATTATCAATTGCCATTTCTTGAAGACCAGTTAGAGCGTGCATTCTTTCTGGTAGTAAAGGAAGCTTCTCACACTTCCACACGGAAAAATGAACGAGGTATGGAGTGGCCAATCCACCAGGGGGAAATACCTCAAGTTCATTACAATCCCATATTTTGATGCTTCTAAGAAATGAGAGACTCTTTTGCGACACGTCTTCTGCAATTAATATTGATTTCAGATTTATACAACCCTCAATAAACAAACTCTTGAGGACAGGGAAAGCACCCAAGCTAAATGATGTCATTGAATTACAGCTATAAGAAATTTACAATTCCTCGAGCGATGTGTAATTGTGCATGTATTCATGAGGTAGAAACTCTAGATTCTCACAATTACTGATTATGAGAAATTTCAAGGTTTTTGGTAGGCCTTCTGTTGGGAAAGACGTTAGAGATGGAAAGTCGTCTATGGACAACTGTTGAAGAGAATTGAGAGGGAGCATCAATCTGTTGAATACATCTAACATTGAAATTATATTTATGATATTATTATTATCATCTGAATGTCTTGACTCCACCAGTAAAGGCCATCCTTTTAACTCAAGTTCAGTTAAGGAATAAGTTTGTGAGGTATGTCTACATGCAGTTTAGGACATTTACTTAGCAACAAATGTTTGAGACTAGGAAAATTCATAGTCGGACCACCAATCATGTTCCATTCCTCCCACTCAGGCATATCCTCAAAGCGTAGAGTCTCCAAGGAGGGAAATGGTTGAAATGAAGCAGAACCATCACTTCCATAGAACTCTATACCGACACTTTTTATTGAAAGCATCGAATCAATATTGAGTTCTTTCAAATTACCCAATTGTCCAAGGGGTGGAAGCCAAATACAGTTATCACAATTCGAGATCCTTAAATACACCATACTATCATATAAAGAATCACCCAACCAATTTGGAATGCCGACTCCACCATAGCCTTTGATGGTGAGACTTTTCAAATTTGTTGAGGGTTGCAAGTGTTCTAGTACAATACGATGATTTCGTCGATCTGAAAAAGCAGTACCATAATCTCATTCCAAAGACAATTTGTCTATTAGTTCTTTCATCTTCATATTAGCTTTAAAAGCTTCATTGGGGTCATTAACATTTTGTAGCTGAGATATGGAAAGTTTTTCATGTAGGTTGGGAAATTTTCCCAGATCTGCAACCTTCAATCCTTCATTATGTTTGCTGACAACAAAGTCGGACAGAGTTTTGAGATTTCGTAGTTTGGCTATTTGAATCGGAATCTCCCTCAATGCAGTGTCACTAACGTCAAGGTGGTGTAGATTAACCAATTTTCCCATGTCCTCCGGCATCTCCTTCAATGCGGTGTTACTAACGTCAAGGTAGTATAGATTAACCAATTTTTCAATGTCCTTCGGCAATTCAGTGAACCTTTTACAGCCCGCCAACAACAAGAATTGCAGATTGTAAAGCTTGCATGTTTCAAAAGACAACCTTTCAATCATAGTGTGAGAAAGATTTAAGTACCGCAGGTCTATTAAATTTGCAATAGACTTGGGAACCTTGGTGATACTCTTGTAGCTTGACAGAGACAGCATGCGTAATTGTTTCATTGTTGGCAGCAAGTCATGCACTACCTTGTTTGATAGCAAACCAAGAGGCAACTGTTCTTGTAATGGGAATGCTAGAAAGGTACGCAGACCTTTTACTCTGTATAATTTATCAAATTTGTCATATGAATCATATGTCCCTCTATTGTATGAGAAATTTTGCATCCTATCATCTAGGTTATGTCTGTGCATATTGATATGGTATGAAGAAGAAACCTCTGGAGATGAAACCTCTGGAGATGAAACCTCTGTAGCTAAATCATGGATGAAGTTGTGCATTCCAAAGTTTCTTTCCTCAACACCATTAGATCGCCGATGTATCAATGACCTTGAAACTAGTTCATCAAAGTATTCTTCTCCAACTTTTTCTTGATTTGTGGACGATGATTCTAGTAAACCCGCTGCAATCCACAACTGAACTACCATCTTTTTTTCTAAGATGGACTTCTTTGGAAAAATTGGACAATATTGAAAACACTGTTTTAAAGGATCAGAAAGAAAATTGTAGCTCAATTTGAGAGAAGCTAGCACCTCATAAGCTGTTTCCCAAGCGTGGCTTTCTTGCACATAATTCCAAACATCTGGGTCGAATGAGATACAAAGAATATCCCCATGTTCTACAGCAGCTAATGGTAATCCTTCACACTTTTTTGCCATTCTTCTACAAAATTCTTCTTGCATTTCTTTTTTTAATTTGTCAATTACTTCTAGATAGAATCTTCGTCCGTGGTAGTAATGCTCTTTAAATGCGTGTTTGGCAAGTAAAGACAAGCAGTCTTCAACTTTCAAGGGTCTCATATAGTGAACAGAAACAAATGTTTGCATGGACATTGCAACTCTGTCATCTCGTGTTGTGATGATGACCCTACTTCCTGTTTCCCTAGCATTAAAGAGATCCATGAGTAATGTCCAATTGATAAATCTTGCATCCCAGACACCATCTAATACCAGCAAAAAATTTGGGTAGACGGTGTTGATGTCACTTGTAGTATTACTCTTTGTTTGTGAAGTAATAGATCTAAGAATGTTTTCAAAAATACTCAAATCATCAAATCATCAGCATCATTTGAGAAATTAGCAAGGGCTGTTTTACCAATCCCTCCCATACCAACAATGGAAATAACTCTAATTTTACCATCACAATCACTACTATTAGACAACAAAAGATGTTTCAGTTTCTGAATATCATAGTCTCTTCCATAAATAGAAGAATCATCATCACCAACTGAACTTAAGCCATGAAATATTTGATTTAAATTGTCCGTTTTAGACTTAATCAGTGCAGTGAAAAAACTTAAACGAGAATTATTTTTGAGCTGGTTAGGAGTAAGTGCGGCATCATACCCTGAAATTTGGTATTCGTGAAGCAAATTGGAAACTTGAAAAACAGCACGTCTCAGCGTATCCAGCGAATTGTTGATAGCTTGACTGAGGATGAGTTTGTTCTTAGCATAACGAAGTAGATATTGAAGATCCACCAGTGTTTTCTCCAAGAGTGGAAGGTCAGCTTTCTTGCTCCAGATGTAATCCTCTTGCTCATCAGAAAATATGGACTCTAACAACAGGTTCACAGAGTTTGAGAGTGAGGCGAATTTTTCTCTCTGAATAGAATCCATTAGTTAATTTGTTTGTAACAAGAAGAAGAATAGCTTGCGAAAGAAATGACAACAGAATGAAGAAAATCTTTTATTAGCTTATATTAGTCTTCCAATAGTTTAATGCCAACTAAGATTAAGTCTTATTATCCACTTAAGTCTCAAGTAGCTTGTATCTAAACTCTATTTGTAAAGTTTCTTTCAATCAAGGAATAATCAGTTCATTCTTTTACTTCAACTTGTAACAAACTTCATCTTTCTGTTACTTTTCTGTTACAACTGATTCCATAATCTTCCCGAGTTTATCATCATTAACATGGTATCAGAGCTTAAAAAACTTTGGTAGCCATTGTTCTTCTCTGATTGCCATGATATACATACTTATTTTTATGTCAGGTTTGAATTTGCACAACTGGAGGGGTTTGGTACAGTGGAGAGTCCAAAATGAATTTGATAACATTTCCATTGTTTTTTTATAGTCTAGAAAGAAAGTGTTCTTGTCCTTAAAGTTCTTTCTGCAGAACAATTCTTACTACTTCTAACTTCAATATATTCTGTTACATTCTTTCTTTCAACAAGGAATTAATTTTTTTTATACTATGCATTTATGCAATTTCTAATGAATATAACAATCATATATTAATTAACTTGGAGTGAAAGAACAAACATATCCATCCACGGGTATTAATTATTATAACAAGCATAGCTATTAATTTTAGTTACAAGTCAGACAAGTGAGTATAAACTAAATGACAATTATTTGCAAATGATTTCAAACAGAAAATTCACTCTGTTAAAAGATTATTATATCCCAAAAGTGAGTATAACATGATTTTTCAAACAACACCTCCACATAAGCTGGAAAAATTGTTTTTGGCACAAAAGTCACCCGAAGTTGCGTAGTTTGAATGAATAGAAATAGCATTAGAAATCACAACAAAATGCAGCCTATATGAAAAACACTGCTCTTCTTTGATTTTTATGAGTATGGATCATCAAAGCAGTTGCGGAAATCAACTCTGACAGATAATAGCTGCTCGTCGTAGTTACTCCGGTAATCATCTCTACTGAATCCTGAATAAAACCAGAAAAGAGTATATAATAGTCACATAGAAATGTGAAGCTAAATGAGTAATGTTAAAAGTTATGAAAGAGGAAATTTATACCTGAGATGCCACTGCTTCCATCTTGGTTCCGGTCACCCCATCGCCCTTTGAGGCCCTTGGTTGATCTGCAAACAGGCAGAACAATAAAAATAACTAAAAAATGTTCCACAAAACAAAAAGACCAAGCCAACGAATCTAATAGATGAAGTAGTAAACTTATAGTCCCAAAACATGATTATTTGTTGTTGTAGAAAATAAAAAACATTGACTTTGTCGCAGTTACTAATAGATTGCAGATTCGGAAGATTTTGAATTTCCATTTCTCGAGGCTTGCTAGAGTGTTTTTCAGTTCTGCTAGTGCGAAAGTCTCTTACACTTCCACACCGCAAAATAGTTCACCAGTCACCACAATGATTCCAAGCTACTAAACTTTGTTAAAAAAAATATATGTTCACCACAAGAAAATGCTTGATATAGGTCCAATTACAATCTATTGATGAAACCAGTGTTGTATCTACTTTAGAACTGTGAGATAACCAGTTAAATCTATAACCAAAGATAAGAAACTAATTGAAGATACTAAAAGTGGCCACAAATTTACTTGGAGTTCAAGGGAGGGACAAAGGAAAAACTCATTAAATTAATTTTGATAGTCCACATAATTAACTTAATAATTTGAGCAGCAACTTTAACAAACTCCTTTCCAACACACAGAAGATACTTGAAGTGGGACTAGAGTAAACAATAACATATAAATCTACTATCCTATTGATGAAAATAAAAATGAGCATTAGAACATGCATGTATAATGGAATAACATTCAAATCTATCAAAGAGGAAACTTATACCTTAGATTCCATTACTACCATCTTGTTGCAAGTCATCAATTCCACATGAAGCCCTTGGTCGTCTGCTAACATGAGAGAGAGAGAAAAAAAATCGAGAAATAAATATAAGCAATAAAATTGGGGTGATAAACTGATATACAATAAAACATAAGTCCCAAAAATCAAAACATTATTCAGAATCCTTCCAGCATGAAAAGAAAAGGTAGAAGGCTGATCGCTTTAAGAAGCCTTTCTCAAGAAATGAGTTGTAATTCCCATGTATGACAGAGCTAACTAACATGGATTAGGGACAATAAGAGTACCTCTCTGCTTTAGCCAACATTGCTATTTCTCCTTCTGATCCGCTCCTGACAGAAAGAGATATTGCTGCTCCCATCTTTGTGCAAGCCATCAATTACACTTGAAGCCCTTATTAGATCTGCAAACAAGGTAGAGATAAAGTAAGCCACCAAATCTGGTAGATAAACTGGTAAGCAACTAAATATATAGAATCCGAAAAACAAAATTTAGGATAAAAAACCCCATAGAGATACTGTGTCAAACTTGATGGTATACGATAGCAAGTTTGGGAAGAAGCAAGGGTGGCACAAAATACAATTCTATGATTAAATAAATGAGTTAGTACTAAGCTAAGCTATAATATTGTATTTTGATGTTACTACAGATATTCACAATAATTGATGATAACATAATATTAAAGAAACAAAAAGAGAAGTATTCCAAGACTCACTCGAACAAGACTCATGTGATCAATTCTTCATCAATAACTATGGAGGGAATTTGAGCAATCTTACGCCACTCTTTCCCCCGCTTTTTCCGCAAACTTGTTTCTAGTAATGGACAGCGAGTCACACTAAGTACTGAAAGAGAGGAAGGAAATCCTTTCTTTGGTAACTGTCAATAATTCTTGGCTTCATACTTTTCTCATTATTATTTCTCGTATATATAAAGGTTACAGGGCTATATCGGTAATTACACTAAATAAATACATTTAAACTAATTCCTATTCACATCCCCCCTCAAATTGATGCTGCTTGTCAATGAGCATCAATTTGCTAACAAGAAACTGATGACGTGGACGCGGAACAGCCTTGGTAAGAATATCTGCAATCTGCAACTGAGTACTGACATGAGGAAGTGATATTATTCTGTCATCATAAGCGTCACGGATTGAGTGACAATCAACTTCAATATGTTTGGTGCGTTCATGAAAAACAGGATTCGCAACAATTTGGATGGCACTTGTATTGTCAGCATAAAGTGAAGTTGGCTCTATTTGAGGAAATCCAAGTTCAGCCAAAAGACCACGGAGCCAAATTATTTCAGAACAAGCCGCAGACATGGCACGATACTCAGATTCAGTAGAAGATTTAGAGACTCTCGCTTGTTTCTTACTTTTCCATGAGATCAATGAAGAGCCAAGAAACATGCACCAACCAGTGACAGATCGTCGAGTATCAGGGCACCCTGCCCAATCGGCATCACTATAAGCACTCAATTTAGGAGGAACTCCAGTAGGAAAGAATAAACCACGATGAGAGCTTCCCTTCAAGTAACGGATTATACGTCGAACTGCTGCCAAGTGTAGGTGGCGAGGAGAGTGCATGAATTGACTTACTTGTTGAACAGCAAATGATATGTCAGGGCGAGTAATAGTCAAGTAATTAAGGCTACCCACGAGTTGACGATACAATAAGGGATCATGCAACAGATCACCATCATCACGATGATATTTAACATTAACCTCAAGAGGAGTATCTACTGGATTAGCTGATTGCAGACCAGCCATAGAAATTAAATCTGTGGCATACTTGTGTTGATGGAGGAATATGCCCTTGGATGTAGAATGAACCTCAAGACCAAGAAAATAATGCAAATTACCAAGATCTTTCATATGAAACGCTGCTTGTAACTGCTGCTTAAGGCTTTGAATGGAAGCATGATCAGAACCAGTAATAATCATATCATCAACATACAGAAGAAGTAGGACGATTCCAGTAGATGTTCTATGAATAAATAGAGAAGAATCGTACTGACTCTGAGTAAAGGAAAACCCAAGTAGAGTGGAGCGAAATTTTTCATACCATGCTCTAGGCGCTTGTTTCAAACCGTATAAGGAGCGTTTGAGCTTGCACACACCCTTAGATGACGGAAATAAACCTTGAGGAGGAGTCATATAAATATCTTCCGCCAGGTCACCATGAAGAAAAGCATTTTTCACATCTAATTGATGAAGAGTCCACCCGTTAGAAGCAGCTATAGAGAGTACCGTACGAACAGATGTCATTTTGGCAACCGGTGCAAATGTCTCATCATAATCAATTCCATATTCCTGCTTGTTTCCTAAGGCAACCAAGCGAGCCTTGAAACGGTTGAGGGACCCATCAGAATTCAATTTCACCGAATATGTAACACCCCATATTTTCTAATTTTAATTTAATTGGAAATTAAATTATTAATTAGAGATAATTTAGTATTTGGTTGAATTATATGGAAAATGATGAGTTATTGGCATTGGGCCTAGAGTGGTGATTAGCAGAAGAGGGGGTGTTGACTAAGCAAGCCCATTATAATATTTTATTTTATTTTTCATAAAATAAAGGAATTGGGAAAAGAGGAGAGGAAAGGAGACAGACTCTGAGAAAGGGAGAACACGTGAAGTGAGAAGAGCCAAAGGGGAAGAAGATCTTCGAAGATTCGACTCTGAGGTAAGGGGGGATTCTTCGGGTTAGTATTCCTTATGTGATTATAGGTAGTATGATTGATTAGGATTGTTGTCTAGTTCAATCGTACGTGTCGGGTTTGGGACTTTGTTAGGTTTTGATGAATTGGTATGAACTACATGATTTTGTTGATGCTCATGTTATGTGTTGTTAATACTTGTATAAAATTTGTCTGAATTATGTGTTTATATGAAAATTGATGTTATATGTGTCATACGTTCTATGTACCTGAAATTGGGGAAAATGGGATAGGGAAATGCTGTCAAAATAGTGAATTTTGCTGTGCAGGTACGTAGGAACCGGTTCCCGTATGGGACGAACCGGTTCCCCCTTGTAAAAACAAAGAAGTATGGATTCTGGGCAGCTGGGAACCGGTTCCCATGTAGGGACAACCCGGTTCCCCATAGTAAAAATCCGAGGCGTGATTCTGGAGACTGCCAGGAACCGGTTCCCATGTAGGGACAACCCGGTTCCTGCAGCATTTTTCTAAAAATGTTTTATCTTTGAAAACTCATAACTTTTGATCTGAGTATCCGATTTATGTGCCGTTTTGGGCATTGCGAAGCTAATGAGATGCTTTAACTGATGAATTGATAAATGGGCAGTAGCCAACTTTACTTTAAGAACTCAAATTAATTATTGATGATTGAAACATGGTATACGTATATGTGCTTATTCATATGACTATTGATGCATGTATTTATGTTGGTGATGGGATTATAATATCCAATGAATGATGTTGGTGTATAACATGTCGTAAATGATACATGCTGTGTGACTTACTGTTGAGTTGTCTTATATAATTAATACGTGGTGTGTAATGATGATAGATGTACGAAGTATGATGATGATGATTGGTGATTGTGAATATTAATATATTGTTAATATTAAAATGTTGGTTATGGTGGCAATTAACATTAATATGATGTGTATGTTAATTGTGATGATGTAATGTATGGATGTGAATGATTGAATGATGCTTATACATGTACATACTTGTTGTGACCTTATTGGTAAGAGGTGATAAGCGATGTTAAGCATCGGAATGATGATGATGTATAAAGATGTAAGTATGTGTCATGTGTGCATTATTCATAAATCATTTGCATTGGAAGGCTAATTCCCATTGTGCGGAGATTAGCGGGAAGTCATCGTGTGCCCATGTGGGGTGTGAGCGATGAGGCAGTAGTCGTGTGCCCATGTGGGGTGTGAGCGACTAGAGGGCAGTATCAAAGAGAGAAGTCCTGTGATATGATTCACGAATTTTTGGTACCACATGCATAGTGTCAGTCGAATCATATGCATTGGTTATAACATGATTGGATGAGATCCAGTGTTATGCCTTGGTGTGTTTTTACATGGTTGATGTATTAAAAAGATGTTGTTAATATGACTTGATCCTTGATGAAATTGATGAGTTGTGGGCCGATGTCCAATATTGTTGGATGATGCTTGCTTGTTGTAATAATTCCGATTATATGTATGATTGAGTGGATGATAATTACTATGAGATTTTATTGCTTATGATTGCATAATGCTTATTAATTCGAATGAAACTCACCCTTACTTTGATGATTTCAGATTAAGGATGTAGCGGCGTCTTGATTGGGTGAAGATAGCTTGTAAGCTAGCCCGTAGTTCGTGTCGAGTCATGCTCTGATTGTAACACTGGGGAACGATAGTTTAGAGACGAATTATTATGTCGGTCTTGTTGTTTTATGATTGTTTTAGAATAACTTGCATGGATAATGAATATGCAATGTTATGGATTATTGTCCGCTGTGTTGAACATGAATTGTAATTATGTTAAGTGGTTCCTCGTGTAGCATGACAAATGACTATGGTATTTTTCTGTTAAAGAAGTTGTGACATCCTTGTATTTCATGTTTACTCTGATTATTATTCTATTTTCCGCGGGGGTTTAGAAGGGTGTTACAATAGTGGTATCAGAGCATAGTCGGTCCTTGTGACCAGAGTCTTGTTGTTAATGTCCTTTCGGTATGCGACATGTGTGTGAAACACTGTCGGTACTCAGTGTGTTCTAACTGTTTGCCTGTAGAAGTGGGATTGAGACTAGTGGGGGAGAAGCTATGCTTCTCGGATATGTCTCAGATGCAAGATGTTAGAGTGATGCGTAGGGCAGCAGTACAAGAGTGTAGACTTATTGTTTTCTGAAGTGAAGGTGACTTGGGCTGAAGACTGTGGTCGTTATTCAGTTGGAGTGTCTCGGAGTAGATGATGGTTATTTCTGAGAAATGGAATTTCGAAGTTGTGATGCTTCAAGTGCTACTGACGTATTGTGATGTTGTCGTGTGAGTAGCCTATGTGAAAGGTCGCTGTCGGAGTAGTGATTAAAGAAAGTATTGACGTAGACCTTGTCGTAGGATTACTAGTAAGTAATTGAGATGATAGTAGAGGTTATCGATATTGTTGAGAAAGTTTCGAAGTGCGAGTAATGCAAAGAGACGAGTGTGATCTCAAGGATAAGAAGGTTGATGATGGCGTACATGAATTTGGTTTCAGGATGTTGTAGAAATCGAGTTTCAGCGATGAAACGTGTTGTTTAAGTTATAAGAAGTTTGGAAGCGAAGAGATGTGATGAGATAATGTTAATAATGAGATTAATTTGGAAAGGATGAGTTTTGGAGCAGAATTTCCATAAGCAAATCGCAGGAAGATTGCTGAATCGTTATGAAACTTCGAAAATTCATAACTGGAGTCCTGGACATCCGATTTGAGTTCCGTTTGAAGCGTCGGAAAGCTAAAGAGATGGAGTTTGTTATAAAAATGGTTGCAGCAGCTGTAACAATATTTAATTGTAACCGGGTGCTGTTGGAAAGAGGTGAAGTACGGTTACACTTGTCCTTAGAACTAGATTGTTCGTTGGTGCGGCATGGGATGTCAGTGTCAGAGTTAAACAGAATAAAGGAATAATGAGGAGGCTTGTTGAGAAGCAATCTTAGAGATTAAATGTGCCAATTGAGAAGTTTTGGAGATGTCGTATAGGGTTTTGTTGCATGGTGTCGGTATTGTATCTTGGATAACGATTGGAAACATTCATGTCTTGAGCTCTGAGTGTCAGATTAATGTACCGTTTGAATCCACGAAGAGGAGAGATTATGTTCTACATTGTGGAAGAGTTATAAATACGATAGACAGATCCTAAGAGGAGATATGATGATGTCGGTTAAAGAAGCATGAACAAGTGTTGAATAAGAATGCCTATTACCGCGATTGTTCGGAACGAAGTCGAGTAGAATATGTCGTTGATGAATAAGATGATCAGGATGATTTAAGTATTAATGGATTTGAGTGATGAGGGAATCAGTAGAAAAAAAAAAGCGACATAGACTTTGGAACCATTTGTGGTATATTGTGATGCGTCGTTGATGGGTTTGGATGGTGTATTGATGTAAAACCAGTAAGTCGTAACTTATGCGTCGGGACGATTGAAAGCGCAGGAAAGGAATTATCTGACTCATGATTTAGAATTGGCAGCCATGGTTTTGTTTGAAGTTGCGGTAACATTATTGGTATGGTTCAAGATTGCCCCTAAAAATGTCGATGCTGATGGTGAAAGAGTTGGATTTAATTGAACAATTCAGAGAATTAAGTTTGGTATGTGAAGGTGCTCCTACTAATGTTGGATTGGGTATGCTGAGACTGACTAATGGTATTCTTGACGAGATTAGAGAAAGTCAGAAAGCTGATGTTGAGTTGATCGATAAGTCGACCTTGAATTGCCAAGGTAAAGACGGTGAATTCAGAATTGTCGAGGATGGTGTAATGAGGTCTAGAAGTCGCAGTTGTGTTCCAGATGTTACCGAGCTGAAAAGGAATATTCTAGAAGAAGGACACCATAGAGAATTATTAGACTATGACAATGTTAATGAGTTTGGGTGCAAACTCGGAAAAGACACTATTATGTAGTAACAACGGTTTATGCTTAAATATGATTGTCGGCTACCTATTGACAAATTGAGGACTTGATCACCCTTAATCTCTTGTTGATAATAGGCGGAATCATATAGATGGTATAAGGTTGCTTGTTACCTTAATGGTATAAGATGTGATGAATGCTGAGATGTGAGAATGACCACTCACCATATTGTGGGAACTTATGAGGAAGTGATTATGAAGGAGTGCAAAGTATTGGACGGTGACTTAAGACGAGTAGTCGTAGTCGTACAGCGAAAGTATGATGTAAAGTGGTGTTATGAGTGCTACTCGTGAGCAGTGAGAATTAATATGTCGGGGTCCTACATGGGGAATATGTGTTTATCTATATGTTGGGTTTAGAATCTCGTGGAAGTAAGGATGTCGTGCCAAAGGATTATGACCTTTTGAATAATTGCCGAGATGATGGATATCCTTTTACGGTTGTACGTAGTTAACGAGTAGGTATTCGGAGAAGTTAAGAAGAAGAATTGATATTACATGATGCTATAATAATCTTGTGATGTTGTAAGGTATTGTGTGGATTTCTAATTGAAATGAAGGATTATACTCTACGAAGGACGAAGTGGATTTCATTCTTAGTGAAGAGTGGGACTCTGTTGAGCTATCTTGTAAGCAATGGTATATTGAGGATGATGAGCTATGTAATTATAACTACTGATGTGCACTCATTTCCATAGTTGGAATGTTTAATAGATGAAGTAAATCAGGAATTTGTTTTTGAGTGCGAGTAAGTATTGACGAGTGGTGAGTTAGAACCATGGATGGTAAAGAATGATTCTTGAACGAATGAGTAAAGAGGGCCAGAGTTGGGTATAACCTAGAAGTCTAATTGATAATGATGGTTGCAATGAGTAATCAGGATAGTGCAGAAAAAGCAGAATGTAGCGTGTTGGGTAATTCTGGTGTGACCTAAGAGGAGCCAGACAATTGGAATTCAATGGTATAGGAATATGAGTATTGAGTTCTTGAAGGAAGCAGTTGGTAAAGAGTGTAAGTATTACTTTATCGCTCAATTGGAAGAGTGTGCCTAAGGTTAGTACATGGGTAAATGGAATCCATTACTACAGTGTTGATCAGTTGTGATCATACCATGGATTGTGTAATTGTATTATTCAGTTATTGAGTGTATTGTATGGATCACACCTCGAAGTTTCATTGTTGTTAGCCGTTGGAATTATAGCGAGTGGTACATCTAGGGATGGTCAAAAGCAACGTAAGAGCTGAGATTGAATGCATGAGGTATGCTTATGTTGGTTATGTCAGATGAACTTGGAGGTTCGACTAAGAAAGTGTTAACTGAGAACAGGAAGGTCAGATGGAGGACTCCTATTTGGAACTATTCACTAGAAGTATGTTTTCGAGGACGAAAACTATTTTAGTGGGGGAGAGTTGTAACACCCCATATTTTCTAATTTTAATTTAATTGGAAATTAAATTATTAATTAGAGATAATTTAGTATTTGGTTGAATTATATGGAAAATGATGAGTTATTGGCATTGGGCCTAGAGTGGTGATTAGCAGAAGAGGGGGTGTTGACTAAGCAAGCCCATTATAATATTTTATTTTATTTTTCATAAAATAAAGGAATTGGGAAAAGAGGAGAGGAAAGGAGACAGACTCTGAGAAAGGGAGAACACGTGAAGTGAGAAGAGCCAAAGGGGAAGAAGATCTTCGAAGATTCGACTCTGAGGTAAGGGGGGATTCTTCGGGTTAGTATTCCTTATGTGATTATAGGTAGTATGATTGATTAGGATTGTTGTCTAGTTCAATCGTACGTGTCGGGTTTGGGACTTTGTTAGGTTTTGATGAATTGGTATGAACTACATGATTTTGTTGATGCTCATGTTATGTGTTGTTAATACTTGTATAAAATTTGTCTGAATTATGTGTTTATATGAAAATTGATGTTATATGTGTCATACGTTCTATGTACCTGAAATTGGGGAAAATGGGATAGGGAAATGCTGTCAAAATAGTGAATTTTGCTGTGCAGGTACGTAGGAACCGGTTCCCGTATGGGACGAACCGGTTCCCCCTTGTAAAAACAAAGAAGTATGGATTCTGGGCAGCTGGGAACCGGTTCCCATGTAGGGACAACCCGGTTCCCCATAGTAAAAATCCGAGGCGTGATTCTGGAGACTGCCAGGAACCGGTTCCCATGTAGGGACAACCCGGTTCCTGCAGCATTTTTCTAAAAATGTTTTATCTTTGAAAACTCATAACTTTTGATCTGAGTATCCGATTTATGTGCCGTTTTGGGCATTGCGAAGCTAATGAGATGCTTTAACTGATGAATTGATAAATGGGCAGTAGCCAACTTTACTTTAAGAACTCAAATTAATTATTGATGATTGAAACATGGTATACGTATATGTGCTTATTCATATGACTATTGATGCATGTATTTATGTTGGTGATGGGATTATAATATCCAATGAATGATGTTGGTGTATAACATGTCGTAAATGATACATGCTGTGTGACTTACTGTTGAGTTGTCTTATATAATTAATACGTGGTGTGTAATGATGATAGATGTACGAAGTATGATGATGATGATTGGTGATTGTGAATATTAATATATTGTTAATATTAAAATGTTGGTTATGGTGGCAATTAACATTAATATGATGTGTATGTTAATTGTGATGATGTAATGTATGGATGTGAATGATTGAATGATGCTTATACATGTACATACTTGTTGTGACCTTATTGGTAAGAGGTGATAAGCGATGTTAAGCATCGGAATGATGATGATGTATAAAGATGTAAGTATGTGTCATGTGTGCATTATTCATAAATCATTTGCATTGGAAGGCTAATTCCCATTGTGCGGAGATTAGCGGGAAGTCATCGTGTGCCCATGTGGGGTGTGAGCGATGAGGCAGTAGTCGTGTGCCCATGTGGGGTGTGAGCGACTAGAGGGCAGTATCAAAGAGAGAAGTCCTGTGATATGATTCACGAATTTTTGGTACCACATGCATAGTGTCAGTCGAATCATATGCATTGGTTATAACATGATTGGATGAGATCCAGTGTTATGCCTTGGTGTGTTTTTACATGGTTGATGTATTAAAAAGATGTTGTTAATATGACTTGATCCTTGATGAAATTGATGAGTTGTGGGCCGATGTCCAATATTGTTGGATGATGCTTGCTTGTTGTAATAATTCCGATTATATGTATGATTGAGTGGATGATAATTACTATGAGATTTTATTGCTTATGATTGCATAATGCTTATTAATTCGAATGAAACTCACCCTTACTTTGATGATTTCAGATTAAGGATGTAGCGGCGTCTTGATTGGGTGAAGATAGCTTGTAAGCTAGCCCGTAGTTCGTGTCGAGTCATGCTCTGATTGTAACACTGGGGAACGATAGTTTAGAGACGAATTATTATGTCGGTCTTGTTG
Source organism: Vicia villosa (assembly GCF_029867415.1). NCBI lineage: Eukaryota > Viridiplantae > Streptophyta > Magnoliopsida > Fabales > Fabaceae > Vicia > Vicia villosa. The sequence goes on along the minus strand of NC_081182.1, from coordinate 178,302,823 downwards.
TTTTATGATTGTTTTAGAATAACTTGCATGGATAATGAATATGCAATGTTATGGATTATTGTCCGCTGTGTTGAACATGAATTGTAATTATGTTAAGTGGTTCCTCGTGTAGCATGACAAATGACTATGGTATTTTTCTGTTAAAGAAGTTGTGACATCCTTGTATTTCATGTTTACTCTGATTATTATTCTATTTTCCGCGGGGGTTTAGAAGGGTGTTACAATAGTGGTATCAGAGCATAGTCGGTCCTTGTGACCAGAGTATTGTTGTTAATGTCCTTTCGGTATGCGACATGTGTGTGAAACACTGTCGGTACTCAGTGTGTTCTAACTGTTTGCCTGTAGAAGTGGGATTGAGACTAGTGGGGGAGAAGCTATGCTTCTCGGATATGTCTCAGATGCAAGATGTTAGAGTGATGCGTAGGGCAGCAGTACAAGAGTGTAGACTTATTGTTTTCTGAAGTGAAGGTGACTTGGGCTGAAGACTGTGGTCGTTATTCAGTTGGAGTGTCTCGGAGTAGATGATGGTTATTTCTGAGAAATGGAATTTCGAAGTTGTGATGCTTCAAGTGCTACTGACGTATTGTGATGTTGTCGTGTGAGTAGCCTATGTGAAAGGTCGCTGTCGGAGTAGTGATTAAAGAAAGTATTGACGTAGACCTTGTCGTAGGATTACTAGTAAGTAATTGAGATGATAGTAGAGGTTATCGATATTGTTGAGAAAGTTTCGAAGTGCGAGTAATGCAAAGAGACGAGTGTGATCTCAAGGATAAGAAGGTTGATGATGGCGTACATGAATTTGGTTTCAGGATGTTGTAGAAATCGAGTTTCAGCGATGAAACGTGTTGTTTAAGTTATAAGAAGTTTGGAAGCGAAGAGATGTGATGAGATAATGTTAATAATGAGATTAATTTGGAAAGGATGAGTTTTGGAGCAGAATTTCCATAAGCAAATCGCAGGAAGATTGCTGAATCGTTATGAAACTTCGAAAATTCATAACTGGAGTCCTGGACATCCGATTTGAGTTCCGTTTGAAGCGTCGGAAAGCTAAAGAGATGGAGTTTGTTATAAAAATGGTTGCAGCAGCTGTAACAATATTTAATTGTGACCGGGTGCTGTTGGAAAGAGGTGAAGTACGGTTACACTTGTCCTTAGAACTAGATTGTTCGTTGGTGCGGCATGGGATGTCAGTGTCAGAGTTAAACAGAATAAAGGAATAATGAGGAGGCTTGTTGAGAAGCAATCTTAGAGATTAAATGTGCCAATTGAGAAGTTTTGGAGATGTCGTATAGGGTTTTGTTGCATGGTGTCGGTATTGTATCTTGGATAACGATTGGAAACATTCATGTCTTGAGCTCTGAGTGTCAGATTAATGTACCGTTTGAATCCACGAAGAGGAGAGATTATGTTCTACATTGTGGAAGAGTTATAAATACGATAGACAGATCCTAAGAGGAGATATGATGATGTCGGTTAAAGAAGCATGAACAAGTGTTGAATAAGAATGCCTATTACCGCGATTGTTCGGAACGAAGTCGAGTAGAATATGTCGTTGATGAATAAGATGATCAGGATGATTTAAGTATTAATGGATTTGAGTGATGAGGGAATCAGTAGAAAAAAAAAAAGCGACATAGACTTTGGAACCATTTGTGTATATTGTGATGCGTCGTTGATGGGTTTGGATGGTGTATTGATGTAAAACCAGTAAGTCGTAACTTATGCGTCGGGACGATTGAAAGCGCAGGAAAGGAATTATCTGACTCATGATTTAGAATTGGCAGCCATGGTTTTGTTTGAAGTTGCGGTAACATTATTGGTATGGTTCAAGATTGCCCCTAAAAATGTCGATGCTGATGGTGAAAGAGTTGGATTTAATTGAACAATTCAGAGAATTAAGTTTGGTATGTGAAGGTGCTCCTACTAATGTTGGATTGGGTATGCTGAGACTGACTAATGGTATTCTTGACGAGATTAGAGAAAGTCAGAAAGCTGATGTTGAGTTGATCGATAAGTCGACCTTGAATTGCCAAGGTAAAGACGGTGAATTCAGAATTGTCGAGGATGGTGTAATGAGGTCTAGAAGTCGCAGTTGTGTTCCAGATGTTACCGAGCTGAAAAGGAATATTCTAGAAGAAGGACACCATAGAGAATTATTAGACTATGACAATGTTAATGAGTTTGGGTGCAAACTCGGAAAAGACACTATTATGTAGTAACAACGGTTTATGCTTAAATATGATTGTCGGCTACCTATTGACAAATTGAGGACTTGATCACCCTTAATCTCTTGTTGATAATAGGCGGAATCATATAGATGGAATAAGGTTGCTTGTTACCTTAATGGTATAAGATGTGATGAATGCTGAGATGTGAGAATGACCACTCACCATATTGTGGGAACTTATGAGGAAGTGATTATGAAGGAGTGCAAAGTATTGGACGGTGACTTAAGACGAGTAGTCGTAGTCGTACAGCGAAAGTATGATGTAAAGTGGTGTTATGAGTGCTACTCGTGAGCAGTGAGAATTAATATGTCGGGGTCCTACATGGGGAATATGTGTTTATCTATATGTTGGGTTTAGAATCTCGTGGAAGTAAGGATGTCGTGCCAAAGGATTATGACCTTTTGAATAATTGCCGAGATGATGGATATCCTTTTACGGTTGTACGTAGTTAACGAGTAGGTATTCGGAGAAGTTAAGAAGAAGAATTGATATTACATGATGCTATAATAATCTTGTGATGTTGTAAGGTATTGTGTGGATTTCTAATTGAAATGAAGGATTATACTCTACGAAGGACGAAGTGGATTTCATTCTTAGTGAAGAGTGGGACTCTGTTGAGCTATCTTGTAAGCAATGGTATATTGAGGATGATGAGCTATGTAATTATAACTACTGATGTGCACTCATTTCCATAGTTGGAATGTTTAATAGATGAAGTAAATCAGGAATTTGTTTTTGAGTGCGAGTAAGTATTGACGAGTGGTGAGTTAGAACCATGGATGGTAAAGAATGATTCTTGAACGAATGAGTAAAGAGGGCCAGAGTTGGGTATAACCTAGAAGTCTAATTGATAATGATGGTTGCAATGAGTAATCAGGATAGTGCAGAAAAAGCAGAATGTAGCGTGTTGGGTAATTCTGGTGTGACCTAAGAGGAGCCAGACAATTGGAATTCAATGGTATAGGAATATGAGTATTGAGTTCTTGAAGGAAGCAGTTGGTAAAGAGTGTAAGTATTACTTTATCGCTCAATTGGAAGAGTGTGCCTAAGGTTAGTACATGGGTAAATGGAATCCATTACTACAGTGTTGATCAGTTGTGATCATACCATGGATTGTGTAATTGTATTATTCAGTTATTGAGTGTATTGTATGGATCACACCTCGAAGTTTCATTGTTGTTAGCCGTTGGAATTATAGCGAGTGGTACATCTAGGGATGGTCAAAAGCAACGTAAGAGCTGAGATTGAATGCATGAGGTATGCTTATGTTGGTTATGTCAGATGAACTTGGAGGTTCGACTAAGAAAGTGTTAACTGAGAACAGGAAGGTCAGATGGAGGACTCCTATTTGGAACTATTCACTAGAAGTATGTTTTCGAGGACGAAAACTATTTTAGTGGGGGAGAGTTGTAACACCCCATATTTTCTAATTTTAATTTAATTGGAAATTAAATTATTAATTAGAGATAATTTAGTATTTGGTTGAATTATATGGAAAATGATGAGTTATTGGCATTGGGCCTAGAGTGGTGATTAGCAGAAGAGGGGGTGTTGACTAAGCAAGCCCATTATAATATTTTATTTTATTTTTCATAAAATAAAGGAATTGGGAAAAGAGGAGAGGAAAGGAGACAGACTCTGAGAAAGGGAGAACACGTGAAGTGAGAAGAGCCAAAGGGGAAGAAGATCTTCGAAGATTCGACTCTGAGGTAAGGGGGGATTCTTCGGGTTAGTATTCCTTATGTGATTATAGGTAGTATGATTGATTAGGATTGTTGTCTAGTTCAATCGTACGTGTCGGGTTTGGGACTTTGTTAGGTTTTGATGAATTGGTATGAACTACATGATTTTGTTGATGCTCATGTTATGTGTTGTTAATACTTGTATAAAATTTGTCTGAATTATGTGTTTATATGAAAATTGATGTTATATGTGTCATACGTTCTATGTACCTGAAATTGGGGAAAATGGGATAGGGAAATGCTGTCAAAATAGTGAATTTTGCTGTGCAGGTACGTAGGAACCGGTTCCCGTATGGGACGAACCGGTTCCCCCTTGTAAAAACAAAGAAGTATGGATTCTGGGCAGCTGGGAACCGGTTCCCATGTAGGGACAACCCGGTTCCCCATAGTAAAAATCCGAGGCGTGATTCTGGAGACTGCCAGGAACCGGTTCCCATGTAGGGACAACCCGGTTCCTGCAGCATTTTTCTAAAAATGTTTTATCTTTGAAAACTCATAACTTTTGATCTGAGTATCCGATTTATGTGCCGTTTTGGGCATTGCGAAGCTAATGAGATGCTTTAACTGATGAATTGATAAATGGGCAGTAGCCAACTTTACTTTAAGAACTCAAATTAATTATTGATGATTGAAACATGGTATACGTATATGTGCTTATTCATATGACTATTGATGCATGTATTTATGTTGGTGATGGGATTATAATATCCAATGAATGATGTTGGTGTATAACATGTCGTAAATGATACATGCTGTGTGACTTACTGTTGAGTTGTCTTATATAATTAATACGTGGTGTGTAATGATGATAGATGTACGAAGTATGATGATGATGATTGGTGATTGTGAATATTAATATATTGTTAATATTAAAATGTTGGTTATGGTGGCAATTAACATTAATATGATGTGTATGTTAATTGTGATGATGTAATGTATGGATGTGAATGATTGAATGATGCTTATACATGTACATACTTGTTGTGACCTTATTGGTAAGAGGTGATAAGCGATGTTAAGCATCGGAATGATGATGATGTATAAAGATGTAAGTATGTGTCATGTGTGCATTATTCATAAATCATTTGCATTGGAAGGCTAATTCCCATTGTGCGGAGATTAGCGGGAAGTCATCGTGTGCCCATGTGGGGTGTGAGCGATGAGGCAGTAGTCGTGTGCCCATGTGGGGTGTGAGCGACTAGAGGGCAGTATCAAAGAGAGAAGTCCTGTGATATGATTCACGAATTTTTGGTACCACATGCATAGTGTCAGTCGAATCATATGCATTGGTTATAACATGATTGGATGAGATCCAGTGTTATGCCTTGGTGTGTTTTTACATGGTTGATGTATTAAAAAGATGTTGTTAATATGACTTGATCCTTGATGAAATTGATGAGTTGTGGGCCGATGTCCAATATTGTTGGATGATGCTTGCTTGTTGTAATAATTCCGATTATATGTATGATTGAGTGGATGATAATTACTATGAGATTTTATTGCTTATGATTGCATAATGCTTATTAATTCGAATGAAACTCACCCTTACTTTGATGATTTCAGATTAAGGATGTAGCGGCGTCTTGATTGGGTGAAGATAGCTTGTAAGCTAGCCCGTAGTTCGTGTCGAGTCATGCTCTGATTGTAACACTGGGGAACGATAGTTTAGAGACGAATTATTATGTCGGTCTTGTTGTTTTATGATTGTTTTAGAATAACTTGCATGGATAATGAATATGCAATGTTATGGATTATTGTCCGCTGTGTTGAACATGAATTGTAATTATGTTAAGTGGTTCCTCGTGTAGCATGACAAATGACTATGGTATTTTTCTGTTAAAGAAGTTGTGACATCCTTGTATTTCATGTTTACTCTGATTATTATTCTATTTTCCGCGGGGGTTTAGAAGGGTGTTACAATAGTGGTATCAGAGCATAGTCGGTCCTTGTGACCAGAGTATTGTTGTTAATGTCCTTTCGGTATGCGACATGTGTGTGAAACACTGTCGGTACTCAGTGTGTTCTAACTGTTTGCCTGTAGAAGTGGGATTGAGACTAGTGGGGGAGAAGCTATGCTTCTCGGATATGTCTCAGATGCAAGATGTTAGAGTGATGCGTAGGGCAGCAGTACAAGAGTGTAGACTTATTGTTTTCTGAAGTGAAGGTGACTTGGGCTGAAGACTGTGGTCGTTATTCAGTTGGAGTGTCTCGGAGTAGATGATGGTTATTTCTGAGAAATGGAATTTCGAAGTTGTGATGCTTCAAGTGCTACTGACGTATTGTGATGTTGTCGTGTGAGTAGCCTATGTGAAAGGTCGCTGTCGGAGTAGTGATTAAAGAAAGTATTGACGTAGACCTTGTCGTAGGATTACTAGTAAGTAATTGAGATGATAGTAGAGGTTATCGATATTGTTGAGAAAGTTTCGAAGTGCGAGTAATGCAAAGAGACGAGTGTGATCTCAAGGATAAGAAGGTTGATGATGGCGTACATGAATTTGGTTTCAGGATGTTGTAGAAATCGAGTTTCAGCGATGAAACGTGTTGTTTAAGTTATAAGAAGTTTGGAAGCGAAGAGATGTGATGAGATAATGTTAATAATGAGATTAATTTGGAAAGGATGAGTTTTGGAGCAGAATTTCCATAAGCAAATCGCAGGAAGATTGCTGAATCGTTATGAAACTTCGAAAATTCATAACTGGAGTCCTGGACATCCGATTTGAGTTCCGTTTGAAGCGTCGGAAAGCTAAAGAGATGGAGTTTGTTATAAAAATGGTTGCAGCAGCTGTAACAATATTTAATTGTGACCGGGTGCTGTTGGAAAGAGGTGAAGTACGGTTACACTTGTCCTTAGAACTAGATTGTTCGTTGGTGCGGCATGGGATGTCAGTGTCAGAGTTAAACAGAATAAAGGAATAATGAGGAGGCTTGTTGAGAAGCAATCTTAGAGATTAAATGTGCCAATTGAGAAGTTTTGGAGATGTCGTATAGGGTTTTGTTGCATGGTGTCGGTATTGTATCTTGGATAACGATTGGAAACATTCATGTCTTGAGCTCTGAGTGTCAGATTAATGTACCGTTTGAATCCACGAAGAGGAGAGATTATGTTCTACATTGTGGAAGAGTTATAAATACGATAGACAGATCCTAAGAGGAGATATGATGATGTCGGTTAAAGAAGCATGAACAAGTGTTGAATAAGAATGCCTATTACCGCGATTGTTCGGAACGAAGTCGAGTAGAATATGTCGTTGATGAATAAGATGATCAGGATGATTTAAGTATTAATGGATTTGAGTGATGAGGGAATCAGTAGAAAAAAAAAAAGCGACATAGACTTTGGAACCATTTGTGTATATTGTGATGCGTCGTTGATGGGTTTGGATGGTGTATTGATGTAAAACCAGTAAGTCGTAACTTATGCGTCGGGACGATTGAAAGCGCAGGAAAGGAATTATCTGACTCATGATTTAGAATTGGCAGCCATGGTTTTGTTTGAAGTTGCGGTAACATTATTGGTATGGTTCAAGATTGCCCCTAAAAATGTCGATGCTGATGGTGAAAGAGTTGGATTTAATTGAACAATTCAGAGAATTAAGTTTGGTATGTGAAGGTGCTCCTACTAATGTTGGATTGGGTATGCTGAGACTGACTAATGGTATTCTTGACGAGATTAGAGAAAGTCAGAAAGCTGATGTTGAGTTGATCGATAAGTCGACCTTGAATTGCCAAGGTAAAGACGGTGAATTCAGAATTGTCGAGGATGGTGTAATGAGGTCTAGAAGTCGCAGTTGTGTTCCAGATGTTACCGAGCTGAAAAGGAATATTCTAGAAGAAGGACACCATAGAGAATTATTAGACTATGACAATGTTAATGAGTTTGGGTGCAAACTCGGAAAAGACACTATTATGTAGTAACAACGGTTTATGCTTAAATATGATTGTCGGCTACCTATTGACAAATTGAGGACTTGATCACCCTTAATCTCTTGTTGATAATAGGCGGAATCATATAGATGGAATAAGGTTGCTTGTTACCTTAATGGTTCAACCATTACAGGATCAGGTGGCGGTTCAGCGTCGGGAAGGGGTGTGGGAACCTGCTGTTTGTGTTTTCTGACATATACATGACCTGGTTTATAGCGTTCTATAGATTGAGGCATAATAGAAAACTTAGGAAGAGTAACAATATCATTCATGACAGGAGAAACACATGGAAACATAAACTGATTATCAAAAAATGTCACATTCCTAGAAATACGAAAACGATGGTTAGTGACATCATAACACACAAATCCCTTATGAGAATGACTATACCCCATAAATGCACATTGAACAGACTGCGCTCCAAGCTTATGCCTTTCAAATGGAGGTAAGTGAACAAAACAAACACATCCAAAGGTATGTAAATCATTATAATTAGGCTGAATTTTAAAAAGACGAAAAAAAGGAGAATCGAGATCAATAACCGTAGAAGGAAGACGATTGATCAAGAAGACAGCTGTGGAAAGAGCCTCCACCCAAAATCGGGGTGGTACAAAAGCTTGAAGAAGTAAAGTGCGTGTCACATCAAGCAAATGACGATTCTTGCGTTCTGCCATCCCATTTTGTTGGGGGGTATTGGGACAAGATCGTTGAGACAAAATGCCTTTTTGTTGAAGAAATTCTTGAAACTCACGAGACATGTACTCACCACCAGAATCAGAGCGAAAAATTTTAACACTTTCATGAAATTGAGTTTCAACATATGTCAGAAATTTCTTAAACATAGAAAACACTTCAGATTTAGACCGAAGAAAATATATCCAAGTAAAACGACTATAATCATCAATAAATGTGACAAAATATTTATAGCGAGCATGAGAAACTACAGGAGACATACCCCATACATCACTATGAATCATTTCAAAACAAGAGGAAGCCCGATAAGCACCAGACGGAAAAGGAAGTGTTTTACTTTTAGCTAATTTGCAAACAGAACATGAAAGAGAGGCATTAGAAACAACATTTTTATTTCCCAACAAACCATTTTTAAATAAATGAGATAAAACAGCAGAGTTTGGATGACCCAATTTTCTATGCCAGTCCTCATAAGAATTCAAGACATTATTACAAGCAAGAGATAAATGACTAGAAATAAACTGAAGTGGAAACAGTCTTCCCACTTTAGGCCCCTTCGCAACCACCTTCCCCGACACCTGTTCCTGCACAAGGCAACCATCACGAGAAAAATTTACATTACAATTATTATCAACCAATTGACCAACAGATAATAAATTGGAAGCAAGTCCAGGTGATACAAACACATCCCGAAAATCAGAGTTGAGGTCACCAACATTAGTGATAGAGAGAGCATTACCATCCGCAATTTGAATTTTCTGATTACCATGGTAAGAATGTAAATTGTGCAAGTATTCAGAAGAGGCTGTCATGTGATTGGATGCACCAGAATCAAGAAACCACGGGCAGGAAACATTCGAAGACTTACCCTGAATTCCCAAGGTTGAAAGAGCGGAAAGTACCATCTGTTGGATTGTTTCAGGTTGGAGAGCACCACCATTAGATGGATTGGTGATGGAAGGACCAACTGCAGAGCTTGTACTAGCAGGAAATGCTTGCACCGACCGTTGTGCTGATCGTGGAGGACGAGTGGGACAATCAGAGATAATATGGCCCCGCTGCTTGCAATAATTACAAAACTTCTTACTGCAACTCTGAGCAAAATGTCCAAATTGTTTGCAAGAGAAACATTGGACATGTCGAATATCACGACCTTTACCTCTACCCTGAGGAGCATATGCAAACATAGAAGACTCAGAAATGACAACATCATGAGACATGGATCTTTGAGTAGCAAGACGTTGTTCCTCTCTGAGAAGTTCACCGACACATGTATCTAAAGAAGGAACAGGATTCCTATTCAGCAAGGCACCTCTGACAACCTCAAATTCTGCACGAAGCTTCATGAGAAATTGATCTCGCCTACTAGTATTATAGACCTCTTGGACATCCGCGAGAGAACTCTTGGGTACCTCAGCATGTATAATCGCAGAGTGTTCTGTCCACAAATTCAAAAAACCAGAATAATATTCTTGAACAGACAGATTGCCTTGTTTGTAATTGGCAATGTCTAGCTCCAACTGAAAACGTTTGGCCGCATTATCTAGGTTATAGATACGCTTCAAGTAGTTCCACATTTCTTGAGCAGTTGAAAAAGATCGCAAATTATTAATCATGTGAGGATCAATAGTACCGAGAATCCAAGTGATAATCTGAGCATCTTCTATTTCCCATGCATCTAAGTCAGTTGTCTCTAACGGTGCCAAAGAGACATCGTCCAAGTGACTCCATAATCCTTTCCCTTTGACATACATCCGAAAATGAAATTCCCAAACAAGATAATTCTTTCCGGTAAAACGAACACAAATATGATCTCTCTCTTTTTTGGAAGTCATAATATCAGAGATGACTTAAGAACAATTTTGTTAACGTAACAATTTTGTTAACGTGAAACAAGAAACACCAACAGAACACTGAAGAATACTTGCCGACACCAAATCAAAACCCTAATTCAGAATACTTGCCGAACACGATCAAAGCAAACACGATTTGCAAACAAGGAGGAATAACAAAATTGTAACTTATGAGCACTACCAGAAACACGATTGTAAGCACCAGAGATTAGAATCGCAATCTTGGAAGAGATTACCGAGAACCGAGATGATTTCAATTACCGAGAAACGAGATCTACCGAGATGATTTCAAGAGCGACCCAGTGGGGTGTCGCTGAATAAAGCCAAGATTAACCTAAGACTCACAGGTTTGATCGAAAACCTACTGATACCATGTTAATAATTCTTGGCTTCATACTTTCTCATTATTATTTCTCGTATATATAAAGGTTACAGGGCTATATCGGTAATTACACTAAATAAATACATTTAAACTAATTCCTATTCACAGTAACGACTTGAGTTTGGGCGCGTTAATAATCTCAAGGTTTTGGAGAGAAGTGAGATGTTGAAGCCACCTCTCATCAATGCTTGTATCATTAAGACCACAAATGCATAGTTTCACAAGCGTTTTAGGTAGCAATGGCCCCATCAGTGTTTTCACAATATCATCGCCGTTAATTCGCAACTCCGAGAGACAAGTGAGATGTTCCCAAGTTGGCTCATTATTCCACATAATCCCACCAACAGAGCCAACAGATAGTTTCTGTATCCTGCTAGGTAACTCGTCTATGACAAAAGATTGAAGATTTGGTAGATTATCAATTTCCATTTCTTGAAGTCCAGCTAGATTGTTCATTGCTTCTGGCAATGAAAGAAGTTTCTCACACTTCCAGAGTGCAATATAAACAAGGTTTGGAGTTGCCAATTCACCTGGGGGAAATGACTCCAGTTCATTACAATCCCATATTTTGATGCTTCTAAGAAATGAGAGACTCTTTTCCGACTCGTCTTCTGCACTTAATATCGATTTCAAATTTATACAACCTTCAATAAGCAGACTCTTGAGGACAGGGAGAGTGCCTAAGGTAAATGATATCATTGAATTACAACTATAAGATATTTTCAATTCCTCAAGCGATGCATAATTATGCAAGTTATCGTGAGGAAGGAATTCTAGATTCTCACAATTACTGATTATGAGAAGTTTCAAGGTTTTTGGTAGACCGGTTATTGGGAACGACATCAGAGATGGAAAACCGTCTATAGTCAGTTGTTGAAGAGAATTAAGAGGGAACATTAGTTGCCCAAATACATGATCAGATAATGGAATTGATTGCACCAATAAAGGACATTCTCTTAACTCAAGTTCAGTTAAGAAAGGAAATTTTTCAGTTATGTTTCCGGCTATTAGTTTCGGGCACTTTCTTAGCGATAAAGTTTTTAGATTAGGAAACGTTGTAGTCGTATCTCCAATCAAGTCCCATTCCTTCCACTCTTCCATATTCTCAAAGTGTAGACTCTGCAAAGAGGGAAATGGTTGAAATGAAGAACCACCACTTCCATAGAACTCAATACCAATTGTCTCCACTGATTGCATCCCTTCAATAATGAGTTCTTTCAAATAACCCAATTTTCCAAGGGGCGGAAGCCATAAACAATCATTACAATTCGAGATTCTTAAATACACCATGTTGCCAAATAAAGAATCACCTAACCATTTTGGAAAGCTGATTCCACCATAGCCTTTGATGGTGAGACTTTTCAAATTCGTTGAGGGTTGCAACTTTTCAAGTACAAGAATTTGTGAATCTAAAAAAGTACTACCAAGATCCCATTCCAAAGATAACTCGTCTATTTGTTCTTTCATCTTTATATTGGCTCGATCTACTTCAATGGGGTCATTAACATTTTGTAGCTGGGAGATTGAAAGTTTTCCACGTAGGTGGGGAAGTTTTCCTAGCTCTACAATATTCAATCCACCATTATGTTTGCAGACAACAAAGTCGGACAAAGTGTGGAGATTTTCTAGTTTGGCTATTTGTACGGGCATCTCTCTCAATGCGGTGTTACTAACGTCAAGGTACCGCAGATTAATCAATTTTCCCATGTCCTCCGGCAATTCAAAGAACCTTATACAGCCTGCCAACAACAAGAACTGCAGATGGTAAAGCTTGCATGTTTCAGAAGGGAGCCTTTCAATATTAGTGTGAGAAAGATTTAAGTACCGCAGGTCTAACAAATTTCCAATAGAATTGGGAACCTTGGTGATACTCTTGTAGCTTGACAGAGACAGCATGCGTAATTGTTTCATTTTTGGCAGCAAGTCATGCACTACCTTGTTTGATAGCAAACCAAGAGGCAGTTGTTCTTGTAATGGGAATGCTAGAAAGGTACGCAAACCTTTTACTCCGTATAATTTATCAAATTTGTCATATGACATATAGATGGTATAAGGTTGCTTGTTACCGTCGTGGTTTCTGACATATAGATGGTATAAGGTTGCTTGTTACCGTCGTGGTTCAACCATTACAGGATCAGGTGGCGGTTCAGCGTCGGGAAGGGGTGTGGGAACCTGCTGTTTGTGTTTTCTGACATATACATGACCTGGTTTATAGCGTTCTATAGATTGAGGCATAATAGAAAACTTAGGAAGAGTAACAATATCATTCATGACAGGAGAAACACATGGAAACATAAACTGATTATCAAAAAATGTCACATTCCTAGAAATACGAAAACGATGGTTAGTGACATCATAACACACAAATCCCTTATGAGAATGACTATACCCCATAAATGCACATTGAACAGACTGCGCTCCAAGCTTATGCCTTTCAAATGGAGGTAAGTGAACAAAACAAACACATCCAAAGGTATGTAAATCATTATAATTAGGCTGAATTTTAAAAAGACGAAAAAAAGGAGAATCGAGATCAATAACCGTAGAAGGAAGACGATTGATCAAGAAGACAGCTGTGGAAAGAGCCTCCACCCAAAATCGGGGTGGTACAAAAGCTTGAAGAAGTAAAGTGCGTGTCACATCAAGCAAATGACGATTCTTGCGTTCTGCCATCCCATTTTGTTGGGGGGTATTGGGACAAGATCGTTGAGACAAAATGCCTTTTTGTTGAAGAAATTCTTGAAACTCACGAGACATGTACTCACCACCAGAATCAGAGCGAAAAATTTTAACACTTTCATGAAATTGAGTTTCAACATATGTCAGAAATTTCTTAAACATAGAAAACACTTCAGATTTAGACCGAAGAAAATATATCCAAGTAAAACGACTATAATCATCAATAAATGTGACAAAATATTTATAGCGAGCATGAGAAACTACAGGAGACATACCCCATACATCACTATGAATCATTTCAAAACAAGAGGAAGCCCGATAAGCACCAGACGGAAAAGGAAGTGTTTTACTTTTAGCTAATTTGCAAACAGAACATGAAAGAGAGGCATTAGAAACAACATTTTTATTTCCCAACAAACCATTTTTAAATAAATGAGATAAAACAGCAGAGTTTGGATGACCCAATTTTCTATGCCAGTCCTCATAAGAATTCAAGACATTATTACAAGCAAGAGATAAATGACTAGAAATAAACTGAAGTGGAAACAGTCTTCCCACTTTAGGCCCCTTCGCAACCACCTTCCCCGACACCTGTTCCTGCACAAGGCAACCATCACGAGAAAAATTTACATTACAATTATTATCAACCAATTGACCAACAGATAATAAATTGGAAGCAAGTCCAGGTGATACAAACACATCCCGAAAATCAGAGTTGAGGTCACCAACATTAGTGATAGAGAGAGCATTACCATCCGCAATTTGAATTTTCTGATTACCATGGTAAGAATGTAAATTGTGCAAGTATTCAGAAGAGGCTGTCATGTGATTGGATGCACCAGAATCAAGAAACCACGGGCAGGAAACATTCGAAGACTTACCCTGAATTCCCAAGGTTGAAAGAGCGGAAAGTACCATCTGTTGGATTGTTTCAGGTTGGAGAGCACCACCATTAGATGGATTGGTGATGGAAGGACCAACTGCAGAGCTTGTACTAGCAGGAAATGCTTGCACCGACCGTTGTGCTGATCGTGGAGGACGAGTGGGACAATCAGAGATAATATGGCCCCGCTGCTTGCAATAATTACAAAACTTCTTACTGCAACTCTGAGCAAAATGTCCAAATTGTTTGCAAGAGAAACATTGGACATGTCGAATATCACGACCTTTACCTCTACCCTGAGGAGCATATGCAAACATAGAAGACTCAGAAATGACAACATCATGAGACATGGATCTTTGAGTAGCAAGACGTTGTTCCTCTCTGAGAAGTTCACCGACACATGTATCTAAAGAAGGAACAGGATTCCTATTCAGCAAGGCACCTCTGACAACCTCAAATTCTGCACGAAGCTTCATGAGAAATTGATCTCGCCTACTAGTATTATAGACCTCTTGGACATCCGCGAGAGAACTCTTGGGTACCTCAGCATGTATAATCGCAGAGTGTTCTGTCCACAAATTCAAAAAACCAGAATAATATTCTTGAACAGACAGATTGCCTTGTTTGTAATTGGCAATGTCTAGCTCCAACTGAAAACGTTTGGCCGCATTATCTAGGTTATAGATACGCTTCAAGTAGTTCCACATTTCTTGAGCAGTTGAAAAAGATCGCAAATTATTAATCATGTGAGGATCAATAGTACCGAGAATCCAAGTGATAATCTGAGCATCTTCTATTTCCCATGCATCTAAGTCAGTTGTCTCTAACGGTGCCAAAGAGACATCGTCCAAGTGACTCCATAATCCTTTCCCTTTGACATACATCCGAAAATGAAATTCCCAAACAAGATAATTCTTTCCGGTAAAACGAACACAAATATGATCTCTCTCTTTTTTGGAAGTCATAATATCAGAGATGACTTAAGAACAATTTTGTTAACGTAACAATTTTGTTAACGTGAAACAAGAAACACCAACAGAACACTGAAGAATACTTGCCGACACCAAATCAAAACCCTAATTCAGAATACTTGCCGAACACGATCAAAGCAAACACGATTTGCAAACAAGGAGGAATAACAAAATTGTAACTTATGAGCACTACCAGAAACACGATTGTAAGCACCAGAGATTAGAATCGCAATCTTGGAAGAGATTACCGAGAACCGAGATGATTTCAATTACCGAGAAACGAGATCTACCGAGATGATTTCAAGAGCGACCCAGTGGGGTGTCGCTGAATAAAGCCAAGATTAACCTAAGACTCACAGGTTTGATCGAAAACCTACTGATACCATGTTAATAATTCTTGGCTTCATACTTTTCTCATTATTATTTCTCGTATATATAAAGGTTACAGGGCTATATCGGTAATTACACTAAATAAATACATTTAAACTAATTCCTATTCACAGTAACGACTTGAGTTTGGGCGCGTTAATAATCTCAAGGTTTTGGAGAGAAGTGAGATGTTGAAGCCACCTCTCATCAATGCTTGTATCATTAAGACCACAAATGCATAGTTTCACAAGCGTTTTAGGTAGCAATGGCCCCATCAGTGTTTTCACAATATCATCGCCGTTAATTCGCAACTCCGAGAGACAAGTGAGATGTTCCCAAGTTGGCTCATTATTCCACATAATCCCACCAACAGAGCCAACAGATAGTTTCTGTATCCTGCTAGGTAACTCGTCTATGACAAAAGATTGAAGATTTGGTAGATTATCAATTTCCATTTCTTGAAGTCCAGCTAGATTGTTCATTGCTTCTGGCAATGAAAGAAGTTTCTCACACTTCCAGAGTGCAATATAAACAAGGTTTGGAGTTGCCAATTCACCTGGGGGAAATGACTCCAGTTCATTACAATCCCATATTTTGATGCTTCTAAGAAATGAGAGACTCTTTTCCGACTCGTCTTCTGCACTTAATATCGATTTCAAATTTATACAACCTTCAATAAGCAGACTCTTGAGGACAGGGAGAGTGCCTAAGGTAAATGATATCATTGAATTACAACTATAAGATATTTTCAATTCCTCAAGCGATGCATAATTATGCAAGTTATCGTGAGGAAGGAATTCTAGATTCTCACAATTACTGATTATGAGAAGTTTCAAGGTTTTTGGTAGACCGGTTATTGGGAACGACATCAGAGATGGAAAACCGTCTATAGTCAGTTGTTGAAGAGAATTAAGAGGGAACATTAGTTGCCCAAATACATGATCAGATAATGGAATTGATTGCACCAATAAAGGACATTCTCTTAACTCAAGTTCAGTTAAGAAAGGAAATTTTTCAGTTATGTTTCCGGCTATTAGTTTCGGGCACTTTCTTAGCGATAAAGTTTTTAGATTAGGAAACGTTGTAGTCGTATCTCCAATCAAGTCCCATTCCTTCCACTCTTCCATATTCTCAAAGTGTAGACTCTGCAAAGAGGGAAATGGTTGAAATGAAGAACCACCACTTCCATAGAACTCAATACCAATTGTCTCCACTGATTGCATCCCTTCAATAATGAGTTCTTTCAAATAACCCAATTTTCCAAGGGGCGGAAGCCATAAACAATCATTACAATTCGAGATTCTTAAATACACCATGTTGCCAAATAAAGAATCACCTAACCATTTTGGAAAGCTGATTCCACCATAGCCTTTGATGGTGAGACTTTTCAAATTCGTTGAGGGTTGCAACTTTTCAAGTACAAGAATTTGTGAATCTAAAAAAGTACTACCAAGATCCCATTCCAAAGATAACTCGTCTATTTGTTCTTTCATCTTTATATTGGCTCGATCTACTTCAATGGGGTCATTAACATTTTGTAGCTGGGAGATTGAAAGTTTTCCACGTAGGTGGGGAAGTTTTCCTAGCTCTACAATATTCAATCCACCATTATGTTTGCAGACAACAAAGTCGGACAAAGTGTGGAGATTTTCTAGTTTGGCTATTTGTACGGGCATCTCTCTCAATGCGGTGTTACTAACGTCAAGGTACCGCAGATTAATCAATTTTCCCATGTCCTCCGGCAATTCAAAGAACCTTATACAGCCTGCCAACAACAAGAACTGCAGATGGTAAAGCTTGCATGTTTCAGAAGGGAGCCTTTCAATATTAGTGTGAGAAAGATTTAAGTACCGCAGGTCTAACAAATTTCCAATAGAATTGGGAACCTTGGTGATACTCTTGTAGCTTGACAGAGACAGCATGCGTAATTGTTTCATTTTTGGCAGCAAGTCATGCACTACCTTGTTTGATAGCAAACCAAGAGGCAGTTGTTCTTGTAATGGGAATGCTAGAAAGGTACGCAAACCTTTTACTCCGTATAATTTATCAAATTTGTCATATGAATCATATGTCCCTCTATTGTATGAGAAATTTTGCATTCTATCATCTAGGTTATGTTTGTCCATACCGATACAGTATGAAGAAGAAACCTCTGTAGCTAAATCATGGACGAAGTTGTTGTTGTTGTTGTTGAAGTTGTTTTTGAAGTAATAGATTCAAGAATGTTTTCAAAAACCCTCCAATCATTAACAACATTTGAGACATCTGCCCACACTTTTAACTCAAAATTTTCCTTGACTTGTGGATCATTGTAAAGGTACTTAGCAAGGGATGTTTTACCAATCCCTCCCATACCAACAATGGAAATGACTCTTATTTTACTATCACTAGACAACAAAAGATGTTTAAGTTTCTCAACATCAGAGTCTCTTCCATAAATAGAAGATTCATCATCACCAAGTTGTTCTCCTGAACTCAAGCCTTGTAATATCTGAATTAAATTTTCCGTTTTAGACTTAATCAGTGCAATGAAAAAACTTAAACGAGAATTAATTTTGTTCTGCTTATCGTTATGATCATACCGTAAAAAATGGCATTCGTCAAGGAAATAGGCAACTTCGAAAACAACATGTCTTAAGAAATTGAGCGATTTGTTGTTAGCTTGAGTGGGGATGAGTTTCTTGTTAGCATAATAAAGCATATCTTGAAGATCCACCAGTGTTTTCTCCAAGAGTGAAACGTTACTATTCGTGCTTCGGATTCGGATAGAACCAATCTTTTTTAACAACAGCTTCACAGAGTTTGAGAGTGAGGCGAGTGTTTCTCTCTGAATGGCCTCCATCAGTTGCTTTGTTTGTAAGAAAAGTTTTGCAACTCTTTCCTTTCGCTGGTCAAGTATTAAATAACAAAATATGAAATGGTTTCATTTTTTAACTAAAAATATAGGAGAACGAGAAGAACAAAAAAGTATGATTTAAAATGACAATAATTTCCATTTTATATTTTCTTATATATATATGGTTGGTAGCACATACCCTTCAGCTGAATCAAAGGGTCGATGATTACAATGAGAGAGGTCCTTTATTATATTATATTAGTAATTAGTAATAGTGGGAATAGAGTATCCAATTCCATTGTGTATTCATAATTTATGTCAAATATGGTACATCTTAGTGTAATGTTACTCATGCATGGATTTACAAAACTCATTTTTAGATAGGACAAATTCTTGTTTTTCATTAAATCTGTTTTTATTAAATGAGACAAAATAATAAAGTTTAAGGGTGGCAAAACGAGTCTGACCCGTTGGGCATGCCCGTTTTGTTGGCACTTTTGTGCGGGACGGGCCAAGGTTTTAAGCCCTCGTCCTCTAATGTGACCGTCCCGCTCCGCCCTATTTTTTATGCGGACTTTTGCGGGCATGCATAATAACATAAATTTTACATTTTTAGGCTTAAAAAGTGCAGTGCCCACGGATTTAGCCCGCTCCTCCTTCAGTTTTCTACGGGGAGGGTCAAGGTTTTAGGCTCGCATTCTCAACTATGACCGCCCTGCCCCATCTTTTTTTTTTACGGGACGGGTCTAAACGAGGCGGGCATGCCCGTTTTCCACCCCTAATAAAGTTCAAAGTTTAGATGTTTTAATTTATTATTTAAATTCACAAATGGACACGAGACAGGTAAAAGAAGAATAAAATTGGAGTGCCTTTGGATTGAAGATTTTTAAAACTCGAAAAAAAAAGGTTTTGAAGATAGGCTTTAGAGAATTATATTGAATTTTTACAACTTCTTCTTCATGACTCATGAGTTGTATTGTATGTGCATATTTTGATTAGAGAGACATGACTTATAAGTTAGTTGTAAATAACATTGCTGTGACTTTCTATATCATAGTGATCCTCATGACAAATTTAATATTGGACATGTTTTAGCAAGCTTTGCATAGCAATGGCATCTCATTTATAAATAAACCAGTTTATTTTCTGTCACTTTATTAGCTTACCTCATTTGTTCATTTTCACTATAATACCATTATGCTCAGCAAGGTAATATAAGCAGTGGCCTAAAAGACGATTAGTTTTCTATACATGAGTTGTATAAGGGTTACTGTTCAAATAATTTGGAAAGGTGACATGAGTTTAATTAGTAACAATAAATCATTGCTAAGTGGCTCAAAATCCGGATGAAGAAATGCCAAGCATATGTGAGTTCCAAAGGCTCTAGTTTTCACTAAAATGCTCTTTAAACCTCTTTTGAGCATGCATCAAATGAGCGTTCTCGGAATTTACAATCTGAAAAATGTTGCAAGCCCCTATAATGCTCGTTTGAATCCTATATTATGAATTATGTGTTTTCTGAAGCACTTATGTTTTAGAATTGAATTGCATTGCTCTAACTACGGATTCTCTTCATGACTCTCTCACTAATGAAAAAGTTATCATGAAACTTGATAATATACCGCAAGTTGTCGATGTGAAAGTTGATAGTATATCTCCAATCATGTACTATATTGTTTGCCGACTACAGTTCAAGACCGATAAAAATTTACTTCACTAGATGAACTGTTGATATGGGTTCGAGATAGAGCAAAAAACGGTCTTGATAAAAAATTTACTTCACAAGATGAACGGTTGATATGGGTTTGATATAGAGCAAAAAAAGTTAAGATTTACTACTGTTATTTCAAAATCAAATTTAAGTGGGAAGATTGAAATTTATTTCATGCGTTGAAATGTCTTCTTTACAGGTCAAGAAAAAATTCTGCAATATCTGTAACAGAATTGGATATATTGTTGATATGCTTAGCTAAACTCTTTCCAACATGGCTCTCTACTCCTCATGGTCTGGATGCTCCCTTTTTGAATGCGTGGAATATAGGATGAATGTGTCATGGCTTTTGTCGAGGATGTCTCAACGAAGGTATACATATTCTCCGGACATCATTCGGAAGTGTAGAGAAAACCATTTGACGATTCTACCTCCAGTTTAGCAAATACAAATCTGACATAAAATAACATGTCAAATTTGATGGTGTCCAATTTATAATAGAACAAAGCCGTAACCAGAAACAAACAATATTAGACATGGATAGTATTTTAGGCACTAATGATGATAGAGTTGGTCAGTGTTTGCTAAGAGATTTAAATCAATTAACATATATAGGATTCTAGGAAAATAAAACAAACATTCTAAGTTACTATACTTACTATTCCAGTATTTCTAAAGGTGAACAAATACAGTACATGATAAAGCCTAACTAACTACCAACAAGAAAAACTACATGTCAAGCCGGGCCAGTTGAATTGACTGTATCATAATCGACACCAATGCATACCAGAAATAAGTAAGTTTGCAGATGCAAAAATAACAAAAAAAAATGAAGAAAATTTGGATTATAATTAGTATTTTCCTTCAGGCATTAAAAAGTTTAATTGGATGTATATTATTTGTTGAAACCTAGAGAGCAAAACCATAATGCCTAAGAGACCAATTTTTAAAAATAGTAGGAATCTTCATTTTAACTTCAAATTTACTAAAACCATCATTTAAATGTGCCATAACATTCTAACATGGATATGGCCAGAACAGAGAAGATATGTTGTCGGCTATCACTCCATGTATGACATTTCCATTGTCTGTGCAATGATGTAAAGAAATTTTCATATATCTAAAAAATCATTATAGATACCATTGTATTCAATATTTTTTCTAAAGGGCAATGTGCATCTGATTTCTAAATTTTGAGTACCCAAGATATAAAGCAAATCCCACAGTACCTACATCACTAATGTCACATCAGTACTTATTAGACAACATAATAACCATCAAATGCAAAGCTAAGCGAGTTGTTTACAAGATTGTTGGTGCATATAAATTAAAAATACCATTTGCTCATCCTCATAAGCACCAATATTCGCCCCATTTGTCTACAGAATCCTTTGCTTTTGTACCGATGAAGAAAGATGGTTTTTACATGGTGAAGTACCTACATCCTCATATAAATTTTTTCCACTGAACTAGCTGCGGGACCGAAAAGCTGCTGCAGACAAATAAGTTTTGGCCAGTTTATTAGTGGTGTTGTTGTTCCGCATGTTTTGGCCAGCATTGACGATCAGATATTGCTGCAAGCACCGTGCTACAATATTGTTTATATAGAATATTACCTTTTACTATTAAGTTGGTTTTGTAGGAATGAGTTAGATCAAACTCTAATTCTATTTAACAAATAATTATAAAGGCATACATTGCAGTCAAATCTTAGGGACACAGACAGAAAGTGTTTGCTCAAACATTCATTTGCAATCTCTATCTTAAAAACGTGTACTATTTTACAAATTAAAACACATTACTATAGTAGTTAACACTTAACAAATTTTGCTGATCTCTAGGAGAGTGATTTGCTGGCGTTGACATCTCAGCTAAGATTGAAAGTCGCCATATTGGAGTCTTAAACTTCTGACTTGTTTGTGTGAAAGTCGTCCTATGGTGCATTTCAAAATCTTCTCTCGCATCCTTCAATGTCTTCTCCTCCTCCCTGCTGCCCACATTGATTTCTGCTTTTTCTGTCGGCGATCTCTCTTTACAAAAGGCCAGAATATTCCCCAAATAAGAAGTTGACTATTAAACTGCAAATGAATTTGCCATAAATTAGTTAAAGTTTGTTATCCTGACATAGTTCAGATTCGTGGAGAAAACTGTTGGGACAATTCTACCTCTCCAGTTGAGCAAATACAAACCTAACATAAACGTAATAGATAATTAGAGACACTGTCAAGCCGTGTGGTTTTCATTTATAATAGATCAAAGCAGTAACAATGTAGATAATCAATGTTTGTTAATATATGTAGAATTGAAAGGAAAATAAAACACATTAAATTCTAAATGTCTAAGACTCACCCTATCAGCCTAACTGACTTCCAAGAAAAAATGGCAGTAATGTTAACACACAAGTCAATCTTCATATCAAGTTAGGCCACAGTTTGTTCATTTCTGCATGTTCTGAATGTGGTAGCTGCAGATAAATCCACTATTAGACTTCATGATTGCGATTTAAAAGCTAGTGAAAACAAATAATAATGCATTACAATAAATTCCATACACAAATTCATTTTATAACTTATTTGAATTTATTTTAGAAAACATATCCTGGACTTCTAGTAACCAAGTGATGCTAAAATAAAATATCTTATTTTTTTAGGAAGCATGCAGAAAGAACATGAAAAGAAGAGAAAGAATGTCATGAATTGCATACAACATACGCTAGTTTCAACCATACATGTAAAAAATGAGCAAAAATGAAAACACATCAACTATCTAGCATGCTTGATGGGTAATATAATTTCAATTTGCATAAAAAAACAATTTTCACACTTCCTTTTGAGTAGCATTAAGAGATAAAGTACCTCTCTCCTCTCCGCTCCTGACAGAAAGAGATGTCGCTGCTGCCATCTTCGTGGAAGCCATCAATTACACTTGAAGCCCTTGGTAGATCTGCAAACAATGTACAGATGAAATAATTTTAAGACAAAGATTAAGCCATCAAATCTGGTAGATAAACTGGTAACATACTACACATATAGTTTCCGAAAACAAAATTTAGGATAAATAACCTCCGTAGAGATACTGTGTCAAACTTGATGGTGTTCAATTATTATAGGACAAAGCAACTAACCAGAAGCAATACAGTTAGGCTTGGATGAGATTTAACACACTGACAAGTGCTTTGGGGGCAAATAAAACCTAGATTAGCTCTAAATGATTAGAACACACTGCATGATGATATTTTTCTATAGGTGCATAGGGATGACGCGCGATAAAATCCTAATTGACTGACCACCAACCAGAATAGCTGCATTACAATGAGCTATGCTACGGCAACGTGTCAGACGGGCTATTTTCTTGTAATAGACTCAAGGTGATAAATAGAATGAACATACACACCACATAAGAACACTATTATTCATGTGACAAAATGGGACAAATTTAATACTCAAACAATTTTGATGGTCCACGACATTAACTACAGGTATAAGCCAACATCTTTTGAAATATCCTTCCCAACACAACATGCCAAAATCACATATTTTTTTAAAAACTGAAAAAAGGTTAAAATAAGAAGTTATGTCTTTAACTGTTATACATGACCTTAACTATTATACATGACTGGGAAAAAATTCTAATTCACTAACATAAAGAAAAAAATATCAAGTCAAGACAGTTTGATAAACACAAAAATATGGAAATGCATAAAGAAATTATATGTAGATTAATAGAATAGAGAAAATTTTTAACCATATTAAAAAAGTTTGATACAGCCATTAAAACCAACTCATTAAAATATATCATATAGACACAAAATGCAGTTCTATGATTAAAATAAATGAGTTGGTGCTAGTGCTATAGTATTGTATTTTGATGTTACAATTGAAATTCACAATAATTGATGATAAAATAATATGAGAGAAACAAAAAAAGAAGAATTTGAAAGACTCACCCGAACAAGACTCATGTGATCAATTCGTCATTAATAACTATGGAGGGAATGTGAGCAATCTTACGCCACTCTTTGCCCCGCTTTTTCCGAAAACTTGCTTCCAGTAATGGACAGCGAGTCACACTTAATACTGAAAGAGATGAAGGAAATCCTTTCTTTGGCAACGACTTGAGTTTGGGAGCGTTAATAATCTCAAGGTTTTGGAGAGAAGTGAGATGCCGAAGCCACTTCTCATCAATGCTTGTATCATTAAGACCACAAAGGCATAGTTTCACAAGCGATGTAGGTAGCAATGGCCCCATCAACGTGTTCACTGTATCATCACCGTTAATTCGCAACGCTGAAAGACAAGTGAGATGTTCCCAAGTTGGCTCAGTATTCCATATAATCCCACCAACAGAGCCAACAGACAGTTTCTGTAAACTACTAGGCAACTCATCTATGGCAAAAGATTGAAGGTTTGGTAGATTATCAATTTCCATTTCTCGAAGGCCAACTAGACTGCTCATTGCTTCTGGTAGTGAATGAAGCTTCTCACACTTCCACAATGCAATATAGCAAAGATTTGGAGTGGCCAATCCACCTGGGGTAAATGACTCCAATTCATTACAATCCCATATTTTGATGCTTTTAAGAAATGAGAGACTCTTTAGTGACACATCTTCTGCAATTGATATTGATTTCAGATTGTTACAACCCTCAATAAACAGACTCTTGAGGACAGGGAGAGCACCCAAGGTAAATGATGTCATTGAAATGCAGCTATAAGATATTTTCAATTCTTCAAGCGATGTGTAATTGGACAAGTATTCACGAGAAAGGAACTCTAGATTTTGACAATTACTGATTATCAGAAATTTCAAGGTTTTTGATAGACCGTTTGTTGGAAAAGACATTGAAGATGGAATGCCGTCTATGGTCAGCTGTTGAAGAGAATTCAAAGGGAACATCAGTTGCCTGAATACATGATCAGATAATGGTATTGATTGCACCAGTAAAGGACATTCTCTTATCTCAAGTTCAATTAAGGAAGGAAATTTGTCACCTATGTTTCCTACTATCAGTTTCGGGCACTTACTAAGCAATAAAGTTTTTAGACTACGAAACCTTGTAGTCGTACTTCCAATCAAGTCCCATTCCTTCCACTCTTGCATATTCTCAAAGTGCAGAATCTCCAAAGAGGGAAATGGTTGAAATGAAGAACCACCACTTCCATAGAACTCAATACCAATTGTCTCCACTGATTGCATCCCTTCAATAATGAGTTCTTTCAAATTACTCAATTGTCCAAGGGGTGGAAGCCATAAACAAGCATCACAATTTGCGATTCTTAAATACACCATGTTTTTAAATAAAGAATCACCCAACCAATTTGGAAAGTTGATTCCACCATAGCCTTTGATGGTGAGACTGTTCAAATTTGTTGAGGGCTGCAAATGTTCAAGTACTACACTTTTTACTTGGGAATCTGGAAAAGTACTACCATAATCCCATTCCAAAGCTAATTCTTTTATTTGCTCTTTCATCTTTATATTGGCTTGATGTACTTCAGAGGGGTCATTAACATTTTGTAGTTGTGAGATGGAAAGTTTTCCATGCAGGTGGGGAAATTTTCCCAACTCGGCAACCTTTAATCCATCATTATGTTTGCTGACAATAAAGTCGGACAAAGTTTGGAGATTTTCTAGTTTGGAGATTTTCTAGTTTGGCTATTTGTACGGGCATCTCCTTCAATGCAGTGTCACTAACGTCAAGATGGTGCATATTAACCAATTTTCCCATGTCCTCAGGCAATTCTGTGAGCCTTTTACATCCTCCCAACAACAAGAACTGCAGATTGTAAAGGTTGCATGTTTCAGACGGCAACATTTCAATATTAGTGTGAGAAAGATTTAGGTATTTCAGGTAGAACAAATCTCCAATAGACTTGGGAACCTCAGTGATACTCTTGTAGTTAGATAAAGACAACACGCATAATTGTTTCATTGTTGGCAATAAGTCATGCACTACCTGGTTCGATAGCAAACAACGAGGCGATTGTTTTTGTAATGGCAATGCTAGAAAGGTACGTAGATCTTTTAATCCATACAACTTATCAAATTTATCAAATGAGTCATATAGCCCTCGATTGTATGATAAATTTTGTATCATTTCATGTAGAAAATGTTCGCCCGAACAGATACAATATGGAGATGAAACCATGGCAGCTAAATCATGGACAAGGTTATGCATTTCAAAGTTTTCTTCCTTGTTCTCAGTATATCGTCGTTGTATCAACGATTTTGACACTAATTCATCAAAGTATTCTTCTCCAACTTTCCATCTTTGCTGACCTGTCCACGAGACTACCAAGTCTTCTGCAATCCACAACTGAACTACCATATTCTTTTCTAAGATGGTCTTTTTTGAAAATATAGAGCAATATTCAAAGCATCGTTTTATAGGAGGCGAAAGATAATGGTAGCTTGATTCTAGAGCAGCGTGCACCTCGGAATTTGTCGGTTCCCAAATGTTACTTTCTAACACACATTTCCAGTCATTTGGGGACAAATTGCCGTAAAGAATAGCCCCAAATTCTATTGCGGCTAATGGTAATCCATCACATTTTTTTGCAATTTCCCTACCAATTTCTTCTAGATAGGACCGTTGTTGGTCGTTACATGTTCCAAATGCATATTTGGCAAATAAAGACCAGCAATCTTCATTTTGTAGAGGCCTCAAATAATGGACAAAGAGAATTGTTTGCATGGATGTTGCAACTCTATCATCCCGTGTTGTGATGATGATTTTACTTCCCATTTCCCCAGCATTAAAGGTGTCCATCAAACTTATCCAATCAACAGATTTTGTATCCCACACATCATCTAACACTAGCAAAAATTTGGAAGTATTTAAAATTTGTTTCAATGACAATAATAGAAGATTTGGATAAATGGTGCCATTTCCTTTTGTACTGTGATATTCAAGAATATGAGATATGAGGTCATCATTACCGATTGATTGTGATATGATAGATTCAAGAATGGTTTCAAAAAGTCTAACAGCATCGAAATCTTTCGAGATATACGCCCATACTTTTAACTCGAATTTGTCCTTTACTTGAGGATGATTGTAAAGGTGTTTAGCAAGGGCTGTTTTACCAATCCCTCCCATACCAACAATAGAAATCACTCTAATTGTACTATCACTAGACAACAACAGGTGTTTAAGTTTCTCAATATCAGAGTCTCTTCCATAAATAGAAGAATCATCCTCCAAAATAGAATCTGTAGGGGTTCCATGCCAAACATTTGTGCAATTAGAAAACTCCAACCCATCTCGAATCAAGCGTTCTAATCTTTCAATTAATTCTTGTATTTTAGAATTAATGAACCGATGAAAGTGTTTGAAAGGAAAAGAAAACACGTTGCGCACCTTACTAGTAAGAGGAGTTAGGGTTTGATACTCGTCTTCCACTTCAGAGCGCAATGCGTCGGTGTTGATTTGGTCAAACAATTTGTCAACTTGGTAAACAAGATCTATCAACAAATTCAGCCATGTCGTCTCCTCAGCATAACGATCAAGTACAGGTTGGATCCTCGCGAGTGTTTCCTTCAGCTTTATCAACAGTGAATCGTCAACCTCCTTCGTAGTCCGGAAGTCAGTAGAAATAAGCTTTTGTATCAACGCCTCCACAGAAGCTGAGACGAGTGGTGTTTCTCCCATAATAACCGCCGCCATCGGTTGATTTGCTTTTAAGATGAAGAATAGATTCACAGAAATCACAACAAAATGCAATTGTATATTGTATAAGAAAGAAAACACTATCTTCATCTTTGCTTCTAGTCACTCTCCATTAAAGCTTAGTGGTTGGCAGGTGGGCTATCAAGTATCAAGTCATTCACTGTAGTCATGGAGGTGACGCAGTAACGCTGTCAAGCTTTTATGATTGCTAGATTTAAATCGGATGAACTAAATTTTAAATTCAGTAGTTTATTCATAATGGGAAATTCTTATTCCACCCCATCATTTTCTAGTGGATTACATGAAATTTCAAAAATACCTCTAAAAATTTGAAAGATATTTTCGTAAATGTATTTACGGAAAGAAATAAATTTTTTGATAAAAAATATGTTTTCGGATATGCATCTACGGAAGAGAGACATAATTGAAATTTCGTGCAGTGTATGAGAGAATCATGTGGTGCATTGCGAAATTCTCTATATTTTTAGGAGACAGTTGTTTGACTTTTTCGACAATTATCTGACTTTTTTGACATGTATCGTATGAGTGTCATATAAGTGTCGGACACCGACGCGTGTCAGACACCGCGACA
Organism: Vicia villosa; assembly: GCF_029867415.1. Lineage (NCBI taxonomy): Eukaryota > Viridiplantae > Streptophyta > Magnoliopsida > Fabales > Fabaceae > Vicia > Vicia villosa. The sequence continues at coordinate 178,274,291 of NC_081182.1, read as the reverse complement.
CGCCTATTCTTAGAGGTATTTGTGCTTCATATCCGAAAACATTAATGATTCTCCTCTATCTATCATTACAAAGAATATTTATTGATTTTTGATTTATTTTAAAAAAAAAAGTAAAAATGCAATATTTGTTGATTTTTAAATTATTATTAGATTTAAATTGGATGGACTATATTTTAAATTCAATAGTTTCTACTATTATTTATAAAAATTAACTATATAGTATTAAAGTAGTGTGACACCCGGTCGCGCAATATTACTATAAATTGATAGATAAAAAATATATAAATGAAATAGTTTTGTTCTGTCGAAAATGTATACTAGCTCTAGAAATCAAAGTGTGAAAGTAAAAAAAAAATGTATACATTCGATCTCATATATAAACAAATTAATAAAAAAAAATTCACCCTTTAAGAAGAATGTCTCAATGCATTTAATTATTACACTCTTACTCCTATTTTTTCTTTGGAAGTCGTTGCAAATATTAAAATATAAAAAATTATATGGGTATATTTGGAATAGTGACATTGAATTTAATAATTATATATTTTTCTTATATTTACGAACATAAATTTTTTTTGCTGTTGCTTATATTTGAGACCGGAGGGAGTATTTTATTAAAAAATAAATAAATGAAATAATTAAGTTGTCATACTTAGTGCATAATCTTGTATCTACCCTTTTGCACACTTTCCTCTCAATACCTAGTGCTCCTAATAATATCCCTCATCTTCGTAATTTTCTTCACACCCCAAGAGCAATTGGATGTTACGTGCTAAGTCATAACATCATGCCCTTTAAAGTAATACATATCAGGCCATCTAATCCATAATTTATCAGTTTTTGCCTAGACGTTCCATAGAAGCTTCCCAATAGTGACCTTGTTCCAAGTTTGCAAAGATGTAATATTCAGGCCTCCTGCATTCATAGGCTCGCAAACTTTCTCCCAAGCTATTAGAGCTTTCCTACTAATCTCATCTGTTCCACTCTATAAATAGCTTCGACATACTGCTTCAATTTGTTTGGTGACTCCTTTAGGCAATGGGAACACTTGCAGCCAATAAGATGTAACTACAAATAAAACACTTTTTATCAACTGCCATCTTCCAGCATAACTAAAAAGTTTAGTCGTCGAATGCTTATTTTTGCCATAATCTTGTCCACAAGGGACCTGCACTGATATGTAGTAAGTTTCCTGCTGGAGAGGGGTACTCCTAAATATTTGAAAGGGAGTGCACATTCAGTAAATCCTATGATGATATCAATACTTTTTCTCTTTGTCAGTGGCACACCACCAAAATAAAGTTTACAATATTCAAGATGTGCTTGCAAATTTTTAGCATCAGAAAATTTCTTGAGTTCATTCATCATTATTTTCGCATACCTCACATTACCTCTTGTAAATAGGATTAAATCATCAGCAAAGTTGATATTGGTAATTCTTAGTTTTTCACATCTTGGATGAAAATTGAAGTCAAGCCTTCGTCTAAGCTGCTGCAAACATCTGCAGAGATACTCCATTATGAGGACAAATAGCATGGGAAATATAGGGTCCCCTTGCCTAAGGCCTCTCCTAGCTTTTAGCAGACTAGTAACTTGCCCATTGATGGAACACATGTAAGAAACAGAACACACACAAATCATTATCCAGCCAATATATTTTTCATAGAATAATTAATAATTCTAAAAAGTGTGTATAACAAAACTTGTTTGATAATTTATTTTAAGAATATGGTTTGAAAACCAAAATATAAAAAAATGAAATACAATAATTAAATTCTATTAATTTGATGAATATGTGATAGTGAAAATGATGCCGGCTTAGTTATTTATCATATAGTTATTTTATAAAGCATAACACGGTAAATTCAAATATTGGATATAATTTTTATTTGTTGACTCATGTTTTAAAATTAAGAATTTTTTTTTACAAAGATTCATATAGTATGCATTTACATGAGAAAAAGATAGTATGTGTATAACATTCATATAATATGAATTTACATAAACAAAAATATAGTATGAATTTATCCATCTTTCTTATAAATATTTAATACATAATACAATAAAGTGAATAAAAAAAATGACAAATTTGTGTTTTCATATAGGGACAGAGCCAGGAATTTTGAGTAGTGGGGTCAAAATATATATATATATATATATATATATATATATATATATATATATATATATATATATATATATATATATATATATATATATATATATATAAACCAATAAATAAAATATTTTATTTTCAAAAATATAAATTTACATCATAATTGTTCTCTACGATTTTTCATATTTTGAAAATGTTGAATGATTTTCTCATTTTCAACATCAACAAAAATATCTCTTCCAATGTAAGTAACTGAGCAAACATTTAACAATCCATCACCCATGCGATTTCACATCCGATTCTTGATAATATTCATAGCAGAGAAAGTTCTTTCAGGTGTTGCAGTTGCCACCGGTAATATTAGAGATAACTTTAAAAGAAAATACACTAATGGATAGACAACATGTTTTTTGGTCTCTACGAGCCTGATAGAAAGATCACTAATCCCCTCTAATTCCGAAGGACCCTTTTGCAAATAATTTATTCTAATTTCATCTCTATCACTTGGATGATAATCTAACATTTTTTACCTTAAACCGGGATCATTAGGAAGTTTTTCCAATTCAAACTCTAAAAATCTTTTTTTCAAAGGAACCCGATTTGATGCTTCCACTTTCATTAAGTGTTTGAGGATTAGAAGTTGATGATTGCTCCGTTGATTTTCTTTTGAAATACTTTTCCATTGCTTATTACTAAAAATTATAAATAAAAAAAAGGAAGTAATAGCACAATTAAAATTAATATTCAAAATCAATTCATACTAATAGTATAAAGTTGATACACGCATCAATTTCAAATAAGACCTAGAAAACTCTAATAAATTTTCCACCATTAACACAATCTCAAACTCAATAAGATAATAATATATTTTCACTCTTATCATAATAATAAAAATAAATTATAAAACTCATAAAATTTATAAAAAGAAATACTTTTTAAAAGATCAACAATGAAAAATAAAATAGTAATAGAGAAGCACTTTGAGAGAGAGAGAGAGAGAGAGAGAGAGAGAGAGAGAGAGAGAGAGAGAGAGAGAGAGAGAGAGAGAGAGAGAGAGAGAGAGAGAGAGAGAGAGAGAGAGAGAGAGAGAGAGAGAGAGAGAGAGAGAGAGAGAGAGAGAGAGAGAGAGAGAGAGAGAGAGGACTACCAAAGCTATTTGTTTGTGTTTGAAAAGAGTCAAGGAAAATTAATAGGAATAGGAAAACTAGGAAAATTAATTGGAAGAAAAAGAGAGTTAGTTTTTATTTATTTTATTAAAGTATTTATTTTATTTAATATATGGAAATAATTATTTTTAAAAAAAAGTTAAGAGACGTGGTGACACATAGATATCATGGAATAATATCGGTTAGAAATTGAATCATTATTAATTAAGTGGGGCCATGAGAGAAGTTTATTCCTAATATTTAGTATATTTAAAATTTAAATGTATTATTAATATTACTATTATTAAAATTGCAAATGTGGTGGGGGCATGGGTCCATTCTTTCACAGTAATAGCTCCTCCCCTGTTTTCATACATCATAATTGTCTCATGTTTTTCATTAAATAATATCTTAAATAAATCTTGCAATGAACTTCATATAAATTGAAATTCTGACACTTGCAATACAGATGTCAAGACTGATATCCCAACACCAACACAATGTCAAGACATATGTTATGATATCCTCTGTTGACAGAATACACTTGCTAAAACAGGAGATAATGATGAAGGTAAATTGCAGAAAAATAAACAACACAATCAATTTGTCATACCCTAAATTTCGCCCCAATTTTTCATCCGATTCATTTGCATTTTGATTCATTCATAGTATCTCATATGCATCATTTTGCATTTAAATCAAAGAGTTGACTTTGATTTGTTTTTGCATTGATATTTCGTCTACAAGTTAATTATTTTATAATTGCATTTTTCACTTTGATTTTTAATAGAATTTTCAATCATGACATATTTTAATATTTCACTTTGCATTCTTGATGAAATTTTGTTTTCTTTGCATTTTTAAAGTAATTAATCTCTAATTAGACAACTATAAATATACATTTTCATTCATTAATATGCATTTCCATTTCTAGAATCCCATACTCATACCTTTCTTCCTTCAACTTGAATTGACAAGGCAAGTTTGATTACCCCACACCCTATTATAATTGAAGCATGTCTCAGAAGAAGCTGCGTGAACTCTAGAGAAATAGGAAATGAACTTAGAGGATCCATGGTCAACATCATGGAAATGTTTCGAGCATTAACCACCAAAGAGGATCAGCCTCGACACACTACATGGTCAACAACCCCATGCCCTGATCAGTGCCAAGACACCGGGAATACGCTTCTAAAGCCAGAAAAAGCAAAGAGAAAGCTCACCTTCACTGCTGATACTCATTGGTCATTTTATCATTTCATTATGCAGTTTTCTTGTTTGTGTTGTGTTGTTTTTCATTTGGAACTTTATTATTTTTAATCGTAATTTTAATGAAATAAGCATTGCATTTGTTTTGAATCAATCATAACATGTTCTCTCGTTTTATTTCCTTGTCACTTACACAAATTCAAAAAAAAAAATACAAAAAACAATATTGCTTTCTCTATTTCACTTTCTTTATCAGTTTTTTATTTAAGCAAAAACTAGAGGGAGAATAATGAAAAACGAATACCCAATTTGCAACATCATACTTTCAAATAAAACTTTGCTGACGATGTACATGCATTGATACAAATCCCCAAACAAATCAAACCTTATCGGAGTAAAAGAGGTGACAATGGTGGTGAGTGAAAAGAGGATAGGAAGAGATAAAGAGAGATCTGAGAGAGAAAGGGTAAAATGTAGGAAGTGATGATAGTCTAAATTTGTATAGAGCGAGAGAAACGAGGAAGGAAAGAGCTAAATGCAGAATTGAGAGAAAGACAAAAAGCACATGTGCGTTTTAAATGAATACAATCTGAACAACTCTTTAGTTTCAAACTATCAAAATTTACTTTTCCCTTTCATTTTTTTCATTTTTTTTTATTTAACTAAGAATAAAAAGAAACTTCTTATTTTTTTTACATAGAGATATAAACAAGAAAAAATATATGAAAATCAAGCCTTTGAATCTATAATATAAGAAAATTAGATGTTCTGGAAATCTCTCATCTGCCCTCTCTTCTTATTCTGCCACCTCATTAAATTGAGTGCAATTTGTGTCCAAAATTTACTTTTTTCAACCAATGATGTCACTTTGTTCTATTTCAACTACATGTTTGTTCTAGTATGCCTTTAGTTGTCAAGTTTGGATCAATTGATAATGTCATCTGATTCAATTACATTTTTCTTCTTTTCTTTAATATTATTTTTTCTTACCTTTCTATCATTCTATACAATTCTTTCTCTCTCTTCTATCTAAAAAAATAGATGTGAAACCTAACATCTCTTCATTTCATCTCTTTATCTCATCTCTTTACCTTAATTTAAACTCTATAAAAGATAATATAATATTTTTAATCAAGTTATACTTTTTGAAATTAGTTTTTTCAATACCTGCACGTATGAACTTTATTATTTCTTTCCCTTTTCATAATTTGAATGGATCAATAATATTAAGTGTTAAATAAGTTTTTGGTCCCTATAAATATCTCAATTTTAGTTTTTAGTCCCTATAAAAAAAAGCCGACTTTTAGTCTCTATAAAATTACTTTTGCACTCGCTTTTCTAGGGACTAAAAATCGACTTTTTTTTATAGGGACTAAAAATTATTCTTTGTACTTTATTTAACAATTGTATTCACAATGACAAAGAGTATAATAGTATGATGCATGTGATAAACCATTTTACTATTCAATTAATTTTAATCATCTATATTAAATATTGGCTTAATTGTAACTTTAGTCCTCCTATTTTGTCTTTTTCTTGATTTTAATCCCTCTATTTTAAAAATCACTATTTTAGTCTCCTTTCTAAATTTTTTGTGCAATTTTTGTCCTCCTATTTTGGTTTTTCTGCAAAATTAGTCCATATTTTTGTCCATTTTTCAACAGAAAACTCAACAGGGAGACCAAAATTATGGTTTTAAAAATGGGGGAATCAAAATCGAAAAGAAAAAAAAGACAAAATAGAAGGATCAAAATTGCAATTAAGCCTTAAATTAAATATGTTTTTCGTCTTTTAAATATAACTATTTTTTCATCTCTCTAAAGATTTTTTAATAATCTAGATTATGATTTCGTTTAAATTAAAATAATATTTGGAGGATCTCTCTAGATTAGGCTTGCAAGCCTATTTTAATTGGCAGGATTGGTTCGCAGCCCAGGATACTCATGAAAGGAATAATAGTAATCAAAATTCTTTAGTGTGGTCTCCTCCAGCTGAAGGTTGGGTGATGTGTGATACTGATGCCAGTTTCAACAGGCCTCACCGTTCTGCTAATAGAGATTGGTGTTTTTGTGATAACATGGGCCGTTTCATTACTGCATGAGTTGCTTGGGATATAGGTAGTATGTCATTTATAAAAGCCGAGGCTTTAGCACTGAAAGAAGCTGTTCAACATGTTGTTACCATGAACTTGGATTATGTGATATTTGAAAGTGACTCTCAAGCAGTAAGTCAAGGCATTCATTCTATAGTTACTGGTTCATCTGAGTTTAGTTTTATTCTTCTTTCTATTAAGCGTTTGTTAGCTTTTATTCCAAACTTTGAGGTAAAGTTTATTAAACGCCAAGCAAATATGGTTGACGACTCGTTGGTTAAGGTGGTCAATTCTTGGTCTAGGCGTTGTATTATTAATGTTATCCCTCCTTGTATTGACTTTCATTTGATTAACGATATCAATTAATTTTGTTCTTGTAAAAAAAATTAAAATAATATTTGTATATGGGAAGAAAATTATTATTGATCTATATATATTTACATATGAAAAATGGTATTTATCATCCAAATATTTTTTTATTCAAAAATGATATACGAGAAAAAAATCTATTAATGATCTAAATATTTTTATATACGAAAATTTAGTATTGATCCAAATTTTTTTGTAAATGATACTTAAACAAAAATGATATTAGTATACAAGAATAAATCTATTATTGATCCATATATTTTATATACAAAAAATGATATTTATGATCCAAATATTTTTGATTCGAAAAAAGGTAAACGAAAAAAATCTATTATTGATCTAAATATTTGTATATACGAAAATTTACTATTGATCCAAATATTTTTGTAAATGATACCTAAACAATAATAATATTTTTATAAAAAAAAATCTATTATTGATCTTGAAATTCTGGCGTAACAGATCCAGATGTCGAGAAAGATGTCAAGACATGTGATCTGTCAAAAATCATCAGCAAAGAATATACACAGAATTATGCCAAACTGAAAGATAAAAGACACCAGAAATTAATAACCCAGTTCGGTGAAATCACACCTACTCTGGGGGCATACCAAGCCAGGAATGAAGTCCACTATCAGCAGTATTAATTCAGAGTTACACTAGTCCCAAGCTAACTCCTCACTTAATCCCTACCCAATGACCCTTCTACCTAGGTCCTCCCTAGATATGAGATATCTCCATCTCACTTTCAATCATCGCAATGATGTTATACAGTTCTCCAGTCCTAGGTGCTGTAGCAACGGACTAATATCCATCTCCTTCTAATCCCAAATATCTAAGAGTTTGTTTGGATGAGGTAATTGGAAATTTTAAAGGAATTTAGAATTCAAAGCAATTCAAATGATTCAATTGAAATCCATTTATTTTTAAATTATTTTGTTTGGATGGAGTATTAAGATAATTTATTGTTAGATTTTGGGGGTTATTTTTTATAAATTTAAAGTTTTCGGACCAAATTAAAAAATTGAAAAATAGGGACCAATTTGCAATTTTTAAAAAATTGAAGGACCGAATTGTAAATTTTAAAAATTATTAAGGACCAATTTGCAATTTTTTGAAAATTTTTAGGGTCAATTTTGTAATTTTGAAAAATATGAGGATCAATTTACAATATTTGAAGAAATAATAGTAACAAATACATTCTATAGAGTATGAGAAGAATTTCAAATTCTTTGATTTTTGGTGTCATTTCAAAAGGATTAAATTTAACTTAGATAAAATACTCCATAAATTTCCATGATTTTAACAATTCTTCATTTTTGTATCCAAACAATAAATTTTGTGCAAATCATTTTAAATTCCCTCATAACATTACATTACCTCAATAAAATGCTCCATCCAAACACACTCTAAAAGTTTGGAAGAGACACTTTCATGAAAATCCCTAGCCAAGAACCTTGACTATGACCACGAACCTGAAGTGTTTTTCTTCCTAACACAACTATTGTATTTTTCTCCCTCCTTAAGTTTAATTTTATATAGTTATTGTTCATGATGTTGTCTCTCCTGTGGATTTATCTAGTGTTGGCATCAATTGTGTTGGAAGGAGCTTGTTAATGATGCCACTCAAAATTGCTTCAGTTAAAGCTGTGGACTATCAAACTTAATTTAGTCCCTCTCTGACACATGAATTTCAAATAAATTTGTAGCGACCTTGGAAATCTTCGTAGTTTCATATCTTTGGTTATAGTTTCTAACTGGTTAGCTTGTAATTGAACCTAAATCATATATTTACTCGATAAACTATTTTCATTTACAATGACTCCTACTAGGCCTTTCAAAATGCAGTGTATTCCTTGAGTTTCTTCTTTTTTGAGCCTCATGGCATCACCAAAAGGAAGTGAGAAAATTGTTTTTTTATGCAGATTGAAAGTATATTACCCATCAAGCATGCTAGATAGTTGATGTGTTTTCATTTTTGCTCATTTTGTACATATATGGTTGAAACTAGTGTATGTTGTATGCAATTCATGACATGTTTTCTATTCTGTTCATGTTCTTTCTGCATGTATTAAATTACTCTATGCTGCTATAAAGATAAAATATTTTATTTAAGCATCACAGGGTTACTAGAAGTCCAGGATACAGGATTTCACTGCAGCTACCACATTCAGAACATGCAGAAATTATCAAACTGTGGCCTAACTCGCTATGAAGATTGAATTGTGTGTTACCGTTGCTGCCATTTTTTCTTGGAAGTCAGTTAGGCTGATACGGTGAGTTTTAGTCATTGAGCAAACATTGTAGTCCCTTAGCAAACATTGATTATCTCCACTGTTAATGCTTTGTTCTGTTATAAATGAAAGCCACAAGGCTTGACAGTGTCTCTATTACATTTATTTTAGGTTTGTATTTGCTTAGCTGGAGAGGTAGATTTGTCCGACAGTGATTTCAACAAATCTGAACTATGTCAGAATAACAGACTCTAGTTTGTAAAATTGCTATCTTTTCTCATACCGAAGATTCATATCACTTGGTTTTGATTTCTGACTCTAGCATTATAGTGCTCATATTTCTAAAGAATGCATCTGGTAGTGGCTTTGTATTCTCACAAATGTGTGAATTGGAGGTTTTAGGCATTATTAGTAATGATGATTGGGGTGGGTGCTTAGGCACTAGAAGAACCATTTCAGATTATTTCTTCTTCTTTGATAATTCTCATTAAAAGTTACTCCTACCAAAGAACATCTATGCAATTAGAAGTTAGAGAGCACAGAAGTGTCCCCCATCAAAGTAGAAACACATTTAGTCAAAAGTGAGAAAGCTGTAGAGTATTGAAGGAAAATTTTGGACACCTCTAAATTTTCATCAAACTTTATGAATGTTATTTTGTGCATAAAATCAAGAGAGTAGAGATAATTGTAAAAATAAAATAAAAGTGATTGGAATTTGTACCAAGCTCAACCAAATCTCCAAATTGTTCAATACTTATATTGTTTATATTGTGCAAGATATAGAAACTGTGTGGAGAGACTTAGAAATTTAAGAGACAAGATTGTATTTCTTAAAATGATAGATGATTTATATATTAGACTGTTGGTTATAATATAAGTCATGCGGCATAACAATAGAGAGAATATTCTAAAAACAAGAAATTGCCAACTCAGTAATGGCCAAAAAGAAGTGAAAATTATATAACAGTCTAATAAAATATTGTAAAACTCCTTCATCTTGATTTTGAACCACTTAGCAATGACATTATTACTGTGATATATTTTTACTAATTAAACTCATGTCCTCTTTATAGGTCAATAAAATGATTCAAACTTTGAGTGTGTTTTTGAAATCAATGAAAAGATGATTCTACTGCAATGTCTGCAACAGAACTGGATATAGTGTTGCTATGCTCAACTGAACTCTTGCCTGCATGGCTCTCTACTCCTCATGGTCAGGATGCTACTTTTCTAAAATATTGGACGAATGTGCCATTGATTTTGTCAAGGACCTCTCAACGAAGGCATGCATATTCCCCAGACATCATTGGATTGGTGGAGAAAAGCATTTGACGACATTCTACCTCCAGTGAGCAAATACAAACCTGACATTAAAATAACATGTCAAGTTTGATGGTGTTCATTTATGATAGAACACATCAGTCACCAGAAGCAAACAATGTTAGGCATGGACAGTATTTTAGGCACTAATGATGATGGAGTTGGTCAGTTTTTGCTAAGAGATTACAATGATTTAACATATACAGAATTCGAGGAAAATAAAACAAACATTCTAAATTACTATAACTTACTATTCCAGTATTTTTAAATGAACACAAATAGAGTACATGACAAAGCCTAACTAATTACCAACAAAGAAAACTACATTTCAAACCTGGCCAATTGCATCGATCATGTCCTAAAATGATCATAAGAAGTCCGTTTGGACTGAAAACTAATCTTCACACTTCCTTTTGGCGATGCCATGAGGAGGGCCACAAAGAGGAAAAATCAAGGAAGATAACGGATTTTGAAAGGTCTGGGATTCATTTTGAATTGAAATAGTTTATAACAAGCAAATGTTTGATTTTGGTCCAATTAAAAGCTATTGATGGAACCAATGCTTTATCTAATTTACAACTAAAAGATAATAATTGGCTAAAAACTATAACCATGGATGAGAAACTAAGAAAATACTCAAAGGGCCAAAAATGTATTTGGAAGTCATGTGCCATAGTGGGACAAATGATCTCAAAATCACTCCTTTTCATAAAACAAAAGATTTGTAACTGATTTTTTCTAAATCCTGCAAGATACTTGAGGAAAGAGTAGAGTATACTATAAATAACAACACATAAATCTATTCCAGAAACAAATCATGAACAAAAACTTAATAAATTTAAAGTGAGGGAGGAAAAAAACAAAATACGGATGTTAAATTGTATGCTGATTTTAGGAACCTTTCTTAAGGAAAAGTTCTAGTTGACCAACAGTCCAGCCATTTACATAAAGAAATAATGTGTGAATACATAAATGATATTTATCAGACTAATATATTAGAGACGAATTTAACCCTTGATACAAAAGTGTTATATAGTCAATGCATTAAAACCAACTCATTAAAATATGTATGAAGTCATATAGACAGAAAGTATACCTGACATATTTCCAGTCAGTCATTAGGATTATAGAACTCTTGAGTTCCTAACAGTTGTTGTTTCTCCTTTTCTTCTATTCATGATTAGTAAAACATTTGCTATAATTGGGTGCAGGTTGTGAGTACAAATTTGTTTTTATACAAATTTGTGCAAATAATTTGTATAAAACCCGCGCGTGTGTGAGAGAGAGATATTGATCTTACCCAATCCTGAAAATCCATTTGTGATGTATTGCGATGCTTCTAAATTGGGTTTAGGTGGTGTACTTATGCAGAATGGTAAAGTAGTGGTGTATGCTTTGAGACAATTGGGGATTCATGAAAGAAATTATCCTACTCATGATTTAGAACTAGCTGCAGTGATCTTTGTATTGAAGATTTGGAGACATTATCTGTATGGCTCTAGATCCGAAGTGTTTAGTGATTATAAGAGCTTGAAGTATCTTTTTGACTAGAAGGAATTAAATATGAGGCAACAAAGATGGTTAGAATTATTGAAGGATTATGAATTTTGGCTTAAATTACCATCCGAGTAAAGCTAATGTTATCGCATATGCTTTAAGTCGGAAATCGTTACATATGTCAGCCATGATGGTTAAAGAATTGGAATTGATTGAACAGTTCAGAGATATGAGTTTAGTTTGCAAACTGACACTGAAGAGTGTAATGTTGAGAATGTTGAAGATTAACAGTGAATTTTTTAATAACATAAAAGAAGCTCAGAAGTTAGATGTAAAGTTGGTAGATTTGATGATCGAAAGGAATCAAACTGAAGGTGGTGATGTCAAAGTAGATGAACAGGGTGTGTTGAGGTTCCGTGATAAAATTTGTATTCCCGGAGACCCTCAGATGAAAAATATGATTTTAGAAGAAAGTCATAGGAGCAATTTGAGTATTCATCCGGGTGCGACCAAGATGTACCAAGACTTGAAGAATTTTTTTTGGTGGAGTGGGTTGAAACATGATGTAGCAAAATTCGTATATGCGTGTTTGACTTGTCAGAAGTCGAAAGTCGAAAATCAGAAACCGGCGGGACTATTGCAACCGTTAGAGATTCCAGAGTGGAAGTGGGATAATATATCGATGGATTTTGTGACAAGTTTGCCGAGCACACCAAGAGGATATGGCACGATTTTGGTAGTCGTTGATAGACTAACAAAGTCAACTCACTTTATTCCGATAAATATCATTTTTCCAGAACCAAAGTTTGCAGAGATTTATATCCGGGTAATTGTGAAGCTGCATGGTGTTCCATCGAGTATCGTATCTGATAGATATCCAAGATTTACTACTGCGTTTTGGAAGAGTTTGCGAGATGCACTAGGTTCTAAACTGAAATTGAATTCGGCGTATCATCCGCAAACAGATGGGAAGACGGAGAGAACTATTCAATAGTTGGAGGATTTGTTGAGAGCTTGCGTGCTTGAACAAGGTGGTTCATGTGATAGTTATCTTCCTTTGATAGAGTTTACTTATAACAATAGTTACCATTCTAGCATTGGAATGACGCCTTTTGAAGCGTTATACGATCGGAAGTGTAGGACTTCGTTGTGTTGGTATGAATCTGGTGAAAGCTTAATACTTGGACCTGAAATTGTCCAACAAACTACAGTGAAAGTGAAACTGATTCGGGAAAAGATGAAAATTTCGCAGAGTAGACAAAAGAGCTATCATGATAAGAGAAGGAAGGACCTTGAATTTGAATAAGGAGACCATGTGTTTTAAGAGTTACTCCAGTGACCAGTGTTGGACGTGCTTTGAAATTTAAGAAGCTTACACCTCGGTTTATTGATCCGTATCAAATTTTGGAAAGAGTATGAGTTGTTGCTTATCGAGTGGCCTTACCACCTAATCTTTCAAACTTGCATGATGTATTCCATGTTTCACAACTTCGAAAATACATTTCGAATCCATCTCATGTGATTCCGATGGATGATATACAAGTTTAGGATAACCTTACAATCGAGACGTTACCGGTGAGGATCCAAGACCGCAAAATGAAACAGTTGAGGGGCAAGGATATTTCTCTTGTGAAAGTGGTTTGGGGAGGAGCTTCCGGAGAAAGTATGACGTGAGAATTAGAGAGCAAGATGCGGGAATCTTACCTGAAATTGTTCAAATGAGGTGATTTTCAAGGACGAAACTATTCTAAGTGGAGGAGAGTTGTAATGCCCATTTATTTTACTTAGTTATTTAATTGATTGATTTTAAATTATGTGGTGAAATTATGAATTATTATTATTTATGCTAGTATATTATGTGGTTGAATAATAATAATAATAATAATAATAATAATAATAATAATAATAATAATAATAACTTAATAAAGAGTTGGTTAGTAATTGGGCCTATTATAGTGTTAGCATTAGAATTAGTGGGGGTGTGATGTTAAGTCCATTAGTAGAATAATAGTTAGCGAAAGATTGATAAAAATAAGAGGAAAAAGAGAGGATTAGAAAAGATATAGAAATTTGGAGAATTGGAGAGAACGTGAAAGAGGAGAAGAACTCAAGAGACTAGGGCAAGGTTCCATTGAAAGATTAGAGCACCTTCAAACCAAAGGTAAGGGTGGGGTTCTAACTATATAATAAGTTGTATAATGATGGATAATGATAGTAATTAGGTTCTCATAGTTGTAGGTCTTGAGTTCTCACTATTTGATTTTTATGGAATTTTACCCTATTGATGAAATTTCAATGTATGTTATGTGAAATTAATGATGTGAATTGAGTTGAATTGGTTGGTATAATGTGTGCATATTTGATCGAATAATAGATACTGGTTTAGTTGTAGAAACTGGAACTTTGGGTCTTGAAACATTGGAAATCGTATTTTGAAAAAATGCATATTTTTGGTTCTATAACAGGTGTAACCGAGTACGCTCCTGGCCGTAACCGGCTACACAATATATTTTTGGGGTCTTGGAGCGAAAATGTGAGACAGTAATCGGGTACGCTCCTGGCTGTAACTGGTTACCACTGAGTGTTTTGACATGGTTCTCTACTGTAATGTAGTGTAACCGGTTACCCATACGGCCGTAACCGGTTACCACTGAAGCTGACAGTTTTTCAAAACTTGTAAAATTCATATCTTTTGACTCGGGTAGACAATTATTTGATATAACTTATTCTTGTTGTACGTATTTGGTTAATATGAGATGATAATAACGTCGTATGATTGATGCAATTGTTTGTATGACGTGTTGTACGATGAAGATGATGATGACATGTATTGACATGATATTGATGAAATGAAATGTCATTGTATTCTATGTTGTTGCATGTTAATTTCGCATGCATTCATGGCTAGGACTTGTGTTCCTTAAAGATGACATGTATTGGCGAAATTATAAGCATGAGAGCATATAATTTAGTATATATAGTATATTACAAAGTAATATAAGCACGTGAGCCTATCATTCAAAGTCCATATTCCATACACACCCCAAAAATGAAGATTCATATACATATGTTATTTATTTAAGAGAAAATGGGTCATGCACTGACAGTGTAAAATATTTTTACACTGTCAACCAATCACCACCATGCATCTAATTAAAACATTCTTTTATTTAAAAAAAACTTTAATGACATGACACATTCATGACTCCCTATTGGATGACAGTGTAAAACTATTTTACACTGTCAGTGCACTACCTTTTAACTCTTTATTTAATATAATAATCATATTATACTATATTGATATTGAAGAATGCACACAAATTTACAGCTCAAAGCTTTCTATTTTTGGATAAACATCAAACTAAAGTCTATCTATATATAAAGCTGAACGATATCTTATACTATATTATCACTAGCAAGAGTGGTTACTATACTTAGAAAAATCGTCATTCACATTGTTATTTTATATTTTAGGTAAGTAATGAAAATGATAAACATAAATATGGAGATGGACAAAAAAAAATACCAAATAGAAATTTAATAGAGATTAAAAAGTTTAAATTTCTTTAAAAAAGGACTAAAAGATTAAAAAAACCAAAATACAAGAGATGGTAATATCCCAATCCACCTCTTAATACTCTTAAGCACCTGACACAATTATACTAACGCCCCCTACTTCTGTAGATGCACCTCTAGAAGCATTTTTTTTGGACAAAATTTTGAATCTTTCTGGATCAACATCTACAAAAGTAGTTTAAACTGGTAAATTCTGGGAAAAATTCAAAATAATTCAGTTCAAAGGAGGTTCCTAGATGCACCTACAGAACAAAACAATGTTGAGTAAAAAAAGGTGCTTTCGAAGATGCACCTCCGGAAATAGGGGGTATTTTTGGAAACACACATGGTGGTTGACAACATTTAAATACAATACCTATCACTAAACCAATTAACAAGATAAATGTGATTGACACACATAAATTAATCTTCTTCTTCATAAACTTCATCTTGTTCTTCATTTCTTTCTTCTTGATCTTTACAACATTTAAATTCTCTATTGCTTCATTCAACTTGTTGTTCAAATCAGCGATTACCTTCTTGGCTCTTGGGGACATTTCTTCATCAACCCAATTAAAATGGTTACATCTCTTATAACCTTGAATCTGGAAAAGAATTAATTGAGAGATAAAGTGGATGAATGGATGGAACCTGAGTAAGTAGGTAGATTAGGCAAATGAAAGGTGTTAGGCACCCTTTGCCTTCCTTGTACTCAAGGGTACCCATATAGCCTTTAGGTTTTAGGTTTTAAAAAATACTTAAAATTGGGCAAACAAAATTACGATCGTAAATTTAAATCAAAATGTAGCAACAATAGCCTCAAGTGTCATCATTGACCAAAATAAATGTTTTTAAAGAAAAAGGGTCTCATACAAAATCATTGGCCAAAAACATCTTAAAATCATTTTGAAAAACATCGTAAAATCATTTTGAAAAAAGGGAGGCCTCAAGTATCATCATTGGCCAGAATAAAAGTTTTAATAAAAAAAGATTTTTGAAGAGGGAGGCCTCATGAGAAATCATCGGCCAAAACCAAAACCAAATTGAAAAGAAAGGGGGCCTCATATGAAATCATTAGCCCCCAAAAGCTTAGGATCTTTGATAAAAAAGTTTTAAAAAAAGTTTTCAATAAAAAGGAAAAGGTTTGTCGGCGGTTGTCTGTTCAGTCAACGCGGACAAACCTTCAAGAGGGAAGAAGAAAAGCGTAGAAAAATACCATGTTGTTCTAATCCTTCCTTTAAGAATTGAAAATATCTTATAGTTGTAATTCATTGATATCATTTACCTTAGGCGTAGAAAAATACCATGTTGTTCTAATCCTTCCTTTAAGAATTGAAAATATCTTATAGTTGTAATTCATTGATATCATTTACCTTAGGCGTTCTCCTAATCCTTCCTCCCTCTGATCCTATTTGTGGTATCAGAACGAATAATAACAATAATAATACCATGTTGTTTACCAATGAACTGTGCCCATGCTAACACGTCAACTCGGGTGGGAAATATCTATCTTTACAACATATAAAGAATAAATTATTAAAGTCATAGATATCAAAGGCTTATTAAATTTTGAACAGGTTAAAAAGAAATTTTCCAAGTAAAACATACAACGTCAGTGGTGAAAAACTACGTAAAATCTATAGAGGGACCATCAAGATCTAGCCAGCACAAATAAAACATTATGAGCTACCGAATTTTTTTAACTAAGCAAAAAATCCGGTATACCTGAATTTTCAAAAAATCTAGTATTTGTTAATGTTTCCTAGACATTCAAAAACTTCGATATGCAAAATAGGATTCCCTAGAAAAACCGATTTTTTTTTTTAAATCCTCTATAATTGATTTGTAGAAAATTTGATATACAACCCTAAAAAATTTAAATTTTTAGATAATATCTAGTATAAATCACCAGATTTTAAAATTGTTCAATAAAAATGATTTTTACAAATCCAGTAAAATTACATAATTTTCATCCATTTAAAAAAAAAATCCGTACCAAGTTTTTTGATTTTTTACTACTTATCCAAAATAATTTTTCGACCAAATATAATATTTTTTTATATCATAACGGGTCGAATCCCAAAAGAGAAGATTACACCATTACAAGCCTAGTAGTAGAATATCCCATAATATCCCCCACATAAAACTCTCTAATAAACTCAGAACAGTTTTCAAAAAAAGGTAAGATCCAATGCAAGAGTACATTTCAGATTAGCCAACGCATATGCACACCTATTAGTCTCGCGCAAGAAAGAAATAATCTCCATTTTCCAAATTCTGTCCATCAGATGCCGAATCTGACGCACTAGCTCTACAACACCTGGAAAATTAACTTTCCCAAATATAATCACATTCACTATTCAATCGGAATCCGAATTAATTTCTACATTCCGAAACTCCATTTGCCACGCTAACCTTACTCCTTCTAACACCCCCCAAAGTTCTGCCTCAACCGCACCACATCTCCTACGCATTTTACAAAACCTCCAAGTCGCTCTCCTTGAGTTCCCCGAATAACTCCACCACACCCGACAATTATACCAGTCTTACTTGCACCATCCGTGTTTAGTTTCATCGTATTCAACATAGGAGGAATGCATCGAATCATTCTAAGCACCCAATCTTGTTTCATAACTCTATTATTAGCTACCAAATATAATGTTTGAATAGATAAATACTAAGAAGAATATTTTTGTCAATAAAAAAAATACAAGTGTGCTTCGTTAATACATGGTAAAAGTTATAAGTTGGTATTGTCTTTTGCATGTATATGAAAATTTTAAATTAAAAATTTAAAACAATTTAATAATTTATATCGTAACAATCTATTTATTTTTATATCTAATAACAAATCTATTAAATTTGTTATCAATTTGCATATAAACGTTTTGTAATAAAAATAACAGTTGAATTTAATAATTTAATTTTAATTACTTATTAATAAATTTTATATCAAATGATAAATGTCTAAATTATTTAAGATTTTGTTACAAATAGAAACTCACATTAAAAAATAAAAAGTTAGAATAGTAAAAGAAAACAATAATATAAATTTTTGTATCTTCTCTTTTTGACAATTCAACTTTTAAATAATATTTTTACTAAGGAGGGAGGGTTGTTGGAGGATAGATTTAGGAGGCTTTTTGACTTGTCGAAATAAAAGGAAGCAACGGTAGCTCAGATGTATAATTTAGGGTGGGGGGATGGGGGGCAGGCGTGGAGTTGGCGGAGACGGTTGTTTGCATGGGAGGAAGAGTTGTTGGGGGATTGCATACGAGAGGTGGGCACAATGGTTCTGCGAGAGGCGGTGGAGGATTCGTGGGTCTGGCGGCTTCATTCTTCACATTGTTATAATGTTAGCAGTATTTATCATTTGTTAACGACGACATAGGATGCTCAGCTGTTCCGTGGTTCTCAGGTTTGGTGGTCGAAAGTGGTTCCCCTAAAGGTAAATATTTTTATTTGGCGGTTATTTTGTAATAGATTACCGACAAAGGATAATTTGATGCGGCGTAATATTTTAGCGGAGGAGAATCAAACTTGTTCTAATGGTTGTATGGAGACTGAGGATAGGGATCATATTTTTGTCCGGTGTCCGCATTTTAGTATTATTTGGCCGATCCTAGCAGGGTGGCTTGGACTTGTGTCGGTCTTTCAGGGCCAATAGAGGGACCATCATGACTATTTTGTGGCTTTGGCGGGGGAGGATAAGGAGTATCGTATTGTCTTGCATGTCATTTCGATAGCAGCTGTGTGGGGAATTTGGAAAGCACGTAATCAACGGATCTTTCAGAATTCGCGTTTGTCAGTGAAGACAATTGTTGAAAAGGTTAAGCTTCAATCGTACTGGTGGTTGAAATCTCATTTTATGGGTTTTACGGTTGATTATCATCTTTGGATGCTTAATCTTTTGCAATGTATTTCGAATAATATATGCTAGTCTCTGTTTAGGTGTTGTGTTGTTCGGTGTTATCTGTTGTTTTTCGGCGTTAGTTTTAGATTGGAGTTTTACCGCGTTGTAGTCTTCTAAGTAAGTCTTGTACTTGAAGGATCTTTTGTTTGTTAGTAATAAATTTTTAGTTTCTTAAAAAAAAAATAGATTTTGTAATACCTATAAAATAAATATAACAAATAAAAATTAGCACACAACAATAAAATTAGGAAAAAAATAGAATCTGCAAAAACAAAGGTAAGACAAAATAATAGTAAATTTAATATAATTTCTTTGTTTATTATTAAATGTATACATACCGGATGAGATATAAAATTGAACAATATCATTATTAAAATATCTATTGTGTGATTTCTCAAAACATGTACTTAATTAAAGATAATTAATAATTAATAAACAACAACAACAATTAAAAGTGGAATATGATATAAAGTGAATAATACTTTTACAAAACAAAATGTATTATATGTTTCCTTAAAACCTGTATCTAAAAAAATCATATTTAAGAGTTAGCAAAGAAATTGAAAAATAAAGACAAAACATGATAATTAATAACTTTTAATTAATTAATTAATTAATAATAATAATAATAATAATAATAATAATAATAATAATAATAGAACCACATATTTTGATTGGTAATTTAATAATTGTCGTATGAAATTAACTTGCATAAAAAACTAACATAAAATAAATAGTTTTACTTGACTTTTAAATAAATGAATCAAAATTATAAAAATAAGGATTAAACGTTATTTTGCCTCCTATTATTTGGGGCAAATCTTTAAAACAACCTTGTAAAAAAACATAGATTTCGTCCTTGCCATTTGTAGATTTAGTGTTTTGCTCCTTCGCTGGATTTGATCAACAAAAATGATAATGTGACATGTAGTATTGAATTATCTTTTATTGCTGACGTGGCTACAAACAGGATTTTTTTTTTTTAATTTTTTTTTTTTAAATTAAGAAGTGGAATTAACATCCGAAAATAAAAAGAAAAGTAGAGTAGAATGTTATAAAATAAAATGGGAGATACACCATAAGTAATTGCAATTGATGTTATTGAAAATATTCTACCTAACTTCTTTTTTTTTTTTGTTTAGATATCCATTTTAGTTTGAAAAGAAAAGTATAAATAAAGATTCGTGGTGTAAGCAAAAAGTACTACAAACTAAATATGATTTATGAAAAACATTACTGTTTTTAAAAAATAAATAAATTTCTAAACACATAAGAATTCAAAGCAAATGCAAATAATGAAAATAATAGAAATAGAAACGTGATTAATGGGGTAAGTTATTTTATTTTAATAAATTAATAAAAATTGAAATTGTGAGAATTAGCTTTTTGTTAATGAAAATAATAAAAATATTTTTTAACCTTTAGAGGAATTCTTTTCATTAAAGTATTTTCTGCTTCAGAACAAACAATAACAATAATAATAATAATAATAATAATAATAATAATAATAATAATAATAATAATAATATGATGTTGTTTACCAGTAAACTATACCCAGGGACGGAGCCACTCATGGCATTATGTGGACATGTGCCCCACTATTATTCCCCTCATGCATATATTAACTTAGCATCTCTATCTCTATATATAGCATATAGTTAACTACTGCATTTTTAAGGCAAGACAATAGCAAATTATATATTCTTGTTGAAACCATTATGCATCAATGCTTTAACTATTTGTTTGTATTTTATAGATTATACGTTATAAAATATATTCTATAATAAAAATTTTATAATAGTGTTTTAAAGTTTTGTTAAATTAATAATTAGTAAATACTGATATCTTTATTCGAAATTGAAATGAGATCTCATAGTTATATAATTTTTATAATTATGGTCACTTATTTTACAGAATTAAAAATATTATAGTAATAATATTTTTTTAAATAATACATACTTTATTTATAAAAATAATATATAATATATTAAATATAAATTAATTAGTATGCATATTAATATAAAAAAATTAGACTTATATTCAATTACAAATACAAATGTTTGTAAAACTATTCATAAGTAATATAAGAAAGTGACATAATAATAAAAAAATTAAATGTCTGTACAATTGATTTTTATTTTTGTGTCAAACAATACATATAACTTAAAATTATGATTTGTCAAAAAAAACTTAAAATTAACATGTTCATAAAATTATATATTGCCCCCATATCTTAAATTTTCTGGCTCCGTCCCTGACTATACCCATGCTAACAGGTCGTCTCGGGTGGAAAATATTTATCATTTACAACATATAAAGAATGTTTGTGTGGGGATTTTGTAGTTTCTGTTTCTCTCATGTATCAGCGTGAACTGTTGTATCTATATTTTCATGGCATGTCTCATGCTATCATCATTTCCTTTAATGAAGTTTCTTTCGCCGTCTCAAAGAAAAGATGTTGAGTGAAAGGTAACGTAACTGAAATATAAAAATACATTAACGCGGAAAGAGTTGCAGAAATCAAGGGAGCGGATTCAGTACCTTTAGCCTGTGTGTCTTTTGGGTACCTTTAGTTGAAATTAAAAAATACAAAAAATAAGATGTGAGAGAAAGAGAGAAAGGCATCCTGCAGATGGCGCGTTAAAGGCACCTAAAAATGAAAGAGAGAGTTTTTCTTCATTCTGAAGCTATTCTTCATCTTCTTGTTTTTACAAACAAAGTAAGTAATGGAGGCCATCAAGAGAGAAAAACTGTTGTCACTCTCAAGCTCTGTGACGTTCTTGTTAGAAAAGATTGTTTGTACTCAGCAGGTCGACGCGTTCCGGATCAAGAATGTTAACGCTTCACTTTCGAAAACCGTGAAGGAAACACTGGTGGATCTTCAAGATGTTCTTTATTATGCTAACAACAAACTCATCCCAAATCAAGATAACAACGAATTGCTGGATATGCTGAGACATGATGTTTTTCAAGTTGCCAATTTGCTTGAAAACTCTGGTTTTTTACGGTATGCTACCGTACTTACTGCAAAGCACCTCAAAATTCATTCTCGTTTAACTTTTTTCATTCAACGGATTAAGTCTAAAACGGACAATTTAAATCAAATATTCAAAGGCTTAAGTTCAAGTGGTGATGATGAGTCTTCTATTTATGGAAGACACTCTGATATTCAGAAACTGAAACATCTTTTGTTGTCTACTGATAGCAGAGTGATTTCTATTGTTGGTATGGGAGGGATTGGTAAAACAGCCCTCGCTAAACACCTTTACAATCATCCTCAAGTTAAGGACAAATTTGAGTTCAAACTATGGGCAGATTTCTCAACTGATGTTGATGATTTCAGTGTTTTTGAAAACATTCTTCAATCTATTACTTCACAAACAGCCACAAGTAATGATACAAGTACCATTTACCCTAATTTTTTGCTGGTACTTGATGGTGTGTGGGATGCAAGATCTGTCAATTGGACATTACTTATGGATATCTTTAATGCTGGGGAATCACGAAGTAGGGTCATCGTCACAACACGAGATGAAAGAGTTGCACTATCCATGCAAAACTTTCTTTCTATCCACTATCTCAGACCCTTGAAATTTGAAGATTACTGGTCTTTACTTGCCAAACATGCATTTGGAGCACATAACTACCACCAACGATCCAATCTAGAAGAAATTGGCAGGAAAATTGCAAGAAAGTGTCATGGTTTACCATTAGCTGCAGTAGCACATGGGGCTCTTCTTCGCATCTGGTCAAACCCGTATTCTTGGATTTATGTGCTAGAAAGTCACGTTCGGGATACAACTTATGAGGTGCAACCTTCTCTCGAATTGAGCTACAATTTTCTTTCTGATCCTTTAAAACGATGTTTTCAATATTGTTCAATTTTTCCAAAGAAGTCCATCTTAGAAAAAAAGATGGTAGTTCAGTTATGGATTGCAGCAGGCTTACTTGAATCAGCGTCCACAGATCAGGAAAAAGTTGGAGAAGAATACTTTGATGAACTAGTGTCAAGGTCATTGATACATCGGTGGTCTACTGGTGATGAGGAAATAAACTTTGGAATGCACAACTTCATCCATGATTTAGCTTCAAAAGTTTATTCTTCATGTAGTATCGGTAGGGACAAACATAACCTAGATGATAGGATGCAAAATTTCTCATACAGTAGAGGGACATATGATTCATATGACAAATTTGATAAATTATACAGAGTAAAAGGTCTGCGTTCCTTTCTAGCATTCCCATTACTAGAACAATTGCCTCTTGGTTTGCTATCAAACAAGGTAGTGCATGACTTGCTGCCAACAATGAAACAATTACGCATGTTGTCTTTATCAAGCTACAAGAGTATCACCAAGGTTCCCAAGTCTATTGGAAATTTGATAGATGTTAGTTACCAAATTGTGTAAATATCTTAGGTAATTTTTGGTAACTCTCAAGTCTTTTTGTGGTTAATAGTAGTATTTTATTATCATTTGGTATATATATTCTTATATTTATATTATTGTTGAATAGTTCTTATCTTTGCAATCTGTGTTGGATTTTGTAGTTTTTATAGATAATTGGAAGCTTGGACCATGGAAAAAGGGCTTTGAAGATGTTCCAAGACCAAAACCAAGGATTGCTGGAAAGAGGTAGCGCGCTAAGCGAGGTTGGACCCGCTAAGCGCGGTTTTGAAGAAAAGAAGGAAGTTCTGGCAGAA
The DNA here is from genome assembly GCF_029867415.1 of Vicia villosa. Classification (NCBI taxonomy): domain Eukaryota; kingdom Viridiplantae; phylum Streptophyta; class Magnoliopsida; order Fabales; family Fabaceae; genus Vicia; species Vicia villosa. Next base: position 178,250,139 of record NC_081182.1, on the reverse strand, counting down.
AGTTCCGCGCTAAGCGAGGTCTGGAGCCCGCTTAGCGCGTTTGGGCGGTTTAGCAATTTTTGATAGCGCGCTTAGCGGGCTACACCGCGCTAAGCGCGGTTTGCGAAACTTTGTTTAATTGTTTATGGGCCAGATCACTTTAGGGATATAGAGAGATATTTTTAGAGAGAAAGAAGAGCACAAAACACTGTAGCAAACTAAGAGTTGAAGATTCGAAGCCTTGATCGTCGATTAATCGCCTTTGATGCTTGTTGATCTTCATCCTTTACTTCTTGAGCAAGCTACCATTCTCATGGATAGCTAAATCTCTTTTGTATCAAGATAAGATGTAATCTTCCTAACCTTTTGTATGTATTTCTTGTGAATATATTGTGTATGAACAAGTGATGATCAATATAGATGGTTTAGTTTGTTTATTAAAGCTTTTCTATGGTATAAATGTTTGAGACATCAATGTTTGTATCTAGACCTAACTTATCATCTTTCAAACTATAAGTTGCAGACATGGATTTAGCGTTTGATGTTTACTAAGTATCGGTTTTTAAAACGTTACTTGTATTGTTTAAACGGTGGAGAAATCGTCGGTTAAACAATACGGTAAATCTAGCTATATCGTTGCGGACACGGACGATATAGACGTCGATACGTAATTATATTGATCGTTAGCAAGTTCATAGGCATATATTTATAAGGAAACATACAAATTTAGGTTGATGAAATCAAATCTTGATACATTTTCTTTAACTTAGAACTTTCATAAATTTACTCTTTGCTACTAAAATTGTTAAATGATCTTTTGCAAATCCAAAACTAAAGTAACATTAACTCAAGACAAAATAGGCTATAGAACGGCGGTGATATCGCAATAATCCCTGTGGATACGATATAAACGAAAAGTACACCACAATACTCTTTCAACAAAATGGCGCCGTTGCCGGGGATTGTTGTTAAGATATTGCAAGCATTGCAATAGTTTGTTTTGTATTGAGTCTTATAATTAATATCTTGTTTCTAAATTTATTTTCCTTTTGTTTGTTAATTTTCTTGGTTAGTTTTTCAGATTATAGTTTATGCGAGGACGTATACCTGCAGATCAACTCCTTTTTGATCCTGAGATTGAGAGGACTGCTCGTAGAGAGAATAGCAAAACTCGTAGGAGGAGACAACTAGCTAGGTAAAGAAGACAACAACAAGAAGCATCTTCTTCTTCAACTCCGGTTGAAAACTTAGTTGAGGAAGAAATGGCTGCGGATCCTAATGTTCCAGCTCGAGGGCCTTGTGTTAATAGCCCTCGACTCAATGCACAATTTGCTCGTGATCAAGCCAATGGAAGAAACTCCGAGATGAAAACGGGGTTACTTCAATTACTTTATCAGAATCCTTTCACAGGAGCAGGTCACGAGGATCCTTTTACTCATCTAACAAAGTTCTATGAGATCGCCGAAACCATTGGTGCTCCGGAGGCCGAAGAAGAACAGGTTTTCAGGAGACTATTTCCTCATTCCTTGATAGGAAAAGCTAAGGAATGGTACCTTGATCAACCAAACAATGTCATGACAAATTGGAACGAGTTAGAAGAGAAGTTCTTGGATCGGTTCTTTCCTCACAATAGGTTCATGGAAGCAAAAACTTCTATTGCGGTGTTCTCTCAAGGTTCGAATGAATCTCTCAATGAAGCATGGGAGAGGTTCAAGTCCTTGGTTAGAAAATGCAAAGGTCATGGGTTTGATGAATTGTCTCAAATCCATATCTTTAGGAATGGACTCCAACCTCAACCAAAAACTCTTTTGGATGCTACCGCGGGTGGTTCGTTGATGTCAAAAACAGCTGCTGAAGCAATTACTATCATTGATAGGATGGCTTTGAATGATCATCAAGGGCAACACAACCGTAGTGCATCGCAAAGAAAACCAGGAGTTCTTGAATTGAATACTAGTGATGCAATACTTGCTCAAAACAAGTTATTGACACAACAAGTAGAATTGCTCACTCAACAAATGTCAAAACTCCCTCAACAAATCAAAGAGATACATGGGATCCCTTCTAAAAATCAACAGGTGATGTATTGTGAATTGAGTAGGGGTGACCATCAAACTGGTTTTTGTCCTCCACCAGGTGAAGAGGTGAATTATGTGTCTAATCCTAATCAAGGATATGGTGGGAGACAACAACAACAACCTTACAACAATAACCAAGGTTACCAACAAAGAGGTAATCAAGGTTATCAACAAGGATGGAGGCCGGATGCGGGTCCATCGAATCGTCAAAATCCTTATCAAGGTGGTTACAATCAACAACCTCAACAAACAAAGCTTTCAATCGAGGACACTCTTAGCCAATTCATGCAATTGCAAATTGCAAGCCAAAAGAGTACGGATGCCGCAATAAAGAACCTTGAAACTCAAGTCGGGCAATTGTCAAAGCAACTTGCTGATCAAAACAAAGGTCCTTTTCCGGCTACTACACAAGAAAATCCTCGTGAGCATTTTAAGTCAATTCTAACTCGTAGCGGTAGAAATATTGATATGGGTGTAGGAGAGATAGTTGAGGAAGAAATTGTTGAAAGTGAAAAAAATAGGGAGATTGAAGTAGAAAAAAATGTTGAGGGTGATTTAGTTGAAAATGAGAAAGAGAAAGAATTAGTGGAAAAAGAAATTCTTGAGAAAGTTGTAGAAAAAGAGAGAAAAAAATTGAGTGTGAGTGAAAAAGGGAAGATGAAAGAAAATTCAATTCATGTGAAGAAATTACCTTACCCTCCCGGTCCGTCAAAGAAAGAGGATGTGAAGCACTATGCTCGGTTCTTGGACATCTTTAGCAAGTTGCAAATCAATGTTCCTTTTTCCGAAGCATTAGAGCAAATGCCGATGTACTCTAAATTTATCAAAGACATCATCACTAAGAAGAGAAGATTCTTGGATCCGGAGGTAGTAACGGTGAGCTCTTGTTGTAATGCGTTAATTCAACGCACTACACCGATTAAATCAAATGATCCTGGACGGGTAACCTTGCCGGTGTCTATTGGAAATGTTCAAATAGGCAAAGGATTGGTGGATACCGGCTCTAGCATTAATTTGATCCCATTGTCTATGGTGAGAAGGTTAGGAATTAATGACTTGAAGCCGACTAGAATGACGTTATCATTAGCGGATAAATCCACAGCTCATCCTCATGGAGTTGCGGAAGACTTGCTTGTCAAGGTTGACAAATTTTGGTTTCCTGTTGATTTTGTTGTCATAGACATGGAAGAAGATCCTGATATACCATTGATCTTAGGAAGGCCTTTTATGAAGACGACCCGAATGATGATAGATATTGATGATGGCTTAATGAAATTAAGGTACCAAGATGAAGAGTTATGTCTTGATCTCTTTGAAGCCATCAAGCATCCGATAGATGATGATGATTGTTTTAGAATCGATGCTACCGAAAGGGCTATTATGAAAGTGGAGAATCAAATGCACTTGTCGAATCCTCTTGAGAAGACTTTAATGGAAGCTCTTGAAGTTCTCACCAAAGATCAAGAGAAAGAAATTGAAGATTGCTTGAGAAATTTAGAGGCTTGTGATGAGATGAATCCATTTGAAACTCAAATTGAAGAGTTAAAAGATGAACCTAAAGTTGTAGAGCAAAAGGTGGAGTTGAATGTGTTACCTTCTCACTTGAAATACGTGTTTCTCGGTGATAATTCTACTAAGCCGGTTATCATTAATAGTGGTTTGTCTAGCAAGGAAGAGCATCGATTGAAGGAAGTTTTGATAAAGAATCAAGAAGCAATAGGATGGGTTTTATCCGACTTGAAGGGTATTAGTCCAGCCTATTGTATGCATAAGACTATGTTAGAAGATGATTTTCGGCCCGTGGCACAACCTCAAAGGCGATTAAATCCAACCATGAAATAAGTTGTTAGAAAAGAGGTTGTGAAGTTATTAGAGGCGGGGATGATTTATCCCATCTCCGATAGCGAATGGGTGAGTCTGGTGCATGTGGTTCCTAAGAAGGGTGGATTGACGGTTGTGAGAAATGAGAAGAACGAGTTGATTCCTTCGAGAGCGGTGACCGAGTGGCGTATGTGTATTGATTATAGGAGGTTGAACCAAGCAACAAGAAAAGATCACTTTCCATTACCTTTTATGGATTAAATGTTAGAAAGGTTAGCCGGAAGAAATTTCTATTGTTTCTTGGATGGTTATTCGGGATACAATCAAATATCAGTGAATCCGGCGGACCACGAGAAAACTGCCTTTACATGTCCTTTTGGCGTTTTTGCATACCGAAGAATGCCATTTGGACTATGTAATGCTCCCGCAACATTTCAAAGGTGCATGCAAGCTATCTTCTCAGATTTGATCGAGAAAAGCATCGAGGTGTTCATGGATGATTTTTTTTGTGTACGGGTCGTCATTTGACTTGTGCTTGAAAAACCAAATGTGGTGATGGAAAGATGTATTGAAACAAATTTGGTTCTCAACTGGGAGAAGTGCACTTTCATGGTAACGAATGGGATTGTTCTTGGCCACAAGGTATCTTCAAAGGGGCTTGAGGTCGATCCGACAAAAATCAAGGTTATTTAAAAGCTTCCCCCACCGGTGAATGTGAAAGGCATAAGGAGCTTTTTGGGACATGCTGGGTTCTATAGAAGATTCATCAAGGATTTCTCCAAGGTCGCAATGGCGCTCTTAGCGCGGTCTGGGGATTTCAGAAAAATTCCCTCTTCTGCCTGTTTTTGTTGGGAGTGATCTTTTGCTTTGATTCTTACTGTGGATGTTTATTTTTTTTATTTATTGTGTTAACATTAAGGTTTTGTGGTGCCGTGTTCTTAATTGTTTCAGATGAGACCGAAATTCTTAGGCTCTAAGAAGAGAAAGACCGGAACCGAAGGTGGCAGTTCTTCTCAAGCACCTAGGGCTATTCCGTTTAATCAAAACCGTTTTAAGAGTCATGTCCAAGAGGAGAGGTACAAGAAGCTAGAGGTTAGGACATGGTGGCCAGAGCGAATTGTGAGAATCAATCCTGAGGGAACCTATGGGTGGTGTTATAACACCATTGAGGAGTATGGTTGGCTTAAACTTTGTGAGCCTGCACCTAAGTTTCATTTGGAGATTGTAAGAGAGTTTTATGCTAATGCTGTGCCAAATGAGGAATTTCCGGTTGAAGGTGTGGCCTATGAGTTCAAAACTTGGGTGCGTGGTAAGGAAATCGATTTTTCTCATCAGGCTATCCGTGAATTTCTTGGAACTCAATTGCCTTTTGAGGATGGTGATCTGTGTGGTTATCATGTACAATTGGCACGGGGGAATTTTGATTGGGAGCATCTGAGGGAAGTTTTGTGTATGAGGGGGCAGTCTTATGATCTTAATCCTTCGCTGCAGCCCCAGAAGTTCTCTAGAAAGGCGTTGACTACTAATGCTCAGATTCTCATGTCAGTGGTCCTTCATAATCTGAGGCCTAGGAGTCACACTTCCTCTTTGCCTGCTGAGTCTGCTGCACTGGTTACTCGTATGATTGAGCGTGAGCCGATTGATATTACTCGCATTATTGCGAATGAGCTGAAGAGGGTTGCTTTGAGTGGAACTCTCCATGGTGATCGTGCTCCCTGCAAGTTGATATTCCCGGGTTTGATCATGAATCTGTGCAAGAAAGCTAGAGTGCAGATTCCTTCTGAGGGTCTTGTGTCTATTGACACTTTTATTGATGATACTTTTATTGAGCGTTATTGTTTATCCAGGTTGACTGCTGTTCCTGTTGCTGCTGCTCGCCCTGCTCGCCGCCGTAGTGATCCTGATAGAGAGGAGAACTTGGCATTTCATATGGCGCATCAGAGAGCATTCATGTTTATGCATGACTCTATGTCTCAGCTGAGGTTGCAGATGATGGAGCCCCATGTGGCTCATCCTTGGAGTTCTCGCCAAGACTTGGTAGATTATGCTAATTGGCCTGAGGTCAGTCCATTTCCTGAGGAGGAGGATGGTGGCGAGGATGAGAATGTGGAAGAAAATCTCCAGGATGAGGATGAGTAGTTCTTTTTAGTTGATGCTTAGTATTTTCATTAGTATGTTTAGTTAGTATGTTTAGTGCTAGTTTTTTTAATTATTATTTTGACTTAAGCCTTGTTATGTTTTGTTCCATCCTTCTAAAGGATGAGGTATTTTGGATATTTTGACACCTGTTGGTGTTTGTTTTTAATTTATTAAGTTTTTAGTTTAATTGCTTTATATTTCTATATACTTTTGTAATTGTGTTTTAAATGTTTGTTGTTGTTCTTGTGAAAGTGCTTCCTTGATGAAGCAAGCTTTTACAACCAATTGGGGCGGTGATGATATAATGTGAAATTAGTACGTACAAGGTACATTTCAACCGTTTCTTTAATATACCATGAATTAGATGCTTGTAATTGTACAAATTAGATGTCATATTTTCTTTAACAAATATAGTTCAATAATGAATCATTTTAGTTCTAAAACTAGTGTGAGGAGCCTTTCCATTGTACATATATATATTATTTTGTGGTTACCAACAATGTGCGTTTAACTCGTGTTTATTATGTTTAATCTTGCGTTTTTATTTAATTGTGTAAAGTATGAAAGTGATCAAAGCATTTTGTTTCGCATTACGAGTATAACTTCTATTCCAAATATAACCAACCCGGTGAGTGTGTGAGTATTTGCTAACCACTTTGAGCCGTTTTGCCAAGATTCAATCGGTATCATGTCATGCCTTATAATTGCCGATTTTTGATTTGAATCTTGATGACTTTCTTTTAACCTTGAAAAGCACCATGAAACGTGGTTAGGATTGATTCCTTTTCGCCTTAGAATAGGGAGCATTCGTGATTATGTGGTGGTAATATTCAAGTTGGGGAGAATAAAAAAATTATCTTGGTTGTATTGGTGGGGAGAAGAAAATAAATGATTGCTCAAGAGAGAAAAAGAAAAAAAAAATAAAGAGAAAAAGAAAAAGGAAAAGAAAAGAGCTTTGTATATAGCTAGTGTCTTTTATATTAAAGTGATGAACTCTTGAGCAATAAAATTGTGTGATCGGTTGATAAGGATGTGTGGATATAGTCGTGATTTGAATGCTCTCTTAGGAATTGACCCTTTCGTTTCAATTGCCTTGAGAAATGACACTTCCTTGTTAACCAAGCCAAGTTTCAACCCTAAAGTCTTTGTGATTCTTGCTTTTACGCTTTTTATATAAATGTTGTGTAGATGAATGCATAATTGATTCTGGATGTTGGCGGCATTGTTGTGTGAGTGTTAGGATCCTCAATTTTGTCTCTTACTAGAGAAGTGTGTAGGTTGTGATTCAATTTTGAACTTATTTTGTTTTAGGAATTATTGACATCAAATATGTATTTAGTATTAGTATCTGCATCATGATGTTATTTTAGTAAAGGTAAGATGTTACTTGTGTGCTTATGGAATTTGAACCACCCAATTGTTCTTGTATTAGCTTGTGATCTCTTGGTTGTGTTTGTTTTGTTTGAGGACAAACAAAGGTTTAAGTTGGGGAGAGTTGTTAGTTACCAATTTGTGTAAATATCTTAGGTAATTTTTGGTAACTCTCAAGTCTTTTTGTGGTTAATAGTAGTATATTATTATCATTTGGTATATATATATATTCTTATATTTATATTATTGTTGAATAGTTCTTATCTTTGCAATCTGTGTTGGATTTTGTAGTTTTTATAGATAATTGGAAGCTTGGACCATGGAAAAAGGGCTTTGAAGATGTTCCAAGACCAAAACGAAGGATTGCTGGAAAGAGGTAGCGCGCTAAGCGAGGTTGGGCCCGCTAAGCGCGGTTTTGAAGAAAAGAAGGAAGTTCTGGCAGAAAGTTCCGCGCTAAGCGAGGTCTGGAGCCCGCTTAGCGCGTTTGGGCGGTTTAGCAATTTTTGATAGCGCGCTAAGCGGGCTACACCGCGCTAAGCGCGGTTTGTGAAACTTTGTTTAATTGTTTATGGGCCAGATCACTTTAGGGATATAGAGAGATATTTTTAGAGAGAAAGAAGAGCACAAAACACTGTAGCAAACTAAGAGTTGAAGATTCGAAGCCTTGATCGTCGATTAATCGCCTTTGATGCTTGTTGATCTTCATCCTTTACTTCTTGAGCAAGCTACCATTCTCATGGATAGCTAAATCTCTTTTGTATCAAGATAAGATGTAATCTTCCTAACCTTTTGTATGTATTTCTTGTGAATATATTGTGTATGAACAAGTGATGATTAATATAGATGGTTTAGTTTGTTTATTAAAGCTTTTCTATGGTATAAATGTTTGAGACATCAATGTTTGTATCTAGACCTAACTTATCATCTTTCAAACTATAAGTTGCAGACATGGATTTAGCGTTTGATGTTTACTAAGTATCGGTTTTTAAAACGTTACTTGTATTGTTTAAACGGTGGAGAAATCGTCGGTTAAACAATACGGTAAATCTAGCTATATCGTTGCGGACACGGACAATATAGACGTCGATACGTAATTATATTGATCGTTAGCAAGTTCATAGGCATATATTTATAAAGAAACATACAAATTTAGGTTGATGAAATCAAATCTTGATACATTTTCTTTAACTTAGAACTTTCATAAATTTACTCTTTGCTACTAAAATTGTTAAATGATCTTTTGCAAATCCAAAACTAAAGTAACATTAACTCAAGACAAAATAGGCTATAGAACGGCGGTGATATCGCAATAATCCCTGTGGATACGATATAAACGAAAAGTACACCACAATACTCTTTCAACAATAGACCTGCGGCACTTAAATCTTTCTCACACTAATATTGAAAGGCTCCCTTCTGAAACATGCAAGCTTTACCATCTGCAGTTCTTGTTGTTAGCAGGCTGTACAAGGTTCACTGAATTGCCGGAGGACATGGGAAAATTGATTAATCTGCGGTACCTTGACGTTAGTAACACCGCATTGAGAGAGATGCCCGTACAAATAGCCAAACTAGAAAATCTCCACACTTTGTCCGACTTTGTTGGCAGCAAACATAATGGTGGATTGAATATTGCACAGCTAGGAAAATTTCCCCACCTACATGGAAAACTTTCAATCTCCCAGCTACAAAATGTTAATGACCCCTTTGAAGTAGATCGAGCCAATATAAAGATGAAAGAACAAATAGACGAGTTATCTTTGGAATGGGATCTTGGTAGTACTTTTTTAGATTCACAAATTCTTGTACTTGAAAAGTTGCAACCCTCAACAAATTTGAAAAGTCTCACCATCAAAGGCTATGGTGGAATCAGTTTTCCAAATTGGTTAGGTGATTCTTCATTTGGCAACATGGTGTATTTAAGAATCTCGAATTGTAATGATTGTTTATGGCTTCCACCACTTGGAAAATTAGGTAATTTGAAAGAACTCATTATTGAAGGGATGCAATCAGTGGAGACAATTGGTATTGAGTTCTATGGAAGTGGTGGTTCTTCATTTCTACCATTTCCCTCTTTGGAGAGTCTACACTTTGAGAATATGCAAGAGTGGAAGGAATGGGACTTGATTGGAGGTACGACTACAACGTTTCCTAATCTAAAAACTTTATTGCTAAGAAAGTGCTCGAAACTGATAGCCGGAAACATAACTGAAAAATTTCCTTTCTTAACTGAACTTGAGTTAAGAGAATGTCCTTTATTGGTGCAATCAATTCCATTATCTGATCATGTATTTGGGCAACTGATGTTCCCTCTGAATTCTCTTCAACAGTTGACTATAGACGTTTTTCCATCTCTGATGTTGTTCCCAAAAAACGGTCTACCAAAAACCTTGAAACTTCTCATTATCAGTAATTGTGAGAATCTAGAATTCCTTCCTCATGAAAACTTGCATAATTATGCATCGCTTGAGGAATTGAAAATATCTTATAGCTGTAATTCATTGATATCATTTACCTTAGGCACTCTCCCTCTCCTCAAGAATCTGTTTATTAAAGGTTGTGTAAATTTGAAATCGATATTAAGTGCAGAAGTCGAGTCGGAAAAGAGTCTCTCATTTCTTAGATGCATCAAAATATGGGATTGTAATGAACTGGAGTCATTTCCCCCAGGTGAATTGGCAACTCCAAAACTCGTTTATATTGCACTGTGGAAGTGTGAGAAACTTCTTTCATTGCCAGAAGCAATGAACAATCTAGCTGGACTTCAAGAAATGGAAATTGGTAATCTACAAAATCTTCAATCTTTTGTCATAGATGAGTTACCTAGCAGTTTACAGAAACTGTCCGTTGGCTTTGTTGGTGGGATTATGTGGAATAATGAGCCAACTTGGGAACATCTCACTTGTCTCTCGGAGTTGCGAATTAACGGCGATGATATGGTGAACACGCTGCTGGGGCCATTGCTACCTAAAACGCTTGTGAAACTAAGCATTTGTGGTCTTAATGATACAAGCATTGATGAGAGGTGGCTTCAACATCTCACTTCTCTCCAAAACCTTGAGCTTATTAACGCTCCCAAACTCAAGTCGTTACCAAAGAAAGGATTTCCTTCCTCTCTTTCAGTACTTAGTGTGACTCGATGTCCATTACTGGAAACAAGTTTGCGGAAAAAGTGGGGGAAAGAGTGGCGTAAGATTGCTCAAATTCCCTCCATAGTTATTGATGAAGAATTGATCACATGAGTCTTGTTCGAGTGAGTCTTGGAATACTTCTCTTTTTGTTTCTTTCATATTATGTTATCAATAATTATTGTGAATTTCTGTAGTAACATCAAAATACAATATTATAGCTTAGTACTAACTCATTTATTTAATCATAGAATTGTATTTTGTGTCACCCCTGCTTCTTCCCAATCTTGCTATCGTATACCATCAAGTTTGACACAGTATCTCTATGGGGGTTTTATGCTAAATTTTGTTTTTCAGATACTATATGTTTAGTTGCTTACCAGTTTATCTACCAGATTTTGTGGCTTACTTTGTCTCTACCTTATTTGCAGATCTACCAAGAGCTTTAAGTGTAGTTGATGGCTTGCACAAAGATGGGAGCAGCAGTATCTCTTTCTGTCAGGAGCGGATCAGAAGGAGAAATAGCAATGTTGGCTAAAATAGAGAGGTACTCTTTCTGTTCCTAATCTATGTTAGCTCTGTCATGCAAGGGAATTTTGTTAGCTCGGTTTAATTTTATATAGTTCTTGTTCGTGAGTTGTCTCTCCTGTAGATTTATATGTTGTTATTATTTACTCTAGTCTAAATTCAAGTATCATGCAGTATTTAGAAATCTGCGGTTTTAGCAAAACTAGTGATTTTGTCATCAATTGTGTTGGGAAGGTGCTTGTTAAAGATGCTACTCAAAATTGCTTCAGTTAATGCTTTGGACTATCAAACTAATTTAGTTAGCTTTTTATGTTCCTCTTTGGCACATGAATTTCAAATAAATTTGTAGTGTGACCTTGGAAATCTTCTTAGATTTGTATCTTTGGTTATAGTTTCTAACTGGTTATATATCTTACATTTCTGATGTAGATAAATCACTAGTTTCATCAATGGCTTGTTATTGAACCTTAATTAAACGTTTATTCGTGGTAAACTATTTTAATTTAAAATGACTCCTACTAGGCCTTTCAAAATGCAGTGTATTCGTTGAGTTTCTTCTTTTTGATCCTCATGGCATCACCAAAAGGAAGTGTGGAAATTGTTTTATTTTTAATGCAAATTGAAAGTGTATATCATCCATCAAGCATGCCATATAATCGATGCATTTTCATTTTTGGTCATTTTTTACATGTATGGTCAAAACTCGAATCTAGTGTATGTTGTATGCAATTCATGACATGATTTCTATTCTTTTCATGTTCTTTTTTATTAAATTACTTTATACTGCTATAAAGTTAAAATATTTTATTTTAGCATCAGAGTTATTAGGAGTCCAGTATAAATGTTTTCTAAAATAAAATTACAAACTGAATTTGTTCAAATGCATTATTATTTGTTTCCAATCCTAGTTGGTAACATCTCACTTGGTTTTCAGTGTTGCGAATTAACAGTGATGGTATGCCGAAAACGGTGATGGGCCCACTGCTACCTGCACCGCTTGTTAAATTATGCATTTGTGGCCTTAATAGTAAAAGCATTGATAGGATGTAGCTTCAACATCTCACTTCTCTCAAAAACCTTGAGATTGTTAACGCTCCCAAACTCAAGTCGCTGCCAAAAGGACTGCCTTCCTCTCTTTCAGTACTAAGTATGGCTCGCTGTCGATTTGTTTTTTATCTATCTCTCCTGATAGCAGACGACCAAGGGCTTCATGTGGAATTGATGACTTGCAACAAGATGGCTGCAGTGGAATCTAAGGTATAAGTTTCCTCTTTGATAGATTTGAATGTTATTCCTTTACTACATGCATGGTCTAATGCTCATTTCTCTTTTCATCAATAGGATAGTAGATTTATATGTTATTGTTTACTGTAGTCCCACTTCAAGTATCTTCTGTATGTTGGAAAGGAGTTTGTTAAAGTTGCTGCTCAAATTTTTAAGACCATTGAATTTCAAATAAAATTGTGGCCACCTTGAGTATCTTCAATTAGTTTCTTATCATTAGTTATAGTTTCTAACTGGTTATCTTAAAGTTCTGAAGTAAATAGGGCACTAGTTTCATCAATAGATTGGAATTGGACCTAAATCAAGCATTTTCTTGTGGTGAACATATGTTGTTTAAAACAACAAAATTTATTTGTTTTTTTTTGTAACAGGAGAGAGAGCCGTTGAAAATGGTGAACCACGCCCGGAAGATTTTCAGTCTGTTTAAACCAGCAGCTGAGTGGTTTAACGACCATGTGCGAGGTTCAGGGCTTAGCGGGCTCTGCATGACGGGGTACACCACCATCAGCACCGGCATGCAGGGGGCATTTGTGGAGCGCTGGCACAAGGAGACGTCCTCTTTCCACTTGCCGGTTGGGGAGATGACGATCACCTTGCATGACGTGCAGTGTCTTCTCCACCTGCCGATTAGGGGGCCGCTGTTGCACCACTCCCAGATCCAGAGGGTCGAGGCCATTGAGTGGATGACGCTCTATTTGGGCATGGAGCACGAGGTTGCTCACTTTGAGTGCGTCACGACATCTAGGGCTCATGTCCGGTTCACCACACTGAGCTGCTATTTTGAGCACCACTTGGACGCGGCGGCCGAGGCTGAGGAGGCGGGTGACGAGCTATTCACACACTATCACCGCGGCTGCGCTCTCCGGTGTTGGTACATGCATGTGGTAGGCGCTGCATGCTTTGTGGACAAGAGTGCAAGGTACGTCGACGTGACCTACCTCCGCTACTTCATGGACCTGGATACCGTTCACCAGTGGAACTGGGGGGCAGCTACTCTGGCATACCTCTACCAGAAGCTGAATGAGGCCTCCAACTGGAGGACGAGGCAGTTGGTCGGATCCTGCACACTACTTACGGTACGTTTTATTTTAATACATTATCGTATTTATTTATTTATTTATGTTTCGTATTTATTTTTAACACATTATCGTGTTTCTGTTTCAGAGATGGATCATCTCCTACTTCTCCCGCATCCACGGCTTTCACATCGATCCTGCGTACGTGGACGCCATGCCCAGGGCCGCCAGATACGTTCTCTAGAGGGGGAACGATGCGATGGGACCATACCGTGGATACCTGGACCGCACGATGCACGACGACGTCACCTGGAGGCCGTTCAGCGACTACGCTCAGATTGTCCCCTTTGACGGCATTGCTCTATATTCAGGCTGGCTGGCATGCGGGACTACAATCATGGTCCGGTATCTCCCTGAGCGGTGCATGCGTCAGTTCGGATTCGTGCAGCGGATACCCAGATCACCCTTTGAGGCTGCTCCCGACACAGTGACCCGAGTGCAGCTCACTGCCATATGGGAGGACTGGCAGCATCATGTGGTACTGCAGGAGTACCGTCTCACTCGGGTCACGCAGGACTGGCACAGTGAGGAGGGATACGTCACATGGTTCTATCGGGTGTCACATCCTCTGCTGAGACCCGACGTTCCCGGCGCTCCTAGGCCAGCACACGAGGAGATCCTGGAGAACCAGCAGGCCGAGGATGACCACGCCATTGATCTCATGCCGATCTGCCAGCGGATAGAGATGCTTGGGCGGGACGCGTTGGATCGAGGTGTCGTTCAGCAGGGCGGTCCAGAGGCAGTCGCCGTGATGGAGATGATCGTCACTGATGCCGGCCGTGCGGCGACATACAGGCGGCAGAGGAGGTCCCAGGGAGAGAGGGTTAGGCACACTCAGTAGTGGTCGAGTTTATTTATTTTTTGTTTTCGGATTGTATCTTTCGCACAATATTATTATTATTTTCGGCTTGTATATATTATTTGGATTTGATTTATCATATTAGTATTTTCAGTTTATCTGTTGCTTATTTTGTTTGGTGTTTGCGTTTAATTAAAAATGCGAGACTGTTAAGAAAAAACATAAAAAAAAAACACAATTTCTGCATAATTCGGAAGTTCATTTCCGAAACCCCCTAAAATCTGAATAAATGTGTTTTCGGAAGTACATCTCCGAACACACCCCCCATGAGGTGTTTTCGGAAGTTCATCTCCGAAGACACCCCCCATGAGGTGTTTTCGGAGATGCACTTGCGAATTGTGAAAATTTTTTAAAAAAATCAATGCTTCGGAAGTTCATTTTCGAAGCAGGGGTATTTTGGATTTTTCGCTGGGGTGACCCCCATAGGGAGGTGGCTAAAGAAATTTTCAAATAGTAATTATCATCATCAACTTGTTAACCCAATTATTCTTCATTGTTTTTTTGTTAGTAAACTCCTGTGATTACTCTTGACTTAATAGGGATGCTCTCTTTGATGATCCATCAATAAGTAGTTGAGTAACTTGTCAATACTTGTTAGTGATTCCGTTGTTTTCATAGGTCCATGTTACCTGTTGTGTGTGACTTGACTTGTTACTAATAAGTGCTTTATCGAAGCGAGTCTAAAAGTGCAACCAGCATAGTGTGGCAAACTTGCAATTGAATATCAAACAGTTGAATTACAGGAGTAATATTTTGTACAAATAACATTTGTTAAGCTTTTTTTATCAAGAGGGTAGATAAATGGCAAGATTCACCTACACTAATACTTGTGTTGCATTAAATTAACAGATATATATCATGATGTAACACATTAAATGAAAAAGTGGTAGAAATTAATTATAGATAGAAATTAAGCCAAACTCTAGTTTTATTATGGACAGATATAGTTACAAAGGATATTGCATTCAAATCACAGGACACAGACACAGTGTTGGCTCAAACATCCTTTTGCAAAAGGAATGTCTAAAGAAAACTACTCAAACTTCAATGTTATAAACCCACACATCTATGTGTCATGGTGCATTTGAAAAATTTTCTCTCCTCCTCCCCTGCTGCCCACAGTGATTTCTGTTTTTCCTGTCGGCGATCTCTCTTTTACAAAAGGCCAGAATACTCCCCAAATAAGAAGTTGACGATTAAATTGCAAATGAATTTGCCATAAATTAGTTAAAGTTTGTTATCCTGACAAAGTTCAGATTTGTGGAGAAACTGTTGGACAAATCTACCTCTCCAGTTAAGCAAATACGAACCTAAAATAAACATAATAGAGACACTGTCAAGACTTGTGGTTTTCATTTATAACAGAACAAAGCATTAACAATGAAGATGATCAATGTTCGTCAAGGAACTACAATTACATTTTAAAATATGTAGAATTGAAAGGAAAATAAAACACATTAAATACTAAATCAGTAAAACTCACCGTGAGTCGTGACTGACAACCATGAAAAAATGGCAGTAATGGTAACACACAAATCAATCTTCGTAGCGAGTTAGGCAACGGTTTGATAATTTCTGCATGTTCTGAATGTGTTTTACTTTCTACTTCGCTCAATTCTGACTCTTAATGTGGTAGCTGCAATGAAATCCACTATTAGACTTCATGGTTGTCATTGAAAAGCTGGTGGAAATAAATATAATGTATTTGAATAAATTCAGTACACAGATTTATTTTAGAAAACATTTATCCTGGACTCTTAGTAACTCTGAGGCTAAAATAAAATATTGTATCTTTATAGCAGCATAAGTAATTTAATACATGCAGAAAGAACATGAAAAGAAGAGAAAGCATGTCTTGAATTGCATACATGCACTAGTTTATACCATACATGTAAAAAAATGAGCAAAAATGACAATGGTTCAACTTTCTAGCATGCTTGATGTATAATATACTTTCAATTTGCATAAAAAACAATTCTCACACTTACTTATGGTGATGCCATGAGGGTCAAAAAGAAAAAACTCAAGGCCCAGTAGGAGTCATTGTAAATTAAAATAGTTCACCACGAGTAAATGTATGATTTAGGTTCAATTACAAGCCATTGATGAAACTAGTGATTTATCTACATTAAAACTGTAAGATAACCAGTTAGAAACTATAACCAAAGATATGAAACTAAGCTTTCCATGGTTGCTACAAATTCATTTGAAATTCATGTGCCAAAGAGGGACATAAAAAGCTCACTAAATTATGTTTGATAGTCCACAGCATTAACTGAAGCAATTTTGAGTAGCATCTTTAACAAGCACTTTCCCAACACAATTGATGACAAAATCACTAGTTTTGCTAAAACAGCAGGTTTCTAAATACAGCATGATACTTGAAAATAGACTAGAGTAAATAATAACATATAAATCTACAGGAGAGACTACTCATGAACAAAAATTATGTAAAATTAAACTGAGGGTGGGAGAAAAACACTGTCGTTGTGTTAGGAAGAAAGGCACTTCAGGCTTCAACAAAATTCCCTTGCATGACAGAGCTAACATAGATTAGGAACAGAAAGAGTACCTCTCTGTTTTAGCCAACATTGCTATTTCTCCTTCTGATCCGCTCCTGACAGAAAGAGATATTGCTGCTCCCATCTTTGTGCAAGCCATCAATTACACTTGAAGCCCTTATTAGATCTGCAAACAAGGTAGAGATAAAGTAAGCCACCAAATCTGGTAGATAAACTGGTAAGCAACTAAACATATGGTATCCGAAAAACAAAATTTAGCATAAAAACCCCCATAGAGATACTGTGTTAAACTTGATGGTGTTCAATTATTATAGGAGAAAGCAACTAACTAGAAGCAACAGAGTTAGGCTTGGATGAGATCTTAACACACTGACAAGTGCTTAGGGGCAAATAAAACCTAGATTAGCCTCTAAATAATTAGAACATACTACATGATGATATTTTTCTAAAGGTAATCCTAATTGACTGACCACCAACGAGAATAGCCGCATTACAATGATCTATGCTACTGCAACGTGTTAGGCAAGTTATTTTTCTTGTAATAGACTCAAGCTGATAAATAGAGTAAAAATATACACACAATATAAGAACACTATTATTCATGTGATAAAATGGGACAAATTTAATATTACAATTTTGATGGTCCACGGTATTAACTACAGGTATAAGCCAACATCTTTTGAAATATCCTTCCCAACACAACATGCCAAAATCACATATATTTTAAAAAACTGAAAAAGGTTTATATAAGAAGCTGTTTGTTATACATGACAGGGAAAAAGTTCTAATTGACTAAAGTAAGGAAAAAATATCAAGTCAAGACAGTTAGATAAACACAAAAATATGGAAATGCATAAATGAATGATATGTATTAGACTAGTAGAATAGTGAAGAATCTAAACCATGGTAAAAATGTTTGATACAGTCAATGCATTAAAATATATATGAAGTCATATAGACAAAAAGAACACCTAACATATTTGGAGTCTGTGGTGTTTTCTCCTTTCATCTGTTCCTGAACAAAAAAACAATTACTGGACTTGGTGGCAGATTATGAGGTGATTTTGACTTCTTACGATAGCAAGATAAGGAAGAAGCAGGTGTGACACAAAATACAATTCTATGATTAAATAAATGAGTTAGTACTAAGCTATAATATTGTATTTTGATGTTACTACAGAAATTCACAATAGATGATGATAACATAATATGAAAGAAACAAAAAGAGAAATATTTCAAAGACTCACCCGAACAAAACTCATGTGATCAATTCTTCATCAATAACTATGGAGGGAATGTGAGCAATCTTACGCCACTCTTTCCCCCGCTTTTTCCGCAAACTTGTTTCCAGTAATGGACAGCGAGTCACACTAAGTACTGAAAGAGAGGAAGGAAATCCTTTCTTTGGTAACGACTTGAGTTTGGGCGCGTTAATAATCTCAAGGTTTTGGAGAGAAGTGAGATGTTGAAGCCACCTCTCATCAATGCTGGTATCATTAAGACCACAAATGCATAGTTTCACAAGCGTTTTAGGTAGCAATGGCCCCATCAGTGTGTTCACCATATCATCGCCGTTAATTCGCAACTCCGAGAGACAAGTGAGATGTTCCCAAGTTGGCTCATTATTCCACATAATCCCACCAACAGGGCCAACAGACAATTTCTGTAAACTGCTAGGTAACTCATCTATGACAAAAGATTGAAGATTTGGTAGATTATCAATTTCCATTTCTTGAAGTCCAGCTAGATTGTTCATTGCTTCTGGCAATGAAAGAAGTTTCTCACACTTCCACAGTGCAATATAAACGAGGTTTGGAGTTGCCAATTCACCTGGGAGAAATGACTCCAGTTCATTACAATTCCATATTTTGATGCTTCTAAGAAATGAGAGAGTCTTTTCTGACTCGTTTTCTGCACTTAATATCGATTTCAAATTTATACAACCTTCAATAAACAGACTCTTGAGGACAGGGAGAGTACCTAAGGTAAATGATATCATTGCATTACAGCTATAAGATATTTTCAATTCCTCAAGCGATGTATAATTATGTAAGTTATCGTGAGGAAGGAATTCTAGATTCTCACAGTTACTGATTATGAGAAGCTTCAAGGTTTTTGGTAGACCGTCTGTTGGGAACGACATCAAAGATGGAAAACCGTCTATGGTCAGCTGTTGAAGAGAATTCAGAGGGAACATCAGTTGCCCAAATACATGATCAGATAATGGAATTGATTGCACCAATAAAGGACATTCTCTTAACTCAAGTTCAGTTAAGAAAGGAAAATTTTCAGTTATGTTTCCGACTATCAGTTTCGGGCACTTTCTTAGAGATAACATTTCTAAATTAGGAAACGTTGTAGTCATACCTCCAATCAAGTCCCATTTCTTCCACTCTTGCATATTCTCAAAGTGTAGACTCTCCAAAGAGGGAAATGGTTGAAATGAAGAGCCACCACTTCCATAGAACTCAATACCAATTGTCTCCACTGATTGCATCCCTTCAATAATGAGTTCTTTCAAATTACCCAATTTTCCAACGGGTGGAAGCCATAAACAATCATTACAATTCAAGATTCTTAAATACACCATGTTGCCAAATAAAGAATCACCCAACCAATTTGGAAAGCTGATTCCACCATAGCCTTTGATGGTGAGACTTTTCAAATTCGTCGAGGGTTGCAACTTTTCAAGTACAAGAATTTGTGAATCTAAAAAAGTACTACCAAGATCCCATTCCAAAGATAACTCGTGTATTTGTTCTTTCATCTTTATATTGGCTCGATCTACTTCAATGGGGTCATTAACATTTTGTAGCTGGGAGATTGAAAGTTTTCCACGAAGGTGGGGAAGTTTTCCTAGCTCTGCAATATTCAATCCACCATTATGTTTGCTGACAACAAAGTCGGACAAAGTGTGGAGATTTTATAGTTTGGCTATTTGTACGGGCATCTCTCTCAATGCGGTGTTACTAACGTCAAGGTACCGCAGATTAATCAATTTTCCCATGTCCTCTGGCAATTCAAAGAACCTTCTACAGCCTGCCAACAACAAGAACTGCAGATGGTAAAGCTTGCATGTTTCAGAAGGGAGCCTTTCAATATTAGTGTGAGAAAGATTTAAGTACCGCAGGTCTAACAAATTTCCAATAGACTTGGGAACCTTGGTGATACTCTTGTAGCTTGACAGAGACAGCATGCGTAATTGTTTCATTCTTGGCAGCAAGTCATGCACTACCTTGTTTGATAGCAAACCAAGAGGCAGTTGTTCTTGTAATGGGAATGCTAGAAAGGTACGCAGACCTTTTACTCCGTATAATTTATCAAATTTATCATATGAATCATATGTCCCTCTATTGTATGAGAAATTTTGCATCCTATCGTCTAGGTTATGTTTGTCCATACCGATACAGTATGAAGAAGAAACCTCTGTAGCTAAATCATGGACGAAGTTGTGCATTCCAAAGTTTCTTTCCTCATCACCAATAGATCGCCGATGTATCAATGACCTATAAACTAGTTCATCAAAGTATTCTTCTCCAACTTTTTCTTGATTTTTGGACGATGATTCTAGTAAACCCGCTGCAATCCACAACTGAACTACCATCTTTTTTTCTAAGATGGACTTCTTTGGAAAAATTGAACAATATTGAAGACACTGTTTTAAAGGATGAGAAAGGCAATGGTAGCTCAATTTGAGAGAAGCTAGCACATCATAAGCTGTTTTCTGAAGGTGACCTTGTCGCACATAATTTCTATCAGATGGGTTCAATGAAATGCGAAGAAGAGCCCCATGTTCTACAGCAGCTAATGGTAAACCATCACATATTTTTGCAACTTCTCTGCCAATTGTTTCTCGCATTTCTTTTTCAAATGTGCCAATTTCTTCTAGATAGTGTTGTTGATGGTAGTCATTTTCTCCAAATGCATGTTCGTCAAGTAAAGTCCAACAATCTTCAGCTTTTAAGGGTCTCAAATAGTGGAGAGAAAGAAAGGTTTTCATGGATATTGCAACTCTTTCATCTCGTGTTGTGACAATGATTCTACTTTGTGTTTCCCCGGCATTAAAGATATTTATCAATAATGTCCAATTGACAGATCTTGCATCCCATACACCATCCAATACCAGCAAAAAATTTGGGTAAATGGCATTACTGGTTGTTGTTGTTGTTGTTTTTGAAGTAATAGATTCAAGAATGTTTTCAAAAACCCTCCAATCATTAACAACATTTGAGACATCTGCCCACACTTTTAACTTAAAATTTTCCTTGACTTGTGGATCATTGTAAAGGTACTTAGCAAGGGATGTTTTACCAATCCCTCCCATACCAACAATGGAAATCACTCTTATTTTACTATCACTAGACAACAAAAGATGTTTAAGCTTCTCAACATCAGAGTCTCTTCCATAAATAGAAGATTCATCATCACCAAGTTGTTTTCCTGAACCTAAGCCTTGTAATATTTGAATTAAATTTTCCGCTTTAGACTTAATCAGTGCAATGAAAAAACTTAAACGAGAATTAATTTTGTTCTGCTTATCGGTATGATCATACCGTAAAAAATGGCTTTCGTCAAGGAAATAGGCAACTTCGAAAACAACATGTCTTATGAAATTGAGCGACTTGTTGTTAGCTTGAGTGGGGATGAGTTTCTTGTTAGCATAATAAAGCATATCTTGAAGATCCACCAGTGTTTTCTCCAAGAGTGAAACGTTACTATTCGTGCTTCGGATTCGGATAGAACCAATCTTTTTTAACAACAGCTTCACAGAGTTTGAGAGTGAGGCGAGTGTTTCTCTCTGAATGGACTCCATCAGTTGCTTTGTTTGTAAGAAAAGTTTTGCAACTCTTTCCTTTCGCTGGTCAAGTATTAAATAACAAAATATGAAATGGTTTTATTTTTTAACTAAAAATATAGGAGAACGAGAAGAACAAAAAAGTATGATTTAAAATGACAATAACTTCCATTTTATATTTTCTTATATATATATGGTTGGTAGCACATACCCTTCAGCTGAATCAAAGGTTCGATGATTACAATGAGAGAGGTCCTTTATTATATTATATTAGTAATTAGTAATAGTGGGAATAGAGTATCCAATTCCATTGTGTATTCACAACTTATGTCAAATATGGTACATCTTAGTGTAATGTTACTCATGCATGGGTTTACAAAACTCATTTTTAGATAGGACAAATTCTATGATCCTATATGTGAAACTCTTTTAAAGTGTTATCTGTTGGACTTGTTTCGGTTTTGCTCCTTTTGTTAGAGTTTTCTTTTTGGGAAGTATACACCTAACCTAGAATAATTAAAAGATCAGCCGGCAATGATATTCTTGTTTTTCATTAAATCTGTTTTTATTAAATGAGACAAAATAATAAAGTTTAAGAGTGGCAAAACGAGTCTGACCCGTTGGGCATGCCCGTTTTGTCGGCATTTTTGTGCGGGACGGGCCAAGGTTTTAAGCCCTCGTCCTCTAATGCGACCGTCTCGCTCCGCCCTATTTTTTATGCGGGCTTTTGCGGGCATGCGTAATAACATAAATTTTTCATTTTTGACTTAAAAAGTGCAGTGCCCGCGGATTTAGCCCGCCCCTCCTTCAGTTTTCTACGGGGAGGGCCAAGATTTTAGGCTTGCATTCTCAACTATGACCGCCCTGCCCCGTCTTATTTTTTTGCGAGACGGGTCTAAACGAGGCGGGCATGCCCGTTTTCCAACCCTAATAAAGTTCAAAGTTTAGATGTTTTAATTTATTATTTAAATTCACAAATGGACACGAGACAGGTAAAAGAAGAATAAAATTGGAGTCCCTTTGGATTGAGATTTTTAAAACTTAAAAAAAAAAAAAGGTTTTGAAGATAGGCTTTAGAGAATTATATTGACTTTTTAGATTTATTTTAAAATATTGTTTAAAATTAAGATTTTGAATTTTATTATTTTTAAAATTTCAATGTAGTTTTATAGGTTTTTAAGATTTGAAAAAATTCAATTATTTTTTTATCAAATCAAAAAGTAAGGAGGGTTTACACATCAATCACTGCTGAAACTTCTTTTATGGGATTAGATCGAGGTTGCTTCAAAGATCAAAGAAATATTAAATTGTGATTGAAAAATCTGCTGTGAACACTCTTAAACTCCCTATAACCTAACTCCTTAAGAACACCAACAAACTCAAAATAGCTCTATGTGTCTGCATTTATTTTCAAGTCCAAAATTTCTCCTCCTTCATACTGACTATTGTCACTATCAACGAATTCACCACTATGGTGAATTGTTAGATACAAAAACTCATCCATTACACATGAATTAGAACAAACCCTAAATAAGAATCATGCTTTAAAAACCCTATATCAGGACGAACCCTAAAAAAACTATTTCGTAACAATCCCTGATTTAACATACGAAGAAATCCTAGATGCGAACGAACCCTAAAAAAAAGCCCTAAAAAACGCACACCATAATCATGAGATTAGACAAAATAGATGACTAGAGACTAGACAAAAACATGAATTCTTGTACTCATTAAACCATGAGACAACATTTTGTCCCAAGCACACACAAATTATCAAAAAATATACCATTTTTTAAAACACACACTCTCTCTCTCTCTCTCTCTCTCTCTCTCTCTCTCTCTCTCTCTCTCTCTCTCTCTCTCTCTCTCTCTCTCTCTCTCTCTCTCTCTCTCTCTCTCTCTCTCTCTCTCTCTCTCTCTCTCTCATACACACACATAATCATGTTTATGTTTATTCTTAGTACATAATCATAGAAATAAATATGATAATGAAAAATAAAAAAGTTAATAAAATATTATATATTATGAAGCAAAACGATAGAGAAAAAAGCGAGGAAAACAAAAAAAAAAAAGTGAACAAAAAAATAAAAAATAAAAATAATGTACTATAAGTTGTGATGATAGAAAAAAAATTCTTTAGAGTTTGGAAAAGTGCTCCAGGACCACAAGAGACGGAAACACCACATCTCAATCCAAAATCTTAAGATGTTGGGTAAATGAGTCATCTCTCTTATAAATTTAACATTTCATCCATTCATAGGCAATGTGGTACTTTAACCTTACACATGCACCTAACATTCTCCGTAACAAGTGTGAGTCCTCTACATCCTATAATAGGATCCAACACTGGATCCAGCTCCTGCTCTCCCACCAAGCTGAACCACGGCTCTAATACCACTGTTGGGGAATTCGGGGGAAGTCGGGAGCATCAATGGGATCAATGCTCCAAGACCACAAGAGAGAGACACCACATCTTAACCCAAAACTTTAAGGTGTTAGTGATCGGTCTGTTTATAGAGTCTAAAAATTTGACTGCAATTGCACAGCCTATCGAAGTAATACAAAGGATTATCGAACCACAGAGATCAATCGTCAATTTATCAACTCTATTATTAAGATGCTTATCTAAGGCAGATCGATTTAATTGAGGGAATATAATGCAAGGAAAATAAATAGATGAAAGTAAATTCAGATAAAAAACAAGGCTCAAATGTAAGTCACATCAGTCGAATAACATTTCAATTGTGTTTAATAGAACTACTTATGGGGTAATATTTTCTACTCTTGAAAAGAAACTATTTAACGGGAACTTGTTGCTTTTGCTAACTAAGAACCGAGTTTACTCTCTAATCAAACCCTCTATTGTCACTTATAAAAGGTGCTTCCAGCGTTAAAGTAGCAAACCTATTTTTAAGAAATCAGTCTCTCAACTTAGTAAAAAAGTGGTTTTAACTTGGAATGATTTGACTTAAAAGAGATTCAAGGCTTTTACTCAAGAATCGGATTTCAAACCTATAACTGGGTCCGAAAACAGTTTCAAAATTATTTTCTAGTATCATCAAAAATTCCTAATCAACTTTTGAAAATAGGACGGATTTCGATCTTATCCCAACGATTGAATATAGAAAATTTGTGTTAAAAGTTAAAATAGCCCCTAAAGTGTTTCTACAAATAAGGTGTTTGAAATGCTATTAATGACTATGGTCTTTACATTCTAACCTTTTAAAAACTTAGCCAGACATGGAAATGAAAGTAAGCAATAATCATATAAAAGTTGAGCATATAAAGGAAATATAAATAAAGACAAGTAAGATAATAAATCAATTCAAGCGAGTGCAAGACAAAAGAAATTAAATAAAAGTACGACTGTAATAAAGAATCTGCTCCAAACTGAGTCTTTAGTCTTGTACAGAGGGAAAGTAAATGCAACTGGAAATGAAAATGAGATTAACTTCTACCAAAGTGCTCCAAACTCGATTACAGACTCTACCAATGGTGTGATAATTCTTCTATGTGAAGGGATTATCACTTACAAGATTCGACAGTATATGGCTTAAGTATGCAACTAAGCTTGGATGAAGAGAAAGAGAAATGAAAACGCCTATTTAAAGAAGTTTTGCAAGCTATGCTAAGATAGGAATGCCCCCCAACTCCTTTTGGGCGGGAGTCAGTTTTGTGAAGACCGCGGCCACGGAGGGGGGTCCGCGGGCGCAGAGTGTGAAAAAGGAGACATTATGGGGAACGTGGCAGTTATCCCCTGGGTGAAGTGGGACACGTCATGGCGTCTCCTACAGCGGCCGCCAAGCTGAACGCCATATCTAGAATTTCACAGAAAATCTCAATTTCTTGGCCTTTTCGCTTGGTTTCTTCAAGAAGGGCTCCAAATGGGCACAACGCCTGAAAACAAAACAAAACCAAGCATAACACAAAAAAACAAGCTAAAAACTATGAAGAACATGTGCTATTTGAGTCAAATGTGCAGTGCGATTAGGTGTTATCAGTTAGGTAAACGGGTGTTAACCCTGAATTTCGACCTCCCATTTTTGTAAGATTTAGAGGTATTTGAATCTATAAGGCGTAAGTAGATCCTTCAGTCGAAAGTAAATCCTTCAGTCGAAGAGCCTTTGACAAAATTGATATGTAGTTGAAGTCATGGGTTTCTCAGGCACTGTGCTTGGAAGAAAAAAGCTTAGAAATATTTTATTGTATTTTTAAGTTGGTCGAATTCGAAGGTAACAGATAAGATCAAACAGTTACTTCTGAGACACGTGGAAGCATGGTAGACGATGTTGCATGGTTGGGACACGTGGTGGCATGTGTTTAGTCGATCGTTAGGGAAGTTATTAGGCAGAATATCTATATAAGTAGCAATATTGGTAGTTTTTGGGGGTCCGCATTTTTACATTGTTAGAGGAAACTCTGAATCTCTGTGTCAAAAGTGAGAAACAAGTGTTATTTATGAGAATGTACGTATGCGTACCATTTCTTTCCATGCAATGTATCTACTTTATATCAAAGTTAAAATTACTTTTAAGTTCTGCATTTTCTTTATGTTATTTTCTTGAATTCCAAGTCATTTCTTTTTCAACGGTTCGTCTCATTTTTCATTTAATACAAGCAAAAATTACAGTACAACACATTATAGGACAATAAAAGTTCTAGGATTTACTAGTTGATCCTGTAGAGTAACCTTTAATAAGAAACTAGCGGTGGTTTACCAAAATTTTGGGTAAACAACGGGTCATCTCTCTTATAAATCCAATATTTCACCCCCTCATAGATAATATGAGACTTTAACCACTCACACTTACACCCAACCAATTGTTTATATGCTTATTTTTTAACTTATAAAGTCTTTCAAGATTATTACATTGAAGAATTCATTAAAGGAGAAGTAAGGTCAAACAATATTTAGAAAAAGCTCCTCGTAAAAAATATATATAAAATATTTTATTATGTTTAAAAGTATAAAGAAAAATCAGTATTTTCACTCGCAACTATTTGACATCAAACGCGGTATTAAATTTAGACAAAAAAATTATATTTTATTATATTCTAACTTTTTAGATTACTTCATATATATATATATATATATATATATATATATATATATATATATATATATATATATATATATATATATATATATATATATATATATATATATATATATATATATGGGGACGACTCAAGTGAGAACACTTGATAAATATTTGGTTTAAAAATAATTTGAAATTGAAAAATTATAAATATTACTAAACAACTTTAACTTTATTTATAAATATTACCAAAAAAACTCCTATAACAAATATATCAGAGCTTGGTTCGGGAAAATGATTGAGTCAACGACGGTATAAGTGTGAGGGGGAGTATTGTAAGTGTTAAAATAATAATGCAAGTGTGAGTAAGTGGGAAAATAGTTCTATATTGGATAAGAATGTGGTGAGTTGAACATTTATAAGTGGGAGAACCCACTCACCTATCACCTTAAAATTTTAGGTAGATAAGTGGTGTGTCTATAACCAATGTGCATAATCCTACACTATGTATCAACGCTCTCTAGTGAAAAACCCCCTAAAAATTATTACACCAGTAATAAAAAATATCAATTTCATTAAATAAAAAAATTAAAAATCATTGACAATTAATATTCAAAATCAAAAATTAAGAATTAGTTAAAAAAACTAAACTGAACAAAATATAAATTAACAACATTGACTCAAGAGTTGAAAAATACAAAAAATTAAGTTGATTATTTTAATATAATATTCACCCTATATGTTAAACATATATATATATATATATATATATATATATATATATATATATATATATATATATATATATATATATATATATATATATATATATATATATATATATATATATATATATATATATATATATATATATATATGGGTATTTGTATATAATATATTTTCTGAAAGATGTAAAAAAATGTAGAAAATATTTTTAAGGCATAAACATTGAAATGTTAAACATCACGTGATCACTGCTGCCTGCCATTCTATATGTGTCTCTTACTCTATGACTAGCTAATACAGTAGTATATTATTTCACTTTTCAAGTTGTAGATAAAATTTCAAAAACCTCTCTCTCTCTCTCCCTCTCTCTCTCTCTCTCTCTCTGTGACTTGGATCCTCTCCTTCATTGTTATCTCCTTCCCTCTCTATCTCTCTCTTAATCTTACTCTCACTCGTCATTAAAAAACAAAATATAATAAAGAGAGAGAATGAAATTAAGAGAGAGATAGAGAGGATGGAGAGGGAAGGAGAGAAAAATGAAGGAGAGGATCCAAAGTGCTCTTTCTCAGTTTTCTTTTTCTTTTTCTTTTTTTAATATTTTCCTGCTACGCCAAAAATGATATATAATAGCGCTTTTTTTCACTTTCAATAGCGCTTTTAAATGCTATTAATGCTCCCGCTATTAAAAGTTGGCCACCTATAATAGCTCTTAAAAAGCGCTATTAAAAGAAGATACTTTAATAGCACTCCATATAAAAACGCTAACATAACCTGATTCACTCTTGTTTTTTTAATTGGATTTAATAGCAATTTTTATATAGGCGCTATCCTAGGCCCTTCAAGCAAACGTAGTTTAATAGCATTTACTAGAAAACGCTATTAAAAACACTTTTTTTTAATAAAAAAATAAAAATTTAAGGTCGTTCAAAAATAAGCCATTTAACTTATTTAATGAAAGGTCTAAAAATCAAATACACAATTCAAATACAAATAAAAAGTATAAAAATGATATATTTAATCATAAAAAAAAATTTAAATGAGGTTTTTTTGTTAAAAGTAAAATTGCAAATATAATTTAATTATTTGTAAAAGAATTTTCTATAATACTAAGAATAAAAATAAATTATTAAACTGTAGATGTAAAAATTATACTCATAGTGTACAATCATGTTTGAGAACAATATCTAACTTTTGCTCCATAGTCTTCTTCCATGTATTTAACTTTTGCTCCATAGTCTTCTACCATGAATATCCATTGTTTCTTTTCAAAATATCAATATTTGCTTTGTGTCTGGTTTACTAAATAGTCCAATTTTCCTGCACATTTAATACTCAATATAAGAAAATTAACTTCTATTTAAATATTATCATTTTAACTACTCATTTCCTTTCAAAACAAAATTAGCATACATTATCTACTTGGAAACACACTAAAATTAGAATAATAAAGAATATGTGGAGAATTTGATCAGTGGAAAGACTATGTGGTTATAGTATATGTACCATGATACTTCCGTGTAACTGAAATTGAAACTCCATCCCAAATTTGTGATTTATTAATCCTGCAATCAAATCAATACTTGTGTTAGTTAAATGATAAAGTTTCCCAAATTGTCTTGTCATATTTGAAAAAATAAATACAATGAGATAAATTACATAACCAAAAGTTTTCAAACCATCACCTAAACTATCAAAGTATTCCCACTATGAAGGCACATAAGAACTAAATATTTGATACCAAACAAGCAGAACAGCACCAAAAAAAAAAACACAGAATTTAAAAAATTCTAATAGTAAAACTAGCATTTGTGGTAGGCTTCTATAGAGGAAATAAAACTAAAAAGTCTAACAACTAAAAGGATCTACAAGCAAAAAAATAATCCCAAACCAACTACAAGCTTCGAATGCAACTACTTCAACCTTGTATATGCATCATGCCAGAAAACTAAGGCCAATCAACCAAACTGAACGGATTTAAAAATTAAAAACCAGTAATCTATAGAAAGGCTAAGCCAAATTTTACACCAAAAACATGCCACTACGTGACCAAACAATAAAATGTAGAGGTCAAAAAATACCTCCAAGACTAAGAGTTAATTAATACAACATTAAACACTCGCACAACACAGAATTGAAAAACAATAAAGAAGAAACACTCATAAACAAGTTAAGGCAACCCAAAAAACCATACACCTCGGAACCTCTTAGAACAAAAACACCAACATTAAAATGAAACTATAACTAGGACGAAATCAAAGCGGAGAGTGAAGATAGAGAAAACTATAACTAGGTTATGGAAGAAAGCAAAACATGATTGATATGCTAAATGCTCATTCATCATAGTAGATAGAAGTGAACAAGAGTTTACCAAATCCTTATTGATCCTAATTGTTTATGAACATCTTCCTTTGGTCCAATATCCTTAACAAGCTCCTTGTATGCTTTCCTCTCAGCTAAATCTTCCAACTTTTTTGACCTTGCTTTCAATTCTTCACTCTTCATAACAAAGAATCAACATAAAAAAAGTTACATCCAGAAATTGATTAACAATTATATCAGTAAGTAACATAATCCGTCAAATCTTTTCCATGCCAAATCAATTTAACTAATTATATCTCAAGAACAAATTTTGAAACAAAAAACTAAAATAAAAACTGAAAATTAATTTCAATGTATGAGAATTATGAAAAACAAAAAGGGTGATGAAATTAGGGTTTGACCTTTTCTATGGGTTTAGGGATTGACAAGACGAAGCCGGTACCGGATAGGAGTCGGGTCAATTCGGGTCTGGTGGATGGGTCAGAAGCGATCCAGATAGCATGAAGTGTCTCGCACTATTTCGGCTTAGGCGAGTAGAACAGAGGAAGTTTGTCGGAATTGAGAGGAGAGAGTGGGGTCGTTGGATGCTCCGGAAAGGAAAACCCGAATGGAATTGGTGCTGAACAGGATAACTCGATCCAGGTTGAGGTGTTTTCAGTAGCCATTAGGGGTTTATCTGTAAGTGATGATGGTTAGACCCACCATTCATGCATGGGAGAGCATAACAAGCACCACTCACGCTTAATTTCCCTTTATTCAAAACCCTAATTAGAGAAAATTTTAGAATTTCAAAAACTAATTTCAATAGAGATTTGAGACAGTAGAAAGACGTACCGGATGTGGAAGTTTTTGAGATTGTGTGTACCGGATCTCGCGGTGGTAGACTTTTCAAGACCCAATTTACTCTTGGTGTCCTCGCGGAGAAGATCAGGGGTTTTGTAGAGAAGGTTGGGACAAGTAATGCTACCGTTGAAATCTAGGGTTGGGATTTGGAGAAAAGAATGAAGGTGGTTCAGTGAGGGTTAGCCTGAGTTTTTGAGCTTGATGAAGTGAAGGAGATGGTGAAGGTTAAGATAGTGAGATAGTTTTTTTTTTATGAAAAAGATAGTGAGATAGTTAAGTCATAAAGAAAAATAACAAAATTAGTGCGTTATTTTTATTTATTATATTTTTTAAAAGGAAAAAAAGAAATATCATAGTTTTTTTAAACAATACTAGTAAAGTGGAAAATATTGTGAGCGTGGATGGATCGAACACACGCGATCGACCTTCAAACGTGCGTCTCTTTTTAATAATTTATTGAAAGGCTGTAATAGCGTTTTATATAAAAGTGCTATTATTGAGACACCCCATTTATTAGCGTTTCATATAAAAGCGCTATTAAACTTAAATATTAAATTTTACTTTTTGTTCTTAATAACCTATGATAGCAATTAGAAGGAAAGCGCTATTATGACTTACCCCTTATAATAGCGCTCAAGAGAAAAGTGCTATTATTGCTTTTCATATGAAATTTGTAATAGCACTTGAAAAAAAAGCGCTATCATATTAGTGCTATTAAAGAGCAAAATTGTAGTAGTAATTAATAATAAAATTAAAATAATTGACCCCAAATTTTGGAGCTCAGTGCTGTAACACAGTCTACACATGTAAACGGTCGGGCCTGTTTTTCATTCGATAGCCTATTATAAGCCTTTGACTTGAAAGATGAAAATCTTTCCACCCTCCTAGGAGTTAGGTAGCTAGATTTTATTTTCACTATAAACTAATCACTAAGTTTAGGGTTGCTCTTGAAAATTAGCTACATTTAAATTTGGAGTTGAGGGTACTTGAGACATTGGTCAAATAAAAACAAAAATAAGATTCAAAAACATGATATTTTCAATTTTTTATAGAAAAGAACAGGACCAAAAATAAGAAAAATTCTCTAGTATCCAATATGAAAGAAAGAGTGATATATAGGGAAGAAGATAACGGGAGGACCAAGAGGTACCTAACTCCAAGGTTTAAATAAATTTTCCAAAAATTATCCTACCCTAATATAAAGCCAAGATACAACCTTTAAAGTCCCCAAATGTGTTTGTTTAGATATGATTTGTTTGATTTTACATATAGCTTACAAATTCATTGATTTTTACTCTTATAAGTGATTGAGTGAGCACCCTTGCAGTTGAGTGCATAATAGTGAATAGAGAGACAAGTTGAGTACTCTTTATGGAAGAACTAATCTGAATTAGTTAAAGCAAGGCAGAGAACAAACGTCTCGATCAGCAAAAGCAAGTGAAATTTAACTGGTAAGATTTGTAATTTATTTTTGACAAAGTTTCAGTGTGCAGACAGGTTACTTGAGGACAAGCAATAATTCAAGTTTGGGGTTGTGATGATGGGCTATTAGTGTACGTCGACCCCCTAATTTTTGGAGGCCATTGAAGCCATTGGAGAGCTTATTCTTCAAAGATTCTTCATGTTCTTCCAATTTACACTATTGGTGTTGATTAATTTCAACATGAGTAGCTAGATTCCTCTTAGGTTAGGTTTTATTTGATGATGAACATGTTTTTACTTGATTATGACGTACGATCGAATGATGTTAATGTAATTGTTTTGAATCTTTGTTATTATTCAGTTATTGATTGTGCGCATTGCCTTTTATTTGTTACGATATTCAAATTGATCTTGATAATAGTGACTAATGACCCTAGGGCTATTTATCTCACATACTTTAACTGTTGAATTCTCTAATTGACTAAAGATAATATGATCATGAATTGTGACTCAGTGATTAACGAGCTATGTTATTTCCTAGTCTGACGTTACAATTGGCACGAGGGATCGGAGAATTAACGCTTAGGGTAGTGAGCTACACACCAAGGAATTGGGTGTAGTGGTAGTGCTAATCTGTCGTGTAACCATGTATTAACTCCATGTCTGTTAATGCACGTTTAATCAATCATGTAGAATTTGAGGATTCTAACAATAAAACCTAACCATTTTTCTCATCATTGTTATAAAAATATTTTCTTGCATTTTTCGACCAAAACAATCTAAAAAACCCCCCGTTTACTGTTTTCAAATTGCATTTTACAACGTACCTTATTTTAAGTTCGACATCCCTGTGAAAACATAATTATTTTTATTAGATAACAACACTAGTACACTTGCTAGTAAATTATCCATCAAATAATGTTCTATATGATTGAAGAATAGGAAACATAATCGGGCGGGCTAGGCGCCACTTATTCATTCACTCCTTATGGTCGCTTCAACCATATTTTGGAGGATGGATACTCATCCTGTTGAGTTTCCCGACGAGGGAAGTAACATTGAGCTCCATGGCTATGTCTTCTCTCCAATTTTTTTGGATAGCATGGTATATTCTCTTTGCTCCCTCTAGGATAGCATTGTCAGTTTTCAACGAAGCAACATCGTCTAGCATGGCTGCAAAGGGTCATCCCTATATACAATTGTACACACTCCTACAAAGAAGAATAAGAAATTGAGAATTTATCTCCCAGATGTCCTTTTCATTGCCAACAAAAACCATTAACTCCACACATCCACATGGGCAAGTAGTGGTTCCGTTGCATTCCTGGATATCAGATCCTTCGTATGGTAGCAAACTGCTTCGGTCCATCCCCATATTTTCGAATAACTCAGAGTACATGATAGCATATAAGCTGCCGCGATTGATAAGGATTCAAGATACGTCAAATTTTTCAACAATAACTATGGTCACAAGGGGAAATTTTATCGAGGAATTCCTCAGACCTTCTCTAAGTCCAAGAATCCCAAGATAGGACAGTCAATAACTTTTTTCGAAGTGATTCCTTTCTCTTCATGGTGCCTTTTGAAAGGAGTTTTTTTCTGAGGTGCTCCTTCGGTTATATCGGTGATGTAGAGGCGCATGCCTTTACTTGCCTCTTTTCTTTCTCCATTTTCCCCGATCCTTGTGGTATTCTAAGGAGATTTACCTTTTGGTGACTCCTCCATGTCCTACTTGTTCCCTTTGACATATTAATCTAGCCGACCTCTCTTTATCAGCTCTCCGATGGTATATTTCATTTGGACACAATCATATGTGTTGTGACAGTAACTTCTATGGAAGCGATAATATTTTAATGTTTTCGTCCAAGGTGTCTCTTTGATGGGGTAAGGAGGTCAAATTCCTGCTTTCCTAAATTCATTATTTACAAGTCTTGATAAACCTTCTCACAAGAGTCCTCTAGGGGAGTATACTTGTCATACTTTCCCAACATTCATCAATCAGAGTCATATTGATGCTGATGAAAATTCTTTCCGACCGGGAGACTGGAGTGAGATTAGATGAAGACAGGGTTACCAAAATGGTGGTTAGCTTCTCATGCAGGATCATGTAAGGTCCGACCATGGTTAAAATTTTATGGATAGATTTTACCTTCCTCTTTCCTAAGTTTTGTTTGAAAGGGTGGTCTCTCAGAAGACCTTTCTCGAAGAATCAACACTCAGGACCTTATTGAGTTCCTTTTACCTTAATAGAGACCCTCTTGAATTGGTCTATATATGACTACAAACTTTCTTTATTCCCCTGTATGATCCCGCTTAGGTAAGTTTCAGTTACAGGTCGTCGCTTCAGGGCTGTGACTTATGCAGAAAATCTCTTGCAAAACTCAGCCTATGAACCAATACATCTGTTCGGAAGGCCATTCAATTATAACTTAGCATGATTGATTAGGTTTAGAGAAAACATCTTGCACTTGGACGCATTGTCAGTGCTAAATTAACTCAGTCGTTCATCCATGAGCTTCATATGCTCGTCGGGATATCCTTCTGCTCAGCTTGGAAGACTTCTCTGTCAACTTTTAGATCTTACTCTCTAGTATTCTTATTTACAAGTTTCGGTTGCACCTTTTTTGGGTAAATTTCTACCTGAACTGGGGAGGGAGCATGACTTCCCCAATCCCCTTTGGTGATTTGAGAAGGAGTCTAATGCTTATCGCTTTTACTTTGACCTTTCTATTGAGGATGAGCTTCCTCTATTTTTGTACCGACTAGCTCTGGGATGGCAACACGAGTCTTTCCTGAAGCAAATTCTCGAACGGTATTTTTGTGAGAGGGAGCGTTATGAAGGCTTACTTCCAGACGATGAAGCCTTTCTTTAAAGGCATATGAATTTTGCAGTAGAACAATGTTAAACATGTTGTTCAACAGTTCGTTAGCACCTTGCATGCTGAGGTTTGTTTAAAGAGTGTAGAGGCCACACAAGGCTTCAGGTTGCGTAGCCACAAGTGGAACATGAAACTCTACTAGATTAACTTGAATAGATCTGGCCAAATATGAAGCTCTAACCATATCTGGATGTAGCAAAACTATAGTTTTAGGATTTACAACATTTTATGGCGAAGGAAGAGGTGGTTGATTACTTGTTGCGAAAGCAGCAACAATAGTTTCTTGCGCCACGTCGGATATGGCCTTGGATCCAGCCATCACCGATGAAAATAAGAATTAAAAATCTAGAAATTTGTGGAAAGGAGGCTGAGATAGTGCTAAATCAAAGTAAAACACAATTGATTCTCACATTTGATTGTGAATACTTGCTCTGGTGATGAAAAGAAGTTACGAACTGCGAAAGTTGGAGAATGAATGCGAACTCGTCGAAATCATAGGAATCAACAGTCGATTTTCACAGACAACGCCACTGTTTCATTATGGAACCAGAAACAAGAAGAAGAACGATAGTGATGGCGAATCGTATATTCTGACGCGGTGAGCGGGAAGACCTTGAAGTTTGACACTTCAATGCTCAAGTCAGTATGTGAGGAAGAAGAGTGAATTCAAATTATGTTTGAAATCTGTTACCTGATTTTGGCGTCATCTCATTATATATACTAGAGATGAAATAACTAATTTGCTATTAATTAGGAGTGAATTGTGGAGAGCCGTTAGATACATTTGCAATTGAGATCTTTGGTGATCACTAGAATAATAATCTTCGAATATTAGGAAGATTCTTAAAAGAGTGAGATCTTTATCTGACTATTAGTCGAGATCAGTGTGGTCGACTAAAATCCAAATGGGATCGATCTGGTCGGTCCAAAATAATTTGCAATTTTAAATATCATTTAAATTTGAAATGCATATTATTTGAAATAAATTAAAACAAACATAATATAGAAAAATAATTATGTAATGAAATTTAAATGGATATTATATATTTATTTTAAATAATACTCGTTTTATTTTGTTGTTATTAATGATTAGGTAGCATGGGAATAAGTTTCAGAAGAGATAAGTTGGTCAGTTTGTAAAGTACTTGATTTCTACACCAGTGTCCCTTACTAAACAATTTTTGTTTTCTGTTTTAAAATCTCAAAAGAGTTTAAAATAAGTAGGTAGTGTGGGAGGTTTTATGGACTGAACATATTAGCGTAGTTGCTTGAGAGCTCCATCATCATATGTTCCCTCGTGTTGGTGTTCGTTTCATAGCAAGGTAATTTTTTTAGCAAAAGTGTAAAATAAGTATATATAACATATTTTAATTTTTTGTAACTTTTAAATTCTAAATAATATTTTAAAATAAATTGAAATAAAAAAAGTCAACCTAGCTGTGCACGTCATTTAAAAGAAATTAAAAATAAAAAAAATATTATAAGGATATTTTTCCAATTCATCCATTTGACCGGAGCAAATTAGATATTGACCCATAAATTTGAGAATATCTGAGACAAAGGTTTTTCACACACTATGTGCGTTGTTAAATTTGCTTTTCTGCTTTCGGAGGTAAATCTTCGGAAATATATTTTTTTTTTATTTTACATTGATTTGTTCCGTAGATATATCTACGGACTTTTTTTAACTGAATTACTTAGGAGTTTTCCCAAATGTTTTTCAATTTAAAATATTCCTGTTCTGGACTGGGCCAAGGCTAGGCCCAACACCGCTTTCGGCCCAATAAGCCTCAGAGGCCCATGTATAGTTCATGGCCTTCCGACACGCCTTGCTCGGCACCAACACCGCGCTCGGCGTTAATTCTCCCCCGGACATCATCCTTGCCGAGGACCCTGCTCCGCGCAGGGCTCTTTCATATCCAATCCTCCGAGTAACTAGGATCCCACGTGGCTCCTAAAAGACCGCGTCTTCCCTTGGACTTCGGAGCGGTTAACCAGGACAGAGGGCGTACACGCACCTCCGATATTTCCGCTCAGGAAACCTGGCAGTCTCCTAGTTGGGCTTGGGAATCCAACCCAATAGCGAGATCATGGCCCAGCGCTGGGGGCTATATATACCCTCTTTGACTAGAGGGTCAGGTATTCAATTCTTACTCACTCTTAGCTAGTACTTGCGCTCCTTTGCTCGTCAACTTACTTTGGCATTGGAGTACCTTGCAGGTACACCCCCCCTCCTCCTTCCTAGAAGATCCAGTCCGAGCAGCCTACGACGATTCTTCTGATCAGGTACGATCAGTGGTGCCGTCTGTGGGAAACTTGCTTCCCCATCTTTAAAGAACAAAGATCAAAGCTAATCATCTCCAATCGTCATGGCTGACAACAACAACATCCCAAGCGCTGACCCTTTCCTCCTTCACGAGCTGATCGAGGAATCCTCCCGCGAGCTAGCTAATCATCGTCGGGGGGATCGTCGGCGACAAAGGTCCGGGCATGAAACCCAGGACACCCAGCTGTTGCAGGTCCTACAACAAGTCCAGAATGTTGACCATGTTCCTCCAGAAGGGCACGTTCAGAACGGCGAGCAGATCAGAACGACCAACGTGCCGGAACATGCCCAGAATGTGAATGAGACCGACCCCCGAGACGGGCAACATGCTTCCTCATTCACCCACACCTCCGAGAGGCGGAGAGCCCGTCATGGGGAAGAAGAGGAACCGCTCAACATTCCCGAGGACGCTGACCCCATCACCGTCCGCTTACTCAAAGAAATACAATTGACGAACAGCCTCCTCAGAATTCAGGATGACCGAATTCACGAACTGGAAAGACAGCGGCGACGTCGCCCTTCTCCACGGAGGCGCTACAGATCACGCTCCTATTCCTCCTCACGCTCACCGCCGAGAAGATACCGTCGGCGTTCCCCGTCCTCTTCAAGGTCTCCCCCGAGAAGACATCGTCGCCGGAGGACTCGTTCCCGTTCTCCACACAGAAAGAACAGGAAGAACCAGAAACCTGAAACCGCTGAACAAAGAAGCCCCTCCCCCGAACAGGGCCGTCGGGGCCCCTCCAAAGCTGCGACGGGTAACAACCAAGAGGATCCCCGACGAAACAGGCACTACAATTCACCAGGACCGAGCGACGAGGAGGACTTCCGCAGCCCCTTGTCCGCCAGTATCCGGAGAGCCCGCCTCCCTCGGGGGATGGAAAAACCGCCAGTGTTGGACCAATACGACGGAACCACTGACCCCGACGACCATATCCGGAGCATCGAAGCGGTCATGGACTATCACGTCGTCAGAGGCTCGATCAAGTGCCGCATTTTCCCGACCACCCTCAGGAAGGGAGCGATGAATTGGTACAGGAACCTCCCTTCGAACTCCATCCATTCTTGGACCGAGCTCAAAGAACTCTTCTTGAGCCACTTCACAGCCTCCCGACGGCAACCGAAATCGGAAGCCAATCTCGAGGCCGTAGTACAAGGACCCAACGAACCTCTTCGAGATTACCTTGAAAGATTCAACAAGGAGGCCGTCCAAGTACAGACAGAAGACTACATGAAGAGGTACATCTTGGAGCGAGGACTTCTCCCCGGCAGTGACTTCAAAAAAGCTATTAAGATTGAGAAGGTGCACTCGATGAATGACCTCCTCAACAAAGCAAAGGCATTCATCGATTTTGAGGAAGGCGAGGCAGCCGCAATCAGAGCCCCGAGGGGCAGTGGTGCCTCTCGCAACTCAAACCTCGAAGACCCGGGGTCGCGCCGAGGACAAGACAAAAGAAGGGACGACCGATCCCGAGATGTCAAAGAACGGCGAGGACCAGCAGGGCGTTTCAACGACTACACTCCTTTGAACACCTCCCGGGAGAAAATCCTGGCCGACTGCCAGAACGCCGAGTTCAAGAAATCCAACATCAGGCCCCCGAAGTCAAATCCTACAAGACCGGGGACAGACAAGTCCAAGTACTGCAAGTACCACAAAAGCCACGGACATATGACTGACGAATGCATAAATCTCAAAGATGCCATAGAGACCCTGATCAAAGAGGGCCACCTGGCAAGATACACCAAGAAGGGAGAACCCCCCAGAAGAGGCATCCCTCGAAACTCGGACGAGGGGAACTCACCAGACAGCAGACCACTTCAAGTCGCACTGTCCGTAACCCGACCGGAAGACTTCATCCCTTCGCTCGGCGTGACGACCGCCCTCAGCACCTGGGAACATTTCCCCACCGCTATGGTCATCTCCAACGGCGGGGACCCCGGCTCTCTCACGGTCAGTTCAGTCAAGAGAAAGTTTGACGAGCTACACAGCGCCAATGCCGATCTCGGCCCTACTCTTCGGAAATTCCGAGGAAAGTCAGAGCCAATCACTTTCTACCTCGAAGAACTGCCCGGCGGAGCTCCAAACGCCACCATTCCCCTTCTCGTCCGAGCCAGAATGGCAAACTTCGATGTGCGACGGGTCCTGGTAGATGAAGGCAGTTCAGTCGACATTATGTACTCCCACCTCTTCCAAACACTTCAGCTGGACGACTCGCACCTCACTCCCTATGTGGGTTCCGACCTCCAAGGTTTTAACGGAGCCACCACCAAACCATGGGGCTACGTCGAGCTGATTGTCACCTTCGGGGAAGGGGAAGCGTCCAGGCAAGTCAAAACCAGGTTTTTGGTAATCGACTGCAAGACATTGTACAACTGCATCATCGGGCGCCCCACACTGGCCGAGCTAACCGCCGTACCCTCCACGGTCCATCTGAAGATGAAGTTTTACACGAGGACAGGGAAAGTGGCCACCATCAACGCCGACATTGAAGCTGCGAGAAGGATCTTCGATGCCTCCGTCAAAGGACTAGAGCTGATCGCTCCTCCGACCAGCTCCAACAAAAAACCAAGAGCCGAAGACAAGCATCCTCGGGAAGATCAGGTTCCAACGGCCAACGTCAGCTCAGTCGACCTCGACGCAAGGTTTACACAGGAAGAACTGAAATCCGGGGAAGAGACACTATCAAAGGCCCCTCATCCCGTCCGGCCTGTCCCCGACGGAGACTTCGAGCTGATCCCCCTGGGAGACAACCCCGACAGAGCAGTGAAGATCGGCAAAGGCATCCCTGACCTGCCGAAGAAGCAACTCGTAGCCTGCCTTCGAGCCAACGCCGACCTGTTCGCCTGGAGCGCCGCAGAGATGCCCGGACTCGACCCTGAGGTCGCCTGTCACCACCTCTCCATCAATCCAACCGCCAAGGCCGTAGTACAACGTAGGCGTCGGCAGTCTCCCGAGAAAGCGGAGGCTGCCGAGAAAGCTGTAAAAGACCTCCTAGAGGCAAATTTTATTTCCGAGGCCAAGTATTCAACTTGGCTCTCAAATGTTGTACTTGTTAAAAAATCTAATGGAAAATGGAGAATGTGCGTTGATTATACTGATGTTAACCGGGCATGTCCAAAGGACGCCTACCCTTTACCTAATATTGATAGACTGGTCGACAACTCGGCCGGCTATAAACTGTTGTCCTTCATGGACGCTTATTCTGGTTACAACCAGATTCCCATGGCGAAATGCGACAAG
The DNA here is from genome assembly GCF_029867415.1 of Vicia villosa. Lineage (NCBI taxonomy): Eukaryota > Viridiplantae > Streptophyta > Magnoliopsida > Fabales > Fabaceae > Vicia > Vicia villosa. The sequence goes on along the minus strand of NC_081182.1, from coordinate 178,209,767 downwards.
CAATGCACGGCTTTCATGACCGAATCGGGCAATTATTACTACAACGTAATGCCCTTCGGACTCAAAAACGCCGGAGCCACTTACCAGCGGATGATGAACAAGGTCTTCCGAGGAGAAATCGGCGACACGCTCGAGGTGTATATGGACGACATGATCGTCAAATCTCGAGAAGACTCCGACCACACGCTACATCTCGAGCGGGTCTTCGAGCAGGCCAGGTCCTGCAGGATGCGCTTCAATCCAGAGAAGTGCACCTTCGGAGTGCGGGCGGGCAAATTCCTCGGCTTCTACTTAACAGAACGAGGAATAGAAGCCAACCCTGATAAATGCCGAGCATTCTCAGACCTCCCTACTCCCACCAACAAAAAATCCATCCAGGTACTAAACGGAATGCTCACGGCATTATCCCGCTTCGTCGCGAAATCCGCCCAGCATGCACTTCCATTCTTTAAGCTTCTTCGGAAGGAAGCAACTTTCGAATGGTCCGAGGAATGCGAACAAGCATTATCCCACCTCAAACAAGTGCTCTCCAAACCCCCGGTGCTATCCCGACCAGACAGCAACGAGGTTCTCTATCTCTACTTGGCCGTTTCTGGCGAGGCGGCCAGCGCGGCCCTGATCCGAGAAACGGAAGACGGGCAGAAGCCAGTGTACTTCACTAGCAAAGCCCTACAAGGACCCGAGGTCCGCTATCAACAGATAGAAAAAATCGCGCTGGCCCTAATAACGGCCGCCAGAAGACTGAGGTACTACTTCCTCGCCCACACTATCATCGTCCGGACAGACCAACCGATCAAACAGCTTCTCAGCCGACCAGACATGGCCGGAAGAATGCTGAGATGGTCCCTCGAACTGTCCGAGTTCGACATACAATACGAGGGCAGGAAAGCGCTAAAAGCCCAAGCACTCGCCGACTTCGTGGCCGAGATGACGACGATCTCCAACTCCCCAACACCCACCGAGAATAAGTGGACCATCTACGTTGATGGCGCCTCAAGCCACGCGGGCAGCGGAGCCGGTATCATCTTGGAGAACGACGAGGGGCTCCTCATCGAAGTATCCTTAGTCCTCTCCTTCACCACATCGAACAACCAGGCCGAGTACGAAGCCCTCCTAGCAGGCCTACGCCTTGCCAAGGACGTAGGCGCTCGGGAAGTCGTGATTTATACCGATTCACAACTGGTCGCGTCGCAAGTTAGCGGCGATTACCAGGCCAAAAACGACACACTAGCCGAGTATCTATCGCTCGTCAAAGAAAAGATGAAAGGATTCGCAAAGGCAGACGTCGCGCACATCCCTCGGGAACACAACTCGAGGGCTGACCTCTTATCCAAGCTCGCAAGCACGAGAAAGAAGGGAGGTAACAAATCGGTGATACAAGAAATCTTGTCCGACCCGAGCGTAGGCAAAAACGCGCAGGCCATACAAGTGTTTGCCATCGGAGACGACCATTGCTGGATGACTCCGGTATACAATTACCTCATGAACGACGAGCTCCCCGATGATCCAAAGGAAGCTTCAGCCATTAAAAGGAGAGCCTGCTCGTACACAGTCATCGAAAATAAACTCTATCGGCGCGGCTTCTCCATTCCCCTTCTGAAATGCATCGACGACTCACAGGCAACGGAAGTACTGCAAGAGCTTCACGAAGGGATTAACGGCCAGCATCTCGGCGGCCGATCTCTGGCGAGGAAAGCCCTCAGAGCCGGCTATTATTGGCCGACTATGCAGCAGGACGCCAAGCAGCATGTTCAGAAATGCGACAGATGTCAGCGGCATGCCGACATGCACCTAGCTCCCCCCAACGAGCTTAAATCCCTCTCCTCCCCTTGGCCTTTTTCCACCTGGGGAATGGACCTCCTCGGACCGTTCCCGGTCGGCTCGTACCAAAATAAATATCTCGTGGTCGCCGTCGATTACTTCACGAAATGGATAGAAGCCGAAGCGCTTGCCAAGATCACATCTCAAAACGTGCTCCGTTTCTACAAACGAAACATACTTGCCCGGTTCGGGGTCCCTCAGGCCATAATCACCGACAATGGCACCCAGTTCACTGACAAAAGATTCCAAGAGTTTGTGGCCAAGCTTGGCACGAAGCAACACTTCACCTCAGTCGAGCACCCTCAGACGAACGGGCAGGCCGAGGCAGCCAACCGAGTCATCCTCCGAGGATTAAAGAGAAGACTTGGCGAAGCCAAAAAAGCCTGGGTCGAGGAACTACATAGTGTACTCTGGGCGTATAGGACGACACCCCATTCGAGCACAGGCGAGACTCCTTTCCGACTAACCTACGGCACCGAAGCCGTAATTCCCGTAGAAATCCGAGAGCCTTCTCGGCGCACCGAATTCCCCCTCGAGGAAGAACTTAACGACGAGGCCATGAGGGAAGAACTTGATATGGTAGAAGAGATCCGAGCAGGGTCAGCCCTCCGAGAAGCTAAACTAAAACAGCAAATAGCTCTTCGCCATAACGCCAAAGTTATAAAGCGCGAATTTGAAATCGGCGCCCTAGTACTTCGCAGAAACATGAAAGACTCGCGCGAAGGCAAGCTAGCCCCAAACTGGGAAGGCCCGTACCGAGTTTATGACAAAACCGAGAACGGCGCCTACTACCTCGAGAATCTTCTCGGTGAAAAACTTGCTCGACCCTGGAATGCTGGAAAACTCAGACGTTATTACAGTTAAACATAAGCTAAAACGCCCGGCCTCTAACCCAAACTCAGGTAACGGACGGGCACGGATCCACGTCGTCGGTACGGACGTGAGTATTCCACGACAGCAACGATCGATTCCTCTCGTCGGATAGATGGACCGACCCCTCGGCGGATTCTACACCTAGACCCCCCGTGGAAGTACCTGCACGGCAGAATCCCAGCTCGCGATGGGACCGTTCACGCCGCGAACGCTTGGCCGCAACCGCGGTCTCGCGCTCGCTAAAAGCGCATACCTGCTCTGCGCACCCGGCCCGTACTCAACACGCCCGGGCAATCAATCTAGGTCGAGCATAGCCCACAAAACCAATAATATCACAAGTATACTGGTGACTCTCCGGCATGTCCGAGCATAAGTCATCAGTTACCTAGAACAATCGCAAAATACTTTAAGTATAGAGGAAATACCTCGTCATACAAGCACGGCAGGAAAGTTATCAAAAAGAACAAGCATACAATGATAACGCCAAAAGTGAAAACAAACAGATATAAGCAAGCAGAATTGTAAGACATTAAAATTGCCGACCAACTTGGCCGGCGATGTCAAAAGTTACAATCATTGCCGGGCACGCAGGCCCCAAAAATTATCCGGGCATAGCCCAACAAAAAGAATGGCACGCAGGCCGAGAAAAACGGACACGCAGGCCCGGAACTACACTTTCTACTCTTCGCTCCCCGGGGACTCAGGCACCAACACGCCATCCACGATCCTCGAAGAGAGCCCGACATTATCCTCCTTCAAACCAGGGTTCAGAAGCCTCAGCTGGTTAAGAGCACGCTCGAAACCGACGTCAGCCATGTCGGCCAGGCTTATCTTCAGGCTTTCTATCTTCTCCGCAAACTCAGCCCTAGACTTCAGAGCTGCCACATCCGGCGACTCGTCAGCCGAGGGAGCCCATTCAAGTCGAAGGTCAGCCAGCTTCTTCTTCTCAGCCGCGACCTCCGCGTCTTTCTGCTTCAGGGCCGCGTCGACCTTCTTCCTCAACTCCTTGCGCTCGACCTCCATGGCCTTCACCTTGTCCTCGGCCACCTTCTTGGCCGCCTCGGCCTCCTTCAGGGCCTCGGTCGAGCCCGAACCTCCACTGGCCAACACTTGGGCCATCTCCAAGACCCTCACCACGGCGGCACTGTCGCACGCCAACTGTTTCTGAAGGGACGGGGGGTCCATATCACTGATCCGACGAGCTTCATCCGGTGAGGTAGCCAAGGGGAACTTCTCGAAATAGCCTCCATCCTTGTAGCAAGAAGGCAACACGAAGGCGCGCCCGGGACCTAGGTTCGACTGATCTGGACGTCCCCCCTCGGAAGGACGAGATCTCTTGGGTTGCCTCTCGTCGACATGAATCTTGTGAGGAGAGCCTGCCGAGCCTGAGTTCTCTCCAGCTCCGGTACCCTGGTTCTTCTTCTTCTGATTCTTCCTCGCATCCAATGCCTGTTTCAGGATATTATCCTCCTTCTCCGGCATAGCCTCTGCAAAGAAAAAATAAACGAGTTAGCAAAATACCGGACAGAGATCACAAAGCAAGGGGAATGGACACAACCTAACAACGCCCAGGTCTCCTCGGGAGTCCGACAAGCTAGCAAAGCCTTGGTATTAATAGGCCGCTGCTCCGTGATCGGCACCCCGTCCTCGTTCAGTATGGGATCTCCATTCCTCGTAACCCAACGAGACAGGGTAAAGCTATCTACGTATTTGCAGAGGACCGAGTATGACTCCCGGTCTTGATCATCCAAATCATCGTCCTCCCAAGCGTAGTATTTCGGAGGAGACGCAAAATGACCCTTCCACCAGAAAAACGGAAACGTCGTGCAGAACTCCCTTACTTCCTGCCCATGTTCATCCCTCACTATCTCCCCCTCGGCATCCCGCTCGACCACCATATCCGACACCGAAGAGTAGGCCGTTGGACTTAGGGGGCGGATAACGAAGTATCGATCCTTAAAACCCTTCACGGAATCAGTATACATTCCGAAGAGTTTGCGCTCGGCGTTCCTGAACGAAACCCAGCTGTACCGCCCGTTTGACGCCTGCCGTTGAACACGAAAACATCTTCCGAACAACGCAGACGTTGCGCCTATACCCAAATAATCACAAACAATCTCGAATGCCCGCATAAAAGCAAAAGCATTCGGATGAATTTGGGACGGCGCCAGAGATAGAAACGCCATAACTGAAACCTGAAAATCAGAGAAAGGTAACCGGAAGCCGAGCTCCCTAAACACGTAATCGTACATCGCAAATCCGTCCCCAGCAAACCGAGAGCATATGCGTTCGTCCGGAGACGGGCAACCTATTTGATAATTGGGCGGATCTCCTTCCCCCAGAACCTCAATTTCTGTAAACGCCCCATCCAGAGACGCGGTGTACCGAGAAACAACGGATAGAGCCTCCTCGGCTATCCAATCGGGCGCAACGATATGTTCATAACTGAATAACGGCATAGGGGAAACCCCTCCCTCGGCATCCGAACCAGGAGATCCCGTGTGAGCACCTTCGGCCGAGGGAGTGCCATCTTCCTCAATAATTTCGACGTCGGAACTAGTTGCCGTCGAGCTGTCGGAGTCACTGGTCGTCGAGTCGGTGTCCGAGCCGGATCTTGAGGTAGCACTCGAATCTGATTCACCTGCACGCAGAAGGGAGAAGTGAATTCGATAGTCCATCAAATCCACCCTTCCACCGCAAGGCAAGCGAAAGGGTAGAGCAGGAGCAGCAGAGCCCCCGGCCAAACCCCATCGAGGAACAACGCTCGTCAGCCGAGGACTCACAGATGACACGACAACCGGAAAGCTTATCTTAAGCAGTTTAACGCCAACGTACTCCGGCCTGCCAACCCACGCTGACCCCCGGGCATCGCTTAGATAACCCGGGGAGGATGACGATGGCGAAGACCTCGAAAGCGAAACACAAATCCTATGAAAAATAGTAAAGCAACGACAGGCTAAACGAACTTACTTGCAGACATGATGTAGATGGCCGGGGAGAATCCTTCGCTAAGCAACGATCTTGATATGACGAACGAGCTGGGAAATTATTCTCCGAGGAACCCTTGATCGAAGCCGAGCAGATAAATAGAGAAAGGAAAACTCCCTTATGAGAGAATTCGCCCCCTTTTATAGGAAAAAGGCTCGGAAGGCGAAGCGTCACCTCTCCTGACAGGCGCCGCCTCCTAGACCCTAGGCCATCAATGCCTATGCCACGTCAGCGCATGGTTCCCACGCGCGACGTTTCGCCCACCACTGGATTTTCCTCCGAGCGCGTATATGTAACGAGGACCGATCCACCGAGCAACCACGAGAAATGGGGGTCCGAGCGTAGAAGCAAAGTCACAGTTTCTTAACCAGAAAACTCCGACTTGGGGGGCTCCTGTTCTGGACTGGGCCAAGGCTAGGCCCAACACCGCTTTCGGCCCAATAAGCCTCAGAGGCCCATGTATAGTTCATGGCCTTCCGACACGCCTTGCTCGGCACCAACACCGCGCTCGGCGTTAATTCTCCCCCGGACATCATCCTTGCCGAGGACCCTGCTCCGCGCAGGGCTCTTTCATATCCAATCCTCCGAGTAACTAGGATCCCACGTGGCTCCTAAAAGACCGCGTCTTCCCTTGGACTTCGGAGCGGTTAACCAGGACAGAGGGCGTACACGCACCTCCGATATTTCCGCTCAGGAAACCTGGCAGTCTCCTAGTTGGGCTTGGGAATCCAACCCAATAGCGAGATCATGGCCCAGCGCTGGGGGCTATATATACCCTCTTTGACTAGAGGGTCAGGTATTCAATTCTTACTCACTCTTAGCTAGTACTTGCGCTCCTTTGCTCGTCAACTTACTTTGGCATTGGAGTACCTTGCAGGTACACCCCCCCTCCTCCTTCCTAGAAGATCCAGTCCGAGCAGCCTACGACGATTCTTCTGATCAGGTACGATCAATTCCGTAGATGCATTTTCGGAAAAATTCAATTCTTAGAAAAAGCACTTCTGGAAGTGTATCTTCGGAAACAGAGGGCATAAATATAATTGCGTCGGGTGCCCAAGTGTATTATGGGATGGATTGAGATATTCTCTAAAAAAAAATTTTAAAAATTTAAAGTTGCAAATAATGAAATTTTGTTTTAATGGAAATTATAAATATTTGATTCTACTATATAAGTTTAAAAATAACACATTTTTAGATTTTTTTTATTTGTATAAAAGTAATAAAATTAAAATGGAGAGTCTCAAGGAATTTATGTAATACAAAAGTATCTCAAATTGATGGAAAATTTTAATCGGACAATGCTAAAACTTATGATGTCTTATTAGACAAAATATTAATGGATTAAGAATCAATACAAGAATAAAATAAGTGTAACGAAAATAAAGATGTTGCGTTGGTTGGATGTTCATGGTCAATTTTGTAAGAAAACTTAACCGGACCATTATATAAGATCACTCGAATTGAATTTAATCATTTCAATTTTTTTAGAACCGAACTGAACCAAAAATTTTGATTTGTTAAAGAACCAAAGCGTTATATTTGATTTTGAATTGTTATTAATAAAAAGAATTTCTGATTTTTTATTCTCAAAAAAATAAATCAATTTTTTTCCAAAAAATACCGACTTTTTTTATTTTGAGTTTTTTTTTTTTAAAAAAACATCAATTTTTTTATTTTTGCAAAGATTTAATTTATTTCGGAAAATTTTGATTTTTTTCCAGAAAAATCAATTTCTTTTATGAAGAGAATAATTAGACGAAGATGATTCAAAGAATTAGAAGTAGATAAAGATTTAAAAAAATTATCACAAAATTAATAAATTGGATAAAAACAGTCTTTGATAAAAAAACAACATAACTGGACCTACGTAAACATAATCGACTCTATTTAGTGAAATATAATTGTTGTTGTTGTTGTTGTTTTATATATATATTTTTACAATTATAATTAATAATTAGAATTTTATTGTAAATATATATATATATATATATATATATATATATATATATATATATATATATATATATATATATATATATATATATATATATATATATATATATATATATATATATATATATATATATATATATATATGAGAATTTGTTTATTTTATATTAAATGATAGTAAAATTTAATAAATATATAATATATTCAATTTCCACAAAAACTATTATGAATATTCCTGCCATTTTTTACTAAATATTGCGATGAAATATAAATTTGTCTAAAAAATGATAAGACAAAAATATAAATTGTCTCAAATTTGCGTCTAAAATGTCAATATGTCACAAGTTGGAGACGAAATAATAATTTCAATCCAAATAAAATAATATCTTTTATCAAAAAATTTGTGACGAAAAGTGTCATAAATAAATTTGTTTCAATATACTTTATTTTAGAATGAAAAATATTTCCGTCACAAAATTTTCTATTAATTTGATTCTTTTTATAGTATTATTAGTAGACGGTCGAATTGATTCTCAAATTAATCAATGTTGAAAATTCACCAAAATCTATGATGAATTTCTATCAATCTTGATGAACAAGATTGTTACCACCACACGATAACAATGAAAATAAGAAAGGAAATTTAAAGAAGAAAAGAGATATTAGGGTTTCAAGGAATTTCTCTCTGTCCACAAATTGTGGAAAACTTTGTTATTCACTTGCAACTGCAAATTCTGTGAATACAATTCAATTGACTTGATTACAAAGTAATGAGGGTTACTCCTTATTTATAGATTTAGGTTAGCTTTCTCCCTAAGCCAAAGCCCAAAACTATAAAAGCCCAAAATACCTATTTTGGAACTAAAACTAATCTAATCTAGTTTAAATCTAAATTAAATCTATCTAGATCTAAAACAAATCGGTGTGTAACAAACTATTCCCACACAAACAAATCTTTTCGACACTCCCTTGTCTCTGTCGAGCAACCTGCTTCGACACAAGGAATTACTTTCAACACACCACCTAATTCATTGTGTCTAAGCCATCTATATTCATCATAGCTCTTAGTCTTCTGAATATTTCGACCTGCACTCCTTTTGTCATGATGTCTGCAATCTGATTCTCAGTTCTACAATGTTCCAAATTCATCTTCCTTTTTGCTACATGCTCTCGAAGATAGTGGAACCTCATTTCAATGTGCTTACTTCGACCATGCGCTATCGGGTTCTTCGCCAGGTTGATAGCTGACATGTTGTTGATCTTCATGGTAATTGCTCCATGATCTTTACCTGTTATCTCTTCGACCAAGTTCACCATCCATTTTGTGTGACATGCACAAAGAGAAGCAGCTATGTACTCTGTTTCGCATGATGATAATGCCACTACTGGTTCCTTTCTCAAATTCCAAGCAACTGGTGCACCACCTAGCATAAACACATAGTCTGCTGTAGATTTTTGATCCTCAACATCACTACACCAACTCGAATTAGTGTATCCCACTAATTTTTCATTCTTTTCCTTTATCAACTGCAGGAAATAAAATGCCATAGTTGAGCGTTCCCTTTAGATACCTCAATATCCTCTTCGCCGCTGCTAGATGTGATACCTTTGGCTTCTGCATGAATCTACTTACCGTACCTACATTGTATGCTAAGTCAGGCCTTGTATGACAAAGGTATCTCAATGACCCAATAAGTCTTCTGTATTGGGTTGAGTTGACATCATCTTCATCTGGGTTCTTCGACAGTTGCAGTCTTGTTTCAACAGGTGTCGAAGTCAAGTTGCATTCTTCCATCTCAAATCTCTTGAGAATTTCACTTGCATATCTTCGCTGGTGCATCATTAAGCCTCTACTACTCTTGAATAATTCTATGCCAAGGAAATATGAAATGTCGCCCAAATCAGACATTTCGAATTCCTTGCTGAGATCACCTTTAAAGTCTTCGATCTATTTCTTGCAGCTACCTGTTATCAACAAATCATCGACATAGAGGCGTAGTATAAGCAATTCACTATTGCTTCTTCTTACATATACTCTATGTTCAGTTAAGCACTTCACAAATTCCTTCTCCCTTAGGAACCCGTCGATCTTCTTATTCCAAGCTCTTGGAGCTTGCTTCATTCCATACAGGGCTTTATGCAGCCTATACACCTTTCTCTCTTCACCATGTTTTACAAAACCAATTAGTTGTGCAACATAGACTTCTTCGTCTAAGGGTCCATTTAGAAATGCACACTTTACGTCCATCTGACATATGTGCCAACTGTTTATTTCTGCTTGACCAACAACCAACCTGATTGTTTCGATCCTGGCAACAGGTGCAAATACTTCATCAAAGTCAATTCCTTCTTTCTGAATAAATCCTTTCGCCACAAGCCTTGCCTTGTGTCGAGTCACTTCTTTTTTTGGGATTACACTTCACTTTGTATATCCACTTCACATCAATTGCCTTCTTGCCTTGAGGCAATTCAACAAGTGACCAAGTATTGTTGTCTTCGATGGATTCCAATTCCTCATTCATAGCTTTCACCCACTTTGAATCCTTCAATGCCTCAGCTGCATTGACAGGTTCGACATCTGCGTAGAAAGCGTAACATACTAGCTCACTTTCATCATTTACCACATCATCTGATGTAATCACACAACCTTGCAACCTTGCAGGCATGTTTCTTATTCTCTAAGGTCTGCTTGTACTTTGTTGATTTGTAACCTCCTCTTGTCGAACTTCTCTTTCTACTTGAGTTTCTGGTTCTTCAAGTAAGATTCCCACTGAGTCTTTCTTGATATTTTTAGTCCAATCCCATTCTTTAAGTTCATCTATGATCACGTCTCTGCTGATCACTACTTTCTTATTCACTGGGTTGAATAGCTTGTAACCTCCAGTCGAATGATATCCTATTAGGATCATCTGACTTGACTCGTCATCAAGTTTTCTTCTCAACTGATCTGGCACATGTCTATATGCTATAGATCCAAATATCTTCAGATGACTCAAGCTAGGCTTCACACCAGACCAACATTCTTCTGGAGTAATTCCTACTAGCTTCTTCATCGGACATCTGTTCAGAATATATGTTGCGGTCGATACAGCTTCACCCCAAAACTCTTTAGGTAAATTCTTGCCTTTCAACATACTTCTCACCATATTCATGATGGTTCAATTCTTTCTTTCTGCAGTTCCATTCTGCTGTGGAGTGTAGGGTGGCACCACCTCATGCGTAATCCCTTCTTTCTCACATAACATGTCGAAGTCTTTCGACACATATTCTCCACCACCATCAGTTTTCAAAATTTTGAGCTTTCGACCACTTTGTCTTTCGACCATCGATTTAAACTTGACAAATACCTCGATCACTTCACTTTTCTTCTTGATCAGGTAAGTCCATAGTTTTCGAGTGAAATCATCTATGAATGTAACAAAGTATTTGTTACCTCCATTTGAATCCACCTGGATAGGACCACATACATCAGAGTATATGATTTTGAGAAAAGCCTTCGACTTATTTCCTGCATCCTTGCTGAAGTTGTTCTTGTGTTGCTTTGCCTGTACACATTCCTCACATACCTCATTTGGAATATCGATTTCTAGCAGTCCTGAAACCATATTCTTTCTTTTCAAGTCTCTGATGTCTTTGAAGTTGAGATGACCTAGTCGGTAGTTCCACATCCATTCATCTCTTCTAGCTGCAGTCGAAAGGCACTTGTGCTCCATCACCTCGAGTTTGATCTTAAAGGTTCTATTTTGTGACATAGGAGCCTTCAAGATTAACCTTCCACCTGCGTCAATGAATCTCATCATCTTGTCTTCGATCGACACTTTGTAGTTCTTTTCGACCAATTGCCAAATGCTAAGCAAGTTGCTCTTCATGCCTGGTATGTATAACACATTGGAAATTACTTACCTCTTACCATCTTTCCTCATGATTAGAACGTCTCTAATACATTCAGCTGCTAGGGTATTGTCATTTGCGAATTTCACCATGTTCTTCATCGAGGGCTTTATATTGACAAACCAATCTTTCCTTCCAGACATGTGTGATAGGCATCCTGAATCCAAGTACCATTGGTCCTTGAATTTATCTTCATCTTTTGTTGTGACCATCACCATCACCATCATCTTTTCTTCTTCTTGTTGTTTTGCAAGCTTTGCATCACTTTCTTGATCCTTATTCTTTTTTGGGAACTTTGTAGAATAGTGACCATACTTTTGACAATTGAAACACTGAATGTGACTCTTGTCAGGTTTTCGACCACCACCTCTTCCTCTACCTGCAGCACCACCTCTTTGGTTGCTTTGGTATGAGGATTTTTTATGATTTGACCAGTTTCCTTCTTGCTGATTCGACCAGGCGAATTGTTATAGCCACCTCTTCCTTTATTTCCATTCCAACTTCCTTTGCCTTTGTTTGCCGATTGAGCCTGCAAAACCAGATCACTCTTAGACTTGCTTGCTGCTCTTTCATCCATTCGTTGTTCATGAGATTCAAGCGTCCCTTGAAGCTCTTCCTTTGTCAATTTCGACAAATACTTCGACTCTTCTATGGCTACCACCATGTGGTCGAACTTAGGAGCCAAAGACCTCAAGATTTTTGAAACAACAGCTCTTGTTGTTAATGCTTCTCCATATATCTTGATTTGATTCACTAGTTTCGTAACCATAATGAAGAAATCAGTTATGCTTTCGCTATCTTCCATCTGAAGCAATTCATACGTTCTTTTGTGAGTTTGTAACCTCACCTCTTTAACCTTCTCAGCGCCTCCAAAATATTTTTCAAGAATCTCCCAAGCTTCTTTTGCAGATTCAGAGTCACTAACCTTTTCGAAGTTGTCTGGACTCAGACATTGATGGACTATAAAGAGTGCTTTATAACTCTTCTTCTCTAATTCTTCGTGTTCTTCTATTTCTTCTACTGAGGCGTCTTCTTCAAGTTCTTATACTCCATCCTTTTTAAGATCCCAAAGACCTTGACACCTGAATAGAACTTTCATCTGTTTGCACTAATTCTCATAGTTATCTACTTTCAGAATTGGTAGACTTGCTTGATAATTTCCATTCCCATAATTCACCACCATCATGATTTTCGTCTTCTTCCCTTGATCGATAAACCGGAGCTCTTGATACCAGATGTTGGAAATCCACCAAAACCTATGATGAATTTCTATCAATCTTGATGAACAAGATTATTACCACCACACGATAACAATGAAAATAAGAAAGGAAATTTAAAGAAGAAAATAGATTAGGGTTTTTGCAGAGTAACTCTCTGCCCACAATCTGTGGAAAACTTTGTTATTCACTTGCAACTGCAAATTTTGTGAATACAATTCAATTGACTTGATTACAAAATAATGAGGGTATAATTCAATTGACTTGATTACGAAATAATGAGGGTTACTCCCTATTTATAGATTTAATTTAGCTTTCTCCCTAAGCCAAAACCCAAAATTATAAAAGCCCAAAACTATAAAAGTCCAAAATACCTATTTTGGAACTAAGACAAATCTAATCTATTTTAAATCTAAATTAAATCTATCTAGATCTAAAACAAATCTGTGTCTAACAAACTATTCCCACACAAACAAATCTTTTCGACACTCCCTTATCTCTTTCGAACAACCTGCTTCGACACAAGGAATTACTTTGAACAATAAATAATAAAATATTACATAGAACAATTTTATCTTTCTTATTTCATCTTTCTTCATTCAATCACTGAACGCTTAAGTTTAAATACATCTTTTACATTTTTTATTATTATTTTTTTATAATTTCAATGATAGAAAAACTTTATTACTTTTTACAACAACACATATCTAATCCATGGATAGGTATACAAAATCCACCTTTAGTAAATCCTTTAGCATTGCAATCTGCTGGGCAATATGTGGGGGGTCTAAAAGTTCGGGTCCGGATGGTTTCTCCTTTCTTTTCATCAAGAAATGTTGGTCCTTTCTTAGAGTTGATTTCTTACGTTTCTTTGATTGTTTCTTCCATGGGAGATTTCTCTCCAAAGCGATTTCTTATTCCTTTTTAGTTTTGGTCCCTAAGTCTCAAAACCCTTTATCTTTGGATGAGTATAGACCGATTTGTTTGGTGGGATGCATGTATAAAGTTATTTCCAAGCTTTTGGCGGGGAGATTAAAACGGATCTTGAGCACCATCATTTCCCCTTGCCAAAGTGCTTTTGTGCCGGGGAGACAATTACTTGATGGAGTTTTGGTCGCTAATGAGGTGGTTGACTAAGCTAGAAAGGAAGGGATTTCTTGTCTTCTTATTAAAGTGGATTTCGAGAAGGCGTATGACAAGGTGTCTTGGGATTTTTTTACGATATATGATGGTGCGAATGGGTTTTGGTGAGAAGTGGAGAAATTGGATGGAGCTTTTGATCTTCCAAAGTAAAATGTCGCTGATGGTTAATAGGAGTCCTACGAAGGAATTTGAAGTAAAGCGAGGGGTTAAGGCAATGTGATCCTCTTTCTCCTTTTCTCTTTCTTGGTTAGAAAATCATGCACTATTGGAGAGTTTAGTAGTTTCCCTATCAAAAGGAGTTGTAATGTAGATATTCTCCAATTTGAGGATGACACATTATTGGTGGGTGAGGGTTCTTGGAAGCAAGTGAGGGCGATAAATACGGTGTTGCGGGTGTTTGAAATTGTTTCAGGCCTTGGAATTAATTTTCATAAAAGTAAGCTTATTGGTGTTAATGTTTCTCCTTCCTTTTTGGATGCGGCCGCGTACTTTCTTGCTTGTAAGAAGGAAGATAGTGTTTTATCTTTTCTTGGCATACCCGTTGGTGGTAATCTAAGAAAATATTCTATGTGGCAACCGTTGTTGAACAAGATGAAAAAAAGATTGTCGGGATGGAAGAATCGATTCCTCAATCTTAGTGGCAGGATCACTCTATTAAAGTCTATTTTGAGCTCCCTCACTATTTTCACTATGTCCTTTTATTTGATACCGAAAAGAGTGGTGAAAGATTTCACTAGTCTTCAAAGTAATTTCTTATGGGGTGGAGTGGAGGAAAAGATGAAAGTTTATTGGGTGGGGTGGGATGTTGTTACTTTACCTTACTTGAAGGGTGGATTAAATATTAAAAGTTTAGCGGATTTTTATTTGGCTCTTATTAACAAATGGAGGTGGAAGATTTTACAAGGTCATAAAGCTTTGTGGTATGATATTTTGAAGGCCCGCTATGGTGATTTGTCCATTCTTGTCCTTTGTGGAGGTAAAGCTTCTAATGACTCTTCTTCTTCGTGGTGGAGGGATATTTTAAAAGTTGGTCATTGTGGTATGCCGGATCCTATGGTCTCTCATTGTGGTTTTAAGGTTGGTAATGGTTTTAACACTCCATTTTGAGAAGGAATTTGGTTAGAGGACTCTCCGTTGAAAGTGAAGTTTCTGAACCTTTATTTGGTTTCCTCTTTAAAGGAGGTCTCCGTAGCGGGGATGGGGGGGGGGTGTGATGGAGTTTGGAAGTGGGGAGATTTAGGTATTTCTTTGGTTATGTTGGAAGATTCTTTTTTAATGGATTCTTTTTTGGTGTTACGGGAACAGTTGGTTTTAATTGGGGGTTTGATGGAAACAAAGGATGCGGTGGTTTGGCTTAAAGATTTGGATAGGGGATACTTGGTTTCATCTTGTTATGGCATTTATGCTTCTTTCCGTGTTCCGTTGGGACCTCCTAATAGGTGTGATGTGATTTTGGATTTTTTTATGGATGTTTTCGGTGCCGTTCAAGATTAAAGCGTTCGGTTGGAGGCTTTTGGTGGATTATCTTCCTTTGAAGGATCTCCTAAGTGTGCGAGGTATTATCTTTCCTTTAGAAAATTCTTTATGTGTTTTTTGTGGTATTCATAGGGAGGAAAGGGGTCATTCTTTTTTCAATTGTGTGGTGATTAAGAAAGTGTGGAAAGAGATAACTCTTTGGGTGAGTTTTTCGTTATTGGAGGAGGATGAATTTCTCCCTCATTTTATGGGATGGTATTCGTTTTTCCGTGGTAAAAAGATAAAAGAAGGCAAATTGGGTGTGTTTTGGCTTGCAACCTCTTGGGTGATTTGGTTTACTAGGAACGGTTATTGTTTCCGGAACGAGGGATGGAGTATTAACAATATGGTGTGGAATATTAAATTATTGGTTTGGAGGTGGTTTTTTTGTGGAGAAATTACTCATCCCAATTGTAGTCTCTACGACTTTTGTAAAGATCCGGTAGGCTTTTTGTCGTAGATCAATTGGTTTGTAATTTCTTTTTCAGGCGAGTTAGTCTGTTTTCTTGTGTAAAAAGGTTGGAGAACCCTTAATTCTCCCTTATATATTATCCTTGCTTACACAAAAAAATGTAGGGCAGAATGATACACAACAAACTGGTGGAGGTCCTGGTAAACCAACTAAGCATTGTTTTGTAAAAAGTTCTCCTATTGGACTCTCCAAATTTATATTGAATCCTGAACCAATTCAATGTTATAATTTATATTTATGTACAAAATGGTTTATAAAAAAAAGATAAAACTAACATTCTTCTTACCTAAAATCATGACCAAAGAAATGCATAAAAATCCTAAAATATAAGATTGATAGATATGAAATTTTATTTTGTATTGCATGACGAAAGACTAACGACATGTTTGCATTATATAGACATCATATATAATTGTATTTTATAAAATATTATTAAAGTTAACTTTAGGAAAAATTACTAATAAATATAAATGTAATTTTTTAATAGTACTCAACAAAATCAGTCTAAAGACAAAATATCAATTTAAATTTAGAGTGATTATAATATTTTTATCAATGTGAAAGTATTATTTGCCAAAGAAAAATCAGATTTTTTTAACTGTTTGAATGCATTCAAATTAAATATCAATGTATTAGTAATAATGATTAAAGCTGTCAAAATAAGTCTGGCTCATCGGGCCGATCCATAAGCTCAGCAATTTAGCGCGGGCCGCACCTCAAAGTACCTTAAAAAATACAAACCTATCTTTTGGGTTCAGTCCATCGAGCCTTTATTTTTTAGGGATCAGGCTGGGCCGAGCAAAGCGGGCTTCGGGATGGCCCATTAAAAAAAATTGGTAAATTTTAGAGAAAAAAGACTGAATATGATATAATTGCATAAATGTGTTTTTCAAGTGATAAAGAAAAGTTAAAGAGGATGAATATATATTTTTAAGATGATGTGATCAAGAAAATGGTTGTGAGATGAATAGAAAATTTGATAAGTATTGGTGATAATATTAAGTTACTTTATACTTTTACATGAATGTTTTTGTGGTATATATATATATATTGTTGATTTGATGAGTATTTTAAATATCACTTAACTAAGTTTATGATGATTCTCTACTTATGTTATATAGCTTTTATCCATTACATGCTTTTTTATAAAATTAAAATTATAATATTGAAATATGGGTCGGGCTGGTCAATCGTGCTACACACTTTGGAAAACGAGTCGAGCACATTTTCTATAGCCCATTAAACAATCGGGTTGGGCCAACCCATTTAAACATGTTGGTCCACTGGGTCGAAGCGGGCTGGGCCGATCTATTTGACAGTTCTAATAATGATGCATAAATACGAGAATATGTGATACGGTATTTTAAAAAGCTTAAGATATGTTTATGTCAATAAAAAAATAATATTTTTTAATATATAATCGAATATGAGAGAAATAAATTATTCAATTCACAATAAAATATAACAATTTCGAAATTGTGTTAAGTTACAACAATAAAGAATCTAAATTACATAAATAATATTATATTAATATATAACTTAATAAAAATAGTGTGTGTCTGTGAGGGGGGCGTGCTTGCATGTGTGTGTGGGGATGTGTGCGTGTGTGTGCGCGCACATTGATTATCTTCCTGATAAATATGTGTGACTAAGAAGACCAAGGACCTGAGCTTTACTTTGCAAGTAAACCAAATGTTACAGAGCTGCCAAGGCACGAGCCGAGTCCGTTTTAAACCAAATATATTTCTAGTTTAACCAATGAGCAATGTCAACAATATGAATTAACCCCCATAACTTTGCATGAAAAGAGGAAGTTTCCTCCACGAATCCAACAAATCCAAAATCAAACTCATCATTGAAGTCTTTAGACAAACCACCGCAAGAAGCCAAAGATGAGGAGAAAGAGCCATCAAAGTTGCACTTGAGCCAACCCTTCAAGAAAGGCTTCCATAGCCCTTCCATAAACCTAGGGGCATTTGGAGGATGGATAGAGACTTAAAAATTCTTGATGATGGCGAATTCATAGATGGAAGAATTGGAAACATTTTTGGTAATATTTCCCATGAAGGAAACCTTAATCAGGAGCTGATTCAAAGCAAATTTCCAATTGAGGTAATGATTCTTGAGTCTAGTTTGATTACGAGAGTGCCATATGGTGCTGAGAATAGAAACTATGAAAGCTTGGATGATAACCCTACAATAAGGACTCCAAGACCTTTCACACAACAAAAGGATCTCAAAAATGTTGTTCACACAACATATACCTAACATTGTGAAAAACCAGTTCCAAATCTTAAGACATTGGAAGAACATATGGTATGTGGACTCATGATTGGATTGACACAAGCTACACATGGAAGGAATCCATCAACACTTGCAACTAAGACAATGATCACTAGGGACTTTATTGTGACACAATCTCTAGACAAGAAAAGCCTCGAAAGGAGGAATATCTAGATTCCAAAGGTTTTTGGTCCAACACAAGGAAGAAGGTGTGGTAGAATTTAAAGCCACGCCGTCCTTTAAATACAAGCAACCAAAATTAGAGATGATCTAAACCTTGGATTCCTCAACCGAGTTCGAGGGCCAGATAGCTTGATGGCAAGCAAAGACAAGTTGGGGACAAGTTTGAAAATAATGTCAAGGAAAGACCAAGTACCATCTTGAATAAAATCAGTAACGATGGTCTTGACATTAATATAATTTAGGTCTTGAATATGAGGAATGAGTGGGGTCCACACCATGTATCAAGCCAAAAATTAGTGTCGAGGCAATTGCTGATCAAAGATGTGGAATTAGACGCAATGTCTATATAGTCCTTCTTGATGCTACTCCAAACCGAAGAGGAAAGATAGTAATAGACATAAATGGAATTCTTCAGAACTTTACCTTTGGAAGAATTGCCTAATATTCCTTGGGGTTTAAGACATCCAATAAAAGTTTCATTTTAGAAGCTTCATTAAGCATCCTAATATACCTCATGCCAATCCCTCTTTGAGATAAAGGCTTGCAAATCTTTTTCCAAGCCATAGTGGCCATCTTGATTTTATAGGTACCTGTCCAACTCTCTGGTGAGAGAAACATGCCAAGAGTAGACAAGAAAAGAATGGACGATCATAGGTTGAATGGTTGATTTTACCAATTGGAATCTGCCAAAAAAATTAAGAAGAAAAGCATTTCAACTACCAAGTTTATCCTTGATTTTATCCATAATAGGCTTCAAGAATGAAGACTTTGGGTTTCCTTTGAAGATGGGTACCCTCCAGGTAATTGAAGGGAAGAACACCGGCCTTAAACCTAAGTAAATTTTTTAATTGGTTGAGTCTAGAACTAGAGATTGAGCCATCATAAACAATAGATTTGGATGGATTCACTAACTAGCCATAAGCTCTTGCATACCTAGTGAAGACATTTATCAAAGGATCCATAGAAGATTTATTGTCTCTGTAGAAGACCATGAAATCATCTGCATATAGGAAATGGGAAGGGACCTCCATACCTCTAAGACCCCTGATGAGCTTAAGCTTATTATGATGCACCAAGTTAGAAATGCTCCTACTAAGCACTTCTTGAGCAATATGAAAAGAAGTGGAGACAAAGGGTAACCTTGTCTCATCCCTCTCCCATACTCAATTAGTCAATTTGACTTACCATTGAAGGAAATGGAAACTTTGGTTGATCTATGGATGGTCTTGATCCAAAAGCACCATCTGTTACTAAAGCGAAATTTCTCAAGAACCTTCAACAAGAAAACTCAATCAAGAGAACCAAAATCCTTAGTGATGTCAACTTTCGTGGCTAAATTATCACCAAAGCATTTCTTGTTAAATGAATTAACTGCTTCAGAAATAAGCTCAATGCAGTATCTAATACTTTTCCTTTTGACAATTTTATTTTCCTTAGAAATGATGACGGACATGATAGAGGCCAATCTATCAACAAGGACTTTTAGATTATTTTGAATTTGAAATTTGCTAAAGCTATAGGCCTAAACATCTCAACAATATCAACTTGACTGGATTTTGGCAGGAGAATGATATTGTTTGAATTGAAGTTTGGTAAAATCCAATCAGCCAGAAAACTATGTGATAACCTCATTGACACTAAGCTTAATGGTCTCCCAACCAGACCAGGTGCTCCCTCTTTCTTAAGGTTGAAAACTTCCTTTCTGATTTCTATAGCTTTAGCAATCTTGGTAAGCATCTGTTTGATTTCATCATTCACAAGCAAATGGATACAATAATCTATGTAGGATGGATCAGGGGTCGTGGAGTTAGGGTTGGAGAACAATCATTGTAAGTGTAACTACGCAACTTAAGAGGGGGGATTTTTCTTGTTTTCGTGCAAAAAATTTAATTTTTTTTAAGTAATGAAAGCCATGAATATTTTAATTTGTAGGATAATAAAAGTTCATAAAAATAATGTACCGAAAATAAAAGACATATGATTTATAATAGTTCCCTTTTTCAACTTAAGGGTACATCTAGTCTTTTTACACCTTAGAGAATTTTTCTACTATGATCAAATACTTATGCAAGTCTTCTCCAAGAACATGTTACCACCTTCTATTACATAAACATAAAATAAATATCACTTTCTTTTATCATAACTTACTACCACAAACTTGGGGATTAAGTTTCAACAAACACTTTGTAAATTCCAAGTCCAATGATCCTTTGAGATACTTCATGAAATCATGATCCTTTTGACAAAAGAGAGATGAGACGCCTTTAGACAATATTGGTAAAGAGCACATAAACAAACACTAAATATTATGTCAGGCCTACTAACCGTATGATTAAGGAATGAACCAATCATACCTCTGTACCTAGTTATATCAATTGGAACTCCGGATTTATATTGATCAACATAAGTGCTTGAACTCATTGGAGTGACAATTTCTTTGCATTTATCCATGTCAAATTTATTCAAAAGTTATTTGCTATACTTGCATTGATTTATGAATATTCCATTTTAATTTGTAAAACAAGGAAGTAATTAAGTTTACCCATGATAGATATTTCAAACTCTATGCATCTTGCTTGTTAACTCTTCACATAAGGATTCACTTGTGGAGCCAAAGATGATATCATCCACATAAGTTTGAAGTAGAAAAGCATGATTTTTAATCTTCTTGATAAATAGTGTTGTATCCACCTTTTCATTGTTGAAGCCTCTTTCACATATAAAGTTATTTAATCTATCATACCAAGACCTTGGTGCTTGCTTCTACCCATAAATAGTCTTCTTTAAATTACACACATGGGAGGGAATCTTGAAGTCTTCAAACCCTTGAGGTTGGCTTACATAGACTTCTTCATGAATATATCTATTTAACAGTGCACTTTTAACATTTATTTAAAATAACTACAAATTCAAAGAGGAAAATTTCTTTGTACACCCATATAGGGTGGAAAACACCCCTAAAACCCCAAAATACCCTTTGGATTTGCATATCCGAAGGTATCCTTATTTCATTTTCAATTATTTTAGATATGCATATCCGAAAATACCATGAACCTACTTCGAATATGCATATCCGAAATTTGCTTTGAGTCATGCATTTTTAAAAAACAACAACAGTGCATTGTTACAATCGGAGCACCGTAGCAACTAAAATTAATACCTCCTATTATCCGACAAAATGTAATGAAAATAAAAAGTACGTAGAGTAGAATAAAATATTGATATCATAATATAGAAATAGTTATTCGGACAAGTGAAAAATGTCAAAATACTACAACACCGAAAAAAAGTCATAAATAAAACATAAATAGGCAACTACTACTGAGTATGCCTAATGCGAACTCCCTGCGACCTCTTTTGCCTCCTATATACCGCTGCACCAGATGCCGCACTGACCATCCTCTGCACTATGGAAACCTCCTCTAAACCACTCTGCTCAATGATCCCCCTCTCCAATGCCTCCTGCCCAATCAACTGTATCTGCTGGCATATCGGCAGGAGATTAGTGGCATGGTCATCCTTAGCCTGCTGGTTCTCCAAGAGATCCTCATGTGCTGGCTCTAGGTGGCCCGTATACGCTGGTACTCCTCTGGAACCAAATGATGCGCCCAGGCTTCAAAGATAGAAGTGAGATCTCGGCGGGTAATAGTGTCGGGAGCAGCCTCTAATGGAGATCTCGGTATAATCTGCATACGTCGAAACTATCTCACGCAGCGCTCCTGCAGATATCTAACCATGATGTTGGTCCCATATTCCAACCATCTAGAGTATAATGCGATGCAGTCAATGGGACAGCATCACCGTAATCACTGAAGGGCGTCCACTGGATATCATCATGAGCAGTATGATTGAGTTATACACGATATGGCCCCACTTTCTGATTGATCGCGACTTTACGTGTCTATTAATCTGATGACTGCAAGTGCACAGTCGTGTCGTGTAGTTTTAAAAGATATCGAATCCACAGGGACTATGAATCGATCTACCGTTATCTAAGGTTACTATGTAAAGCTAAGGCTACTAATAATTTGATTGTTCCTAAGAGAGAGTGATTGTGAATAGTAAGAAATATAATAATGAACAGATATCAGTATGTATTTCGTTTAACTTTAGGTGATCCGAAGGTCCATTGGCTAATGCATAATTCAATTAAAAATCTTTACTAATTCAATTGGTTAAAAATCCTCGTCTCAAACTTTCGCTCTTAATGTACGCTTTCGCCATCCCATTAGATATTAGAAAAGCTTTTTGGAAACAACGTAATTAATAAAATGCCTGTTTTATGAAGTTGTTATCTATTTAAATCTCCTAATCTCAAACTTTCGCTCTGTTCACTCGGAACATGCTAATATCCCTAACGTACGCTTTCGCCATCCCGCTCGGGTGTAAAAACAATTTTTGAAAATAAATAAGTTTCTAATTAGTTTTAATACGCTTTCGCCATCCTTAAAACTAATGTCCTATGTCTACTATCCAGTTAAAGATCTCAAACTTTCGCTCTATTGATTTTAACCTTTGACCGTCTTAAACCCTCAAACTTCCGCTCTATTGGTTTTAAGACTTACTAATTAAATTAGACATACAAACCAAAAACAAGTGATAATTAATAAAACATAATTAAAGCCAATTTATTTCGGATCCCTACGGTTAACTTACTTTACATACCGATACCTTAGTAAATTAGCCAGACATATTAATACGGTTAAGCATGCATAAATTAATTTGGCTTATAATAAAAGGCATGTTAATTGGCATATAATATATCATGCAATAACTATATAAATAAAGGCGGTAAATATTAAACCTGAATTAAATAAATTGCAATTGAATCTTCGAGTACTGAACTTCCACCACAGGTTGGCTGGATCGTTCTTCGGAATTTAAACGGACGGAAATTAAAACAAGGAAATAAAAGCGATAAATTTAACGTAAGGCTAGATTTATAAAAGGTTCACAACAATTTCCGGTGTAGAAATCGTTGTGAGAAAATAGACTGTTTGAATGAAAGCAAGAAGAAAATATAAAGCACGGTACAATTTCGGCAGCACTTCGTTAGCAGGAAATCGGACCTTGAGGACTGAGGTGACTGCTTCTATTTATAGGGGAGCTTGTGCAGTTGGGATGCGTGAAAAGAGGAAGCTCAGCTGACTTGGACTTGGAGACGTGCGTCTCCACTTCTTCAGGAAGCTCCTTTGAATGACTTGAGACGTGCGTCTCAAGTGGAGAGAATATAGGGGACTGGAGACGTGCGTCTCCCTTTTGCTGACGTGGCCAATGAGACGTTGGAGACGTGCGTCTCCAC
Organism: Vicia villosa; assembly: GCF_029867415.1. Lineage (NCBI taxonomy): Eukaryota > Viridiplantae > Streptophyta > Magnoliopsida > Fabales > Fabaceae > Vicia > Vicia villosa. The sequence continues at coordinate 178,186,129 of NC_081182.1, read as the reverse complement.
TTGCTTGTGTGGTTTGGGCCACGCACATTTGATTCTCAGTGGGCTGGTTTGTCTCTTTTGGGCCTTAGGGTCTTCTTTAGTACATTTGGGCCTTATTTGCACCTCCTTTTCACTTCAGCACCCATTTTTCATCTTTTAGGCATAAATAGTGGTCGTTTTAGCTCCATTTCTTCTCCTTTTCACAAATAGCCATAATAAGAGTGTAAAACCTGAAACAAAGCAAAAACTCGCGTAATATCATAATAAATCAACATAATAAACGGAAAATGCTATAAATATCTACGGATTTCAAGCTAAATATACGATATAAAATCGTGTTATCAAATTCCCCCAGACTTGAACCTTTTCTTGTCCTCAAGCAAAATAATAAAATAAAGATAGGAGGACAGCGAAATGAAATATGCTTCCACCACGTCGTTCGGTCATACTCAGCTACATAGTGTTCTTGTTTGAAAATAATGTTGCAGATCCTAGCAATAAGCTTATAGTAGCGACACTAGACAACTCCCAGCATGCATACCAATCCGAATCATGCCATTATAGCTTGACCTTGACTCGTCATCATGTTTTACCCTTTTCATTCGCGCGCAATCACATTAATCCCATTATCTTGACACGCACATAGCAGAGCAGTCGGTTAGTGACTATGATCCTTCTTATGGAGTTCTGGCACAATTATGTGGTATACTCCTTAGCGCTCATTTGTAGATTGTGGGGAATCGGACAATAGTCCTTCCTACCAAGTTCAGTACCAGATGACTTCTGAACCAATCAACAATGAGTTTTTAAATTCTTTGTATTTGAGATTTGTGACCGTTAGGTTAAATGATCTTGTGAGGATCACCTTACTTAGTAAGCACATTTCTTTTTAGCGGCTAAGCACATAATTATTATTATGAGGATCATACACTTATATTCATCGACTCTCTGCGTAGTTGGTATCTAAGACGATGCCGACTGCTAGAATAAACTACTAAGGGTTACTTCAAAAATTAAAGTCGATGGTTTCGGTATAAAGGATATTCAAATCGGTTACGCATACTTGGGGGTTTTAGAGTGTTGGGACAATAAGGATATTGACTTGAATCTTTATCAATTTCTATGCGTTGAGTGTTTGAGTAGCTTCGTATTTCTCGAACGTGTGGGGTTGTGCGTTTATCGTTTTGGAGTAAAAATTTTGTTATGGCTCAAGAAAATGGAAGAGATTGTAATAACTACGGAATTATACATATAAGACTTGAAATTCCATAAATATTCTTTATTAAATTAGAAAAACATTACAAGGAAGGGAAATAAACTAAAAGGAAATAAAACTAAAGCAAGTAATACGACTCCCCCAGACTTAAATGATGCAGTGTCCTTAATGCATGCCAACTACTCCTCAGTGTTGCGGTTGCGAGAACTGCTTGCGCCTCTTGTACGAACACGACGACGTCTATCAGTAGGAGAGCCATTTACACGAATGTTAAGATCATGCAATTGTGTAGCAATTTCAGTGTATTGACATTCGTTCCTAATAGCATAGTCACGGTGCTCTTGTTGCATCTCTCGAATGAGCCTTAGTGTTTCAGTTTGATTTGTCTGCATAGCTTGAAAGAGTTGATATTGGCGTTGAATTGCAGCATACATGGCATCAAGAGTGATAGGCGGAGGGTTGTTTTGAGGAGGTTGGTTGACATCAGCTTGTTCTTGGTTGAGTTCTCCTTCCATTGCATCCACAGGTTCATTAGGATGTTCAGGTTGGTTTTCTTGAGGGTTGTCATTAATGAGCCTCCAACGCTGAACATAACGGATGTTGATTTGCTCTGGGCATGGCAGGATGACATAAGGAATTAGAACTTTGTTGACGACCAAAGTGTAGCGGCCATCATGGCGGGGTGAAACCAAGTGGGAGTCACGGCAGTAGGTGAGATCGAGTGATTGAGCAGGCATCATGAGATGAGAGAGGGAGATGAGGTCATCACCAAGACCTAAGGCACAGGCCAAGGAAGTAATAATTCCGCCAAACAGAAAGGGGTTTGTAGCGGGGGCGTTGATGCAGCCTTGGATGTGTTGGAGCATAAAAGGTGCGGCATTGAAACGGATATTGTTAAGCGCATAGTAGAGGAAAAATAATTCATTTTGGTTTACCTTGTGGTTGTTGGATCTTGCAAAAATAGTGTGCCCCAAAACACGTTGAAAATAACGTATAGCGGGGTTTTGAATGTGAGAAGCATGTAGAGCCCTCCAACCTGTAGGAACTTCGCCAGTAAGATTAAACCAAAATTCGAAAGCAAGTTCTTCCCAAGATCGGCCATTGAGTTCTTGAAAGATTGTGCGGAGAGCATTGGGTGCATTATTAAAATGCAAGTACGTAGCCATGACTTCTTGATCCAGAGTAAATTCACGGTTGAACATCCTAAATTGGATGCTACCGGTTAAGAGTGGTTGATCAGAAGGAGTGTCGTAGTTGAAAGAGCTCAAGAACTCTAAGACGAGCGGCTCATAAGTTGGTAAGGGTTCGGTACAAAAATGGTGTAGGCTAGATTTAGTGAGTAAACGGGTGACACCATCAATGAGACCCAGAGTTTCTAGACATTCGATGTTCACAAATTTTGTGGGAACAACCGAACGGTCATAGAATGCGAGGTATTTGGTTCTTTGAGCATCGTTGTCATCCTCTCGAAAGATAATATTTGCAAGGTTAGGAGGTGGCCTCTCTGGATGCACACTACGGATGATTGAACGTGGAGGCATGATGAGTTTGAAAAGAAAAATAATATGGAGAGTAGAAGAGTAGAAAATGGTTTGGAGGTTGTGAAGAAGAAGAGTGGTGGTGGTGTGGTTCTATAGTGAGGTTTGAAAATGGTGTGGTTAATGGAGAATTAAAATGGAGTTATGGTGGTTCTGCTGCGTGGTCAAACGCAGACTGCTGGCCTTGGGAGACGTGCGTCTCAGGCAGTCAGTCTGCTGGGGGACAGGGCATGGAGACGGGCGTCTCCTGTCCTTTGCGTGCAGTGTGATGGTCCCACATGATTGGAGACGTGCGTCTCCATGCTTAGGCAGGTGGCTGTCACGCGTGCATGGGTGTGGACCAGTTCTGACATATAGGATTTATTAGAGAATAGCATAGATTGGAATATGGGATGTTACTATAAACAGCAAAATACCAGACTGAGTGAGTTATATGCATTCATAAATATATAGCAGTCAGACAGCAGAATATTATAACACAGTAGCAGTAATGAATAAAATATTGCATTTCAAATTAAAAACTGGTACTGAATGTTGACAGAATTAGAGTGTAAAAGTGCAGAAAATTAAAATTCTAAACTAGGAATTAGAAATTGCTAAAACTAGAAATAAAATCTAATAATCTAAACGGTAACATCTAGCCACGTCTATTGTTGTGCACATTAGAATAAATGTGTTTGAAAACTTCGTCGAATTGAGCATTGACGGTGTCGATGAAATCGAAGAAGTGCATTTGCAAAGTGTGTAGCTCGTTGCGCACATGTTGTACATCTTGTTGCAGTGCATTGATGGCTTGCTCATGTGTGTTCTGATTAGGCAATCTTTGGTTCACTGATGCAGTAGATGTAGCGGGTTGTTGAGGTTCAAGCTCGACATCAGTCATATCAACAGTATAATCATCAGTAGGAGTCTCAGGCTCATACTCGGAAACGGGTTCATTTTCACGAAGAGGTTCATAATCAGGAATGGGTTCATCTTCAGGAAGAGGCTCATAGTATCCAGGAGGAGTGTCAGGTTCAGATTCTGATACGTGCATTTCCTCATCAAAATGTTCATAAGCTTGTGGGGTTTCAGGTGAGGATTCTCTCTCAGGGATCTGACCATAGTAAAGCCAGTTAGCAGGGTTGTGCACACTCGTCCTAGGACTCGGTAAGGTGAACTGATCCAATACTTTATTATCAATGAGTAAATCGAACTGATCAGGTCCAAGGTTACCGATGATACCTCGGTTAAAGCAGAAGTGAATGTCCATAGAATTGTGGGAACCAAGAGGTGTCAATCTAAGTAGAGGTATTCTCAGTCCTATAGCATTAGCAATCATAGTGACAAATCCGCCGATCCTAATAGGTAAAACTTCGTCTTGCATGATGCGCTCGAAGTTTGTTAGCATGAATACGATGGCATTGACCGACGATTCTGAGAGGTGCAGAACATGATGAATAACTCTTCTCTAGAGACTTCAGTAATATTGTCGGGTTTACCGAAAATGTAGTGAGCAATGATCTTATGCAAGTATCTGAAAGTAGGGTTATGGATGTTCTCAGATTGAAATTCGTTCTCTTCAGGGTTATCGTTTCCAGTGATCTTGCCCCAATATCTTTCCAACTCCCAGTGTGCAAGACTGTCTTCAGCTACTTTGGTGTATGCATCTGCTCCATGAGGTAGTTCTAGCATTTCAGCAAAATCTCAGATGCAAAAGTTAAATTCCATACCAAAGAGTCGAAAGAGGATGACTCCTTTCTTCAGTCCTTGTCCACAGTTAGGAAGATAAGTCAAGGAACTCAAGAATTCCAGAGTGAGCTTCCGGTAGGTACTAAACTTGCGGAACAGGTGAGAACCGGTCCAACCGATTTGGTTCAGCAAGTGCATGACGCTCTCTTCGATACCAAGTCTTTCCATAGTCGGCTGGTGAGGATAGCAAGTCAAATCCATTTGTCTTTCAGCCAGCTTATCAAATCTTGCTTCTTGTCCTCTACCACGGAACACAACTTCCATATTATCGACTTCTTGCATCTTGATTAGTTAGTAGTTAAGAAAACCTAGAAGTTGAAAATATTAAGATTAAGTTAGAACTAGGCTAGTGTTGATTAAAAAAGGAAAATAAAGAGAAAAAATAAAAATAAAAATAATATAAAAATGTAACAAGTTATAATAATAAATATAATTATAAAAAGGAAATATTTTCTCGAATTAAGATAGCGGTTATAATTATAGTGATTATTATAAAATGTAGGAAAAATATAAAAATGATTAAAATTAAAATTAAAATTAAAATTAAAATAATTCAAAATAGAATAGATTATTTAAATAAAAAGTTAAAAATAAAAATAAAAATAATAATAAAATAAAAGAATAAATAAATGTGGGTTGTCTCCCACCAAGAGCTTTGTTTTATGTCGTAAGCTCGACGATTTAAAAATAGAAAACTATTTTTTCGAATGAGCAGGCAGCTCGTCAAGTTTAAAAAGTTTGATGTTTTCATCGTGTTCGAGATGGTGGTAATACTTAAGACGTTGCCCATTTACGACAAAAGGTTTGACGGTTTCTCCTTTGATTTCTATCCCTCCACTCGGAAATATGTTAGTTATTTCGAAAGGGCCGGACCATCTAGATCGTAACTTCCCAGGAAATAATTTTAATCTAGAATTAAATAGAAGTACTTTATCGCCTATGTTAAAATTTTTCCTAGATATACGCTTGTCGTGCCATTTTTTCGTTCTCTCTTTATAAATTTTGGCGTTTTCGTAAGCGTCTTGTCTAAGTTCTTCTAATTCGTTTATGTCTAGAAGTCGTTTCTCACCAGCGGCGGTGTAGTTTAGATTTAAATTCTTAATGGCCCAATAGGCCTTATGTTCTAACTCTACCGGAAGGTGGCATGATTTTCCATAAACGAGTTTGATTGGGGTAGTTCCAATTGGAGTTTTAAAAGCTGTTCTATAAGCCCATAAAGCTTCATTTAACTTGGTTGACCAATCCTTTCTAGATATAGCAACAGTTTTCTCCAATATTTGTTTTATTTCACGGTTAGATACTTCTACTTGTCCGCTTGTTTGTGGATGGTATGGTGTAGCTATTCGATGATTTACTCCATATTTTCGAAGGATTCTTGAAATGAAATGGGACCCACCATCGCTAATTACCAGTCTTGGCACGCCGAACCTAGGAAAGATGACGTTTTTGAAGAGTTTGATAACTACTCGTGTGTCGTTTGTAGGAGAAGCGATAGCTTCTATCCATTTCGAAACGTAATCGACAGCTACGAGTATATATTGATTTCCAAACGATGATGGAAACGGACCCATAAAGTCTATTCCCCAGACGTCAAATATTTCTACTTCTAGAATGCCCTTTTGAGGCATTTCGTCACGTCTCGAAATACTTCCGGTTCGTTGGCATCTATCACAGTTTAGTACAGCAAAATAAACGTCTTTCCACAGGTTGGGCCAGAAGAGTCCAGATTGAAGGATTTTGGCGCAGGTTCTAGATGTGCTATGGTGTCCTCCATACGGTGCAGAATGACAGTGTGTTATTATGCTTCCTATTTCTTCCTCGGGTACACAATGTCTAAAGATTCCATCGGGGCCTCTTTTGAACAGGAGCGGGTCGTCCCAATAGTAATGTTTTAGGTCATGGTAGAATTTCTTCTTCTGTTGGTAACTTAGATCAGGAGGAAGTACACCAGCAGCTAGGTAATTTACGAAATCTACATACCAAGGTGTGTCAGAGCGGACTAAAGCTACTTCTACAGAGTTGTTGGTTTCAGTGATTGGATGGTATGGTTCTAATTCATTGGCTTCTAACTGAGCGATGAGTCTTTCATAAGGGAAATCATCGTCAACTGGTACTTGTTCGGGTTTCAGATTTTCCAATCGAGAGAGGTGATCTGCTACTACATTTTCAGTTCCCTTTTTATCTTTAATTTCTAGGTCGAACTCTTGTAATAACAGGATCCATCTCAACAGTCTCGGTTTGGCGTCCTTCTTGGTTAAGAGGTACCTAATGGCGGCGTGGTCGGTGTATATGATTATTTTGGCTCCTACCAGGTAAGAACGGAACTTGTCTAATGCGAATACGACAGCTAATAATTACTTTTCTGTCGTGGCATAATTCATTTGAGCTTCGTCTAGGGTTCTACTCGCATAGTATATGACATGTAGTTTCTTATCCTTTCTTTGCCCTAGAACGGCTCCTACAGCATAATCGAATGCTTCAGTGCATTTATCAGTAAAAATGAATTCGGCGTCTTTCATCAGTAATTCGGTTAAGGGTTTGGTTATTTTAGAGAAATCCTTAATGAAACGTCGGTAAAAACCAGCGTGTCCTAGAAAACTTCTTATTTCTCTAACAGTTTTGGGAGGTTGAAGGTTTTCGATAATTTCGATTTTGGCTTTATCTACTTCGATTCCTCTATCGGATACGATATGTCCAAGTACAATTCCTTGTCGAACCATGAAATGGCATTTTTCCCAATTAAGGACTAGGTTAACGCTTACGCATCGTTTAAGTACTAATTCAAGGTTCTCTAAGCATTTTTCAAAACTTCCTCCACAGACCGAGAAGTCGTCCATAAATACTTCCATTATTCCATCCAGGAAGTCGGCAAATATTGCCATCATGCATCTTTGGAAGGTCGCGGGTGCATTGCAAAGTCCAAAAGGCATTCGTCTATAAGCGAATGTCCCATAAGGACAGGTAAACGTGGTCTTCTCTTGGTTGTCAGGGTGGATAGGAATTTGGAAAAATCCGGAGTATCCATCCAGATAACAGAAATGTGAGTGTTTAGCTAGGCATTCGAGCATTTGATCTATGAAAGGTAAAGGGAAATGGTCTTTTCGGGTGGCTTTGTTTAGCTTCCTATAGTCAATGCACATTCTCCATCCAGCTTGGGTACGTTGTGCTACATATTCGCCTTTTGCGTTGGTGATTACGGTAACTCCTCCTTTCTTTGGTACGACATGAACAGGACTAACCCATTTACTATCGGATATTGGATATATTATTCCGGCTTCTAGCAATTTTTGGATTTCCTTTTTAACCACATCGCTCATAATAGGATTTATTCGCCTTTGATGTTCTCTAGAGGTTTTACAATCGTCCTCGAGCATAATGCGGTGCATACAGAGGGAAGGACTTATTCCTTTCAAATCTGATATGTTATATCCTAAAGCGGTCGGGTATTTTCTTAGGACAGTAAGTAATTTTTCAGTCTCGGTTCGTCCTAAATCGACGTTAACTATAACTGGTCGGTTTTGTTCTTCGTCTAGGAATTCGTACCTAAGATCGGTAGGTAGTGTTTTTAGTTCTATAGCAGGTTTCTTAGGTCCAGGTATAGGATCAGGAGTTAATGCCAAACATTCACTCAGGTGGTCATCTTGATATTCCCCACGCCAGTTGTCATCTTCAAAGATCGGCGGTATAGGAATTTTTAGGATCTCGGTTTCCTTATTTGGTTCGGATTTTATTTCATTAACACACTCGTCGATTATGTCGGTAGAGCAGCATGTGTCAATTATAGAAGGTGCTTTTAGGAATTGGGAAAGAATAAATTCTATTTTCTCTTCTCCTACTTCGAAAGTAAGCTTTCCTCGCTTGACGTTTATAATTGCACCAGCGGTTGCTAAGAATGGTCTTCCTAATATGATTGGGATGTTAGAATCTTCTTGGATATCCATTATGATGAAGTCAGTTGGGATGTAGAATTGGCCTACACGAACAGGGATATTTTCTAACATTCCTACAGGGTATTTAACTGAGCGGTCAGCTAGTTGAAGAGACATTCTCGTTGCCTTAAGCTCACCTAGATTTAGCTTCTTACAGGTTGAAAGAGGCATCAAACTAACACTGGATCCTAAGTCGCACAAGGCTTTCTCTATGATGGTTTTTCCTATTGCGCAGGGTATAGAGAAACTACCAGGATCTTTCAATTTGGGAGGCATGTTATTTTGGATGATAGCGCTACATTCAGCGGTAAACGTTACAGTTTCGTTATCCTCGAGTTTCTTTTTGTTTGATACGATTTCTTTTAGGAAATTAGCGTACGAAGGCATTTCGGTTATGGCTTCTGTGAACGGTATGGTTATGTTTAATTGTTTCAGAAGTTCTACAAATCTTTTAAATTGCGCTTCGGTTTTTGATTTAGCTAATCTCTGAGGGTAAGGAATTGGTGGCTTATAAGGTGGTGGTGGAACGTAGGGTTTTTCTTTTTCAGGTTCCACTTCGTTGTTGTTCTCATTAGTCTTAGTAGTTTGATCATCAGTTGATGTCTTTTGGGTTTCCTTTGGCTCTTGTTGGGACATGGGTGCATTTTGAGTTCTAGGATCAATAGGTCCATCATAGTTCGTTCCACTTCGTAGTGTTATCGCGTTCGCATGTCCTTTAGGATTAGGTTGTGGTTGAGCAGGAAATGTGCCAGCAGGGGCAGCAGTGGGTGCTTGTTGTTGAGCTACTTGTGAAATTTGAGTTTCTAACATTTTGTTATGCGTAGCTAAGGCATCTACTTTGTTCGACAGTTGTTTTAGTTGCTCGCTATTGTGGATGTTTTGATTTAGGAAGTCCTTATTGGTTTGTTGTTGGGAAGCTATAAAGTTCTCCATCATGATTTCAAGATTCGACTTCCTAGAGGCGTTTTGAGCAGCTACAGGCACTTTTTGATAGCCAGGTGGCACAACAGGTGCTTGTCCAAGCGCGTACAACGCGTTGTTGTTTTTATAAGAAAAGTTCGGATGGTTTTTCCATCTAGGGTTGTACGTGTTAGAATAAGGGTTTCCTTGAGCATAGTTTACTTGATAAGATGGGACTCCAGTCAAGAGTTGACATTCGGCAACTGCGTGTCCAGTTAATCCACAAATCTCGCAGTTAGGTGCTACGGCAGCAACGGTGGCTGAAGGAGTGATGGTTAAGTTTTCGATCTTTTGAGTTAAAGCGTCTACTTTAGCGTTAACGCAGTCTATACCACTTATTTCGTACATTCCTCCTTTGGTTTGGGTTTTCTCTAGAGCGGCTCGTTCTCCACCCCATTGGTAATGGTTTTGTTCCATGTTCTCTATGAGGTTGTATGCTTCATCATGAGGTTTGTCCATTAATGCTCCGCCAGCAGCGGCATCTATAGTCATTTTAGTGTTATATAAGAGACCACCATAGAAAGTATGGATGATCAGCCATGGTTCGAGTCCATGATGAGGGCATAGTCTAAGCATGTCCTTATAACGTTCCCAAGCTTCGAAGAGTGATTCGTTATCTTTCTGGGTAAATCCGTTGATTTGACCTCTTAGCATAGCAGTTTTGCTAGGCGGAAAGTATCTTGCTAAGAATACTCTCTTCAATTCGTCCCATGTAGTTATGGAATTGGAAGGCAGGGATTGAAGCCACGCTCTAGCTCTATCTCTCAAGGAGAAAGGAAAGAGACGTAATCGAATAGCTTCGGAACTAACGTTGTTAGCTTTGACAGTGTCGGCATATTGCACGAACACAGATAAATGGAGGTTGGGATCGTCTACAGGGCTTCCAGAGAATTGATTCTGTTGAACAGCTTGTACCAACGAAGGTTTCAGTTCAAAATTGTTCGCCTCATTCACAGGTGGCGCGATACTTGAGTGAGGTTCAGCGCGTGAAGGAGCGGCATAGTCTCTAAGAGGACGAAGAGCAGCCATCTCTAACTTCGGGGTAATTTGATTGATTTGATCAGTAAAGGTCAATTCCTGATTAATCGGAATTGGTGCTACTTCGGGAAGATTACGAGCTCGACGTTTGACGTTAATGAAACGTTCGATCTCGTTAATTCGTTGTATTAAATCTCCTCCTTGTGAACGAGTATTTGGCATACAATCGTTCAGAAAGAAAGAAAGAATTGCCCTAGTCTCTACGGTGTAACAGTGAGTTACGATATCGACTTAAACAGTCCCCGGCAACGGCGCCAAAAACTTGATCGCGACTTTACGTGTCTATTAATCTGATGACTGCAAGTGCACAGTCGTGTCGTGTAGTTTTAAAAGATATCGAATCCACAGGGACTATGAATCGATCTACCGTTATCTAAGGTTACTATGTAAAGCTAAGGCTACTAATAATTTGATTGTTCCTAAGGGAGAGTGATTGTGAATAGTAAGAAATATAATAATGAACAGATATCAGTATGTATTTCGTTTAACTTTAGGTGATCCGAAGGTCCATTGGCTAATGCATAATTCAATTAAAAATCTTTACTAATTCAATTGGTTAAAAATCCTCGTCTCAAACTTTCGCTCTGTTGATTTAGATTACTATCCTAACTCTTAATGTACGCTTTCGCCATCCCATTAGATATTAGAAAAGCTTTTTGGAAACAACGTAATTAATAAAATGCCTGTTTTATGAAGTTGTTATCTATTTAAATCTCCTAATCTCAAACTTTCGCTCTGTTGACTCGGAACATGCTAATATCCCCAACGTACGCTTTCGCCATCCCGCTCGGGTGTAAAAACAATTTTTAAAAATAAATAAGTTTCTAATTAGTTTTAATACGCTTTCGCCATCCTTAAAACTAATGTCCTATGTCTACTATCCAGTTAAAGATCTCAAACTTTCGCTCTATTGATTTTAACCTTTAACCGTTTTAAACCTTCAAACTTTCGCTCTATTGGTTTTAAGACTTACTAATTAAATTAGACATACAAACCAAAAACAAGTGATAATTAATAAAACATAATTAAAGCCAATTTATTTCGGATCCCTATGGTTAACTTACTTTACATACCGATACCTTAGTAAATTAGCCAGACATATTAATACGGTTAAGCATGCATAAATTAATTTGGATTATAATAAAAGGCATGTTAATTGGCATATAATATATCATGCAATAACTATATAAATAAAGGCGGTAAATATTAAACCTGAATTAAATAAATTGCAATTGAATCTTCGAGTACTGAACTTCCACCACAGGTTGGCTGGATCGTTCTTCGGAATTTAAACGGACGGAAATTAAAATAAGGAAATAAAAGCGATAAATCTAACGTAAGGCTAGATTTATAAAAGGTTCACAACAATTTCCGATGTAGAAATCGTTGTGAGAAAATAGACTGTTTGAATGAAAGCAAGAAGAAAATATAAAGCACGGTACAATTTCGGCAGCACTTCGTTAGCAGGAAATCGGACCTTGAGGACTGAGGTGACTGCTTCTATTTATAGGGGAGCTTCTGCAGTTGGGATGCATGAAAAGAGGAAGCTCAGCTGACTTGGACTTGGAGACGTGCGTCTCCACTTCTTCAGGAAGCTCCTTTGAATGACTTGAGACGTGCGTCTCAAGTGGAGAGAATATAGGGTACTGGAGACGTGCGTCTCCCTTTTGCTGACGTGGCCAATGAGACGTTGGAGACGTGCGTCTCCACTTGCTTGTGTGGTTTGGGCCACGCACATTTGATTCTCAGTGGGCTGACTTGTCTCTTTTGGGCCTTAGGGTCTTCTTTAGTACATTTGGGCCTTATTTGCACCTCCTTTTCACTTCAGCACCCATTTTTCATCTTTTAGGCATAAATAGTGGTCGTTTTAGCTCCATTTCCTCTCCTTTTCACAAATACCCATAATAAGAGTGTAAAACCTGTAACAAAGCAAAAACTCGCATAATATCATAATAAATCAACATAATAAACGGAAAATGCTATAAATATCTACAGATTTCAAGCTAAATATACGATATAAAATCGTGTTATCACTGATTCCCCCTATGGAGGACATATCGTGCCGCCCTGGGCATGGCGTCAGTGTACAACGGATCAGAATCGTAGCCGTGGATGCGGTGGAAGTATGAGATGATCCAACTCTGAAACACAAATATGATAATATGTTATTACACGTTAACAAATAACATATTAAATGTGATATAATTAAAAATAAATGTACCATGAGGAGTGTGCATGAGCCAGTCAACTGTCTAGTCCTCCAATTGCATGCTTCATTCAGCTTCTGGTAGAGGTATACCAGAATGGCGACCCTCCAGCTCCACTCATGAACTGTAGTCAAATTAATAAAGTACAGGAGGTATGTCATGTCCATGTAGGTTGCAATTTTGTCCATAATGAGGGATGTGTCAACCAAGAACATGAACCAACACTGCAAGGCGCAATCTCGGTGGTACTCAGCAAAAACACCATCATCCTCCTCCTCGAACTCCATTGTCGCCACCAAATGGTTCTCATAAAGCTCTTTCAAGTTGGAGAATCGGATATGCGCCCCACTCGTCGCTCTGCACTCATAATCGGCCAGATATAGGTCCATACCCAGATAATCCACCATCCACTTGATGGCCTCAACCCGCTGTATCTGGGAATGATCCAACAACCTCCCTCTGATCAACAGGTGGAACAGACAGACCATATCGTGGAGGGTGATTGTCAACTCTCCAACAGGAAAGTGGAAAGACGATGTCTCCTTGTGCCACCGTTCTGCAAATGCCCCCTGTATGTCGTGGCTTATGGTACTATATTCGGTCATGCATAACCCGCAAAGTCTGGATCCAGCTACGACATTATTAAACCACTGAGCCTGCAATTTAAACATATCAAATATTTTCTGCGAATGGTTCCCGAATTTTATGGGCTGCAGCTCCTGTCACAATAAAAAAACAATGTTTGTATATCAAAATTAGAAAGTGCAATAAAAAAATCAAAACAGTTAAATTAGAAAGTGCAATAAAAAAATCAACCTCGCTGTCCCAAATATGTCGAACGACATGGCCATGATAGTATATCAAAACGAACGTGTCAGAAGGCCCTCCCGAGTAGCCGCTATCCTATGCATCCTGAGCATCATCTGGGGTATCATTGTCGTGCTCAGGGTGAACCTCGGGTACCTCCTCCTCCTCCTCCCGGCTAACCTCATGAGAGGAAGACGCCCGAGACAGCCGACTCCTTGGTGTAGATGAGGATTCTGCAGGCGCCTAATCCATTTAGACTAGGACTCAGACTCAACCCTATCCCCGAGTCACTCCTTGTTACGCGGCTCTCTCCTTCCAAGTCGAGGTTGTCTATGTCTGTCTGCCCTATCTAAGTTGATCTGTCACAATCTGGTTGTCAGTCATTTTCCTGAAAAAATGCCATTGGTAATAGTATGCTGAAAACATAATTGAAAATTAAAAAAAAATACAACTCAGAGAAAATTTCGGAAGTGCATATCTTAAACTGGTCAGAGGTTATTTCGAAAATGCACTTCTGAAATTACCTGCAAACAACCTTTTTGACAATTTCCATTTCTTGCCCTAACTCATACAAAATCTAATTTTTGAGGTATAAACACTATCATTGAGCATCAATAACTTCAACCTACAACATAATCCTAATTTCTAACAACCCTAATAACATTAAGCTAGAGTAGAGATTTGTGGAATCTTACATTTTTTTGAAGCTTTGAGTAGAACTTGAATGGAGCTTTGAGCCTTTAATGGAGCTTGAATGGAAGTTGTGGAATAGTAATGCCTTGGCAGGAACTTGGTAGAAATGGGTTTGAAGTAAAAATTCTGAGTTTTGAAGAGAATGTAAATAGTGGTGGTGGTTGTTTGCGTTTTGTGTAAAACCCCAAAATACTTTGGATGTACATATCCTAAGACACTTTTTTTCCAAAAAGGGTTACTTTGGAGATGCATATCCGAAGTCACCCTTATTTTACAAAAAAAAGTGTTTTCGAAGATGCATATCTGAAATCACCCTTATTTTACAAAAAAAAATGTGTCTTAGGATATGCATATCTGAAGTTTAGGGGTATTTTGGGGTTTTCATCGCAGGTCTGTGAGTATGTATGTGGGTGCATATAAAAATTGTAATTCAATGAACATTCATATGGAAGAAATAATATAATATCTTCCAAACTGGCAATAGGAGAAAATGTTTCATCAAAATCAATACCTTCTTCTTGATTGCAGCTTTGGGCTACTAATCTAGCCTTGTTTCTAGGAATTATGCCATGTTCATCTAGTTTATTTTTAAATAATCATTTAGTGCCAATAACGTGTTTACCATTAGGTATAGGAACAAGTTCCCAAACTTTATTTCTTTCAAATTGATTTAAATCTTCATGCATAGTAAGAATCCATTGTCCATCATCTAAGACTTTATTAATTTTATAAGGTTCAATTTGTGAAGCAAAATCCATGTTTAAACAAGCATCTTTAAGAATGAGTATAGTAGATACTCCCTTCTTTATGTCTCCAATTATTTTGCAATAGGATGATCTCAATGAATCTTCGATTCTTTAGATAAATCATCGTGAAATTGCTCTTTCTCAATCACATCATCTTGTTGCTATGTTTGTTGTTCAATGTGTTCACCATTGTTATTAACATCTTTTAGTATATCATTTATATCATTATCATCGACATTAACAATTTTGTCCTCCTTGGAGGGGTTAGATTCATCAAATGAAACATGACAGAATCTTAAACAACAAGTGTTATTTTATTGAATATTTTGTATGCTTTACTAGAAATAAAATAGCCAAGAAATATCCCTTCATCAAACTTTGCATCAAACTTACCGATGTTATCCTTACCATTGTTCAAGACAAAATCATTTTCATCCAAAGGTGTGTAGATGTGCAACATTTTGCTTTCTTCCTTTATAGAGTTCATATGGTATTTTCTTCAAGATAGGTCTTATCTTAACATGGTTTGTTAATTAACATGTTATACTTACCACATCTGCCCAAAAGTATTTTGGTAAATTTTTTCACTTATAACATTGTTCTTGCAAGTTCCTCCAAAGACTATTCTTTCTTTCAAGTACACCATTTTTTATGGTGTCTGTGGTGCCGAGAAGTTTTGTGATATGCCATTATCATCACAAAATTCTTCAAAGAATGAATTTTGAAACTCTTCACCATGGAAGGAATTAAAAGCATAATGATTATGAGCTAAAAACAATGTCTAGGCGAATCTTGAATAGTAATCAATATTAACATATGCATAATAATTACCACCAAAGCTTCTAATACTTAAGGGACCAAATAAATCCATGTGAATCAATTGAAGAGGGCTTGATGTAGAGACAATATTTTTATCCTTTAAAGAAACTTTGGTTTGCTTACTCTTTCGACATACATCACATAATTTATCTTAGGCAAATATCATCTTTGGTAAACCAATAACATTATTATACTTTACTAATTTATTTACATGATCCATATGAATATGATCAATTCTTTTAAGCCAAAACTATACATCATTATTTTTGTTAACCACATGAAAATTTTGTTTCAAAGACAAATCATCCTTAGATATAATGAAAATGTTGTTGATTCTTTTTCCAATAAGCTTGATTTTATTAGTAATTTTATCTTCAATGATACATGCATATTTATTGAAATTTAATTAAGGCCCTTATCACATGATTGACTTATTCTTAAAATGTTATGATTTAAGCCATCCACATAGAGAACATCATCAATAGTGGTAGAGGATGGCGTACCTTCTCTTCCAATACCAAGAATCTTATCTTTGTTATTATATTCATAAGTGACAAGTCCTTTAGACTTTAAGGTCAAAGATGAAAAACTTAATTTGTCTCACGCTATGTGTTTAAAGCATCCATTGTCAGGATACAACATGTTGGTGGTGGGCTTTAAGCATTCCTACAAAATAAATTAAAATTATTTCAGTACAAATTGTGCTTTGGGTTTTTGTGGTTGATAAGGCTACAACTTTTTGAAGTGTCGCTTTCCAACTAATTATTGTACCAAACATAGTGAAAACATATCTAGAAAGATATTTTTTAGTATTCATACATCCTGCATAGTCAGAGTCAAAAAATCCTTCAACTTCAAATTTGTTATCATCGCATTTGGATCCACCATAAATTAGGACTCTTTTCTGAGATTGTTTTATATATCTTAGGATCCATTTCAAGGGTGCTAGTGCGTATTTCCAGGGTTTGCCATGTACCTACTTACAAGGCTCACTGCATAAGCTATGTCTGGCCAGGTACATACCATAGCATACATCTAACAACCAACTATGTTAACAGATGGTTGCTATACATATAGGCTATTTAAATTTCAATACTAGGACTTTGAGTTATATTGAACTTGAGTTTCTTAGTTTTTAGTGTTATCACATGTTTTGAGTTTGACATACCAAACCAGTTGAGAATATTCCTTAGATATAACTCTTGAGATAAGCATAATTTTGACTGCTTTTTATCTCTTTTGATGTTGATACTTGAAATCTAGGTTACAGATCCAAGGTTTTCATTTTAAATTCCTGGTTAAGTTCAACCTTCACCGTCATTACTTCTTCGACGAGGTTACTTGCTATGAGGATGTCATCCATATAAAGCAATAAGATGATAAGTGAATTTTCAGGTGAGAACCTTAAATAAACACAATGATCAAAGTTGCTCCTTGTAAAACCTATATATGCCATGAACTTCTCAAATCTCCTGTTCCACCATCTAGGAGATTGTTTTAGGCCATATAGGAACTTATTCAACTTACAGACATAATCCTCTTTACCTTTTTTTCTTCATATATGTCAGGTTGCTTCATGAATTTTTTTCGTCTAGATCACCATATAGAAAGATAGTTTTGACATCCATTTACTCTAGTTCTAGGTCAAACCTAGCCACCATAGAAATGAGCATTCTAATGGATCTGTATTTCACAATAGAAGAGAATATAAAATTGAAATCCATCCCTTTCCTTTGAGTGAAGCCCCTTGCAACCTATGTTGCCTTGAATCTCTTAGACATAACACCTTTGACTCATTCCTTTATTTTGAAGATCCATTAATATCTAACTAACCTGGCCCCTGTGGGTTTCTTAATCAGATTCCAAGTTTTGTTATCATGAAGAGATTTCATCTTGTCATCCATGGCTTTCAACCATTTAGTATTATTTCAACTCCTCATAGCTTCCTTATAGTCTTTAGGTTCTTCATCAAGAACCTCAATCAAATAGATAAAGGAAAAATCTATGAGATATGCATAACCTCTTCTTCATAGATCTTTGCATTTTAACCACCGTCATCAGTTTTCTTGAAGCCATCTAAGCTTCATATAAAACTACAACACGACTTGTAATACACCTGTTGTGATTTGGTTCTACGCACCACAACCTATAGGCTTTAACTCCCCCGTACCCAAGGAACATGATCTCAAAGTTCTAGGTTCGACTTTGCCTTGCCTAATGAAAGCATAGGCTACACTACTATACACTCTAAGTTTGTCGAGATTTGGTGGATGACTTGACCAAACTTCTTTTGGTGTATTCATCTCCAAGGAAGTCGGGAGACACCTATTTATCAGGTATGTTGTTGTTGCGACAACCTTATCCTAAAACACATTCTACAATCAAGCACTAACCAACATGCATCTAAATTTTTCCAAAATTGTATGATTCAACCTCTCAGCTAGGCCATTTTACTGAGGAGTACCTGTTGTAGTCTTGTGACTTGCAATACCAGACAAAAACATAATGTCCATCGAAGGATTCATTACAAAACTTAAGGCCATTCCTGGTCCTCAATCTCTTTACCTTCCTGCTAGTTTGATTTTCGGCCAGAGTCTTCCAACTTTTAAATTTTTTAAAAGTTTCATCCTTAGTTTTCTGAGTATACCCACAAATTTCGTGAATAATCATCAATTATGGATATGAAATATTTTGCACCCGAGTGTGAAGGATTTCTTGCAAATTTACTTCATTCTTGGTACCGATTTCTCAACAAATATTATATATTTATTTTAAATAATATTCAATTTTTTTAATAAATAGGTAATATGGGAATAAGTTTCAATAGAGCTAAATTGGTTAGTTGGTAAAGCACATAATTTCTACCCTTAGTGTCCCTGATTCAAATATAATTTTTGTTTTCTAGGTTTTAAAATTTTAAAAAAGTTTAAAATAAGTAGGTACTATGGGAGATTTATTCAACTGAACATACTAATTTAGTTGATTGAGGGCTTGATAATTTGTTCTCTCGTGGTGTTAGAATCTCGACAAAACAATTTTGGGAATTTCTCTTTGCACCCATATAGGGTGAAATATACCCCTGAAAACCCCAAAATGTCATCCGGATATGCATATTCGACCACTCTCTTTTTATATTTTTAAGATGTTTCAGATATGCATATCCGAAAACACCTTCTTCAAACGTTTTCTTATTTAAACGTTGGATTTAAAATGTCAGAGATTTTTTCGAAACCCCAAAGAAATTGAAAATTTTGTGATATGGGTTAATTCAGATATGCATCTTCAAATTAACCAATATCCCAAATATCTTTTTATTTTATTTAAAGTGATTTATTAATAATAAAGAATAACTTAAATACAAATTGTTATAAATAAGGAATAAACTGATTCAATAAAATTATAATTTTGTAATAATTTATTTTTCACAAATTTTTTCAAATTATAAAAGTAATTATTTTTTAAATGACTACAACATTATGCATTATAATTAATGAAATTATCAAGTTAAAAATATCTTCTTATTAACATTATAATTTTTAATTTATATTAGTTTTTTTTAATTAATTTTATATGAAAATAACGAGTTGATTTAAATATTTAATAGGTTGATATTATTATTATATCTTGATTATAATGATACATTTAATTATATATATATATATATATATATATATATATATATATATATATATATATATATATATATATATATATATTAATACAATTAATTATACTGTTAGTTGTCTTGATTCACCTTGATTTTAATTTTTAAAAAATATTAAGTTATTTTGGATATGCATATCCAAAAAATTTCAACACAAAAAATTGAGTTATTTCGGAAAACACCAAAAATTATAAATTTGGTGTGTTCGGAGATGAGAGATGCATCTCCGAATTCGGAAAAAAAAAATTATCACCAGAAATTCTTAAGAAAGTATATCAATGCATAGAGAATTTCCCACAAATTTTTTTGGCAAAAGTGTAAAATAAGTCCGTTTTCGAATCCTAGCAGGAACATTTTTTATTTTTGACATAAGTGTAAAATAAGTATATATATGAGTATTTTTCCTACAACATCAACGACTCATTTGGTAAGGTGCCTAGTCCTTACATGCAGGACATGGTTTGAACCTTGATGAAACATATTCAAAAATAAAATTGTAGCTTTTAAATTCTATAATAAATATACATTGATTTAAGATAAGTAATCTAAATGAAGATAAATTGCATGATAGATCAATTGGCCTAAGCGCTTTTTTGTGAATGACAAAGTCTTGGGTTCAAATTACATATTGAAATATTGAAATTGAGTCTTGGAGTAACATCTATAAAATAAAAGATTATATATATATATATATATATATATATATATATATATTTATATATATATATATATATATATATATATATATATATATATAATAAAAATTTCTGCTATTCTTTTTACTAAATATTGAGATAAAATATAAATTTGTTTAAAAAGATTTAAAAAAAACATAAATTTTGTCAAATTGAGACGAAATATCAATTTATTATTAAATATATTTTTATCAAAATATTTGTGACGACAAACTTATTCAATTTTCGTCTTAATATAGTTATTTTGGGATGGAAACAATTTCCATAAAAAATTTTTATATGAATTTGATTTTTTTTTTCTTCTTGTAATGCCGCCAATAGAGGAAGAGATTGATCCTCAAATTAGTCGGTGCAAAAATCAAATAATCATTTCAATAATTAAAAAAAAATTCGTCCGTGTCACTTGATCTTTCTTCATTCAACCATCTAAGGCTTAGTTCAATCTTTTATATCTTTTATTTATTATTTTATAATTTCAATGATACAATAACTTTATTAAGTTATACAACAACACATATCTACTCCACGTATAGGTATACAAAATCCACCCTTAGTAAATCCTTTGGCACTGCATTGTGAAGGACAGTTTTCTGTAGGGCATTGTGATAGACAGCAAACTGGTGGAGGTCCTGGTTCACCAATTAAGCAGTGTTTTCTATAACGATCTTCTATTGGATTCTCTAAACCTGAAACCAAGATCAACGAAATGCATAAAATTCTCAAAATATAGGATTCATAGATATTAAAGGCCATTTTGTATTACACTATCGAAGGATAACAAGATGTTTTCATTATATAGACATCACATAGAATTGCATCCTATAAAATATTATTAAACTTGACTTTTGTAGTAATTAGAAATAGATCATGTCAAAAGAAAAAAAATAGTAATCAATATAAATGCAATATTTTATAGAATCTCAATAAATTCAATAAAAAATTATATTAATTTGAAAGTACTAATGTCATAGAAAAATTATATTTTTAAATATTTGAATTTATTCATATAAGATATTAGATCGAACTCTAGTATGGCCGAAGGGTAGCTTCTTGGTTCGACAGTATTAAGCATGAAGTCGAAGGTTGTTCACATGTTAATGTCGAAGATGATAGGGTTGTTAGCATGTTAAATTAGGTTTTAGTGTTTAAACCCTTATTTGTTAAGTTGACTTGTTTATTAAGTTGACTTGTTTATTAAGTTGACTGGTGTAATGGGCCTTGTGGAAAAAGTCTATTATTTAGTATGTTAGGTTTTATTATAAATAGCATACTAGTCTCTCATCATTGCAACGCTGCAAATTCTGATTTAGGGTGAGAGAGGTTATTTGTTATTCTTGTAAACTTGTAATCTTGTTTTCTAAGAGAAAGTAAAAGAATATCAGTTATAACCAATTCTTGTGTTATTCTTCTTCCTTGTTCTTTATTCTTCCCTTGCATTATACTTTGTTCTTGGTATTGAATTCACAACAAATTGGTGCGGTGAGCATGGAGAAGATGTCGTCAACAAAGTATGAGATTGAAACGTTCATCGGAGTGAATGATTTCGATCTGTGGCGCTTGAAGATGAAAGCTCTACTGGTTCAGCAGGGTTGTTTGGAAGCGTTGAAGGGAGAGACATCCATCAATGTTGCATTAACGGCGGCGAAGAAGACAACTATGATTGAGAAGGCACACGGCGCAATTTTGTTGAGCCTTGGTGATAAGGTTCTCAGATAGGTATCGAAGGAGACAACGGCATCAGGGTTATGAACGAAACTTGAAAGTTTTTATATGACCAAATCACTGGTAAATCGACTCTACCTGAAGCAAGCTTTGTATTCATTCAAGATGGTTGAAGACAAAGTGTTAGCTGAGCAGTTGGATATGTTCAACAAGCTGATTCTTGATCTTGAAAATATTGATGTGAAGATCGATGATGAAGATCAAGCGTTGTT
Source organism: Vicia villosa (assembly GCF_029867415.1). Classification (NCBI taxonomy): domain Eukaryota; kingdom Viridiplantae; phylum Streptophyta; class Magnoliopsida; order Fabales; family Fabaceae; genus Vicia; species Vicia villosa. The sequence continues at coordinate 178,164,173 of NC_081182.1, read as the reverse complement.
ACTATTGTGCGCTTTGCCTCGATCACATGCTCACTTCAAAGAAAATCTCTTGTATGGAAGAGAGTCCCTGGCGTTTGAAGAAGTTCAATCATCCTTGTATTCTAAGGACTTGAACGAAGGAAAGGAGCATAAGCGTTCGACTATTGGTGAAGGTTTGGCCGTTAAAGGCAAATTCTTGCGAAAGGATGGTAAGTTTGACAAGAAGAAGGGAAAATCCAGTCGAAGTCTTACAGTGGCGAAGCATCTGGCATTCGATGCTATCATTGTAAGAATGAGGGTCACACAAGAAAGGTGTCCCCTGAACGCCTGAAAGATCGTGGAGGTAAGGATAATGGCAATGCAGCCATTGTTCAAGATGATTTCGAATCATCTGATGTTCCTGTGGTTTAAAGCAGTGACTCTAGGAAGGAGTGGATTATGGATTCAGGTTGCACTTGGCACATGACTCCAAACAAAGACTTGTTCGAGAAATTATGTGATCGAGATAATGGATCAGTAATGTTAGGATTCAAGCTCCATGATGAGTCAATAAGGTTGTTGACTGAAGTCAGGTATGTTCTTGATTTGAAGAGAAATTTGCTTTCTCTTGGTGAATTCGACCAGAAAGGGTATGTTTTCCAAGGAGAGAAAAGTATCCTAAGAGTCATGAAGGGGTCGAAGGAAGTCTTGAGAGGCGTGAAGAAACAAGGCTTGTATACCCTTGAGGCTGAAGTTGTAAGTGGTTCGACAAATGTTGCATCCACGAAACCTTTGTCGAAGACAGAAATATGGCACATGATATTGAGCCATGTCAGTGAAAAGGGTCTGGTCGAATTAGGGAAACAAAATCTTCTTGGTGGAGACAAAGTCGAAAAGCTGAAGTTTTGTGAACCCTGTGTATTTGGAAAATCTTGCAGAGTGAAGTTCAACAAAGGCAAACAAAAAACACATGGATTCCTTGATTACATCCATGCTGATCTTTGGGGGCCTGCAAGGTGTCCATCACATTCAGGATCAAGGTATTTTCTATCCATAGTTGATGATTATTCCAGGAAGTTATGGGTATTCATCCAGAAGACTAATCATGAAACTTTTGAGAATATCAAAAGTTGGAAGACTCTGGTAGAAAATCAGACTGGCAGGAAGGTTAATAGGTTGAGAACCGACAATGGCCTTGAATTTTGCAATGAGGCATTCAATAATTTTGTGCTTCCTCTGGTATTACAAGGCACAGAACTACTGCAGGTACTCCACAGCAAAATGGTTCGGCTGAAAGGTTTAATCGAACTATTTTGGACAGATTCGAATGCATGTTGAGTAGTGTTGGGTTAAAAAAGGTGTTCTAGGCTGAGGGTGTTTCGACAGTGTAATACAGTGAACTGACTTTATTTGAAATGTCGCGGTAAGCAAGAGTCGCCACCATATTTTACTTTATCCAATTGGAAAGGCTAAAAGAACAGGAAAGACCTTTTGAAAGATTTTGAGTTTGGGGGGTAAGTTATACAAAGGGAAGGTGTAAGGCACCCTTTGCATCCATGGTTATCCACGGGCTCTTAATTGCTTAGCTCACTTGGTTTTCAAAATGTTTGAATTGTTTGAAAAGTAGGGTGTGAATAGAAATTTGAATAAGAACTTTACCTTGTAAATAAGCGTAGTCTTTTTGAAAAGTTTCTTTGAAAAGAAGTGGGAAAAGATTTTGAACTTGAATTTGATTTTGAAAAAAAGAGCAAGCAATTAATAGCAACTACCCTAAGTTTAGAAATTTGTTCTTTTAGCTTTTCAGGGCGAAAGGGTCTATCCATACCATGAGAGGGCAGGAAGTCTTTCAATTGGATGTTGAAGGGTCATCGAGAAATTATCGTTCGCCATAAGATCGTCCCTTGCCATAAAGAGGGCAGGTAGTCTAAGAGAAGGATATAATAGTCATTTTATCTTTTAGGCATCATGCGAGGATACCTTAGCAATTGGGACAATTATTCTTTTTAAGGCAACCTCGAGGGAGTTTCAATAACTTTGAAGGAAACAGGCAACATTGCTTTTAGGTATCCTCGGAATCGAGGGACTTGACTATTTAGTATACTTAGAGGCAACATAATCATAAGGTAACATGCAACAAAGGCAACAAGAGGGATTACCCTAAAGGTGTGTGGATGCACCAATCATGTGATTGTATTCAAATATATTATCTTGTAGAGTTAGTGATTCTATGTAGAGATGCTGAAATAAACCGGTTATTGGATTTATCCATATCCATATCCATAACCGGTTATTAAAAACCGGTTAATTATCAATATGGTTTTAACCAAACCCATATTTTGGATATATTATTAATATGGTTTTAACCAAATCCATATTTTGGATAACCATATCCAACATAAAAATTTAATTGGTCTATTATTTTTAAATCACAAAAAAAATATAATTTTTAAAATATTTTGCAGAAAGAAAAAAAAACATAAAAATGAAAAATCGAGTTTTTCGAAAGTTCGAAAAAATCGAATTTTCTAAAAATACCAAAATAAATAGTTTTTCGGAAATACGAAAAATCGAGTTTTTTTGAAAAATTGAAAAATCAAGTTTTTTTTTTTAAAAACAAAAAAATTGAGTTTTTCGAAAATACGAATAAATTCAGATTTTGGAAATACAAAAAAATTTAGTTTTTCTAAAATAGATGATAAATCGAGTTTTTTTCGAAAAAAATGAAAAATTGAGTTTTCGGAAACACGAATAATTGACTTTTCATAAATATGAAAGAACGAGTATTTTTTTTGAAAAAATAAAAATTCGAGTTTTTTTTTTTGAAAAAACGAAATAATCGAGTTTTTTTGAAAAATAAAAAAAATCTAGTTTTTTCGGAAACACAAAAAAATTGAGTTTTTTCGGAAACACGAAAAAAATTGAGTTTTTTTTCCGTAAAAACAAAAAATCGAGTATTTTGAAAAAAAACGAAAAGTTCGAGTTTTTTTGAAAAATCGTGTCTTTAAAAAATATGAAAAGTCGATTTTCCAAAAAAAATAATATTTTAATAACTTCATTTTAAATTAAATTTGTAAAATGAAATTTTTAAATTTAAAATCGGTTATAAAATTTGGTTATGGATATAGCTGGTTTATAACCGGTTTTGAAAAAATAAATCCGGTTATGAAAATTGGTTTTAAAATCTGGTTATACCAAATGGATAATATATGGATATGGATTGGTTATGGACAAAAACCGTCCATGAGCATCCCTAATTCTATGTTAATTTGCATGCTTTCACTCCCTAGGATTACTAACCACGCAGTTTAAAAATGCAGAAATTAAAGGCAGAAGAAATAAAGTCCTACGCTATTACAATAAACACCTGCGGGGAAGGGGAAATAAAAACAGAAAATAAGAGGGAGCAATTAATTATCATAAACATCTTCGAATGCCTTGATCTTCCTCGAACCCTTGATCAACTCTGAAAAGGAAAATACATAAGGGAGAACAGTGATTAGTAATCATGATGAAAAAATAAAATCAGGGTTTACAAATATTAAAATAATTAATTAGCCAAAAATTTAATTATTACCTTAAAATAATTACTAGCTAAAAAATCTTAACTAATTATTTAACCTAATTAATTTAATAATAAACTAATCATAATTAATTTAAAATTATCAACTTAAATTAATTAAAATCATTTTTTACATTTATAAAAGAAGGAGGTTGAAATCCAAAAGAATTAGCAAAAAAACTAAGCCAAAGAAATAAAGAAAAGATTTATGTAATAATAATAAGAAAAATTAAGGGAACTTAGCTTTTTGGTATGGCACGCGGCTGAAGGATCTTGATTAACCCTGAAAATTTGGCACAAAGAAGAGAAATGCGTTAGTGCATTAAAATTCCAAACAATTATAACGTGGCAGATTAAAAATTAAAACAGAGATCGAGGCAAAAAGGGTAAGGCAAAAATAAACCCTGAAAGGGCAAACCTAAACCTAAGGCTATTAGGATTTATAAATGTCTCGAGGTTAACAAATATTTAAAAGGGTTAATAGCAATTCACCCCCCTGCCATTAGGGCGAGATTCGGTTTTGCCCCCCTGAAGTTTTTTTTTTGTAAACCGCCCCTTATAAAACACAGATTCTGTTTTCAGAACCCCCTATCCCTTGTTTGGCTGACTGGACGTGGGGGATTTCTTGGGATTTCTTTGTTTGACTGACTGGACGAGGGATAGCTTGCAAGGTGGCATCCATGTGGACTTTGTAAAACATAGAAACTAAATGTTAAAACATAACTCCTATGGGATTCGAACCCAGGAGTGTATTTACCAACACAAAGCACCAAACCACTAGGCTAGCTGTTATTATTTGTTAATATTTGCATTGAATTTTATAAATGGATTATTCTAAGTCTGAATTTTTATAAGTTTGATTTTTTTTTTAATTGAACTTTTAAAGTTTTTAATTTTTATAAATTGATAATTCTTTAAAGTTTTTTATTTAATGTTTTATTTAATTTTTTAATTAACTTTTTTAAATGTAATAACTAATATAAAAAGTTAGTATAACTAATATAAATTAATATTGCTCAATTTTTTTAGAAATTTATAAATTTGAGAAGTTAATATATTATATAAAAAAATAAAACGTTAATATTTATTATGAATTTATTAATTATTACTCAGTTTTATATGTACAGTTTTAATATAAATGTATTTTATATAAAAGTATATATATTAATAGTTTATAACATATTAATAGTTTGTAATTATATATACGTATAGTTTATAAAATATATATACTTTTAAAAACATTAGTATATCATTAGTTTATTACAAAAAAATATTAACGTTAGTTTATAAAAAAATATTAACGTTAGTTTATTACAAAAAATATTAACGTTAGTTTATTACAAAAAATATCACTGTAATAAAACATATAAATATTAATTACAGTAATAATTATTAACATATAAAAACATATAATATTAAAAATATAATATTATAAACTTATAAAACATATAATATTAAAAAACTTACAGTAATAATTATTAACATATAAATATATAAAACATATAAATATATAATATTATAAACTTACAGTAATAATTATTAACATTAAAAACATATAATATTATTTACTTACAGTAATAATTATTTACAGTATATAATATTAAAAATATTAACGTTAAAAAGTATATATATTTCATTAAAAGACATAATAGACTAATTAGTCTAGTGGAAATGTGCAATAAGCTTAACCAAGGGCGACGTGGGTTCGAATCTTGTCTTAGACAAAATTTTGAAAAAACTACAATTTGTAATTTTTACACACTCCACATGGATGCCACCTTGCATTGCCCAGTCAGCCAAACAAAGAAATCCCCCACGTCCAGTCAGCCAAACAAGGGATAGGGGGTTCTGAAAACAGAATTTGTATTTTATAAGGGGCGGTTTACAAAAAAAAAACTTCAGGGGGGCAAAACCGAATCTCGCCCTAATGGCAGGGGGGTGAATTGCTATTAACCCTATTTAAAATTAATTGATTAAAAGTATATATAAAAACAATAATTTTCTCGTAAAAAACCAATTATTTTTAATGTTTATGAGAAAAATCGAGTGTTTCGATTAAAAATAATAATTATAAAACTACTATTTATATAAATAATTTATTAGATAAGTAAAATAAATAAATAATAAATGAATTCTAATAAAGGAGAAAAAAACTTAGAGAATAATTAAGTAATTAAAAATAAAATAAAATAAAAAAACTTAGCTCTGATTAGGTACTCCACGCTCCTGAAGGTCCATGGTGGAGTGGTAGGTTTCTGGACGTTAGATCCAAAGCTGGGAAGATCAGATGGCTGAAGAGTGATAGTGCATCGTGTACTAACGCTAAGTTGAAACGCTGGATCTGAGAAATAATGATGGCTAACGAAATTATAAAAACAATGACAATAAAAGCGCAACACCTGGGGATCGAACCCACACCACTTTGCAAATTATTAGCTTAGCCATGTGAGATGTCTTCCTTTGTTGTTTACTACATGGTTAGAATAAATTAAATATAAAACTTACATGATATTGGAGAAAAGTCAAAGAGTTCATAGTGGGGGCCCATTGTTGCGCGTGATGCCCAATGAGAATGGAGAGAGAACTTCATTAGTTTGACTGGCCAATTGCATTCTCCCACGCGTGGAGAGAGGGGAGAGAGATAGGTTGGATTTGTTGACCAACCAACCACGAAGTGCCGCATGTAGTCAGCAAGTCCACCACACTGTTCATCATCTTCAACGTCTCCTGCCCAGAATTTTGCTACGAAACTGGCTTGGATTTCGCTTCCGTTTCGCTGCCATTATTCATGACCAAAACAACGATTTCTGAACTTGCAAAATAGCCAAGGTAAATGCGCATAGAGTACCCTACCCCCCTAAACGGACCCCTGCGAGTTCAATGGTGGTATTATTTTGCCCAGAAAATTCCTGTAGCCATCAGATCGAAGCTTCCACCTAGTTCTTGCCCTAACAATGGCAGAGGTCCATCCTGGCGTTCAGACTTGCATGTAAAGCGTTAGATGTGTTCTAAACATATACGTGAAACGATCTGGGCCAAGAAATTCAATCAACGAAGCGTTAATTTAAGTAAACGAAAACAAAAAAAATACCAAACCGGTGTGCCTTAGTGGCTGCGTTCCGGGGTGCTCCAATCTCGTATGAAGATATGGATCGCTTACCGTGTGCTTCAGGAAGTGGGTTGAATGCTCATAATTGATCGTGAGGGGTTGGAGACTGACCACGAGTATTGCACCATCTCATGAATATTTTTGAGACTTTGAACCCTATTTTTTCTCCAATTTTTTCGTCCCCTAGTGCTGAGTATAAGTTATGTATATATAGTGATGAGAATTAGGGCAAGAGTTGGGCATGGGTCCTTGACTTTTATTTTACTTGAGAATTTTGAAGAAAATATAACATGTATCTTTCAATTTTGAGAGATTTTCTTCATAAGCAAGCTTTGCATGTTTTGGACCATCATGGGGCTTCTATTGAGCCTTTGGATGATTAAAAATAGAAGCTTTAGGGTTTACCTCATTATTTTATAATTTTACTCAATTTATTTATTCTTTAAATGGAATAAAATCAAAATAAATCTAATAAATGTCATAAAACGATGGGAATAAATTTATGGGCTCTTATTTAGGTCACCAACATGTTTGAGGTCCAAAACCTAGGCCCACTAACTCAAAAATATAAAATTGTCCAATTGGGGTTTCATGCTTTTCTTGAAAATCGATCAACTTGTACCACGCGTATCTCCCTCATTTTTACTCATATGAAGATGTTCTCATACTTTTTAGAAAGCTCAAAGAGTCCTTTAAACACTCCTTTTGGTTCCATCTCAATTGAGTCTTCCATGTTCAAGTATGCTCCATTTTAAAAAGATGACTTTTTGTTGACTTTTAGAAAGACCTATAATGTATTGATCCATATCTCTTAAATGGTGCATTTTTAGCCTTGGCATGTGAGATACAAAATTGTAGAGAATTAAATTTCCTTCAAAATGAGCTTTGGATGGAGAATATCTGATGTTCCATGTGAAAGTTATGGCTGGTCAAAGTTTAGTTGACTTTTGATCCAAAAACCCTAATTTAGAAGGTTTGAATTTCGTTGATTTTGGAGCTTTCCTTGATGAATCATGATCAATACTTGATCAAATGATGAATGATACTTCATAGTGAGGATGTTGACCAAAAATCAGAAGTTTTGACTATGGTTTGACCATAGTTTGACTTTTAGGTCAGGTAGTCGATTATTGATCGTTTGGGCCATTGGGTGAGCAATCTTTTGATTCAGAGCTTGAAAATTGGCATGAGGATCCTTTGAGGCATATGAGAGACCATGAAGTCCATTGGAGGTATCAGAACCTGACTTTTCTTTTGGAAAGGCAAAACCCTAGTTTGAGGGTTGTTGTTTAGGAGAGAGATTGCATGCTTTCTTCTTGTGTATCTTGAGCATTTGAAAGTCAGATGGATTGAAATATGATTAAATATGATGGGAAAATTTTGAGGTATGACAGCTTCCCCTGTTCGATCTTCTTATATCTGAGGATGTAGATTGGCTTGTATGCTTGTCGGAATCTAAAGGTAGAAGAGGATTGAACACTAGAATACCCAGGAATTTGCCCTAGATGAAGTAGGGACTTTTGTCGGAGATGGGCTTGAAGATGCCATCCAGGTGTTTGAAAAAGATGTATGATTGAGATGGGCTTAAAGATACCATCTGATCTGGATAAATAAGAAAGTCAGAATACGTCATACGTTAGACTATATCCGAGCTTGAAGTATTGAGAAGAAGTTGTTGATTGTTAGTCGTGTCAGCACCGTTTGTAGTAGCTGAATTAGATTTTGGAAAGGATGATCGTGTCTACACTGTTCATGATGATAGAATTAGATCTTCGAAAGTTGATCGTGTCAGCACCGTTCGTAGAAACTGAATTAGACTCTAGAAGGTTGATCGTGTCCATACCGTTCGTGATGATGGAATTAGATCCTTGAGAATTGACCGTGTCAGTACCGTTCGTAGTAACTGAATTAGATCTTGGAAGACGAACGTGTCTACACCGTTCATGATGATAGAATTAGATCTTTGAAAGTCTCTTGATTATCTCTGAACTATCTTTGGAGGATACCCTGAACTAAGTATCAGAATTAAATCTTGGTCTCGATTATCTCTGAACTATCTCTGGAGGATACCCGGAACTAAGTATCAGAATTAAATCTTGGTCTCGATTATCTCTGAACTATCTCTGGAGGATACCCGGAACTAAGTATCAGAATTAAATCTCTGTCTTGATTATCTCTGAACTATCTCTGGAGAATACCCGGAACTAAGTATCAGAATTAAATCTCTGTCTTGATTATCTCTGAACTATCTCTTGAGAATACCCGGAACTAAGTGTTAGAATTAAATCTCTGTCTTGATTATCTCTGGAGAATACCCGAAACTAAGTATCAGAATTAAATCTCTGTCTTGATTATCTCTGAACTATCTCTGGAGAATACCCAGAACTAAGTATCAGAATTAAATCTCTATCTTGATTATCTCTGAACTATCTCTGGAGAATACCCAAAACTAAGTATCAGAATTAAATCTCTATCTTGATTATCTCTGAACTATCTCTGGAGAATACCCGGAACTAAGTATCAGAATTAAATCTTTATCTTGATTATCTCTGAACTATATTTGGAGAATACCAGGAACTAAGTATCAGAATTAAATCTCGGTCTTGATTATCTCTGCACTATATCTAGAAGATACTATTCATTTGGTTTGTAGGAATAGACTGAAAAAGCAGTATTAGTTTTATGCAAAGTCGTGATGTATGTATTGTAATGTTTAGTTTTGACATGAATGAGAGTGTTATGCATATGCAATGAGGAGTATGTATGTTATGTATGAATTTACTATGATATATGATGTATGAACATGGTTTATGCTATTTGGAATATCTTGATTGAGAAAATAAATCTCCAGGTCATTGTGACTCTAATGCCTGATCCTGTTTCGAAGATACACAGTTGGGGATTTATGATTTCTGCTCTGGGATGAGAGCCATTTGTATGAATAATCCTTGCATGCCCCTGATTGTTTTGGCATCTTTGAGAGATTCTCGGAATCTTGACTTGATTGCCCCAGACTGATCGGGAAATAGTTTGAAACCCACTTGGGATGCATGCCTTTGACTGTTTGGCATTTGAGAGATTCTTGGAATCTTAACTGGATTGCCCCAGATTGGTTGGACAAAGCATGTCATGCCCCTTGTATTCATTGACTTCTAGTCAACTGAGTCAGTTATAAGGGATGTTGCTGCTGAAATAGTTTTGTCTATCGGGATAGCTTTCAGTCATTAGATGTACCATGTGCAAATTCTTCCTGATGCTAACATTTGAAATTATGTAGCAAAATATGTTTAATAATGAATTCATGAGATGCAATGCATATGTCCCTCTTGAGTTTTTTGAAAAAAATTAAAACAAGAGATGTAAAAGCGTGATATTTGTAAAAACGTGATGTTTGTAAAACGAAATATCAACTTAGCATTTTTTGGTAAACCTTAAGGAGTCAAGATACCTTTTTGGTGACGGTATGCTTTCGAACTAACCACACTTCAGTTAGGGCTTTCAAGGGTTGTAACGTGGCTTGGTTCACGGTTTAAGAAACAAAGGATAATGGCTCAAAATTTATTTATACACATCCCCATCTTCGTGATGTTCTTCGATCCTATGCTCAGTTAACTTTGCGTTTCATCTTTAGCAAACCTTGAAGTGTTAACATTGAGATTTGATAGTGGTTGAAGCACCAGAAGTTTATTTGGAAAGTCAATCATCCTTCTTTGTAATTATTTTTTCTTTGGTCGAGGATTTGTAGTGACCTCTTTTTTTCTTTGATTTTTGTTATCCCTAACTTTTGCCTGAACTGCTTATTTTGTAATTACGGTCTGCGGGATGTTTCGACTTTTCGATAAGTCTCCTTCATAGGTTTTGACTTAACAACTTTTTTCTTTTTGGTTGATATTGACTGCATGAGTTAGTGGTTACGGGGACCCATCATTATTTGTATAAACAACAGCTAGTACAATTGAGTTAACTGAGTAACTACCCTGCCCCGGGTTGTGATTAAGGGTTTAATTTGTATGAGAAAGAAACTTCTACTTCTTAGGCTCAAAGGGGGTTGGAGAGGGATTAACATCCTTATATCTCCACTCTTTAGGAATTAAAACAATGCCTGTACATCGTCTGCATAGTCTGTTCAAAAGCACACTGTATGAAGTTGTGGTATCATTTTCGTCATCCTCCCTCAAAAGGCATACAACTTTAGCAGGAGTCGAGTATCACAAAACATATGCAAAGTAAAGACGCAATTAAAAATGAGTGATAGCGAAATGATTTGTTCAAGACAAACATATGCAATGCACTGATGATGATTATTAAAACAGATAATGTCTATCATGAGTTAAATGTTTAAAAAAACAGAAAAGAAACTTGCAAATGAAAGTAGATCTAATGATCCAAAAGTTCGTCCGTCTAGACGTCAGTCAGTCTTGTCATGACTAGGCATGGGAGCCGTGATCATCCTAGGAGTTTTCAGGAGGGTTGAATTTGATTTCCCCGTCATCGATCAGATCTCGATTCTTATTCGTCAATGTTCAGCAATTGTTAGTGTCATGTCCAGGACTGTTGAAATGGTATGCGTGTCTCGCATTGGGTTGATAGCCAGTAGTGTAGGCGTTAGGATTCTTAGGAGCGTCCCTCAGAGTAATCAAAGTTTATCATTTCAACAAAAGTTGTAACTATTGATCTAATGACATGTTAATTTTGGTGAATTGGTGCTTAGGTGTATCTGACTTGCGTCGTTGTTGTGGAACTAGTGTAGAGATCAAAACTACCCCAACAGATTGGTTTTGTTTATTACGCCCTTTATGATTGTGAACATCATTAGTCATATGAGATTCCTCAGGTGAATTTCAATCAATGATCTTGTCGTCAATTAAATCTTGAATCCTATGCTTCAATGGTCCACAATCTTCGGTATCATAACCAAGACTGTTCGAATGATAAGCACATCTTGCATGATACTTGTACCCAAGAGCATGATTGATAGGACTTGAATATGGAGGCAATAGGGTTATCAAGTTCTGATTGATCAGTCGTTGCAAAATTTGAGACAATGGCATGTGGAATGGAGTAAACTTTGCTGCGTATGCTGATCCTTTTTCTTCTGGGTTAACAAGGTTTTTCAACTCGTCTTTCCCCTTGGCCAAGTTCAGAATCAAAACTTGGAACCGGATATTCTGAGCCTGAAGATTTTTGACTGGTTGCTAGAGATCTAATTGTGCTGAAATAAACAGCGGGAGAGAATGGGAAGCCTATTGCGGAAACCTGTTATGCAATGTTTATTAATGTAGATGCAATGTTTTCAAAGATCGTTAGGGAATTTAGTTTGCGACATTAGGAAATGACTGGCCACCGCTTCATCTGAAGAATCTTGGTCTTTGTCTTTAAATGTCCTTCTTTGAGAGTCAAGCTCACCGTACCGAGTGGGTCATCGCCTCTTATTCGGGATACCTCTGAATTTGAACACCTATGGCTAGAGGAAAGTAAATCCTCTTGCCCCTTGATAGGTATGATGTCTCTAAATTGGAAGGCATAGGGCCAGAGGAAAATAAATTCTCTTGCCCCTTGATAGGTACTGTGTCTTTGAATTGGAATATATATGGCTGGAGGAAAGTAAATCCTCTTGCCCCTTGATTAGGGATTCAGTCTTTGATAAGAGCACCTAAAATTGTGTGCCCTAAATCCCTAAGATCCTTGAAAGGGTTAGTTAATATGTTATGTCATGATGTCATGATGTTATGCGGATGTAATGCAATAGGTAAAGCATAAGGTAATAAGGACGAATAAGTCCTACAAAAAGTTCCTGCAAGTAAATGAAGGGTTAGTAGCACACACAAACAAGTCACACAAACATCCTTAGGTTTAAAGGCTTGCATGGAGTTTGACTAGGTAACTACCTTTCCCCAAAGGTATTTCTAAGGATAAGGATGATATCAACAACGAGTTCTATGAGTTATTCATAATTGTCAGTCCTTCTAAAGCACCCTCGGACATGATGCATTTGCACCATGCAATGATACTTTGAGAGAGAACCTATCTGAATTGTAGCAGCGGGTAGCGACTAGTTCTCAACATTTGTCAAGAGTAGTGCCCCCACTACGTTCCTAAAGGCCAAGATGGGTTAAAGGGTAACTAAAGGTCCTTGAGCTCCAGCGCACCCAAAGTTACATACATAGACCTCCCTCATTTGAGAAAGGTGTGCATAACTAAGTATCAGAATTAAATCTCTATCTTGATTATCTCTGAACTATCTCTGGAGAATATCCGGAACTAAGTATCAGAATTAAATCTCTATCTTGATTATCTCTGAACTATCTTTAGAGAATACCAAGAACTAAGTATTAGAATTAAATCTTGTTCTTGATTATCTCTGCACTATATCTAGAAGATACTATTCATTTGGTTTGTAGGAATAGACTGAAAAAGCAGTATTAGTTTTATGCAACGTCGTGATGCATGTATTGTAATGTTTATTTTTGACATGAATGGGAGTGTTATGCATATGCAATGAGGAGTATGTATGTTATGTATGAATTTACTATGATATATGATGTATGAACATGGTTTATTCTATTTGGAATATCTTGATTGAGAAAATAAATCTCCAGGTCATTGTGACTCTAATGCCTGATCCTGTTTCAAGATACACAGTTAGGGATTTATGATTTCTGCTTGGGGATGAGAGCCATTTGTATGAATAATCCTTGATGCACCTTGACTTGGGATAAAAGAGATGAATAGCCCTGTTTGGAGAAGAGAATAGTATCGAGGAACCGGCAATGTCGAAGGTGTAAACTCTGTGGAGGAACTAAGGCTCTGTTAGGACGAGAACAATCGAAGATATCTTCTTAAGGATTACTCTATGGGGATATGATCTTGTGAAGCCAGAGTTGGGGGAAGGCATGGATGCCTTGAACATTGCCCCCAGTATTATAGTAACTACCATTCCTGGATTTGTATTGATTAGGAAACACCACTGAGTATTGATCAAGATGTCAAACTGGACTTGCATAGATTTTCCCCTACTAGTAGGGACTTTGGAAAGATTCTCCTCACGAGGAATTTATGAGATGTGCCCTATGAGCGTCATGCCCCTAGTAATCATGGGCCCAGGACAATATCCCATGTTGATTGGTAAGTAGCTTCGGATCTACTTGGATGCATGCCCCTGATTGTTTTGGCATCTTTGAGAGATTCTCGGAATCTTGACTTGATTGCCCCAGATTGATCGGGAAATAGTTTGAAACCCACTTGGGATGCATGCCTTTGACTATTTGGCATTTGAGAGATTCTTGGAATCTTAACTGAATTGCCCCAGATTGATTGGACAAAGCATGTCATGCCCCTTGTATTCATTGACTTCTAGTCAACTGAGTCAGTTATAAGGGATGTTGCTGCTGAAATAGTTTTGTCTATTGGGATAGCTTTCAGTCATTAGTTGTACCATTTGCAAATTCTTCCGGATGCTAACATTTGAAATTATGTAGCAAAATATGTTTAATAATGAATTCATGAGATGCAATGCATATGTCTGTCTTGAGTTTTTTGAAAACCATTAAAACAGGAGACGTAAAAGCGTGATATTTGTAAAAACGTGATGTTTGTAAAACGAAATATCAACTCAGCATTTGTTGGTAAACCTTAAGGAGTCCGGATACCTTTTTGGTGACAGTATGCTTTCAAACTAACCACACTTCAGTTAGGGCTTTCAAGGGTTGTAACGTGGCTTGGTTCACGGTTTAAGAAACAAAGAATAATGGCTCAAAATTTATTTATACCCCTCCCCATCTTCGTGATGTTCTTCGATCCTATGCTCAGTTAACTTTTCATTTCATCTTTAGCAAAGCTTGAAGTGTTAACATTGAGATTTGATAGTGGTTGAAGCACCAGAAGTTTATTTGGAAAGTCAATCATCCTTCTTTGTAATTCTTTTTGTTTTGGTCGAGGATTTGTAGTGACCTCTTTTTTTCTTTGATTTTTGTTATCCCTAACTTTTGCCTGAACTGCTTATTTTGTTATTACGGTCTGTGGGATGTTTCGACTTTTCGATAAGTCTCCTTCATAGGTTTTGACTTAACAACTTTTTTCTTTTTGGTGGATATTGACTGCATGACTTACTGGTTACGGGGACCCATCATTATTTGTATAAACAACAGCTAGTACAATTGAGTTAACTGAGTAACTACCCTGCCCTAGGTTGTGATTAAGGGTTTAATTTGTATGAGAAAGAAACTTCTACTTCTTAGGCTCAAAGGGGGTTGGAGAGGGATTAACATCCTTATATCTCCACTGTTTAGGAATTAAAACAATGCCTGTACATCGTCAGCATAGTCTGTTCAAAAGCACACTGTATGAAGTTGCGGTATCATTTTCGTCATCCTCACTCAAAAGGCATACAGCTTTAGCAGGAGTCGAGTATCACAAAACATATGCAAAGTAAAGACGCAATTTAAAATGAGTGATAGCGAAGTGATTTGTTCCAGACAAACGTATGCAATGCACTGATGACGATTATTAAAACAGATAATGTCTATCATGAGTCTGTTATACCCCAAAACTTGCCCACGTCTTTTTTCAAAAAAAAAGAAGGCAACAGACTTCTGTCTAAAAATTGGGAGTTTCATATAATCTTGAATTTTTATTCCATAAATATCCTGATTTATGAATACTTGGTTTTTTAGAATTTTTCTTATACGGTACTTTGGCTCGCTGTTGAATTCATTTTTACGCAAACGCCAATTACTGTTTATCATTTCACACACGCTATTTATTTGAGATTTATTTACAGATAAATAGTACGGACACGATTGGTACAGAATTAAATCTTTTGCAGGCGTAAAGTCCGGGGACTCAGACTGTACTAGTAACAAGTAAATTATTATTAACTTTTGTTTCCTACTAATTTTTGTACTATATTCTATTATTTTCAAAATCTCTTTCAAATCTCTTTCTTTCAAAATCAAATCCTAACTTTATTCTATACATCTTTTTTTTCAAATCCTACCATACACTTTCTTTCAAATCCTACTTCCACTCAAATTTTCCTTTTTGTACGGAATCACTTCATTCTCCAACGTCTCTATCCTTCTTTTCATTCTATAAATACCTCTCATTTTTTCCATAAAATCTCACATCAAATTCTAACTCATCTCTCAAATTTCTACTTCATATTCATTCTCTCTTCTTCCCCGGCAAAAATGGCGAAGCGGATGGAAACGTGCTTTCTTATGGTCATCACCGTCGTGGTGGTAATCATGTCCTTCTTCTGTCTGCATAGTCCTGAAAAATGTGGACCTGGGTTGTTTACGCTCCCAATCATCTATATGTTATTATTTGTAGCATGGGTTATTAATCGTCATTCTTAAAGTTTGTCGTATCTTTTACTTTTTTTAAATAACGTACCGTTTACTCGTCGTACGGTTCATTATAGTATGTAATATTTGTACTGTCAGTATTAAATGTCGTACTATCTGTCGTACTGTTGTTTAATTATTAAGATAATATTTTGTGTGTTTTCTGCCAGTTAAATATCTATTTTTCTGTGCATTAAATGTTTTTCAGGGTTATTATCGGTAATTTTGCTCTCATACAGTATATATTATTTATTTATTATGTCTGTGTTTTTCTAACAACTCATGTAAATAAATTTTCACGATTAACACAACAACAAAAAAACAAAAAAAAGAAAAATTAACTTTGACTGTTGAATTTTCACTCTAACTGCTACATTAATACCTGAACAGTCAGTTGACAGTCAAACCCGCTAACAGTGCAATTCTCCGTGTTTTGTACCATCAATCAAATCAATCTTTTTCATTTCAAAATTCCAAGATTTTTGTTCTAGAAGTCTTTTGAATATCACATGATTAGCAGAGACTCAACACTGCACAAAAATCAGGTACGCTTAATTGTCTCCTACACGAACAATCCCTAACTAGGGTTTCTTGTTTTTTTCAGGAGAACAAGTTTTTGAGACCTCAAATGGATTTCATGGACCTCCATATATCTCAAAGTACAACCATACAAATTTTCAAACTTCAATTCGCTCAGACGCACAGTCAGCAGCTCAAACAGTCAACAGACGACCCGTTTGACCAAAAAAGTCAACAGACAGTCAAAAATGAATTTTTTTGTCAACATCCATATTTTGTCAAAAGATTCATCATTTGATCATTGGTTGATCATAATTCATCAAGGAAAGATCAAAAATCAACAAAACCCTAAGTTTCAAAATTAGGGTTTTCTCCTAAAAAGTCAACTGAACTTTGACTGGTCATAACTCTCTCATCCTTCATCCAAAAAATTCAAACCAAAGCTCATTTTGAAGGAAATTCAATTATCTTTCAAATGCAATTGTTCCCATGGTCATTAGATTCACCATTTGAAAAATATGAACCAAGACATTACAGGTCATTTTCAATGTCAACAAAAAGTGATTTTTTTGTCAAAGGCCATAACATTAAGATAACTTCTCCAAATGAAAAAATGTTTCCAAAGTGGCTTGTAGAGGACATCTTGAGGTTTCTAAAAAGTACAAGAACTCCTTCATATGATAAAAATTGAGGGATTTATGCCTTGTTGAAGTTGGCTATTTTTTGGGAAAATGCATGAAATCAACATTGATCAAAAATGATTTTTTTCCAAAAGAGGCCAAATTCCCATGATGCAAACATGTTTCTAACAATGCTAAGGGCCTCCCATGATCAACCAAAGGCCCATAACATTTTATTTCTTTTTTTGGTTTAATTTTATTACATTTAGGATTAAATTGAAAAAAGAAATGGAAGGATAATATGTAGCTTGAATCTTAAGCATGAGTCATCAAGAAGCATTCAAAACTCTGCCACAAGACGCTGGTACAGTAGAAGAGAGTGGAAAAATCAAGCCATGGTTGCTTGAATTCAAAGCTACATATATTATAATATTCAAGAATTCAACAAAGATATCAATGCTTCCTAGCTTAGTTCTTAAGCACTTTCTCTGCCTATAAATGAAGTATAACACTTCATCAATAAGAGAGACACGAAATCAGAGCAAAACCTATGCTTGTAACACACTTGTAACACATTTAAAACTTTCAAAGAAACTTGAAATTCGAATTTTCAGTTTAAGCCATTTTTAATCCAAACTAAACACTTAAACATCATCCTTAAGCATCACTGAATCTATTCCAATCAGTTTCAAGCGTTGAAACTCAAAGAATCGAGCTCTATAGCTCACGGTTTGTGCAAACCTAAATCACTTCATACCTGATCATTCATGCATCTTTAACAAGATGTAATCATATATTTGAATTTAGTTCATTGTTCTGATCGTTTCTGGATGGTTAATTGAAGTTTGAACCCGTATTCACGAAGATACCATTATAGGGTTCTTGAACTCTATTTTAGGGCTTTTCATTAGAGGCAAAATTAGGCCAAATTAAAGGCATGGTTGAACTCAGTAGATCATGACGAATCAAATGGACATGTCGCGAAAAATTTCTATGCATGTTTACACCTATTCGCTATTTTGCAGGGATGAGTTTCATCTATTACAGCGCTTCTAGGCAAAAAACGCTGTTAAAGGTATTGGCTGGAGGTTGAAGACGAAGGCGTGGCACCATCTGATTGGCCAGTTTAAAAAAACGCGCGTTTTGTCTTATTCTTGGATCTGGTGCTTCTCTGACTAGAATGTTACCATGCGCCACGTATCCATGTCCATCAGATCATTTTAATCCTCCAATCTAACGCTTTTTGTCCTGCAGGTTCACCATAGACCCTAGGGGTTTGCCACACATGATCATTGTTTGCCGCACAATCGATGTAATAGTGTAGATTTACTTTCCCCATTTTACATTTCCGCATTTTAATTCCAATACATATAAAATTGCGTGTATGTCAAAGATTAAAATTGAAGCGTTAGGTCACTAACTTCAAAGATAAAATATCTGGAACCAAAACACAATCACACTTGCACCTCTTAGGGTAATCCCTCTTTTACTCTTTTCAAAATCAAAATCAAATTCTACTGTTTCAAATGCAAAATCGAACTTTTGTTTACATCCGGTAAAAGGAGAATTTTCTAAAGGAAATAGGAAAAGACCTTATAACTTAGGGTAGACCTCCTAATTGCTTGCTCAAATCAAACAAACAAATGTATCATATACTATTGTTTTTTAAAATAAAACTTTCAAAAAAGACAATACTTGGTATATATCCAAACAAGGATCATTACGAAGTTAACGTTCTTTCTTTCAAAACATCTTTCGAAAGATAAAACATTTTGTATACATCCGCACAAGGATCATTACAAAGTCAATTTACAAAAGTATTTTGAAACCGCATACAAGCATTTCAAGCCAAGAGAAAAATGATTCAAAATAAGTGAGCTAAGCAATCTAAGAGCCCATGGATAACCATGGATACAAAGGGTGCTAACACCTTCCCTTTGTATAACCTACCCCCTTACCCATAATTTCTTAAAGGTCTTTTTTCTGTTTCTTTTATAAACATTTCCTTAATTGGATAAAATAAAAGTCGGTGGCGACTCTCTGATTTTCAAATGCACAATAGCAAAAGAGAAGAGTCAGTTCGTGTATCTCTCCACGAGAGGTACGGTAAAAAACCGAGGGCGACAGAACTGGCGACTCTGCTGGGGAAATGACTTTCTAAAAAACAAAATGTTTTCAAAATGGGTTACCTTTAGAGTTTAGATCACTTCGATGTTTTCAATTTCTTGACTTGATTGCTTTATTTTTCAAAGGTTTGTTTGGGTATTTTGCTTGTGTGAAAGATTCTAACCCGAATCTCGAGATACCTTAAGTATGTGACAATAGACCAAGTAAATTGTATGGCATGTACCGATACGGTTGATCTGGTAGTCACTGTTAGTGCGACACTTTGGTTTATACTGATGTCCCTTGAAAACGATCAAGGAGTATGTTAGGCTTCCGAAATGTCATTAAACACTAATTTGTCTTAGAACCTTTAGTTGAATTTGACTCGTGGCCTATTAAGTGGCTAGCTTTGAAATTGATCGAAGTTAGTTATCTTCGAGGAATATTTTGATCGGCCATCCGAGCGCCGTATTTAGATGTTGTCTCCAAGGATCATAGAACCCGAATACTATTCTAGGACAGGTTTTAACCAACTCAACTTCAGTGGGGGGGGGGGGTATCACCTATGAACTTCATGCAAGACTTTAAACCTAAGGCTATTGTTTGATTTGTTTGTGTTTTCCACATGTTTGACATCATAACATCATAAGCATCATAAGCATATCATTTTCTCACTAATCATTTCAAGGATCGAAGAGTTTACCTTTGTTCTGTTATTGCAGGTAATGGCTCCCACTACCAGAGATTACATCCGAATCAACATCTCAACAGTACCATCTGAACTTAAGGACTTAATATCAGAATTTCCCAGGAATGCTTAATTCACTGAAAAGCACGGTCACCTACTCCATTTGGTTACCTCAAAATTTGAAGAAGACATGATACGGGTCCTGTTCCAGTTCTTTGATCCCGAACATCATTGTTTTACCTTTATTGATTACCAGTTAGTACCCACCTTGGAAGAGTTTTCTGAACTAATTGGATTGCCTGTTCGAGATCAATTACCTTTCACTGGTTTAGAAAGGATTCCAAAACCTGAAATCATTGCTGCTGCCTTACATTTGCGGAAGTCAGAGATCGAGTCCAATTGGGAAACAAAGAGTGGAGTCAAGGGTTTGCTTGCTAAATTCTTAATGGAAAATGCTCAATTACTACTAAAAAACAAAAGTTACCTAGCTTTTGAGGAAGTTGTGGCTCTTTTGATCTATGGGTTGGTTTTATTCCCTAATCCCGATCAGTTCATAAGTGTGCACATTATTAACATTTTCTTAACCCGTAACCCGGTACCTACCCTGCTAGGAGACATTCTACACTCTCTACACACTCGTACCATGAAGAAACGAGGAACTCTTATGTGATGTGTACCACTACTGGCTAGATGGTTTACATTACACCTTCCTCGATCAGTGTTGAGAAATGAACAAAGGATGCAATGGTCTCGCAGGATTATGTCTTTGTCTCATTCAGATATCTGATGGAACAACTTCTTTCAGAGAGACATTACTATCATTGACCATTGCGGAGAGTACCCTAATGTGCCACTCCTTGGCATCAAGGGAGGCATCACTTACAATCCCTCTTTAGCTTTACGCCAATTCGGATATGCACGTAGAAACAGTCCTCATGACACGATTATCCGTGGCATTGTGTTTGATTACGAGGATGATTCCCACAGACATCGACGAAGGTTTATACATGCGTGGGGCAGTGTCTATAGATTAGAAAGCAAAACTTTAGGGCAATGGAATTCTATTCCTATGGAACCTTACCTCAGATGGGTGCGTACTCATGCTCAGAAGTTCATCATGCCATATCCCGCTATTCTACCTGTGACTATTGAGCCAGAAGTTGAAGGAGACGAACCTCGAGTTATTCTACATCCGGATATGCCAACTGACCTGGAAGAGCTGCAGAAATCTTGGGTTCAACTAAAAGAGGAAAGAGACACCTTCAAAGCACACTGTCAATACTATGAGAGGAAAGTATTGGAGCTCACCGGACAACTCCAAGGAGAACAGCAGATCAACACATTCCTGGGTGAAAAGAGAAAGCGTCCATGGGGACCTAAGGGATCCTTCATTTTCTTTATTTTCTGTTTTGTAAGCCCGAATGAGGCAAAAAAAGAAAAAAGAAAAAAAAAGAAAGAAAAAGAAATAAATTGTTTAACTAATAAATGTTTGTTTCTCCTTTGTTTTAAACAAATCTAAATTCCAAGATCCTTGAAAACAATGCATACACATTTCATTCATAAACATTGCATAACAGGTTCACATAATGGGTTTCTCATCTCCTCGCTGTTTATTTCAGTTAGAAGAGATGGAATCTGAAACAAGCATCAAGAATCTCGAAGCACAGAACGCCCAAGTTCAGGTAGCAATTCTGGAATTAGCAAAGGGGAAACAAGAACTGAAAGCCTTGATAATCAAGAAGAAAAAGAAGCCCAAAGGATCTGTAGGATTGAGTCACCTGAAAAGGAAGATCAAAATCCCAGTCAAAAGGTCCAAAAAGCCACCGATCCCTGAAATAGTCGGTGATGGTGAACAAGGAGACAATCACAACAACCAGGGTTCTGCCAAACCCTCTCTCTCTTCTAATGAAGAAGATTATCATTCTGGAGACGAGCAGGATGATGACAAATACCAGCAATTGGAAGAACGCATGAAAGCTATGGAGATACAAAAAATACCTGGTTTAGATTTCGATGATCTGGGACTCGTCTCAGATATTGTTATCCCTCCAAAGTCCAAAGTTCCTGTCTTTGCAAAATATGATGGAGTTTCTTGCCCAAAACTACATCTGAGGTCCTATGTAAGGAAGATATAACCTCATACGGCAGATAACAAATTGTGGATTCACTTCTTCCAAGAAAGTCTATCGGGTACACAACTTGAGTGGTACTACCAACTGGAAAGTACAAAAGTTCATACCTGGGAAGATTTAGCTGCTGCTTACACCAACCTGTACTCAACTGCGAGGCATGTCTATGGCACCAAAAGAAAGTTTCAAAGGGTATGCACAAAAGTGGAGAGATCTGGCTGGAAAGGTTCAACCACCCTTATCTGATCGCGAGCTGGTCGACATGTTCATGGGCACTTTAACTGGCCCTTTCTATAGTTATTTGCTGGGAAGCTAATCATCAGGTTTCACTGACCTGATATTAACTGGAGAGCGTGTCATAAACGGCATTCAAAATGGAAAAATTCAAATAGGCTCTTCCTCTGGTACTACAAAAAGGCCCATCAGTGGGAGAAATGAAGTCAACACAATGCACAGTCAGAAAGGTCGCAAAAATGAGCTTCACCAATCTGTAGGGGCAGTTCTGATCTCCGCATCTGCACCTCAAAAAGATCAACCGCCGAAATATACGCGTCGACCAAATGCACCAAGAAGAAATTTCACTAGAATCAATATGCCAATCTCTCAAGCATTGCAGCATTTGTTAAAAGCAGATCTGATCACATTGAAAGATCCTCCAAAGAATGTCAACACTTCCTCTCCAAGTTATCGCCCTGATGCAACATGTGCGTACCATTCTAACTGTCCAGGACATGACGCAGATCACTGTTGGGCCCTGAAAAATAAAATACAAGACATGATAGATGCTGGGGAAATTGAGTTCGATCCTCCAGAAACTCCAAATGTCATCACGGCACCTATACCGAAGCACGACAAAACCGTTAACGCAATCATAGACAATGTTTACATCTATGATGTGAGAGAATTGTCAACTCCCCTCCTTGAAGTCAAAAGAAAGCTAATCCAAGCTGGTTACTTTCTAGGTTGTGACCCTGATTGCTTTTATTGCGCACACCTACCCAATGGTTGTGAAAATCTGAGAATGGGAATTCAAAAGTGGATGGGTCGCCGTATCATTATGTTTGAGAGGCTCCCTTCCATGGACGATTTATGTGAAGTCTTTTCAAATGGGATGAGAATAGAGGATGTCTCAGTGGTTTCCAACATACCATTGAAAGTCCCTATCAAAGCTCCTTTTAAAATTTCTGCTACACCCAAAGTGGCATCCGTCATCATTACCAGTCCAACTCCGTTTCCATACTCCTCAGACAAAGCTGTCCCGTGGAGTTATGACACTAATGTTTATGTCCATGGGGTTAAGTAGGAAACCTTGACTGAAGAGGCCATGAATTTTACTACTCCAACTGTTGATAATATTGTGGGTACTAGCAAGATTACGAGAAGCGGAAGGATCTTTTCACCAGAAATCTCTCCAAATGTTGCTACTAATCCGGTCCAGGTCCCAGTTCCTAATCAAGATATCATTGCTCGAGGAAAAGAGCCACAAGTTGAACCAGTTCAAATACCGGTGGAAGTCACTATTGAGGATCCATCAAAGCAAGAAATGGAGGAAATATTGAAAATCATCGGCAAAAGTGATTACAATATTGTCGAACAGCTGGGGCACACTGCTTCAAAAATCTCAATGTTGTCCCTGCTAAAGTATTCCGAAGCTCATGCCAAGGCCCTGATGAAGTTCCTGAAAGCTGCACATGTGCCACAAGATATTTCAGTCGATCAATTTGAAAATTGTGTTGCCAATCTAACAGTGAATAATGGTCTCGGTTTCTCTGATGTTGATCTAACCCTTGCTGGAAAATATCACAATAAAGCCCTGCACATCTCTATTGAATGTAATGGCACCACTCTATCTCATATGCTGGTAGATAACAGTTCCTCTTTAAACGTATTACCAAAAACAGTACTAGAAAAGCTTGACTTCGAAGGAATTGTGTTACAACCAAGCGATGTTATGGTAAGAGCCTTCGACGGGTCAACAAGAACAGTGTACGGAAAGGTGAATCTCCCAATCCGAGTGAGCTCTCAGATCTTTGATTCTACCTTTTACGTAATGGAAATTCACCCAGCATATTCCTGTTTACTAGGACGTCCTTGGATACATGGGGAAAATGCTGTAACTTCTACCCTACATCAGAAGTTGAAGTATCCAGTAAAAGGAAAGATCGTCACAGTTTATGGAGAAGAGGAATATGTGGTTAGCCACCTGAGCAACTCCAAGTATGTTGAGTTGGATGACGAATTCATCGAAACTCCCTGCCAATCTTTTGAGGTGGTCTCTCCAGATGTCTCTACTACCAAACATATTTCTGCTACTCCAACTACAACTATGGCTTCTCTCAAAGATGCTAAAGCTGTGATCGAAGAAGGTGGTTGCACAGTATGGGGACAGCTCCTCGATGTACCTTACAAGTCCGATAAGCTAGGCCTGGGCTATGCTAATAGAAATCAAAAGAACGATCAAAGTCCTCGTTCTGGAGGATTAATGTCACATTTCATCAGCCAAGGAGTAAATGCTATTGAAGACGATGGAGTATTCTTGAACCATATTATTCAGCTATATCCAAATGAAGTTCCACCTGTTTCCATGGAAGTTTGGGATACTTTGGGAGAACCAAGCGGCGGGTATGATTTTCTAGTAAAGTATACTGCACCTCAGAGTTCTTTTATTGCTATGGAAGACATTACCCCAACTGGATGGGGTGATCTGTTTGAAGATAGCAAAAGTTTCACAAGTTCCATCATTGAGCAATACCAAGGCCCACCTAGTCCAAAAGAAGTTTGGGATACACTAGGAGAACCAAGTGGCAAGTATGACTTTATGGTGAAATACTCTGCTCCCCTGAGCTCGCAGATTGCCATTGAAGACATCACCCCAACTGGATGGGACAACCATTTCGAAGAACATATAACATTCACAAACCCTGACGCTCTTGAAGAAGTTGGGGAGACACCATGTAATGAGAATGATTTCCTGACACAATACCCTTTTCCCCAGAATGCACAAGTCTCTCTTGAAGACATCATGCCAACTGGATGGGACAATCTTATTGGGTATCTCGCTCAGCCAACAGAGGTACCTCATCCTGGGCTCTCGTATCCAGCAGAGTATATTACTTATCCCGAAGGATCAACAGCTCATTTCCCCACCAAAGAAATCAATGTTGTGGAAGATGAAGAAGACAAATGCAACTGGAGCAGCTGGATACTCCCTGCTCACAACAATGGATTGAACAACTGGGAAGCTGAGGATGTGATCTCCTTTGATCAGGAGTAAATGAAATTTCCTGTTTTCATTGTTTATATTGTTCAAAGATAAAAATGGTTCCTGTACTATCGAACCATGAACTTGAAAGCCGTTTGCCTTGCCCGAAGCACACTAGTCCTTTTATAAGGGTTTGTCATATCATGATCATGTTCATTCAATAAAATCATGGGACGTTTGCATATTCAAATTTTTGTGATCCTTTTTCTTTCTTTGCTTTATTCATTTTTCAAATAGCTATGTGTTCTTACACACACCCACTTAAATAAATGCAGATTCACATTCACTATGGATCCTGTTGATAACGATTCTGCTATTGCTAGTCATGACTTTGAAAATCCGATCTACCAAACTGAGGACGAAAGTGAGGAAGATTGTGAAGTACCAAGAGAACTTGCAAGGCTGTTAGAACAAGAGGAAAAGACTATACAGCCGCATGAAGAACCAATTGAGGTTATCAACTTGGGCAGTGACGAAGAAAAGAAAGAAGTCAAGATAGGGGATGATCTAGAAGATAGTGTCAAGCAAAGACTGGTTCAAATGTTACAAGACTATGTTGAGATATTCGCCTGGTCCTATGAAGATATGCCTGGCCTTGACACGGACATTGTGGTTCATCGCCTGCCAATCAAAGAAGGTAGCACTCCAGTCAAGCAGAAACTGCGGAGAAGTAGGCCCGATATGTCAAAGAAGATCAAAGACGAGGTTGAGAAGCAATTCAATGCTGGATTTCTGAAAGTTGTGAGTTATCCTCCTTGGATAGCTAACATAGTGCCCGTGCCTAAAAAAGACGGGAAAGTCAGAATGTGTGTAGACTACAGAGATCTGAACCGGGCAAGCCCCAAAGATGATTTCCCTTTACCTCACATCGATGTACTGGTTGACAATACTGCACAATGCAAGGTATTCTCCTTCATGGATGGATTCTCAGGGTACAATCAAATCAAGATGGCACCCGAAGACATGGAAAAAACAACCTTCACAACACCCTGGGGAACCTTTTGTTACAAAGTAATGCCCTTTGGTTTAAAGAATGCAGGAGCAACCTATCAGCGCACAATGGTAGCTCTGTTCCATGATATGATTCACCAGGAGATAGAGGTTTATGTCGATGATATGATTGCAAAGTCCAACACCGAAGAAGAACATCTGGGTCATCTACACAAGCTGTTTGACAGACTCAAGAAATACAGGTTACGATTGAATCCAAACAAGTGTACCTTTGGAGTAAGATCCGGTAAACTTTTAGGTTTCATCGTCAGCAGCAAAGGTATTGAAGTTGATCCTGCCAAGGTCAAAGCCATTAAAGAAATGCCTATACCCCGTACCGAGAAACAAGTCAGAGGATTCTTGGGACGTCTGAATTACATCGCCAGATTTATTGCCCATATGACTACTACTTGTGTGCCGATCTTCAAACTGTTGAAGAAAGATCAAGCGGAGAGGTGGAATGACAAATTCCAGTTAGCATTTGATAAGATCAAAGAGTATCTCCAAAAACCGCCAATCTTGTTACCACCAGTGGATGGAAGACCTCTGATAATGTACCTAACTGTGTTAGAAAATTCAATGGGGTGTGTACTGGGGCAACATGACGAGTCCGGCCGGAAGGAACATGCAATCTACTATCTTAGCAAAAAGTTTACCGATTGTGAAACAAGATACTCACTGCTCGAAAAAACTTGTTGTGCCTTAGCATGGGCGGCTCGCCGACTAAGACAGTATATGCTAAATCACACCATTTTCCTAATCTCCAAAATGGATCCTATCAAGTATGTGTTCGAAAAAACCTGCTCTCTCTGGAAGAATAGCAAGATGGCAAATGATCTTAACAGAATATGACATCCAGTACGCTTCACAAAAAGCAATCAAAGGAAGTGTGGTAGCTGATCATCTGGCTCATCAAGCAGTGGATGATTATCAAGCATTGAAATTTGACTTCCCAGATGAAGATATTATGCTAGTCACTGACTACGAGCAACCAGGACCGGAAGAAGGACCCGAGCCAGGATCCCGATGGACTATGGTTTTTGATGGAGCTTCTAATGCACTTGGCAATGCCATCGGAGCTGTGATCATTTCTCCTGTAGGGGGTTATATACCTTTCACTGCCAGATTATGCTTCAATTGCACTAACAATATAGCCGAGTACGAAGCATGTATTCTAGGTCTCAAAGTTGCAATCGATCTAAGGATCAAGTTCCTGGAGGTCTACGGAGACTCGGCGCTGGTAATTTATCAAGTCAAAGAGGAGTGGGACACGAAGCACCCGGATCTAATTCCATACAAAGAATATGTGCTAAGTTTGATTCCTTACTTTGAAGAGATCACTTTTGAGCATATCCCGCGCGAAGAAAATCAACTAGCTGATGCTCTAGCTACCATGTCATCCATGTTCAAGGTCAGGTGGGACAATGAGGCGCCGATGATCACCATTTACAGACAAGATGAACCAGCCTATTGTAATGAGATCGATGCCGAAGGAACGGAAGACAAACCATGGTTCCATGAAGTAAAAAGATATCTCGAAGCTCAGGAGTACCCTGAAGGGGCATCCATTAAAGACAGAAAGTTTCTAAGAAGATTTGCTGCCAAATTCTTCCTAAGTAATGGAACCCTATACAAACGCAACCATGACTCGACTTCGTTGTGTAAACAAGAAGGAAGCATAACAGATTATGGAAGACATACATGATGGTGCCTTTGGTACTCATTCAAGTGGACATACAATGGCCAAAAATATCCTCAGAGCAGGTTATTATTGGTCTACCATGGAGACAGACTGCCATCATCACTCCAGAACCTGTCACAAATGCCAGATATATGCCGACAAAGTACATGTACCTCCAGTCCCGCTAAATGTCTTGACGGCTCCTTGGCCTTTTGCAATGTGGGGTATTGATATGATTGGAGAAATCAAGCCTACTGCCTCCAACGAACATCGTTTTATCCTAGTCGCTATTGATTACTTCACAAAATGGGTAGAAGCAGCGTCGTTTGCTTTTGTCACCAAGAATGTTGTGGCCAGATTTATCAAGCACAATCTCATTTGTCGGTACGGCATCCCTGAAAGGATCATCACAGACAATGGCACAAATTTAAACAACAAAATGATTACTGAACTCTGCACACAATTCAAGATCAAACATCATAATTCTTCTCCATATCGACCAAAGATGAATGGCACGGTGGAAGCTGCCAACAAGAACATTGAGTAAATCATACAAAAGATGACAATAACCTACAAAGACTGGCATGAGATGTTACCTTTTGCTCTTCATGGTTATCGCACATCTGCGCGTACTTCAACAGGGGTAACTCCATTCTCCTTAGTCTATGGTATGGAGGCAGTTCTTCCAATTGAAATTCAGATTCCTTCCCTAAGGATGATGAAAGAAGTCGATCTAGATGAAGACGATTGGATTCAGACTCGGTTGGACCAGATAAACTTGATTGATGAGAAGAGACTCGCAGCTATTTGTCATGGTCAGTTGTACCAAAAGCGTATGATCAAAGCCTTCAACAAGAAAGTCAAAAGTCAGGCATACCAAACCAGTGGCTTGGTTGTCAAACGCATCATCTTACCACAAGGTCACCCCAGGGGCAAGTGGACTCCCACTTATGAGGGACCATTTGTAATCACGAAAATATTCTCCGGCGGTGCCATGTTGCTTACCACTATGGATGGCGAGGATTTCCCACACCCTGTAAATGCGGACATAGTCAAAAAAATACTTCGCTTAAAGAAAAGCTCGCTAAGTGGAAAACCTGAAAGGGAAACTTAGGCAAAAAATGAGCGTCTCGGTGGATTGAAAACCTGAAAAGGCGATCCAGGCAAAAATTAGAGACTAAATAAATATTATCCCGGTAGGCTGAAGACCTGAAAAGGCAGCCTAGGCAAAAGTTAGGGAATAAAGCATACAACTATGTTCCGTTCAGCTGCCTACTCACCTTCAAGGTTCAACACATCAAAGACACCGATCAGTCCAACTACTTTCTTCCAACAAGTGAGGGATGAGATGCTCGAAGACAGATTGGCAATAGCAGAATTGAAACTTGACTGGATTGTTTTCACATAGCTATTTCTCTTTATAAATACTTCTCAAAGTTTTATGACAATTTCCTACTACTAGGATTTTTGTCTCCTTGTACTAATCAGCCTATCATGGCTCTTTTTCAAAAATCAATACAGATCATGCTCAAAATCAACATTTTCACTTTTTCTGTTTTGAATACGTAAACGTCCCAAATGATAATTTTGAATAAACATGTGCATTTGAATATGATTGATGTTTACCAGAAAAACAGGAATAACATTCAAGTAATGTCCCAATCATTTGGACATCATCCCGAAACCAACATCAGAAGAAAAATCCCCAACAGAGATACATTTCTCAGCAAATTCCTCAATGAGATTCGAGAAATCTTATTCCCCAGCAGGGCTGTTCAAGAAGTGCTATCCCCAGAAAGTATGGTCTCCACACCAGGACTTGGTCAAATAGTGCATCGGAGGATTATGCATCTTTCTCACTCCCATTTTAAAGGGTATCAAAATTAGAACTTTCAAATTACCTTTCATCCTCGAGCGGTAGTCAAAGATCCTTCAACAAAGCACCCTGGTTCTCAAAGAAGGTCCCCAGCCGAGTATACTCGAGCAAGACGACAAAAAATCATCAACGATCACAATGCCTTCATTTCCAAATGGCTAGCGGGGATTTATTTTCCCAACCAGAAGCTTGATACGCTCAAGACTGCATAAGTCATACATCATACATCATACGCATATTCATACACATCATATAATGTTTCATGACAAACGCATACATAACATGCATATTTCTCCTTTAGTTCAAAAATCTCATACATTACATACATCATAACATTGCATGTCACTAACTTGTTTTCTTTTCAGGCGGACGAATATCCTCAGAAAAGTTGTTCTCAATCACATGCAGTATTCCCCTGAATTCTATTCAGACAATTGGTCCTCTAAGATATAATCAAGCCGAAGATTCATTCTGAAGAGATCTCCCTTTCCAAATCACCTATCAACTCAAAAACAAGCAACACAGATCTAAGTCGATACCTCAGACGGTTCCACAACGATCTACCATCAAAGATCTAAAGCTGATACCTCAGACGGTTCCTTAACGATCTACCATCAAAGATCTAAAGCTGATACCTCAGACGGTTCCTTAATGATCTACCATCAAAGATCTAAAGATGATACCTCAGACGGTTCCAGAACGATCTACCATCAAAGATCTAAAGCTGATGCCTCAGACGGTTCCACAACGATCAATTTTCAAAATCTAAAGAGGAAAAACTTTGGACAGTTCCGTAATGATCAACCTCCAAGACTTAAAGCGGTAACCTCAGACGGTTCCGAAACAGTCAACGCAGAGGTTTTCAAATCCTTCATCAAGATATAATCAATGGATTCATTCTGATGAACAAACCATCAACACGTTTCCCAGATGGCATCTGAAAGTCCATCTCAGGTAATGTTTTGATCTGCCAACAACATTTCTCAGACAACATTCAAAAGCAATTTCCAACATCTCTTCCGGTGGAGGTAAGTGCAAATTTTCAGGGCATCTAAAATATTCAATCATCTTCTACCTTCAGATTTCAAACAATCTCTTCAGGTTTAAGAAGATTGAATAGGGGCAACTGTTATACCCCAAAATTTGCCCGCGTCTTTTTTCAAAAAAAAAGAAGGCAACAGACTTCTGTCTAAAAATTGGGAGTTTCATATAATCTTGGATTTTTATTCCATAAATATCGTGATTTATGAATACTTGGTTTTTTAGAATTTTTCTTATACGGTACTTTGGCTCGCTGTTGAATTCATTTTTACGCAAATGCCAATTACTGTTTATCATTTCACACACGCTATTTATTTGAGATTTATTTACAGATAAATAGTACTGACACGATTGGTACAAAATTAAATCTTTTGCAGGCGCAGAGTCCGGGGACTCAGACTGTACTGGTAACAAGTAAATTATTATTAACTTTTGTTTCCCACTAATTTTTGTACTATATTCTATTATTTTCAAAATCTCTTTCAAATCTCTTTCTTTCAAAATCAAATCCTAACTTTATTCTATACATGTCTTTTTTCAAACCCTACCATACACTTTCTTTCAAATCCTACTTCCACTCAAATTTTCCTTTTTGTACGGAATCACTTCATTCCCCAACGTCTCTATCCTTCTTTTCATTCTATAAATACCTCTCATTTTTTCCATAAAATCTCACATCAAATTCTAACTCATCTCTCAAATTTCTACTTCATATTCATTCTCTCTTCTTCCCCGGCAAAAATGGCGAAGCGGATGGAAACGTGCTTTCTTATGGTCATCACCGTCGTGGTGGTAAACATGTCCTTCTTCTGTCTGCATAGTCCTTAAAAATGTGGACCTGTGTTGTTTACGCTCCCAATCATCTAAATGTTATTATTTGTAGCATGGGTTATTAATCGTCATTCTTAAAGTTTGTCGTATCTTTTACTTTTTTTAAATAATGTACCGTTTACTCGTCGTACGGTTCATTATAGTATGTAATATTTGTACTGTCAGTATTAAATGTCGTACTATCTGTCGTACTGTTGTTTAATTATTAAGATAATATTTTGTGTGTTTTCTGCCAGTTAAATATCTATTTTTCTGTGCATTAAATGTTTTTCAGGGTTATTATCGGTAATTTTGCTCGCATACAGTATATATTATTTATTTAATATGTCTGTGTTTTTCTAACAACTCATGTAAATAAATTTTCACCATTAACACAACAAAAAAAAAACAAAAAAAAGAAAAATTAACTTTGACTGTTGAATTTTCACTCTAACTGCTACATTAATACCTGAACAGTTAGTTGACAATCAAACCCGCTAACAGTGCAATTCTCCGTGTTTTGTACCATCAATCAAATCAATCTTTTGCATTTCAAAATTCCAAGATTTTTGTTCTAGAAGTCTTCTGAATATCACATGATTAGCAGAGACTCAACACTGCACAAAAATCAGGTACGCTTAACTGTCTCCTACACGAACAATCCCTAACTAGGGTTTCTTGTTTTTTTCAGGAGAACAAGTTTTTGAGACCTCAAATTGATTTCATGGACCTCCATATATCTCAAAGTACCACCATACAAATTTTCAAACTTCAATTCGCTCAGACGCACAGTCAGCAGCTCAAACAGTCAATAGACGACCCGTTTAGGATTTAGGGTTTAGGGTTTAGGGTTTAGGGTTTGAGCTGCTGACTGTGCGTCTGAGCGTCTGAGCGAATTGAAGTTTGAAAATTTGTATGGTTTTACTTTGAGATATATGGAGGTCCATGAAATCCATTTGAGGTCTCAAAAACTTGTTCTCCTGAAAAAAACAAGAAACCCTAGTTAGGGATTGTTCGTGTAGGAGACAGTTAAGCGTACCTGATTTTTGTGCAGTGTTGAGTCTCTGCTAATCATGTGATACTCAGAAGACTTCTAGAACAAAAATCTTGGAATTTTGAAATGCAAAAGATTGATTTGATTGATGGTACAAAACACGGAGAATTGCACTGTTAGCGGGTTTGATTGTCAACTGACTGTTCAGGTATTAATGTAGCAGTTAGAGTGAAAATTCAACAGTCAAAGTTAATTTTTCTTTTTTTCGTTTTTTTTTGTTGTGTTAATGGTGAAAATTTATTTACATGAGTTGTTAGAAAAACACAGACATAGTAAATAAATAATATATACTGTATGCGAGCAAAATTACCGATAATAACCCTGAAAAACATTTAATGCACAGAAAAAATAGATATTTAACTGGCAGAAAACACACAAAATATTATCTTAATAATTAAACAACAGTACGACAGATAGTACGACATTTAATACTGACAGTACAAATATTACATACTATAATGAACCGTACGACGAGTAAACGGTACATTATTTAAAAAAAGTAAAAGATACGACAAACTTTAAGAATGACGATTAATAACCCATGCTACAAATAATAACAGCATACACTCACAAATGAGTTTTTGATTCATGGCAAACATCACAAGCAACCAAATACAAAAGCATAAATGAATGACTCAAGACAATAGAAGATTATGAAGCTCAAATCACTCAGAAAATGGTATTGCATCTGTTAGGTCGACCAAGCAAAGCCCTAGGTCGACTCAAAACCAGAGCAAACTCAGCAAAACTGACAAGGTCACTGTTAGGTCGACCTACCCACACTCCCAGGTCGACCTAAACTGAAGGGATTTACACATGTCACTGTTAGGTCGACCTACCCACACTCCTAGGTCGACCTAAACTGAAGAAAAGTCACAAAAACGCATTTCAATTGACTTTAGGTCGACCTAAACCTTCAACAGGTCGACCTAACTGGAAACAACTGACTTTAGGTCGACCTAAACCTTCAACAGGTCAACCTAACTGACTTTAGGTCGACCTAAACCTTCAGCAGGTCAACCTAACAGATTTTAGGCCAACCTAACAGGTCAACCTATCTGGGACAATTTCAACTCTGCTTCTATTAGGTCGACCTAAGCACTAAAGTAGGTCAACCTATCTGCTGAAAACTTCCCAAATTATGTGTTTTCTATGCTCCAACATACCAGCAACTATATATATCATTCCAAGTTAATTATTCATTGCATTCAACACCAACGACTGAAAGATACACAAAGTCTTCTCATCTTCGTTCTTCGTCATCTCCAACACAATTACACATAATCATTCTTGCGTTGAGGGTTAGTGACGAGTTCGATAACGTCCATGGAACGGAATTGAAGATTCCTAGTGGGTGAAGATTTGTGGGGTTTTTGGTGAATAAAATCTGCGGGTTTTGTCCTCCACGACAGGTGGTTCTTGGGGGTTTTTATCAAGAGGTCGTCATTGAGGATTCGGCTGAGTGTAACGATTGAGGAACAAGGGTTCAAGGAATCAAAACACTGCAGAAAGGAATCAAAGTGAGACTCTTGGATAACCTTGATCTTGCTCAAAGATTAAGGGGGAAGAAGATTCAAAGGATCGACATAAGTGGTTTATCGTTTATCGCTTTGTTATCTTCTTTGTATAAACTGCTTTCAACATTAATGAAAGTTTTCCCAATTTCAATTTGGAATTGGGGGCAGACGTAGTCGTAGCGAGGACGGTCGACGAACTGCCTAAACAAATATCATGTTCTTATCGCTTTTATCTTTTCCTTTACATTCTGTTCATAATTGGTATAATTGCAAAATTGATTAATGATTCAAGTGTTAAAATTGTGAATTAAAGTTCTGCATAAACATCACAATTCACCACATCTTGAATTATCATCAATTTGAACATTATCACCAAGTGTTTGTGTTTTTGCTTATTCCACTATTACTGCATTGCAAATCAAAGTTTGTCAATCTAGAACTTAATTGATATTCAGTTGTGAAACGTATTGATTCGAGAACATATCACTTCATCGCTTATCTCAAATATATTGTGGTTTTATAACATATACGACCCTTGCAATAGCGGTCCGGAATAGACGCAAGTCGATTCAGAACCGCTTTCGCTCTAGCTCGTAATAATCCCGGAAAAACTGCGTAGGATCTATTCACCCCCCCTCTAGATCCTCATGTCCTTCTTCTGTCTGCATAGTCCTTAAAAATGTGGACCTGTGTTGTTTACGCTCCCAATCATCTAAATGTTATTATTTGTAGCATGGGTTATTAATCGTCATTCTTAAAGTTTGTCGTATCTTTTACTTTTTTTAAATAATGTACCGTTTACTCGTCGTACGGTTCATTATAGTATGTAATATTTGTACTGTCAGTATTAAATGTCGTACTATCTGTCGTACTGTTGTTTAATTATTAAGATAATATTTTGTGTGTTTTCTGCCAGTTAAATATCTATTTTTCTGTGCATTAAATGTTTTTCAGGGTTATTATCGGTAATTTTGCTCGCATACAGTATATATTATTTATTTACTATGTCTTTGTTTTTCTAACAACTCATGTAAATAAATTTTCACCATTAACACAACAAAAAAAAAACAAAAAAAAGAAAAATTAACTTTGACTGTTGAATTTTCACTCTAACTGCTACATTAATACCTGAACAGTCAGTTGACAATCAAACCCGCTAACAGTGCAATTCTCCGTGTTTTGTACCATCAATCAAATCAATCTTTTGTATTTCAAAATTCCAAGATTTTTGTTCTAGAAGTCTTCTGAATATCACATGATTAGCAGAGACTCAACACTGCACAAAAATCAGGTACACTTAACTGTCTCCTACACGAACAATCCCTAACTAGGGTTTCTTGTTTTTTTCAGGAGAACAAGTTTTTGAGACCTCAAATTGATTTCATGGACCTCCATATATCTCAAAGTACCACCATACAAATTTTCAAACTTCAATTCGCTCAGACGCACAGTCAGCAGCTCAAACAGTCAACAGACGACCCGTTTGACCAAAAAAGTCAACAGACAGTCAAAAATGAAATTTTTTGTCAACATCCATATTTTGTCAAAAGATTCATCATTTGATCATTGGTTGATCATAATTCATCAAGGAAAGATCAAAAATCAACAAAACCCTAAGTTTCAAAATTAGGGTTTTCTCCTAAAAAGTTAACTAAACTTTGACTGGTCATAACTCTCTCATCCTTCATCCAAAAAATTCAAACCAAAGCTCATTTTGAAGGAAATTCAATTATATTTCAAATGCAATTGGTACCATGGTCATTAGATTCACCATTTGAAAAATATGAACCAAGACATTATAGGTCATTTTCAAAGTCAACAAAAAGTGATTTTTTGTCAAAGGCCATAACATCAAGATAACTTCTCCAAATGAAAAAAAGTTTCCAAAGTGGCTTTTAGAGGACATCTTGAGGTTTCTAAAAAGTACAGGAACTCCTTCATATGATAAAAATTGAGGGATTTATGCCTTGTTGAAGTTGGCTATTTTTTGGGAAAATGCATGAAATCAACATTGATCAAAAATGTTTTTTTTCCATAAGAGACCAAATCCCCATGATCCAAACATGTTTCTAACAATGCTAAGGGACTCCCATGATCAACCAAAGGCCCATAACATTTCATTTCTTTTTTTGGTTTAATTTTATTACATTTAGGATTAAATTGAAAAAAGAAATGGAAGGATAATATGTAGCTTGAATCTTAAGCATGAGTCATCAAGAAGCATTCAAAACTCTGCCACAAGAAGCTGGTACAGCAGAAGAGAGTGGAGAAATCAAGCCATGGTTGCTTGAATTTAAAGCTACATATATTATAATATTCAAGAATTCAACAAAGACATCAATGCTTCGTAGCTTAGTTCTTAAGCACTTTCTCTGCCTATAAATGAAGTATAACACTTCATCAATAATAGAGACACGAAATCAGAGCAAAACCTATGCTTGTAACACACTTGTAACACATTTAAAATTTTCAAAGAAACTTGAAATTCGAATTTTCAGTTTAAGCCATTTTTAATCCAAACTAAACACTTAAACATCATCCTTAAGCATCACTGAATCTATTCCAATCAGTTTCAAGCTTTGAAACTCAAAGAATCGAGCTCTATAGCTCACGGTTTGTTCAAACCTAAATCACTTCATACCTGATCATTCATGCATCTTTAACAAGATGTAATCATATATTTGAATTTAGTTCATTGTTCTGATCGTTTCTGGATGGTTAATTGAAGTTTGAACACGTATCCACGAAGATACCATTCTAGGGTTCTTGAACTCTATTTTAGGGCTTTTCGTTAGAGGCAAAATTATGCCAAATTAAAGGCATGGTTGAACTCAGTAGATCATGACGAATCAAATGGACATGTCGCGAAAAATTTCTATGCATGTTTACACCTATTCGCTATATTGCAGGGATGAGTTTCATCTATTACAGCGCTTCTAGGCAAAAAATTCTGTTAAAGGTATTGGCTGGAGGTTGAAGACGAAGGCGTGGCACCATCTGATTAGCCAGTTTAAAAAAACGCGCGTTTTGTCTTATTCTTGGATCCGGTGCTTCGATGATTAGACTGTTACCATGCGCCACGTATCCATGTCCATCAGATCATTTTAATCCTCTAATCTAACACTTTTTGACCTGCAGGTTCACCATAGACCCTAGGGGTTTGCCACACATGATCATTGTTTTATATATTTTCTATTTTATTTCATTTTCTTTACAAAATTAATTTAAAATAGCTTCAAAAATCAAAAAATATAATAAAAATATTTCTAGGTTTCTAAAATAATCTCTTATTTTTTTACATAAAATATTTTATTTTTTCTTAAATATTAAAATATTTTGTATAATTAATTAGTATATACTTATATATTTGCGTTTTAATTATTTCAACCAATCAAAAAATCATAAAAAAATTGTTCTTTATATTAAATATAGTTTATATATTATAGGCTAATTTTGTACATATTTAGGATAATTTTCTCTTTATGTTTTAATTATTTTTGTAATTATTTGTATAATTATATGATTATTTAACTTAATAATTTCAAAATCAACTTCAAAAAATCCAAAAAAATTAGTTTTATTTTATAATTAATTGACAATCAATATGAACATATTTCAAACTTAATTTTTAGGTTTAAATTTTATTTCTACCTTTTTCTCATTTTAATTAAATTAATCATGCATTAATTCTAATTAAAATCAATCATCAAAATATCCAAAAAATATTTCTTTTATTTTCTTGCAATTTAAATTCCTAGATCAAGTGTATAGGTTGTCAAATTCATGTAAATAGCGTAGTTTACATAAAATATTTCTTTTTCCGCATTTTACATTTCCGCATTTTAATTCCAGTACATATAAAATTGCGCGTATGTCAAAGATAAAAATTGAAGCGTTAGGTCACTAACTTCAAAGATAAAATATCTGGAACCAAAACACAATCACACTTGCACCTCTTAGGGTAATCCCTCTTTTACTCTTTTCAAAATCAAAATCAAATTCTACTGTTTCAAATGCAAAATCGAACTTTTGTTTACATTCGGTAAAAGGAGAATTTTCTAAAGGAAATAGGAAAAGACCTTATAACTTAGGGTAGACCTCCTAATTGCTTGCTCAAATCAAACAAACAAATGTCTCATATACTATTATTTTTTAAAATAAAACTTTCAAAAAAGACAATACTTGGTATATATCCAAACAAGGATCATTATGAAGTTAACGTTCTTTCTTTCAAAACATCTTTCGAAAGATAAAACATTTTGTATACATCCGCACAAGGATCATTACAAAGTCAATTTACAAATGTATTTTGAAACCACATACAAGCATTTCAAGGCAAGATAAAAATGATTCAAAATAAGTGAGCTAAGCAATCTAAGAGCCCATGGATAACCATGGATACAAAGGGTGCTAACACCTTCCCTTTGTTCAGCAATTGTTAGTGTCATGTCCAGGACTGTTGAAATGGTATGCGCGTCTCTCAGAGTAATCAATCTGATCTTCAACAGATGTTGTAACTCTTGATCTAATGACATGTTAATTTTGGTGAATTGATGCTTAGGTGTATCTGACTTGCGTCGTTGTTGTGGAACTGGTGTAGAGATCAAAACTGCCCCAACAGATTGGTTTTGTTTATTACGCCCTTTCTGATTGTGAACATCATCAATCATATGAGATTCCTCAAGTGAATTTCAATCAATGATCTTGTCATCAATTAAATCTTGAATCCTATGCTTCAATGGTCCACAATCTTCGGTATCATAACCAAGACTGTTCGAATGATAAGCACATCTTGCATGATACTTGTACCCAAGAGCATGACTAATAGGACTTGAATATGGAGGCAATAGGGTTATCAAGTTCTGATTGAGCAGTTGTTGCAGAATTTGGGACAATGGCATGTGGAATGGAGTAAACTTTGTTGCATATGCTGATCCTTTTTCTTTTGGGTTAACATGGTTTTTCAACTCGTCTTGCCCCTTGGCCAAGTTTAGAATCAAAACTTGGAACCGGATATTTTGAGCCTGAAGATTCTTGACTGGTTGCTCGAGATCCATTTGTGCTGAAATAAACAGCGGGAGAGAATGGGAAGCCTATTGCGAAAACCTATTATGCAATGTTTATGAATGTAGATGCAATGTTTTCAAAGATCGTTAGGGAATTTAGTTTGCGACATTAGAAAATGACTGGTCACCGCTTCATCTGAAGAATCTTGGTCTTTGTCTTTAAATGTCCTTCTTTGAGAGTCAAGCTCACCGTACCGAGTGGGTCATCGCCTCTTATTCGGGATACCTCTGAATTTGAACACCTATGGCTAGAGGAAAGTAAATCTTCTTTCTCCTTGATAGGTATGATGTCTCTGAACTGGAAGGCATACGGCCAGAGGAAAATAAATTATCTTGCCCCTTGATAGGTACTGTGTCTTTGAATTGGAATATATATGGCTGGAGGAAAGTAAATCCCCTTGCCCCTTGATTAGGGATTCAGTCTTTGATAAGAGCACCTGAAATTGTGCGCCCTAAATCCCTAAGATCCTTGAAAGGGTTAGTTAATATGTTATGTCATGATGTCATGATGTTATGCGGATGTAATGCAATAGGTAAAGCATAAGGTAATAAGGACGAATAAGTCCCACAAAAAGTTCCTGCAAGTAAATGAAGGGTTAGTAGCACACACAAACAAGTCACACAAACATCCTTAGGTTTAAAGGTTTGCATGGAGTTTGACTAGGTAACTACCTTTCCCCAAAGGTATTTCTAAGGATAAGGATGATATCAGCAACGGGTTCTATGAGTTATTCAGAATTGTCAGTCCTTCTAAAGCACCCTCGGACAAGATGCATTTGCACCACGCAATGATACTTTGAGAGAGAACCTATATGAATTGTAGCATCGGGTAGCGACTAGTTCTCAACATTTGTCAAGAGTAGTGCTCCCACTACGTTCCTAAAGGCCAAGATGGGTTAAAGGGTAACTAAAGGTCCTTGAGCTCCAGCGCACCCAAAGTTACATACATAGACCTCCCTCATTTGAGAAAGGTGTGCATATATCTATGGAGTCCTAACTCAAGCATGAACTTCATATTGACTCATCTCCCACATATGTGAAAGAGGTCGCCATGACTATGTCACTCCTATCTTAAGTGTACTTGATTCCGGGTATAGGATTCGTCCTTCATTTAATTTCCAAGCAAGCAAAGCAAACATTTAAGTGATCCTAAACTTTAAGGTAACCCCTCTTTTAATTCGAAAGCATCCCCAGCAGAGTCGCCAGCTCTGAAATACGGTGAATTGACTTTATTTGAAATGTCGCAGTAAGCAAGAGTCGCCACCGACTTTTATTTTATCCAATTGGAAAGGCTAAAAGAACAGGAAAGACCTTTTGAAAGATTTTGAGTTCGGGGGGTAAGTTATACAAAGGGAAGGTGTAAGGCACCCTTTGCATCCATGGCTATCCATGGGCTCTTAATTGCTTAGCTCATTTGGTTTTCAAAATGTTTGAATTGTTTGAAAAGTAGGATGTGAATAGAAATTTGAATAAGAACTTTAGCTTGTAAATAAGCATAGTCTTTTTGAAAAGTTTCTTTGAAAAGAAGTGAGAAAAGATTTTGAACTTGAATTTGAATTTAAAAAAAAGAGCAAGCAATTAATAGCAACTACCCTAAGTTTAGAAATTTGTTCTTTTAGCTTTTCAGGGCGAAAGGGTCTATCCATACCATGAGAGGGCAGGAAGTCTTTCAGTTGGATGTTGAAGGGTCATCGAGAAATTATTGTTCGCCATAAGACTGTCCCTTGCCATAAAGAGGGCAGGTAGTCTAAGGGAAGGATATAATAGTCATTTTATCTTTTAGGCATCATGCAAGGATACCTTAGCAATTGGGACAATTATTCTTTATAAGGCAACCTCGAGGGAGTTTCAATAACTTTGAAGGCAACAGGCAACATTGCTTTTAGGTATCCTCGGAATCGAGGGACTTGACTATTTAGTATACTTAGAGGCAACGTAATCATAAGGCAACAGGCAACAAAGGCAACAAGAGGGATTACCCTAAAGGTGTGTGGATGCACCAATCATGTGATTGTATTCAAATATATTATCTTGTAGAGTTAGTGATTCTATGTTAATTTGCAGGCTTGCACTCCCTAGGATTACTAACCATGCAGTTTAAAAATGCAGAAATCAAAGGCAGAAGAAATAAAGTCCTGCGCTATTATAATAAACACCTCCGAGGAAGGGGAAATAAAAACAGAAAATAAGAGGGAGCAATTAATTATCATAAACATCTTCGAATGTCTTGATCTTCCTCGAACCCTTGATCAACTCTGAAAAGGAAAATACATAAGGGAGAACAGTGATTAGTAATCATGATGAAAAAATAAAATCAGGGTTTACAAATATTAAAATAATTAATTAGCCAAAAATTTAATTATTACCTTAAAATGATTACTAGCTAAAAAATCTTAACTAATTATTTAACCTAATTAATTTAATAATAAACTAATCATAATTAATTTAAAATTATCAACTTAAATTAATTAAAATCATTTTTTACATTTATAAATGAAGGAGGTTGAAATCCAAAAGAATTAGCAAAAAAACTAAGCCAAAGAAATAAAGAAAAGCTTTATGTAATAATAATAATAAGAAAAATTAAGGGAACTTAGCTTTTTAGTATGGCACGCGGCTGAAGGATCTTGATTAACCCTGAAAATTTGGCACAAAGAAGAGAAATGCGTTAGTGCATTAAAATTCCCAACAATTATAACGTGGCAGATTAAAAATTAAAACAGAGATCGAGGCAAAAAGGGTAAGGCAAAAACAAACCCTGAAAGGGTAAACCTAAACCTAAAGCTATTAGGATTTATAAATGCCTCGAGGTTAACAAATATTTAAAATTAATTGATTAAAAGTATATATAAAAATAATAATTTTTCTTGTAAAAAACCAATTATTTTTAATGTTTATGAGAAAAATCGAGAGTGTCGATTAAAAATAATAATTATAAAACTACTATTTATATAAATAATTTATTAGATAAGTAAAATAAATAAATAATAAAAGAATTATAATAAAAGAGAAAAAAAAACTAAGAGAATAATTAAGTAATTAAAATAAAAAAAAAATAAAAAAAACTTAGCTCTGATTAGGTACTCCTCGCTCCTGAAGGTCCACGGTGGAGTGGCAGGTTTCTGGACATTAGATCCAAAGCAGGGAAGATCAGATGGCTAAAGAGTGATGGTGCATCGTGTACCAACGCTAAGTTGAAACGCTGGATCTGAGAAATAATGATGGCAAACGAAATTAGAAAAACAATGTCAATAAAAGCGCAAGCAAACGAAATTAGAAAAACAATGTCAATAAAAGCGCAACACCTAGGGATCGAAACCAGGTGTGGGACATTGCCAATTATTAGCTTATCCATGTGAGTTGTCTTCCTTTGCTGTTTACTACATGGTTAGAATAAATTAAATATAAAACTTAAATGATATTGGAGAAAAGTCAAAGAGTTCATAGTGGGGGCCCATTGTTGCGCGTGATTCCCAATGAGAATGGAGAGAGAACTTCGTTAGTTTGAATGGCCAATTGCATTCTCTGACGCGTGGAGAGAGGGGGAGAGATAGGTTGGATTTGTTGACCAACCAACCACGAAGCGCCGCATGTAGTCAGTTAGTCCACCACACTGTTCATCATCTTCAACGTCTCCTGCCCAGAATTTTGCTACGAAACTGGCTTGGATTTCGCTTCCGTTTCGCTGCCATTATTCATGACCAAAACAACGATTTTTGAACCTGCAAAATAGCCAAGGTAAATGCGCATAGAGTACCCTACCCCCCTAAACGGACCCCTGCGAGTTCAACGGTGGTATTATTTTGCCCTAAAAATTCCTGAGCCATCAGATCGAAGCTTCCACCGAGTTCTTGCCCTAACAATGGCAGAGGTCCATCCTGGCGTTCAAACTTGCATGTAAAGCGTTAGATGTGTTCTAAACATATATGTGAAACGATCTGGGCCAAAAAATTCAATCAACGAAGCGTTAATTCAAGTAAACGAAAACAAATTAATACCAAACCGGTGTGCCTTAGTGACTGCGTTCTGGCATGCTCCGATCTCGTATGAAGATATGGATCGCTTCCTGTGTGCTTCAGGAAGTTGGTTGAATGGTCATAATTGATCGTGAAGGGTTGGAGACTGACCACGAGTTTTGCACCATCTCATGAATATTTTTGAGACTTGGAACCCTACTTTTTCTCCAATTTTTTCGTCCCTTAGTGCTGAGTATAAGTTATGTATATATAGTGATGAGAATTAGGGCAAGAGTTGGGCTTCGGTCCTTGACTTTTAGTTTACTTGAGAATTTTGAAGAAAATATAACATGTATCTTTCTATTTTGAGAGATTTTCTTCATAAGCAAGCTTTGCACGTTTTGGACCATCATGGGGCTTCTATTGGGCCTTTGGATGATTAATAATAGAAGCTTTAGGGTTTACCTCATTATTTTATAATTTTACTCAATTTATTTATTCTTTAAATGGAATAAAATCCAAATAAATCAACTAAATGTCATAAAACGATGGGAATAAATTTACGGGCTCTTATTTAGGTCACCAACATGTTTGAGGTCCAAAACCTAGGCCCATTAACTCAAAAATACAAAATTGTCTAAATGGGGTTTCATGCTTTTCTTGAAAATCGATAAACTTGTACCACGCGTATCTCCCTCATTTTTAATCATATGAAGATGTTCTCATACTTTTTAGAAAGCTCAAAGAGTCCTTTAAACACTCCTTTTGGTTCCATCTCAACTGA
This sequence comes from Vicia villosa, assembly GCF_029867415.1. NCBI lineage: Eukaryota > Viridiplantae > Streptophyta > Magnoliopsida > Fabales > Fabaceae > Vicia > Vicia villosa. The sequence continues at coordinate 178,120,104 of NC_081182.1, read as the reverse complement.
GTCTTCCATGTTCATGTATGCTTCATTTTAAAAAGATGACTTTTTGTTGACTTTTAGAAAGACCTATAATGTATTGATCCATATCTCTTAAATGGTGCATTTTTAGCCTTGGCATGTGAGAGACAAAATTGTAGAGAATTCAATTTCCTTCAATTTCCTTCGATGGCTGACCATCTCTCTAGGCTAGAAAACTTGAAACCTGACTTAATACCTTTAGACGCAATTAGAGAAGATGATTTTGAAACCTATAGATAAGAAAACACAAAAGAAGTCTCAATGATGAGAAGCATACCTTGGTATGCCGACTTTGTGAATTATCTAGATGTCGATATCATACCCCCTGATTTAAGTTACCAAAATAAAAATAAGTTCTTGAATGATGTTAAACATTTCTATTGGGATGAACCGCTCCTTTTCAAAAGAGGCACCAACAACTTTAGATGTTGTGTCCCAGAAGAGGAAGTGAAAAACATCATCGAACATTGTCATGCTGCACCATACGGTGGACATGCGAGCACGTCCAAGACATGCGCTAAAATCTTTCAAGCATGTCTTTACTGGCCAACTCTATGGCGTGATGTCCATGCTTACATTGTCAAATGTGACCGGTGTCAACGCATTAGGAAAATCTCAAGGTGTGATGAAATGCCCTTAAGTAATATCCAAGAGGTAGAACTTTTTGATGTTTGGGGTATAGATTTTATGGGCCTTTTCCATCCTCCATGGGAAATAAATACATACTAGTAGCTGTTGACTACGTGTCTAAATGGATTGAAGCTATTGCATCACCCACAAATGACACCAGAGTAGTGATCAAGTTGTTTAAGAATACTATTTTCCCTAGGTTTGGAACACCCCGTCTTGTCATAAGCTACGTTCAAGATGGACCTGTCCATATGAAGTATAAAAAATCTTAAAATTTCCAGTAGTAGAAATCAGGAATAATTCGTGCGCTCCTTTCTTGGTGAAAGGACAGAGATTGAAGCTCTTTAAAGGTGGTGACTTGCTAGTTGACTACTCTAGTCACACTTTGATAGATCCATTAGTACCTACATAAAATGTGAGATATAATCGTCGAGCTAACAACGTTAAACAAGCACTGCATGGGAGGCAACCCAGGGTTTCTTCTTTAATTTAGTTTTTATTTTCACTTTTATCATAAGTTAATTTTATTTTGTACTAATCTTTGTAATGTTTATGTTTTTCAGGTTGAGATATTCTAATCTTGCTTTTTCAGGATGACTCATTTTGATGGCATGCATGTAGTTTTTAGAGATGATGCGCAAAGGTCACTCTTCACTGTTTTATCCGCTCGACCTATGCTTCCTACCAGGTACCCTGACTAGAGCTACATGGAAGCACTTGGGATTGAGGCGAGTGTCATATATCTATGTAACCAGCTTAGTTGGGAAGTGTATGCTGACGACATCAACGTGACCTATATGAACCTCACTTTGGAGTTCCTTAGATCACTTAATTATGAACCATATGTGAGCAGTGGAAATGACAGGGCATGAATAAATTTTAGGTTGTTTGGCACTAAGTACATCTTCAGCCTGAGCATTTTGGAGACTTACTAGGTTTTCAGAGTAGCCCTGATGCTATTCCTGAGCTTTCGCTGAGTTACTACATGAACAGGGACATTGGAAAATTTTGGAGAGACATCACTGACGGAGGGAGCCTTGATCCATCACCGCAGCTGTCCAAGAATATCCAAAACCCAACCTTCAGATACTTTCAAATGACTCTATGCCACACCTTCTTTGAGAGGAGTTACTGTGATCACCTTATTACTGCTAGAGAGATCTTATGCTTATACTACACTAGTTCAGTCGCGCGCTATCACCAGTGGGAACTTCCTGATTTAGAGCCTCTTCTTGACTTCCATATCTACGAAAGGACTTATACATGCAGGTTGTAATGTGACGCAGATAGCATCAACTTTAGGTTTGGGTAGCCATCTATATTGTTTGACCCTTTACTATGGCAGCACTTTGATAGACTTAGACTTCTGCTTGGACCATGGCCTAATGAGACGCGCTTCATTTCATCAGTATCAGTATAGACTACTGATCAACGATGATACTCTTTATTACTTCACCCTGCCTGGCCCTCAGATGACCTGTGTCTATAATCTAGCTATCTAGAACTATTCCTTATAGGGATGGGGCGAGACCGCTGAGGATCCTTGTGATCCCCCTGTAATTGAGTACACTCCAGGACCAAAGAAGCCTAGTGATCCCCCTGTCACTGAGTACATTCCGGGACCAGAGGATCCATGCACCATAGGTGCACACTTCGTACTTAAACCATAGCTTTCCTATCACTCGTATGTGGCAATATCTTGAACCAGTACCCATGAATTTTGGTTGAAAATGACTCTGTCTACAAAAGGGAAAGTTCTCTTTCCTTTCACTATAAACTATTTCAAGGAACCTATGTTCTTGACATTGTCATGATCCGCTGGAACATCTAAAGAAAGCACCCCTGCAGGTAAAGTTGATGTGATTGCTATGCTCAAGGAGACCTGCAAGTAATCGGAGACCATAAAGCTGACCCTTGAACAATTGATTAGCTCTCTTGAACTGGATGAAGGTGATGAGTTTGCTATCACTAATATGGATGAACATGATGCTAGCCTTAAGGAAGGTATTGAACAAGAAGTTGAATCAGAAGAAGAAGCAGATGCCAGTCTTAATGATGGCCCTGATAATGGAGATAATGGATCCCATAGCTCTGATTCTGATGATGACTATAGACTTGTTGCTCTTTTTATTGGTTCTTTTTAATGAATTGTCTGGATTTCTTTTATGATTAGCTAATGGTCTGTAACCATAATCTTAATATCTTTGTTGCTTTGGAAACTTTCTGGTAAAAAAAAGGGAGATGTAATATGATGAATACGCCAGAACTATGTGTGTGAACAAGAATATCTGATGTGATCAAAAATTAGATGTTGCAAGTAATTCTGAAGTTTCTGAAGTAGGTAATGTGTATGTGAAGTAGGTAATGTGAATGTATTAGCTCTCCTGCATGTACTTGTCTGCTGCTTGTGAACACTGATGTGCTAATAGGTTGTTTTAGCCAAAAATTTGTCAAAGGGGGAGTTTGTAGATGTATTTGATTGGATGCATTTTATGTTAAAACATATTTATGTGTTTAGATGTCTTGACTGATGTCATGACATGCAATTGTAGTTTTTTGCAGGAGATATGGTTTTAGATAATACAAATTTTAATGATGTTAAGATGAATGGTGTAACATCATTCCCTGAACATCATGGGATGTTATTCCTACTTTATCTCAGGCTATATTTTAGGAAACTAAATATTATGTGATGACTGTATATCAGTAAGAGACCGAGCCATGGCCTGAATTTTAGCACCTCGATTTGTGGAAATTAGGTTAACTTGGTTAACCCTAATTTATGTTCTTTAGGCCCAAGGCCCGGGATCTGCATATAAGAAGACTGAAGAATATTGTGTGCTCCAATTTGTGCTTTAAGTTTATTTGTTCTTAGTATTTCTTGTGAGCCAATAAATTGTCTATGATAATTTTATTGGAGTAGGGTTTGTTGAGTTGTTACTTGTTGTGTCACTCAAAGCTTTTAAGTAAGAGGACTATGTTCCTTGATTGAAGATATTAAGCAAAATCAAGAATTGTTTGAAGTGTGTCTTCACTTTATGCTTGTTGAATTTGTCTTGTTATCAGTGCTATGATTGAGGGGGAGTGAGTAGGAACTCAGGTCTTAGTATTAGATTGAAATTGCATTTGGTAGGTTTTAAGTGAGGGGTGTAAATTGTTGGTTTAATCGTGAATTGATACCTCTTATAGTGGATTTCCTCCCTGGCTCGGTAGCCCCCAGAGTAGGTGTAGTTACACACTAAACAGGGTAAACAATTACTAGTGTTCATTATTATTTTTTATAGCTTACTTACTGCTAAGTTTAATAATCTGTACTGAAGTGAATGTCATAACATCCGATACGACATCAATTGTCTGTTACTAGAATTTTAACGCAAAACCAGAAAGATTTTTGCATGCTAGGCTCAGACAAGCTAAACAAGCAAGACTGGTGGAATCGACCATAGAACCCGTAATTCCAGAACCAGAAAAAGAGGAAGAAGCTTTTGATCATTCTGATCATTCAAATCATTCAGATTAAGGGTCAAAATCAGATATAGTGTCAGAGATAGATAAAATTATGGGGGAACCTCAGGAAAGGCTTCTTGGGGACTACGTTAGTGCAAATACACCGGGTGATAGGTTGACAACTGTAAACCAACCGGTGGAGGTGCCTAATTTCTTGCTGCATCCAAGCACCATCACTCAATTTTAGAGGATACCTTTCACCAGAATTTTGAAGGTGTATTTCCTAGCTCTCTTTCTTCCATAATCCATGGTATAGATCCTTAAGTCCTTTATCCATTTCTCTCTTTCTCTCTCTCTCTCTCTCTGAAGTTCATAATGTTTGGTTATTTAGTTTCCTTGAAAAACGACTCGAAAAACACTCTTTGTTTTATTATTATTATTATGAATGAATGAATGCATGAATGCGCACCAAGATTTTTTAGAAAACATGAGGTAGAAGGGTGTAGTTGTCTTGGAGTCACGTCTCTAACCTTGCCCTAGGGTGAACTATAGATTTTGATTTTTGTACCTGTAGAACGGGTTCTAGGGATCTCAGAGTCCATTACTCGATCTTAAAGATACGTGTGAAGGTATCTCTAAGAGAATCTGAGTGTAGTATCTGCATGACAATTACTTCCGTAATCACCGCTCTACGTCCTAAGAGGCTTTAAGTGGGGTTAAAGTGTTTCTAGGTCCTCCTGGTAAGAAATCAGTCTCGGAAAGCATCAGCGCATTTAATCACATCCAGCCAGGCATATCCCAAGAGTAAATTTGGACCAAGCTTAGAGGCTTCATCGAGAAGACATCCTCAATCCTATATTATGTTGAACTAAAATCCAGGTGTATGATTTCTCACCACAAGGGGGAATCAAGCCCTTTCCCGATACAAAACCCATAAAAGTAAACAAGTAGAAATGCATCAAACACATGATATGACACAGAGGTTAGGCACGAGCTTTCTTGTTTGAGGGGGAATTTGGCATCCCTAATTCCTCATTGGGGTTGGACCAACACAGGTCAACCATTAGTTTGGATGAAAACCAAGGTTATTACTTGTCCCTAGCAGAGTCACAATTTTTTGTGGTGTCCTTTTTTTTACCTCCCTGTTTCACTTGGGAGGACGACACGTCGGACCCTTCCCGCGAAATTTGGAAGGAGAGAGGCGCCCTTGTGGGAGGAATTTTATTCCAGTTCTTCCTACGATAGCACACGAACTTTTTAATTTTTCTACGAGGAGGAAGGGGGAAAAGATCTCAAATAAATCCTAAGAGTTTTCTAGGTGTGGGGATTTCACCTAAACAGATGTTCTAGAGTCTGGGAGGTCGGTTATACATAGGGAAGATTTTAAGCACCCTACATATCCATACTACTCTACGGGAACCTTCTCTGTGTCTATGTGTTTGTGTTTATTGCTTGATTGGGAAAGTTTCTCCTTTGTGTTAGGAGAGAGAATTGAATTGGATTGAAAGACAAATGAACTGACTATTTTTGGTTTTTTGCTAGCTCGCAAAGATTCCTCATGAATCTTATGCCAACATATCCCTAATGGAAGTCAAAGCTTTTGTAGTTTGGGGAACTAATTAGGGAAATGAATTGATTTTTGGGTTCCTTGTTTGAACTCAAGGTATAAGTTTGAATTAAATCTCTAATTGTAGAAAAGAGACAAGTCGTCATCTTAACAGAGAAATTTTTCAATTGTTTTACCACAAACATCTTTGAAAGCCGGGGCTCTTTCATGAGAAGAGAGGGACCTTACTTGTGCGTGTGCAAGTATGCCAGTATCAGCTTATTATGAAAGAACAATTATAATTAAAAATTTTACTTTCTAATAAGAGAGTGACCTTACTTGTGTGTGTGCAAGTATGCCAGTATCATCTTATATGAAGTAAAAGATTTCAACCATTAGAGAAAGACAGCAGTCTGGACATGAAGTCAACAGAGCAGACAATCTTGTACCAATCTAAATGGGAATTTTTTTTTATGAAAATGATGTTTGTTATGTTTGAATGTGGTATAACAATGGAAAATTCTTTTCATAGAGATGAATCATGTCTCACCTCTGTAACAAATATTTAGACCTTTTTTGACTGACTGACTTGTACAAGGCCCAAGCTTGAGGCTTAAAAGAGTTTAACTGACTGACTCTGTGGGTTGTGCCCATAGGAAAATTATTGATTAATTATTTGAGTGTGTTCTGTACAAGGCCCATAATTGTGGCAGACTTTAGCTAGGGAGCCAATATTGTCTACCTGGTACAAAGCCCAGGGTTGTGGTTGACTCAGTGGGGAAAAGACCCAAAGGTTATGAGTCTTTTGACACAAGAAAATATGTTTATCTACCTTGTACAAAGCGCAAGGTTTTGGATAACTTTGAGGATTATTTTGTTCAGTAGAGATTGATGGATTAAAGTCTAGGGTCCTTATTATAACACAAGAGAAAGCTATGTTGGCTTTGAACTTAGTTTCGCTCTAAGAAAATGGGCCTTTATTTTTCAATCCTAGGTCATAGTCCTATAATATATACAATATATTTGTCCTAAGATTTTTCTCAGACGGAGTTCTAAACAGTGTATATACAGTTTATATTTGACATGGATTTAAATGAAAGTTGTAAATGGAAAGCTGTAAAGCCTAACCTCGATGAAGAGGAGGCCTTTGAAAGATTTATGTAAAACGCCTTACCATTAGCTTGGTTGTTTATTGACAATAGTTTTAAAAGGAAAAAGGGTGTTGGGACTTAGACTCAAGGAGAGGCCCATGTGAAGTTGATTTGAAATTATTTTGAAAACAGATTGAAAGTTTGATTGAAAACAGTTGAATTGTTTTGTTTTGAAAACAGAAGAAGTGAAAATGGACACTAGGTCACATAGGTATATGAAGAGTTTCACCGGGAATAATGCCCTTCAATACCAGAAGAAAGTTTTTGAAAATAGAAGATAAATTTTTTTTAAAATAGTTTGAAAAATAAAAAAAAAGAAAAGATGGGACTTATACTCTCTAATATTCAAGAGACCCAAAAGATTTGTTTACTGTTTATGAAAAACAGTTGATTGAAAATGAAATGAAGTTGACTTGAAAGTTGAAAAAAAGTGGTTGGGACTTACACTCTCTAATATTCAAGAGGCCCAGAAGATTTATTTACTGTTTATGAAAAACAGTTGATTGAAAATGAAATTGAAGGTATTTAAAAAAAGAAAATGAAAAGGGTTGGGTCATACACTCTATTAGAGGCCCAGAAGATTTATTTACTGTTTATGAAAAACAGTTGATTTGCTTTTTGTTGGAAAGATGTAGGGTTCAATTGTTTGAAAACCCTGATCGTCTGTTTAATCGGGGATTAAAAGCAGGTTTAAAAATGACAAAAGTCAACTTAATTGAGGTAAGAGCAATGTCTATGCCTAATTAAGACCTAATGGGTTAGGGTTTTATCACAAAATTATTACAAAGTGATAAGGTTAAAAAAATAAAGTGAAAACTATACTATAAAGTATTAAAAATACCTAAAAACAAGTGATTTTAAACCTAATAAAAATATATCAAATAAATAATTTTTATGTGATTTTTTTGGATATTCATAAAATAGATATGATAAATTTTGCAAAACATGAACGTTTATTCTTTCATAAATTTTATACTGAATTTACTTTGGGGAACTACTAAACACAAAAACTCTTAAACAAAACTTTGAAAAATCTCCGGAGGAAAAGGTCCATTATGCATACCGAAGACATCTTTGCTTGAATACATCAACGTACCCAAATATTCCAAAAAGTACTGAATACTACGCAATGGCTAAAGACAAAACCCAATGGGTTACAAGGAGATAAATTCTAGAATTGCATTTAGCATATACACATAAACATTAGCAAATAGGATGAACGTAAACAATAGATATATATAACATACATTTTGCTCATGAACATTATGCGCATAAGCATTATCCATACACGCAAACATTGTCATACATATGAAAGCATTGCACATATTCAGACACACACGCACAATACAATTCACCTACGAACCTGCGATATAACTTTGTACATATAGTATGTGCAGCACTAAGTTATTTTTTCGTATATCTATCCCCAAGGGTAGTTATAGACTCATGACTTATACTTCTTACCCCGAAGGTTGCGTTAAGAAAGTATAAAATCAGGATCTTCAAAATCTTGCTATGTAAATCTCTAGGTTGTAACAAGTTAATCCTTAATATGAGAATCTGTGAATACTTGCTCTATAAGTCTTTAGGATTTAGCAGGTTAATTCTTCATATCCGTCCTACTCTTTGGATCAGTCCAAAGATAAATTAGGACCTATACTTCTTACCCCAAAGGTTGTGTTAATAAAGTATAAATTCAGGATCTTCGAAAGCTTGCTATGTAAATCTCTATGTTGTAGCATGTTAATCCTTAATATGAGAATCTGTGAATACTTGCTCTATAAGTCTTTAGACTTTAACAGGTTAATTCTTCATATCCTTCCTACTCTTTAGATCAGTCCAGAGATAAAATATGACCTATACTTCTTACCCCGAAGGTTGTGTTAGGAAAGTATAAATTTGGGATCTTCGAAAACTTGCTATGTAAATCTCTCGGTTGTAGCAAGTTAATCGTTAATATATAAGAATTTGTGATTGCTTAATTACTTTAGTAAATTAATTCTTTATATACCTATGATTCTACTGGACGGATCCCAGATAGAATTTGAACCCGCACTTCTTAGGATAAGGAGGTGTATATTAGGATCTACAAAAGTTTGCTATGTCAATCCTATGTATTAGCAAATTAATCCTTAAAACATGGTACAAGAATCTGTGAATGCTTGCTTCATCAGTCCCTAGACTTTAGCAAGTTAATTCTTCATGTTTCCCCAACTCTATTGGATTAATCCTAGGTTAGAGAGCTGGACTCGCATCACTTACCCCCTAGGTCGTGGTAAGAATGCATAATCATCATAGAACATTCTCGGCTTTATCATAAATATAGAGTCGACATTTGTATTCCTTACCTCATTAGTCAGAGTAAAGGAGCAGAACGTGTGACAAACATACCTCGTGGTTATAAGTGTCAATCTTATAGCGAAATGGATATGTCAATTCAGAAACCTTGGTATGGATGAAATAATTATTCATGCCTATTTTTGTCGGATAAATTTAGAGGTCTTCCATTATTTAATAAACCTCCAATCAGAAACGCGTGTGACCTGTGTATTCTCGCGTTTTTCAATCGAAGAATAATTAAATAGCGGCAGCTGTCATACCCCAAAATTTACTTCACTCTTGTTTTAATATTTACTATTACTTAGCGTATTATTTTTTGTTCTTATCTAACTTGCAAGAGGTGTGTGAAAAAATTTTATGAGGGTGCTATTAGGCTTAATATTTTGATTGTTAAGCCCATTCGCTTGTAAACCATAAAAGAAAGATGGGGTGTATTTAGTTTCCATTTGGACCCAAGTTAAAAATTAGGCCCATTAACTCCATCTCTTTTATCTTATCAATATTTGGTTTGCATCTTAATATATATATATATATATATATATATATATATATATATATATATATATATATATATATATATATATATATATATATATAGATTTTTTGGTTTTTAAAGAAGAAGAGAATTTTTTTATTTATTAACTTAAATATTTAAATCTTACTTTTTTGTTCTTTAAGTACTAAGTAATTATCATATTGAAATAATTAATTAAGTTTTAGGTGATTAGTTTTATATAAATTAACCTTATTCATAATATTAGGTTTAACCATATATAAATTAAGTTTTCAGGTTTGCTCAGGTCACTAGACTAGGGTTTTGAGCCCATCAAGGATTGGAATCAGGGACCACATTTGGGAAACTCTAAAAAGCTCCAGGACATCACTCAAAGAGTTCAATTACTTTCAAATGATCCCTATGGCAATATCCACCAGGCATTGTACCTCATTTCAAGATCTACAGTCATCAATTTCATCTGGTATACAATTAGGGCTTTTTGACCTAATTCACCTGGACAGTTGACTTTTAATCAGGACATGGATCCACAACTCAAAACATGGCTCAAGAACTTTTATTACCTCAATATAATCCATTCATACAATTAATTTAAGGAGGAGAGCTTGATTCATCACAAAAGTCCAAGATTTCACTTCATTTGGAAAAAGTCAACTGTACAAGATTACCTTTGACTTTTTGGATTTTAGGTCAAACCATGACTTTTAAGGATCAATATCATTAACATATGATTATTGAAGTCGTTTGAACAAAGAAAATCAAGAAAATTCATCAAGAATCAAAAGTGTCAACAAAAAGTCAAACTAGTGCATTTTGACCTAGTTCATGGATCTCAAAATTTCACCTACGCAACTCAAAAAACTTCCAACATGAAAGTTGTAGATCTTTCAAAATAAAACAACATCTCACATAGGAAATTTTTTCAAGAGATCAATTATTTAAGAGATATGAGCTTTGGAAGTTATAGGTCATAAAAACTTGGAAAAAATTCTAAGTGTTTTTAACCTAGTTTTCTTCCAACTTTAGGCCCATTTTACGCAATTTTCCCAAGTGATTTTGAAGAAACTCCAAACTAATTAATTGAAGTACATGTTAAGGGATTTCCAAATTGTGCTCAAATTTCTCCAAATTAATTTTGAGCTAGGAGTTATACTTGTTCAAAGTTGGCCTCATGAAGAGAAATTATAGGTCATGTACAATTTGGAACTTTGCAAATTTGTGCAAATACCTCTACCAATTGATGCTACACGATCCATAACACATAAGTAAAGATGCCATGCATTCATTTTCATAATTGCATAAGGATTGAGGAATATTTCCAAAAACAAAGGCATGCAATTATGTAATGATTACATTTGAGAATTTATGGCAAATGGATGAATCACCAAAGGAATCTTCTCCCAACCAATTGAAGCTCTCCTCTGCATCAGAATTGTCCCCTAATATCAGAAGAGATCAATGGATGGGGAGCTAGCTCGAAAATGCAATGATTACATTTGCAAGATTCCTTGAAATTCTTCATGGCCAAGAAACCAAAATGACTTCACTAAGCAAGCTCACACCTCTGCAATCACACTGAACTCTTTGCCTATAAATAAAAGTGCATACCTCAGTATTCAACACACCAAAGCAAATCCAATTCTTGCTTTCTCCTTCTCTCCCTCATTCTTATGGTTTTCAAAAGTTCTTTGGCAAGAAGAATCAAATTCTTCAAACTAGAGCTCTTCTTTTGAAAGTAAACCTTATAACATCTCAAGGAGGTTCATTAGAAGTGATCCAAGCACCTGGATCACTTCTGTAAGTGGAGAAACACCATAGCCACTTTCACTTTGAAGCTTAAGCAGTTGGAGGTCTGTAGAACAATTCAGAGGGTGTCAAACAAGTCCAAGAACTCAAACACGTTCCTTAGGGTGTAGTGAAGCTATCCAGATGGTCGCAGCCTATCTGTAAGTGCAAAATCACAATCTTCCATTTTTACTTGAAGCACTAATAGGAGGGGTCGGGTAGAGCAATTCTGAAGCATTCAAGTTGCAATAAGTATTCAGTTGGTATCACTGAGTCCCAAGGAAGCTTTTGTGATCATTTGTCCATAGCCAGAAGCTCTCAACCATAGCCAGCGACCTCCACTTTCAGAGGTATTTTTTTCAAACTCTAACTCTCTTATTTAAGTACCTTTTTTAATATATCTCGATACCAGTTTGTTCAGCATCATCAAAGGATTAAAAACCCTCTATCATTATTAATTTATTCATCTTCATCATCATTTAATTTTAAAATTAGGGTTTATGTGTACTTCGTGTTTTCTGAAGAATTAGATAGTTGTAGTTAATATAAATCAATATTAGTTACATATCTGTATTCGTGAGGAAATTTAGAACGTATTTCATGTTTACATCATCCCATTTGGTTGAGAGATGAGTAAGTTCTAAAATTCAAAAATTGAAGAGCTTAAGGTTGAAGACAAAGATGGTGGTGGCGCCATTTTCAAATATTCAGGGAAAAGTTTAATATATTTTTATTACAAGGCGTATACTTAACGAATATATCGTTATAGCCCAGTGGTAAAGAGAGTTTGTGTGAAGCGCGTGCCCAAGGTCTGGGGTTCGAATCCCCCTCGCCCCATACCTTTTGATTTTATTTTCTTTTTTCTTCCCTATACACTTGACAACACACATATGGCATTGGGGTTATCTCTATGACACCAAGCGCGTGTTGGCCCAATATTTTGAGCTGGTAATTGCAAGGGCGTGTGTTCAAACCATGGTGGAGACAAAACCATATTTTTACCACTTTTTCTTTTCATTTTTATTTACAACTTCATATAACTAATTGACCTATTAAATTAAATCATTTTCACTTGATTTTTTACACACTTGTCATTAAACATGTCTATTTTATGAATAATAAAAAAAATCACAAAAATATTATTTATTTGATATATTTTTATTAGGTTTAAAATGGTGTATTTTTAAGTATTTTAAAATACTTTTAATACATGTTTTCCTTGAATTTTCAAAACTTAAATCTCTTATAAATATTTTAGTAACAAAACCCTAATCATTTAGGTCTTAATTAGGTATAGACTTTGTCTTTACCCTAATTAAGTTGACTTTTTTGTCAATTTTCAAACTTGTTTTCAAACTTAAATTAAATAGACGATCAGGGTTTTCAAACAACAAAACTTTGTATCATTTTAGATCTCTTCAACTGTTTTCATATTAGTCAACTAGTAAAATATTTTTACTGGGCCTCTAATAGAGCGTAAGACCCAACACCTTCTCTATTTTCATAGTTTGTTTTTCAAAAATGTATTTACAAAACATCCTCATCTATTTTCAAAACATTTTTCTGGTATTTGAAGGGCATTATTCCCAGTGAAACTCTTCAGATACCTATGTGACCTAGTGTCCATCTTCACTTCTTCTGTTTTAAATAAAATTTCAATTGTTTACAATTAAACATTCAACTGTTACCAATAAATAATAAAGCTACTGGTAAGGATTTGTACATACATCTTCAAAGGCCTCCACTCCATCCAGGTAAGGCTTTATAGCTTTCAATTTACAAGCTTTCATTTAAATTACTATCAAATATATACTGTATATATATACTGTTTAGAACTCCGTCTGAGTGTAAACCTTAGGAAAAATAAACTATATATATATATATATATATATATATATATATATATTATAGGCTTATGGCCTAGAGTTGAGAATGTCTTCACGGTGAAGGCTCTTTCCTAATTATATTTCCTCAGTTCAAACCTCAAGATGAATTATTCCCGGTGAAACATCTTGAAAAAGCCTTAGACCAAAAATAGGGCACATCCACCCAAGAGGAATTATTCCCGGTGAAACCTCTTACTCATTTGCTTAGAGCCAAAATAAGTTCAAAACCACATAGCTTTTTCTTGTGTTATAACAAGGACCCTCGATGATCCTTAAGTAGCCTCTTATTGGGCTTTGTACAAGGACCCACAGGCTTCTTAAAAGCATTCCCAGCTTTCTCTTGAGCTTGTATACAAGGACCCATCAGGTTTCTTATAAACATAGGAACAAGTCTTTAGTCACCTTTTAGTCTACCCTTGTGAGATTCTTCTACTCTTTAAACCAGACTTTAAATAAGCTAAGATTGTCTCAATCTCAGTATTGAGTACACCTTTTGGAATGAGAGACATGGACAGTCTTTGTCACCTTTATCTTCAAATCTCCAATAATTTCCCTCCTTAGTAGAGTCTAGGTTCCATATTTGTCTATCCTCAGTCAGAGTCAGCCTTAATCTTGGTTTTAAACAAGAAGTCTCAATCAATCCTTTCATCCTTTAATAATCAATGGAGTGCTACCCAATCAATCATTAAGCACAAATTCCCTGGAAAGGGTTAGCCTCCTAAAATCAATTCTTCAAATCCAAACTCCCTAGAAAGGGTTAGCTTCCACCAACTTTCATTTAAAACTTCAAAACTCCCAGTTGAGTCCCACTCAAGTCAATCTCAGTCAATAAAAACCAATTTCCTGGTAGAGTCTACTTTAGGTCAATCATTCAAATAAATTCCCCATTAAGGTCAATCTTCAAACCTGGGTCTTTCATTCATCTAAATCCCTGCTTAACAAGAGCATAGTCCCCAGAAGGGTCAAACCTTAAACCCTCAACAGAGTAATCCCCTTTGAGTCAAAAGATCCCACACTGGTAGATCTTTCCCTATTTTAAAAGTTAGCCTTAACCTTGGGCTTTGTACAAGGCACATACTCCCTTAGAGTCAAAACCCTACTCATAGGTATTCCCCTATTCAGAGTCAGCCACAACCTTGGCCTTTGTACAAGGCAGATAATAGAGTCTCCCTAGTAAGTCCTCCTCCATCAAGTAGCCACAACCTTGGGCTTTGTACAAGGAAAATAAACCACATACTCTGTGTCAAAAGATTCCTAACCTTTAGAATATTTTCCCCATAGAGTCATCCATACTCAGTTTTCTCAACAGTAGCCACAACCTTGGGTTTATACAAGGCAAAAATTATGACTTCCCTAGCTAAAAGTCAGCCACAACCTTTGTAACATCCCGAAAATTCTTATTTAATTAATTTAATCGAGTTTTAAATTAATCATGAGAAATTAACATTTTATCGAATGATGTGGAGAAATATAAAATGTTAAGTGATTGGGCCATGCGGTGGAATTAGTAAAGTGGGGGTGTAATTGTGAAGGAGCCCATTTCTAATTTTATGTTTTTCATAAAATAAGGGAAAACAAGAGGAGAAGGAAAATTAGAACGTGAAAACCATAAGCTGTGGGAAGAGGAACTGAAGAACGTGAAGAAGAACCAAAGAGGAAGATGACCCAATTCAAGAATTTGGCTAAGGTAAGGGGGGACTTATCTGATTAGCATCTATTATCAGGTTAGGGGTTGCTAATACTGAATAGATGTAGAATTCGGGTCGATTGAATCATATGATAGATTTAGGGATTGAGTCAAATTGTATGATATTTGGTCCCTATGTTTGAATCCATGATGTTTGTGTTGTTATGGTCCCAATTGATGCGTAATTAGTGTATTATGAGGTGTATTTCATGTTTTATGTGCATTCCATTTCCTTAGGTTCGTACTAGATGGATTGAGTGAGCTTGGAATGTGTAGAATGTTGTTTTCTGCAGGTTGGGGTTTCTGAAATTACCGGTTCACGCCACGTACATAGGTTGCACCGCCAACAGATGGGCAGAATGCCAGGAAGTAGTGATACGCATAGGTCGCGCCGCGTAACAGTGTTGGCGCCGCGAAGGCGTAAATTTTTCTCGCTTCGTGCCGCGAGCATATGTTTGCGCCGCGAATAGCTTGGCCGAGAGCCAAGGATTTTTGAGACGCTCAGTTTGCGCCGCGAACCAAGATGGCGCCGCGTGCTGTTGATGTTTAAGATATTTTAAAAAGTTCAAAGATGCATAACTTTTTAACTTTTGGTCCGTTTGATGTGTCTTTTCGAGCTAAACGAACCTTATAAAATAATCTTTATGATGATGATTGATTGGTTTTAGAATTATGAGAATACATGTATGCTATTTCTTATTGATGATGATGATTGGTTCAAATACGTGTATATTTTCTATATGATGATGATGCAATTTTGATTGACTGATGCTAATATATATGAACATACTTGATGATGATGATGATATTGATGATGATGATGATGGTATAAGTATGTTGTATATGTTGCATTCATTCATGTTCATTGATGATATTGTATCCATGACGATGTGTTGGATCAGTGAAGGGCATGATTCCCATTGTGTGGAATCTGTGCTGACAGGGCCGTATCTTGATGATGTTGGATCGGTCATGGGTTAGTCCCATTTGATGATGTTGGTACCACATGTATAGTGTCAGTTCATACACATGCATAATTTTATAACATGATTGGATGTATTCCAGTGTTGTAAATGTTGATGATGTGTTGGTTGTTTGTTTGTGATGGCGAGACTTGTTTTGAATGTCTGTTTATGAAACAATTAGGTGAATGATGCAACTGTGATGTGTTATTGCTTTATAACCTTATAATATTTGTTAATTATAATGAGACTCACCCTTACATGTTGTCATTTTCAAATTGAAGATAGCGGCTGTTCGACTCAGTGAGGATTAGCTCATGAGTCAGTGTTTTAGTTAGCGTCAGATGTCATGCTCTGATAGTTGTAACACAGGGGACGCGATGTTTAGAGTTTATGTTTGATAAGTCTAGTTATGTTTTGATGTTTTGAAGGATAAGTTTTAAAGATGTTAAACTTAGTCCGTTTGATTTAATTTCCGCTGTGTTAACATGAACTATTTTTAATTAATGATGATTACCTTAGTGAACGCAAGACATGACTGAATGATGTTTAATTATTATGAATTGTGGCACCCTTATTTCATGTACTCTGAATACTTGTTTAAATTTCCGCGGGGTTAGTAAGGGGTGTTCCAATGGGGGTATCAGAGCATACTCGGTCGTTATGACCAGAGTCTTACTGTTAGTCTTGTTTTCCTGTGTATGCGACTCGTAAGAGGTAACTGTCGATACTTTTGTTGTGATTAAGTTGGTTGTGATTTAAGCATAACAATGACTGGAAGAGGAGGAAGAAATGATGATGCTATCGCTGAGGCTCTGGGCATGATTGTTGGTATGCTGGGAGGAAATGCCAATGGAGCTGCGATTGGTGCTGACAGGCAGCTAAATAGTTTTCAGAGGAACAATCCTCCATTGTTCAAGGGCACGCATGATCCTGAAGGTGCTCAGAAGTGGCTTAAGGAGATCGAGAGAATCTTCAGAGTCATCGATTGTGCTGAGGATCTGAAGGTGAGATATGGTACTCACATGTTGTCTGAAGAAGATGACGACTGGTGGATGGCTACCAGGACTGAACTGGAAACTGATGGCGTGGCTATTAATTGGGCTGTGTTCAAGAGAGAATTTTTTAGAAGGTACTTTCCTGAAGACGTAAGAGGTCGAAAGGAAATTGAATTTGTGGAACTAGTTCAAGGTAGCATGACAGTACCAGAGTATGCTTCGAAGTTCGTTGAGTTGGCGAAGTACTACGTTCACTACAACAATGATGAAGCTAGTGAATTCTCGAAATGCGTCAAGTTCGAGAACGGTCTCTGTGATGAGATTAAGCAGGGTATCAGATATCAGAGAATCCAGAGATTTGTAGACTTGGCGGAATGTAGTAGGATCTTCGAGGAAGATAATCTCAAGCTGAAGTCATCTCACTCTCGCGAGTTAGTTGACAAAAAAGGGAAGAAGCCTACGGATAAGGGTAAGCCATATGGTAGAGGTAATCCCAAGACTGGTGGTTGGAAGAAGCCTAGTGGGGGAGACTCCAGTACTTTTTTCAGGTGCTATAACTGTGGTGAGGTCGGGCACCGTAGGAATGAGTGCAAACTGAACCAGAAGAAGTGCTTCAAGTGTGAAGAAGTGGGTCATGTTGCCGCTGATTGTAAGAAGAAGGTTGTGACTTGTTACAATTGTGGTGAAGAGGGTCACATTAACCCACAATGTCCTAAATTGAAATAGAACCAAGTTGGTGGAAAGGTTTTTGCTTTGTCTGGATCAGAGACCACTCCGGAGGATAGACTAGTTAAAGGTACGTGTTTTATTCATGGCACACCTTTAGTTGCGATTAATGATACTGGAGCAACTCATTCTTTTATTTCTTTGGATTGTGCTAAGAGATTGAATTTGGAAATATCTGAAATAAATGGAAGTATGGTTATTGATACTCCAGTGTCGGCTTCAGTAACTACTTCGTCTGCATGCTTGAATTGTCTGGTTGACATTTTGGGTAGAGAATTCGGGATGGACTTAGTGTGCCTTCCGTTGTAACAACTCGATGTTATCCTGGGGATGAACTGGTTAGAATTTAACCGTGTTCACATCAACTGTTTTTCGAAGACAGTAATCTTTCCTGAAGAAGTTAATTCTGATGATTTGGAAATGACAGCTAGACAGGTGAATGAGGCTATCGGGGATGGTGCAACAGTGTTTATGTTGTTTGCATTGATGGATTTGAAAGAGAAAGTGGGGAGTGGCGAACTACCAGTGGTATGTGATTTTCCAAAAGTTTTTCCGGAAGAAGTGAATGAATTACCACCAGAAAGAGAAGTAGAGTTTTCCATTGAATTGATTCCGGGAACTAGTCTAGTGTTGATGGCACCGTATCGTATGTCGCCATCTGAGTTGACTGAACTGAAGAAGCAGTTGGAAGAGTTACTTGAGAAGAAATTCATTCGTCCTAGTGTTTCTCCGTGGGGTGCGCCTGTGTTGCTAGTGAAGAAGAAATAAGGTTCAATGAGGTTATGTGTGGATTAGAAACAATTGAACAAGGTTACTATCAAGAATCGGTATCCCTTGCCGAGGATTGATGATTTGATGGATCAACTGGTTGGAGCATGTGTGTTTAGTAAGATTGATCTAAGCTCTGGGTATCACCAAATTCGTGTGAAAGATGATGATATTCAGAAGACTGCTTTCAGAACAAGGTATGGGCATTATGAGTATTCGGTAATGCCGTTTGGGGTTACTAATGCACCTGGTGTATTTATGTAGTATATGAATAGGATATTTCATCCTTATCTCGATAAGTACGTAGTGGTGTTTATAGATGATATCTGAATATACTCTAAGAGTGAGGAAGAACATGCGGAACATCTCAGAACTGTGTTGGAGTTGCTAAAAGAGAAGCAACTTTTTGCCAAACTGTCGAAGTGTGAATTTTGGTTAGAGGAAGTCAGTTTTCTAGGACACATAATTTATAAGAATGGTATTGTTGTTGATCCTACGAAGGTAGAAGCTGTATCTCAGTGGGAAGCTCCGAAGTCAGTTTCCAAAATCCGTAGTTTTCTTGGTCTTGCGGGTTATTACAGGAAGTTCATTGAGGGATTTTCAAAGTTAGCATTGCTGTTAACTAAACTAACCAGGAAGGGCCAGAATTTTATTTGGGATGTAAAGTGTGAGGAAAGATTCCAAGAACTGAAGAAGAGGTTGACTAGTGCTCCTATTTTGATTTGGCCGAATCTGACAGAATCATTTGTAGTTTATTGTGATGCTTCGTTGATGGGTTTAGGTGGTGTACTGATGCAGAATCAACAAGTGGTCTCTTATGCGTCAAGACAACTCAAAGTGCATGAAAAGAATTACCCGACTCATGATTTGGAGTTGGCAGCGGTGGTTTTTATTTTGAAGTTGTGGCGACATTATTTGTATGGGTCGATATTTGAGGTGTTCAGTGATCATAAGAGTCTGAAATATCTCTTTGACCAGAAAGAACTGAATATGAGGCAGAGAAGGTGGTTGGAATTCCTTAAAGACTATGATTTTAGTTTGAATTACCATCCGGGTAAGGCAAACGTGGTTGCTGATGCTTTAAGTAGGAAGACTTTGCATATGGCTATGCTAATGGTGAAGGAATTGGATTTGATCGAACAATTCAGATACTTGAGTTTGGTATGTGAAGGTACTCCTACTAGTATTAAGTTGGGTATGCTGAAGCTGACCAGTGGTATTCTTGAAGAGATCAGAGAGGGTCAGAAGGCTGATATCGAATTAGTCGACAAGTTGACTTTGATTAACCAAGACAAGGGTGGTGAATTCAGAGTTGACGAGAATGGTTTATTGAGGTTTGGTGACAGAGTTTGTGTTCCTGATGTTACTGAACTTCGAAGAAGTATTTTAGAAGAAGGACGCCGTAGTGGATTGAGCATTCATCCTGGTGCTACCAAGATGTAACATGATTTGAGAAAGCTATTTTGGTGGCCTGGAATGCAGAAAGAAGTTGCTGAGTTTGTATATTCTTGTTTGACGTGTCAGAAATCAAAGGTTGAACATCAGAAGCCATCTAGATTTATGAAACCGATGTTTATTCCTGAGTGGAAATGGGATAGGATATCGATGGATTTTGTTTCGGGTCTGCCGAGAACTGTTAAAAATTGTGAAGCTATCTAGGTTATTGTGGACAGGTTGACGAAGTCTGCGCATTTTATACCGATAAGAATGGATTATGCGATGGAAAAGCTGGCTTAATTATATATTGAGAAGATAGTTAGTCTACATGGTATTCCTTCGAGTATCGTGTCAGACAGAGATCCGAGATTTACGTCTAAGTTCTGGGAAGTTTTGCAGAAGGCTTTGGGTACTAAGCTGAGATTGAGTTATGCTTATCATCCGCAGACGGATGGACAGATTGAGAGGACAATACAGTCGTTAGAAGATTTGTTACGTGCTTGTGTGTTAGAAAAAGGAGGTGCTTGGGATAGTTATTTGCCTTTGATTGAATTTACCTACAACAACAGTTTTCATGAGTATAGGTATGGATCCGTTTGAGGCATTGTATGGTAGGAGATGTAGAACTCCATTATGTTGGTACGAAGCTGGTGAGAGTGCTGTGATTGGACCAGAAATTGTACAACAGACTATGGAAAAGATTAATATGATTCAAGAGAAGATGAAAGCTTCTCAGAGTCGTCAGAAGAGTTATTATGATAAAATAAAGAAGACACTTGAGTTTCATGAGGGAGATTATGTGTTTATGAAGGTTACTCCTATGACGGGTATTGGTCGAGCTTTGAAGTCAAAGAAGTTGACTCCGCGTTTTATTGGACTGTTTCAAATTTCTGAAAGAGTGGGAGAGGTGGCATACCGTGTCGCTTTACCACCGATGCTTGCAAACTTGCATGATGTATTTCATGTGTCTCAATTGAGGAAATACATTTCGGATCTATCCCACGTGATCCAAGTGGATGATGTGCAGTTTAAAGACAACTTAACGGCTGAAACATTGCCTGTGAGAATTGAAGATAGGAGTATGAAGCAATTGCGGGGAAAGGAAATAGTTTTGGTCAGAGTAGCTTGGGGAAAAACAGCTGATGGGAACGTCACATGGGAGTTAGAAAGCCAGATGAAAGATTCCTATCCGGAACTCTTTGCTTAAGGTATGTTTTTGAGGACAAAAACCCTTTTAGTGGGGGAGAGTTGTAATATCCCAATAATTCTTATTTAATTAATTTAATCGAGTTTTAAATTAATTATAAGAAATTAACATTTTATGGAATTATGTGGAGAAATATAAAATGTTAAGTTATTGGGCCATGCGGTGGAATTAGTAAAGTGGGGGTGTAATTGTGAAGGAGCCCAATTCTAATTTTATGTTTTTCATAAAATAAGGGAAAACAAGAGGAGAAGGAAAATTAGAACGTGAAAACCAGAAGCTGTGGGAAGAGGAACTGAAGAACGTGAAGGAGAACCAAAGAGGAAGAGGACCCAATTCAAGAATTTGGCTAAGGTAAGGGGGACTTATCTGATTAGCATTATTTATCGGGTTAGGGGTTGATAATACTGAATAGATGTAGAATTCGAGACGATTGAGTCATATGATAGATTTAAGGATTGAGTCAAATTGTATGATATTTGGTCCCTATGTTTGAATCCATGATATTTGTGTTGTTATGGTCTCAATTGATGCGTAATTGGTGTATTATGAGGTGTATTTCGTGTTGTATGTGCATTCCATTTCCTTAGGTTCTTACTTGATGGATTGAGTGAGCTTGGAATGTGTAGAATGTTGTTTTCTATAGGGTTGGGTTTTTGAAATTACCGGTTTGCGCCGTGTACATAGGTTGCGCTGCGAATAGATGGGCAGAATGCCAGGAAGTTGTGATACGCACAGGTCGCGCCGCATACCAGTGTTGGCGCCGCGAAGGCGTAATTTTTTCTCGCTTCGCGCCGCGAGCATATGTTTGCGCCGCGAATAGCTTGGCAGAGAGCCAAGGACTCTTGAGACGCTCAGTTCCCGCCGCGAATCAAGATGGCGCCGCGTGCTGTTAATGTTTGAGATATTTTAAAAAGTTCAAAGATGCATAACTTTTTAACTGTTGGTCCGTTTGATGTGCTGTTTCGAGCTAAAAGAACCTTATAAAATAATCTATATGATGATGATTGATTGGTTTTAGAATGATGAGAATACATGTATGCTATTTCTTATTGATGATGATGATTGGTGCAAATACGTGTATGTTTTCTATATGATGATGATGGAATTGTGATTGAATGATGCTAATATATATGAACATACTTGATGATGATTATGATGGTATAAGTATGTTGTATATGTTGCATTCATTCATGTTCATTGATGATATTGTATCCATGATGATGTGTTGGATCACTGAAGGGCATGATTCCCATTGTGTGGAATCTGTGCTGACAAGGTCGTATCTTGACGATGTTGGATCAGTCATGGGTTATTCCCATTTGATGATGTTGGTACCACATGCATAGTGTCAGTTCATACATATGCATAATTTTATAACATGATTGGATGTATTCCAGTGTTGTAAATGTTGATGATGTGTTGGTTGTTTGTTTGTGATGGCGAGACTTGTTTTGAATGTCTGTTTATGAAACAATTAGGTGAATGATGCAACTGTGATGTGTTATTGCTTTATAACCTGATAATATTTGTTAATTATAATGAGACTCACCCTTACATGTTGTCATTTTCAAATTGAAGATAGCGGTTGTTCGACTCAGTGAGGATTAGCTCATGAGTCAGTGTTTTAGTTAGCGTCAGATGTCATGCTCTGATAGTTGTAACACAGGGGACGCGATGTTTAGGGTTTATGTTTGATAAGTCTAGTTATGTTTTGATGTTTTGAAGGATAAGTTTTAAAGATGTTAAACTTAGTCCGTTTGATTTAATTTCCGCTGTGTTAACATGAACTATTTTTAATTAATGATGATTACCTCAGTGAACGCATGACATGACTGAATGATGTTTAATTATTATGAATTGTGGCACCCTTATTTCACAGCTTCTGATTCTTGCTTCCATATGACAGCTTCAAAACTTGAATTTCCTAGATCTTCAGAATATTCATAGCTTCTGATTCTTGCTTCCGTTGGACAGCTTCAGAGCTTGAATTTCTTCTTGAATCATTGCATGCTAGATTGTATCAGAACATTGTTGAATGTTCCAGAGCATCATCAGAGCATCTCTACATCTTGAAATGTTACAGGGAAAACTAAACGACAAAAGTCAGCATGAATGAATCAGAACATAGAATATGTTTCAGAACATAGAATATGTTTCAGAACATATAATATGTATCAGAGCAAACAAACATAATGTTTCAGAGCATATTTTGTAACTAAAAACATGCATCAGAACATATAAAGAATGAGAATGAAAGGAATATTCTATCATCAGAATATCAGAACATTCTTCCTTCTTGCTTCTTGTCTTGAAGCTTTGTAGCACTCATCTTGCTTCAATTTCCAAGAGCTTGATTCTTTATAGAATTGCTTTTCCTCATCTCTTTGCTTCTCATGTTGAGCTTTAAAGAGGATCTTCAATTCCTGCAAGACAACACTCAAAAGCATAGAACTTTGCAAGTTCTGTTAGAAATGTGGAGCCTTTCTCCCAGCAACTGATAAAATACATAAGATCATTTATCACATTTTTCTCCCCCTTTTTGTCATAACATCAAAAACATAAAAGATTTAGATGAAGCAAAAACAAGACAAACACATAGAAGAGAAAGGATAAATATCATTAAGCTCATAGAAAACAGAAGTTCAGTAGTACAAGAGGAAGGCAAAAGAAGATGCAAAAACAGATGCAGCAAAGAAAAAGAGAAAAACAACTAAGACTCAATCTAAGATGACCCTAGCTTCGACATGATCTTGGCCATCATATCATGAATCCCATTGTTGCTCTCATTCTGCCTTTCCATGAAAGCACGAAACTCAACGTTGATAGATCTCTGCTCATCCTGGTTCTTCTGAATAACTTCCAGAGTCCTTGCAAGATGGGAAGGTTCATCAGAAGAAGCTTCACAACTTCTATCCACAGGAATGGCATTATGATCTGCAGCTTCCGTAGTTAGATCATTTGCATGATTTTCCTCAACAGGAATTGTTGCAGCAACATGATCATCAGCATCTGCTTCTTGCATAGAAGCATCTCCATACTCTGCAGCAGGAACCTCAGAATCTCCATTTTCAAGTGCCTGAAGAATGGCAGCAAGAATCCTAGGAGCAGAAGGTCCTTCAACTTCTGGTGGGTCAACAACTTCTAGAATGACCAAGCTTGGGTCTTCCATAGAAGGATTTTCCCTCAGAAAGTCAAAAAGAGTCCTGAAGTCTCCAATCAAAACAGGATATTGAGGTTTCCAGACCACAATTTCCCTGCATGGGTTAGCTTCCATTGCAGCAGCAATTCTTGCTTCCTCCAGTACATCCACAAACCGCTTCTCCTCAGCAGCAACACTGTTTATAAGGGGATGATAGTAGATACCATTATCACCCTCCAGAAGATAACCAGCATAACCAGGGGCAAAAGACACCAGTCTCTTCTGTACTCCCATTGCTCCTACTTGAAAATCCCGGCGAAAGCTTCTCCAGAGGTTTCGCATAGAAACATCATCAAGACCACTAAAGAAAGCATCCTTTAGAAGGTCCAGCCTGATAATCACCTCATGTCTGAACAGCTCCAGGTAGATATGGGGTTCAGGTTCAAGTGGGTTGAAGGTGAATTTGTAGTCAGGGTAGAGAAGGCAGTAGGGGTTGGATTTTCTGGTAGATAGGGGATGGGATAGAGAAGGTGGAGGTGCAGTGTTTGAGGAGGAAGGGATATCTGTGGGGATGAGAGAGGATGAAGGGATATCTGTGATAGGGGTAGGAGAAGAAGGAATTATTATGATGGGGGTTGAAGAAGATGGTTTATCAGAAGGAGTTGGGGGATGGATACTTATAGGTCTAGGGTTTAAGATAGGAGAGGAAAGAGAAGATGGAAGAGGATTTGGTATAGTGAAGGTATTTTGTGGTTCAGAAGGAGATGGTTGGGTAGAAGATTGAGGAACATGAGGAGGAGGTGTAAAAACATGCCTGGTAACTATTGCAGAAGGAGCATTAGCAGATCTGGGAGTACGAAAAGAGTCTCTGATCTTCTGCTGCCTATATTCTGGAGTGTTCATCTTGTCATGATCATAGGTGACCCTCAGCTTCTTGGCTTGCTTGGCCTCATCTTCTTGAGCCTTTCTTTTTAGCCTAGCCTGTTGTTTCTTCTGATCCTTCTTCTGAAGATCAGCTTTGGACAGAAGTACCCTGCCACGGATCCAAGCAGGATCAACTTCTGATTGTTTCCTAACAGAATCTTCCAAGTAATGCTTGACAGCCTTGTGAAGTTCTAGATGAAACAAAGTTGCAAAACCTTCAACAGGAACTCTCCTTGACAGAATGTCAGGAAAGCTTGTACCAACAGAAGATACCGTCTGGATGAGATCAAGTCTGAACAAATCCACACCGTTGAAGATGGGACCTTGAACCACTCCAAGAAATTGGGACGCATCAAGGTTCATGATGGAATCCAGCAGATTGCTTTTAGTCAGAATGTCAGATATCATTATGGCGAAAGGAATAGTGTTCCTTGGAATATGAGGGTACTTAGCCTTTTCTTCTTCTCTTGACTCAAAAATACAAGTTTTCAGATTCTCAAACAGAATGTGAGAGATGTTGAGTTTTATCTATCTGCCAATGCAGAAGAGAGTATACTTGTGATCCGGACTGATGTGGGCGGAGGAGGAGAATAGCTTCTTTCTGTGGTGAAGAGACCCCAGAATAATCTCAGCCTACACTTGATAGAACGACTTTAAAGTGCCCGTTTTATGAGATTCAGTTCCGAAAGCAAGAGAGATTTGATTTTTAACTTGATACCAGTTAATCGTTCCAGGTCGGGGACCAGTGCAACCTTCTTCATCATTCAGGTTGTATAGCTTCCTGATGAGCTTTTCAGTAATAACCACTTCATGCCCTAGCACGAAGGAAATGATAGCAGTTGGGGTAACCGTTGCATGTACCTAGAAGTCCTTCACAAGTTCAGGATAAATTGGTCCAACCAATCTATCAAGATAGTTTGACCATCCTTGTGCTAATATTCTGGCGTCACACAGAAAACCATCTGCTCTTAGGTTGTTGAAGTCCACAGCAGATTCACAGAGAACTTCTAGTTCATTAGTGGGAATCATGCATGTTTTCAAAGGAGCGTACCCATACTTGCGTAGAAGGATCTGAGTAGAGGTGAGTATTTCTACTGGGCTTGATGAACTTGAAGATGAATACATGATGATTATGCTTTGAGTTCAGATTAGAAACTAGGGTTTGAAGGAAACAAATGCAGAGAGAGAGATACACAAATGAAGAGAGATTGAAAAAGATGAAATGAAGATGAAGCGGGTTATTTAAACGGTTTGAAAAAGAAATTAAGAAAAATAAAAAAGAAACTGTTTTAAATGAAATGATTACAAGAAAAAAAGAAATCAATATGCATTTAATGAGAAATAACGTTAGGAGAGATAATGTGACAAAGTGAAATGATTTGCATAGTTACCTAGGGCGGCGTCTCCTCAACTACACGCATGCTTGTCCAAAAATAGTGAACACGTGTTTATTTTCTAGAAAGACTGGTGACAGCTGTTTTGCTTTACAAGAGATTCTGAATCAACTTAGATAATGAAACGTTAGTAATAACAGAATCAAAATTTCTAATTGATTAGTATCAGAACTTCTTATGGCTGCCTAGTCCTAACACATTTCAAAGATATTCATACAGAAATATTCTCATCTTCTTATTCTGGGCATATGTCCATACTGATATTCTTCAAAATGAACTTAAACCTATCTTCAGCAAGAGGTTTTGTAAAGATATCAGCCCATTGATGGTCTGTATCTACAAAGTTCAAAGATAGAACACCCTTTTGAACATAGTCCCTTATAAAATGATGTTTCATCTCAATATGTTTAGCTTTGGAATGTAAGATAGGATTCTTAGACAAACATATAGCAGAAGTATTATCACAAAAAATAGGAATGTTACTCTCATAAATCTGATAATCTTCTAGCTGACTTTTCATCCAGAGCATTTGTGTGCTACATCCAGCAGCAGCAACATATTCTGCTTCTGTTGTTGAAAGAGTTATAGTAGCTTGCTTCTTGCTGTACCAGGAGATCAGATGACATCCAAGAAATTGACAACTTCAAGAAGTACTCTTCCTTTCAATTCTGTCTCCAGCATAGTCAGCATCACAGAATCCTACTAAGTTGTATTCTTTAGATCTTCTGTAGACTAAGCCAACGTTAGTAGTACCTTTCAGATATCTTAGAATTCTCTTAACAGCAGTTAAGTGAGATTCTCTAGGATCTGATTGGAATCTAGCACATAAACAAACACTGAATAGAATGTCAGGTCTAGAAGCATGCAAGTATAGAACAGATCCAATCATACCTCTGTACAACTTCTGATCTACCTTCTTACTTACCTGATCCTTACCTAGGACACATGTTAGATGCATAGGAGTTATGGCTTCTTTGATTTCTGAAATATTAAACTTCTTCAAAAGTTCTTTCACATACTTCGTTTGATGAACATAGGTTCCATCAGAAGTTTGGTTGATTTGAATCCCAAGGAAATATTTGAGTTCTCCCATCATACTCATTTCAAATTCATCCTGCATAGACTTAGCAAACTCCTTGCCAAGTGAGGCATTAGATGTTCCAAAGATAATATCATCAACATAAATCTGACAAATTAAAATATCCTTCTTAGATGTTTTACAGAAGAGAGTTGTGTCCACTTGTCCTCTAGTGAAACCATTGTCCGGAAGGAAAGAACTTGATCTTTCATACCAAGCTCTAGGAGCTTGCTTCAATCTATACAATGATTTCTTAAGTTTGAAAACATGTTCTGGAGACTTAGAGTCTTCAAAACCAGGAGGTTGGTGGACATAGACTTCCTCATCTATATAACCATTTAAGAAGGCACTCTTAACATCCATCTGATACAGAGTGGTGTTATGTTGAGTGGCAAAAGAGATTAATAAGCGATTAGATTCTAACCTGGCCACTGGTGCAAAGGTTTCTGTATAGTCAATCCCTTCTTGCTGACTATATCCTTGAGCCACCAGTCTGGCTTTGTTTCTTACCACTTCTCCCTTTTCACTAAGCTTGTTTCTGAACACCCACTTAGTACCAATGATGTTGAATCCTTTTGGTCTAGGAACCAAATCCCATACGTCATTCCTTGTAAACTGATTCAGTTCTTCTTGCATGGCAATTATCTAGTTTGGATCCTCTAGAGCTTGATCAACAGAAGTTGGCTCGATCAAAGAAACAAGACCTAATTGACAGTCTGCATTGTTCTTAAGGAATGCTCTTGTTCTGATGGGATCATCTTTCTTTCCAAGGATCACATCTTCTGAGTGAGCTGATGAAAGTCTAGATGATCTTCTGACTGTTGGCTCTTCAGAAATCCTGAGATTCTCTAAAGATGCAGCAACTTGATCTTCTGATCCATTGCTTCTGAGACTTTCAGCTTCTGGAGCTTTGCTTCTTGGTTCTACAGCTTATGATATGTCAATATCTATATCTGCAAAATTCTCAAACTACTTTGGTTTTTCAAGACCAAGCTTATCATCAAACCTCATATTGATTGATTCTTCTACAACCAATGTTTCAGTATTGTATATTTTGTAGCCTTTAGAGCGTTCAGAATATCCAAGAAGGAAACAATTTTGTGCCTTAGAATCAAACTTACCAAGATGATCTTTAGTGTTCAGAATAAAGCATACACATCCAAAAGGATGGAAATATGAAATGTTGGGCTTTCTGTTCTTCCACAATTCATAAGGAGTCTTATTTAGAATAGGTCTTATAGAGATTCTATTCTGAATATAACATGCAGTGTTTATTGCTTCTGCCCAGAAGTGCTTAGCCATATTTGTCTCATTGATCATGGTTCTGGCCATTTCTTGTAGAGTCCTATTCTTTCGCTCTACAACTCCATTTTGCTGTGGAGTTCTAGGGCAAGAGAAATCATGGGCAATACCATTGTGTTTGAAGAACTCCTCAAAGAATCTGTTCTCAAATTCCCCACCATGATCACTTCTAACCTTTATGATTTTGCACTCCTTCTCAAATTGGATTTAAGTGCAGAATTCAAAGAACACTGAATGAGACTCATCCTTGTGTTTTAAGAACTTTACCCATGTCCAGTGGCTATAATCATCTACGATGACTAATCCATATTTCTTCCCTTTGATAGATGTGTTAGAACAAGATTTGTTTTGATCAATATTCTTAGTTTTGATGATAACAAGGATATGAATTTTGTATGAGATAATGTGGTACTCTAATACTATGCAATTTCCATTTCAGGAATTACAAAAAGAGTATGCACAAATCAGCGCTCAGAAGCTTTGACTCAGAAGGTTCAGCATGCAACATCAGAACATGATCTGGCAAGACATCAGAAGATGGTCAAAGGAGAATCAGAACATGGGTTTATGGAAGCTTCAGAAGAACTTGAGTTCAGAAGCAGAAGCACTGAAGTTCTCATGGTATCACGCTCAGAAGCACTTCAAGGTCAGAACACAAGAAGATGCTCTGCACCAAGCTGTTTGACTCTGATGATATTCAAATGTTGTATACACTGACTGACAAAAGGAACGTTAGAAGCTATTAAAGGCAACGTCAGTAGACACATCGTAAACAAGGCTCGAGGTAGTTGACAAAAGTGTGAAACATTAAATGCAATGCTGTACGGAATACGCAAAGCATTAAATGCTCCCAACGGTCATCTTCTCAAGCGCCTATAAATATGAAGTTCTGATGAGAAGCAAGGTTACCAACTCTGCTGATACAAACTTGCTGAAACGCTGATCAATTCAATGCTCACAAACTTCATCTTCATAAACGCTCACTACATTGCTGTTGTAAAATATTAGTGAGATTAAGCTTAAATTTAAGAGAAATATCACTGTTGTGATTATAGCTTTTCAGAAGCACTTGTAATACTCTTAATTGATTACATTAATTTGTAAGGAACTAGAGTGATCAGGTTTGATCAGGAAACTCTAGGAAGTCTTAGCTTGTGTCTAAGCAATTGTAACTAGAGTGATCACGTGGTGGTCAGGATACTCTAGAAAGTCTTAGCTTGTGTCTAAGCACTTGTTCCTAGAGTGATTAGGTTGTGATCAGGAAACTCTAGAAGACTTAGTCGCGGGCTAAGTGGAAAACCATTGTAATCTGTTGAGATTAGTGGATTAAATCCTCAGGTGAGGTAAATCACTCCAAGGGGGTGGACTGGAGTAGTTTTGTTAACAACGAACCAGGATAAAAATAACTGTGCAAATTGTTTTTATCGTTCAAGTTTTTAGACTACACTTATTCAAACCCCCCCCCCCTTTCTAAGTGTCTTTATATCCTTAATTGGTATCAGAGCACCGGTTCTAAGGTGCAAGCACTTAACCGTGTTTAGAAAAGATTCAGGAAGAGAAAAACGCTTTAGTAAAAGATGGCTGGTGAAATTCCAACAAACCCACATGCATCTACATCTGGCTCTGCTGAGCAATATAATGGTAACAATGGTTATACTAGACCGCCAGTATTTGATGGCGAAAACTTTGAATACTGGAAAGTTACTTTCTTGGTCTAGATGATGAACTATGGGATCTTTTGATGGATGGTTACAAACATCCAGTGAAAGCTAGTGGCGTAAGGCTTACAAGGCAAGAAATGGATGATGATTAGAAGAAGCTTTTCAAGAATCATCATAAATGTAGGACTATTTTGCTGAATGCTATCTCTCATGTTGTGTATGAGAAGATATCTAACACGGAATTGACTTATGATATATATGAGTCATTGAAAATGACCCATAAGGGAAATGCTAAAGTCAAGGAGACTAAAGCTCTTACTCTAATCCAAAGATATGAAGCCTTCAAGATGGAGGATGATGAAAACATTGAGAAGATGTTCTCATGATTTCAAACGCTAACTGCTGGATTAAGAGTTCTGGATAAAGGCTACACCAAGGCTGATCATGTAAAGAAAATTATCAGAAGCTTACCCAGAAGATGGGGTCCAATGGTAAGAGCATTCAAGATTGCAAAGAATCTGAATGAAGTTTCTTTGGAAGAGCTTATCAGTGCCTTGAGAAGCCATGAAATAGAGCTGGATGCAAACGAGCCTCAGAAGAAAGGTAAGTTTATTGCATTAAAATCTAATGTTAAAAAATGCACTAACGCTTTTCAGGCTAAAGAAGAAGATTCTCAAGAATCAGAATCAGATGAAGATGAACTGTCCATGATCTCCAAAAGGGTAAACCAACTCTGGAAGAGCAAGCAAAGGAAGTTCAAAAGCTTCAGAAGTTCAAAGAGATTTGAACGAGGAGAATCTTCTGGTGACAGAAGATCTGACAAGAAGAAGGTTGTCTGCTATGAGTGCAATGAGCCTGGACACTTCAAGAATGAATGTCCAAAATTTCAGAAGGAGAATCCCAAGAAGAAGTTTCATGAGAAGAAAGGTCTTATGGCAACATGGGATGATTCTGAATCAGAATCAGAATCAGACTCTGAAGGAGAGAAAGCCAACTTCGCGCTGATGGCTACAGAAGATGATGGATCAGAATCTACATCAGAATCAGATTCTGAAGAGGTATTTTCTGAACTATCTAGAGAAGAGTTAGTTTCCAATTTAACAGAACTTCTGGAACTCAAGGCTCATCTTAGTATCAAATACAAAAAGCTGAAGAAGCAGTTTGAATTTGAAACTAAGAAGTTGGAAGTGGAAAATTCTGAACTGAAGGAAAAAGTTTTAAATCTATCCAAAGATAGTGGATCTCCTTCTGAAACAGAAAAATCCATTCCTAGTCTCAATCATATTCTGAAAGAATATGACTCGAGCTTCAGAAAGTTCTTATCTAGAAGTATTGGCAGAAGTCATCTTGCTACTATGATATATGGTGTTTCTGGGAACAGAAGGTTTGGCTTTGGCTATGAGGGTGATACCTCACACAAATTTGAACCTATTGATGATCTAAAGATCACATACAAGCCATTGTATGATCAGTTCAAATATGGCCATGCACATGATATTAGGCTCACTTCACACACACAGAGCTTTAACACTGTTCACACCAAGAAGCATGTGACACATCCTAAGAAATATCATGCTGACAAACCTAAAGAATATCATGTTGTTCCTCCTGTTAAATATTATGCTAAACCCAAGTTCAATCAGAACTTGAGGAGAACTAACAAGAAAGGACCCAAGAAATTGTGGGTACCTAAGGAGAAGATAATTTCTGTTGCAGATATCCTTGGCTGCAAAGAGAACAAAAAGCAAAATGTCATGGTACCTGGACTCTGGGTGCTCGCGACACATGACGGGAAAAAGGTCTACATTCCAAGACCTGGTGCTTAAACTAGGTGGAGAAGTCAAGTTTGGAGGAGATCAGAAGGGCAAAATCATTGGCTCTGGAACCATAAGTCTTGGTAACTCTCCTTTCAGAACTAATGTACTTCTTGTAGAAGGATTAACGCATAACTTATTGTCCATAAGTCAATTAAGTGACAATGGTTTTGATATAATCTTCAATCAAAAGTCTTGCAAGGCTGTAAGTCAGAAGGATGGCTCAATCCTATTTACAGGCAAGAGAAAGAACAACATTTATAAGATTGATCTTTCAGATCTTGAGAAGCAGAAGGTGACTTGCCTTATGTCTTTTTCTGAGGAGCAATGGGTCTGGCACAGAAGATTAGGACATGCTAGTTTGAGAAAGATTTCTCAGATTAACAAACTAAATCTGGTCAGAGGACTCCCAAATCTGAAATACAAATCAGATCCTCTTTGTGAAGCATGTCAGAAGGGCAAGTTCTCCAAACCTGCATTCAAGTCTAAGAATGTTGTTTCTTCCTCAAGGCCGCTAGAACTCTTGCATATTGATCTGTTTGGACCAGTCAAAACAGCATCTATCAGAGGGAAGAAATATGGAATAGTCATCGTAGATGATTATAGCCGCTGGACATGGGTAAAGTTCTTAAAACACAAGGATGAGTCTCATTCAGTGTTCTTTGAATTCTGCACTCAGATCCAATCTGAGAAGGAGTGCAAGATCATAAAGGTCAGAAGTGAGCATGGTGGTGAATTTGAGAACAAATTCTTTGAGGAGTTCTTCAAAGAAAATGGTATTGCCCATGATTTCTCTTGCCCTAGAACTCCACAACAAAATGGAGTTGTAGAGCGAAAGAATAGGACTCTACAAGAATTGGCCAGAACCATGATGAATGAAACCAATATGGCTAAGCACTTCTGGGCAGAAGCAATAAACATTGCGTGTTATATTCAGAATAGAATCTCTATAAGACCTATTCTAAATAAGACTCCCTATGAATTGTGGAAGAACAGAAAGCCCAACATTTCATATTTTCATCCTTTTGGATGTGTGTGTTTTATTCCGAATACTAAAGATCATCTTGGTAAGTTTGATTCTAAAGCACAAAAGTGTTTCCTTCTTGGATATTCTGAACGCTCTAAAGGCTGCAGAGTATACAATACTGAAACATTGATTCTAGAAGAATCAATCAATATCAGGTTTGATGATAAGCTTGGTCTTGAAAAACCAAAGCAGTTTGAGAATTTTGCAGATATAGATATAGATATATCAGAAGCTGTAGAACCAAGAAGCAAAGCTGCAGAAGCTGGAAGGCTCAGAAGCAATAGATCAGAAGATTAAGTTGCTGCTTCTTTAGAGGATCTGAGGATCTCTGAAGAGCCAACAGTCAGAAGATCACCTAGACTTGCATCAGCTCATTCAGAAGATGTGATCCTTGGAAAGAAAGACGATCCCATCAGAACAAGGGCATTCCTTAAGAACAATGCAGATTGTCAATTAGGTATTGTTTCTTTGATCGAGCCAACTTTTGTTGATCAAGCTCTAGAAGATCCAGACTGGATAATTGCCATGCAAGAAAAACTCAATCAGTTTACAAGGAATGATGTATGGGACTTGGTTCCTAGACCAAAAGGATTTAACATTATCGGCACTAAGTGGGTATTCAGAAACAATCTAAGCGAGAAGGGAGAAGTAGTAAGAAACAAAGCCAGACTGGTTGCTCAGGGCTATAGTCAGCAAGAAGGGATTGACTACACAGAAACCTTTGCACCAGTGGCCAGGTTAGAATCTATTCGTCTATTAATTTCTTTTGCCACTCAACACAACATCACTCTTTATCAGATGGATGTCAAGAGTGCCTTCTTAAATGGTTATATAGATGAAGAAGTTTATGTCCATCAACCTCCTGGTTTTGAAGACTCCAAGTCTCCAAATCATGTTTTTAAATTAAAGAAATCATTATACGGATTGAAGAAAGCTCCTAGAGCTTGATATGAACGTTTAAGTTCTTTCCTTCTGGAAAATGGTTTCACTAGAGGAAAAGTGGACACTACTCTCTTTTGTAAAACCTTTAAAAAGGATATTTTAATTTGTCAAATATATGTTGATGATATCATCTTTGGAACATCTAATACTACACTTGGAAAGGAGTTTGCTGAGTCTATGTAGGCTGAATTTGAAATGAGCATGATGGGAGAACTCAAGTATTTCCTTGGGATTCAAATCAACCAAACTTCTGATGGAACCTATGTTCATTAAACGAAGTATGTGAAAGAACTTCTGAAGAAGTTTAGTATTTCAGAAAGCAAATAAGCCAAAACTCCTATGCATCCAACATGTGTCCTAGGTAAGGATGAGGTGAGTAAGAAGGTAGATCAGAAGTTGTACAGAGGTATGATTCGATCTCTCCTATACTTGACTGCTTCTAGACCTGACATTCTCTTTAGTGTTTGTTTGTGTGCTAGATTCCAATCAGATCCGAGAGAATCTCATTTAACTGCTGTTAAAAGAATTCTAAGGTATCTGAAAGGTACTACTAATGTTGGTTTAGTCTACAGAAGATCCAAAGAATACAACTTAGTAGTATTTTGTGATGCTGACTATGCTGGAGACAGAATTGAAAGGAAGAGCACTTCTGGAAGTTGTCAATTTCTTGGAAGTCATCTGATCTCATGGTACAGCAAAAAGCAAGCTACTATCGCCGTCTCAACAACATAAGCAGAATATGTTGCTGCTGCTGGTTGTAGCACACAAATGCTCTGGATGAGAAGTCAGCTAGAAGATTATCAGATATATGAGAGTAACATTCCTATCTTCTGTGATAATACTTCTGCTATATGTTTATCAAAGAATCCTATCTTACATTCAAAAGCTAAACATATTGAGATTAAACATCATTTCATAAGGGACTATGTTCAGAAGGGTGTTATATCTTTAAACTTTATGGATACAGACCATCAATGGGCTGATATCTTTACAAAACCTCTTGCTGAAGATAGGTTTAAGTTCATTCTGAAGAATATCAGTATGGACTTGTGCCCAGAATGAGAAGATGAGAAGATCTTTGTATGAGTATCTTCTGAAATGTGTTAGGACTAGGCAGCCATAAGAAGTTCTGATATTAATCAATTAGAAACTCTGATTCTGTTATCTCTAACGTGTCATTATCTAAGTTGATTCAGAAGCTCTTTTAAAGCAAAACAGCTGTAACCAGTCTCTCCAGAAAATGAACACGTATTCACTATTTCTGGAAAAGCATGTGTGCAGTTGAGGGGGCGCCTTCTTAGGTAACTGTGCTAATCATTTTTTTGTCATAATTATCTCTCCTCACGTCACGTAACATTAAATGCTATCCATCATTTCTTTTTATTTCTTTTCTTTTATATTCTTCAAACGTTTCTTTTCCCTCTTATATTTCTCTCTCTTGCATTCAGTTTCATTTTTCTCTCTCTCTCTGCATTCATATCATAAACCATAGCGGTTCTTCACTATCTGCAACTTCACCATGAATCCTTCGTCAGGCTTATCAAATCAAGCAACAGACCATAAACAAAAGAGAAAGGCTACCGAAGAATCTGAAAACAAACCAAAAAGCACAAGGATCACCTACGATCATCTCAAGGTGAATCCTTTTGAAGCTATGTTGTCTGGAAACTACTCTAGACGTGTGTTTGAACCCCTTGAAGGTATCCCTCAATCACCTCCCTCTTCTCAGACCTCCACCACCTCTTCCTCTTCATTCATCTCTCTGCAACCACCATCATCACTGTCTAATATCCCTTCCCCCTCAATCCATCTCACATATATCTCCTCACCTCTCTCACACCCTTTTTCCACCAGAACACCTAACCCCTACATCTGTGTGTATCCTGATTCCAGATTCACAATCAACCCTCCAACACCTACCACTCATTCATATCTAGAGCTCTTACACTCAGATGTAAATAGCTGGTTGGAGATTCTGGGTGCTGCACACCTTAATCATCTGGATGAGCCTGCTACCTGCAACCTCTGGGAAGCCTTTCACCAGGATTTTCTGGTTAGGGCTATGGATGTCCAGAGAAGGATCATGACTGAAGCACCTGGTGCTCGTGGTCTTCTTTTGGAAGCTGGTGAAAGCAGCTATCACCATCTCATCAGGAACAGAAGAGTTCTTGAAGAGAGGATACCTGCAGATGAGATGGAAGAAGAAAATTCCTGCAGAGACATCGTGGTATGGAGACCATGGAATCCAGGGCTGACTGGAGATTTTCAATGGTTGTTTAATTGGTTCAGAATGAACCCTTCTGAAAGCGCTCCTCACATGGTCTTTCCAGAAGTGGTTTATCCTGCAGAAGTTGCTGGTCCAACTCCTCCAACAAACCTAGCAGCTATTCTTCAGGCGTTGGAAGTTGGAGCTTCTGAGTTGCCTGAACCAGAATATGCTGAGGCTGCTTCTGAGTCAAACTCAAATGTTGAGATGGAAGGTGCAGAAGCTGAAGACCTTCCAGAAGATCGCCCTGCTGAGATTGTTGTCCCTGTTGACAGAAGTTCTGACGCTTCTTCTTCTGGTGAACCCTCAGCTCTGATGAAGACCTTGGAAGCTCTACATCAGAATCAAGCCATGCTGGCTTCTCGCTTGGACGAGCAAGAAGAAAACAATGTTGAGTTTCGCTCTTTCATGGCAAGGCAAACTGCAAGCACTGACGGGATTCATGACATACTGGCGTAGATTTTGTCTAGGCTAGGGTCTTAGTCTTTGGTCGTTGTAGTTTTCTTTCCTTGTTGCATCTGCTTGTTCTGCATCTTTTTGTGTACTTTCTCTTTCAAATCAATGAAAAAGTTTAATTCTGTTTCATTCCTTTTGTCTTTTGCCTTTCATCTGAATCTTTTATGTTTTTGATGTTATGACAAAAAGGGGGAGAAAATGTGATAAATGATCTGATTAATATTATCAGTTACCGGGTAAAAAGGCCCCACATTTCTAACAGAACTTGCAAAGTTCTATGCTTTAAGTTTTGTTGTTGCAGGAATTGAAGATTCTCTTTAAAGCTCAACATAAGAAGCAACGAGATGAGGAAAAGCAATTCTAAAGAATCAAGCTCTTGGATTCTTGAAGCAAGCTGAGTGCTATGAAGCTTCAGAATCAGAAGCAAGAAGCAAGAAGGAAGAATGTTCAGATATTCTGATGATAGAATATGCTCTGAAACATTATGTATATTTGTTCCGATACATATTATGTGGCTTTGATACATATTATGTGTTCTGAAACATATTCTATGTTCTGACTCATTCATGCTGACTTTTGTCGTTTAGTTTTGTTCTGTAACATTTCAGGATGTAAAGATGCTCTGATGATGCTCTGGTACATTCAACAATGTTCTGATACAATCTAGCATGAAGTGATGTAAGAAGAAATTCAAGCTCTGAAGCTGTCCGATGGAAGCAGGAATCAGAAGCTGTGAATGTTCTAAAGATCAAAGAAATTCAAGTTCTGAAGCTGTCCGATGGAAGCAGGAATCAGAAGCTGTGAATGTTCTGAAGATCAAAGAAATTCAAGTTCTGAAGCTGTCATATGGAAGCAAGATTCAGAAGTCATGAATGTTCTGAAGATCAAGCATATGTGAACGTCTCTACTGAAATACTCAGGGAAGTCTTTTATTTATAAAATCCTTCTAGTATTTATTTTAGGGGGATATTATCTATCTTAGGGGGAGACATATTCACACATTATCTATATGCTTATGCTATAGTTGTGTAATTGTCTTTAGCCGTCTGCTCTTTCTGATCGCAAATTCATGTAATTATATATGTTTTTGTCATCATCAAAAAGGGGGAGATTGTTAGAACAAGATTGGTTCTGATCAATATTCTTAGTTTTGATGATAACAAGGATATGAATTTTGTATGATATAATGTGGTACTCTAATACTATGCAATTTCCGTTTCAGGAATTACAAAAAGAGTATGCACAAATCAGCGCTCAAAAGCTTTGACTCATAAGGTTCAGCATGCAACATCAGAACATGATCTGGCAAGACATCAGAAGATGGTCAAAGCAGAATCAAAACATGGG
Source organism: Vicia villosa (assembly GCF_029867415.1). NCBI lineage: Eukaryota > Viridiplantae > Streptophyta > Magnoliopsida > Fabales > Fabaceae > Vicia > Vicia villosa. The sequence goes on along the minus strand of NC_081182.1, from coordinate 178,081,655 downwards.
TCTATGGAAGCATCATAAGAACTTGAGTTCAGAAGCAGAAGCACTGAAGTTCTCATGGTATCACGCTCAGAAGCACTTCAAGGTCAGAAGACAAGAAGATGCTCTGCACCAAACTGTTTGACTCTGATGATATTCAAATGTTGTATACACAAACATCAGATCAGAAGCAAGTACAAGATGGCAGGCTACGCTGACTGACAAAAGGAACGTTATAAGCTATTAAAGGCAACTTCAGTAGACACAGCGTAAACAAGGCTCGAGGTAGTTGACAAAAGTGTGAAACATTAAATGCAATGCTGTACGGAATACGCAAAGCATTAAATGCTCCCAACGGTCATCTTCTCAAGTGCCTATAAATATGAAGTTCTGATGAGAAGCAAGATTACCAACTCTGCTGATACAAACTTGCTGAAACGCTGATCAAATCAAAGCTCACAAACTTCATCTTCATAAACGCTCACTACATTGCTGTTGTAATATATTAGTGAGATTAAGCTTAAACTTTAAGAGAAATATCACTGTTGTGATTATAGATTTTCATAAGCACTTGTAATACTCTTAATTGATTACATTAATTTGTAAGGAACTAAAGTGATCAGGTTTGATCAGGAAACTCTATGAAGTCTTAGCTTGTGTATAAGCAGTTGTAACTAGAGTGAACACGTGGTGGTCAGGATACTTTAGAAAGTCTTAGCTTGTGTCTAAGCAGTTGTTCCTAGAGTGATCAGGTTGTGATCAGGAAACTCTAGAAGACTTAGTCGCGGGCTAAGTGGAAAACCATTGTAATCTGTTGAGATTAGTGGATTAAATTCTCAGGTGAGGTAAATCACTCCAAGGGGGTGAACTGGAGTAGTTTTGTTAACAACGAACTAGGATAAAAATAACCGTGCAAATTGTTTTTATCGTTCAAGTTTTTAGACTACACTTATTCAAACCCTCCCTTTCTAAGTGCTTTTCTATCCTTCAAGATGCTGTTATGACTGGTCCAAACAGATCAATATGCAAGAGTTCTAACGACCTTGAGGAAGAGACAACATTCTTAGATTTGAATGCAGGTTAGGAGAACTTGCCCTTCTGACATGCTTCACATAGAGCATCTGATTTGTATTTCAGATTTGGGAGATCTCTGACTAGATTTAGTTTGTTAATCTGAGAAATCTTTCTCAAACAAGCATGTCCTAATCTTCTGTGCCAGACCCATTGCTCTTCAGAAACAAACATAAGGCAAGTCACCTTTTGCTTCTCAAGATCTGAAAGATCAATCTTATAGATGTTGTTCTTTCTCTTGCCTGTAAATAGGCTTGAGCCATCCTTCTGACTTACAGCCTTGCAAGACTATTGATTGAAAATTATATCATAACCATTGTCACTTAATTGACTTATGGACAATAAGTTATGCGTTAATCCTTTTACAAGAAGTACATTAGTTATGAAGGGAGAGTTACCAAAACTTATGGTTCCAGAGCCAAGAATCTTGCCCTTCTAATCTCCTCCAAACTTGACTTCTCCACCTGGTTTAAGCACCAGGTCTTGAAACGTAGACCTTCTTCCCGTCATGTGTCGCGAGCACCCAGAGTCCAGATACCATGACATTTTGTGCTTTGTCCTCTTTGCAGCCAAGGATATCTGCAATGGGAATAATCTTTTCCTTAGGTACCCACATTTTCTTGGGTCCTTTCTTGTTAGTTTTCCTCAAGTTCTGATTGAACTTGGGTTTAGCATTATAAGAGATAGGAGGAACAACATGATAATTTTTATTCTGAGTTCCATGATATTTTTTAGATTGTGTCACATGCTTCTTAGTGTGTGTTATGTGAAAGCTTTGAGCATGTGATGTGTGCCTAATATCATGGGAGTGGCCAAATTTAAATTGGTTATACAGAGGCTTGTATGATATTTTCATATCATCCACAAAATCAAGCTTGTGTGGAGTTTCACCCTCATAACCAATGCCGACTCTTTTGTTTCCAGACACATCATATATCATAGAAGCAAGTTGACTTCTGCCAATACTTCTAGATAGAAACTTCCTAAAACTCAAGTCATATTCTTTCAGAATATGATTCATGCTAGGAATGGACTTTTATGATTCAGAAGGAGATCCACTATCTTTGGATAATTTTAAAACTTTTTCCTTCAGTTCAGAATTTTCCAATTCCAGCTTCTTAGTTTCAAATTCAAATTGCTTCCTCAGCTTTTTGTATTTGATACTAAGATGAGCCTTGAGTTCCAGAAGTTCAGTTAAACTGAAACTAGCTCATCTCTAGATAGTTCAGAAAATACCTCTTCAGAATTTGATTCTGATGTAGATTCTGATCCATCATCCACTATAGCCATCAGTGCAAAGTTGGCTTGCTCTCCTTTAGAGTCTGATTCAGATTCAGATTCAGAATCATCCCATGTTGCCATAAGACCTTTCTTCTTATGAAACTTCTTCTTGGGATTCTCCTTCTGAAGTTTTGGACATTCACTCTTGAAGTGTCCAGGCTCATTGCACTCATAGCAGACAACTTTCTTCTTGTCAGATCTTCTGCCACCAGAAGATTCTCCTCGTTCAAATTTCTTTGAACTTCTGAAGCTCTTGAACTTCTGGAGATCATGGACAATTCATCTTCTTCTTCTGATTCTGATTCCTCAGAATCTACTTCTTCTGCCTAAAAAGCGTTAGTGCATTTTTTAAAAATATATTTTAATGCAATAGACTTACCTTTCTTTTGAGGCTCGTTTGCATCCAGCTCTATCTCATGGCTTCTCAAGGAACTGATTAGCTCTTCCAGAGAAACCTCATTCAGATTCTTTGCAATCTTAAATGCAGTTACCATTGGACCCCATCTTCTGGGCAAGCTTCTGATGATCTTCTTTACATGATCAGCCTTGGTGTAGCCTTTATCCAGAACTCTCAATCCAGCAGTTAGCATTTGAAATCTTGAGAACATCTTCTCAATATCTTCATCATCCTCCATCTTGAAGGCTTCATATTTCTGGATTAGAGCAAGAGCTTTAGTCTCCTTGACTTGAGCATTTCCCTCATGGGTCATTTTCAATGACTCATATATATTGTTATACCCCAAAATTTGCCCGCATCTTTTTTCAAGAAAACTCCAATCTAAAAATTAAGAGTCTCATATAATCATGGATTTTTATTTCAACAAATATCCTGACATATGAAATACTTAGTTTTTAGAATTTTTCTTATACAATAATTTGGCTTGCAGTTGAATTTATTCTTACGCAAACGCCAAATACTATTTATTACTTCACACATGCTATTTATTTATTTACAGATAAATAGTACTGACACAATTGGTACAGAGTTAAATCTTTTGCAGGCGCAGAATCAGGAAACTCAGACTGTACTGGTAACAGTAAATATTAGTTATTTATTATGTCTGTGTTTTTTAACAATTCATGTAAATAAACTTTCATTTTTCACATAAAACAAAAACAAAAACAACAAAAAAGAAAATTAACTTTGACTGTTGATTTTTCACTGCTACGTCAATACCTGAACAGTCAGTTGACAGCCAAACTGCTGACAGTACAATTCTCAGTGTTTTGTACCATCAATCAAATCAATCTTTCACAATTCAAAATTCCAAGATTTTTGTTCTAAAAGTCTTCTGAATATCACGCGATTAGCAGAGACTCAACACTGCACAAAAATCAGGTACGCTTAACTGTCTCTTACACAAACAGTCCCTGACTAGGGTTTTCTTGTTTTTACAGGAGAAACAAGTTTTTGAGACCTCAAATGGATTTAATGCACATCCATATATCTCAAAGTACCATCATACAAATTTTCAAACTTCAATTCACTCAGACGCACCGTCAGCAGCTCAAACAGTCAACAGACGACCCGTTTGACCAAAAAGTCAACAGACAGTCAAAAATGAAATTTTTTGTCAAAGTCCATATTTTGTCAAAGGATTCATCATTTGATCATTGGATGATCATAATTCATCAAGGAAAGATAAAAAATCAACAAAACCCTAAGATTCAAAATTAGGGTTTTTGCCTGAAAAGTCAACTCAACTTTGACTGGTCATAACTCTCTCATCCTTCATCCAAAAAATTCAAACCAAAGCTCATTTTGAATTAAATTCAATTATATTTCAAATGCAATTGATCCCATGGTCATTGCATTCACCATTTGAAAAATATGACCAAAGACATTACAGGTCATTTTCAAAGTCAACAAAAAGACACTTTTTTCAAAAGGACACACAAGGAGCATCAAAAAGCATTTTGACATTAGACCAAAGACATTGGTTAGAGGACTCTTTGAGGTTTCCAAAAAGTGCAAGATCTCCTTCATATGACAAAAATTGAGGGATTTACACCTTGTTGAAGTTGGCTAAATTTTGGGAAAATGCATGAAACCAACATTGCTAAAAAATGTATTTTTTCCAAATGGGGCCAAGTTTTCATGGTTCAAACATCATTTCCATAATATTATGGGCCTCCCACGACCAAGACTAAGCCCATACCATTTTTATTCATTTTTTGCTTAATTTTATCTTATTTTAAGATTAAATTAAAAGGAAAAATGAATGGATAATGGATAGCTTACAATCTAAGCATGAGTCACCCAAGGAATCTCTGATTTTCTGCAGAGAATTGAAGCACAAGGCAAGAGAAGTAAAGGAGAGCAAGACTTGGTCAAATATTCAAGGATTTTTAATATTTAAAAATCAAACTTTCAACCAAGCAATCAATGCTCTTAGCTTCACTTCCAAGCAGCTCTTGGCCTATAAATGAAGTGGAATACATCAACAACAAGACACACACGAAATCATAGCCCAAGCATAGCATAGAAACCTCATAATTCTCACAAAAATCTCCAAACTATGTAATTTTCATTTTCATATTTCCAATCAATATCAATACAAACAAACACTCTCAATCATTTTCTGAAGTCATATAGAGTAAGATTGATGCACTAAACAAGTCCCATGATGCTTTAAATACGTGTATCCTCATCATCATATTCATAACTTCATCACTTTCGTTTTCCAAGTTTCCACGTATAATAACTTAATCTAATCCTTGATTTGAGTTCCTGACATCATTTAGAATAGATCCAATGTAGTTCATGCAAGGTTTAACATGGTTTTGAAGCTCCACCATTTTTGAGCTTCAAATATGTGAAGCTTTCGAATCCATAGCTACAGCTCTCAAACAACGAAACTAACATCATATTTGGACTCAGAGCATCCTAATTAGGGGATCTGGGTCACTTGCTATTATTCTTAACGCTTACTTTTGCAGGTTTGTGAAGCTACCAAAAATGGCATTTTTCATCGTAAAAATAGAGGAGGTTTAAAACCCCCGCTATCTGTTTGAAAAAATAAAAGAGACGGAGGTTGAAGACGACCACGCGTCCAAGCGTGGTTCGTCAGTCAAAATTGACCCTCTCTCCGCTTGCGTGGCATCCCCTTGCTGGCCGGTCAACTTTTCAAACCTCTCTCCCTCAGCTTCCATTGGTCCACGCAGTCAGTGGTGGGCCCAGTCTGACTTTGGTCTCCCCACTAATTCAATGCTTCACTATGTCCCATCATATCATGTTCCGTCCTGATCTGAGCCCTTGGATCATCTCAAATTTTCATCCAACCCATCAGACAAGCAATCCATACCATGGACTCACATGCATACCACACCTGATCGTATCCTTTTATATTTTATTTTTTTTATTTTAATTTCTTTGCAAAATTAATTAAAAATAGTTTTAAAAATCCAAAAAATACACAAAAAATATTTTTAAGTTTCTAAAATAATATTTTATTTTCTGAAATAAAAATATTTTATTTTTCTTCATAATTTCAATATTTTGCATAATTAATTAGTATATATTTATATATTTGCTTTTTAATTATTCTAACCAATCAAAAAATCATAAAAAAATTGTTCTTTATATTAAATATTGTTTATATATTGTAAACTAATTTTGTACATATTTTGAATAATTTTTTCTTCAAGTTTTAATTATTTGTGTAATTATTTGTATAATTATGTGTTAATTAACTTAATCAATTTCAAATCAATTTCAAAAATTCCAAAAAAATTAGTTTTGTTTTAAAATTAATTGACAAATATTTTGTACATATTTTAAACTTAATTTCTAGGTTTAAATCTATTTTCATCTTTTTTCTTCATTTTAATTTAATTAATCATGCATTAATTATAATTAAAATAAATCATAAAAAATCCAAAAATATGCCTTTTATTTTTCTTGCAATTTAAATTCCTAGATAAATGTATAGGATGTCAAATTCATGTAAATAGGCTAGTTTACATTTCCTGCACAATCGATGTAATAGCGTAGATTTACTTTCCGCACTTTACATTTCCGCATTTTAATTTCCAGCAAATATAAACTGCGTGTATGTCAAACATAAAATTGAACCGTTAGATCACTAACTTCAAAGATAAAATATCTGAACCCAAACACAATCGCACTTGCACCTCTTAAGGTAACCCCTTCTCATTCTTTTCAAAATCAAAGTCAAAATTCTATTGTCTTGAGTACAAAATCGAACCTTTTGTTTATATCCGGTGAAAGGATAGATTTTTAAAGGAAATAAGGATAAAGACCTTACAACTCAGGGTAGACCTCCTAGTTTGCTTGCTCAAATCAAAACAAACAAAATTCTCATACACTGTTGTTTTTCAAAACAAAACTTTCCAAAAAGACAATATTTTGTATATATCCAAACACGGATCATTACAAAGTTAACGTTCTTTTCAAAACATCTTTCGAAAGATAAACAAACATTTTGTATACATCCGCACAAGGATCATTACAAATTCAATTTACAAAGGTATTTGAAACCACATATGAGCATTCTAAAGCAATTGAAAAGTAATCGAAAAACAAGTGAGCTAAGCAAACTTAAGAGCCCATGGATAACCATGGATACAAAGGGTGCTAACACCTTCCCTTTGTATAACCTACCCCCTTACCCAGAATTTCTTAAAGGTCTTTTTTCTGTTTCTTTTATAAACCTTTCCTTAATTGGATAAAATAAAAGGTCGGTGGAGACTCTGTGAATTTTCAAAAATGCGAAAGCATAAGCGATAAAAAAGAGTCAGTTCACGTATCTCTCCCGCTCAGAGGTATGGCCCGAGAAAAACGGAGGTCCACAGAACTGGCGACTCTGCTGGGGAGTCACTTTCAAAAAACAAAATGTTTTCAAAAGGGGTTACCTTAAGAGAATAGATTACTTCGATGTTTTCAATTGTTTGACTTGATTGCTCTATTTTTCAAAGGTTTGATTGGGTATTTTGCTTGTGTGGAAGATTCTAACCCGAATCTCGAGATACCTTAAGTATATGACAATAGACCAAGGAAACTGTACGGCATGTACCGATACGGTTGATCTGGTAGTCATCATTAGTGCGATACTTTGGTTTATAATGATGTCCCTTGAAAACGATCAAGGAGTATATTAGGCTTCCGAAATATCATTAAACACTAATTTGTCTTAGAACCTTTTTAGTTGAACTTGACTTATGGCCTATTAAGTGGCTAGATTTGAAATTGATCGAAGTTAGTTATCCTCGAGGAATATTTTGATCGGCCGCTCGAGCGCTGTATTGAGATGTTACTTCCAAGGATCATAAAACCCGAATACTATTCTAGGACAGGTTTTAACCAACTTAACTTCAGTGGGGAGGGTATCACCTATCAACTCCATGCAAGCCTTTAAACCTAAGGCTATTGTTTGATTTGTTTTTGTGTGCCACATGTTTGCATCATAAGCATATCATTTTCTCACAAAACACTTCAAGGATCAAAGAGTTTACCTTTGTTTTTGCAGGTAATGGCTCCCGCCACCCGAGATTACATCCGAATCAACATCTCAACGGTACCATCTGAACTAAAAGACTTAGTGTCAGAATTCCCCAGGAATGTTCAATTCACCGAAAGGCATGGTCACTTACTCCATTTGGTTACCTCAAAATTTGAAGAAGACATGATACGGGTCCTGTTCCAGTTCTTTGACCCTGAACATCATTGCTTTACCTTTCCTGATTACCAGTTGGTACCCACTTTGGAAGAATTCTCTGAACTAATTGGATTACCTATTCGAAATCAATTACCTTTCACTGGTTTAGAAAGGATTCCAAAACCTGAGGTCATTGCTGCTGCTTTACATCTGCGAAAATCAGAAATCGAGTCCAATTGGGAAACAAAGAGTGGAGTTAAGAGTTTGCTTGCCAAGTTCTTATTGGAAAAGGCTCGACTACTGCTAGAAAACAAAAGTTATCCAGCTTTCGAGGAGGTTATGGCACTTTTGATCTATGGGTTGGTTTTATTCCCTAATCCCGACCAGTTCATAAGTGTACACATCATCAACCTTTTCCTAATCCGTAACCCGGTACCAACATTGCTGGGAGACATTCTACATTCTCTACACACTCGTACCATGAAGAAACGAGGAACTCTCATGTGCTGTATACCACTACTGGCTAGGTGGTTAACATTTCATCTTCCCCGATTAGTGTTGAGAAATAAACAAAGAATGCAATGGTCTAGCAGGATTATGTCTTTGTCTCATTCAGATATCCGGTGGAACAACTTCTTTCAAAGAGACATTACTATCATTGATCATTGTGGAGAGTACCATAATGTGCCACTCCTTGGCATCAAAGGAGGCATCACTTACAATTCCTCTTTATCCCTACGCCAATTCGGATATGCAAGGAGCAACGATCCTCATGACATGATTATCCGTGGCATTGTGTTTGATTACGAGAATGATTCTCATAGACACCTGTCATACCCCAATTTTTGACCTAAGATACCACCTCATATCATTGCATATACATCATTTGCATCTCTAACAAATTGCATAGCTTGTGTTTGCTACTTGTGACTCAGCAGGATTTAATCAAGAAATCACTCATCAGTACAAGTAACAATCAATTAGGGTTTTGTTCTCCCTTCATTTCAAAAGAATTATCTTCATCAACAATCAACATTTAGTCCTCAGAGATTCATTTCAACAAGCTTAAAGGCTCTGAATCGACCAGTTAAGGGTTTTGACTGAAGATAGCATACTCCTGACTTTTGCTCAGGATTTGACCTAATGACTTGGGACATGACCTCAAGACCCCAAGTGCATCATTTTGACCTAATCCATTGGCTCATAACATCTCCTACACAAGGATTGATTAACAGTGAAATTTCAAATCATCAGATTAGGGTTTTGAACTATCAGGGACCAAAATCAGGGATCACACTTGGGAAACCCTAAAAATCCCCAGGGAGTCAATCAAAGGTTTCAATCATCCTCAAATAATCCCTATGACAATATCCCATGGAAATTGCATCTCAATTCAAGATCCACAGTCATCAATTTCATCAGGTCGACAATTAGGGTTTTTTGACCTAATTCACTGAACAATTGACTTTTTAATCAGGACATGGTGCCACAACTCAAACCATGGCTCAATATCCTCTAATGCTTCAATGTGATCCATTCATGCCATTCATTTGATGAGGATAGCCTGTTTCATTTGAAATCTCCAGAAACGCGATTCGTCTGAAAAAGTCAACTGTACAAGATCACCATTGACTTTTGGGGAATTTTGGTCAACCATGACTTTTGAAGTTTTAAATCATCAATATATGATATGAGAAGTCATTTGATCAAGAAAAATCAAGAAAATCAATCAAGAATCAAAAAGTCAAAGTTTGACTTTCATACTTAGAAAAATTTTCTGTGTTTTTCAATGGTTTTTTCCAAACTTTGGAAGGGAATTTCTCAAAATTTCACCTACAAACTGAAAAAAACTTCCAACATGAAAGTTGTAGATTTTGATCCAATAAACAACTTTGACACATATAATTTTTTTCCATAAGATCAACCATTTAAGAGATATGGAGCTTCAAAGTTGGTATCTTTTGAAAACTTCACTTAAAACTTCATTTCCTTCAAAGTTCATGGATCTTTTTCACCCACTTCCTTAAAGATCTTGAAGAAACTTTCAACTAGGGTTTTGAAGTGTGTATTATGAGCTTTCCAAAATGTCCAAGAGCATGAAAAAATATGAAGTGTAGCTATGGTTTTGAATTTTGACATTAGTGAACTTTTTCACTTGAATTCTCACCATTTTTCACTAAGTTTCAAGACTACATGACCTATAATTCAAGCAATGATGCATAGAAGCAATAATTGAGAGATATTTTCTGATTAGAAGATCAGAATGGAAGAGGATAAGAAGCTAGAGTTTTAACCATGGTTTGGTCACTATAGGTTTTCTCTCTTCTTTCTTGAATTGCAAGTTTCATAGTTTTCAAAGAGGTAGAAAACTCAACCTCCAAACCTTTGAATTTCTGGCCAAAGTGATGTTTCTAACAACTTCTAAACATCATATGTGATGTGTTTGATCCATCCACACACCCCAAAAACACTCAAATCTCAGAATCACTACCTCACTTCCACATGAACCAAAATTGAGCCTTATCATGCCAAAATCCAATCAAGATCATTTCTGTCCAAACTAACACTTCCAACACCTCATATATGTCACATATGAACTATCCCAACACTCATCATCAATCAAAAACTTCAGAATCATCAGGCTCGATTCACACTTGGTTCTACTGCAGATCGGGTTCCATGGAATGATCCAGATGTTTTTAATCCACTCCAAGCATCCAGACATGTTCTATAATCATCATTGAAGCTGTCCAGATCGAGCAACAACTTCTGTAACACCTCTACTGAAGAATTCAATCTCCACTTTGGCCGTTTTTGAAGGTAAGTCTCATGAACTTCAAACTCTATCATGCACGCATCATAAATGAAATATTGATATACCATCTTGTTTCTGCACACATGGGGATCATTAACCCTCAATCAATTGCATCATAACTTGCACATACATCATTTCACGATCAAATTCAGTTTTAGGGTTCTTCATGTTCATGTGAAAATTGATAACCTTAGAGCAAAAATAAATGAAATTAAAAGTCATCATCATGTTCCTTGTCCAAAACCGAGTGAGATAGACCCTTTGATCAATCAAAACAACACAGATTTGAAGAATTTCAAAATTCAGTTAGGGTTGTGTTCTTGGCGCGTTTTTTCGTTCAAAGAATTCAAATATTTGTTTTAAAATATAATGCATTGGAAGCGTATTATAAACAAGCCACAAGCGCGGCTCAGTTGGTCCATGTTTTGGTTAGCAAGCGTGGGTGCGTGGGTTCAAACCCTGGTAGGGCCAAAACCATTTTTTTAACACTATTTTTCTTTCATTTTTTTTAACAAACTTCACCAATTAATTTAACCAATCAAAATTCATTATTTTCACTTCATTTTTTTTACACTCTTTATTTAATATACATATTTTGACAATATTAAAAAAAATCACAAAAAAGGATTCATTTAATATATTTTTAAATAATTTTAAAATGACTTGTTTTTAAGTATTTTTAATACTTTTAAATATTGTTTTTCACTTGATTTTTCAAAATCATCACTTGTAAATATTTTTGGAGCAAACCCTAATCATCTATGTATTAATTGAGGATAATCTTTTTGTTTATCTTGATTAATTTGACTCCTTTCAAAATTCAAATCGTTTTAAAACAAGCGATCGCGATTCTTTTCAAAAACAATAAACCATTTCTTTTTTATTTTCAAAGGAAACTATTGATTAAATCTTTTTAATTGATCAATTGATTTTCAAAACGACATGGGCCTCTCGAATATTAGAGAGTATAAGTCCCTTTCCTTTTTTCTTTGTACAGTTTTTTCTTTGTACAGAAAACTTTTTCAAACCAAAACCTTCACAGTTTTTTAACAACCAATCTCACATCTTTTTCAAACCATCCACCATGTTTTATGAAAATAAAACACGGGCCTCTCGAATATTAGAGAGTATAAGTCCCTTTCCTCTTTCTTTTTACAGTTTTTCTTTGTACAGAAAACTCTTTCAAAAACAATACTTTTCAAACTGTTTTCAAAACAACAAATGACGTGTCTGTAAATAAAACCATCCACCATGTTTTATAAAATAAAACATGGGCCTCCACATAGGTATAAGTCCCATTCCTGTACATGAAATTAGGTATTTCATTGTACACCTTTTTGTACATACACTTTTTTGTACATACCTCGATCAGTTTGTTTTTTAACTTTGAATAACAAATCAAAAAATGAAGGTTTTCTTTAAATCTTCCCAAAAATACCATGGGCCTCCATGTAGGTATAAGTCCCAAGCCCTTTGTAAATACCTGTTTACATAGCTTTGAATAAACTCAGAAGGGTCTCTCCCCGAATATGAGTCCCGAGCCCCCGTGTATACAAATGGATCATGCTTACAGGTATATTTCCTTCATAAACTCCATTATATACACACACTTTGTCATATATGTATAACTGTTCATATTTGTTCATGTACTTGTGCATATTTGTTTGTACTTGTTCATATTTGTGTGTGTGTTATATATGCTCGTTCAACTTAGTACAACACTAGGTTCCCCATAGCCTCCTATTGGGCTTCGTGCAAAGAATCTCCCTAGTCTAGGTTAGGACATAGAGTATGGTTTCCCGGTGAAATCGCTCTAAGAGCTCAAACCAACTATACCATGCCTCCCCTTGGGCTTTGTACAAACGAGTGACCCTCCCATAGCCTCCTCTTGGGCTTACAATGCAAGGACCCTGGATTGTCCCTCCCATAGCCTCCTCTTGGGCTTACAATGCAAGGACCCTCGGATAGCCTCCTCTTGGGCTTCGTACAAGGACCCACGGGCTTCTTATAAGCATCCCCAATATCCAAATCAAGTACCCTAGGAGATTAGACATTTTTCATCTCTATGCTAGGAGTATCTCTTATATATCATCACAAACAATCAATCAATCAAACTTTTTTTGCCACAAGGCTGGCTAATCAATCAAATTTCTTTTCCCACAAGGCTGGCTAATCAATCAAACCGTTTTGCCACCATACTGGCTGATTAATCAAAGTTTTTGTCACAAGGCTGACTTCATTGAAACTTTTGCCACGAGGCTGGCTGATTAATCAAAACTTTTTGTCACAAGGCTGACTTCATTGAAAGTTTTTGCCACAAGGCTGGTTAAACAACAAAAACATCTTTATCATTCTAAGCGCCATAAGTGGCATGGCCCAGGGCTTATAATGAAAAGATTTTCAAACAAAAAACAAACAGATGTATGTGATGATATAGATTAGATACATCTAGCATTTAGACGACATTTGTCTCTTTTCCTTTGCTTCCACTAGCATAAGTGGGAACTACGATTGCTCTGACTTTCTCAACATCCCTTTGAGAATACGTAGGCACAAGGTCGATCCATGGCGAGCAAAACAAAACAAAAAAAACCATTCAAACCTTAGCACCCGTAGACCCCGAGCTACAGATGCTCTGATTCCCTCTAAGGGATATGTATGCAGAGGATCGCGATGATCTTTGCGAGCATAATCAAACAAACACCTTAGGTCCCTCCTATTTCACAAGAACCTCCACCACAAAGGATGAAAAACAAAATAAAGAAACCTATAGAGTACTATAGATACGTTGGGTGCTAATACATTCCCTTCGTATAACCAACCCTCTTACCCAAAGATCTCTCCCCCCACTTTTAGGTTATTGCAGCTTTTTTCCTTTTCCTCCTTTGGAAATAATAAAAAGTTTGGTCCGTACAAAAGAAAAATCATTTTTTTGAGCACTCGAGCCCAAAGAAGGCATCAGGTGTCTCATCCAGAAAAAAGGACATACGATTTTTCCCCGCGACAGAAAAATGGCGACTTCACTGGGGACCATCTTTTTATTGTTTCTAAAGGAAGGGTTATTTCTATTTATTTTGTTTTTATTTTATTCTTGTTACTTGTTTGGTTCTTTGGTTCTGTTACTTGTGTGGTTCTCTTACAAGTGATACATTATGGACAAATCCTAACCCGGATTAAGTACACATAAGAATTAGGTTGAGGGTATAGTCATGTGCAGGCGCACGTGAGAATCCTTCCGCTCAGTGGAGGTTCTTTGTTTGTAATATATGTTTAGAGAGTTAATTGCGAAGACATTATTGCTTTCATTGAACTGTAGAAGCTGAGTTGGCTGTAGAACCCCAACCCATCCTGGCCTTATTAGGTTGTGGTGCAGAAACTATTCAGGTGAAGACTTGGATTAGTTGTCATGCGGAGAACCACACTCAGACGAGTTTTTCTTGAGAATATTACTGGCTCATGAGTTTAATTGTGGAAGGCCGGTAATATCCGAAAGAAAAATGTAGACTCTGACGTATCAGTAGAACATGTCATGCAGGTGATTAACTAGAACTATCCCATTTTTGGTTCTCTGACCTCATGCTCGTGACTTTGGACCTTTGAACCTATGCGTTACCATGTTTGTGTTACCATGTTTGCGTTACCATGTTTGTGTTACCATGTTTGAACTACCATGTTTGCCTTACCATGTTTGAATATGTGGCATCCATGCATCCATGCATTCATACATTCATTAAACCCATCTTTTTCCATAAAAAACATGATTTTTCCAAAAAAATTTAGAGAATTTTCTTTGCAAACATTATAGGATTAAGTTATGGAAAAAAGATATACCAAGAGATACGGTTTCAAAGAGCCTAAGGTGGAAAGACTGAAAGAGTTAGCGTCTTTTGTACAAGATCCTTCTGATTTTAGGAAAAGCCATGGAAAGCTTTTGCCTATCTTGAACACTCATGTTGATGAAGGACTTCTCAAAACTCTGGTTCAGTTTTATGATCCCGTCTACCGGTGTTTTACCTTTCCAGACTATCAGTTGGTACCAACCTTGGAAGAATATGCCAATCTTTTGGGTATTCCTGTGTCTGACAAAATACCTTTCAATGGTTTGGAAGCCATTCCTAAGTCACCAGTCATTGCAACAGGTACCCACTTGAAGAAATCTGAAATAGAGAGTAATTGGACTACCAAAGGAAACCTTCCAGGTTTGCCTTCACAGTTTCTAATAAAGAAAGCCTTTGATTTCATCGAAACTGGTAGCATGATAGCTTTTGAAGCTGTACTAGCCTTGCTCATCTATGGGTTGGTTCTGTTTCCCAATATCGACGACTTTGTTGATATCAATGCCATAAAGGTCTTTTTGAATGGAAATCCCGTTCCGACTCTGCTTGGTGACATGTATTTCTCTGTTCATCATAGGAATCACCAAGGTGGTGGAATTATTGTATGTTGTGTACCTCTGTTGTTCAAATGGATTGTTTCACACTTACCTAAGTCTCCCATTTTCACGGAAAACCGAGAAGGTTTACGTTGGTCTCAAAGACTTATGTCTCTTACTAATAATGATATTCAGTGGTATACCTTGGCTCGCTGCGGTACAGAAACTATTGAAAGTTGTGGAGAATTCGCCAACGTACCCCTCATTGGTACACAAGGAGGAATTAACTATAACCCGGTCCTAGCCCGACGACAACTCGGGTATGCAAATTCAACTAAACCCATTGGTCCTACAGTGGAAGGTTACTTCTACCGAGAAGGGATAATCCTAAAAGGTTGAAAGCGAGAATGGTGAAAGCTTGGTACGACGTCCGATGGAAAGAAAAAGGTGAGGAAAGAAATTGCATTGCCATGGATGCCTACACCTGCTGGGTAAAGAAAAGAGCAAAAGAGTTTCAAATGCCTTATGCTTATGAAAAACCCATGTTTCCTGCAGTATCTCAACGACCCAACGTTCCCACTATGGAGGAATACCAAGACACTTTGACCAAGATGAGGATAGAAAAAGACGCTTGGGAAGAAAAGTTTCGAAGAACTGATGTGGAAAATAGAAAGTTGAAGAAAAGAGTGAAAGAACATGAAGAAACTCTCTATTATCAGGATGGATGGCTCATGAACAAAGATGAGAAGATCCGTCGGAAAGATGCCGCAATCAGAAGATACATCAAAGAAAGCAAGAAAAATCTCGAAGCCTCGACAAGCAACGCTCCGATGCCTGACAATTGGAAGAATGTGGTTGACAAGCTGAGAGCTGAAAAGGCCAAATTGAAAGCTCACTATGGGAAAGAAATCATGAAGCTCAAGCTGCATAATGCATTTGGTTCTTCGTCTGATGAAGATGCTTAGGATTGTTTAGCTTTTTATTTTATAATTTGCTCCTGTAAGGAGCTATGCTCCAATGTTGTAACATTTCCCATTATTGCAATAAAAAAAAATAATAATAATAAATAAAAGAATTGTTTGTGTTCAAATGTTTGCAAGGAAATAATCTTTAAAATGTTTGGAAAAATCATAAATTTCTTTTTGCATACATCATTCTGCATATCGAGTCTGTTGTATAGAGTCTCATCTTTTGGATCTTTCTCCAATAGATCGTCAAGCTGTCGCGTCTCAAAGTTTCTCGACCGCGCTCGCAATCAGATCACAGATACAATACTCGTTCAAGTAGAAGAAGAGTAATGGAACACTCTGAACAAGAGAATATTGAGCTCTGTGGTACAGTGACCACCCTTCAAGAAAAGTTGGAAAGTCTCACTACTCTGGTTGACTCCTTAATGGCCGCACAGAATCAGCCGCCGCCACCTAACAGTCAAGCAACGGTAACATCTGAAGTCACTACTCCGGTTTCTACAGTTGCATTCAACATTCCATCTTTCTCCATGCCAGAAGGTTGGGGCCCGCCTTTCAGCTTTGGTACAGGTTTCCGCCATAATTTCTCTGGGGTTCAAACAGCTACAACTGAAGCGCCTGCTGCACAGGGTTCGGCGTTTATTCCACATTCAGGGGTAACTTTTTCCCAAATCACTATGGCACTTTCTCAACCCACTATGACAGTTCCGACCCCTACGGTTCACACAGTTCCTTATGGTGGCAATGAGATTTATCATGATCAGGATGATAGCATAAACCAGCGTAATCTTGTGGAAGATCTCCAAGAGCAGTTTAACAAGATGCAGCTAGAAGTCAAAGCTATTCGTGGCAAAGATTTGTTTGGAAAGAATGCCCAGGAGCTATGTTTAGTTCCCAGTGTACAAATACCTGCTAAATTTAAGGTCCCAGACTTTGAGAAGTACAAAGGTAGTTCTTAAAGCCATCTCGTGATGTATGCCAGAAAGATGTCTACTTATGCAGATAATCATCAGTTGCTCATCCATTACTTTCAAGACAGTTTGACTGGTGCCGCACTGAAGTGGTACACAGGCTTGGATAGCACCAATATTCGAACATTCAATGACCTAGGTGAGGCTTTTGTTTGACAATACAAGTATAACTCGGATATGGCTCCAGACAGAGATCAGCTTCGATCCATGGCTCAGAAAGACCATGAAGCCTTCAAAGAGTATGCCCAACGATGGAGAGAAACTGCTGCTCAGATTAATCCACCGTTAAAAGAGAAAGAGATGACAAAGATCTTCTTGAATACTCTCAGTCCGTTTTATTATGAACGCATGATTGCTAGTGCTCTAAGTGATTTCACCGAAATGGTAAACATGGGGATGCGTCTAGAAGAAGGGGTCCGAACCGGACGTCTAACTAAAGAAGGTGGATCTTCAAGCGGAACCAAAAAGTTCGGAAGTGGTTTCCCAAAGAAGAAGGAACAAAGTGTTGACATGGTATCCCAAGGAAAGCCAAGAGGGAATGTCAATCGTCCACAACAGGTTTCTGCTATTGCGCCAGTCGTTAATACAGCACCGAATCCGGGATTTACCCCGCAGTTTCAACAACAACAGCCTCGACAACAGGCTCAACAACTTAACAACAATCAGAATCGTGTGCAAAGAGCTCCGCAGTTCGATCCGATTCCGATGACCTACACAGAATTGTACCCTGCACTGATTGAAAGAGGCCTTATTCAAACTAAAGCACCACCACCAGTACCTGAGAGACTCCCATGGTGGTACAAAGCTGAGGTTTCATGCCCTTATCATCAAGGAGCACCTGGCCATGATCTTGAGCATTGCATAGCTTTGAAATATGAAGTTCAGAGGTTGGTTAGGTCTAATCTCCTCTCTTTCAGAAATTTGAATCCAAATGTGCAAGCAAATCCGCTGCCTAATCATGGAGGGCATGTTGTAAACATGGTGTACGGATGTCCTGGCCAATACCGAGTCTATAATATCAACTTCTCAAGAGCAGATTTGGTACAAATGCACGCCACTCTTTGTCGAGGGCCGAATTTTCGCCAGCATCAATACGGTTCCTGTAGAATATGTTGTGTAGATCCTCACGGATGTTCGATTGTGAGAAGAGATCTCCAAGTACTGTTAGATAATGGTACTATTGTGATCTACAGAAATAGGGATGAAAATGAAGTTAACATGATAGGATGTTATCCGCATGAGCTTTTAGTCTCAGATATCAACTCGGAAATGCCTATAGTTAACATCATCGTTCCTCATTTCAATATGCCTGAGCGCATGGAAGTTACCTACAACAAGCCGAAGGTTCCTATTGCTCCTTTGATCATTTGTCTACCTGGACCTGTTCCATATGACTCTGACAAGGCAGTTCCATACAACTACAATGCAACAATGATAAAGAATGGACAAGAAGTTCCTTTACCAACTCTCTCATCTGTCGTAAATATTGCTGATGTGAGTCGAGTAACAAGAAGTGGACGTGTGTATACTCCATTACCTCCAAAGCAGCCTGTTGTTCCTGCAACCGGGCAAAATCCTGTCAATACACCAGTGGGGAATCCTGAGGAAACTCCTGTCAGTAATACAAACATTGATGTTGGTCAATCCAGTGGAACCAATGTCAATCCTGATTTTGATGAAATTTTGAAACTTATCAAAAGAAGTGAATACAAGATTGTGGATCAGCTTATGCAGACTCCTTCAAAGATCTCAATACTTTCATTGCTTTTAAACTCAGAAGCCCACAGGGAAGCCCTGATGAAGGTCTTGGATCAAGCTTTTGTAGACCATGATGTGACTATTGACCATTTTGATGGGATAATAGCTAACATAACAGCTTGTAACAATTTAAGCTTCTGTGATGAAGAACTCCCCGAGGAGGGTAAAAATCACAATCTTGCTTTGCACATTTCTATGAACTGTCAGTCAGACTCTTTATCAAATGTGCTAGTAGACACCGGATCTTCCTTGAATGTGATGCCAAAGACGACACTTGCTCGCTTGTCTTACCAAGGGATGCCTATGAAGTTCAGTGGTGTAGTTGTCAAGGCATTTGATGGATCGCGAAAATCTGTTATCGGCGAAGTCAATCTTCCCATGACAATTGGTCCACATACATTCCAAATCACCTTCCAGGTCATGGACATTCAAGCTGCTTATAGCTGTCTGTTAGGACGACCATGGATCCATGAAGCAGGGGCAGTAACTTCTACGCTCCACCAAAAGTTAAAATTTGTAACAAATGGAAAATTGGTAACAATAAGTGGGGAGCAAGCCTTGATGGTGAGCCATTTGTCCAATTTCTCTTTTATCAGTGCTGATGATGTGGAAGGAACTCAGTTCCAAGGTCTCTCTTTAGAAGACGAATCTTCCAAGAAGAAAGCATCAATCTCTTCTTACAAAGAGGCAGTAAAAGTAGTGAAAGATGGAACTACCACTGGCTGGGGGCAAGTTGTGATCCCTACCAAGAATGAAACTAGAGCAGGTCTCGGATGTTCACCAACATTCTCAAACTGCACCAAGAAGGATGAAACCCTTCGTCCGATCAAAGAAACATTCATTAGTGGAGGATTCCTTAACCCGATTCCTCAAGAGGTCAATGTCCTTATCGAAGAATGTATCGAAGAAGGTCTACCTGATCCTGAAGAAGAATGGAAATGTTATCTCAATGACTCGGGATACATATCTCAGGAAGAACCATATCCTCCTTCAGAGAAATCCAAAGGCAAAGAAATTGAGCCTATTCCTGCAGAAATTTGGGATACCTTGGGACAACCAAGTGGAAAATTTGATTATATGGTGAAATATACTGCACCTGAAAGTTCAAAGATTGCGATTGAGGATATCCAACCAACTGGATGGGGAGATTCCTTTGAATACAATAGTCAACCAGAAGAGGCTTATCAGCCCTGTCAATTTTCTCAGCAGCTTGAAATTACTGAAGATTTCGGCTTCAATGCATCTGCCAAGGTTTATAATCCTGAAGATGGTTATTATCACATAAATGCCATTTTTGAAGATGAAGGGGAAGATGGTCCCACTGCTGACTCGGAAAGTGTCGCTGACAATGAGTCTCTTCATCCTGAAGACTGGGAAATACATCCTGAAAATTCTGAAGATTGTGACTCGTCTTATGCTCTTCAAGAAGTAGAAGAAGACCGTTTCAACTCTACAAAGAACAAGGTTGACAAACCAGGACCTTCAAATCCTGCTCGACCAGCAGTCAATGTCAACACTGAAGATAACTCTGAGGGGAATTTTCCTGAATACATAATACACAGAGGAGTTCGTTGCTACTGGAAAGCTGTCGACGTTCCGAATGTTGTTCGCCGCTCAAAGTAATCACTTCGCTGTTATTTTGACCTCCTGCCTTGCCCAAAGCAGAAAGATGTTTTATAGGGCTTTGCTTTTAAATGTTCCGCCCAAATAACTTTGTGTATAGGGCTTTGTTTTTAAAAGTTTCCCTCTTCGTCCTACCCAAGACGAATGAGTTTGTGTTTAGGGCTTTGTTTCAAAAATGAATCATAAATAAAGTGTCATTTTGAATTCCCTACATTATATGTTTTATTTTTGCTTTTTTCTGGAAATGGTAATCCTAAAAAACCAAAATAAAAAAAAACTTTTTCAAAAAAAAAAAAAAAAAATCTGCATCCACTCTTGCATTCATAAATTTTATGAAATAAATATAAATCACATGTGCAGATTTACTATTGATAAACCCATTGAATTCAATAACCCTATGCCCTCTCCCAACTTTGAGTTTCCTGTGTTCGAAGCCGAAGAAGAGGAGATCCCGGACGAGATCTCTCGATTACTTAAGCACGAGGAAAGAGCCATTCTGCCTCACAAAGAGCCTTTAGAAAAGATCAACTTGGGTTCTGAAGAAGACAAAAAAGAAGTGACCATTGGATCGCTGCTTGATACTGATGTCAAGAGTAAGTTGACAGACCTTCTCAAAGAATATGTTGACGTGTTTGCCTGGTCATACCAAGACATGCCTGGGTTGGATACCAATATTGTTCAGCATTACTTACCATTGAAGCCAGAATGTCCGCCGGTTAAGCAGAAATTGCGAAGGACTCACCCTGATATGGCTAACAAGATCAAAACAGAAGTTCAAAAGCAACTCGACGCATGTTTTCTTGTCACCTCAGAGTATCCTCAATGGTTGGCCAACATAGTGCCAGTTCCGAAGAAAGATGGCAAAGTCAGAATGTGTGTTGATTACCGTGACTTGAATAAGGCCAGTCCAAAAGATGATTTTCCATTACCACATATCGACATGCTGGTTGATAACACTGCTAAGTTCAACGTCTTTTCCTTCATGGACGGGTTCTCCGGTTATAATCAGATTAAGATGGCTCCTGAAGACATGGAGAAGACATCTTTCATCACCCCATGGGGTACCTTTTGCTACAAAGTGATGCCGTTTGGATTGAAGAATGCAGGCGCAACTTACCAAAGGGCAATGACTACTCTCTTTCATGACATGATGCATAAAGAAATTGAAGTTTATGTGGACGACATGATAGCCAAGTCCAGCACAGAAGAAGAACATATTGAATACCTTTTGAAGTTGTTTCAACGACTAAGGAAATATCAGCTTCGCTTGAATCCTAACAAATGTACTTTTGGGGTTAGATCTGGAAAACTCTTGGGTTTCATTGTCAGCCAAAAAGGTATTGAAGTAGATCCCGACAAAGTCAGAGCTATTCAAGAGATGCCTGCACCAAAGACTGAAAAGCAAGTAAGAGGATTTCTCGGACGATTGAACTATATCTCCAGATTTATCTCTCAGATGACTGCTACTTGTGGGCCAATTTTCAAGCTTCTCCGCAAAGATCAAGGGGTTGTATGGACTGAAGATTGCCAGAAAGCGTTCGACAGTATCAAAGAATACCTGTTAGAACCACCAATATTGATTCCTCCAGTTGAAGGAAGACCACTAATCATGTACCTTACTGTGTTGGAAGAATCCATGGGTTGTATGCTTGGACAGCAAGATGAAACCGGTAAGAAGGAGCATGCCATCTATTACCTGAGTAAGAAATTCACAGACTGTGAGTCTCGTTACTCCATGCTCGAAAAAACATGTTGTGCTTTGGCTTGGGCTTCAAAACGTCTCCGCCAATACATGATCAACAATACTACTTGGTTAATCTCCAAAATGGATCCAATCAAGTACGTCTTTGAAAAGCCTGCCTTAACAGGAAGGATTGCCCGGTGGCAAATGTTGTTATCCGAATATGACATTGAATACCGTGCTCAAAAAGCGGTCAAAGGAAGCATTCTCACCGATCACTTGGCGCATCAACCAATTAATGAATATCAATCTCTCAAGTTTGACTTTCCTGATGAAGATGTCTTGTACTTAAAGATGAAAGATTGTGACGAACCGTTACCTGAAGAAGGTCCTGATCCTGGATCAAGATGGGGCCTAATTTTTGATGGAGCAGTAAACGCTTTTGGCAATGGAATTGGGGCAATCATCATCACTCCAAAGGGTACTCATATCCCGTTCTCTGCCAGACTGCTATTTGATTGCACCAACAACATCGCAGAATATGAAGCTTGTATCATGGGTCTCGAAGAAGCCATTGACTTAAGGATCAAGATCCTAGACATATATGGAGATTCAGCCCTCGTGATCAACCAAATCAAAGACAAATGGGAAACTTACCACCCTGGCTTGATTCCTTACAGAGATTATGCAAGACGTCTGTTGACTTTCTTCAATAAGGTTGAATTGCATCATATACCTCGAGATCAGAATCGAATGGCAGACGCCTTGGCTACTCTATCTTCCATGTTCAAAGTCAATCATTGGAATGATATGCCAAAAGTCAGAATTACACGCCTTGAAAGGCCCGCCTATGTGTTTGCAACTGAAGCAGTCATCGATGACAAACCGTGGTTCCACGACATCAAACGCTTCCTTCAAACTCAAGAGTACCCGCTTGGGGCCTCAAACAAAGACAAGAAAACTCTAAGGAGACTTTCTGGCAGTTTCTTCCTGAATGGAGATGTGCTATACAAAAGAAATTTCGACATGGTTTTGCTCAGATGCGTGGACAGACACGAAGCAGACATGTTAATGCATGAAGTGCATGAAGGGTCCTTTGGAACTCATTCAAACGGGCATGCAATGTCCAAGAAAATCTTAAGAGCAGGATACTATTGGTTGACAATGGAATCTGACTGTTACAAACACGTGAAGAGATGTCACAAGTGCCAGATCTATGCAGATAAGATCCATGTGCCACCGACTCTACTCAACGTTCTCTCATCTCCGTGGCCTTTCTCCATGTGGGGTATTGACATGATTGGAATGATCGAACCGAAAGCTTCAAACGGTCATCGTTTCATCTTGGTAGCTATTGATTACTTCACCAAATGGGTCGAAGCAGCATCTTACGCCAATGTTACAAGACAAGTGGTTGTGAGGTTTATCAAGAATAACATCATTTGCCGATATGGTATTCCCAGCAAGATCATTACTGACAATGGTTCAAACTTGAATAACAAGATGATGAAAGAATTGTGTGAGGAATTCAAGATTGAGCATCATAACTCTTCTCCTTACAGACCAAAAATGAACGGCGCCGTTGAAGCCGCCAACAAGAACATTAAGAAGATCGTCCAGAAAATGGTCGTCACTTACAAAGACTGGCATGAAATGCTGCCATTTGCTTTACATGGGTACCGTACTTCAGTGCGTACTTCAACAGGGGCAACTCCCTTTTCTCTAGTATACGGCATGGAAGCTGTGCTCCCCGTGGAAGTTGAAATCCCATCAATGAGAGTCCTCATGGAGACTAAGTTATCAGAGGCTGAATGGTGTCAAAGCAGATACGATCAGTTGAACTTAATCGAAGAAAAACGTATGACTGCTCTATGCCATGGACAGTTATACCAAGCAAGGATGAAACAAGCTTTCAACAAAAAGGTTCGACCTCGTGAATTTCAAGAAGGCGACCTCGTGCTTAAAAAGATCTTGTCTTTTCAACCAGATTCTAGGGGCAAATGGTCTCCTAATTACGAAGGCCCGTATGTTGTCAAAAGAACATTTTCTGGCGGCGCCATGATTCTTACTACCATGGATGGTGATGAACTCCCACATCTTGTGAATGCTGATGCAGTCAAGAAATACTTTGTCTAAAAAAAAACAAAAGAACAGCTCGGTAAGTTGAAAACCCGCAAAGGGCGACTTAGGCAAAAATGAGAGTCTCGGTGGACTGAAAACCCGAAAAGGGCGGTCCAGGCAAAAATTAGAGACAATAAACAGAAAAAATTCATCCTGGTAGATTGAAAACCTGAAAGGGCAATCTAGGCAAAAATTAAGGAATTATGACAAAGTAACTGCATCAGTCCATACTTCGTCACCTGAAGAGTCTGTACTTCATCAAAAGATCTTCAATCAAATCATCGCCAATCTGAAGCGACAAACACAGTTGGAACTCAAAGTTGATAGGGAATAGTGGTTATTGCTTTCAATGTAGCCTTTTCCGCATAATTACCATTTCCAACTTTTGTAAATACTCCATGGAATCACGCCTTTAGCTGATTTCCATCCTATTAAATAAATTTGAGCCTTGTGCCCATTTGTTTGCAATCTCTAATTTTTTTTAGCTTGCAAAATGACGCTTTAATTGTGTTATTCACTTTTGAAAAAAAAAGAAAAAAAGTTTTAAATGAATTTACTTCACTTTTTCAAAATAAAAGCGAAATTTTCCTTTGAGTTGTGAACAACAGAAGGAACATCAACAGCTATCTCCATAGGACGAATAAAAAATTATGATAGGAAAAGCTCTTCTATCCCCAGTGAAGAAGCTCTTCTATCCCCAGTGAAGAAGTTCTTTTGTCCCCAGTAACGAAGACTTCCATCTTCAGTAAAGAAGTTTTTCCATCTCAATAAGAAAAGATGCTCATCTTCCCCAGAAAAGTTTAAAAACGTGCAACACCATTCATCATCCGTGTTATCTACACCGTGTTGAAGAACATTTGCCAAGTATCTGGTTGTATTGCGACGTCAGTCCCTCTCCAGTATATACTTCTTTGTCTGTCAGTATTGTCAGTATGCATGCTACATTTATGACATTCATCATTCATACATATTTGCATCATTTATGCATTCTTGCATTTTTCAATGTTTGCTTCGAAATCACTTGTCCAGGATATATCTATCCCAAAAAAAAAAAAGAAGAGAAAAAAGAGAAGAAGAAAAAGAAGCAGATACGGGCGTGTCATCTCTCCAGTAGATTGTCACCCATAAGCAAAAAGAACATCTTCTTTTTCCAGTTCCCCACTGAGATCATTCCTCGTGGAAGAAGGTTGCTTTAGTTTCTACTCTCAAAACAAAGGAGAAAATCCCCAGTTGAGTTCATTCCTCATGGGTACAAAGTCTTGATTGACTGTCTCTTTCCAATTCATTCTTGGTTAGAACCTTGTCTTTACCAAAGATTCAAATTCCGATTCCATCAAATAGAGTCGTGAAAAAACAGACAATAAGCAATAGCCTCATCATCTGAGCGGTTTATGTCTCTTTCAAAAGATTTTCCTCTCTAGGAAATCAATCATGAAGACCATTTGACAATCAGGGCCTTATTACTGTTCACAAGGCTGAATATCCAGTAATTTCCCTAGCAAAGTCTCCAGGATCATTTTATCACTCGGCTGATAATTGATCATGTCTTCAAAACCACTATCACGAGGCTGGTAGTTGGTAACCCTTTTGTTCTGGTTATATTATTAACATGTCTATCACAAGGCTGATAGTCGGTAATGTTAACCAAACCTTTGAAATTTTTCTTTTACCATGTCAAGTCTATCACCATGCTGATAGTCGGTAATACGGTTTCACACCTTTCACCTTCGCATTATTAAACAAGTCTATCCCTGTGCTGATAGTCGGTAATGTCGATAGGTAAGCTTTTCTTACAAAGCTATCATTCCCCGGTGAAGCATACACTTGCTTTCCCGAAAAGAAAAAAAACGGATTCTCTTCCTAAAACGGATTGAGACATCCTTCCCGATATCTTCTCCCCAGTAGAGTCAGTTCTTGATATCCCTCGGTAGAGATATCCTTGCATCATTCGCAATTTTGGTATCTTAGGTCCAAAATTTGCGTCTTCTGATATTTAAGTCTCTTCCATCCTATCAAAACGAAGATTTTCAATCTTCATGTCTCAGGTTGAAGAAACTTAAATAGGGGCATCTATCATACCCCAATTTTTGACCTAAGATACCACCTCATATCATTGCATATACATCATTTGCATCTCTAACAAATTGCATAGCTTGTGTTTGCTACTTGTGACTCAGCAGGATTTAATCAAGAAATCACTCATCAGTACAAGTAACAATCAATTAGGGTTTTGTTCTCCCTTCATTTCAAAAGAATTATCTTCATCAACAATCAACATTTAGTCCTCAGAGATTCATTTCAACAAGCTTAAAGGCTCTGAATCGACCAGTTAAGGGTTTTGACTGAAGATAGCATACTCCTGACTTTTGCTCAGGATTTGATCTAATGACTTGGGACATGACCTCAAGACCCCAAGTGCATCATTTTGACCTAATCCATTGGCTCATAACATCTCCTACACAAGGATTGATTAACAGTGAAATTTCAAGTCATCAGATTAGGGTTTTGAACTATCAGGGACCAAAATCAGGGATCACACTTGGGAAACCCTAAAAATCCCCAGGGAGTCAATCAAAGGTTTCAATCATCCTCAAATAATCCCTATGACAATATCCCATGGAAATTGCATCTCAATTCAAGATCCACAGTCATCAATTTCATCAGGTCGACAATTAGGGTTTTTTGACCTAATTCACTGAACAATTGACTTTTTAATCAGGACATGGTGCCACAACTCAAACCATGGCTCAATATCCTCTAATGCTTCAATGTGATCCATTCATGCCATTAATTTGATGAGGATAGCCTGTTTCATTTGAAATCTCCAGAAACGCGATTCGTCTGAAAAAGTCAACTGTACAAGATCACCATTGACTTTTGGGGAATTTTGGTCAACCATGACTTTTGAAGTTTTAAATCATCAATATATGATATGAGAAGTCATTTGATCAAGAAAAATCAAGAAAATCAATCAAGAATCAAAAAGTCAAAGTTTGACTTTCATACTTAGAAAAATTTTCTAAGTGTTTTTCAATGGTTTTTTCCAAACTTTGGAAGGGAATTTCTCAAAATTTCACCTTCAAACTGAAAAAAACTTCCAACATGAAAGTTGTAGATTTTGATCCAATAAACAACTTTGACACATATAATTTTTTTCCATAAGATCAACCATTTAAGAGATATGGAGCTTCAAAGTTGGTATCTTTTGAAAACTTCACTTAAAACTTCATTTTCTTCAAAGTTCATGGATCTTTTTCACCCACTTCCTTAAAGATCTTGAAGAAACTTTCAACTAGGGTTTTGAAGTGTGTAATATGAGCTTTCCAAAATGTCCAAGAGCATGAAAAAATATGAAGTGTAGCTATGGTTTTGAATTTTGACATTAGTGAACTTTTTCACTTGAATTCTCACCATTTTTCACTAAGTTTCAAGACTACATGACCTATAATTCAAGCAATGATGCATAGAAGCAATAATTGAGAGATATTTTCTGATTAGAAGATCAGAATGGAAGAGGATAAGAAGCTAGAGTTTTAACCATGGTTTGGTCACTTTAACCATTTTGCATTAAATGTAAAAGATTCATTTTTATCTCTTAAGCCAAATCACCAATTCTTGATCAACTTGCAAAGGTCTGAGTTCAGAACTCTTGGCCTATAAATAGAGGTGCAAATCACTCTTCAATTCACACCAAAACCTCACAATTATAGGTTTTCTCTCTTCTTTCTTGAATTGCAAGTTTCATAGTTTTCAAAGAGGTAGAAAACTCAACCTCCAAACCTTTGAATTTCTGGCCAAAGTGATGTTTCTAACAACTTCTAAACATCATATGTGATGTGTTTGATCCATCCACACACCCCAAAAACACTCAAATCTCAGAATCACTACCTCACTTCCACATGAACCAAAATTGAGCCTTATCATGCCAAAATCCATTCAAGATCATTTCTGTCCAAACTAACACTTCCAACACCTCATATATGTCACATATGAACTATCCCAACACTCATCATCAATCAAAAACTTCAGAATCATCAGGCTCGATTCACACTTGGTTCTACTGCAGATCCGGTTCCATGGAATGATCCAGATGTTTTTAATCCACTCCAAGCATCCAGACATGTTCTATAATCATCATTGAAGCTGTCCAGATCGAGCAACAACTTCTGTAACACCTCTACTGAAGAATTCAATCTCCACTTTGGCCGTTTTTGAAGGTAAGTCTCATGAACTTCAAACTCTATCATGCACGCATCATAAATGAAATATTGATATACCATCTTGTTTCTGCACACATGGGGATCATTAACCCTCAATCAATTGCATCATAACTTGCACATACATCATTTCACGATCAAATTCAGTTTTAGGGTTCTTCATGTTCATGTGAAAATTGATAACCTTAGAGCAAAAATAAATGAAATTAAAAGTCATCATCATGTTCCTTGTCCAAAACCGAGTGAGATAGACCCTTTGATCAATCAAAACAACACAGATTTGAAGAATTTCAAAATTCAGTTAGGGTTGTGTTCTTGGCGCGTTTTTTCGTTCAAAGAATTCAAATATTTGTTTTAAAATATAATGCATTGGAAGCGTATTATAAACAAGCCACAAGCGTGGCTCAGTTGGTCCATGTTTTGGATAGCAAGCGTGGGTGCGTGGGTTCAAACCCTGGTAGGGCCAAACCATTTTTTTAACACTATTTTTCTTTCATTTTTTTTAACAAACTTCACCAATTAATTTAACCAATCAAAATTCATTATTTTCACTTCATTTTTTTTACACTCTTTATTTAATATACATATTTTGACAATATTAAAAAAAATCATAAAAAAGGATTCATTTAATATATTTTTAAATAATTTTAAAATGACTTGTTTTTAAGTATTTTTAATACTTTTAAATATTGTTTTTCACTTGATTTTTCAAAATCATCACTTGTAAATATTTTTGGAGCAAACCCTAATCATCTATGTATTAATTGAGGATAATCTTTTTGTTTATCTTGATTAATTTGACTCCTTTCAAAATTCAAATCGTTTTAAAACAAGCGATCGCGATTCTTTTCAAAAACGATAAACCATTTCTTTTTTATTTTCAAAGGAAACTATTGATTAAATCTTTTTAATTGATCAATTGATTTTCAAAACGACATGGGCCTCTCGAATATTAGAGAGTATAAGTCCCTTTCCTTTTTTCTTTGTACAGTTTTTTCTTTGTACAGAAAACTTTTTCAAACCAAAACCTTCACAGTTTTTTAACAACCAATCTCACATCTTTTTCAAACCATCCACCATGTTTTATGAAAATAAAACACGGGCCTCTCGAATATTAGAGAGTATAAGTCCCTTTCCTCTTTCTTTTTACAGTTTTTCTTTGTACAGAAAACTCTTTCAAAAACAATACTTTTCAAACTATTTTCAAAACAACAAATGACGTGTCTGTAAATAAAACCATCCACCATGTTTTATAAAATAAAACATGGGCCTCCACATAGGTATAAGTCCCATTCCTGTACATGAAATTAGGTATTTCATTGTACACCTTTTTGTACATACACTTTTTTGTACATACCTCGATCAGTTTGTTTTTTAACTTTGAATAACAAATCAAAAATTGAAGGTTTTCTTTAAATCTTCCCAAAAATACCATGGGCCTCCATGTAGGTATAAGTCCCAAGCCCTTTGTAAATACCTGTTTACATAGCTTTGAATAAACTCAGAAGGGTCTCTCCCCGAATATGAGTCCCGAGCCCCCGTGTATACAAATGGATCATGCTTACAAGTATATTTCCTTCATAAACTCCATTATATACACACACTTTGTCATATATGTATAACTGTTCATATTTGTTCATGTACTTGTGCATATTTGTTTGTACTTGTTCATATTTGTGTTTGTGTTATATATGCTCGTTCAACTTAGTACAACACTAGGTTCCCCATAGCCTCCTATTGGGCTTCGTGCAAAGAATCTCCCTAGTCTAGGTTAGGACATAGAGTATGGTTTCCCGGTGAAATCGCTCTAAGAGCTCAAACCAACTATACCATGCCTCCCCTTGGGCTTTGTACAAACGAGTGACCCTCCCATAGCCTCCTCTTGGGCTTACAATGCAAGGACCCTGGATTGTCCCTCCCATAGCCTCCTCTTGGGCTTACAATGCAAGGACCCTCGGATAGCCTCCTCTTGGGCTTCGTACAAGGACCCACGGGCTTCTTATAAGCATCCCCAATATCCAAATCAAGTACCCTAGGAGATTAGACATTTTTCATCTCTATGCTAGGAGTATCTCTTATATATCATCACAAACAATCAATCAATCAAACTTTTTTTGCCACAAGGCTGGCTAATCAATCAAATTTCTTTTGCCACAAGGCTGGCTAATCAATCAAACCGTTTTGCCACCATACTGGCTGATTAATCAAAGTTTTTGTCACAAGGCTGACTTCATTGAAACTTTTGCCACGAGGCTGGCTGATTAATCAAAACTTTTTGTCACAAGGCTGACTTCATTGAAAGTTTTTGCCACAAGGCTGGTTAAACAACAAAAACATCTTTATCATTCTAAGCGCCATAAGTGGCATGGCCCAGGGCTTATAATGAAAAGATTTTCAAACAAAAAACAAACAGATGTATGTGATGATATAGATTAGATACATCTAGCATTTAGACGACATTTGTCTCTTTTCCTTTGCTTCCACTAGCATAAGTGGGAACTACGATTGCTCTGACTTTCTCAACATCCCTTTGAGAATACGTAGGCACAAGGTCGATCCTTGGCGAGCAAAACAAAACAAAAAAAACCATTCAAACCTTAGCACCCGTAGACCCCGAGCTACAGATGCTCTGATTCCCTCTAAGGGATATGTATGCAGAGGATCGCGATGATCTTTGCGAGCATAATCAAACAAACACCTTAGGTCCCTCCTATTTCACAAGAACCTCCACCACAAAGGATGAAAAACAAAATAAAGAAACCTATAGAGTACTATAGATACGTTGGGTGCTAATACCTTCCCTTCGTATAACCAACCCTCTTACCCAAAGATCTCTCCCCCCACTTTTAGGTTATTGCAGCTTTTTTCCTTTTCCTCCTTTGGAAATAATAAAAAGTTTGGTCCGTACAAAAGAAAAATCATTTTTTTGAGCACTCGAGCCCAAAGAAGGCATCAGGTGTCTCATCCAGAAAAAAGGACATACGATTTTTCCCCGCGACAACACCGACGAAGGTTCATACATGCATGGGACAGTGTCTATAGAATAGAAAGCAAAACTTTGGGGCAATGGAATTCTATCCCTATGGAACCTTACCTCAGATGGGTCCGCACTCATGCTCAGAAACTCATTATGCCATATCCCGCTGTTCTACCTGTGACTATTGAGCCAGAGGTCGAAGGATACGAACCCCAAGTTATTCTACACCCGGATATGCCAACTGACCTAGAAGAGTTGCAAAAATCTTGGGTTCAACTAAAAGAGGAAAGAGACACCTTCAAAGCACACTGTCAGGACTATGAGAGAAGCATATTGGAGCTCACCGGACAGCTTTAAGAAGAACGACAGATCAACACATTCCTGGGGGCAAAGAGAAAGCGTCCAAGGGAGACCTGAAGGATCATTTATTTTATTTCTGTCTTGTAAGCCCAAATGAGGCAAAGAAAAAAGAGAATAAATTGATTAACTAATGTTTGTTTCTTCTTTAACAAATCTAAACTCTAAGATCCTTGAAAACATTGCACACACATTTCATTTCATGCATTGCATATACATTTCATACTTTGCATTCATATACATTGCATATACATTTCATACTTTGCATTCATATACATTGCATATACATTTCATTCATATATATTGCATCCAATCATACACATTGCATAACAGGTTCTCATGATGGATTTCTCATCTCCTCGCTGTTTATTTCAGTCAGAAGAGATTGAATCTGAGACAAGCATCAAGAATCTCGAAGAACAGAATGCCCAAGTTCAAGTGGCAATTCTGGAACTGGCAAAGGGGCAACAAGAACTGAAAGCCCTGATAATCAAGAAGAAAAAGAAGCCCAAAGGATCTGTAGGCTTGAGTCACCTGAAAAGGAAGATCAAAATCCCAGTCAAAAAGTTCAAAAAGCCACCGATCCCTGAAACAGTCGGTGATGGTGAACAAGAAGACAATCAAAGCAACCAGGGTTCTGCTAAACCCTCTCTCTCTCTTCAAATGAAGAAGATGATCATTCTGGGGACGAACCGGATGATGACAAATACCAACAGCTGGAATACCGTATGAAAGCTATGGAGATACAAAAAGTACCTGGTTTAGATTTCAATGATCCGGGGCTCATCTCGGATGTTGTTATCCCTCCAAAATTCAAAGTTCCCGTCTTTGCAAAATATGATGGAGTTTCTTGCCCGAAACTACATCTGAGATCCTATGTGAGGAAGATACAACCTCATACAACAGATAACAAATTGTGGATTCACTTCTTCCAAGAAAGTCTGTCGGGTACACAACTCGAGTGGTACTACCAGCTGGAAAATACCAAGGTTCATACTTGGGAAGAATTAGCTGCTGCTTTTTACAAACAGTACCAATACAATGCTGATCTTGCGCCAACCCGTACTCAACTAAGGGGCATGTCTATGGGACCAAAAGAAAGTTTCAAAGGATATGCACAAAAGTGGAGAGATATGGCTGGAAGGGTTCAACCACCCTTATCTGATCGCGAACTAGTCGACATGTTCATGGGCACTTTAACTGGCCTTTTCTATAGCCATTTGCTGGGAAGCTCATCATCAGGTTTCACTGACCTGATAGTGACCGGAGAACGTGTCGAAAGTGGCATTCAAAATGGAAAAATTCAAATAGGTTCCTCCTCTGGTACTACAAAAGGCCCATCAGCGGGAGAAATGAGGTCAATGCAACACAAATTCAGAAAAGTCGCAAAAGTGAGCACCATCAATCTGTAGGGGCAATTCTGATCTCCACATCTGCACCTCAAAAAGATCAACAGCCAAAATATACGCATCGACCAGATGCACCAAGAAGAAATTTCATCAGAATCAACATGCCAATCTCTCAGGCATTGCAGCACTTGCTAAAAGCAGATCTGATCACATTAAAAGGTCCTCCAAAGAATGTCAACACTTCCTCTCCGAATTATCGCCCTGATGCGACATGTGCCTATCACTCAAACTGTCCAGGACATGACGCAGATCACTGTTGGGCCTTGAAAAATAAAATACAAGATATGATAGATGCTGGGGAAATTGAGTTCGATCCTCCAAAAACTCCAAATGTCATCACTGCACCTATGCCAAAGCATGACAAAACTGTTAATGCTATCCTGGACACTGGTTTCATCTATGATGTGAACGAAGTATCAACTCCACTCTGCGAAGTCAAAGGAAAGCTAATCCAAGCTGGTTACTTTCCAGGGTATGACCCCGACTGCTTTTATTGCTCATACCTGCCCAATGGTAGTGAAAATCTGAGGATGGGAATTCAAAGGTGGATGGATCGCCGTATCATTATGTTTGAGAGGCTCCCTTCTATGGACGTGCTGTGCGAAGTCTTTGCAAACGGGATGAGAATAGAGGATGCCTCAGTGATCTCCAGCTTACCATTCAAAATCTCTGCCAAGGCTCCATTCAAAATTTCTGCTACACTCAAAGTGGCATCAGTAGTCATTGCTAGTCCAACTCCATTTCCATACTCCTCAGACAAAGCTGTCCCATGGGGATACGACACTAATGTTTATGTTCATGGAGTTAAGCAGGGTACCTCGACTGAAGAGGCCGCAAAGTTAACTACTCCAACAGTGGGTAATATTGTGGGTACCAGCAAGATCACGAGAAGTGGAAGAATCTTTTCACCAGAAATTTCTTCAAATGTTGCTGCTGGTCCAGTCCGAGTCCCAGTTCCTAATCAAGATAACAACGCTCGAGGCAAAGAGCCACAAGTTGAACAAGTTCAAACCCCGGTGAAGATCACTGCTGAGGATCCATCAAAGCAAGAAATGGAGGAAATATTGAAAATCATCTGCAAGAGTGATTACAATATTGTTGAGCAACTAGGGCACACCGCTTAAAAAATCTCAATGCTATCTCTGCTAAAATATTCAGAAGCTCATGCCAAAGCTCTGATGAAGTTCCTGAAAGCTGCGCATGTGCCTCAAGAGATCCCAGTCGACCAATTTGAGAATTGTGTTGCCAATCTAACCGTGAACAATGGTCTCGGTTTCTCTGATGTGGATCTAACCCTTGCTGGAAAAAATCACAACAAAGCCCTACATATCTCCATTGAATGTAATGGCACCACTCTATCTCATGTGCTAGTAGATAACGGTTCTTCTTTGAACGTGTTACCAAAAACAGTACTAGAAAAGCTTGACTTCGAAGGAATTGTGTTACAACCAAGTGATGTTGTGGTAAGAGCCTTTGAGGGGTCAACAAGAACGGTATACGGAAAAGTGAATCTCCCAATCAGAGTGGGTTCTTGATCGGAAAAATAGCAAGTGTACTATTTTCACCGGTGTAGTTATAATGGGTTTTACCCCAAGTATCGATCACGAGGATTGCGTAGGAAACACAAGTTATTTAAGTCAATTAAACAAAAGAGCAAATATGTGTTTTGTTATATTGCAATAAGTAAATTTAAATAAAAGAAATAATAAAAATAAACTGAAATTAAAGTTTGACTTTTTAGATGTAATTTGAGGTAATGCCAGGGTAGGTGTTTGATCTTCCTTATAATGACTCTGTAAAAAGATCTCTTCAACAAGTTCATAGAATGCAACTATTTGTTCTTAAGGGTGTTTCCCTAAGTCCTTAGTGGAAAGCCTTTTGGTTTGCAATCCTACTGCCTAAGTCCTTAGAAACAAAGGTTTGCAAACCAAAGATGTAAATAATCAAGAATGTTCAAATAACCTTTCGGTATCCCTAGTCCTAGGTGATAACTACTAGATCAAATTGTTTAAAAACCTTAACAACCGTAGTCCTACAAATTGTTAACCGTAGATCAATCTTTGTTTTTCCGACAAAGAAGGTATAAAAACATTAAACAATCAAATTGCATAAAACTAATACTTGATTGAAGAAATACGAAATTCAAAAGTCATTACAATTCAAATCAGGGACACCCCCTGGCAATAGGGGGGTTTAGCCTCTCATAATATTCAAGAAACCAAAATCAGAAAGTTTAGACATTTACAAAAGATTAGGAGAACTCTGATCTTCAATGGTTTCCACCGTTAAATCTCTTCGTCTTCCACAACCTTGATAACGCTATCTTGCTCTCTTCTGGAATTCTTTCGTACGATCAAAAAGTCCCTTCCCCTTGTCTCTCAATCCTCTTTTAATCCCTCTAGGTTTTCAGATCTCAGCCGGAATACCCAAATTGCCCACGGAACTTTAAAATTGTAAAAACATAGAAAATCAGAAATTCTGTCCGCACAGGCTGACACGGCCGTGTCACTTGACACGGGCTGACCGTGTCAGCTTCTGCCACTTTTGGGGAAAATTCTTCGGTAGGTCGGACACGGCCGTGTCACTTGACACGGTCTGACCGTGTCCGACCCTGCCTCTTTTGGCTTTGACTTCAACATCAAAGTTGTAGCCCTTTTCGTTAGCGAAATTTTGCCACCGGAACCGCGTCATTCCGAGTTACGAAACTCCAGTTATGATCAAAATACTACACGCCTGTCACGATTTTCAGCTTCTGTTACACCAACACTTGTGCAATTTCCATCTGATCCAGAATTAACCTACAACCACCAAGTAGAGAGATCAAAAGCATCTAAAAAGACATGATAAAGGGCACAAAAACATAATGCAAGCAATTAACTAATATTAAAGGAATCAACGAAAAACTCATGAAAACAACCACAAAGTGTTACCAAGTATGACGATCTTATGCCAAATTTATGACGAAATTAAGTAGAAATGGTGACCGATCACAACCCCAAACTTATCTCATTGCTTGTCCTCAAGTGATGCAAGAGATCAAACCGAGGTCACCTTAAACTTTTCTTTTCCACAACATAGTCGATGTCTTTCGCAACTTACTTCCCTTTCTTGATTAAGCTTTTGGACTTATCGAACCTTGTTGTCCATCACACTTCACAACAGAGTGTATTTCACCTGAAAACTTTTCACACTTCTCATATTGTCTCTCGGGGTTAGAGTGTTTTTCGCTCAACATCACGATATGCAATATCAACCCTTGACTTTGCATACATCCTACTTTCACTACACAAAAAGAGTTCACACACTTTTGAGGACTTTTTAGGTTGTAACGGGGTTGAGGTGGAAGAAAGGATAAATAAGAGATTGATATGCAAATGATTTATGAACGAGCACTTATGTTATTTTTCTTGTCTTTGCGTTCGGTTTTGTGTGAGGGGGTTTCTTCTTAGACTCTCGTTTTTACCTAATTACCGGGTAATCAACATTGTTCGAGTCTTTCAAATCTTTTTAGGCAAGTGTTTCAAACTAATTTTTTTTTCTTTTTTTTTTCTTGTGCTTTACACATTTTTCTTATCTTTTTTTTTTCATATCACACTTGCCCTTTTATTTTCTTAAGCACCACCCCAAACTTACGATTTCACACAAGTTCAAAAGAGACAATAATTACACAAGTGCCAAACAAAAATGATAGAATTATGGTTAAGGATGACATGTGTGGATTTAAACAAACAAGGGGGAATGGCTCAACGGGTTTAACGAGGGATAAAACAAAAATAAATGAAGGACGGAAAGGCTCTGGGAAGAACAAACAAGTGCCTCAGTGTGTGATTTCATATTTGTACTGTGTCGGTAGGACAAACGCAAAATTAGAGAGATAAAGTCATACCTGATTTCACTCTCATGATGATCTTTACATGTGTTTGGCTTTTTATGTTCCTCACCATGTAAGCTAAGTTTGCAGTTTCAACACACCCTTTATGTCATGTGACTTCCTTTCCGGCTCGATTTCACCACTTACCTTCTCAGTCCAGTTCTTTAAGTTGCGTCCGACACTTTCGGCTATGTCCACTTCCAAAGTACCTCGAGAGATTAAGTTCGGGTTGCACCTTTCATCCACTAACTACCAATCATCAGTCATTCGGCATCCATCACTCAATCTATAACACAATGTCAACACAACACACAAACAAAAACAAAAATGGAAAACAACTAAAAGCAAATGCAAAGAACCCCTCCCACACTTGAACTAAACATTGTCCTCAATGTTTTAGAACCAGCCTCAAAGAGGTTGCTTACAAAGGTATTGCATTCCAATGATCACTTCCTAGATTCAACTGGAGATGCTCTCTTTTATTTCCTGAAAATAAGACAAACAACCAGAAAGATTTATTATTAAAACCGTGGGTTGCCTCCCACGGAGCGCTTCGTTTAACGTCGCATGGCTCGACGGTCCATTACCCCTTTTTTTATGGAGGGTATTTCCTTTTCCAAACCTTGTTGCTTGCCACTTCCGCAACCGCGAACTCATGAAGATGAAAAGCCTGGATAACTTTTCTCTTCAATTTGCTTCCCATATTTTTCTCGATTTCCTTAGCTTTCTTAGGACTTTTGGCGGCTACATAAGTTGGTTCCAACAGAGAGGCTATGCTTGAAACTTTTTCTTGGAGATTTTTAAGATTTTTGTCTTCTTGTTCACCTTCTGTCATACCAGTTGAAGTTTTCTCATTCACATCTGACCTATGTTTCCTGACTCCTAACATCTTCAAGGTTACTTCTTCATCAAATGATTTCAGCGTTAGCGTCCCTTTTTCACTGTCAAAATTACAGCGGCCTGTCGACAAAAAGGGTCTCCCAAGAAGGATAGGAGTTTCCTCATCTTCCGGAATGTCCATGATGTGGAAGTCAACAGGGAAAACAAACTTATCAACTTCCACTAGTACATCTTCAGCTACCCCATAAGATTTCTTAACGGTGTGATCGGCGAACCTTAACTGTGTCTTACTTTCATTAATCTTTTCTAATTCAAGCTTTTTGAAAATGGATAACGGCATTAAACTTACACTAGAACCAGAATCGAGGAGTACCTTTTTAAATGCTATATTCTTGATAGTGCATGGTATCGCCACCGGCCCAGGGTCTTTCCTCTTAATTGGGATCTTTCTTGCTGAAGAGACTATACCACACTTCTCGATAACAATTTTTGGTTCTCCTCCTAGTGAACTCTTTTTCGCCAACACCTCCTTCATAAATTTCTTATACAAAGGCATGTGCTCAAGTGCTTCAAAAAAAGGTAGATTCACCTCTAACCTTTTGAACAATTTAGTGAACTTCTTAAAGTCTTTCTCTTTTGAATTCTTCTTTGTTACTCTTGAAGGGAAGGGTAGTTTAATTACCGGTTCAGCACCTTTTTTATTTTTTTCTTCAGCTGGTTTAACCGGTGGTATCACCACTTCTGGCTCTCTTGGTTTCTCTCTTATTTCCAAATCTACCTCTATCACCATAGGGTCATCTATCTCTTCTTTTTCCTTTTCCGATTCTAACACCTTTTTACTCCTTGTTGTAACAGCATTGATCTTCTCTAGATTTTTTTGATCTTTCACAGTTTCGTTTGGAAAGTTTCCTTGTGCCTGTAGAGTGAGATGTTGTGCTATTTGACCAATTTGAACTTCAATATTTTTGATTGAAGCCGTGGTGTTCCTAAGGTTGGCTCTTGTCTCTTCTTGAAACTGAGAGTTTTGGGTTGCCACTTTTTCAAGAGCGATCTCCCAATCTTCTTTCTTTGGTACCTGTTGTTGAAATTGTTGAGGATGATGTTGGAATTGTTGTTGATATGGAAGTTGTTGTTGTGATTGCGCTGGAGTTTGAAATTGGGGTGATCCTTGCTTTTGAAAGTTTCCTTGTTGGTCCTTCCATGCGAAATTAGGATGATTTTTCCAACCCGGATTATAAGTATTGGCGTATGGATTATTTTGCCTCAACATATGAATCTGTTCCACCTGTTCCTGCGTTGCCACACAATGCATAGCAAAATGTGGTCCACTACATATTTCACATACAACTGAGGCAGCTGGTTCAATTTGTGCTACCTTTTGTTCACTAAGATTCATCTTCTTCAGCCTTCTTTCTACTTCAGCTGCAATTTGGTCTTCCATTTTAACTACCTGATCAGCAAGCTTCAAATCAATTTTACCTTCCGGTTGTCTCATTGCACGGTCATATAACTCAATGTGCTCATTGGCGGCAATCGCTTCTATGATTCTCTTGATACCAGTGGCTGTTGAAAAATTAGTTGAGCCACCGGCAGCAGTATCAATAAGCTGTTTTGTCTTAATTCGGAGACCATTTACGAAAGTCTGCATTTGCTCGGTTGGGTCCATATTATGAGTAGGACATGCAACCAAACATCTCTTGAACCTTTTGTATGCATCCCCCAACGATTCCCCTTCTTTCTGCTTGAAGTTTATAATATCATATCTTTTTCGGATGAAAACTGATGCGGGGAAGTATTCGTTCAAGAAAGCGGTTTCCATCTGTTGCCATGTTGTGATGCTTCCAGCTGGAAGCGAGTAAAACCACTCTTCCGCATCTTCAGATAAGGTAAAAGGAAACATTACAAGTCTCTTAGCTTCTTCAGAATGACCTTCAATCTTTAATGACGTTGTCGTGGTGAGGAATCTTTGTAGATGCTTATTTGCATCTTCATTGATTCGTCCCGCAAACGGCTTGCTCTCCAACTGTCGGATAGTTGAAGGATGAAGTTGGAAGTGTGCAACATTGACCGGTTGGTTTACAATGGTCATTCTTCCAAGCGGTGCATTAGCCCTTCCATAATCACCCAAAAGTCTCTCTGGAGGAGGTGGATCAGCTGCCATAGTTTCAGGCTCAGAATTTGACTGCTCGGACTGAATAGATATTACTTCTTCGTCTACTAATTCTGAAACTATAGGGGAGTCTTCTTTCGATGCCAGTCTTTTTCGCTTGACTTCTCGGAGTCGTGCTCTCAATAGTCTTTCTGGTTCTGCGTTAAAAAGAAGTTCAGCTGAGGCCTTACCTCGCATACAAGATTAGAAATCGATCAGTAGATAAGTAAAAAAAATAAAATTAAAATAAGCAAATAAAAATTTCAGCAAAAAGATTTTTAATTGCCGAGCAATAAAATTTTAATTGACTAAAATAAAACTTATATTTTGGCAATCCCCGGCAACGGCGCCAAAAACTTGATCGGAAAAATAGCAAGTGTACTATTTTCACCGGTGTAGTTATAATGGGTTTTACCCCAAGTATCGATCACGAGGATTGCATAGGAAACACAAGTTATTTAAGTCAATTAAACAAAAGAGCAAATATGTGTTTTGTTATATTGCAATAAGTAAATTTAAATAAAAGAAATAATAAAAATAAACTGAAATTAAAGTTTGACTTTTTAGATGTAATTTGAGGTAATGCCAGGGTAGGTGTTTGATCTTCCTTATAATGACTCTGTAAAAAGATCTCTTCAACAAGTTCATAGAATGCAACTATTTGTTCTTAAGGGTGTTTCCCTAAGTCCTTAGTGGAAAGCCTTTTGGTTTGCAATCCTACTGCCTAAGTCCTTAGAAACAAAGGTTTGCAAACCAAAGATGTAAATAATCAAGAATGTTCAAATAACCTTTCGGTATCCCTAGTCCTAGGTGATAACTACTAGATCAAATTGTTTAAAAACCTTAACAACCGTAGTCCTACAAATTGTTAACCGTAGATCAATCTTTGTTTTTCCGACAAAGAAGGTATAAAAACATTAAACAATCAAATTGCATAAAACTAATACTTGATTGAAGAAATACGAAATTCAAAAGTCATTACAATTCAAATCAGGGACACCCCCTAGCATTGGGGGGTTTAGCCTCTCATAATATTCAAGAAACCAAAATCAGAAAGTTTAGACATTTACAAAAGATTAGGAGAACTCTGATCTTCAATGGTTTCCACCGTTAAATCTCTTCGTCTTCCACAACCATGATAACGCTATCTTGCTCTCTTCTGGAATTCTTTCGTACGATCAAAAAGTCCCTTCCCCTTGTCTCTCAATCCTCTTTTAATCCCTCTAGGTTTTCAGATCTCAGCCGGAATACCCAAATTGCCCACGGAACTTTAAAATTGTAAAAACATAGAAAATCAGAAATTCTGTCCGCACAGGCTGACACGGCCGTGTCACTTGACACGGGCTGACCGTGTCAGCTTCTGCCACTTTTGGGGAAAATTCTTCGGCAGGTCGGACACGGCCGTGTCACTTGACACGGTCTGACCATGTCCGACCCTGCCTCTTTTGGCTTTGACTTCAACATCAAAGTTGTAGCCCTTTTTGTTAGCGAAATTTTGCCACCGGAACCGCGTCATTCCGAGTTACGAAACTCCAGTTATGATCAAAATACTACACGCCTGTCACGATTTTCAGCTTTTGTTACACCAACACTTGTGCAATTTCCATCTGATCCAGAATTAACCTACAACCACCAAGTAGAGAGATCAAAAGCATCTAAAAAGACATGATAAAGGGCACAAAAACATAATGCAAGCAATTAACTAATATTAAAGGAATCAACGAAAAACTCATGAAAACAACCACAAAGTGTTACCAAGTATGACGATCTTATGCCAAATTTATGACGAAATTAAGTAGAAATGGTGACCGATCAGTTCTCAAATCTTTGATTCTATCTTTTACGTAATGGAAATTCACCCAGCCTACTCCTGTTTACTTGGACGCCCTTGGATACATGGGGAAAACGCTGTAACTTCTACCCTGCATCAGAAGTTAAAATATCCAGTAAAAGGAAAGATTGTCACAGTCTATGGCGAAGAGGAATATGTGGTTAGTCACCTAAGCAATTCCAAATATGTTGAGTTGGAGTTCGAATTCATCGAAACTCCATGCCAATCATTTGAGGTGGTCTCCCCCGATGTCTCTACCACCAAGCATATTCCTGCTACTCCAACTACAACTATGGCTTCTCTCAAAGATGCCAAAGCCATGATTGAACAGGGTGATTGCACAGTATGGGGACAGCTTCCCGATATACCCTACAAGTCTGACAAGCTAGGACTGGGCTATGATAGTGAAGATCAAAAGAATGATCAAGGTCCTCGTTCTGGAGGATTAATGTCACACTTCGTCAGCCAAGAAGTAAACGCTATTGAAGATGAAGGAGTATTCTTGAACCATATCATTCAGCCATATCCAGATGAGATTCCACCCATTTCCATGGGAATGTGGGATGCTATGGGAGAACCAAGTGACGGGTATAATTATCAGTATACCGCACCTCAGAATTCTTATATTGCTATGGAAGACATTACCCCGACTGGATGGGGTGATCAATTTTGAAATGACAAAAGTTTCACAAGTCCCGTCACTGAGCAATATCAAAATCCACCCAAAGAAGTATGGGACACGCTAGGAGAACCCAGCGGCAAATATGACTATATGGTGAAATATTCCGCTCCTCCGAGCTCACAAATTGCTATGGAGGACATTGTCCCAACTGGATGGGATGAACATTACGATGACAATTTCGCTTTTGAAAAAGCCAGGGAAATACCAAATAACGAGGGTTGCTTTCTGTCAGCATACACTCCTCACCAGGATGCACAAGTCTCTATTCAAAACATCATCCCGACTGCATGGGACGGCCTTATCGAGCATCTTGCTCAGCCAACAGAGATATCTCAGTCTGGGCTCTCGTATCCAGCAGAGTATATCGCTTATCCCGAAGGATCACCGGCTCATTTTCCCACTAATGAAATCAATGCAGTGGAAGATGAAGAAGACAACTGCAACTGGAACAGCTGGGTACTCCCTGCTCACAACAGTGGATTGAACAACTGGAAAGTTGAGGATGTGATCTCCTTTGACCAGGAGTAAATGCCATTTCCTGTTTTCTTTGTGTATATTGTGCAAAGATAAATATGGTTCCTGAACAATCGAACCATGAGCCTGAAAGCCATGTGCCTTGCCCGAAGCGCACTGGTCCTTTTATAAGGGCTTATCATATCATGATCATGTGCATTCAATAAAATCATGGGACGCTTGCATATTTAAATTTTGTGATCCTTTTTCTTTC
This sequence comes from Vicia villosa, assembly GCF_029867415.1. Classification (NCBI taxonomy): domain Eukaryota; kingdom Viridiplantae; phylum Streptophyta; class Magnoliopsida; order Fabales; family Fabaceae; genus Vicia; species Vicia villosa. Next base: position 178,038,340 of record NC_081182.1, on the reverse strand, counting down.
TTTCTTCGCATTCAAATAGCTATGTTTTTTCTTCACACACACTCACATAACTAACATGCAGATTCACATACACTTTGGATCCAGTCAACAACGATTATGCTATTGCCCGTCATAACTTTGAAATTCCGATCTACCAAACTGAGGACGAAAGTGAGGAAGATTGTGAAGTGCCAAGAGAAATTGCAAGGCTGCTAGAACAAGAAGACAAGGCCATACAGCCTCACGAGGAGCCAATTGAGGTCATCAACTTGGGCAGCAACGAAGAAAAGAAAGAAGTCAAAATAGGGGCTGATTTAGAACACAACATCAAGCAAAGACTGATTCAAATGCTGCGAGACTACGTCGAGATATTCGCCTGGTCCTATGAAGATATGCCAGGCCTTGACACGGACATTGTAGTTCATCGCCTGCCAATCAAAGAAGGTAGTACTCCAGTCAAACAGAAACTACGAAGGAGTAGGCCTGATATGTCAAAAAAGATCAAAGACGAGGTTGAAAAACAGTTCAATGCCGGATTCCTAAAAGTTGTAAGTTATCCTCCTTGGATAGCTAACATCGTGCCTGTACCTAAAAAAGACGGGAAAGTCAGAATGTGCGTGGACTACAGAGATCTGAACCGGGCAAGCCCCAAAGATGATTTCCCTTTACCACACATCGATGTACTGGTTGAAAATACCGCACAATGCAATGTATTCTCCTTTATGGACGGATTCTCAGGGTACAATCAAATCAAGATGGCACCCGAAGACATGGAAAAAACAACTTTCACAACACCCTGGGGAACCTTTTGTTACAAAGTAATGCCCTTTGGTCTGAAAAACGCAGGAGCAACCTATCAACGTGCAATGGTAGCGCTATTTCATGATATGATTCATCAAGAAATAGAGGTGTATGTCGATGACATGATTGCAAAATCCAACACCGAGGAAGAACATCTGGGTCATTTACACAAGTTGTTTGACAGACTCAAGAAATACAAGTTGCGACAGAACCCAAATAAGTGTACCTTTGGAGTAAGATCCGGCAAGCTCTTAGGTTTCATCGTCAGCAGCAAAGGTATTGAGGTTGATCCCGCCAAGGTTAAAGCCATTCAAGAAATGCCTATACCTCGTACTGAGAAACAAGTCAGAGGATTCTTGGGACGTCTAAATTACATCGCCCGATTCATTGCCCACATGACTACTACTTGTGTGCCGATCTTCAAACTGTTGAAGAAAGATCAAGTGGAAAGGTGGAATGACAAATGCCAGTTAGCCTTTGACAAAATCAAGGAATATCTCCAAAAACCTCCAATCTTGTTGCCACCTATGGAAGGCAGACCTCTGATAATGTACCTAACTGTGTTAGAAGACTCAATGGGGTGTGTACTAGGACAACATGACGAATCCGGCCGAAAGTAGCACGCAATCTACTATCTTAGCAAAAAGTTTACCGATTATGAAACAAGATACTCACTACTCGAAAAAACTTGTTGTGCCTTAGCTTGGGCGGCTCGCCGACTAAGACAGTACATGCTAAATCACACCACTTTCCTAATCTCCAAGATGGATCCCATCAAATACGTGTTCGAAAAACCTGCTCTCTCTGGAAGAATAGCGAGATGGCAAATGATCTTAACAGAATATGACATTCAATACACTTCACAAAAAGCAATCAAAGGAAGTGTGGTAGCTGATCATCTGGCTCATCAAGCAGTGGATGATTATCAAGCATTGAACTTTGACTTCCCAGACGAAGACATTATGCTAGTCAGTGACTACAAACAACCAGGACCAGAAGAAGGACCCGAGCCAGGATCCCGGTGGACTATGGTTTTTGACGGAGCTTCTAATGCACTTGGCAATGGCATCGAAGCTGTGATCATTTCCCCCGCAGGAAGTCATACACCCTTCACTGCCAGGTTATGCTTCAATTGCACTAACAATATAGCCGAATACGAAGCATGTATTCTAGGTCTTAAAGCTGCAATCGATCTAAGAATCAAATTCCTGGAAGTCTACGGAGACTCGGCCTTGGTAATCTACCAAATCAAAGGGGAATGGGACACGAAGCACCCGAATCTAATTCCTTACAAAGAATATGTGCTGAGTTTGATTCCTTACTTCGAAGAAATCACTTTCGAACACATCCCACGCGAGGAAAATCAACTACCTGATGCTTTAGCTACCATGTCATCCATGTTCAAAGTCAGGTGGGACAATGAGGCGCCTATGATCACCATCTACAGGCAAGATGAACCATCCTATTGCAATGAGATCAATACCGAGGGAACAGAAGAAAAACCATGGTTCCATGAAGTAAAAAGATATCTCGAAGCTCAGGAGTACCCTGAAGGGGCATCCATTAACGACAGAAAGTTTCTAAGGAGATTTGCTGCCAAATTCTTTCTAAGCAATGGAACCTTATACAAACGCAACCATGACTCGACTTTACTTCGCTGTGTAAACAAGAAGGAAGCAGAACAGATCATGAAAGAAATACACAATGGTGCCTTCGGTACTCATTCCAGTGGACATACAATGGCTAAAAAGATCCTTAGAGCAGGTTATTACTGGTCTACCATGGAAACAGACTGCCATCATCACTCCCGAACATGTCACAAATGCCAGATATACGCTGACAAAGTACATGTACCTCCAGTTCCATTAAGCGTCCTAACGGCTCCTTGGCCTTTTGCAATGTGGGGTATTGATATGATTGGAGAAATCAAACCTACTGCCTCCAACGGACATCGCTTTATCCTGGTCGCTATTGACTACTTCACAAAGTGGGTAGAAGCATCTTCATTTGCTTCTGTTACCAAGAATGTGGTGGCCCGGTTCATCAAAAACAATCTCATTTGTCGGTATGGCATCCCTGAACGGATTATCACGGACAATGGCACAAATCTAAACAACAGAATGATTACTGAACTTTGCACACAGTTCAAGATCAAACATCATAATTCTTCTCCATATCGACCAAAGATGAACGGCGCGGTGGAAGCTGCCAACAAGAACATCAAGAAAATCATACAAAAAATGACAGTAACCTACAAAGACTGGCATGAGATGTTACCTTTTGCTCTTCATGGTTATCGCACATCTGCGCGTACTTCAACAGGGGCAACTCCATTCTCCTTAGTCTATGGTATGGAGGCAGTTCTTGCAATTGAAATTCAGATTCCTTCCCTAAGGATTATGAAAGAAGCCAATCTAGACAAAGACGATTGGATTCAAACACGGTTGGACCAGATAAACTTGATTGATAAAAAAAGGCTCGCATCTATTTGTCATGGTCAGCTATACCAAAAGCGTATGATCAAAGCCTTCAACAAAAAAGTCAAAAGTCAAGCATACCAAATTGGTGGCTTGGTTGTCAAACGCATCATCTTACCACAAGGTGATCCTAGAGGCAAATGGACTCCCACCTACGAGGGACCATTCATAATCAAGAAAATATTCTCCGGCGGCGCCATGTTGCTTACCACCATGGATGGTGAGGATTTCCCACACCCTGTGAATGCTGACATAGTCAAAAAATACTTCGCTTAAAAAGAAAAAAAACAGCTCGCTATGTTGAAAACCTGAAAGGGCAACTTAGGCAAAAAATGAGCGTCTCGGTGGATTGAAAACCCGAAAGGGCGATCCAGGCAAAAATTAGAGACTAAACAAATACTATCCCGGTAGGCTGAAAACCTGAAAGGGCAGCCTAGGCAAAAGTTAGGGAATGAAGCATACAACTACGTTCCGTTCAGCTGCCTACTCACCATTCAACACCTCAAAGACACCGATCAGTCCAATCACTTTCTTCCAACAAGTGAGGGATGAGATGCTCGAAGACAGATTGGCAATAGCAGAGTTGAAACTTGACTGGATTGTTTTCACATAGCTATTTATCTTTATAAACATTTTCCAAAACTTTCTGACAATTTCCTACTTCTAGGATTGTTGTCTCCCTGTGCTAATCAGCCTATCATGGCTCTTTTTCAAAAAATCAATGCAGCTTAGGCTCAAAAATCACTATTTTCACTTTTTCTGTTTTAAATACGTAAACGTCCCAATGATAATTCTGAATGAACATGTGCATTTGAATATGATTGATGTTTACCAGGAAAAACAGGAATAGCATTCAGGAAATGTCCCAATTATCTGGACATCATCCCATCAGAAGAAAATCCCCAAGAGAAACACATTTCTCAGCAAATTCCTCAAAAAGATTTTCTCTTTAAAAGAAGTCTTATCCCCCAGCAGGGTTGTTCCAGATTACTATCTTCAGAAGGTGTGATCCCCGCACCCGGACTTGGTCAGATAATGCATCGGAGGATTGTGCATCTTCCTCATTCCCATTTGAAAGGGCATCAGAACTTCCAGCTACCTTTCATTCCCAAGTGATAGTCGAAGATCCTTCAACAGAGTACCATGGTTCTCAAAGAATTTCCCCCAGCCGAGGGTACTCAAACAAGACAAAAGATCATCAACAATCACAATATAGTCATATCCAGATGACTAGTGGGAATTTATTTTCCCAAATAAAAGCTTGACATTCATATTCACATTCATACATCACACATTCATATTCACATTCATACATCATATTCCTACATTCATACATCATATTCATACATCATACATCATGCATCATGCGCATATTCATACACATATTCATACACAACGTAACATGCATATTTCTCCTTTAGCTCGAGAATATCTCACATTACATGCATCATAAACATTGCATATCACTAACTTGATTTTTCAGGTAGACGGATATCTTCAACAAAGATGTTCTCAATCACATGCAGTGTTCACCTGAATGCCATGAACGGTTCTCTCAGATATAATCAAGCTGAAGATTCATTCTGATCACTTACCAACTCAAAAACAAACATCACAGATCTAAGTCGATACCTCAGACGGTTCCAGAACGATCTAACGTCACAGATCTAAAGTTGATACCTCAGACGGTTCCAGAATGATCAAACATCGCAGATCTAAGTCGACACCTCAGACGGTTCCAGAACGATCTAACATCGAAGATCTAAAAGTTGATACCTCAGACGGTTCCAGAACGATCTAACATCGCAGATCTAAAGTTGATACCTCAGACGGTTCCAGAACGATCTAACATTGCAGATCTAAAAGTTGATACCTCAGACGGTTCCAGAACGATCTAACATCGCAGATCTAAAGTTGATACCTCAGACGGTTCCAGAACGATCTAACATTGCAGATCTAAAGTTGATACCTCAGACGGTTCCAGAATGATCTAACATTGCAGATCTAAAGTCGATACCTCAGACGATTCAAGAATGATCTAACATCAAAGATCTAAAGCTGATACCTCAGACGGTTCCACAATGATCAACTTTCAAAATCTAAAGCAGAAAAAACTTTGGACAAGTTCCGTAGCAATCATCCTCCTAGACTTAAAGCGGTAACCTTGGACGGTTCCGAAACAGTCAACACAAAGACTTTCAAATCCTTCATCAAGATATAATCAATGAATTCATTCTGATGAACAAACCCTCAACCCATTTACCAGGTGGCATCTGAAAGCCCATCTCAGGTAATGTTTCAATCTGCCAACAACATTTCGCATACGACATTCAAATGCAACTTCCAACATCTCTTCTGATCAAGGTAAGTGCAAATTTTCAGGGCATCTAAATATTCAATAATCTTCTACCTTCAGATTTCAGACAATCTCTTCAGGTTTAAGAAGATTGAATAGGGGCAACTGTTATACCCCAAAATTTGCCCGCATCTTTTTTCAAGAAAACTCCAATCTGAAAATTAAGAGTCTCATATAATCATGGATTTTTATTTCAACAAATATCCTGACATATGAAATACTTAGTTTTTAGAATTTTTCTTATACAATAATTTGGCTTGCAGTTGAATTTATTCTTACGCAAACGCCAAATACTGTTTATTACTTCACACATGCTATTTATTTATTTACAGATAAATAGTACTAACACAATTGGTACAGAGTTAAATCTTTTGCAGGCGCAGAATCAGGAAACTCAGACTGTACTGGTAACAGTAAATATTAGTTATTTATTATGTCTGTGTTTTTTAACAAGTCATGTAAATAAACTTTCATTTTTCACATAAAACAAAAACAAAAACAACAAAAAAGAAAATTAACTTTGATTGTTGATTTTTTACTGCTACGTCAATACCTGAACAGTCAATTGACAGCCAAACTGGTGGCAGTACTATTCTCAGTGTTTTGTACCATCAATCAAATAAATCTTTCACAATTCAAAATTCCAAGATTTTTGTTCTAAAAGTCTTCTGAATATCACGCGATTAGCAGAGACTCAACACTGCACAAAAATCAGGTACGCTTAACTGTCTCCTACACAAACAAACCCTGACTAGGGTTTTCTTGTTTTTACAGGAGAAACAAGTTTTTGAGACCTCAAATGGATTTCATGCACATCCATATATCTCAAAGTACCATCATACAAATTTTCAAACTTCAATTCACTCAAACGCACCGTCAGCAGCTCAAACAGTCAACAGACGACCCGTTTGACCAAAAAGTCAACAGACAGTCAAAAATGAAATTTTTTGTCAAAGTCCATATTTTGTCAAAGGATTCATCATTTGATCATTGGATGATCATAATTCATCGAGGAAAGATCAAAAATCAACAAAACCCTAAGATTCAAAATTAGGGTTTTTGCCTGAAAAGTCAACTCAACTTTGACTGGTCATAACTCTCTCATCCTTCATCCAAAAAATTAAAACCAAAGCTCATTTTGAAGTAAATTCAATTATCTTTCAAATGCAATTGATCCCATGGTCATTGCATTCACCATTTGAAAAATATGACCATAGACATTACAGGTCATTTTCAAAGTCAACAAAAAGACACTTTTTTCAAAAGGACACACAAGGAGCATCAAAAATCATTTTTACATGAGACCAAACACATTGGTTAGAGGACTCTTTGAGGTTTCCAAAAAGTGCAAGATCTCCTTCATATGACAAAAATTGAGGGATTTACACTTTGGTTAAGTTGGCTAAATTTTGGGAAAATGCATGAAACCAACATTGCTAAAAAATGTATCTTATCCAAATGGGGCCAAGTTTTCATGGTTCAAACATCATTTCCATAATATTATGGGCCTCCCACGACCAAGACTAAGCCCATACCATTTTTATTCATTTTTTGCTTAATTTTATCTTATTTTAAGATTAAATTAAAAGGAAAAATGAATGGATAATGGATAGCTTACAATCTAAGCATGAGTCACCCAAGGAATCTCTGATTTTCTGCAGAGAATTGAAGCACAAGGCAAGAGAAGTAAATGAGAGCAAGACTTGGTCAAATATTCAAGGATTTTTAATATTTAAAAATCAAACTTTCAACCAAGCAATCAATGCTCTTAGCTTCACTTCCAAGCAGCTCTTGGCCTATAAATGAAGTGGAATACATCAACAACAAGACACACACGAAATCATAGCCCAAGCATAGCATAGAAACCTCATAATTCTCACAAAAATCTCCAAACTATGTAATTTTCATTTTCATATTTCCAATCAATATCAATACAAACAAACACTCTCAATCATTTTCTGAAGTCATATAGAGTAAGATTGATGCACTAAACAAGTCCCATGATGCTTTAAATACGTGTATCCTCATCATCATATTCATAACTTCATCACTTTCGTTTTCCAAGTTTCCACGTATAATAACTTAATCTAATCCTTGATTTGAGTTCCTGACATCATTTAGAATAGATCCAATGTAGTTCATGCAAGGTTTAACGTGGTTTTGAAGCTCCACCATTTTTGAGCTTCAAATATGTGAAGCTTTCGAATCCATAGCTACAGCTCTCAAACAACGAAACTAACATCATATTTGGACTCAGAGCATCCTAATTAGGGGATCTGGGTCACTTGCTATTATTCTTACCGCTTACTTTTGCAGGTTTGTGAAGCTACCAAAAATGGCATTTTTCATCGTAAAAATAGAGGAGGTTTAAAACCCCCGCTATCTGTTTGAAAAAATAAAAGAGACGGAGGTTGAAGACGACCACGCGTCCAAGCGTGGTTCGTCAGTCAAAATTGACCCTCTCTCCGCTTGCGTGGCATCCCCTTGCTGGCCGGTCAACTTTTCAAACCTTTCTCCCTCAGCTTCCATTGGTCCACGCAGTCAGTGGTGGGCCCAGTCTGACTTTGGTCTCCCCACTAATTCAATGCTTCACTCTGTCCCATCATATCATGTTCCCTCCTGATCTGAGCCCTTGGATCATCTCAAATTTTCATCCAACGCATCAGACAAGCAATCCATACCATGGACTCACATGCATACCACACCTGATCTTATCCTTTTATATTTTATTTTTTTTATTTTAATTTCTTTGCAAAATTAATTAAAAATAGTTTTAAAAATCCAAAAAATACACAAAAAATTGTTTTAAGTTTCTAAAATAATATTTTATTTTCTGAAATAAAAATATTTTATTTTTCTTCATAATTTCAATATTTTGCATAATTAATTAGTATATATTTATATATTTGCTTTTTAATTATTCTAACCAATCAAAAAATCATAAAAAAATTGTTCTTTATATTAAATATTGTTTATATATTATAAACTAATTTTGTACATATTTTGAATACTTTTTTCTTCAAGTTTTAATTATTTGTGTAATTATTTGTATAATTATGTGTTAATTAACTTAATCAATTTCAAATCAATTTCCAAAATTCCAAAAAAATTAGTTTTGTTTTAAGATTAATTGACAAATATTTTGTACATATTTTAAACTTAATTTCTAGGTTTAAATCTATTTTCATCTTTTTTCTTCATTTTAATTTAATTAATCATGCATTAATTATAATTAAAATAAATCATAAAAAATCCAAAAACATGCCTTTTATTTTTCTTGCAATTTAAATTCCTAGATAAATGTATATGATGTCAAATTCATGTAAATAGGCTAGTTTACATTTCCTGCACAATCGATGTAATAGCGTAGATTTACTTTCCGCACTTTACATTTCCGCATTTTAATTTCCAGCAAATATAAACTGCGTGTATGTCAAAGATAAAATTGAACCGTTAGATCACTAACTTCAAAGATAAAATATCTGAATCCAAACACAATCACACTTGCACCTCTTAAGGTAATCCCTTCTCATTCTTTTGAAAATCAAAGTCAAAATCCTACTGTTTTGAGTACAAAATCGAACCTTTTGTTTATATCCGATGAAAGGATAGATTTTTAAAGGAAATAAGGATAAAGACCTTACAACTCAGGGTAGACCTCCTAGTTTGCTTGCTCAAATCAAAACAAACAAAATTCTCATACACTGTTGTTTTTCAAAACAAAACTTTCCAAAAAGACAATATTTTGTATACATCCAAACACGGATCATTACAAAGTTAACGTTCTTTTCAAAACATCTTTCGAAAGATAAACAAACATTTTGTATACATCCGCACAAGGATCATTACAAATTCAATTTACAAAGGTATTTGAAACCACATATGAGCATTCTAAAGCAATTGAAAAGTAATCGAAAAACAAGTGAGCTAAGCAAACTTAAGAGCCCATGGATAACCATGGATAGAAAGGGTGCTAACACCTTCCCTTTGTATAACCTACCCCCTTACCCAGAATTTCTTAAAGGTCTTTTTTCTGTTTCTTTTATAAACCTTTCCTTAATTGGATAAAATAAAAGGTCGGTGGCGACTCTGTGAATTTTCAAAAATGCGAAAGCATAAGCGATAAAAAAGAGTCAGTTCACGTATCTCTCCCGCTCAGAGGTATGGCCCGAAAAAAAACGGAGGTCCACATATATCATAGGCAGTTTCCCTGTTAGATATCTTCTCATACTCAGCATGAGAGATAGCATTCAGCAAAACAGTCCTACATTTATGATGATTCTTGAAAAGCTTCTTTTGATCATCATCCATTTCTTGTTTGGTAAGCCTTACGCCTGTAGCTTTTACTGGATGTTTGTAACCATCCATCAAAAGATCCCATAGTTCACCATCTAGACCAAGGAAATAACTTTCCAGTTTATCTTTCCAGTACTCAAAGTTTTCACCATCAAATACTGGTGGTCTAGTGTAACCATTGTTACCATTGTATTGCTCAGCAGAGCCAGATGTAGATGTAGTTGTTGGAATTTCACCAGCCATCTTTTACTGAAGCGTTTTTCTCTTCCTGAATCTTTTCTAAACACGGTTAAGTTCTTGCACCTTAGAACCGGCGCTCTGATTCCAATTGAAGGATAGAAAAACACTTAGAAAGGGAGGGGGGTTGAATAAGTGTAGGTTTAAAAACATGTAAGATAAAAACAATTTGCACAATGATTCTTATCCTGGTTCGTTGTTAACTAAACTACTCCAGTCCACCCCCTTGGAGTGATTTACCTCACTTGAGGATTTAATCCACTAATCACACTTGATTACAATGGTTTTCCACTTAGAAACACTCTAAGTCTTCTAGAGTATCCTGATCACAACCTGATCACTCTAGGAACAAACTGCTTAGACAACTTCTAAGAATTGCTAGAGTATACTGATCAACAACCTGATCACTCTAGTCCTTTACAAATTAATGTAAACAAATTCTAAGAGTATTACAATGCTTCTTAAAAGCTATAATCACAACTGTGATATTTCTCTTAAGGTTTAAGCTTAATCTCACTAATATATTACAACAGCAATGTAGTGAGCTTGATGATGAAGTTTGAGAGCTTTTGAATTTGACAGCGTTTCTGTATAAAGCGCAAGTGTTGTATCAAGATTCGTAACATAGCTTCTCATCAGAACTTCATATATATAGGCACTTGAGAAGATGACCGTTGGGAGCATTTAATGCTGTGCGTAATCCGTACAGCATTGCATTTAATGTTTCACTCTTTTGTCAACTACCTCGAGCCTTGTTTTCGTTGTGTCTACTGACGTTGCCTTTAATAGCTTCTAACGTTCCTTTTGTCAGTCAGCGTAGCCTGCCATCTAGTACTTGCTTTTGATCTGATGTTTGTGTAAACAACGTTTGAATATCATCAGAGACAAACAACTTGGTGCAGAGCATCTTCTTGTCTTCTGACCTTGAAGTGCTTCTCAGCGTGATACCATGAGAACTTCAGTGCTTCTGCTTCTTATCTCAAGTTCTTCTGATGCTTCCATAGATCCATGTTCTGATTCTGCTTGACCATCTTCTGATGTCTTGCCAGACCATGTTCTGATGTTGCATGCTGAACCTTCTGAGTCAATGCTTCTTGCGCTAATTTGTGCATACTCTTTATATAATTCCTAAAACGGAAATTGCATAGTATTAGAGTACCACATTATCTCATACACAATTCATATCCTTGTTATCTTAAAAACTAAGAATATTGATCAGAACAAATCTTGTTATAACAGTTAACCCAGGCATGTGTAACTTTTCCTAATTTGGTTGAGAATTTTTCTTTTATTCAAGAGACATTTGACTGGTATACTGGCACATACACAAGTATGGTCCCTCTCTTAATGAAACAAGTTCAGCTTTTCTGTCATTGTGGTTGTCGTTTTTTTTACCTCCCCGTTTCACTTGGGAGGACGGCACGCTAGACCGTTCACGCGAAATTTCGAAGGAGAATGCGCCCGTGGTGGGAGGAATTTTGTTTCAGTTCTTCCTACGATATCAAACGAACTTTCTTATTGTCCTACGAGTAGGAAAGGGGAAAAAAGATCTCAACTAAACCCTAAGAGTTTGCTAAGTGTGGGGATTTCACCTATACTAGAAATTCTGGAGTCCGGGGGGTCGGTTATACATAGGGAAGTGTTTAAACACCCTACATATCCGTAGTACTCTACGGGAACCTTCTCTGTGTCATTGTGATTGTGTTTATTGCTAATGATTGGGAAAGTTTCTCCTTTGTGTTAGGAGAGAGAATTGAATTGATTTAAAAGACAGACAGACAAACAAACAAACTGACTATTTTTGGTATTTTATTAGCTCGCTGAGATTCCTTGTGAACCTCATGCCTACATATCCCTAGTGGAAGTCAGAGCTTAATGTAGTTCGGGGAACTAACTAGGGAAATTAATGATTTTTGGTGCCTTGCTTGAAGCTCAAGGTTGAAGCTTTGAATTAAATCTCTGTTTACAGTAAAGAGACATGAAATCATCTTTACAGAGAGGTATTTGTACTATTCTACCACAAACATTTAAAAGAGTGACAGAATAACTGAATTCATTTCATTTAAGAGGGGGACCTTACTTGTGTATGTGCAAGTATACCAGTCAAATGCCTCTTAAATGAAAGAAATATGCTCATCCAAATTAGGGAAAGTTACCACATGTCTGGGTTTTACTGCCAGCTCATGCCTTTCAAAATCCTAAATGGGAGACTTGATTGAAATTGAAATAAAATGTAATGTTTGTTTGAATGTGGTAGAGTAGTAAAAATATCTCTCTATAGAGATAAGCTATGTCTATCTACTGTATAAAAGATTTGACTTTAGCTGGCTTGCATGAGGCCCAAGCTTGAGGCTTTTTGATTGATTTATTGACTTATTGAAATGATAACTCTACTAGGGAGAAATTAAACTAAGGAGTTTTTGGTGTTCTGTACAAAGCCCAGAATTGAGGCTGACTCTTTTTTAGGGAATTTATCTTTTAAAGGAATGAGTCTTTGAATTTAAAGGAGTGATTTTGGAAGCTAACCCTTTCCAGGGGTTTTGACTCAGCTGGAGAAATTGTCTGTTAAAAGACTGATTTTTGTCATGTTTTTGGAGGCTGGCCCTTTCTAGGGGTTTTGACTCTTTTTGGGGAAATTATCTCCTAAGAGAAATGAATCTTTGGTTTTTGAAGGACTGATTTTGGAGGCTAACCCTTTCCAGGGGTTTTTGTTAAAATGAATGGCAGAAAGATTATCTAGTAGAGACTTCTTGTTTAAAGCCCAAGATGAAGGCTGACTCTTGCTGAGGATAAGCAAACATGGATCCTAGACTCTGCTAAGGAAAATTGATGAAGATAAGGGTGACAGAGACTGTCCATGTCTCTCATTCCAAAAAAGTGTACTCAATGTGAAATTGAGACAATCTTAGCTTGTTTAAAGTCTGGTTTAAATTGGAAGAAACTCACCAGGGTAGGCTAAAAGGTGACTAAAGACCTGTTCCTATGTTTATAAGAAACCTGATGGGTCCTTGTATACAAGCTCAAGAGGAATCTGGAAATGCTTTTAAGAAGCATGTGGGTCCTTGTACAAAGCCCAAGAGGAGGCTAATCGAGGGTCCTTGTTATAGCACAAGAGAAAGCTATGTAGTTTTGAACTTATTTTGGTTTTAAGCAAATGGGTAAGAGGTTTCACCGGGAATAATTCCTCTTGGGTGGATGTGTCCTAGTTTTTTGTTCTAAAGTTTTTGCCAAGATGTTTCACCGGGATTAATTCATCTTGGGGGTTTGAACTACAGATCTCTAATTAGGAAAGAGCCTTCACCGGGAAGACATTCTCAATCCTAGGTCATATTCCTATAATATATATAGTTTAACTGTCCTAGGGTTTACACTCAAACGTAGTTCTAATATATAAACAGTTCTATATTTGACAGTAATTTAAATAAAGACTGTAAATTGAAAGCTTGTAAAGCCTAACCTTAATGGAGTGGAGGCCTTTGAAGAAGTATGTACAAAGCCTTACCAGTAATTTTTGTTGTTTTGATAACAGTTGAATATTTATGATAAACAGTTAACAGTTTTGAAAACAAAAGAAGTGAAGATGGACAAAGGTCACATAGGTATCTGAAGAGTTTCACCGGGAATAATGCCCTTCAAATACCAGAAGAATGTTTTGAAAACAGAAAGGAGATTTTGAAAATACAGTTTTTGAAAACAAACTATGAAAAGAAAGAAGGTGTTGGGTCTTACACTCTATTAGAGGCCCAGAGATTATTTACTTGTTTGTGAAGCAGTGAAAATGAAATTTGGAATGATGTAAGTTTTTGTTGTTTGAAAACCTTAATCATCTTGTTTAATCGGAGATTGAAAACAATTTTGGAAATTGACAAAAAATCAACTTAATTAAGGTAAAGATAAAGATCTTCACCTAATTAAGACCTAAACAATTAGGGTTTTATCATAAAATTATCCACAAAATAATTAGGTTAAAACAAAATGAGTATATACATTTAAAGTATTTAAGAAAACACTTAAAAACATACTATTTTAAACCTAATAAAAATATATGAAATAAATAATATTTTTATGATTTTTTTTTATTATTCACAAAATAGATATATTAAATAACAAGTGTGTGAAAAATCAAGTGAAAATAACTTAATTTGATAGGTAAATTAATTGTGTGAAGTTTGTGAGAAAAATGAAAGAAAATGGGTGTTAAAAAATAGTTTTGGCCCTTGGAGGATTTGAACCCACGCCCTCTAGGTTACACACCCAAAACAAACACCACTGAGCCAACGCGCGTGTGGTGATAGTAAGCTGGTTTCAATGCAATTCATATAGTGTTCAAGTGTATAGAAGCAAAAAAGAAAATAAAATCAAAAGGTCTGAGGCGAGGGGGATTCGAACCTCAGACCTTGGGCATGAGGAGACTAAGAGCGCATGTGTGGCCACTGGGGCAAGTTATTTATTCGTTTATGAAACGCATATCATTAAATATAAAATAAACTCTGCCTAGAGATTTGAAAAATGGCGCCACCCTCCATCTTCGTCTTCAACCTCAAGCTCCAACATTTTTGAAATTATGATTCTCTCAAATCTCAACCAATGGCCAAGGTGTAAACATGAAACTTGTTCTAAATTCACTCACGATTCTAAATATGTAACTAACACAAATTTATACTGACTACATATAACTAATTTACTAGAAAACGTGAAGAACCCTAAAATTTAAAAATCAAATTAAATGGCTATACTGAAAGATAAATGAATGATGATAGAGGGTTTTCAATCCTCTGATGATGCTGAACAAGATAGAATCGAGCTTTATCACAAATAGTGCTTAAATTAAAGAGGTGGAGTTCAGAAACTTACCTCTGAAACTGAAGGTCGTGAGGATGATGGAGAGCACCTGGGTTTGTATGAATGATCCTAAAAGCTTCCTTGGGACTCAGTGATGCTAACTGGATGCTTGTTATGACCTCAAACCTTCTGAATTGCTCTACTCGACTCCTTCGATTTGAGCTTCAAGTGAACATGGAGGGTGATGAATCTGCAGTTACAGATGAGCTGCGACCATCTGAACAGCTTCACTATGATCTGAGGAACGTGCCTGGATGCCTAACCTTGCTTGGAACCTCCTGAATTGTTCTGTGGTCCTCCAACTGCAAGTGCTCCAAATGAGAGGTGGAGCTGATGATTCTCCACGCTCAGAAGTGTTCTAGAGGTTTGGATCACCTCTAAATGCCTCCCTCAATGTGTTTGAATACTTACTTTCAAAGAGAGAGCTTTGGTTTGAAGAATCCGAGTCTTCTTGCCAAAGGACCTTTGAAAAAACTAAGTATGAAGAAAGAAAAGAGAAAGCAAGAATTATGTTGCTTTGGTGTGTTTTTCTACTGAGGTATGCTCTCCTATTTATAGGAAAATGGTTCAGTATAGTTGCAGAGGAGTGAGCTTGCTTAGTGAGGTGAGTTTGGTTTCTTAGCCATGAAGGAAGTGTGCAAATATCTCTTATGCAATGATGAGAATTTTGATTCCATTTGATCAATCCCCTAGCCCTCGATTTTGCTTGATCTTAGGGGACAATTCTTAGACATAAATGAGCTCTAATTGGTTAGTGAGATGATTCCGTGGGTGATTCATCAATTTGCCATAAATTCCCAAATGTAATCATTACATAATCACATGTTCTTGTTTTGGGAATCTTCCTCAATTCTTATGCTATGGTGAAAATGAATGCATGGCATGTTTTCAGATGTGGTATGGGTCGTGTAGCATCCATAAGTGAGGTCATGTGCACAAAATTTCAAAGTTCAAAAATGAGGCATGACCTATAATTTCACTTCATGAGGCCAACTTTGAACAAGCATAACTCTTAGCTCAAAAAGAATTTGGATAAGGTTGAACACAATTTGGAAAGCCCTAAACATCTACTTCAAATCATTAGTTTATGGTTTCTTCAAAATCATTTGGGAAATTTGTGAAAAATGAGCCCAAAGTTGGATGAAAACTAGGTTAAAAACACTTAGAAAAATTTCTAAGTTTTTATAACCTAAAGCTTCAAAATTCCAAAACTCTTAAATGGTTGATCTTTTTAAAAAAGTTGCTATGTAAGATGTTGTTTTATTTTTCAAGATCTACAACTTTCATGTTGGAAGTTTTTTGAGTTGTGTAGGTGAAATTTTGAGTTCCCACAATGCCCTCAAAAACCCTAATTCCCGACTTTTTGCTCCTTGATGATTCTTTTTGGATTTCTTTGGTCAAATGACTTTAATATCCATATATTGATTATATTGATCCTTGAAAGTCATGGTTTGACCAAAAATCTTAAAAGTCAAAGGTGATCCCATACAATTGACTTTTTCCAAATAAAGTGAGATTTTGGACTTTTGTGTGGAATTAAGATCTTCTCCTCAAATGAGTGATGTAAATGGATTATATTGAGGTAGTAGAGGTTATTAAATCATGTGTTGAGTTTTGGATCCATGCCCTGATTAAAAGTCAACTATCCTGGTGAATTAGGATAAAAACCCTAATTGTCGACCAGATGAAAATGATGACTGTATGCTTTGAATTGAGGTGTGATGTCCAGTGGATCTTGTCATGTGAGTTCTTTAAAGATGATTTATGTCTTTGAATGATCCCCCGGGGCCTTTTAGGGTTTCCCAAAGGTAATCCCTGATTTTAGTCCTTGATAGGCTCAAAAACCCTAGTATGGTAACCTGAGTAAACCTGTACTCAGATGACTGGATGTCTAATCAATCATAGGTGAAAAAATGGAGCTTTGGAGTCCTATGATTGTGTTAGAGACTAATCCTTCTACTGATTGATCCTTTGCCTGAGTTTTCTTATTTTTTGAACATCCTCGATTAAATGCCAGATGAAGAAGTGACTGCTCTGGGTACTTGTTTTGACCTGATGAAAATCCTGAAGATATGTCATCTCAGGGGGGTCAAAAATTCGGGTATGACAGATGCCCCTATTTAAGTTTCTTTTATCTGGAGGGAGAGAGATTGATATCTCGATCTCTCCTGCGTGAAAGAGACTTAAATATCAGAGAATGCCCAAATTTTGGGCGCTCTTGAGATGTTGTAATTGATAAAAACTTTGCATGACTTGATCCCGTTGTCGCACTTGGCGGGGGATGAGGAGACAAACTCCTGTAGAAATACTTGATGTGGACTTTGGCAAATGGATGGCAGCGTGGGATGCGCAATCCATCTTCTTTAACTAAGTGTTGATACTTAGAAAAAGGTAAACAACCTCCCCTCGTTTCGGATGTCCATATCTCGAAACTGGTCTCAGTCGTGTTTGGACAATATCTCAGATAAAGAGAAAATTTCCAAAGATCTGTTTCCTCATCAAACTTCTCATCAGCACTTGGAGATGAGATACCATTTGATGGTAACAAAGAAACTTCAAAGGTTTGTTTCCTCATCAAACTTCTTACCAGCACTTGGAGGTAAGATACCATTTGACGGTAAATAAAGAAACTTCAAAGGTTTGTTTCCTCATCAAACATCTTACCAGCACTTGGAGGTAAGATACCATTTGATGGTAAATAAAGAAACTTCAAAGGTTTGTTTCCTCATCAAACTTCTTACCAGCACTTGGAGGTAAGATACCATTTGACGGTAAATAAAGAAACTTCAAAGGTTTGTTTCCTCATCAAACTTCTTACCAACACTTGGAGGTAAGATACCATTTGATGGTAAATAAAGAAACTTCAAAGGTTTGTTTCCTCATCAAACTTCTTACCAGCACTTGGAGGTAAGATACCATTTGACGGTAAATAAAGAAAAGGTTTGTTTCCTCATCAAACTTATTACCAGCACTTGGAGGTAAGATACCATTTGGTGGTAAATAAAGAAACTTCAAAGGTTTGTTTCCTCATCAAACTTCTTACCAGCACTTGGAGGTAAGATACCATTTGACGGTAAATAAAGAAACTTCAAAGGTTTGTTTCCTCATCAAACTTCTTACCAGCACTTGGAGGTAAGATACCATTTGACGGTAAATAAAGAAACTTCACCATCTTCCCTTTTGACTTGACGTCTTTGAAAGAATGTCATATGGCCTCGCGCTCTTTTGATGGGCTAATAACTTTGCTCGAAGGCGAACGAACTGTTTTCGGGGTGAAAACCAACATTTATTGACTTCTTGAATGTTTAACAGACAAACTGTCTTTCCTTGGGGAAAGACTACCATTTGTTGACTCCGCTGGGGATCATTTATCGATCTGCTGGGAGATTCTGAATTATTTCCTTTGACGAAAAGTGGCATCTCTTGACCTTGCTGGGGAAATACCAAACTGTTTTCCATGAGGAAAAACTACCACTTTGTCAATTATGTCGGGGAATCCACACTTCTTGGAGAAGCGAAACGCTTATCGACCCTGTGGGGAATTCCAAAAGGCAAAACAGACCATCTTATCTGAAGAAGACTGTCGAGTGTCGCTTTGCGGGAGAATCTCGGCTAAGGAACTCCAAAGGTGAACAAACTATCTCTTTGAGGGAGACTACCATTTGTTGACTTGCTTGGGGAATTCCTTGTGTATGAACTGTCGTCTTGAAGGAAAAAGTTCCTCCAGAACTTGCAGGGGAAACTTGAGTTCATGCCTTAATGACTCGGGCATTCACATGATCAAAGCCTGACTCGACTATGCAGTTACAATGTATGCATGAATATTATGACAAATGTATAGTGTAAAGTGAAAGTGAATAGAATCGTCGCGGATGTAAAATCCTAGGATATGACTTGAATCTTGTTGATCAGAAGATGTCTTCTTCTTGAAATGCGCTCCATTGGGGATATCTGGTCATCAGTTACCCGCTGTTCGAAGTGAGTTATATGAATTGAAGTGAAGATTCGTCATCAGGAGATGTTCGCAAAGCGACCTCATGGGGAAATCTGGGTTCCCGGAGTCTCAACCGTTCTCGGAGCAACTGTTGGCATTCTTCCTATTGTTTGTAATCCTTAGAAAGAAATTTCACCTTTATTTTTGCAAGTAAATTCATTTTATTTTATGAAAACATTTGTTTCAAGAAAATGACTGCTTAAATTTGAAATGCATTTCAAGAAACTGAATAAGACTAGATTTGCAAAGAAAAAGCACAAGGCTCAAATTATTATATATGGAATGGTAATCAGCCAAATGCTTGATTCCATGGAGTATTTACAAAGTTGGAAATTGGTAATTTTTGGGAAAAGGGCTACGATGAAACGTGACGACCATTATCTTTCCCTTCCATTCCGAGTTGCGTTGTATCCGTGCTTCGTAGAAGATGACCTACTGATGATGAACACTCCGCTATGGATTTTTGAATGATCAAGTTTGTCCTGAACACAGTTACTTGCCATATATCCCTAACTTTTGCGTAAACTACCCCTCTCGGGTTTTAAGTTTACCGGGATTGATTATTTTTTTTATGTCTCTAACTTTTGCCTGAATCGCCCTTTCGGGTTTTCGATTCACCGAGGCGCTCTTTTTTGCCTAAGTCGCTCTTTGCGAGTTTTCAACTTAGCGAGCTGTTCTTTTAATTATTTAGGCGAAGTATTTCTTGACTGCGTCGACGTTCACAGGACGGGTGAATTCTTCTCCATCCATAGTTGTGAGTATTAAGGCTCCTTCTGAGAAAGCTCTCTTGACCACGTAGGGGCCGTCATAATTGGGAGTCCATTTCCCTCTCGAATCTGTGAGAAAAGATTGAATCTTTTTGAGTACAAGGTCGCCTTCTTTGATTGTGCAAGGACGATCCTTTTTGTCGAAAGCTTTCTTCATTCTTTGTTGATATAGCTGACCGTGGCATAAAGCTGTCATGCGCTTTTCTTCGATTAAGTTCAATTCATCGAATCTGTTTTGACACCACTCGACTTCTGTTAATTTTGATTCCATCAAGACTCTCATTGATGGAATCTCAACTTCTATAGGTAGGACTGTCTCCATGCCATATACAAGGGAGAAAGGAGTTGCTCTAGTCGAAGTACGTACCGATGTACGGTAACCATGATGAGCATACGGGAGCATTTCATGCCAATCTTTGTAAGTAATGACCATCTTCTGAACGATTTTCTTGATGTTTTTGTTAGCTGCTTCTACAGCTCCATTCATCTTTGGTCTGTAAGGAGATGAGTTGTGATGTTCAATCCTGAATTCTTCACAAAGCTCCTTCATCATTTTGTTATTCAAATTTGACCCATTGTCAGTGATTATCTTGCTAGGAATGCCGTAGCGAAAGATGATGTGATTCTTGATAAACCTGACGACAACTTGTCTTGTAACGTTTGCATATGAAGCTGCTTCAACCCATTTGGTGAAATAGTCTATGGCTACCAAGATGAAGCGATGTCCGTTGGACACTTTTGGCTCGATCATTCCAATCATGTCGATTCCCCATATGGAGAAAGGCCAAGGGGAAGAGAGTATGTTGAGAAGAGATGGTGGCACATGAATTCTATCGGCGTAAATCTGACATTTGTGACACCTCTTTGCGTACTGGTAGCAATCTGACTCCGTCGTCAGCCAATAATATCCTGCTCTCAGTATTTTCCTTGTCATGGTATGTCCATTGGTGTGAGTACCAAAGGAACCTTCATGTATTTCTCTCATGAGTACTTCTGCTTCTTTTCTGTCAACGCATCTGAGCAGAACCATGTCGAAGTTTCTCTTGTACAGAACATCTTCATTCAGGAAGAATATACAAGCTAACCTTCTCAAAGTCTTTCTATCTTTCTTTGATGCCCCAAGAGGGCACTCTTGCTTTTGAAGAAAGTTCTTAATGTCGTGATACCACGGTTTTTCGTCGATGATGGCTTCTACTGTGAAAACATGAGCGGGCCTATCCAGGCGCATAACATCAATCCGAGGAATGTCATTCCAATGATTTATCCTAATCATGGAAGAGAGTGTGGCTAATGCATCAGCCAAGTTGTTTTCTTCACAAGGAATGTGATGAAAATCTACCCTGTCGAAGAATGGTAACAATCTTCTTTCATAGTCTTTGTAAGGAATTAGCCCTGGTTGGCGTGTTTCCCATTCTCCTTTGATTTGATTGATGACCAAAGCAGAATCTCCGTATACATCCAAGTGTTTGATTCTTAGATCCACGGCTTCTTCGAGACCCATGATGCAAGCTTCATATTCGGCCTCATTGTTTGTGCACTTGAAAGTTAATCTGGCAGTAAATGGAATATGGGTACCCTGAGGTGTAACAATGATTGCCCCAATTCCTCGTCCATAAGCATTGACAGCTCCGTCAAAGATTAAGCCCCACTGGGATCCTATCTCAGGTCCTTCGTCAGGTAGTGGCTCGTCGTAATCTTTCATCTTGAGGTACATGACGTCCTCGTCCGGAAAGTCGAAACTGGTTGATTCATGACCATTGAGTGGGTGGTGAGCTAGGTGCTCAGCTAGAATTCTTCCTTTCACGGCTTTCTGTGTGTGATACTCAATGTCATATTCTGATAACAACATCTGCCAACGGTCAATTCTCCCAGTTAAAGCAGGCTTCTCAAAGATGTACTTGATTGGATCCATATGAGAGATCAAACAAGTAGTATGTCGAATCATATACTGGCGGAGACGCTTGGCAGCCCAGGCCAAAGCACGACACGCCTTCTCGAGCATGGAGTAGCGGGATTCACAGTCAGTGAATTTCTTGCTTAGGTAGTAAATGGCATGCTCTTTTCTTCTCGTCTCGTCTTGCTGTCCAAGGACACAACCCATGGAATCTTCTAAGACGGTTAAGTACATTATCAAAGGTCTTCCTTCCACTGGAGGAGACAAAATGGGCGGTTCGAGCAGATATTCCTTAATGCTGTCGAACGCTTTCTGACAATCGTCTGTCCAGACGCAACTTTGATTTTTCCGTAGAAGTTTGAAAATAGGAGCGCAAGTTGAAGTCATGAGATATATGAATCTCGAGATGTAATTCAGACGTCCAAGAAATCCTCTAACTTGTTTCTCGGTTCTGGGTGAAGGCATTTCTTGAATTGCCTTGACTTTGTCTGGATCTACTTCAATTCCTCGTTTGCTGACAATGAAACCAAGGAGTTTTCCTGAGTAGACACCAAAGGTGCACTTGTTGGGGTTCAGGCGAAGCTGAAACTTTCGTAAGTGTTGAAATAACTTTGTCAGATTTTGTATGTGATCTTCTTCATTTTCTGATTTGGCAATCATGTCATCCATATAGACTTCCACTTCTTTATGCATCATGTCGTGGAAAAGCGTAGTCATGGCTCTTTGATAAGTTTCCCCTTCGTTCTTTAGTCCAAAAGGCATAACGCGATAGCAGAACGTGCCCTAGGGGGTGATGAAAGCTGTTTTCTCCATGTCTTCAGGTGCCATTTTGATTTGGTTGTATCCTGAAAATCCGTCCATGAACGAGAAAACTTTGGATTTTACTGTACTGTCTACCAACATATCAATATGTGGTAAAGGAAAATCATCCTTAGGGCTAGCTTTGTTCAAATCTCTGTAGTCGACGCACATGCGGACTTTTCCGTCTTACTTAGGAACGGGAACAATGTTAGCTAACCACTGAGGGTATTTTGAAGTGACGAGGAAACCTGCGTTGATCTGCTTTTGAACTTCCTCTTTGATTTTCATGGCCATCTCCGGATGAGTTCTTCTTAATTTCTGCTTGACCGGAGGGCATTCTGCTTTTAATGGCAAGTGATGCTCCACTATAATGGTATCCAACCCTGGCATATCTTAATAAGACCAAGCGAAGAAATCTGAGAATTCTTTGAGCAGTTGTATCAAACTCTCTCTGATCTCTGAACTGAGCGAAGCTCCAATCTTAACCTCTTTTCTGTTTCCATCGGAACCAAGGTTAATGATCTCTAGAGGCTCGTTGTATGGCTGAATGGCCTCTTACTTTTGTTGAAGTAATCGTGAAATTTCCTTTGATATTTCTTCGTCTTCTTCTTCCTCTGCCTCGAATACAGGAAACTCAAAGCTTGGAGAAGTCATACGGTCGCACGTTTCAACGGGGTATTTTATGATTAATCTGCATATGTGTGATAAGTTTTATTTAGACAACGAGGGAAGACTCGGTGTATGCAGTTAATGGAATATTTTGATGTTTTTTTAAGGGGGTTTTTTAGGATTACCAATTTCCGAAAAAAGAAACGGAAAAACTAAACGAAGGAACAGAATGACATTTTTATTTATTGACAATCATTTCTTGAAACAAAGACCCTATAAAACAAAACTCTATTGCTTTGGGCGAAGCAAAGAGGGACATTGTCCTAAGAAATAGTAAAATGCAAAGCCCTATGAAACATCTCTTCACCCTGGGCTATGGTGATAGGACAAAATAACGGTGAAAGTCCCTACTTAGGAGTGCGAACAACAGTTGAAACTTCAACAGCTGTCCAATAGTGGCGAACCCCATTGTGCACTAAGTAATCTGGAACCTTAGGCTTAAGCTGGCCTATGGTAGGTCTTAATTTACCAACCACTGTCTTTGCAATACTCAGACGATCTTCTTCGACTTCAGCAGACTGAGCGGTGTGAGCATACCCATTTCCAAGTGGAGTATGTCGGTTTTTCTTTTGAGGAAACTTCCAATCTTCTGAATGGAGAGACTCGTTGTCGGAGACACTTTCGAGATCATCCTCTTCTGTATTTTGGTCTTGCTCTTCTCCCAAGATGGCATTGACTAGATATGTGAACTCTAGATCCGTAGCCTCGGAAGGTGACTTGGGGATATAATCCTCAATGATGATTTCACCAGTCGATGATGATGAATAGCAAGGGTCATACATCTCTTTTGGCGGAGAGAGGTACTCAAAATCAATGTTCCATCCAGTTGGAACAATATCTTCAAGAGAGATTCTTGAACTTTCAGGAGCGGAGTATTTCACCATGTAGTCAAATTTTCCGCTTGGTTCTCCTAATGTATCCCAAGTCTCTTCGGGGATAGGAGGAACTTCTTCTGATGAACCATGACTTCTGGTGGTGAAGCTTTTAGTAACTTCATCACTGCTTGGTTGAGTCTTACTTTCAGATCCTTTAGTCGGATAACAGCAAGGTGAACCAGACTCTGATAGGGATATGTATCCTGCTCTGTTAAGATAGGATAACCATTCCTCTTCATCGGTGTTTTCCGTACCGATGGTATTGACTATTTGCTAGACAGGTTGAAGAAAACCTCCATTGCAGAAAGTTTCTTGAATAGGGAGAACTACCTCAATCCCTGGGATAGCTTTTGATGATGTTGGAAAGAATCCAATTCATGTTCTGTTCTTGTTGTTGGTAGGAATATTAATGTGCCCCCAACCACTGGTAGTGCCATCCTTTACAACTCGGATTGCATCTTTGTATGAAGAGATAGACGTTGCTTTCTCCTTTCCTTTGTCCAATGAAAGTGCTTGGAATTTAGTTCCAACAACTTCTTTTGGTTCTATGTCGGAGAATGATGACAGGCTGCTGGCGATCAGAGCTCGTTCTCCACATACAATTACCAATTTGTCATTTCTTATGAACTTCTGTTTCTGATGAAGTGTTGAAGTAATTGCCCTAGCCTCATGAATCCATGGGCGACCTAGCAAACAACTGTTTTGTGCTGGAATATCCATAACTTGGAAAGTGATCTTGAATGTTTGAGGTCCAATAGTTATGGGAAGATCCACTTCTCCAAAAACTGACTTTCTTGATCCATCAAATGCTCTGACGATGACATGACTTTTTCTTAGAGGGTAATCTTCGAATGATAATCTTGATAATGTGGATTTAGGCATGACATTGAGAGAGGATCCGTTGTCTATTAGGACTCCTGTGAGTACATCACCCATGCAGCCAACTAAGATGTGAAGTGGAAGATTATGGTCCACTCCTTCTTCAGGAAGATCTTCGTCACAGAAACTTAGGTTAGTTCCGGCGGAGATGTTGGCAACGATGTTGTTGAATTGGCTTATTGTGACGCTAGGTTCAACAAAAGCTTGTTCCAAAACTTTCTGTAGAGCTTCCCTATGAGCTTCCGAACTCAATAGCATGGAAAGAACAGAAATCCTAGACGGAGTATGTAGTAATTGATCTAAAATGATGTATTCACTCCTCTGGATTAACTTCAAGATCTCATCATTTTCTTTCGCTTGAACAGCATTGGTCGGATGATTGTCTTGCCTATGTGGTACTTCCTCCGAAGGTTTCTCCACATTTTCTGTTGTTCTGTTGAAGACTCGTCCACTTTTGGTGACTCGACTAATGTCAGCAATGTTGACAATAGACAGTAATGGTGTTTCCTTACCATTTTCAATGTATGTAGCATTGTACTTGTATGGAATAGGCTTGCTGGACTCATACGGTACAGGACCTGGTAAGTAGATGACTAATGGAGCAATTGCTGTCTTCCTGCTATCATACTTAACTTGCATTGGTTCAACTTGATTAATTTGAGGAGATACGGTAAACACTTCATCATCTTCTCTGTTGGCAAGAACAGTAATGGTATTGTCATCCATCAGCTTTTGAATGTCGTTGCGAACACGCAAACATCCTCGTGAATTTCTTCGACAAATTTCGCATCTACTGTAAGCGTGGAAATCTGTTCCAAAGTAGGCAAGTCCATATAAAGTCTTATGGAACCTGACTACCGATCCTTCAAGATCTTCAACTTTGTAGATTTTGTATTCTCCTGGACATCCTTGAACCATGTTGATGTCATGTTCAGTTCTGACTCGGATATGTTGAATCCATCCTAAGTCCATTTGTTCTTGTAATGCAGCTTTAACTACGGCACATCCTTGATTATTCTTTGGACAAATATCGCATATGAAGTAGTTGTGAGGTGGTACATGGCCGTACCCAGCTTGTTTAGCGTGCATCTTGACAAGATTTTCCCCTATTTGACGAATGTCGTAGATTTGAATGACGTTAGGGTGTTGATCTATCAGATTTACTGAAGCTTCTTTATGCTGCGGCAAAGGATTTGCATTCCGCTCTTCACTAATCGTTGGACGTCAATCTTGAAAGAGAAACAGTTCTCAATATTGTGACCTGGTGCCCCCTGATGATAGGGACAGGATTGGTCAGCTTTATACCATGGTGAGGAACTGTTTGTAGGATTTGGAGGACTTCTTGTCTGAATGAGTCCTTTTGCCAGTAATGTTGGAAACAACTCCGCATACGGCATTGGTACGGGGTCAAAGGCAGGATACCTTGGAGCCCGATTGTTGTAATTTGGAGGTCGAACCTGCTGTTGAGGTTGCTGCGACCTTTGTTGAATTTGTTGTTGCGGGACCTGAGGTTGATAAGCTGGCGCTGAGTTAACAACCGGAGTTATTGCTGCAACTTGAGGTTGGAATTTCTTCTTGATTTTGTGCAAGACGTTGCTGACATCTTGATCCTTTTTCTTCTGGAAAGAACTTCCATACTTCCTTGGACCAATAGAAGATTCTGGTTCTTTGTTCAAGCGTCCTTCCCGAACTGCTTCTTCTAAACGTACACCCATGTTTACCATCTCGATAAAGTCACTTGGTGCACTTGCAACCATTCGTCCGTAGTAAAATGGACTCAAAGTTTTGAGATAGATTTTTGTCATTTCTTTCTTTTCAAGTGGTGGACAAATTTGAGCAGCAACTTCACGCCATCTCTGAGCGTATTCCTTGAAGCTTTCTTTATCCTTTTGAGTCATGGCCCAGAGTTGATCTCTGTCGGGAGCCATATCCAGATTGTACTTATACTGTTTGACGAAGGCCTCTCGGAGGTCTCGAAATGTACGAATCTCTGAACTGTTCAAGTTCATGTACCAGTCAGGCTGTCTTGAAAATAATGAATGAGCAATTGTTGATTATCAGTCTGAGTTGACATTCTTCGAGCGTACATTACGATATGACTTTGTGGGCATGAATTCCCTTTGTACTTCTCGAACTCTGGTACTTTGAATTTGTGAGGAATCTTAACATTTGGAACCAGACAGAGGTCTGCAGCATTCTTTCCAAATAGATCTTGTCCTCAGAGAGTCTTGAGTTCCTTCTGCATTTGCAGAAACTGTTCCTGGAACTCGTCCAATCTTTCATACACGCCAGCATCCTCACTTGGAGCGTGATGATATACTTTTCCACCCTGTGGAGGAAAAGTATGCATAACCGGTCGTGGAGAAGCCATGACAGCATATATTGGAATCTCAACATTCTGTTGTGTGAAACCCATTGCCGTTGCTCTTGAAACTTCAATTTCCAGAGGTTTGTAACCCTCCGGTGGACGCATATCCATGGTGACTTTTGGAACTTCAGAAGCTGGAAGTATGTACCCTTCTGGAATAAAGTTATACGGCATGCCCCAAGGTCGGTCGGGCGGCATGGTATACTGAGGAATGGGAGTAGAAACAATCTCGGAAACCACAGTCCTTTGCGGTTCTTCTGGCGTTGGTCGATTCTGCGCAACTACCAGGGCTTCTACCATACTATTGAGTCTTTCAATAGTACCTTTGAGAGTATTAATCTCTTCTCTGAGTTCTTCATTCTCTTGCTCAAAGTCTTCCATTCTTTTCTTGCGACTTGAACGAGTGTTGTATGGATGAGACAGCTTGAAAGTCTTGGTTCACCTCCTTCTCCTCCTCTCTTTCTGGAGAAAGGAAAGTGACTATTAGATCCGCGACAATTCTCGTGTCAGTGCGTACAGCTAAAGTGATGTATGATATGCAATTAAGTTAATATTTTTCAAGGAAACACCATAATTACGTTATGAAACATCAAACTTTTATTAATTAAGTGAAAACGCCGTTTTTACACACTTTGAAAAGGCAAATACAGAGAAACTGAGAGAAAGGACTCTAAAATTTTGACGAAGAGCCGACTTCACGTTCTAACATCTTCTTCTGTTTCTTGAGCTGAGCGTTTTCTGACGTGAGCTGATCGATGGTCCAGGAAGCAGGAGGGATATGATGAGAAAGTGATGATTGTGTCACTTGTCGATCGAGTACTTCAAGTAACTCATCCTTCCTTCTTAGGATGTTTTGAATCTCAACATGTTCCTCCAAGCATTCCTTTCTTGGCATACCTTATTTAATGCCGCTTGTAATTTTTCAACATCGGTGGAGAAAAGGTAAATTGGTTCCCTTAGGGGAATAGGTTCTTGATGTTGATATGGCATCCTGAGCTTGAATGCTCTGACGCGTACCCATTGAAGGTAAGGATCCAGGGAGATGCAAAGATGTTTTCCTAACAATCTTCTCCCTTTGCTGTGAACAAGACGCCAGGCTTGGACAATTTCCTTCTTCAGCATGTTGCCATGATCGTCGATGTTCTTGAAGAACAGACCCTCCAATTGGATGTTACTTGGAATATTTTTCATGGGATAGCCGTATTGACGACGGGCTAAAGCTGGATTGTAACTGATTCCTCCCTTAGTTCCAATAAGGGGTACATTGGGAAAACTTCCGCAACTGAAGATAATCTTGGTTTCGTCGTTGTTAGGACTACACCAATCAATGTCTGTATGAGTGAGAGACATGATTTTCTGTGACCAGTAAAGGCCATCCCTCATGCTCCAGAAAGTGCTAGACTTCGGCAGGTAGGAAATGAACCATTCGTATAACATTGGTACACAGCATGTGATTAATCCTCCTTGCTGCAGGTTTCTTGAATGCACAGAGTGATAAGCATCCGCAAGCAAGGTTGGAACTGGATTTCCAATCAAAAAGATCTTAATTGTGTTGATGTCGACGAAATCGTTAATGTTAGGGAACAAAAACAATCCGTAGATAAGCAAAGTCAAGGTTTCCTCAAAAGCGCTCATATCTTGGATGCTGACGAAGTACCGAGCTTGATCAAATAGGAATTTGGAGGGCAATCCTTGAATTCCTCCTCTACTCACCATATGATTTCTGATGTCGACTACGTTCAAAGGAGTAGTTGCAGCAATGATAATGTCGTCAGGATTCTTTTCCAAACCGGAGTACGGATCTTGCGCGTACACGAGTATTCCAATTAGACGAGAGTACTCCTCTAACGTAGGCATGAGCTGATAATCTGGAAAGGTGAAGCAGTGATACGCTGGATCGTAAAAATGTACCAAGGTGGGAAGGATCCCATCCACAATGTTAGTGCTGAGCAAAGGCAGAAGTTTTCCATACTTCTCCTTGAAAGCCTGGGGGTTGACCACCAGTTTTCCGAGCTTTCCCAGTTCCTCGACCTGGGGAATCTTGAAGGTGTATTTCCTAGCTCTCTTTCTTCCGTAATCCATGGTATAGATCCTTAATTCCTTTCTCCGTTTCTCTCTTTCTATGAAGTTCAAAACGTTCTTTATTTAGTTTCCTTGAAAAACGACTCGACAAAGACTTCTTTTGTTTTTAGTTGTTATTAATGAATGATGCATGAATGCATGAATGCACACACAAGAGTTTTAAACAAACATGGCGTTGAAGGGTATAGTGGTCATGAAGTCAAAACGCAAACCTCGCCCCAATGGTAAACTTAAGGATAAGGATTTTTGTACCTGTAGAACGGGTTCTAGGGGTCTCAGAGTTTTTGCTCAACCTTAAAGATACGTTGATTGGTATCTATAAGAGAGTTTTCTCTGAGTTTAGTATCTGCGTGACAATTACTTTCGTAATCACCGCTCTACGTCCTAAAAAAGGCTTTAAGTGGGGTTAATGTGTTTCTAGGTCCTCCTGGTACAAATCAGTCTCGGAATGCAGTGGCGCAGTTAATCACAACCAGCCAGGAAAATCCCAAGAGTAGACTTGGAAACCAAGATTAGAGGGTCTTCACCGGGAAGACATCCTCCATCCTATCTTATGTTGCACTCAAATCCGGGTATAGGATTTCTCACCACAAGGGGGAATCAAGCCCTTTCCCGATACAGAATAAACAAAATAAACAAATATATATGCAACAAACACATGATATGACACAGAGGTTAGGCAGGACCTCTCTTGTTTGAGGGGGAATTTGGCATCCCTAATTCCTCATTGGGGCTGGACCAGCAACAAGTCAACCATCTCCCCAGCAGAGTCACCATTTTTCTGTGGTTGTCGTTTTTTTTACCTCCCCGTTTCACTTGGGAGGACAGCACGTTAGACCCTTCACGCGAAATTTGGAAGGAGAATGCGCCCGTGGTGGGAGGAATTTTGTTTCAGTTCTTCCTACGATATCACACGAACTTTCTTATTGACCTACGAGTAGGAAAGGGGAAAAAAGATCTCAACTAAACCCTAAGAGTTTGCTAAGTGTGGGGATTTCACCTAGACTAGAAATTTTGGAGTCCGGGGGGTCGGTTATACATAGGGAAGTGTTTAAACACCCTACATATCCGTAGTACTCTACGGGAACCTTCTCTATGTCATTGTGATTGTGTTTATTGCTAATGATTGGGAAAGTTTCTCCTTTGTGTTAGGAGAGAGAATTGAATTGATTTAAAATACAGACAGACAGACAAACAAACTGACTATTTTTGGTATTTTATTAGCTCGCTGAGATTCCTTGTGAACCTCATGCCTACATATCGCTAGTGGAAGTCAGAGCTTAATGTAGTTCGGGGAACTAACTAGGGAAATAAATGATTTTTGGTGCCTTGCTTGAAGCTCAAGGTTGAAGCTTTGAATTAAATCTCTGTTTACAGTAAAGAGACATGAAATCATCTTTACAGAGAGGTATTTGTACTATTCTACCACAAACATTTAAAAGAGTGACAGAATAACTGAATTCATTTCATTCAAGAGGGGGACCTTACTTGTGTATGTGCAAGTATACCAGTCAAATGCCTCTTAAATGAAAGAAAGATGCTCATCCAAATTAGGGAAAGTTACCACATGTCTGGGTTTTACTGCCAGCTCATGCCTTTCAAAATCCTAAATGGGAGACTTGATTGAAATTGAAATAAAATGTAATGTTTGTTTGAATGTGGTAGAGTAGTAAAAATATCTCTCTATAGAGATAAGTTATGTCTATCTACTGTATAAAAGATTTGACTTTAGCTGGCTTGCATGAGGCCCAAGCTTGAGGCTTTTTGATTGATTTATTGACTTATTGAAATGATAACTCTACTGGGGAGAAATTAAACTAAGGAGTTTTTGGTGTTCTGTACAAAGCCCAGAATTGAGGCTGACTCTTTTTTAGGGAATTTATCTTTTAAAGGAACGAGTCTTTGAATTTAAAGGAGTGATTTTGGAAGCTAACCCTTTCCAGGGGTTTTGACTCAGCTGGAGAAATTGTCTGTTAAAAGACTGATTTTTGTCATGTTTTTGGAGGCTGACCCTTTCCAGGGGTTTTGACTCTTTTTGGGGAAATTATCTCCTAAGAGAAATGAATCTTTGGTTTTTGAAGGACTGATTTTGGAGGCTAACCCTTTCCAGGGGTTTTTGTTAAAATGAATGGCAGAAAGATTATCTAGTGGAGACTTCTTGTTTAAAGCCCAAGATGAAGGCTGACTCTTGCTGAGGATAAGCAAACATGGATCCTAGACTCTGCTAAGGAAAATTGATGAAAATAAGGGTGACAGAGACTATCCATGTCTCTCATTCCAAAAAAGTGTACTCAATGTGAAATTGAGACAATCTTAGCTTGTTTAAAGTATGGTTTAAATTGGAAGAAACTCACCAGGGTAGGCTAAAAGGTGACTAAAGACCTGCTCATATGTTTATAAGAAACCTGATGGGTCCTTGTATACAAGCTCAAGAGGAAGCTGGAAATGCTTTTAAGAAGCCTGTGGGTCCTTGTACAAAGCCCAAGAGGAGGCTAATCGAGGGTCCTTGTTATAGCACAAGAGAAAGCTATGTAGTTTTGAACTTATTTTGGCTTTAAGCAAATGGGTAAGAGGTTTCACCGGGAATAATTCCTCTTGGGTGGATGTGTCCTAGTTTTTTGTTCTAAAGTTTTTGCCAAGATGTTTCACCGGGAATAATTCATCTTGGGGGTTTGAACTACAGATCTCTAATTAGGAAAGAGCCTTCACCGAGAAGACATTCTCAATCCTAGGTCATATTCCTATAATATATATATATAGTTTAACTGTCCTAGGGTTTACACTCAAATGTAGTTCTAATATATAAACAGTTCTATATTTGACAGTAATTTAAATAAACACTGTAAATTGAAAGCTTGTAAAGCCTAACCTGAATGGAGTGGAGGCCTTTGAAGAAGTATGTACAAAGCCTTACCAGTAATTTTTGTTGTTTTGATAACAGTTGAATATTTATGATAAACAGTTAAGAGTTTTGAAAACAGAAGAAGTGAAGATGGACAAAGGTCACATAGGTATCTGAAGAGTTTCACCGGGAATAATGCCCTTCAAATACCAGAAGAATGTTTTGAAAACAGAAAGGAGATTTTGAAAATACAGTTTTTGAAAACAAACTATGAAAAGAAAGAAGGTGTTGGGTCTTACACTCTATTAAAGGCCCAGATATTATTTACTTGTTTGTGAAGCAGTGAAAATGAAGATTGGAATGATGTAAGTTTTTTGTTGTTTGAAAACCTTAATCATCTTGTTTAATCGGAGATTGAAAACAATTTTGGAAATTGACAAAAAGTCAACTTAATTAAGGTAAAGATAAAGATCTTCACCTAATTAAGACCTAAACAATTAGGGTTTTATCATAAAATTATCCACAAAATAATTAGGTTAAAACAAAATGAGTATATACATTTAAAGTATTTAAGAAAACACTTAAAAACATACTATTTTAAACCTAATAAAAATATATGAAATAAATAATATTTTTATGATTTTTTTATTATTCACAAAATAGATATATTAAATAACAAGTGTGTGAAAAATGAAGTGAAAATAACTTAATTTGATAGGTGAATTAATTGTGTGAAGTTTGTGAGAAAAATGAAAGAAAATGGGTGTTAAAAAATAGTTTTGGCCCTTGGACGATTTGAACCCACGCCCTCTAGGTTACACACCCAAAACAAACACCACTGAGCCAACGCGCGTGTGGTGATAGTATGCTGGTTTCAATGCAATTCATATAGTGTTCAAGTGTATAGAAGCAAAAAAGAAAATAAAATCAAAAGGTCTGAGGCGAGGGGGATTCGAACCTCAGACCTTGGGCATGAGGAGACTAAGAGCGCATGTGTGGCCACTGGGGCAAGTTATTCATTCGTTTATGAAACGCATATCATTAAATATAAAATAAACTCTGCCTAGAGATTTGAAAAATGGCGCCACCCTCCATCTTCGTCTTCAACCTCAAGCTCCAACATTTTTGAAATTCTGATTCTCTCAAATCTCAACCAATGGCCAAGGTGTAAACATGAAACTTATTCTAAATTCACTCACGATTCTAAATATGTAACTAACACAAATTTATACTGATTACATCTAACTAATTTACTAGAAAACGTGAAGAACCCTAAAATTTTAAAAATCAAATTAAATGGCTATACTGAAATATAAATGAATGATGATAGAGGGTTTTCAATCCTCTGATGATGCTGAACAAGATAGAATCGAGCTTTATCACAAAGAGTGCTTAAATTAAAGAGGTGGAGTTCAGAAACTTACCTCTGAAACTGAAGGTCGTGAGGATGATGGAGAGCACCTGGGTTTGTATGAATGATCCTAAAAGCTTCCTTGGGATTCAGTGATTCTAACTGGATGCTTGTTATGACCTATAACCTTCTGAATTGCTCTACTCGACTCGTTCGATGTGAGCTTCAAGTGAACATGGAGGGTGATGAATCTGCAGTTACAAATGAGCTGCGACCATCTGAACAACTTCACTATGATCTGAGGAACGTGCCTGGATGCCTAACCTTGCTTGGAACCTCCTGAATTGTTCTGTGGTCCTCCAACTGCAAGTGCTCCAAATGAGAGGTGGAGATGATGATTCTCCACGCCCAGAAGTGTTCCAGAGGTTTGGATCACCTCTAAATGCCTCCCTCAATGTGTTTGAATACTTACTTTCAAAGAGAGAGCTTTGGTTTGAAGAATCCGAGTCTTCTTGCCAAAGGACCTTTGAAAAAACTAAGTATGAAGAAAGAAAAGAGAAAGCAAGAATTCTGTTGCTTTGGTGTGTTTTTCTACTGAGGTATGCTCTCCTATTTATAAGCAAATGGTTCAGTATAGTTGCAGAGGAGTGAGCTTGCTTAGTGAGGTGAGTTTGGTTTCTTAGCCATGAAGGAAGTTTGCAAATATCTCTTATGCAATGATGAGAATTTTGATTCCATTTGATCAATCCCCTAGCCCTCGATTTTGCTTGATCTTAGGGGACAATTCTGAGACAGAAATGAGCTCTAATTGGTTGGTGAGAAGATTCCTTGGGTGATTCATCAATTTGCCATAAATTCCCAAATGTAATCATTACATAATCACATGTTCTTGTTTTGGGAATCTTCCTCAATTCTTATGCTATGGTGAAAATGAATGCATGGCATGTTTTCAGATGTGGTATGGGTCGTGTAGCATCCATAAGTGAGGTCATGTGCACAAAATTTCAAAGTTCAAAAATGAGGCATGACCTATAATTTCACTTCATGAGGCCAACTTTGGACAAGCATAACTCTTAGCTCAAAAAGAATTTGGATAAGGTTGAACACAATTTGGAAAGCCCTAAACATCTACTTCAAATAATTAGTTTATGGTTTCTTCAAAATCATTTGGGAAATTTGTGAAAAATGAGCCCAAAGTTGGATGAAAACTAGGTTAAAAACACTTAGAAAAATTTCTAAGTTTTTATAACCTAAAGCTTCAAAATTCCAAAACTCTTAAATGGTT
Organism: Vicia villosa; assembly: GCF_029867415.1. Taxonomy (NCBI): domain Eukaryota; kingdom Viridiplantae; phylum Streptophyta; class Magnoliopsida; order Fabales; family Fabaceae; genus Vicia; species Vicia villosa. The sequence goes on along the minus strand of NC_081182.1, from coordinate 178,003,545 downwards.
GATCTTTTGAAAAAAGTTGCTATGTAAGATGTTGTTTTATTTTGCAAGATCTACAACTTTCAAGTTGGAAGTTTTTTGAGTTGTGTAGGTGAAATTTTGAGTTCCCACAATGCCCTCAAAAACCCTAATTCCCGACTTTTTGCTCCTTGATGATTCTTTTTGGATTTCTTTGGTCAAATGACTTTAATATCCATATATTGATGATATTGATCCTTTAAAGTCATGGTTTGACCAAAAATCTTAAAAGTCAAAGGTGATCCCATACAATTGACTTTTTCCAGATAAAGTGAGATTTTGGACTTTTGTGTGGAATTAAGATCTTCTCCTCAAATGAGTGATGTAAATGGATTATATTGAGGTAGTAGAGGTTATTGAATCATGTCTTGAGTTTTGGATCCATGCCCTGATTAAAAGTCAACTATCCTGGTGAACTAGGTCAAAAACCCTAATTGTCGACCAGATGAAAATGATGACTGTAAGCTTTGAATTGAGGTGTGATGTCCAGTGGATCTTGTCATATGAGTTATTTGAAGATGATTTATGTCTTTGAATGATCCCCCGGGGCCTTTTAGGGTTTCCCAAAGGTAATCCCTGATTTTAGTCCTTGATAGGCTCAAAAACCCTAGTCTGGAAACCTGAGTAAACCTGTACTCAGATGACTGGATGTCTAATCAATCATAGGTGAAAAAATGGAGCTTTTGAATCCTATGATTGTTTTAGAGACTAATCCTTCTACTGATTGATCCTTTGCCTGAGTTTTCTTATTTTTTGAACATCCTCGATTAAATGCCAGATGAAGAAGTGACTGCTCTGGGTACTTGTTTTGACCTGATGAAAATCCTGAAGATATGTCATCTCAGGGGAGTCAAAAATTAGGGTATGACAGTCACTTTAAATGTTTGTGGTTGAATAGTAGAAATACCTCTCTGTAAAGATGATTTCATGTCTTTTTACTATAAATAGATATTTAATTCAAGCTTCAAGCTTGAGCTTCAAGCAAGGAACCCAAAATAATTAATTTCCCTAATTAGTTCCCCGAACTACAAAAAGCTCTGACTTCCATTAGGGATATGTAGGCATGAGGTTCACAAGGAATCTCAGCGAGCTAATCAAAAACCAAAAATAGTCAGTCAGTCTGTCTTTTAATTCAATTCAATTCAATTCTCTCTCCTAATACAAAGGAGAAACTTTCCCAATCAATAAGCAACAAACATAAACACATAGACACAGAGAAGGTTCCCGTAGAGTACTACGGATATGTAGGGTGCTTAAAACCTTCCCTATGTATAACCGACCTCCCGGACTCCAGAATTTCTAGTTTAGGTGAATCCCCACACTTAGCAAACTCCTAGAGTTTATTTGAGATCTTTTTCCCCTTCCTCCTCGTAGGATAATTAAAACGTTAGTGTGCTATCGTAGGAAGAACTGAAACAAAATTCATCCTGCAACGGGAGCTTTCTCCTTCCAAATTTTGCGTGAAGGGTTTAGCGTGTCGTCCTCCCAAGTGAAACGTGGAGGTAAAAAAACGACACCACAAAGTCCAAATACATGATTGATTACAAACCAAATCGGATCAAAACTTTAAAACAAAATCAAATCTTTAATCAATTCCTAAATAACTAATTTCCCAAATCAATTAAACCTAAGTAGACTATAAAATAACAAATTTGAAAAGAAAAGGGGGTAGGAGTAAGAAATCGAAAACCCTAAGCTTCCGCGAACCACCACCTTTCACTCAAAGCTCTTTAATCAATAGAGAGTTAGGGTTCATCTTTAGAACCCCAATTTCCCTGAGCTTAGCCCCTTTTAACTGGTACCTACGAAGAAGAGAGAAGGAAGAAATCAGAAAGAGAATCGAAGGCCAGAGAAAGATTAAAGAAGAGGTAATCCTTCACACTTGCATGTGTGTTTGAATGCTTTGATTGTGTTTTTTTGTGGAAATTTAGGGTTAGGGTTCTTAGGGATTTATGTTTCTGGCTTCCACTTAGGGTTAGGGTTCTTAGTTAGGGTTCATAGGGTTGTGAGGGTTAGGGTTTAGATCGATGGCTTTCTAGGTTTGTAAAGGGGTTTCTGGGTTTTAGTATGAAGGTTAGGGTTGGGGAGGATGAAGATATTCATTCAGGTTCATCGTGTTTTGAAATATCTGGGTTCAAAGGGTTTGAAGGTTTTGAATTTTTCCGGTTGAATATCAACCGGAAAACTGGGTTTTGTGGTGATTAAAGGGGTGGTTCACGGCTGTTAACGGTGGCGTTCTGGGTTGTTTGAACGGTGAGGAAGAAGACGTGAGAGAATGAGAGAGAGAGAGAGAGAGAGAGAGAGAGAGAGAGAGAGAGAGAGAGAGAGAGAGAGAGAGAGAGAGAGAGAGAGAGAGAGAGAGAGAGAGAGAGAGAGAGAAAGAGAAATGGAAAAATGAAATGGATATTTTTTAGAAAAAAGTAGGTTAATCTCCCTTGGGTCGTTGGATGAATGCCATGTGGCCTCATGATGGGCACATGGATGACACTTGATCCTTGATTCAATGTGTCTCAGTTACTGTAGTCCCTCAACCAAAGAGCATGCAGGCCGTTAGATCGCATCATGCTGAATCCACGTCCCCAGATCAAGATTCTAAGGACCATTGGATATGGATCAGACGATTATGGCCACTCATCCCATTACAACACTGTACGCGCCCCCTCACCCTATCCAAACGGACCTTGAGTCTGTTTGGGCCAGCCCAGTTACTATTAACACCCCCTGAATTAATAATCAATACAATAATACACCTCACGCGCCTGTTATCTTTTATTTATTTATTTTGTTTTAATATTGAAATTGTTTTTTTTAAATAGAAAACTTATTATTAATTCTAATTATTAATTAAATATCTTATAAATAATTTAAATAATTCATTTAATAAATTTTAAATTATTTTATTCTAAGTTTTATTTATTTAATAATGTTGACTTATTTGTTTAAATTAATTACATGGATAAGTTAATAAAATAATGTTTTTGCTAAAATATATATAATCTTAATTATAATTTTGTACAAATTGGAATACTCTTTGAAGTATTATGATAAACAAAATTCGCCTAATTAATTTAAATAATTTATTCATTTTCAATTGGACCCTTTTTAAAAGAAATAAAACAATTAAATGTATGTCCTATAAAAAACAACTATTCTAATCAATATTTAAATTACTTTCCTTGTTTTTTAATCATTATTATAAAAAATATAAAAAGGGATTGTACACAATATTGTTTTTTATCTATAACTACAAACTACGATAAACTGCGAACTACGTTAATTTTCTAAAATAAATTCAACATAGAAAAATAATGGTGTACAATCCCCTAAAAACACCGACAAACCACGAACTACGTTGACTCTAATCCTCCATTAAGGAGCTACGTAAGCGTTCGAGCAACCGAAACGAGTCCCTTTTCCCAAAACCCAATAGGTTTAAGGTTTTATGCTTTACCCTATTTTTAACAAACCATAAACCTTACCATAATACTCTTACCCTAGAGACACTATAAACCTTAAGGAAGGGTTAAGGGTGCGTAACACCTTCCCTTAACCATAATTTCTCAAATTACCCAATTTCTTAAAATTAGGTTTTTCTCCCATGTTTACCCTTATCTTTGGGATAAAATAAAACATAGGTGGCGACTCTGTAGTTTAAGTTTAAAACCTTAAAATTTAAAGTCGGTCGTAACAGATATAAAAAATAGCTTCATATTTCTTTTTTGATCTTTCTTAATTCAACCATAAATATGAAACAATTAGACATCTTTTAAATATTTCATTATTTAATTACAGTTTCAATGATACACTAGCTTTATTACGCGAAACAACAAAACATTTTTGATCCATGTATAACTGAAAATAATACACCTTTAGTAAATCCTTTGGCATTGCAATATGAGGGGCAGTTTGTCGGGCATTGTGATACGCAACAAACTTGTGAGGTCCTGGTTCACCAATTAAGTAGTGTTTTATAAAAAGAACTCTTGTTTGACTATCAAAACTGGTATTGAATCCTACAACAATTCATTATTAAAATTTATATTCTGATACAAAATTGGTTATGGGAAATGAAACTCAAAAAAAATAATTGACATTGCTCTTACCGGAAACAGTTACCAAAGAAATGCATAGAATTCCTAAAACATAAGATTGGTAGAAAAGAAATTCCATTTTTATTGAATGATGAAAGGCTAACAATATGTTTTCATTATATAGACATCACAGGCAATTGCATTTTATAAAATATTACTAAAGTTGACTATGTTTTAATTAATATTATATATGGGCCCTTTGGTTTTAGTGTTTTATAAAAATAGTTTTTATAATGTCGCATATTTTTGTTTGATTTTTCAAAGAATCTTTTAATAAAAGCTTCAAATGTAAATTTGGTATCTTTATTTATTCTTAAACAATAATTTTAGCGCTTTAATCATTTTATTATAGTTTTATTTTAGATATTTAAATTAAAGAATAAAAACACTTAAATCTGAAGCAATTTCACTTATGTTTTTATAAAACCATGTTTTAAATACAAGTTTTAGAAAAAATCTCAATTTTGACTTTTTTTAGATCTTCTTTAATGTTTGTGTATGTTATAGAAAGTAAAATCTAGTCTTTCAATTTATAAAAAGAATATTTAAAATAAGTTTAAAATTTATAAAAATGTTTTTATAAATATATTTTTATTCAAAGTAGTTACGGTTACAACACACCTGGTCATATGATAGTAAACTTATGTAATTTGTTAATTTTATATTTGTTTATTTCAATTTTTTATTTATTTTTCTTTTTATCTTATCTTTTTTTATTTGAATTTTCTTATTGGATTAGGTCTTGTCTTCCATATTCTGTAACTTTTTACTTTTAGAATATAATATTTTTTCCTTTAAAATAAAATATATCAAAAATTAATTATTCGACTCCCTTTAAACCATAATAATTAAAATTTTAAAAATTATGTTAAATTTGCACAATAAAGAAAAAAAAAATTATGTTACGGGCTCTTCGTAAGGCTCATAAAGAAAAGCCAAAGAGTGAATCACAATTTTTTTGATAAGCGATTGATTCTCGAATCGAAAGGCATTCAAAGCAAGTATGCCTTTATACAACCCAAAGTAGGAAATACCTCTTATAATACATCAATCTTCGTCTTGTCCAATCTCTTAGTTTTACCCACAACATGTTGCTTCATATGCAAGCTGAAGGTTTAGAAAAACTCAAGAAAGGGGAGGTTGAATTGGGTTCTTTATCAATTTAAAATCCCTTTCTTTTCATTAACGTCTTTTCTTACACTTAATCATCTATTGGATTATGATTTAATGTTGCGGAAGCATAAAGAATATATAATCAATAAGATGTTCATTTTAACTTCTAAAAGATATCAGAACTTCTGACTTGTTTAGTATAGTTATGCATATTAAATCTTGGAAGTTCTATGTTAAAATGATACGTGCAGAAAGTAAAAGACACATTCTAACTAAGGCTACCTTCAGTCCATCTTCTTCAGGTGATTTGAATCTCAACAGAGGTCTTAATCCACTATAACCAAATCATGATTACACCTGCACCAACCTCTGTCGTGACTCACAACTTGCACAGCCAACTACTGTGACTAACCATCTAGACAATGACCCGTTTAGTGATCTCTGCATGATATAACGTCCATTAACTCAAGAACCCTGCACAAGCTAATTGCTCGTGACTTACTGCAAAGGACTGTTCAGTGATCTCCGCGAGATATAACATCCCTTAACTTCCCGCACAACCATCATGTTGTGACTCACCCTGCATAGCAAACCTCTGTGAATAACTGTCACACCCTAATTTTGACCCCCCTTAAGATGTCACACCTCCAAACTTTTCATCAAGTTAAAACAAATGCTTAGAGCAGTCATTTATTACCCTGATACTTAGTCGAGGATGTTCAAGGACAAAAAGCTCAGGAAAAGGATCAATCAATAGAAGGATTAGTCTCCATTACAATCAAAGGGCTCAAAAGCTTCATTTTATTCACCTATGATTGATTAGACACCCATCACCTGGACTCAGATTTGCTTAGTTCACCAATCAAGGACTAAAATCAGGGACCACATTTGGGAAACCCTAGAAAGCCCAAGGGCATCACTAAAAGGCTTCAATCATCTTCAAATGATCCATATGACAATATCCATAAGGCATTACACTTCAATTCAAGATCTAGAGTCATCAATTTCATCTGGTCGACAATTAGGGTTTTTGACCTAATTCACAAAGATAGTTGACTTTTAATCAAGACATAGTTCCAAAACTCAAAACATGACTCAATAACTTCTATTACCTCAATATAATCCATTCACATCATTCATTTGAGGAGAAGAGTTTGATTCATAATAAAAGTCCAAGATTTCACTTCATTTGGAAAAAGTCAACTATACAAGATAACCTTTGACTTTTAGGATTTTTGGCCAAAACATGACTTTTTAAGATCAATATCATCAATATAAAATTATTAAAGTCATTTGGCAAAAGAAATTCAAGAAAGTTCATCATGGATCAAAAAGTCAGGAATTAGGGTTTTTTTAGGGTATTTTGGGAACTCAAAATTTTGCTTACATACTCAAAAATCTCCCAAAATGAAAGTTGTAGATCTTGCAAAATAAAACAACATCTTACAATGCAACTTTTTTCAAGAAATCAATCATTTAAGAGATTTGGGATTTGGAGGTCATAAGTATGAAAAACTTCGAAAAAATTCTAAGTGTTTTTTGACCTAGTTTTCTTCCAACTTTAGGCCCATTTATCACAAATTTCCCAAATGATTTTGAAGAAACTCCAAACTAATGAATTGAAGTACATGTTAAGGGCTTTCCAAGTTTTCCTTCAACCTTCTCCAAATTCATTTTGAGCTAGGATTTATGATGGTTCAAAGTTGGGCTCATGAAGTGAAATTATAGGTCATGCCAAAGTTTGAAACTTGCAATTTTATGCAATTGCCTACACTAGTTGATGCCTCTAAACTTCAGAAACATCATAGAGGATAGAAGAGTATCAAATGCATCATTGCAAAGAGATTGAAGAATATTAAAAAATTCAATGCCATGTGATTAAGTAATCGTTATAAAATGGAATATTGGTGAATCATCAAGGAATCTTCTTATAGGCCAATTAGAATTCTCTTCTGCAACAGAATTTTCCCCTAGGATCATACAAGATCAATGTATGGGGGAGCTAGCTCGAAAACCCATCATTGCATATGTGATATTTTCAAACTTTCTTCATGCTTAAGAAACCAAAATGATTTCACTAAGCAAGCTCACTCCTCTGCAATTACACTGATCCTTTTGCTTATAAATACAAGTGCATACCTCAGTAATTAAACACACCAAAGCAACAGAATTCTTGCTATCTCTCTTCTCTCTTCATACTTAGTTTTTTCAAAGGTTCTTTGGCAAGAAGACTTGGATTCTTCAAACCAAAGCTCTTCTCTTGAAAGTAAGTATTCAAACACATCAAAGGAGGTATTTAGAGGTGATCCAAGCATCTGAAATAGATCTGTACGTGGAGAATTATCATCTTCACCACTCACTTGGAGCCATATCAGTTGGGGTCGAGCAAGGGGTTCTGGGGAGTTTCAACCCAAGCTAAGCATCTCAACACCTTCCGAAGGGATCACTGAAGCTTGTCATACCCCATATTTGTCCTACCCCTAATTTATTTCTATCTGGCTCACGCTTTGCATTCATATGCATCTTTCCATTAGGTCATCGAATTAACATGCATCATTCATCAATAAAATTGGCAAGGGATCGAGGTCGTAGATAAAGCTGAGGTTTCACATGGCTTGAAGTTCATACTTTGTGCAGGCTTGTTTATATTAAGGTTTTCAACTACTAGTGGAGTAAGGTTCATTTTGTTGTGCTTGTGTCAACCGGTGGATTTTCAAGGTTGTTCCTATGATCATCTTATTGTTAGGGTGTCATCTGGTTTATTCTTCAATCCAAAGTTTGGTTCATTTGATTACTTGGAATACAAGCTATTCGTTTGAAGCTTCGCCAAAAGGGTGTGTATTCATTCATTTGAAGAAAGGAGGGAAATGCATTCTTGAATTCAAAAAAGAAAGCAAAATGGATGGAAGAACATATTCAAAGGCTATTTAAAGAAGGAAGAAAATTTCATAACTTCATCAGATCATATCAAATATTGTTACAAAAAGGAACCATTTCATTACATGTCCAAGCTCATTTCCATTACATTTCAAGAGTCAAACATACATTACAAAAGCCAAGCTATGTCCATCTACACTTTCAACCATAGCAAATCCATAAACCATAAAAACCTCTAATAGAGCTTCATGATAGTCTACCAAAATCAATACAAATTCACCCTAAACTTACATCAAAGTCCAATCCATTTTACAAAGCCCTTCCAAATTTCTATCCAATATCCATTTACAAAAAAGTCGAGTTACAAAAGTTCAATTACACAAATTCACATTCCCATTCAAAAGCCCATGTCTCTATTCAATACAAAAAAAATATTCATTACAAATATTACGAAAAGTCCATTCCAAATACATGTCCCTGCCATTACACCAAAGACATATTCCACCATTCCACTCCTATCACAGTACCATTACATACTACAAAAATCAAATTATTACATCATAAAGTTTAGCTTTCTCTAAAGCTTCATCATGACTCCGATCTTTCAAGCTTTGCTCCGCCAGTTTCCATGATTTCTATCTTGTGGTCTCTTTCTCGAGTCTTAAAACCATAACCATGCTCCCGAATCATGCCAATTCCATAAACCTGCAGAGTCGAATCACATCAGTTCAAAACCATTCAGTCACAACCACAAATACATAAGCATTTGTTCACCGTCAAAGTACAAAGAAAAATAAATAGTTTCAGTTCCTATCAACATTAAACCTAACTGCCAATACTGCCATATAACTAATCTACACATTTCAAATCATTCAAGCTCACAAATCAATCCACACAGAACCATTAACCTAAACCTATCATCTTCAACCAACTCGCTTCCTCTCTATCATTTGCCAAAATTCCTCCATAATGTCTTCATGACTTGAAACATGCCTAAACATTTGTTAAACTTACCAAGCCTGCTACATCAGTCAGCCCATACAATACATACTCAAACTAGCAGCCATAAATTCCAACATCTAAAACACTGCATGTGCACAAGTTAACCAACAGAATCCTGCATCAATACATCATTCAACACACATCCATCAAAATACAAATCCACTCAGCACAAAATAAAGAAAAACAATCCACATTCAATTCAAGTGTAAGATTCGGTCAGTACAACAAAGGAAGTGTTGCCAGAGAAAGTGAACCAACGTAGCAATCTCAACATCTCGTTATGAGGGTACTTACCTAGTAGCTTCGGGTTCAACTATGCTCCATATACTGTGGTACCGACTGGTCGAAACAACATCTACCTGCATAACAAAGAATCAATTCAGCTTCAGTTTGCGTTCAACTATCAAACTAAGCCTAACATGCTATTGACCAAAGTCATTCCATACCAAAGTTCAAACCGTCGTTCATTCAAATACTGACAACAGTAGCAGTTAACCTTTTTAACTCTAAACTAACTATTTTAACCAACTAACTGTTTTAACCAACTTACCTTCTAACATATAACTACCCAAACAGTTATAACAGAAAAACAAGTTTGTTACAACTAACTTCCAATCCTGACAACTTAAAAAAAGATTCGTAACAACCTAAGTAACAAACTTTCTAACCTCTCAATCTCACCCTTAACCTCATAACAAACTCTCTAACTGATTTCACTCCCTCTCAATCTCTATATAAATAAATCTCCTTCCACAATTCAAACCTCCACACCATAACCTTCAACCTATCACTCTTCATCCCTCACCTCTCAATCTCTCTCTCCACCATTTTCACCTTTTATCATCATCTTCCTCAACCTACATCACCATTCATTCCTCACCCCCACTCAAAAGCTCTTAACCACCATTGTTGTTAGAGTTCCAACCTCTGAAACTCTAAATAACCGAGCTCAGCCACCACTCCCTTCTATCAACAATTCTCAATACTTTCAACATTCACAAAGGCAAATCCTTCACACATTCAATTCAGAACAACAACAAAAAAAAGGAAAATAAAACAACAACAAAAAAAGGGAAATAGAACAACAACAAATAAAAGGGATAAATATATTGGTGGCGACTCTGTTCATTTTTTGCGAGCGTACGACAGAGCTCAATCTCCATTTTTTAGGTAAATTTTATGAACTTCAAACTCTATAATCCACGCATGATAAATTAGAAATGAAGTTACCAGTTGGTTTCTGCACCTTTAAGGATCATTAACCCTCAATCTATTGCATCATATCATGCATATAGAGTATTTCATGTTAAATTTCAGTTTTAGGGTTCTTAGTGTTCATGCTTGCGAATTTTAAGTTACACTTAGAATAAATGAAATTAAAGGATACCATCATGATCCTGGTCCAAAAATAAGCGAAATCCATCTTTACATCTTTGGATTTGGTTGAGAATTGAGGGAGATAGGATTTCCAGAAATTGAAATCGTGAGGTTGAAGTTGAAGATGCTTTGCGCGCGTTTTTTTTTAATTCAGAGGTGATCGGTCACCAATTTTACTTACTTTCCATCGATTATTTGGTAAGAAATCGCTCATTCCGGTAACATCATGGTTTAGTTTTCAATCGTTTTATTTAATTTTCTTCACATTTTGCAAATGAGTTCTTGTTTATTTTTATTGCTAATTAGATGCTTTCAAGACTTGTTTTGGTAGTGTTTATTAATTTCAGGAAATAGGAAAGTTTCTAAAAGAATTAGAACAAGAGCGGAAGAAAATGTGGACAGCCAGTGTCATTTGACACAGCCAGTGTCATTTGACACAGCCAGTGTCATTTGACACAGCCAGTGTCATTTGACACGGGCAGAAGCTGAAGAAGAGTGACATGGGCAGAAGCTGACACGGGCAGCCAGTGTCATTTGACACGGCCAGTGTCATTTGACACAGCCAGTGTCATTTGACACGGGCAGAAGCTGAAGAAGAGTTACATGGGCAGAAGCTGACACGGGCAGCCCGTGTCATTTGACACGGCCGTGTCAGCGTGGATGTGAGGCATTGGAGCCTTTTTGCTGATTTTTCACTTTGGACTCATTAAGGGCAATTTTGTCATTCTGCACCAGATGGAAACATAGTATCACTAATTAAACCTATTTTTCATGAGAAGAGGGCATCTTTTGGCAATTGAATTTTTATTTTCACGTACAATTTGGGAGAAGAGCAGATACATGCAATTGTTGGGAAAACGGAGATCTCTCAACCGCGGAAGCTATTGAAGATCAAAGTCATCCTAATTATATTGTAATGATTTTCTCTTTCACTATGTTTGTTTTTAATTTCATGAACATGAGAGGCTAAACCCCCCAATGCTAGGGGGTGTCCCTGATTTCCTATTGTAATGACAATTTGCTTATTTTATTAGTAATTTCATAACTTTTTCATTGTCATCTTTTTATATAGTGTTCTTAATGCAAACCATTATTGGAAAATAAGGTTTTGATTTATGGTTAATGTTAGGTTGGAAAACCAAGGTTAATGCTTTTGTATAAAAATATAAATCTGTATAGTCAAGGAATTGAGATATAGATTTGTAACCGTAAGTTTTCCGTTGAAACAAAGAGATTAGTATTCTTATTATACCACGAAGGAATTTGGGTATAAAAGAAATATTAAATGATTTTCTTTAAAGGAATTTTGGAAAGTCTCACTCAAAATCTGGTGATGATATGAATTAGTGATGATCTGACTAATTTTAAGAGTATTGTTATTATAAGGAATTTCATACACAATCCCCTAGCATTACTTTACTATTTGTCTAATACAAGTTTATCTAGTTGTTATTTTTAATTCATATTTTATAATTTTGCAAACAACATTGAAACAAACCAAGGAGTTTTTGTTCAATTGAATTTATTAAAACACTTAAGTTTCTGCGCAGTCCTCAAGAGATCGACACTGGGGATAACCCCAATTATTTCTACATCGAGAAAATAGTGCACTTGCTATAATTTTCCGATCAAGTTTTTGGCGCCGTTGCCGGGGACTGCCAAAATATAAGTTTAATAATAATTCAATTGGATTTTTGTTGCTTTGCAACTAAAATTTAAATTTTCTGTTATTTAATTTGCTAACTACTAATAATTGTCTAATCTTTTTATGCGAGGTAAGGCCTCAGCAGATTTTCTTTTTGACGCAGAGCCAGAACGATCGTTGCGAGCTAGACTTCGAAAAGCAAGACAAGAGAGACTGGAAGCGATAGAAGAAATTCTAATAGTTTCGGAATCTGATAACGAGGATAATTTTTCTGTTCATTCTGAGCACTCGGATTCGGAGGCTGAACCTATGGCAGCTCCCGTAGAAAGATTGTTAGGTGATTATGGTGGAGCAAATGCACCAGCTGGCCGGATGACTATTGTCAATCAACCGGTCGATGTTGCCCACTTTCAGTTGCACCCGGCAACAATACGACAACTTGAGAAGAAACCTTTCTCTGGAAGAATTAATGAAGATGCCAACAAGCACTTACAAAGGTTTCTCACCATGACTACGTCGTTAAAAATAGAGGGGCATTCTGAAGAGGCAAAGAAACTAGTGATGTTTCCGTTCACTTTGTCAGATGATGCTGAAGAGTGGTTTTACTCTTTACCTGCTGGAAGTATCACCACTTGGCAACAAATGGAGACAACATTTTTAAATGAGTATTTCCCTGCTTCTGTGTATATTCGAAAAAGATATGACATAGTTAATTTTAAACAGAAGGAAGGAGAATCACTCGGAGATTCATATAAGAGGTTCAAGCGGTTGTTGGTGGCATGTCCCACTCATAACATGGATGTGACTGAACAAATGCAGAATTTTGTGAATGGTCTTAAACTGAAGACAAAGCAACTTATTGACACAGCTGCAGGTGGCTCAACAAATTTCAAAACAGCCACAGAGATCAAGAAGATTATTGATGCTATCGCGGCAAATGAACACTTGGAGTTATATGACCGCAGTGTCAATCAGCCTGAAGGGTTAGTCGATTTAAAATTGTCAAACCAAGTTGTTAAGATGGAAGACCAAATTGCGGCTGAAGTTGAACGAAGACTGAAACAAATGGCCCTGGAAAAGCAAACTGTAGCACAGGTTCAACCAGTCCAGCCAACTCAAGCGGTAAATTGTGATATTTGTGGAGGACCTCATTTTGCTATGCATTGTGTGGCAACAGCTCAACAGGTGGAAGAAATCAATTTTCTGAAGCAGAATAGTCCCTACTCCAACACTTACAATCCGGGATGGAAAAATCATCCGAATTTTTCCTGGAAAGATCAACAAGGGAATGTTCCTAAACAAGGAGCTGTGCCATATCAAAGTCTACCACAACAACAACAATATCGCCCACCGCAACAATCATATCAACAACCATACCAGCAGCAACAACAACAATTTCAGCCACAGGGACCAAGAAAAGCAGACTGGGAGATTGCAATTGAAAAGATGGCCGCTCAAAGTTCCCAATTTCAAGAAGAAACAAGAAGTAATTTTCGAAACACCGGTGCTTCGATTAAGAATCTTGAAATTCAGATGAGTCAAATTGCACAACAAATGGCAAACCCTCAGCAGTCAGGTACTCTACCTAGTGCCACAGTTACTAATCCTAAAGATCATACTAATGTGAGTGCTATAAGCACTAGAAGTGGTAAAGCCAAAGAAGTTGTGGAGGAACAGGCTGAAGAAGAAGAGCCATTGCTTGAAGTTGATGTGGAAATAAAGGAAAATGAGGTAGAAGCTGAAGATGTGGTGATATTAGAACCGGTGACGAAAGGGAAGATTATTGAGCCAAAACCGGCCGTTAAACTTCCTTTTCCCACTAGAAATAAAAAGAAGGGGCAGCATGAGAAGAATTTTGAAAAATTCTTGGAGATGTTCAAGAAACTTGAATTGAATATTCCATTCCTAGAGGCGTTGGAGCAAATGCCTACCTATGCCAAGTTCATGAAGGATATTATATCCAAGAAAAGGACCATCGATCATGATCCGATTATTCTAACCGAAACTTGTAGTGCTATTTTGCAGGGTATGAAAATTCCGGTGAAAAAGAAGGATCGAGGTTCTGTGACTATTCCTTGTACCATTGGGGATAGATCTTTCAAGAAAGCCCTTATTGATTTGGGGGCAAGTGTGAGTCTTATGCCGCTGTCCATTTACAAGAGATTGGGGATAGGTAGAGTGCAAGATACAAGAATGACACTCCAATTTGCTGACCATTCTGTGAAGAGACCCTACGGGATAGTAGAAGATGTGCTTGTTAAAATTGACAAATTTGTGTTTCCGGTGGACTTTGTTATCTTAGAGATGCCGGAAGATGAAGAGATCCCAATCATTTTGGGAAGACCATTCTTAGAAACCGGAAGATGTTTGATAGACATAGAAGAAGGCACAATGACTCTGAAGGTTTATGATGAAGAGCTGAAAATTGATGTGCGAAACACGATGAAATACAAATATGATGTTGCCACTAGTCAACACATTGAGGTGATTGATCAAATATATGCAAATGAAAAGTCCTTGGAAACACAACAATTACCTTTGAACAAAGTGTTGAGTTTATCAATTTTTGATGAGGAGGACGCGGTTGATGAAAAAGAGGTGGAAGTGGTAGCCATGATGGAAGCAACACCAATCTTTAAAAGCTCTCGACCAAACCGATGGGAAGATCTTAGGCAACCATTGGTGGAGGAAAAGAAAGATGAACCGAAGAAAGGGGCTGAATTGAAACAACTGCCGGAAAACTTGAAGTATGTCTTTTTAGACACTGAAAGTAGGTGTCCGGCGATCATAAGTTCCCGCCTTGAAAGTCTTCAAGAGAATAGGCTCGTGGAAGTGCTGAAAAAGCATAAAGGTGCTATGGGATGGTCTATTGAAGATTTAAAAGGTATTAGTCCTACGGTGTGCATGCATAAAATTCTCATGGAGGATGATCACAAACCGGTAGTTCAACCCCAAAGGCGGCTCAATCCAGCAATGAAAGAAGTAGTCAGAAAAGAAGTTGTAAAATTATTAGATGCAGGGATGATCTACCCCATATCTGATAGTGCTTGGGTGAGTCCGGTTCATGTGGTACCGAAGAAAGGAGGAACGACAGTGATTAAGAATGAAAAAAATGAGTTGATTCCTACACGGACGGTAACAGGGTGGAGAGTTTGCATCGATTACAGAAGATTGAATTTAGCGACAAGAAAAGATCACTTCCCGCTACCCTTCATTGACCAAATGTTGGAAAGGTTAGTAGGGCATGATTACTATTGTTTCCTTGATGGTTACTCAGGGTATAATCAGATTGCGGTGGCACCAGAGGATCAAGAGAAGACCGCCTTTACATGCCCGTTTTGTATTTTTGCCTATCGAAGGATGCCCTTCGGGTTATGTAATGCTCCAGCCACATTCCAGAGATGCATGCAAGCTATCTTCGCTGATATGCTTGAGAAGCATATGGAGGTTTTCATGGACGACTTCTCGGTTTTCGGTAAGTCATTTGATAGTTGTTTAACTAACCTTGCTCTTGTTTTAGAAAGATGCCAACAGACAAGTTTGATCCTCAATTGGGAGAAGTGTCACTTCATGGTGCGTGAAGGTATAGTTTTGGGTCACAAAATTTCCCACAAAGGGATCGAAGTAGATCAAGCGAAGATCGAAGTTATATCAAAGTTACCTCCTCCTATGAATGAAAAAGGTATTAGAAGTTTCTTAGGGCATGCGGGTTTTTACCGTAGGTTCATAAGAGATTTCTCTAAAATAGCAAAACCTTTAACTACGCTTTTAGTTAAAGACAAAGCCTTTAATTTTGATAAAGAGTGTGCCGTAGCATTTGATACAATAAAGCAAAAATTAGTGTCGGCACCAATTGTTGTAGCCCCGGATTGGTCTCTACCTTTTGAGATCATGTGTGATGCAAGTGATATTGCAGTAGGGGCGGTTCTAGGACAGCGTAGAGAAAAATTATTACATGTTATTTACTACGCTAGTCATGTGTTGAACCCGGCTCAGATGAACTATGCAACTACAGAAAAGGAGTTGTTGGCAGTTGTTTATGCCTTCGATAAATTCAGGCAATATTTGTTGGGTTCTAGAGTCATTGTTTATACTGACCATGCTGCCTTGAAGTATCTTTTTGCTAAACAGGACTCTAAACCAAGACTGCTAAGATGGATCTTACTCCTTCAGGAGTTTGATGTGGAAATTCGTGACAAGAAAGGGTCTGAAAACACTGTGGCCGACCATTTGTCTCGAATGTCACCTATTGAAGAAACAGAAGATAAGCGCCCAATAAAGGACGAGTTCGCCGATGAACACATCCTCGCTGTTATTGGTGTGCCTTGGTTCGCTGACTACGCGAACTATCTGGTAGGTGGGGTAATCCCTGATGATTTCGATTCTAACAAAAAGAAAAAGTTTTTGCATGATTGCAGGTTCTACTTGTGGGATGACCCATTCTTGTACAAGAGAGGAATAGATGGGTTGGTTCGAAGGTGTGTTCCAGAGGAGGAACAAAGGGACGTGCTAAAAGCATGCCATGACTCAGACTATGGAGGACACTTTAGTGGTGATAGAACTGCAGCAAAAGTCCTCCAATCGGGGTTATATTGGCCTTCTCTATTCAAAGATGCCCAAGAGATAATTAAAGAGTGCGACAAGTGTCAACGAACAGGTAACATTTCGAAAAGAAATCAGATGCCTCAAAATGCTATGTTGGAAGTTGAACTCTTTGATGTCTGGGGTATAGACTTTATGGGGCCGTTCCCACCATCTTTTGGGAAGAACTACATTTTAGTGGCGGTGGACTATGTATCAAAGTGGGTAGAAGTAGTTGCTTTACCAACAAATGATGCGAGAGTGGTGGTTAAGTTTTTAAAGGAGAATATTTTTGCTAGGTTTGGAGTGCCGAGAGCTCTAATAAGTGATGAAGGAACACACTTTCTCAATCACTTAATGGAAAAACTTCTCTTGAAATACAATGTGAAACATAGAATAGCAACTCCGTACCACCCACAGACAAGCGGGCAGGTAGAAGTGTCAAATAGGCAACTGAAGCAGATTCTAGAGAAGACAGTCAGTTCGTCTCGCAAGGATTGGGCAAGTAAGTTAGATGATGCATTGTGGGCATACCGCACCGCATTCAAAACACCTATAGGGATGTCTCCTTACCAATTGGTTTATGGCAAAGCTTGTCACTTACCCTTAGAACTTGAGCACAAAGCATTATGGGCTTCAAAATTCCTCAATTTGGACATAGCTAAAGCGGGAGATTCCCGAGTCCTTCAACTCCATGAGCTAGAGGAATTTCGGAATCGAGCCTATGAAAATGCCAAGATATATAAAGAACAAACCAAGAAATGGCACGATCGTAGGATACAAAGGAAGGAATTTTGGGAAGGACAAATGGTCTTATTGTACAACTCCAGGTTGAAGTTGTTCCCGGGTAAGTTGAGGTCGAAGTGGTCCGGACCTTTTATCATTCACAAGGTTTTTCCCCATGGAGCAATTGAGTTAAAAAATCAATCAAATGGGGACACATTCAAAGTCAATGGGCAAAGACTAAAACCCTACTACCAGGGTCAAGAGAGTGGCCAAATCCATGTTGTTCGTTTCACCCGGTGAGACGGATAACCGTCGAGCCATGCGACGTTAAACGAAGCGCTTCGTGGGAGGCAACCCACGGGTTTATTTCTAACGATGTTTTGTGCTTTCATTTTTGTTTTCAGGTATTTTTTTTTAGTCAACTCGGAAAAAAAAATGAAAAAAAAATAAAGATAAAAAAAAAAAGGTGAAAAAATTAGAAAAAAAAAAGGTGAAAAAAATTAGAAAAGAATGAAAAAAAAATAGAAAAAAAAAATAGAAAAAAAAGGGGTGCAAGGAGAGTGAGGCAGAATTGGACACGGGCTGGCCGTGTCAATTGACACGCCCATGTCAATTCTGCAAGAAGCAACACAAGAAAAAAGGGGGGGAGCTGAAACAGGCCGACGCGGACACGGGCTGGCCGTGTCATTTGACACGCCCGTGTCGCGCCTGCAGAATTTTTTTTCCCTTTTCTTTTTATTTTTTTCGCCTCTCTCTCTCTCTTTTACCTTTGGGGGCCCACGAATTTTTCCCCTATTTTTCCTTTCTCTTCTTTTTTTTCTCTTTCTTTCTTTCTATCTTCTTCCTCTCCTCTCTCTCCAAAAACCCCAAAACTCCATAACCATCTCCTCATAAAGCTTCTAACTTTCTACCCTTTACTTCCTCCATTGCCAATCCGCTTTCACGAAAGTTGTTCCAAATTTCAACCTCTACCCGTCTACGGTAGCTTTTTCTACTAATTCTCTATTTCAATTTTGTCAATTTTTTTTAGGTACCATCATGCCTCCTAAGACAAATGCTGGACGAAAGTCAACCATGGGGGGGTCATCTAGATCGCGAGAACGTGCTAACACCATAGTGGTGGCCCCACAAAACGTCCATGGCATTGCCTTCACAAAACCGGTTCAAGAAGCACGCTACGAACACCATTGTCGGCGTAAGTTAATGCCCACCAGGTACATGTGTTCTGAAACTCTCTCTGCATTGGGTTTATCTAATGAAATAGATAGAATGTTTCATGTTCTCGGAATTTTAGAATTTATGCATTGTGAAGCGCCGACTTACGCGCGTATAACACTGGAATTTTTAAGTACTTTGGAATTTAAGTTGCAGCCACTATGGGAAACCCCCACTCGGTGCCATTCGGGTACCCTGAAATTCAGGTTATACAACACAGAGCATGAACTGACAGTTGAGACATTGGGGGAAATCCTTCACCTACCCATCGATGGCCCCGGAGCCGTACCGGCAACTTTTAGACCTTCATCTTTCTGGGAAAAACTTACACATGCAGGTCATTATGTAGCTAAGAGCGCTAAGGCGTCCCGTATCCAAAACCCATGCTTTCGGTATGCACATAAATGCTTGGCTTTCTCATTGTTTGGAAGAGGGGACAATGCGGGGGTGGCCTCGAGAGCAGAACTATATTTGTTACACGCCATAGCAAATGGGTATCCTGTAAATGTCGCTGCATTCGCTGCTAACCATTTAGGAAAGGTGAGTCGAGCGACCTCTGGTGCTATTTCGGTGGGAGGTATGATCACTCAGATCGCCAGGTATTTTCATTATAATCCTGCCGCCCTTAATGAGAGACCTGTGGAAGGTATGACAAAGCTAGACATGGTTGCACTTGTAAATCAAGGGATGATTCAGAAACAAGGGGAGCGTTTTGGGTTAGTCTGTCAGAAGCAGGTTATTCTTTCACTTCCGGATCCTGAACGAGTATCAATTTTGGAACATAGTAATTGGACTTATGCGGGTGAGTTACCGGATGACATGGAAGAGTATGAGTATGATGAGGAGATGGCGGATGAGGAGGTTCCGATGGAGGAGGCACCTCACTATCAAGGGCATGATCAAGGAAACTTTGAAAATACTCAAGAGGTACCACCTCAAGTAGGTGACAGATTCTCAGCTTTGAACCAAGAAGAGTGGTTGTGGATACAGACGGAGTTTGGAGACCTCCGTGCTGAACAAACCCGACAAGGAGTGGAACAGGTTCGCCAAGGAAATGCGATAGCTCGCCAGGGAACTGAGATAGCACGCCAAGGCGCATTGATGGATGACATGCACCGGATGATGCGACATATGATGTCACGTTTTCCTCCTCCGCCTCGCCAGTAGAGCACTGTGAGTAACTCTCTCTACCTTGCTCTCAAACATTGCGGACAATGTTTGGTTCAAGTGTGGGGGGGGTTCTTTATTGTTTTTTTTTTATATAATCTTTATTGTTTTTAGTCCTCTATTTCAAGTTATGTGTGTTTATTTCTAGTCTTTTGTTATGTTATCTTTACCATGTGTTACAGGATGTTGGTATATGCTGGATGATTGATGGATTAGTAGTAAAAAGGAGAAAGATGCACCCCAGGCACCCCTGAAAGTGATACAACTGAATTACTGTGGGACGCAACTTAACAACACCGGACTGAGATTGAAAGTTGGCATACACGAACCGAAAAAGAAGCAACATCACACTAGAAATACTATGGATCTTGTAAGCTATGCCCAACAATGCGAGAGCTCAAAAAGCCAAATATGCATCATCATGAGAGAATAGTCAGGTATGACTCTACCACTTTGAATTTGCGTATGTCCTACTCATACGACACTACACATTGACACACACTGAGGCACGTTGTTTGTGTTAACATTGAGCCTTTCCAGCCACCCTTCATTATGTTTATCCTTTGCAAACCCCGTTGAGCCTGTATCCTTTGTTGTGTTAACCACATCTATTAACCCTTGGCCAAAAAGAAAAAAAAAATCTTTAAATTCCATTTCTTTTCCTACCCTGCTCAGCATAAGTGTTTGATGTTGTTGTTAAATCAGTGCAAAATTATAAGTTTGGGGTAGTACACCTAAAAGAAAGGCGAGTGCGAAAAAAAAATGTTTATGTGTTGAAAAAAAAAAAGAGAGAAAAGAAGAAAAAGTGTTGAGACATCAAAATGCATATGAAAAAAAAAAAGAGGAATTGGAATTAGCACTCGCCAAATCATACGCTCAAAGCAACAATTGAGTGAAGAAAAAAGAGTAGAAATGGTGTGATTGAATCCCATGATGCTAAAAGAAGCACTTAAACAAGAACAACAACACGAATGTTGAGCCTACACCCCTTGCATATCCTATTCCTTGTTTATCCCACCTGTCCTAAGCCCCGTTTCAACCCAAAGACCTCAAAAAGTGTGTGCAAAGTGTTTGTGTATGAAAGTAGAATGTATTCGAATTTAAAAGTTGGTATTGCATATTATGAACTTGTGAGTGAAATTTTATTCTTAACCCCGAGAGAATTGGTGAGATGTGTGATAGAGCTTACAGGTGAAGTGGTAATTTGATGTGGTAGTGAAGCGGGCGATTCGGGTTGTGAAACCGACAAGATTGACCGGAATGGTGAAGTTGAGTTGCGAAAAGCACGGTTGTATTGTGGTATGTTTAATTCAGGGGTGACCTCAGTTTTGTTTATTCATGCATTGCGTGAGGACAAGCAATGAAATAAGTTTGGGGTTGTGATCGGTCACCAATTTTACTTACTTTCCATCGATTATTTGGTAAGAAATCGCTCATTCCGGTAACATCATGGTTTAGTTTTCAATCGTTTTATTTAATTTTCTTCACATTTTGCAAATGAGTTCTTGTTTATTTTTATTGCTAATTAGATGCTTTCAAGACTTGTTTTGGTAGTGTTTATTAATTTTAGGAAATAGGAAAGTTTCTAAAAGAATTAGAACAAGAGCGGAAGAAAATGTGGACAGCCAGTGTCATTTGACACAGCCAGTGTCATTTGACACGGGCAGAAGCTGAAGAAGAGTGACATGGGCAGAAGCTGACACGGGCAGCCAGTGTCATTTGACACGGCCAGTGTCATTTGACACAGCCAGTGTCATTTGACACGGGCAGAAGCTGAAGAAGAGTTACATGGGCAGAAGCTGACACGGGCAGCCCGTGTCATTTGACACGGCCGTGTCAGCGTGGATGTGAGGCATTGGAGCCTTTTTGCTGATTTTTCACTTTGGACTCATTAAGGGCAATTTTGTCATTCTGCACCAGATGGAAACATAGTATCACTACTTAAACCTATTTTTCATGAGAAGAGGGCATCTTTTGGCAATTAAATTTTTATTTTCACGTACAATTTGGGAGAAGAGCAGATACATGCAATTGTTGGGAAAACGGAGATCTCTCAACCGCGGAAGCTATTGAAGATCAAAGTCATCCTAATTATATTGTAATGATTTTCTTTTTCACTATGTTTGTTTTTAATTTCATGAACATGAGAGGCTAAACCCCCCAATGCTAGGGGGTGTCCCTGATTTCCTATTGTAATGACAATTTGCTTATTTTATTAGTAATTTCATAACTTTTTCATTGTCATCTTTTTATATAGTGTTCTTAATGCAAACCATTATTGGAAAATAAGGTTTTGATTTATGGTTAATGTTAGGTTGGAAAACCAAGGTTAATGCTTTTGTATAAAAATATAAATCTGTATAGTCAAGGAATTGAGATATAGATTTGTAACCGTAAGTTTTCTGTTGAAACAAAGAGATTAGTATTCTTATTATACCACGAAGGAATTTGGGTATAAAAGAAATATTAAATGATTTTCTTTAAAGGAATTTTGGAAAGTCTCACTCAAAATCTGGTGATGATATGAATTAGTGATGATCTGACTAATTTTAAGAGTATTGTTATTATAAGGAATTTCATACACAATCCCCTAGCATTACTTTACTATTTGTCTAATACAAGTTTATCTAGTTGTTATTTTTAATTCATATTTTATAATTTTGCAAACAACATTGAAACAAACCAAGGAGTTTTTGTTCAATTGAATTTATTAAAACACTTAAGTTTCTGCGCAGTCCTCAAGAGATCGACACTGGGGATAACCCCAATTATTTCTACATCGAGAAAATAGTGCACTTGCTATAATTTTCCGATCAAGAGGCAAGATTAAAATCCCTTTCTTTTCATTAACGTCTTTTCTTACACTTAATCACTTTGTTACATGCGCCTCTCACACTCTCTTGCCCAAGGTCTGGGGTTCGAACCCCCCCTCAGACTTTTTGTTTTGCTTGTTTTATTTTTAGTTCATTTATGCACTTGTTTTCAAATAAAGTAAACTGAAGGTATTTGTCTAACAAGCTGCGCGCGTAGTCCAGATGGTGAGAGTTTTGGGTAGTGACTTAGAGGTCGTGAGTTCAAGCCTTTTAGGTGAGAAAACCTTATTTTTTACCCCTTTTCTATTTCAATTTCTTTACAACTTTAACTAATTATTTCAGCTATCAAATTAAATCATTTTTGCTTCTATTTTCACACACTTCTCATTTAATATATCTATTTTGAGGATATACCAAAAAATCATGAAAAATATATTATTTTAGTATATTTTAATTAGGTTGAAAATTACATATTTTAAGTATGTTTTAATGCCTTAAAAATATAATTTCCAGTTGATTTTCAAAACCCAATCTCTTGTAAATATTTTTGTGATAAAACCCTAATCATTTAGGTCTTGATCAGGATTAAACTTTGTCATTGCCTTAATTAAGTTGACTGTTGTCCAGAATTTAAACTGTTTTCAAATCTCTGATTAACCGAACGATTGAGGGTTTTTCAGACAACAAAACCTTGTATCATTGCAAATAATTTTTAACTGTTTCTCATAAAACATTCAATAAATCTTTAGGTCTCTAATAGAGTGTAAGACCCAACACCCTTTTCTTTTCATAGCTTGTTTTCAAAACTGTATTTACAAAATCTTCTTTCTATTTTTCAAAACATTCTTCAGGTATTTGAAGGGCATTATTCCTGGTGAAACTCTTCAGATACCTATGTGACCTTTGTCCATCTTCACTTCTTCTGTTTTCAAAAACCTTTAACTGTTTATCATAAGTATTCAACTGTTATCAATAAAATTGCTAGTGAGGCTTTGTACATACATCTTCAAAGGTCTCCACTCCATCAAGGTTAGGCTTTATAGCTTTCTCTTTACAGTCTTTATTTAAATTACTGTCAAATATAAACTGTTTATATATTGTTTAGAACTACGTCTCAGTGTAAACCCTAGAACAATTAAACTATACATATATATTATAGGACTATGGCCTAGGATTGAGAATGTCTTCCCGATGAAGGTTCTTTCCTAATTAGAGATCTATAGTTCAAACCCTCAAGATGAATTATTCCTGGTGAAACATCTTGAAAAAAGCCTTAGAACCAAAACTAGGACACATCCACCCAAGAGGAATTATTCCCGGTGAAACCTCTTACCCATTTTCTTAGAGCAAAAATAAGTTCAAAACCACATAGCTTTCTATTGTGCTTTAACAAGGACCCTCGATGACCCTCAATTAGCCTCCTCTTGGGCTTTGTACAAGGACCCACGGGCTTCTTAAAAGCATTCCCAGCTTCCTCTTGAGCTTGTATACAAGGACCCATCAGGTTTCTTATAAACATAGGAACAAGTCTTTAGTTACCTTTTAGCCTATCCTGGCGAGTTTCTTCCATCTTTTAAACCAGACTTTAAGCAAGCTAAGAATGTCTCAATCTCATATTGAGTACACCTTTTGGAATGAGAGACATGGACAGTCTCTGTCACCCTTATCTTCAGAAATCTTCCTTAACAGAGTCTAGGATCCATAGTTGTCTATTCTAAGTCAATGTCAGCCTTAATCTTGGGCTTTAAACAAGAAGTCTCACATAGATAATATTTCTGCCAAAAATCCCCTAGAAAGGGTTAGCCTCCATTCATTCCTTCATTTTGACGAAAACCCCTGGAAAGGGTCAGCCTCCAAAATTACTCCTTAAATCCAAATTCC
This sequence comes from Vicia villosa, assembly GCF_029867415.1. Taxonomy (NCBI): domain Eukaryota; kingdom Viridiplantae; phylum Streptophyta; class Magnoliopsida; order Fabales; family Fabaceae; genus Vicia; species Vicia villosa. The sequence goes on along the minus strand of NC_081182.1, from coordinate 177,979,042 downwards.
CTGGAAAGGGTTAGCTTCCAAAAATTAAACTTTCAAAAGATAAAATTCTCCAGCAAAGTAAAAACAGCTAAAGAGTCTGCCACAACCTTGGGCTTCATACAAGGCAGAAAATAATAATTTCCCTAGCTAGAGTCCACCACAACCTTGGGCTTCATACAAGGCAGAAAATAATAATTTCCCTAGCTAGAGTTCGCCGCAACCTTGGGCTTCATACAAGGCAGAAAATAATATACTCCCTAAGTAGAGTCTGTATATACATATATATATATATATATATATATATATATATATATATATATATATATTCCCCAATAAAGAGTCAACCACAATTCTAGGCTTTGTACAGAACACCAAATTTCTTCAGTTAATTCCCAATAGAGTTATCTCCCAGAGTTAATAATAAAAAACAATCAAAAAGCCTAAAGCTTGGGTCTCATACAAGCCAGCTAAAAATCAAGTCTTTCAAACAGTAGGTAGACATAGCTTATCTCTATAGAAAGATATTTCTCCTATCTCACCACATTCAAACAAACATTTCAACTTCAATTTCAATTTTAAACATTCTCCCATTTAGGACTTTGAAAGGCATGCTCTGAACCAAACAAACCCAGACTTGTACACTTTCCCTAATTTGGATGAGAATCCTTCTTTCAGTCAAGAGACAGCGACTGTCATACTTGCAAACATACAAGTAAGGTCCCTATCTTGATGAAATGAATTCAAATTTTCTGTCACTTTTTAAATGTTTGTGGTGGAATAGTAGAAATACCTCTCTATAGAGATAATTTCATGTCTCTTTACTGTAAACAGAGTTTTAATTCAAGCTTCAACCTTGAGCTTCAAGCAAGGCACCAAAAATAATTAATTTCCCTAATTAGTTCCCCGAACTATAAAAAGCTCTAACTTCCATTAAGGATATGTAGGCATGAGGTTCACAAGGAATCTCAGCGAGCTAATAAAATACCAAGAATAGTTAGTCAGTCTGTCTTTCTTTAAAATCAATTCTATTCCATCTCCTAACACAAAGGAAAAACTTTTCCATTGATAAGCAACAATCACAAACACATAGACACGGAGAAGGTTCCCGTAGATTACTACGGATATGTAGGGTGCATAAACTCTTCCCTATGTATAACCAACCTCCCGGACTCTAGAATTTCTAGTCTAGGTGAATCCCCACACATAGAAAACTCCTAGGGTTTATTTGAGATCTTTTTCCCCTTTCCTACTCGTAGGATAATTAAAAAGTTTGTGTGATATTGTAGGAAGAACTGAAGCAAAATTCATCCCGCCACGGGCGCGTCCTCCTTCCAAATTTTGCGTGAAGGGTCTAGCGTGCCGTCCTCCCAAGTGAAACAAGGAGGTAAAGAAAACGAAACCACAGAAAAATGGCGACTTTGCTGGGGATTGTTAAAAACCTTGGTTTTTCATCCAAACCAATGGTTGACCTGTGCTGCTCCAGCCCCCAATGAGAAATTAGGGATGCCGAATTCCCCCTCAAACAAGAGAGGTCCTGCCTAACCTCTGTGTCATTTCATGTGATTGTTGCATATACTTGTTTATTTTGTTTTTTCTATAGGGAAAGGGCTTGATTCCCCCTTGTGGTGAGAAATCCTATACCCAGATTTGAGTGCAACATAAGATAGGATGGAGGATGTCTTCTCGGTGAAGGCCCTCTAATCTTGGTTCCCAGACCTACTCTTAGGATTTGCCTGGCTGGTTGTGATTAACTGCGCCAATGCATTCCGAGACTAATTTGTACCAGGAGGACCTAGAAACACATTAACCCCACTTAAAGCCTTTTTCAGGACGTAGAGCGGTGATTACGAAAGTAATTGTCACGCAGATACTACACTTAGAGAAAACTCTCTTATAGATGCCAGCCAACGTATCTTTAAGGTTGAGCAAAAACTCTGAGATCCCTAGAACCCGTTCTCCAGGTACAAAACTCCATATCCTTAGTTTACCCTGGGGCGAGGTTTGCGTTGTGACTCCATGACCACTATACCCTTCTACGCCATGTTTGTTTAAAAAATATTGTGTGTGCATTCATGCATTCATCATAATAACTAAAAAAAAGTCTTTTTCGAGTCGTTTTTCAAGGAAACTAAATAACGAACGTTTTGAACTTCATAGAAAGAGAGAAACAGAGAACGGACTTAAGGATCTATACCATGGATTACGGAAGAAAAAGAGCTAGGAAATACACCTTCAAAATTCCTAAGGTCAAGGAATTGGAAAAGCTCGGAAAACTGGTGGCCAACCCCCAGGCTTTCAAGGAGAAGTATGGAAAACTTCTGCCTCTTCTCTGCATTAATATTGTGGATGGGATCCTTCCCACATTGGTACAGTTTTACGATCCAACGTATCACCGTTTGACCTTTCCAAATTATCAACTCATGCCTATGTTGGAGGAGTACTCTCGTCTGATTGGAATACCCGTGTACGCGCAAGATTCGGACTCCGATTTGGAAAAGAATCCTGACCATACTATCATCGCTGCAACTACTCCCTTGAACGTAGTCGACATCAGAGCTCATATGGTGAGTAAAGGAGGAATTCAAGGATTTCCCTCCAAGTTTTTGTTAGATCAAGCTCGATACTTCGCCAGCATCCAAGATATGAGCGCATTTGAGGAAATCTTCGCTTTGCTTATCTACAAATTTTTTATGTTTCCTAACATTAACGATTTCGTAGACATCAACGCAATTAAGATCTTCTTGATTAGAAATCTAGTTCCAACCTTGCTTGCAGATGCTTACCACTCTGTGCATTCAAGAAACCTACAGCGAGGAGGATTAATCACATCTTGCGTACCGTTGCTATACGAATGGTTCGTCTCGCACCTGCCAAAGTCTAGCACATTCTGGAACATAAGAGATGGCCTTTACTGGTCACAAAAAATCATGTCCCTCACCCATACAGACATTGATTGGTGTAGTCTTGACAGCGACAAAACCAAGATCATCTTCAGTTGCGGAAGTTATCCCAACGTACCCCTTATTGGAACTAAGGGAGGAATCAGTTACAATCCAGCTTTAGCCCGTCGTCAATACGGCTATCCCATGAAAAATATACCAAGTAATATTCAATTGGAGGGTCTGTTCTTCAAGAACATTGACGATCATGGCAACCTACTGAAGAAGGAAATTGTCCAGGCCTGGCATCTTCTTCACACAAAAGGGAGAAGATTGTTAGGAAAACATCTTTGCATTTTCCTGGATCCTTACCTTCAATGGGTACGCGTCAGAGCATTCAAGCTCAGGATGCCATATCAGCATCAAGAACATATTCCCCTAAGGAATGCTTGGAAGAACAAGTATCAAATAGTCAACACGGAAAATGTTGTGATTCAGAACATCCTAAGAAGGAAGGATGAGTAACTTGAAGTGCTCGATCGACAAGTGAAACAATCGTCACTTTCTCATCATATCCCTCCTACTTCCTGGATCATCGATCATCTCTCGTCAGAGAACGGTCAGCTCAAGAAACAGAAGAAAATGTTAGAACGTGAAGTCGGCTCTTTGTCAAAGTTTTAGAGTTCTTTCTCTCAGTTTCTCTGTATTTCCTTTTTCAAAATGTGTAAAAAGCGGCGTTTCGCTTAATTAATAAAAGTTTGATGTTTCATAACGTAATTATGGTGTTTCCTTGATTTTTTTTAACTTAATTACACATCATACATCGCTTTAGTTGTACGCACTAACACGAGAATTGTCGCGGATCTAATAGTCACTTTCCTTTCTCCAGAAAGAGAGGAGGAGAAGGAGGTGAACAAAGGCATTCAAGCTGTCTCATTCATACAACACTCGTTCAAGTCGCAAGAAAAGAATTGACGACTTAGAGCAAGAGAATGGAGAACTCAGAGAAGAGGTTACTACTATCAAATATGCTGTTGAAAGGCTCAATAGTATGGTAGAAGCCCTGTTAGTTGCACAGAATCAACCAACGCCAAAAGAACCACAAATGACTGTGGTTTTCGAGAGTGTTTCTACTCCTATTCCTCATTATACCATGCCGCCCGACCGACCTTGGGGCATGCCGTATAACTTTACTCTAGAAGGGTACATACCCCCAGTTTCTGAAGTTCTAAGAGTCACAATGGATATGCGTCCGCCAGAGGGTTACAGACCTCGGGAAATTGAAGTTCCAAGAGCAACGGCAATGGGTTTTACACAACAGAATGCTGAGATTCCAAGATCTGCTGTCATGGCTTCTCCACGACCATTTGTGCATACTTTTCCTCCACCGAGTGGACAAGTATATCATCACGCTCCCAGTGAGGACGCTGGCGTGTATGAAAGGTTGGACGAGTTCCAGGAACAGTTTCTGCAAATGCAGAAGGAACTCAAGGCTCTCCGAGGACAAGATTTATTTGGAAAGAATGCTGCAGACCTCTATCTGGTTCCAAATGTTAAGATTCCTCACAAATTCAAAGTACCAGATTTCGAGAAGTACAAAGGGAATTCATGCCCACAAAGTCACCTCGTGATGTACGCTCGAAGGATATCAACTCAGACTGATAACCAACAATTGCTCATTCATTATTTTCAAGACAGCCTGACTGGGGCTTCACTCAAATGGTACATGAACTTGGACAGTTTAGAGATTCGTACTTTTCGAGACCTCGGAGAGGCCTTCGTCAAACAGTATAAGTAGAATCTGTATATGGCTCCCGACAGAGATCAACTCCGGGCCATGACTCAAAAGGATAGAGAAAGCTTCAAGGAATACGCTCAGAGATGGCGTGAAGTTGCTGCTCAAATTTGTGCTCCACTTGAAGAGAAAGAAATGACAAAAATCTATCTCAAAACTTTGAGTCCATTCTACTACGGATGAATGGTTGCAAATGCACCTAGTGATTTTACATAGATGGTAAACATGGGCTTACGTTTAGAAGAAGCTGTTCGAGAAGGACGCTTGAACAAAGAACCAGAATCTTCTATTGGTCCTAGAAAGTTTGGAAGTTCTTTCCAGAAGAAAAAGGATCAAGATGTTAGAAATTTCTTGAACAAAGCAAAGAAGAAGTTTCCACCTCAAGTTGCTATAATAACTCCGGTTTTTAACTCAGCACCAGCTTACCAACCTCAGGTTTCGCAACAACCATTTCAACAAAGGTCACAACAACCTCAGCAGCAGGTTCGACCTCCAAATTACAACAATCGGGCTCCAAGGTAGCCTCTTTTTGACCTCGTGCCAATGCCTTATGCGGCTTTGTTTCCAACACTACTGGCCAAAGGACTCATTCAGACAAAGAATCCTCCAAATCCTGAATATGAATCATCACATTGGTTCAAGGCTGATCAATCTTGTCCTTATCATAAAGGGGCATCAGGTCACAACATTGAGAACTGTTTCAGTTTCAAGGCCGACGTTCAAAGATTAGTGAAGAGCGGAATGCTATCCTTCAAAGATACTAATCCTAATGTCCAAGCAAATCCTTTGCCGCAGCATAAAGAAGCTTCAGTGAATCTGATAGATCAACACCCCAACGTTATTCAAATCTACGACATTCGTCAGATAGAGGAAAATCTGGTTAAGATGCACGCTAGACAAGCTGGATACGGCCATGTACCACCTCACAACTACTTCGCATGTGAAATTTGTCCAAATAATAATCAATGATGTGCTGTAGTTCGAGCTGCATTACAAGAACAAATGGACTTAGGATGTATTCAACATATCCGAGTCAAAACTGAGAACAACGTCAACATGGTTCAAGGATGTCCAGGAGAATACAAAATCTACAAAGTTGAAGATCTCGAAGGATCAGTAGTCAGGTTCCATAAGACTTTAAATGGACTTGCCTACTTTGGAACGGATTTCCATCCTTACAGTAGATGCAGAATCTGTCGAAGAAATTCACGAGGATGTTTGCGCGTTCGCAATGACATTCAGAAACTAATGGATGAGAATACCATTACAGTTCTTGCCAGCAGACAATATGACGAAGTCTTTACCGTATCTCCTCAGATTAATTAAGTTGAACAAATGCAAGTCAAGTATGGCAGCAGGAAGACAGTAATTGCTCTGTTAGTTATGTACTTACCAGGTCCTGTACCGTATGAGTCTATCAAGGCTATACCATACAAGTACAACGCTACATTCATTGAAAATGGTAAGGAAATACCATTACCATCTATTGAAAACATTACTGATGTTAGTCGAGTCACTAGAAGTGGACGAGTCTTCAACAGAACAACAGAAAATGTGGAAAAGCCTTCAGAAGAAGCACCACATTGGCAAGACAATCATCCGACCAATGCTGTTCAAGCGAAAGAAAATGATGAGATCTTGAACTTAATTCAGAGGAGTGAATACAACATTGTAGACCAGCTGCTGCATACCCCGTCTAGGATATCTGTTCTCTCTCTACTACTGAGTTTTGAACCTCATAGGGAAGCACTACAGAAAGTTTTGGATCAAGCTTTCGTAGAACCGAGTGTTACTGTAGGACAATTCAACAGTATCATTGCCAACATCTCCATAGGAACTAACCTGAGTTTCTGTGATGAAGATCTTCCGGAAGAAGGAGTGGACCATAACCTTCCACTTCACATCTCAGTTGGCTGCATGAGTGATGTTCTCACAGAGTCCTAATAGACAATGGATCCTCTCTCAACGTCATGTCGAAATCAACATTATCAAGATTATCCTTCAAAGACTACCTGCTAAGGGACAGTCACGTCATCGTCAAAGCATTTGATGGATCAAGCAAGTCAGTTTTTGGGGAGGTAGATCTTCCTATAACTATTGGACCTCAGACGTTCAAAATCACTTTCCAAGTTATGGATATCCCGGCACAATACAACTGTTTGCTAGGTCGCCCATGGATTCATGAAGCTGGGGAAATTACTTCCACACTTCATCAGAAACTGAAGTTCATAAGAGATGACATATTGGTAACCATATGTGGAGATCGAGCTCTGATCGTCAGCAACCTGTCATCATTCTCCGACATAGAACCAAAAGAAGTTGCTGGAACTAAATTCCAGGCACTTTCCTTGGACAAGGAAAAAGGAAAAGAGAAAGCAGCGTCAATCTCTTCCTATAAAGATGTAATCCAAGTTGTAAAGGATGGCACTACCGGTGGTTGGGGGCACATTGATATTCCTACCAACAACAAAAACAGAACAGGAGTTGGATTCTTTCTAACATCATCAAACGCTATTCCAGGAACTGGGGTAGTTCTCCCAATTCAAGAAACTTTCCGCAGTGGAGGTTTTCTTCAACCTGTTCAACAAACAGTCAATACCATCAGTACGGAAAACACTGATGAAGAGGAATGGCTATCCTACGTTCTTGAAGCAGGATACATATCCCTATCAGAGCCTGATTCACGTTGCTGCTATCCAACTAAAGGATCTGAAAATAAGACTCAACCAAGCAATGATGAGGTTGCTAACAACTTCAACACCAGAAGTCATGGTTCATCAGAAGAGGTTCCTCCTATCCCCAAAGAAACCTGGGATACATTAGGAGAACCAAGTGGAAAATTTGACTACATGGTGAAATACTCCGCTTCTGAAAGTTCAAAAATCTCTCATGAAGATATTGTTCCAACTGGATCGAACATTAATTATGAGTACCTCACTCAGCCAAAAGAGATATATAACCCTTGTTATTCATCATCATCAACTAGTGAAGTTATCATTGAGGATTATATCCCCAAGTCACCTTCCGAGGCTACAGATCTAGAGTATACATACCTAATCAATGCCATCTTGGGAGAAGAGCAAGACCAAAATACAGAAGAGGATGATCTCGAAAGTGTCTCCGACAACGAGTCTCTCCATTCAGAAGATTGGAAGTTTCCTCAAAAGAAAGTCTGACATACTCCACTTGGGAATGGGTATGCTCACACCGCTCAATCTGCTGAAATAGAAGAAGATCGTCTGAGTGTTGCAAAGACAGTGGTTGGTAAATCAAGACCTACCACAGGCCAACTCAAGCCTAAGGTGCCAGATTACCTAGTGCATAATGGGGTTCGCCACTATTGGACAGCTGTAGAAGTTTCAACTGTTGTTCGCACTCCTAAGTAGGAACTTTCACTGTTATTTTGTCCTCTCACCATAGCCCAGGGTGAAGAGATGTTTCATAGGGCTTTGCATTTTACTATTTCTTAGGAAAATGTCCCTCTTTGCTTTGCCCAAAGCAATAGAGTTTTGTTTTATAGGGTCTTTGTTTCAAGAAATGACTCTCAATAAATAAAAATGTCATTTTGTTCCTTCGTTAGTTTTTCCCTTTTCTTTTTTCGGAAATTGGTAATCCTAAAAAGCACCCCTAAAAAAACATAAAAAAAAATTATGTTAACTGCATACATCGAGTCTTCCCTTGTTGTCTAAATAAATATTATCACACATATGCAGATTAATCATAAAACACCCCGTTGAAACGTGCGATCGTATGACTTCTCGAAGCTTTGGGTTTCCTGTATTCGAGGCAGAGGAAGAAGAAGACGAAGAAATATCAAAGGAAATTTCACGGTTACTTCGACAAAGGGAATAGGCCATTCAACCATACAATGAGCCTCTAGAGATCATTAACCTTGGTTCTGATGGAAACAGAAAACAGGTTAAGATTGGAGCTTCGCTCTGTTCAGAGATCAGAGAGAGTTTGATACAGCTACTCAGAGAATTCTCAGATGTCTCCGCTTGGTCCTATCAAGATATGCCAGGGTTGGATACTAGTATAGTGGGGCATCACTTGCCATTAAAGCCAGAATGACCTCCAATTAAGCAGAAATTGAGGAGAACTCATCCGGAGAAGGTCATGAAAATCAAAGAGGAAGTTCAAAAGCAAATTAGTGCTGGTTTCCTCGTCACTTCAGAATACCCTTAGTGGTTAGCTAACATTGTTCCCGTTCCTAAGAAAGACGGAAAAGTTCGCATGTGCGTCGACTACAGAGATTTGAACAAAGCTAGCCATAAGGATGACTTTCCATTACCACATACTGACATGTTGGTTGACAGTACAGCAAAATCCAAAGTTTTCTCATTCATGGACGGATTTTCAGGATACAACCAAAATTAAGATGGCACTTGAAGACATGGAGAAAACAACTCTCATCACCCCCTGGGGCACATTCTGCTACCGCGTTATGCCTTTTGGACTAAGGAACGCAGGGGCAACATATGAAAGAGCCATGACTACACTTTTCCACGACATGATGCACAAGGAAGTAAAAGTCTATGTGGATGACATGATTGCCAGGTCAGAAAATTAGGAAGATCACATAGAGAATCTGAAAAAGTTATTTCAACGCTTACGGAAGTTCCAGCTTCGCCTGAACCCCAATAAGTGCACCTTTGGTGTCTACTCAGGAAAACTCCTTGGTTTTATCGTCAGCAAACGAGGAATTGAAGTAGATCTAGACAAAGTCAGGGCAATTCAAGAAATGCCTTCGCCCAAAACCGAGTAACAAGTTAGAGGATTTCTTGGACGTCTGAATTACAACTCGAGATTCATATATCTCATGACAGCAACTTGTGCTCCAATTTTCGAACTTCTACGGAAATATCAAAGTTGTGTCTGGACATACGATTGCCGGAAAGCGTTCGACAGCATTCAAGAATATATGCTCAAACCACCCATTTTGTCTCCTCCAGTAAAAGGAAGACCTTTGATAATGTACTTAACCGTCTTAGAAGATTCCATGGGTTGTGTCCTTGGAAAGCAAGACGAGACAAAAATAAAAGAGCATGCCATCTACTACCTGAGCAAGAAATTCACTGACTGTGAATCCCGCTACTCCACGCTCGAGAAAACGTGTTGTGCTTTGTCCTAGGCTGCCAAGCGTCTCTGCCAGTACATGATTCGACATACTACTTGTTTGATCTCCCATATGGATCCAATCAAGTACATCTTTGAGAAGCCTGCCTTAACTGGGAGAATCTCCCGTTGGCAGATGTTGTTATCAGAATATGACATTGAGTATCACGCACAAAAAGCCGTGAAAGGAAGCATACTAGCTGAGCACATGGCTCACCATCCACTCAATGGTCATGAATCAACCAATTTTGACTTTCTGGACGAGGATGTCATGTACCTCAAGATGAAAGATTACGAAGAGCCACTACCAGACGAAGGACCTAAGATAGGATCCCAATGGGGCTTGATCTTTGATGGAGCTGTCAATGCTTATGGACGAGGAATTGGGGCAATCATTGTTACTCCTCGAGGTACCCATACTCCATTTACCTCCAGATTAACTTTCAAATGCACAAACAATGAGGCCGAATATGAAGCTTGCATCATGGGTCTCGAAGAAGCCGTGGATCTAAGAATCAAACACTTGGATGTATACGGAGATTCGGCTTTGGTCATTAATCAAATCAAAGGAGAATGGGAAACACGCCAACCTGGGCTAATCCCTTACAAAGACTACGCGAGTAGATTATTACCATTCTTCGACAGGGTAGATTTTCATCACATTCCTCGTGAAGAAAATAACTTGGCTGATACATTAGCCACACTCTCTTACATGATTAGGGTAAATCATTGGAATGACATTCCTCGGATCGATGTTATGCGCTTGGATATGCCCGCTCATGTTTTCACAGTAGAAGCAATCATCGACGATAAACCATGATATCACGACATCAAAAACTTTCTTCAAAAGCAATAGTATCCTCTTGGGGCATTAAAGAAAGATATAAAGACTTTGAGAAAGTTAGCTGGAAGATTCTTCTTGAATGAAGATGTTCTGTACAAGAGAAACTTCGACATGGTTCTGCTCAGATGCGTTGACAGAGAAGAAGCAGAAACACTCATGAGAGAAATACATAAAGGCTCCTTTGGTACTCACACCAATGGACACACCATGACAAGGAAAATAATGAGACCAGGATATTATTGGCTGACGATGGAGTCTGATTGCTACCAATATGCAAAGAGGTGTCACAAATGTAAGATCTATACCGATAAAATTCACGTGCCACCATCTCTTCTCAACATACTCTCTTCCCCTTGGCCTTTCTCCATGTGGGGAATTGACATGATCGAAATGATCGTGCCAAAAGCGTCCAACGAACATCGCTTCATCTTGGTAGCCGTAGACTATTTCACCAAGTGGGTTGAAGCAGCTTCATATGCAAATGTCACAAGACAAGTTGTTGTCATATTTATCAAGAACCATATCATCTGTCGCTATGGCATTCCTAGCAGGATAATCACTGACAATGGGTCAAATTTGATCAACAAAATGATGAAGGAGCTTTGTGAAGAATTCAAGATTAAACATCACAAATCATCTCCTTACAGACCAAAGATGAATGAAATACTCACGTTTGCTCTTCATGGTTACCGTACATCTGTACGTACTTCGAATAGAGCAACTCCTTTCTCCCTTGTATATGGCATGGAGGCAGTCCTACCCATAGGTTTTCAGATCCAATCAATGAGAGTCTTGATGGAGGCAAAATTAATATAAGCCGAGTGGTGTCAGAGCAGATTCGATGAGTTGAACTTAATCGAAGAAACGCGCATGACAGCTTTATGCCACGGAAAGCTATGTCAACAAAGAATGAAGAAAGCTTTTGACAAAAAGGTCCGACCTCGCGCAGTCGAAGAAGGCGACCTTGTACTAAAAAATATTCAATCTTTTCAAACAGATTCTAGGGGCAAATGGATTCCCAATTATGACGGCCCATACGTGGTCAAGAGAGCTTTCTCAGGAGGAGCCTTAATACTCACGACTATGGATGGAGAAGAATTCACCCGTCCTGTGAACGTCGATGTAGTCAAGAAATACTTCGCCTAAATAAACAAAAAAACAGCTCGCTAAGTTGAAAACTCGCAAAGAGCAACTTAGGCAAAAAAGAGCGTCTCGGTGAATCGAAAACCCGAAAGGGCGATTCAGGCAAAATTTTGAGACATGAAAAATATATATAATCAATCCCGGTAGACTTAAAACCCAAAAGGGCCCAAAAGTGGTAGTCTACGCAAAAGTTAGGGATATATGGCATGTAACTGTGTTCAAGACAAACTTGATCATTCGAAATCCATAGCAAAGTATTCATCATCAGTAGGTCATCTTTTACGAAGCTCGAATACAGCGCAATTCAGAGTGGAAGGGAAAGATAACTGTCATCACGTTTCAACGTAGCCCTTTTCCCGAAAATTACCAATTTCCAAATTTGTAAATACTCCATGGGATCAAGCATTTGGCTGATTACCATTCCATAAATAGTTATTCGAGCCTTGTGCCTTTTCTTTGCAATCGAATCTTATTCAGTTTCTTCAAATTACATTTTTAAGTCTGACAGTCATTTTTCTTCAAATAAATGTTTTCATAAAATAAAATGAATTTAATTACAAGATAGAGGTGAAATTTCTTTCTAAGATTTACAAAGAATAGGAAGAATGCAAACAATTGCTCCGAGAATGGTTGAGACTCCGGGAAACAAAATTTCCCCATGAAGTAGCTTTGCTAACATCTCTCGATGACGGATTTTCACTACAAATCATTTCACTTACTTCAGACAGCGGACAACCGGTAATCAGGTATCCCCGATGGAGTACAAACTGCAAGAAGAAGACATCTTCTAATCAACAAAGATTCAAGTCGTATCATAGGATTTCACATCCGCGACAATTCTATTCACATTCACTTTACATTTTATAATCATCATAATATTCATGCATACTGCAAACATCATAAATGCATAGTTATTATAGTTTAGTTAGGCTTTAATCATGTTATTTGCTCGAATCACTTGGACATCTGCTCGAGTATCCCCTACAAGTGGTGAAAGAACCTTCCTCTTCGTGATAACGGTTCATACACAAGGATTCCCCAGCAAGTCAGCAAGTGGTAATCTCCCTCAAAGAGATAGTTTGTCCACTACTGCTGTTACTCCCAAAACAGGTCGACAGTTGGCAATCTTCTCCGGAAGATAGTTTGTCCACTTTCGAATTTCCCCATAAAAGTCAGCAAATGGCAGTCTCTTTCAACAAAAGACAGTTTGCTCACTTTCTCCCAAGCGGAGATAACGGATGGCGGTCTTCTTCATGAAGACAGTTCGTTTAGGAATTCTTTATTTAAAGTCAGCAAATGGCAGTCTCTTTCAACAGAAGACAATATTCTCACTTTCTCCCAAGCGGAGATAACGGATGGCAGTCTTCTTCATGAAGACAGTTCGTTTAAGAATTCTTTATTTAAAGTCAGAAAATGGCAGTCTCTTTCAACAGAAGACAGTTTGCTCACTTTCTCCCAAGCGGAGATAACGAGTGGCAGTCTTCTTCATGAAGACAGTTTGTTTAAGAATTCTTTATTTAAAGTCAGCATATGGCAGTCTCTTTCAACATAAGACAGTTTGCTCACTTTCTCCCAAGCGGAGATAACGGATGGCAGACTTCTTCATGAAGACAGTTCGTTTAAGAATTCTTTATTTAAAGTCAGCAAATGGCAACCTCTTTCAATAGAAGACAGTTTGCTCACTTTCTCCCAAGCGGAGATAATGGATTGCAGTCTTCTTCATGAAGACAGTGCGTTTAAGAATTCTTTATTTATAGTCAGCAAATGCCAGTCTCTTTCAACAGAAGACAGTTTGCTCACTTTCTCCCAAGCAAAGGTAACAGATGGCAGTCTTCTTCATAAAGACAGTTCATTTAAGAATTCTTCATTTAAAGTCAGCAAATGGCAGTCTCTTTCAACATAAGACAATTTGCTCACTTTCTCCCAAGCGGAGGTATCGGATAGCAGTCTTCTTCATGAAGACAGTTCGTTTAAGAATTCTTTATTTAATGTCAGCAAATGGCAGTCTCTTTCAACAAAAGACAGTTTGTTCACTTTCTCCCAAGCGGAGATAACGGATGGCAGTCTTCTTCATGAAAACATTTTGTTTAATAGTTCTTTATTTAAAGTCAGCAAATGGCAGTCTCTTTCAACAGAAGACAATTTGCTCACTTTCTCCCAAGCGGAGATAACGGATGGCAGTCTTCTTCACGAAGACAGTTCGTTTAAGAATTCTTTATTTAAATTCAGCAAATGGCAAACTCTTTCAATAGAAGACAGTTTGCTCACTTTTTTCTTGAGCAGGATCAACGAATGGCAGTCTTTTTCACAAAAGACAGTTCGTTCTGCTTAAGGATTCTTTAGCACGGTTGACAAATGGCAGTCTCTTTCAGCAGAAGAAAGTTTGTTCCCCTGGCGATTGGCAAATGTTAGTCTTTCCCAAGGAAGACAGTTTGTCTTTTTAATACCCAAGGAATCGACAAATGTCAGTTTCTTTGCAAGAAACAGTTTGTCCGCTTCGGAGATATTTTATCCCCATCGGGGTCGACAAATGGTAGTTTTCCTCCTAGGAAAACAGTTTGTTAATTTCTCAGCGGAGTCAATGAATAGCAGTCATCTTCAAAAAGATAGTTCAGATTTCTCAGCAGAATTGACAAATGGCAGTTTTCCTACTAGAAAGTAGTTTGTTAGTTCCCCCCAGCATAAGTCGATGAATGGTAGTTTTTGTCCCGAAAAAAGTTCGTCCACTTTCAAGCAAAGTCATTAGATCCTCAAAAGGATGCACGATCATATGGCACTCCTTCGAAGGCGTCACATTGAAGAAAAGTATGATAAAGTTTCTTATCATCCATCAAATGGCATCTCTCCAACGGACGCTGGTGAGAAGTTTGATGAGGAAACAAACCCTTGGAGATTTTTCTCTTTATCTGAGATATCGTCCAAAATCACAACTAAGACTAGTTTCGCGATCGGACATCTAAAACAAGGGAAGTGATTTACCTTTTTCTATGTATGAACACTTGGTCAAAGAAGATGGATTGTGCACTCTACATTGCCATCCATTCACCAGAATTTGCATGAGCATATCTCTACCGGAGTTTGTTTCCTTATCCCCCACAGAGTGCGATAACGGGATTAAGTCATGCACGAGGATTTTATTATCAATGCAACATCTCAAGGACGCCCAAAATTCGGGCATTCTCTTGTATTTAAGTCTCCTTCACTCAGAAGATATCAAGATGTCAATCTTTCTCCCTCCAAATGAGAGAAACTTAAATAGGGGCATCTTTCATACCCTAATTTTGACCCGCCTTAAGATGTCACACCTCCAAACTTTTCATCAAGTTAAAACAAAAGCTCAGAGCAGTCATTTATTACCCTGATACTTAGTCAAGGATGTTCAAGGACAAAAGAGCTCAGGCAAATGATCAATCAATAGAAGGATTAGTATCCAATACAATCATAGGACTCAAAAGCTTCATTTTATTCACCTATGATTGATTAGACACCCATCACCTGGACTCAAATTTGCTTAGTTCACCAATCTACGGTTTTGAGCCCATCAAGGACTAAAATCAGGGACCACGTTTGGGAAACCCTAGAAAGCCCAAGGGCATCACTCAAAGGCTTCAATCATATTCAAGAAAATTCATCATGGATCAAAAAGTCAGGAATTAGGGTTTTTGAGGGTATTTTGGGAACTCAAAATTTTGCTTACATACTAAAAAATCTCCCAAAATGAAAGTTGTAGATCTTGCAAAATAAAAAAAAATATTACAATGCAACGTTTTTCAAGAAATCAATCATTTAAGAGATTTGGGATTTGGAAGTCATAAGTATGAAAAACTTAGAAAAACTTCTAAGTGTTTTTTGACCTAGTTTTCTTCCAACTTTAGGCCCATTTTTCACAAATTTGCCAAATGATTTTGAAGAAACTCCAAACTAATGAATTGAATTACATGTTAAGGGCTTTCCAAATTGTGTTCAACCTTCTCCAAATTCATTTTGAGCTAGGATTTATGATGGTTCAAAGTTGGGCTCATGAAGTGAAATTATAGGTCATGCCAAAGTTTGAAACTTGCAATTTTATGCAATTGCCTACACTAGTTGATGCCTCTAAACTTCAAAAAGATCATAGAGGATAGGAGAGGATCAAATGCATCATTGCAAAGAGATTGAACAATGTTCAAAAATTCAATGCCATGTGATTAAGTAATCATTACAAAATGGAATATTGGTGAATCATCAAGGAATCTTATTCTAGGCTAATTAGAACTCTCCTCTGCATCAGAATTGTCCCCAGGATCATACAATATCAATGGTTGGGGAAACTAGCTCGAAATTCCATCATTGCATATGTGATATTTTCAAACATTCTTCATGCTTAAGAAACCAAAATGACTTCACTAAGCAAGCTCACTCCTCTACAATTACACTGAGCCTTTTGCCTATAAATACAAGTGCATACCTCAGTAATTTTACACACAAAAGCAACAAAATTCTTTCTTTCTCTCTTCTCTCTTCATACTTAGGTTTTTCAAAGGTTCTTTGGCAAGAAAACTTGGATTCTTCAAACCAGAGCTTTTCCTTTGAAAGTAAGTATTCAAACACATCAAAGGAGGTATTTAGAGGTGATCCAAGCATCTGGAACAGATCTGTACGTGGAGAATCATCATCTTCACCTTTCACTTGGATCCATATCAGTTGGGGTCGAGCAAGGGGTTCTGGGGAGTTTCAACCAAAGCTAAGCATCTCAACACCTTCCTAAAGGATCACTGAAGTTATCTGGATCACTGCAACAACTCTGTAGCACACTTTTATCAGAGCTCAATCTCCATTTTTGAGGTAAATTTTATGAACTTCAAACTCTATAATCCACGCATGATAAATTAGAAATGAAGTTACCACTTGGTTTCTGCACCTTTAAGTATCATTAACCCTCAATCAATTGCATCATATCATGCATATAGAGTATTTCATGTTAAATTTCAGTTTTAGGGTTCTTATTGTTCATGCTTGCGAATTTTAAGTTACACTTAGAATAAATGAAATTAAAGGATACCATCGTGATCCTGGTCCAAAAATAAGCGAAATCCATCTTTACATCTTTGGATTTGGTTGAGAATTGAGGAGATAGGATTTCCATAAATTGAAATCGTGAGGTTGAAGATGAAGATGCTTTGCGCGCATTTTTTTTGAATTTCAAAGGCAAGTTTAAAATATAATCATATGGAAGCGTGTTTTGAACGACTAAATCATTCATCTCACTTGGTTACATGCGCCTCTCACACTCTCTTGCCCAAGGTCTGGGGTTCGAACCCCCCCTCAGACCTTTTGTTTTGCTTGTTTTATTTTTAGTTCATTTATGCACTTGTTTTCAAATAAAGTAAACTGAAGGTATTCGTCTAACAAGCGGCGCGCGTAGTCCAGATGGTGAGACTTTTGGGTAGTGACTTAGAGGGCGTGAGTTCAAGCCCTTTAGGTGACAAAACCTTATTTTTTACCACTTTTCCATTTCAATTTCTTTGCAACTTTAACTAATTATTTCACCTATCAAATTAAATCATTTTTGCTTCATTTTTCACACACTTCTCATTTAATATATCTATTTTGAGGATATACCAAAAAGTCATGAAAAATATATTTTTTTAGTATATTTTAATTAGATTAAAAATTACATATTTTAAGTATGTTTTAATGCCTTAAAAAATATAATTTTCACCTGATTTTCAAAACCCAATCTCTTGTTAATACTTTTGTGATAAAACCCTAATCATTTAGGTCTTGATCAGGATTAAACTTTGTCATTGCCTTAATTAAGTTGACTGTTGTCAAGAATTTAAACTATTTTCAAATCTCTGATTAACCGAACGATTGAGGGTTTTTCAGACAACAAAACCTTGTATCATTGCAAATAATTTTCAACTCTTTCTCATAAAACATTAAATAAATCTTTAGGCCTCTAATAGAGTGTAAGACCCAACACCCTTTTCTCTTCATAGCTTGTTTTTAAAACTGTATTTACAAAATCTTCTTTCTATTTTTCAAAACATTCTTCTGGTATTTGAAGAGCATTATTCTCGGTGAAACTCTTTAGATACCTATGTTACCTTTGTCCATCTTCACTTCTTCTGTTTTCAAAAACCTTTAATTGTTTATCATAAGTATTCAACTGTTATCAATAAAATTGCTGGTGAGGCTTTGTACATACATCTTCAAAGGTCTCCACTCCATCCAGGTTAGGCTGTATAGCTTTCTCTTTACGGTCTTTATTTAAATTACTGTCAAATATAAATTGTTTATATATTGTTTAGAACTACATCTAAGCGTAAACCCTAGGACAATTAAACTATACATATATATTATAGGACTATGGCCAAGGATTGAGAATGTCTTCCCGGTGAAGGATCTTTCCTAATTAGAGATCTGTAGTTCAAACCCTCAAGATGAATTATTTCCGGTGAAACATCTTGAAAAAAGCCTTAGAACCAAAACTAGGACACATCCACCCAAGAGGAATTATTCCCGGAGAAACCTCTTACCCATTTGCTTAGAGCCAAAATAAGTTGAAACCCACATAGCTTTCTCTTGTGCTATAACAAGGACCCTCGATTAGCCTCCTTTTGGGCTTTGTACAAGGACCCACAAGCTTCTTAAAAGCATTCCCAGCTTCCTCTTGAGCTTGTACACAAGGACCCATCAGGTTTCTTATAAACATAGGAACAGGTCTTTAGTTACCTTTTAGCCTATCCTGGTGAGTTTCTTCCATCTTTTAAACCAGACTTTAAGCAAGCTAGGAATGTCTCAATCTCATATTGAGTACTTGGAATGAGAGACATGGACAGTCTCTGTCACCCTTATCTTCATAAATATTACTTAGCAGAGTCTAAGATCCATAGTTGTCTATTTTAAGTCAATGTCAGCCTTAATCTTGGGCTTTAAACAAGAAGTCTCACATAGATAATCTTTCTGCCAAAAATCCCCTAGACAGGGTTAGCCTCCATTCATTCCTTCATTTTGACAAAAACCCCTGGAAAGGGTCAGCCTCCAAAATTACTCCTTTAATCCAAATTCCCTAGAAAAGGTTAACTTCCAAAAATTAAATTTTCAAAAGATAAAATCTCTTGCAAAGTAAAAACAGCTAAAGAGTCCGCCACAACCTTGGGCTTCATACAAGGCAGAAAATAATAATTTCCCTAGCTAGAGTCCGCCACAACCTTAGGCTTCATACAAGGCAGAAAATAATAATTTCCCTAGCTAGAGTCCACCCCAACCTTGGGCTTCATACAAGGCAGAAAATAATATACTCCCTAAGTAGAGTCTGTATATATATATATATATATTCCCGAATAAAGAGTTAGCCATAATTCTGGGCTTTGTACATAACACCAAATTTCTTCAGTTAATTCCCAGTAGAGTTATCTCCCAGAGTCAATAATAAAAAACACTCAAAAAGCCTCAAGCTTGGGCCTCATACAAGCCAGCTAAAAATCAAATCTTTCAAATAGTAGCTAGACATAGCTTATCTCTATAGAAAGATATTTCTCCTATCTCACCACATTCAAACAAACATTTCAACTTCAATTTCAATTTCAAACATTCTCCCATTTAGGACTTTGAAAGGCATGCTCTGAGTCAAAAAAACCCAGACTTGTACATTTTCCCTAATTTGGATGAGAATCCTTCTTTCATTCAAGAGACACGCGAATGGCATACTTGCAAACATACAAGTAAGGTCCCTATCTTGATGAAATGAATTCAGCTTTTCTGTCACTTTTTAAATGTTTATGGTGGAATAGTAGAAATACCTCTCTATAGAGATAATTTCATATCTCTTTACTATAAACAGAGATTTAATTCAAGCTTCAACCTTGAGCTTCAAGCAAGGCAACAAAAATAATTAATTTCTCTAATTAGTTCCCCGAACTACAAAAAGCTCTGACTTCCATTAGGGATATGTAGGCATGAGGTTCACAAGGAATCTCAGCAAGCTAATAAAATACCAAAAATAGTCAGTCTGTCTGTATTTCTTTTAAATCAAGTCAATTCCATCTCCTAACACAAAGGAAAAACTTTCCCAATGATAAGCAACAATCACAAACACATAGATTACTACAGATATGTAGGGTGCTTAAACTCTTCCCTATGTATAACCGACCTCCCAGACTCCACAATTTCGTGTGATATCGTAGGAAGAACTGAAGCAAAATTCATCCCGCCACGGGCGCTTCCTCCTTCCAAAATTCGCGTGAAGGGTCTAGTGTGCCGTCCTCCCAAGTGAAACAGGGAGGTAAAGAAAACGACACCACAGAAAAACGGCGACTCTGCTAGGGATTGTTAAAAACCTTGGTTTTTCATCCAAACCAATGGTTGACCAGTGCTGGTCCAGCCCCCAATGAGGAATTAGGGATGCCAAATTCCCCCTCAAACAAGAGAGGTCCTACCTAACCTCTGTGTTATTTCATGTGATTGTTGCATATACTTGTTTATTTTGTTTTTTTTTTGTATCGGGAAAGGGCTTGATTCCCCCTTGTGGTGAGAAATCCTATACCCGGATTTGAGTGCAACATAAGATAGGATGGAGGATGTCTTCTCGGTGAAGGCCCTATAATCTTGGTTCCCAGATCTACTCTTGGGATTTTCCTAGCTGGTTGTGATTAACTGCGCCAATGCATTCCGAGACTGATTTGTACCAGGAGGACCTAGAAACACATTGACCACACTTAAAGCCTTTTTTAGGACGTAGAGCAGTGATTACGAAAGTAATTGTCATGCAGATACTACACTCAGAGAAAACTCTCTTATAGATGCCAGTCAACGTATCTTTAAGGTTGAGAAAAAACTTTGAGATCCCTAGAACCCGTTCTACAGGTACAAAAATCCTTATCCTTAGTTTACCCTGGGGCGAGGTTTGCGTTGTGACTCCATGACCATTATACCCTTCTACGCCATGTTTGTTTAAAAACTCTTGTGTGTGCATTCATGCATTCATGCATTAATCATAATAACTAAAAAAAAAGTCTTTTTCGAGTCGTTTTTCAAGGAAACTAAATAACGAACGTTTTGAACTTCATAGGAAGAGAGAAACGGAGAAAGGACTTAAGGATCTATACCATGGATTACGGAAGAAAGAGAGCTAAGAAATACACCTTCAAAATTCCTAAGGTCGAGGAATTGGAAAAGCTCGGAAAACTGGTGGTCAACCCCTAGGCTTTCAAAGAGAAGTATGGAAAACTTCTGCCTCTTCTCAGCACTAATATTGTGGATGGGATCCTTCCTACATTGGTACAGTTTTACGATCCAACATATCACTGTTTCACCTTTCCATATTATCAACTCATGCCTACGTTAGAGGAGTACTCCCGTCTGATTGGAATACCTGTGTACGCGCAAGATCCGTACTCCGGTTTGGAAAAGAATCCTGACGATATTATCATCGCTGCAACTACTCCCTTGAACGTAGTTGACATCAGAACTCATATGGTGAGTAAAGGAGGAATTCAAGGATTTCCCTCCAAGTTTTTGTTAGATCAAGCTCGGTACTTCGTCAGCATCCAAGATATGAGCGCATTTGAGGAAATCTCGGCTTTGCTTATCTACTGATTGTTTTTATTTCCAAATATTAATGATTCCGTTCATATCAACGCAATTAAGATCTTCTTGATTGGAAATCTAGTTCCAACATTGCTTGCGGATGCTTACCACTCTGTGCATTCAAGAAACCTGCAGCGATGAGGCTTAATCACATGCTGCATACCGTTGCTATACGAATGGTTCGTCTCGCACCTGCCGAAGTCTAGCACATTCTGGAACATGAGGGATGGCCTTTACTGGTCACAAAAAATCATGCCCCTTACCCATACAGACATTGATTGGTGTAGTCCTGACAACGACAAAACCAAGATCACCTTCAGTTGCGGAAGTTATCCCAACATACCCCTTATTGGAACTAAGGGAGGAATTAGCTACAATCCAGCTTTAGCCCGTCGTCAATACGGCTATCCCATGAAAAATATACCAAGTAATATTCAATTGAAGGGTTTGTTATTCAAGAACATTGACGATCATGGCAACCTGCTGAAAAAGGAAATTGTCCAGGCCTCGCGTCTTGTTCACACAAAAGGGAGAAGACTGTTAGGAAAACATCTTTGCATTTCCCTAGATCCTTAGCCTTCAATGGGTACGCGTCAGAGCATTCTAGCTCAGGATGCCATATCAGCATCAAGAACCTATTCCCCTAAGGGAACCAATTTTCCTTTTATCCATCAATGTTGAGAAATTGCAAGCAGCATTAAACAAGGTATGCCAAGAAAGGAATGCTTGGAAGAACAAGTATCGAATTGTCAACACGAAAAATGTTGAGATTCAGAACATCCTAAGAAGGAAGGATGAGTTACTTGAAGTGCTTGATCGACAAGTGACACAATCGTCACTTTCTCATCATATCCCTCCTGCTACCTGGATTATCGATCAGCTCACGTCAGAGAACGCTCGACTCAAGAAACAGAAGAAAATGTTATAACGTGAAGTCGGCTCTTCGTCAAAGTTTTAGAGTCCTTTCTCTCAGTTTCTCTGTATTTCCCTTTTCAAAGTGTGTAAAAAACGGAGTTTCTCTTAATTAATAAAAGTTTCATGTTTCATAACGTAATTATGGTGTTTCCTTGAAAATTTTTAACTTAATTACACATCATGCATCGCCTTAGTTGTACGCACTGACACGAGAATTGTCGCGGATCTAATAGTCACTTTCCTTTCTCCAGAATCAACCAACGCCAGAAGAACCACAAAGGACTGTGGTTTCCGAGATTGTTTCTACTCCTATTCCTCAGTATACCATGTCGCCCGACCGACCTTGGGGCATGCCGTATAACTTTACTCCAGAAGGGTACATACCCACAGTTTCTGCAGTTCCAAGAGTCACAATGGATATTGGTCCACCAGAGGGTTACAGACCTCTAGAAATTGAAGTTCCAAGAGCAACGACAATGGGTTTCACACAATTGAATGCTGATATTCCAAGATCTGCTGTCATGGCTTCTCCACGACCATTTGTGCATACTTTTCCTCCACCGGGTGGACAACTATATCATCACGCTCCCAGTGCGGACGCTGGCGTGTATGAAAGATTGGACGAGTTCCAGGAACAGTTTCTGCAAATGGAGAAGGAACTAGAGGCTCTTCGAGGACAAGATTTATTTGGAAAGAATGCTGCAGACCTCTGTCTGGTTCCAAATGTTAAGATTCCTCACAAATTCAAAGTACCAGATGTCGAGAAGTACAAAGGGAATTCATGCCCACAAAGTCACCTCGTGATGTACGCTCGAAGGATGTTAACTCAGACTGATAACCAACAATTGCTCATTCATTATTTTCAAGACAGCCTGACTGGTGCTGCACTCAAA
This sequence comes from Vicia villosa, assembly GCF_029867415.1. Classification (NCBI taxonomy): domain Eukaryota; kingdom Viridiplantae; phylum Streptophyta; class Magnoliopsida; order Fabales; family Fabaceae; genus Vicia; species Vicia villosa. The sequence goes on along the minus strand of NC_081182.1, from coordinate 177,955,906 downwards.
TGGTACATGAAGTTGGACAATTCAGAGATTCGTACTTTTTGAGACCTCAGAGAGGCCTTCGTCAAACAGTATAAGTACAATCTGGATATGGCTCCTGACAGAGATCAACTCCGGGCCATGAATCAAAAGAAAAGAGAAAGCTTCAAGGAATACGCTCGGAGATGGTGTGAAGTTGCTGCTCAAATTTGTGCTCCACTTGAAGAGAAAGAAATGACAAAAATCTATCTCAAAACTTTGAGTCCATTCTACTACGGACGAATGGTTCCAAGTGCACCTAGTGATTTTACAGAGATGGTAAACATGGGTGTACGTTCAGAAGAAGCAGTTCGAGAAGGACTCTTGAACAAAGAACCAGAATCTTCTATTGGTCCTAGAAAGTATGGAAGTTCTTTCCAGAAGAAAAAGGATCAAGATGTTAGCAATGTCTTGCACAAAGAAAAGAAGAATTGTCCACCTCAAGTTGCTACAATAACTCCGGTTGTTAACTCGGCGCCAGCTTACCAACCTCAGGTTTCGCAACAATCATTTCAACAAAGGTCACAACAACCTCAACAGCAGGTTCGACCTCCAAATTCCAACAATCGAGCTCCAAGGTATCCTCCTTTTGATCCCGTGTCAATGCCTTATGCGGATTTGTTTCCAACTCTACTGGCGAAAGGACTCATTCAGACAAAGAATCCTCTAAATCCTGCATATGAATCATCACATTGGTTCAAGGCTGGCCAATCTTGTCCTTATAATAAAGGGGCACCAGGTCACATCATTGAGAACTGTTTCAGTTTCAAGGCCGAAGTTCAAAGATTAGTCAAGAGCGGAATGCTATCCTTCAAAGATACTAATCCTAATGTCCAGGCAAATCCTTTGTCGCAGTATAAAGAAGCTTCATTGAATCTAATAGATCAGCACCCCAACGTTATTCAAATCTACGACATTCGTCAGATAGGGGAAAGTCTTGTTAAGATGCACGCTAGACAAGCTGGATATGGCCATGTACCACCTCACAACTACTTGTCATACCCCAAAATTTGCCCGATCAAATCTACGTCTGTTAATCCATCAAGATTCAAAATTAAGAGTCATGGGGTTTGACATTTCTATTGTCAAACCCGCTCTCTAATAAATCAGGTTGAGTTAAAACAAGGACGTAATTAACATATGTTTAGGACCCAATAGTTGAGCCTAATTATTTTAAAGGTTTTTATTATTTGTGGGGGTATCTTGGGGTTTTACTAACATTTGTTTCGATTATTATTAACATGACTAACTATTAGCATTTAACACTATTAATTTTTATTATTTTTAATATTAATAGGATTAGTATTAGGATTAATTGGGTTTCCTATTTTTAATTAGGTTTTATTATTTATATATTATTAGAATTAGCATTTATATTATTATTTAGGTTAGAATATTATTAGTATTATTATTTATTGTTAATTTTTATTATATTGGTATTAGTATTATTGTTAATTAGGTTATTATTATTTTTTAGAAGTGGGGTTTTATTAGGCTGATTATTGGGTTTATTGTTTTTGTTATTGGGCTGAAGAAAAAAGAAAGAAACAAAATATATATATATATATATAAAGGCAGGCCCAATGGGCGCTGGATCAACAGGCGGGTCAAATCGACTCGATCCTGTTCACTCCCCTCTTCCCCCAATCTCTCACGTAATCAGCGCCTTGGACCATGGAAAAGCTAAGCTCAAACAATCTTCACTACAAACTCAAAACAGCAATACAAATCAAATCTTCTACACAAAAATTAAAATCTAATCTAACCTAAATGGAATCACTAACCCTAACTACAAAATAGAAAAGAGATTATCAGATAGGGGGGAGATTCGCAGGCAGAGGAGTCGGTTTATGGTCTAAAATTTGAGGAAAACGTGAATTTCGATTTGCAGGTTTGGAAAGGATTCAAAGACTTCTGAGGATTCAAACATATCTCTGAAACATTCTTGGTTGTTCTCCAATCGCTAAGAAGCCAGAACATCCGGAATCATTAACGGCACAGTCACGGTTTGCCAATTTATTTTCAAAGTTCGATTTCAATCTTTCACGTGTTTTGGTTACAATTTGACTGCATATATGTATTAGCATCAAGGTTTAGGTTATGCCTGGGTTATTCGATTTGAGTTTTAACGCGGACATGGCGAGACGCCATTGTTAGGTCTTCATGTTCTTCAAATAGGGGATTCTAATTAGAGGTGATTTTAACCCAAATCAATAGGCATAATACGCTCGTGGGATTATGTACGTTCTTTCTGGAATGTTTTTGTGTATTTATTGCTATTGAGTTGCAGATTTGGATGGCGAATACCTATGGCAACGGAACAAAACTGTGGGCAAAGCCAAGCTTTTTTCCAGAAAACGCAATAGGGATGATGAAGCTCTGCGCGGGGATTGGTTTTTTATTTTAAAAAATATATGTGTTTTTATATAAATCGTATAGCGTGCAATGTTTAATCTGCGTGGCAAACCAGCACAGTTGATTGAGGCATATTGGTGATAACCCAAGAGACCTGGGTTCGATCCCCAGGTCATGCCATTGTTTTTATTATTTTCTTAAACTTGTTTTCTTATGATCAACCATGAATCCAGCGCGCGCGTTATCATGCAGCTCACGATACACCTTCAGCCTATAGCCCTTGGATTTACTACGATCAAGATCTGAAGGATAAGAAGGCGCATATCCACCATGGAGCCTCGCAGACCATGCACACAGGATCCTGTCCAGGTTCCTTTTATTTATTTATTTATTTTTTATTATTTATTTAGATTAAGTATATATTGTTTAATTTAGTTAATTTGTTTTAATTAGGATTAGGACATTAAATTACTTTAATTGTTTTAATTACTTTAATTACTTTAAAAATCACAAAAAACCCTAGGAGATTATTCAGGTATTGGGGTTTGCCCAATCCCACTGCCCATTTGGCAAAGAACATTAACCCTTAATTAATTCTCTTCTCGACCGGACTAAATCTATTAGTCGCATTAGACAAGAGAAAAAAAATATACAAATCTAAAATACATTTTATTTGCCGCCCGCGACGATCGAATCTATCGGTCAGAGTAACCAGCAATACCCCATTAATCCGTTAACTATAATGACCAAACCTATTGGTCATCGCAACTAACAGTGACATATTAAATCAGGGTTGTACGCCCAAACATTCAAAACACACTAAACCATGATACTACGGATTTCCACCCCTTCAATACTGCGATTTTCAAATCTACGACAAGCCACTTAAAAAGCCTTTAAATCAACTTCAAACACCTCCATAATGAATTCTAAGGCGTACAACCCTGTGCCCGAACTATGTTGACTCTGATTCTCCATAAGGAGATACGTAGGCACTTGGTAACAAGGCGAGTCCCCTTCCCTAAAACCTCCATTCAATTCAAATCTCAATTTTCATCCTATTCACGCCCTTAGCTATTAAACCTTAACATTTAGCCATAAATCTTTACTTTGAACAGAAAACCTTAGGAAAGGGTTGAGGGTGCCTAACACCTTCCCTTGACCAGATTATAATAATCTTACCCGGATCTTTATACTGCGTAGGGTTTCCTATTCACCCTTCACAAATGGACTTAGGATGGATTCAACATATCCGAGTCAAAAACTGAGTACGACGTCAACATGGTTCAAGGATGTCCAGGAGAATACAAAATCTACAAAGTTGAAGATCTTGAAGGATCGGTAGTCGGGTTCCATAAGACTTTAAATGGACTTGCCCACTTTGGAACGGATTTACATCCTTACAGTAAATGTAGAATCTGTTGAAGAAATTCACGAGGATGTTTGCGCGTTCGCAACGACATTCAGAAACTAATGGATGATAATACCATTACAGTTCTTTCCAACAGAGAAGATGACGAAGTCTTTACCGTATCTCCTCAGATTAATCAAGTTGAACCAATGCAAGTCAAGTATGACAGCAGGAAGATAGCAATTGCTCCGTTAGTGTTCTACTTACCAGGTCTTGTACCGTATGAGTCTAGCAAGGCTATACCATACAAGTACAATGCTACATTCATTGAAAATGGTAAGGAAATACCATTACCATATGTTGTCAACATTGCTGGTGTTAGTCGAGTCACTAGAAGTGGACGAGTCTTCAACAGAACATCAGAAAATGTGGAAAAGCCTTCAGAAGAAGCACCATATAGGGAAGACAATCATCCGACCAATGTTGTTCAAGCGAAAGAAAAGATGAGATCTTGAAATTAATCCAGAGGAGTGAATACAACATTGTAGACCAGCTGCTGCATACCTCGTCTAAGATATCTATTCTCTCCCTACTATTGAGTTCTGAAGCTCATAGGGAAGCTCTATAGAAAGTTTTGGAACAAGCTTTCGTAGAACCCAGTCTTACTGTAGTACAATTCAACAGTATCATTGCCAACATCTCCACAGGAACTAACCTGAGTTTCTGTGACGAAGATCTTCCAGAAGAAGGAGTGGACCATAACCTTCCACTTCACATCTTAGTTGGCTGCATGAGTGATGTTCTCACAGGAGTCCTAATAGACAATGGATCCTCTCTCAATGTCATGCCGAAATCAATATTATCAAGATTATCCTTCAAAGACTACCCGCTAAGGGAAAGTCACGTCATCATCAAAGCATTTCATGGATCAAGGAAGTCTGTTTTTGGAGAGGTAGATCTTCCCATAACTATTGGACCTCAAGCGTTCAAAATCACTTTCCAAGTTATGGATATCCCGGCATAATACAACTGTTTTCTAGGTCGCCCATGGATTCATGAAGCTGGGGCAATTATTTCCACACTTCATCAGAAGCTAAAGTTCATAAGAGATGACAAATTGGTAACCGTATGTGGAGAACGAGCTCTGATCGTCAGAAACCTGTCATCATTCTCCTAGGAGTAAAAGCTGATCATTTCAAATGTTGACCATCAAGGGGCAGGTTCTCTAAAAACTCTGTTGGGCAGGAATAGTTAATGCTTTCTTTGATTACCTTGAGGGGAAGAATTTGAAGACTCCTTTGAGCGTGGTAAAGTTGTTTCCATGTTTGTTTGACTTCAAAACAAAGAAAGCTTGGGGATTCTAGTATGATGTACCTAATCAGGGGCAATTAAGTCGAGGTTTGACCTCTCAAATTCAACATATCTGGGGCAATCATGTCGATAAATCTCTTCAATATTTTATCAATCTGGGGCAATCAAGTTGAGGAATCTCTCTTGAGTTCAACCAATCTGGGGTAGTTACGTCGAGATTCCACAAATCTCTCCAAGGATCTTTTGAGGCAAATTCCTTCGAATGTCATGAATCTTGGGGCACAATATTTTGAGTTATCTTGCCTATCTTTGAGCGTCGGATTTCTCTTGAAAACTTATTTTCTCCCCAGGTACTGGAGTTTATTTCTCCCAGGAGAGGTTCTACTTCCTTAATCAAGGCTCCTTATCTGGATTTCTCATCCCAACATTGTGAATCGAAGGAATCTCCTCAAGTTAAAAATCTTCCAAGCAGCGGCACACGTTGAGAAGTCAGAAGTTATTCTACACTCTACAAGCCAACAACCAGAAGTGGCATCTTGCAAGTCAAAGTCCAATATCTATTGGCATCTGTACATGATTCTTAACACTAAGGGGGTTCTCCCTAGTGTTTACCTCACTAATGCCTTTATTTGGCACTCTGCATATAGCGTTCACTGCATATAACATTGCATCCTCAAAAGCGTAGCATATCCATCAAAATGGAGCATTACACCACAGAAAAATTCAAACATGCATACAAAGCATAAGCCAGATAATACAAATCAGCACTCAATCAAGATGACGATACTCCCCCACATAAAATACTGTCCTTACAAACTCCAGTTGATATCTGCCACTACATTACAAATCTCCTCAAGCCACGGTGCCGATACCTGGTATCCTCAATCTCCAAAAGAAGTCTCGTTTTCTCTCTCTAGTGTGGATCGGATGCAATGTCTTTCTTCCTTAGAATCGTTGTCTCTGAGTTATTTCCCGTATGCTGCGTGCAGATTAGAGCGTGAATGAGGGTGGGCATTCAACCCATCTCATTTTTCAATCGTTTGAATAACCATACTTGGTGTGTGGAAATTCGAACGATTGCCACTCTTGAAGAGTTACACCCCGCCTTTGGCCTGAGGGATTAATGTAATTCTTATGCTTCGCAAGCATCAATATCTCCGTAATTCCCAGTGGTTACTATCATCTTCTTGTCGAGTCTAGTCGTCACTAGTCCTGTCGTGGTTATTTCCCGTATGTTGCGTGCAGATTAGAGCGTGAATGAGGGTGGGCATTCAACCCATCTCATTATTCAATCGTTTGAACAACCATACTTGGTGTGTGGAAATTTGAATAATTGCTGTGAATACAAGATTACACTCAAAGATGTTTTTGATTTATGGCAAACTCAAATGAGCATCCAAACAACAAGGCGGAATCAGAAAAGCAAAGCATTGATCACTCATGAAAGCACAGGTTGATCTACTATGCATATAGGTCGACTCAACACAAAGCTGAACAAGAAAAATGCAGAAAATCAGCAGTTAGGTCGACCTACTGTCAACCCAAGTCGACCTAAAATGGAGAAAAATCCACATACTTCTGCTAGGTCGACTCACAGATCATTTAGGTCGACCTAAAATGAAGAAAAATAGGTATCATTCTGCTAGGTCGACCTACACAACAACTAGGTCGACCTAATCTGAGAAAAATGCTTCAAATCGCATCTGAAGTGGATTCTGGTCGACCTACTTCGACATCAGGTCGACCTAACTGGGAACAAACCTTCAACAGGTCAACCTAACTGACGTTAGGTCGACCTAAACCTTCAGCAGGTCAACCTAACAGATTTTAGGCCAACCTAACAGGTCAACCTAAATGGGACAATTTCAACTCTGCTTCTGTTAGGTCGACCTAAGCACTAAAGTAGGTCAACCTACTTGCTGAAAACTTCCCAAATTATGTGTTTTCTCTGCTCCAACATACCAGCAACTATATATATCATTCCATGTTAATCATTGTATTCAACACCAACGACTGAAAGATACATAAACGCTTCTCATCTTCGTTCTTCGTCATCTCCAACACAATTACACATAATCATTCTTGCGTTGCGGGTTAGTGATGAGTTCGATAACGTCCATGGAACGGAATTGAAGATTCCTAGTGGGTGAAGGTTTGTGGGGTTTGTTGGTGAATAAAATCTGCGGGTTTTGTCCTCCACGACGGGTGGTTCTTGGGGGTTTTTATCAAGAGGCGTTCATTGAGGATTCGGCTGAGTGTAACGATTGAGGAACGGGGAGTTCAAGGAATCAAGACACTGCAGAAGGGAATCGAAGTGAAGCTCTTGGATAACCTTGATCTTGTTCAAGATTAAGGGGAAGAAGATTCAAAGGATCGACATAAAGGGTTTATCGTTTATCGCTTTGTTAATCTTCTTTGTATAAACTACTTTCAACATTAATGAAAGATTTCCCAATTTCAATTTGGAATTGGGGGCAGACGTAGTCGTAGCGAGGACGAACGACGAACTGCCTAAACAAATATCTTGTTCTTATCGCTTTTATCTTTTCCTTTTCATTCTGTTCATAATTGGTAAAATTGCTAAATTGATCAATGATTCAAGTGTTAAAATTGTGAATTAAAAGTTCTGCATAAACATCACAATTCACCACATCTTGAATAAGCATCAATTTGAATATTGTCACCAAGTGTTTGTCTATTTGCTTAATCCACCTTACTGCATTGCAAATCAAAGTTTGTCAATCTAGAACTTAATCGATATTCAATTGTGACACGTATTGACTCGATAGCATATCTTTTTATCTGTGATTTCAAATATTTTGTGGTTTTGTAACACATATAACCCTTTGCAATAGCGGTCCGGAATAGACGCAAGTCGATTCAGAACCGCTTTCGCTATAGGTTGTAAAAATCCCGGAAAAACTGTGTAGGATCTATTCACCCCCCTCTAGATCCTTAGGCCAGCGTCTAACAAGTGGTATCAGAGCTTGGTTAATTCCGTGCTACGTGAAACACTTATTGGAAAGATGGCTTCCGGACCTAAAGGGGCTCATAATAGAGCTCCAGTTTTCAACGGCGAAAACTACGGCTATTGGAAGGATTGTATGTGTGTCCATATCAATGCAATTGATAGGAACATCTGGACAGCTATTGTCAATGGTCCATTTCAGATCACTTTGACAAATGAAGATGGTAACGTTGTTCCAAAACCAGAAAATACTTGGAATGCTGAAGATGAAAAGAAATATGCATACGATTGGAAAGCGAGAAACATTCTAATCTCAGCTCTAGGAGTTGATGAATACTATCGCGTTTCCCATTGTAGATCCGCTAAAGCTATGTGGGACACATTGCAAGTTGCCCACGAGGGAACCGATGACGTCAAACTAGCTAGGGTCAATACGCTAACTCAAGAGTTCGAACTTTTCCACATGCAAGATGGTGAAACCATCGAAAGCATGCAGAAAAGATTCGTTCACCTGAAAAATCGATTAAATTCTCTTGATAGACCTGTTTCCAATGCAGTTGCTACTAACAAAATCTTAAGGTGTTTGAACAGGGAATGGCAACCCAAAGTGACAGCAATTAAGGAAGCAAATGATCTCAACACTTTAGACATTACCACTCTTTTTGGTAAACTAGAGGAACATGAACAGCATCTTAAATGTCTTGACATGCATGAGAAAAGGTCAAAGAAAGAAAAGAACATGGAAAAGGAGGTAGAGAAGAAGTCAATAGCTCTAAAAGCTTCAAGCTCCAAGACCTCAAGACAAGAGCTAAAGGATAGTGATACAAGTAATGACGAAGACTCCGATGATGAGGATATGGGACTGTTTGTGCGAAGATACAACAAATATCTAAAGAAAAATGGAGCAAAGCATTCTAACAAAGGATTGATCAACTATAGAAAGCAATCAACTAAGTTCAAACAAGATGACAACAACAAAGGAAAAATCAAAGGGCTATGCTTCAATTGTGGGAAAGTCGGTCACTACAAACCGGATTGTCCATACCTTGAGAAAGAAAAAGAGAAGAACCAAAGCAAAGGCCATAACAAATCTAAAAGAGCCTACATAGCATGGGAAAGTGATTCATCTAGTGAAAGCTCATCAAGCGATGAAGAAGAATTAGCAAACTTATGCTTGATGGCTCATCAATACAAGAGAAAGAAAGCTGTAAGTCATCTTAAACCTGAACTTGTAGATAAGGTATCTCATGATCAATTGAAATTAGCTTTTGAAAAACTACATAGAGATGCAATTGAAGCTTTCAAACTTTTGGCCTCAAATAAGAAAATCTTTTCATACCTTGAATCAAAAGTTGAGAAGACCGAAAAGGATATGGAAGCTTTAAAACAATCTATGTTAAACATTCAAAAGGATAAAGCTGATATCGATCCTACGTCATGGTTTGGTTGTGAGACATGTCATATTTGGCAAAAAGAAGTGAGAAATTTAAAAACCAAATTAGACAAAGCTCTACAACCAAAAGTGACCTTTGCGGTTGATCCAAACAAATTCAAGAGATCATATACTCCGCCATATAGCAAATACACCTTCGTACCTAAAGCATTAACCGGTAAAACGGTATATTCTCCTCATATTACCTGTCATTATTGTTGCAAAAAGGGACATACTATTGAAAAATGCAAGTTTAGGAGAATCTTAGTTCCTAAAGGCGTATTTCAATGGTTGCCTAAGTGTAACAATGTCTGTACTCACCATCTAGGACCCAATGAAGATTGGGGACCTTCCTCTCTAAATTAATTTTGCAGGAAAAGTGTCTTGACATTGCCGAAAGGTTGTAGTTCCTTGATAGTGGATGCTCAAGACACATGACGGGAGACATATCTCTTTTCGTTGAGTTTCACGCAAAGAAAAAGGGGTATGTCACCTATGGAGATAACAATCGGGGAGCCATACTTGGTAAAGGAAGTGTAGGTCCATCCACTGAAGACATCGTCAAAGATAAGGAAGACGAAAATGAAAGTATTGTAAAGAAAGATGCTGAGAAAGAGAAAGATGAGTCTCATGATGAAAATGAAAAGGAAAGCATCTCAAAAAATGAAGAACTTCCTAAGGCTTGGACAAATGTGAAAGACCATCCTATTGACAACATAATAGGAGACATCTCAAAGGGCGTTACAACACGCTCCAAGATAAGTAACCTTTGTCATCATTTTGCTTTTTGTTTCACAAGTTGAACCGAAAAACGCTATGGACGCATTACTTGATGAGCATTGGCTAATGGCCATGCTAGAAGAATTAAACCAATTTAAACGGAATGATGTTTGGGACTTAGTCCCTCATCCGGGAGATCATCAAGTAATCGGCACTAGATGGGTTTTTCATAACAAACTTGATGAAAACAGAGTTATCACTAGAAAGAAAGCTAGATTAGTTGCTTAAGGTTACAATCAATAGGAAGGTATTGATTATGAAGAGACATACGCTCCTGTAGCACGTCTCGAAGCTATTCACCTCTTACTTGCCTATGCTTGTTCAAAAGACTTCAAACTATTCAAAATGGATGATATTATATTTGGGTCGACTAATGCAAAACTTGTCAAAGAATTTTCTAATTTTATGCAGAGTGAACTTGAGATGAGTCTCATGGAGCTGCTCAAAAGATTTGGAATGAGTGAAGCGAAGGAGATTGACACACCTATGGCAACAAATACTAGCCTAGACAAAGATGAGAAAGATATCAATCTTGTCCAAAGGAATCTCACTTAAAATTTGTCAAAAAAAAAAATTCTGCTATATCTACATGGAACTCCTACATATGGCCTATGGTATCCGAAGGGAAATGAGTGTTATTTGGTAGGATTCTCCGACTCAGATTTTGCTGACTGCAAATCCGATAGAAAGAGCACCAGTGGAACATGTCATCTATTCTCAAATTCATTGATAAGTTGGCATAGCAAGAAACAAGTATCGGTTGCATTATCTACTGCTGAAGCAGAATATGTAGCTGCAGGAAGCTGTTGTGCGCAGATATTATGGCTCAAGCAACAACTTCTTGACTTTGGCATTACGCTTGATCACATACCTATCATGTGCGACAACACAAGGGCAATAAACTTAAGCAAGAATCCTGTCCTACACTCACGAACCAAACATATTGAAATAAGGCATCACTTCCTAAGAGATCATGTAGAGAAAGGAGACGTTACACTTGAACATATAGAAAGCAAGAAGCAACTAGCCGACATATTCACCAAACCTCTAGCAACGGAGCAACACTTCAACATCCGTAGGGAATTAGGGATACTAGATATCTCTAATTTGGGCTAACTACGCTTGTTCCTCCTATTTTTATTCCTTTACTTTATTTCTATATATATTGTTTATTCTCAAGCTAACATCATTTCTTAAAGGTAGCTCTTTATCAAGTCAATGACTAAGGACTTCCATGAACGGTGACACCTATACACTAAGAAGACGGTAACATGTTTATTGTTCACTTCCAAAAATTCCATTGATACTGTAATATGATATCAATTAACATGCTTATAGTGACTTTACACACATATATCTCTTGCTCTTGTACATGTTTCATTTTAATATCCGCTATGAATGCTCGAGTTTTATCTATGTTTCTCTTGTTACTCTCCTACTCTATTTCTCTGTTTCTCTTTTTGATGTTGTCAAAGGGGGAGATAGATGCAATATATGCTGAGTGTACGGGGGAGCTTTGCGAAGAGATTGCTTGGTTGAGAGATAGATGCTGGATGTACGGGGGAGCTTTGTTGAGTCTTTATCACTTACTAACCAAAGCTTTGACTATTGGTTTGCCATCATCAAAAAGGGGGAGTATGTGAATACAAGATTACACTCAAAGATGTTTTTGATTTATGGCAAACTCAAATGAGCATCCAAACAACAAGGCGGAATCAGAAAAGCAAAGCATTGATCACTCATGAAAGCACAGGTTGATCTACTATGCATATAGGTCGACTCAACACAAAGCTGAACAAGAAAAATGCAGAAAATTAGCAGTTAGGTCGACCTACTGTCAACCCAAGTCGACCTAAAATGGAGAAAAATCCACATACTTCTGCTAGGTCGACTCACAGATCATTTAGGTCGACCTAAAATGAAGAAAAATAGGTATCATTCTGCTAGGTCGACCTACACAACAACTAGGTCGACCTAATCTGAGAAAAATGCTTCAAATCGCATCTGAAGTGGATTCTGGTCGACCTACTTCGACATCAGGTCGACCTAACTGGGAACAAACCTTCAACAGGTCAACCTAACTGACTTTAGGTCGACCTAAACCTTCAGCAGGTCAACCTAACAGATTTTAGGCCAACCTAACAGGTCAACCTAAATGGGACAATTTCAACTCTGCTTCTGTTAGGTCGACCTAAGCACTAAAGTAGGTCAACCTACTTGCTGAAAACTTCCCAAATTATGTGTTTTCTCTGCTCCAACATACTAGCAACTATATATATCATTCCATGTTAATCATTGTATTCAACACCAACGACTGAAAGATACATAAACGCTTCTCATCTTCGTTCTTCGTCATCTCCAACACAATTACACATAATCATTCTTGCGTTGCGGGTTAGTGATGAGTTCGATAACGTCCATGGAACGGAATTGAAGATTCCTAGTGGGTGAAGGTTTGTGGGGTTTGTTGGTGAATAAAATCTGCGGGTTTTGTCCTCCACGACGGGTGGTTCTTGGGGGTTTTTATCAAGAGGCGTTCATTGAGGATTCGGCTGAGTGTAACGATTGAGGAACGGGGAGTTCAAGGAATCAAGACACTGCAGAAGGGAATCGAAGTGAAGCTCTTGGATAACCTTGATCTTGTTCAAGATTAAGGGGGAAGAAGATTCAAAGGATCGACATAAAGGGTTTATCGTTTATCGCTTTGTTAATCTTCTTTGTATAAACTGCTTTCAACATTAATGAAAGATTTCCCAATTTCAATTTGGAATTGGGGGCAGACGTAGTCGTAGCGAGGACGAACGACGAACTGCCTAAACAAATATCTTGTTCTTATCGCTTTTATCTTTTCCTTTTCATTCTGTTCATAATTGGTAAAATTGCTAAATTGATCAATGATTCAAGTGTTAAAATTGTGAATTAAAAGTTCTGCATAAACTTCACAATTCACCACATCTTGAATAAGCATCAATTTGAATATTGTCACCAAGTGTTTGTCTATTTGCTTAATACACCTTACTGCATTGCAAATCAAAGTTTGTCAATCTAGAACTTAATCGATATTCAATTGTGACACGTATTGACTCGATAGCATATCTCTTTATCTGTGATTTCAAATATTGGTTGGTTTTGTAACACATATAACCCTTTGCAATAGCGGTCCGGAATAGACGCAAGTCGATTCAGAACCGCTTTCGCTATAGGCTGTAAAAATCCCGGAAAAACTGTGTAGGATCTATTCACCCCCCTCTAGATCCTTAGGCCAGCGTCTAACAATTGCCGCTCTTGAAGAGTTACGCCCCGCCTTTGGCCTGAGGGATCAATGTAATTCTTATGCTTCGCAAGCATCAATATCTTCGTGATTCTCTAGTGTTTACCGATGTCTTTTGATCGAGTCTAGTCATCACTAGTCTCTGTGGTCCCTTTCCCCTTATGTGGACGACCTTTTCGGATCCAATCCCCCGCGTTGTGGGTCCTTTGCCTTCCAACCTTCGAATCATTTCAAAGCACAGTTCCCAACCTGGCAAACCCTTTCAAAGCCCAGTTTTCGTCCTGGCAAACCATTTCAAAACCAATTCCCAATCCCCGGCCTCAGTGTTGTTGATAATCTTCCCCTAGTGTCGAGTTGATGTTGAGTCGTAGATCGTACGAGATCTTTTCCTTTCAGTCCTGAAGATCGTACGAGATCCTCTCCTGGTGTCGAGTTGATGTTGAGTCGTAAATCGCACGAGATCTTTTCCTTTCAGTCCTGAAGATCCTACGAGATCCTCTCCTGGTGTCGAGTTGATGTTGAGTCATAGATTGCACGAGATCTTTTCCTTTTAGTCCTGAAGATTGTACGAGATCCTCTCCTGGTGTCGAGTTGATGTTGAGTCATAGATCGCACGAGATCTTTTCCTTTCAGTCCTTAAGATCGTACGAGATCCTCTCCTGGTGTCGAGTTTATGTTGAGTCATAGATCGCACGAGATCTTTTCCTTTAAGTCCTGAAGATCGTACGAGATCCTCTCCTGGTGTCGAGTTGATGTTTAGTCATAGATCGCACGAGATCTTTTCCTTTCAAGTCCGGAAGATTGTACGAGATCCTCTCCTGGTGTCGAGTTGATGTTGAGTCATAGATCGCACGAGATCTTTTCCTTTCAAGTCCGGAAGATCGTACGAGATCCTCTCCTGGTGTCGAGTTGATGTTGAGTCCTAGATCGCTACGAGATCTTATCTTTTCAGTCATTGTTTCATAAAACCATTCTCTTTGAAAACCCTGTATTGGCACCGTTACCACGTTACAAGCTATCACCATTCAACCATTATTCACCATAAACTTTTCCACCAGAAAAAAGAAAAACATTTCTCTTTCCCCAGCAGATATCAAAACAAAAAAGAAGCACTAACTCACACACTAAGAAGTAAGGACAACATTTACACCATCTTCTCTTTAGGACAAATTTCTGGCACTTTGATATTTAATCTTCTTCTACAATGAATATTCGAAAGGCTAGCGCCAATCTCACCTTCAGGTTTAAGACGATTAAATAGGGGCAGCTGTCATACCCCAAATTTGTCCTACCCCTAATTTATTTCTATCTGGCTCACGCTTTGCATTCATCTACATCTTTCCATTAGGTCATCGACATAACATGCATCATTAATCAATAAAATTGGCAAGGGATCGAGGTCATAGATAAAGCTGAGGTTTCACATGGCTTGAAGTTCATACTTTGTGCAAGCTTATTTATATTAAGGTTTTCAACTAATAGTGGAGTAAGGTTCATTTCGTTGTGCTTGTGTCAACCGGTGGATTTTCAAGGTTGTTCCTATGATCGTCTTATTGTTAGGGTGTCATCTGGTTTATTCTTCAATCCAAAGTTTGGTTCATTTGATTACTTGGAATACAAGCTATTCGTTTGATGCTTCACCAAAAGGGTGTGTATTCATTCATTTGAAGAAAGGAGGGAAATGCATTCTTGAATTCAAAAAAGAAAGCAAAATGGATGGAAGAACATATTCAAAGGCTATTTAAAGAAGGAAGAAAATTTCATAACTTCATCAGATCATATCAAATATTGTTACAAAAAGGAACCATTTCATTACGTGTCCAAGCTCATTATCCATTTCATTTCAAGAGTCAAGCATACATTACAAAAGCCAAGCCATGTCCATCTACACTTTCAACCATAGCAAATCCACAAACCATAAAAACCTCTAATAGAGCTTTATGATATTCTACCAAAATCAATACAAATTCACCCTAAACTTACATCACAGTCCAATCCATTTTACAAAGCCCTTCCAAATTTCAATCCAATATCCATTTACAAAAAAGTCGAGTTACAAAAGTTCAATTACACAAATTCACATTCCCATTCAAAAGCCCATGTCTCTATTCAATACAAAAAAAATATTCATTACAAATATTACGAAAAGTCCATTCCAAATACATGTCCCTGCCATTACACCAAAGATATATTCCACCATTCCACTCCTATCACAGTACCATTACATACTACAAAAATCAAATTATTACATCATAAAGTTTAGCTTTCTCTAAAGCTTCATCATGACTCTGATCTTTCAAGCTTTGCTCCGCCAGTTTCCATGATTTCTATCTTGTGGTCTCTTTCTCGAGTCTTCAAACCATAACCATGCTCCCGAATCATGCCAATTCCATAAACCTGCAGAGTCGAATCACATCAGTTCAAAACCATTCAGTCACAACCACAAATAGATAAGCATTTGTTCACTGTCAAAGTACAAAGAAAATAAATAGTTCCAGTTCCTATCAACATTAAACCTAACTGCCAATACTGCCATATAACTAATCTACACATTTCTAATCATTCAAGCTCACAAATCAATCCACACAGAACCATTAACCTAAACTTATCATCTTCAACCAACTCGCTTCCTCTCTATCATTTGCCAAAACTCCTCCATAATGTCTTCATGACTTGAAACATGCCTAAACATTTGCAAAACTTACCAAGCCTGCTACATCAGTCAGCCCATACAATACATACTCAAACTAGCAGCCATGAATTCCAACATCTAAAACACTGCATGTGCACAAGTTAACCAACAGAATCCTGCATCAATACATCATTCAGCACACATCCATCAAAATACAAATCCACTCAGCATAAAGTAAAGAAAACAATCCACATTCAATTCAAGTGTAAGATTCGGTCAGTACAACAAAGGAAGTGTTGCCAGAGAAAGTGAACCAATGTAGTAATCTCAACATCTCATTACGAGGGTACTTACCTAGTAGCTTCGGGTTCAACTATGCTCCATATACTGTGGTACCGACTTGTCGAAACAACATCTACCTGCATAACAAAGAATCAATTCAGCTTCAGTTTGCGGCAAACTCGACTCCGGTTCACAGGCCAATTCATCATACAGTAGCATTCAACTATCAAACTAAGCCTAACATGCTATTGACCAAAGTCATTCCATACCAAAGTTCAAACCGTCATTCATTCAAATATTGACAACAGTAGCAGTTAACCTTTTTAACTCTAAACTAATTGTTTTAACCAACTAACTGTTTTAACCAACTTACCTTCTAACATATAACTACCCTAACAGTTATAACAGAAAAACAAGTTTGTTACAACTAACTTCCAATCCTCACAACTCAAAAACAGATTCGTAACAACCTAAGTAACAAACTTTCTAACCTCTCAATCTCACCCTTAAAATATAATCATATGGAAGCGTGTTTTAAACGACTATATCGTTTAACTCAATTAGTTACATGCGCCTCTCACACTCTCTTGCCCAAGGTCTGGGGTTCGAACCCCCCCTCAGACCTTTTGTTTTGCTTGTTTTATTTTTAGTTCATTTATGCACTTGTTTTCAAATAAAGTAAACTGAAGGTGTTTTTCTAACAAGTTGCGCGCGTAGTCCAGATGGTGAGAGTTTTGGGTAGTGACTTAGAGGGCGTGAGTTCAAGCCCTTTAGGTGACAAAACCTTATTTTTTACCCCTTTTCCATTTCAATTTCTTTACAACTTTAACTAATTATTTGACCTATCAAATTAAATCATTTTTGCTTCTATTTTCACACACTTCTCATTTAATATATCTATTTTGAGGATATACCAAAAAACCATGAAAAATATATTATTTTAGTATATTTTAATTAGGTTAAAAATTACATATTTTAAGTATGTTTTAATGCCTTAAAAAATATAATTTTCAGTTGATTTTCAAAACCCAATCTCTTGTAAATATTTTTGTGATAAAACCCTAATCATTTAGGTCTTGATCAGGATTAAACTTTGTCATTGCCTTAATTAAGTTGACTGCTGTCAAGAATTTAAACTGTTTTCAAATCTCTGATTAACCGAACAATTGAGGGTTTTCCAGACAACAAAACCTTGTATCATTGCAAATAATTTTCAACTGTTTCTCATAAAACATTAAATAAATCTTTGGGTCTCTAATAGAGTGTAAGACCCAACACCCTTTTCTTTTCATAGCTTGTTTTCTAAACTGTATTTACAAAATCTTCTTTCTATTTTTCAAAACATTCTTCTGGTATTTGAGGGGCATTATTCCTGGTGAAACTCTTCAGATACCTATGTGACCTTTGTCCATCTTCACTTCTTCTGTTTTCAAAAACCTTTAACTGTTTATCATAAGTATTCAACTGTTATCAATAAAATTGCTGGTGAGGCTTTGTACATACATCTTCAAAGGTCTCCACTCCATCCAGGTTAGGCTTTATAGCTTTCTCTTTACAGTCTTTATTTAAATTACTGTCATATATAAACTGTTTATATATTGTTTAGAACTACATCTCAGTGTAAACCCTAGGACAATTAAACTATACATATATATTATAGGACTATGGCCTAGGATTGAGAATGTATTCTCGGTGAAGGCTCTTTCCTAATTAGAGATCTATAGTTCAAACCCTCAAGATGAATTATTCCCGGTGAAACATCTTGAAAAAAGCCTTAGAACGAAAACTAGGACACATCCACCCAAGAGGAATTACTCCCGGTGAAACCTCTTACCCATTTTCTTACAGCAAAAATAGGTTCAAAACCACATAGCTTTCTATTATGCTATAACAAGGACCCTCGATTAGCCTCCTCTTGGGCTTTGTACAAGGACCCACGGGCTTCTTAAAAGCATTCCCAGCTTCCTCTTGAGTTTGTATACAAGGACCCATCAGGTTTCTTATAAACATAGGAACAAGGTTTTAGTTACCTTTTAGCCTATCCTGGTGAGTTTTTTCCATCTTTTAAACCAGACTTTAAGCAAACTAAGAATGTCTCAATCTGATATTGAGTACACCTTTTGGAATGAGAGACATGGACAGTCTCTGTCACCCTTATCTTCATAAATCTTCCTTAACAGAGTCTAGGATCCATAGTTGTCTATTCTAAGTCAATGTCAGCCTTAATCTTGGGCTTTAAAAAAGAAGTCTCACATAGATAATTTTTCTGCCAAAAATCCCCTGGAAATTGTTAGCCTCCATTCATTAATTCATTTTTACAAAAACCCCTAGAAAGGGTCAGCCTCCAAAATTACTCCTTAAATCCAAATTCCCTAGAAAGGGTTAGCTTCAAAAATTAAACTTTCAAAAGATAAAATTCTCCAGCAAAGTAAAAACAGCTAAAGAGTCCGCCACAACCTTGGGCTTCATACAAGGCAGAAAATAATAATTTCCCTAGCTAGAGTCCACCACAACCTTGGGCTTCATACAAGGCATAAAATAATAATTTCCCTAGCTAGAGTTTGCCACAACCTTGGGCTTCATACAAGAGAGAAAATAATATACTCCCTAAGTAGAATCTGTATATACATACATATATATATATATATATATATATATATATATATATATATATATATATATATATATATATTCCCCAATAAAGAGTCAACCACAATTCTGGGCTTTGTACAGAACACCAAATTTCTTCAGTTAATTCCCAATAGAGTTATCTCCCAGAGTAAATAATAAAAAACAATCAAAAAGCCTCAAGCTTGGGTCTCATACAAGCCAGCTAAAAATCAAGTCTTTCAAACAGTAGGTAGACATAGCTTATCTCTATAGAAAGATATTTCTCCTATCTCACCACATTCAAACAAACATTTCAACTTCCATTTCAATTTCAAACATTCTCCCATTTAGGACTTTGAAAGGCATGCTCTGAGGCAAACAAACCCAGACATGTACACTTCCCCTAATTTGGATGAGAATCCTTCTTTCAGTCAAGAGACAGCGACTGTCATACTTGCAAACATACAAGTAAGGTCCCTATCTTGATGAAATGAATTCAGCTTTTCTGTCACTTTTTAAATGTTTGTGGTGGAATAGTAGAAATACCTCTCTATAGAGATAATATCATGACTCTTTACTGTAAACATAGATTTAATTCAAGCTTCAACCTTGAGCTTCAAGCAAGGCACCAAAAATAATTAATTTCCCTAATTAGTTCCCCGAACTATAAAAAGCTCTAACTTCCATTAAGGATATGTAGGCATGAGGTTCACAAGGAATCTCAGCGAGCTAATAAAATACCAAAAATAGTCAGTCTGTCTGTCTTTCTTTTAAATCAATTCTATTTCATCTCCTAACCCAAAGGAAAAACTTTCCCAATGATAAGCAACAATCACAAACACATAGACACGGAGAAGGTTCCCGTAGATTACTACGGATATGTAGGGTGCTTAAACTCTTCCCTATGTATAACCAACCTCCCGGACTCCATAATTTCTAGTCTAGGTGAATCCCCACACTTAGAAAACTCCTAGGGTTTATTTGAAATCTTTTTCCCCTTTCCTACTCGTAGGATAATTAAAAAGTTTGTGTGATATTGTAGGAAGAACTGAAGCAAAATTCATCCCGCCACGGGCGCTTCCACCTTCCAAATTTTGCGTGAAGGGTCTAGCGTGCCGTCCTCCCAAGTGAAACAGGGAGGTAAAGAAAACGACACCACAGAAAAATGGCGACTCTGCTGGGGATTGTTAAAAACCTTGGTTTTTCATCCAAACCAATGGTTGACCCGTGCTGGTCCAGCCCCCAATGAGGAATTAGGGATGCCAAATTCCCCCTCAAACAAGAGGGTCCTGCCTAACCTCTGTGTCATTTCATGTGATTGTTGCATATACTTGTTTATTTTGTTTTTTCTGTATCGGGAAAGGGCTTGATTCCCCCTTGTGGTGAGAAATCCTATACTCGGATTTTAGTGCAACATAAGATAGGATGGAGGATGTCTTCTCGGTGAAGGCCCTCTAATCTTGGTTCCCAGAGCTACTCTTAGGATTTGCCTGGCTGGTTGTGATTAACTGCGCCAATGCATTCCGAGACTGATTTGTACCAGGAGGACCTAGAAACACATTAACCCCACTTAAAGCCTTTTTTAGGACATAGAGCGGTGATTACGAAAGTAATTTTCACGCAGATACTACACTTAGAGAAAACTCTCTTATACATGCCAGTCAACGTATCTTTAAGGTTGAGCAAAAACTCTGAGATCCCTAGAAACCGTTCTCCAGGTACAAAAATCCATATCCTTAGTTTACCCTGGGGCGAGGTTTGCGTTGTGACTCCATGACCACTATACCCTTCTACGCCATGTTTGTTTAAATAATCTTGTGTGTGCATTCATGCATTCATCATAATAACTAAAAAAAAGTCTTTTTTGAGTCGTTTTTCAAGGAAACTAAATAACAAACGTTTTGAACTTCATAGAAATAGAGAAATAGAGAAAGGACTTAAGGATCTATACCATGGATTATAGAAGAAAGAGAGCTAGGAAATACACCTTCAAAATTCCTAAGGTCAATGAATTGGAAAAGCTCGGAAAACTGGTGGTCAACCCCCAGGCTTTCAAGGAGAAGTATGGAAAACTTCTGCCTCTTCTCAGCATTAACACTGTGGATGGGATCCTTCCCACATTGGTACAGTTTTACGATCCAACATATCACCGTTTGACCTTTCCAGATTATCAACTCATGCCTATGTTGGAGGAGTACTCTCGTCTGATTGGAATACCCGTGTACGCGCAAGATCCGTACTCCGATTTGGAAAAGAATCCTGACCATATTATCATCGCTGCAACTACTCCCTTGAACGTAGTCGACATCAGAGCTCATATGGTGAGTAAAGGAGAAATTCAAGGATTTTCCTCCAAGTTTTTGTTAGATCAAGCTCGGTACTTCGTTAGCATCCAAGATATGAGCGCATTTGAGGAAATCTTGGCTTTGCTTATCTACAGATTTTTTTTGTTTCCTAACATTAACGATTTCGTCGACATCAACGCAATTAAGATCTTCTTGATTGGAAATCTAGTTCCAACCTTGCTTGCAGATGCTTACCACTCTTTGCATTCAAGAAACCTGCAGCGAGGAGGATTAATCACATCTTACGTACCGTTGCTATACGAATGGTTCGTCTCGCACCTTCCGAAGTCTAGCACATTCTGGAACATAAGGGATGGCCTTTACTGGTCACAAAAAATCATGTCCCTCACCCATACATACATTGATTGGTGTAGTCTTGACAACGACAAAACCAAGATCATCTTCAGTTGCGGAAGTTATACCAACGTACCCCTTATTGGAACTAAGGGAGGAATCAGTTACAATCCAGCATTAGCCCGTCGTCAATACGGCTATCCCATGAAAAATATACCAAGTAATATTCAATTGGAGGGTCTGTTCTTCAAGAACATTGACGATCATGGCAACCTGCTGAAGAAGGAAATTGTCCAGGCCTGGCGTCTTGTTCACACCAAAGGGAAAAGATTGTTAGGAAAACATCTTTGCATTTCCCTGGATCCTTACCTTCAATGGGTACGCGTCAGAGCATTCAAGCTCAGGATGCCATATCAGCATCAAGAACCTATTCCCCTAAGGGAACTAATTTTCCTTTTCTCCACCGATGTTGAGAAATTGCAAGCAGTATTAAACAAGGTATGCCAAGAAAGGAATGCTTGGAAGAACATTTATCAAATAGTCAACACGGAAAATGTGATTCAGAACATCCTAAGAAGGAAGGATGAGTTACTTGAAGTGCTCGATCGACAAGTGAAACAATCGTCACTTTCTCATCATATCCCTCCTGCTTCCCGGATCATCGATCAGCTCACGTCAGAGAACGGTCAGCTCAAGAAACAGAAGAAAATGTTAGAACGTGAAGTCGGCTCTTCATCAAAGTTTTAGAGTCCTTTCTCTCAGTTTCTCTGTATTTCCCTTTTCAAAGTGTGTAAAAAACGGCGTTTCGCTTAATTAATAAAAGTTTGATGTTTCATAACGTGATTATGGTGTTTCCTTGAAATTTTTTAACTTAATTACACATTATACATCGCTTTAGTTGTACGCACTGGCACGAGAGTTGTCGCGGATCTAATAGTCACTTTCCTTTCTACAGAAAGAGAGGAGGAGAAGGAGGTGAACAAAAAAATTCAAGCAGTCTCATTCATACAACACTCGTTCAAGTCGCAAGAAAAGAATTGACGACTTAGAGAAAGAGAATGGAGAACTCAAAGAAGAGGTTACTACTCTCAAAGATGTTGTTGAAAGGCTCAATAGTATGGTAGAAGCCCTGGTAGTTGCACAGAATCAACCAACGCCAGAAGAACCACAAAGGACTGTGGTTTCCGAGAGTGTTTCTACTCCGATTCCTCAATATACCATGCCGCCCGACCGACCTTGGGGCATGCCGTATAACTTTACTCCAGAAGGGTACATACCCCCAGTTTCTAAAGTTCCAAAAGTCACAATGGATATGCGTCCACCAAAGGGTTACAGACCTCGGGAAATTGAAGTTCCAAGAGCAACGACAATGGGTTTCACACAACAGAATGCTGAGATTCCAAGATCTGCTGTCATGGCTTCTCCACGACCATTTGTGCATACTTGTCCTCCACCGAGTGGACAAGTATATCATCACGCTCCCAGTGAGGACGCTGGCGTGTATGAAAGATTGGACGAGTTCCAGGAACAGTTTCTGCAAATGCAAAAGGAACTCAAGACTCTCCGAGGACAAGATTTATTTGGAAAGAATGCTGCGGACCTCTGTCTGGTTCCAAATGTTAAGATTTCTCACAAATTCAAAGTACCAGATTTTGAGAAGTACAAAGGGAATTCATGCCCACAAAGTCACCTCGTGATGTACGCTCGAAGGATATCAACTCAGACTGATAACCAACAATTGCTCATTCATTATTTTCAAGACAGCCTGACTGGTGCTTCACTCAAATGGTACCTGAACTTGGACAGTTCAAAGATTCGTACTTTTCAAGACCTCAGAGAGGCCTTCGTCAAACAGTATAAGTAGAATCTGTATATGGCTCCCGACAGAGATCAACTCCGGGCCATGACTCAAAAGGATAGAGAAAGCTTCAAGGAATACGCTCAGAGATGGCGTGAAGTTGCTGCTCAAATTTGTCTTCCACTTGAAGAGAAAGAAATGACAAAAATCTATCTCAAAACTTTGAGTCCATTCTACTACGGACGAATGGTTGCAAGTGCACCTAATGATTTTACATAGATGGTAAACATGGGCTTACGTTTAGAAGAAGCAGAATCTTCTATTGGTCCTAGAAAGTATGGAAGTTCTTTCCAGAAGAAAAAGGATAAAGACGTTAGCAATGTCTTGCACAAAGCAAAGAAGAAGTTTCCACCTCAAGTTGCTACAATAACTCCGGTTGTTAACTCAGCGCCAGCTTGCCAACCTCAGGTTTCGCAACAACCATTTCAACAAAGGTCACAACAACCCCAGCAACAGGTTCGACCTCCAAGTTACAACAATCGGGCTCCAAGGTAGCCTCTTTTTGACCCCGTGCCAATGCCTTATGCGGCTTTGTTTCCAACACTACTGGCGAAAGTACTCATTCAGACAAAGAATCCTCCAAATCCTGAATATGAATCATCACATTGGTTCAAGGCTGACCAATCTTGTCCTTATCATAAAGGGGCACCAGGTCACAGCATTGAGAACTGTTTCAGTTTCAAGGACGACGTTCAAAGATTAGTAAAGAGCGGAATGATATCCTTCAAATATACTAATCCTAATGTCCAACCAAATCCTTTGCCGCAGCATAAAGAAGCTTCAGTGAATCTGATAGATCAACACCCCAACGTTATTCAAATCTACGACATTCGTCAGATAGGGGAAAATCTTGTTAAGATGCACGCTAGACAAGCTGGATACGGCCATGTACCACCTCACAACTACTTCGCATGTGAAATTTGTCCAAATAATAATCAATGATGTGCTGTAGTTCGAGATGCATTACAAGAACAAGTGGACTTAGGATGGATTCAACATATCCAAGTCAAAACTGAGAACGACGTCAACATGGTTCAAGGATGTCCAGGAGAATACAAAATCTACAAAGTTGAAGATCTCGAAGGATCGGTAGTCAGGTTCCATAAGACTTTAAATGGACTTGCCTACTTTGGAACGGATTTCCATCCTTACAGTAGATGCAGAATCTGTCGAAGAAATTCACGAGGATGTTTGCGCGTTCGCAACGACATTCATAAACTAATGGATGAGAATACCATTACAATTTTTCCCAGCAGAGAAGATGACGAAGTCTTTACCGTATCTCCTCAGATTAATTAAGTTGAACCAATGCAAGTCAAGTATGACAGCAGGAAGACAGCAATTGCTCAGTTAGTTATCTACTTACCAGGTCCTGTACCGTATGAGTCTAGCAAGGCTATACCATACAAGTACAACACTACATTCATTGAAAATGGTAAGAAAATACCATTACCATCTATTGTAAACATTGCTGATGTTAGTCGAGTCACTAGAAGTGGATGAGGATGCTCATAGGGAAGCTCTACAAAAAGTTTTGGAACAAGCTTTCGTAGAACCGAGTGTTACTGTAGGACAATTCAACAGTATCGTTGCCAACATCTCCACAGGAACTAACCTGAGTTTCTGTGATGAAGATCTTCCAGAAGAAGGAGTGGACCATAACCTTCCACTTCACATCTCAGTTGGCTGCATGAGTGATGTTCTCACAGAGTCCTAATAGACAATGGATCCTCTCTCAACGTCATGCCGAAATCAACATTATCAAGATTATCCTTCAAAAACTACCCGCTAAGGGACAGTCACGTCATCGTCAAAGCATTTGATGGATCAAGGAAGTCAGTTTTTGGGGAGGTAGATCTTCCCATAACTATTGGACCTCAGACGTTCAAAATCACTTTCCAAGTTATGGATATCCCGGCACAATACAGCTGTTTGCTAGGTCGCCCATGGATTCATGAAGCTGGGGAAATTACTTCCACACTTCATCAGAAACTGAAGTTCATATGAGATGACAAATTGGTAACCGTATGTGGAGATCGAGCTCTGATCGTCAGCAACCTGTCATCATTCTCCGACATAGAACCAAAAGAAGTCGCTGGAACTAAATTCCAGGCACTTTCCTTGGACAAGGAAAAAGGAAAAGAGAAAGCAGCGTTAATCTCTTCCTATAAAGATGTAATCCAAGTTGTAAAGGATGGCAATACCGGTGGTTGGGGGCACATTGATATTCCTACCAACAACAAAAACAGAACAGGAGTTGGATTCTTTCTAACATCATCAAAAGCTATTCCAGGAACTGAGGTAGTTCTCCCAATTCAAGAAACTTTCCGCAATGGACGTTTTCTTCAACCTGTTCAACAAACAGTCAATACCATCGGTACGGAAAACACTGATGAAGAGGAATGGCTATCCTACATTCTTAAAGCAGGATACATATCCCTATCAGAGCCTGATTCACCTTGCTGCTATCCAACTAAAGGATCTGAAAATGAGACTCAACCAAGCAGTGACGAGGTTGCTAACAACTTCAACACCAGAAGTCATGGTTCATCAGAAGAGGTTCCTCCTATCCCCGAAGAAACCTGGGATACATTAGGAGAACCAAGTGGAAAATTTGACTACATGGTGAAATACTCCGCTCCTGAAAGTTCAAAAATCTCTCATGAAGACATTGTTCCAACTGGATCGAACATTAATTATGAAAACCTCACTCAGCCAAAAGAGATATATAACCCTTGCTATTCATCATCATCAACTGGTGAAGTCATCATTGAGGATTATATCCCCAAGTCACCTTCCGAGGCTAAAGATCTAGAGTATACATACCTAATCAATGCCATCTTGGGAGAAAAGCAAGACCAAAATACAGAAGAGGATGATCTCGAAAGTGTCTCCGACAACGAGTCTCTCCATTCAGAAGATTGGAAGTTTCCTCAAAAGAAAGTCCGACATACTCCACTTGGGAATGGGTATGCTCACACCGCTCAGTCTGCTGAAATAGAAGAAGATCGTCTGAGTGTTGCAAAGACAGTGGTTGGTAAATCAAGACCTACCACAGGCCAACTCAAGCCTAAGGTGCCAGATTACCTAGTGCACAATGGGGTTCGCCACTATTGGACAGCTGTAGAAGTTTCAACTGTTGTTCGCACTCCTAAGTAGGAACTTTCACTGTTATTTTGTCCTCTCACCATAGCCCAGGGTAAAGAGATGTTTCATGGGGCTTTGCATTTTACTATTTCTTAGGAAAATGTCCCTCTTTGCTTCGCCCAAAGCAATAGAGTTTTGTTTTATAGGGTCTTTGTTTCAAGAAATGACTCTCAATAAATAAAAATGTCATTTTGTTCCTTCGTTAGTTTTTCCCTTTTCTTTTTTCGGAAATTGGTAATCGTAAAAAACACCCCTAAAAAAACATTAAAAAAAATTATGTTAACTGCATACATAGAGTTTTCCCTCGTTGTCTAAATAAAAATTATCACACATATGCAGATTAATCATAAAACACCCCGTTGAAACGTGCGATTGTATGACTTCTCCAAGCTTTGGGTTTCCTGTATTCGAGGTAGGGGAAGAAGAAGACGAAGAAATATCAAAGGAAATTTCACGGTTACTTCGACAAAGGGAAGAGGCCATTCAACCATACAATGAGCCTCTAGATATCATTAACCTTGGTTCCGATGGAAACAGAAAACAGGTTAAGATTGGAGCTTCGCTCAGTTCAAAGATCAGAGAGAGTTTGATACAGCTACTCAGAGAATTCTCAGATGTCTCCGCTTGGTCCTATCAAGATATGCCAGGGTTGTATACTAGTATAGTGGGGCATCACTTGCCATTAAAGCCAGAATGACCTCCAGTTAAGTAGAAATTGAGGAGAACTCATCCGGAGATGGCCATGAAAATCAAAGAGGAAGTTCAAAAGCAAATTAGTGCTGGTTTCCTCGTCACTTCAGAATACCCTTAGTGGTTAGCTAACATTGTTTCCGTTCCTAAGAAAGACGGAAAAGTTTGCATGTGCCTCGACTACAGAGATTTGAACAAAGCTAGCCCTAAGGATTGTAACACCCGTATAATTTTAATATTAATTTAATTGGAATATTGAATTAATAATTAGAATTATTAGGGATTTGGTGGAAATAATGAATAAATAATGGTTTAAGGCATTTGGGCCATATGAGGAAATAGTAAAGATGGGGGTGTGATTTAGTAAAGCTTTCACTAATCTCAATATTATTATTTTTCATAAAATAATTGGGAATTGGGAAACAAAGAAAGAACGTGAAAGAACAGAAGTTGGAACAAGGAACGTGAAGGAGAACTGTAGAGGGAGAGACCAAGAACCAAGACTTTTATCTGAGGTAAGGGGAGACTCTCCATTTAATCTCTTTTATCGTATTATAGGTGATAATATAGATTAGGAGTATGGTTGGATCCATTGATTCTATATTCTGAATTGTTATTTGTGTTCATCATTGAAATTTGGACTGTTAATCCCTAATAACTGATAGATTTAGGGTATGATGAATGAAATTGATTATGGAATCATATATTGTGGTTGTGGATGAATTCGTATGCTGTTTAGATGTGAATTTTCTAGTTTTTAGACTCAAAATCGTGGACTGGTATGAGTAAAAATGAATGGGTTTTGGAATGTTACGAAGTTGCAGGTTCTGGACAATTTTTCTGGTGTTTCGCGTATGAAACAGTGCCATACGCGTATGGGATGAGGTCATAAGCATATGAGGGACATTCCCCAAGGGCTATACGCGTATGATACGCAGCTGCCCTGTCCCAAAGTACCTTGTGCTGGTGAATTGCGTATGAGAGCGTATGAGGATGCTCATACGCGTATGGAATTTTTAAAAAGAGGAAGTTGATCTGATGATACGCGTATGGCAAGGCTGATACGCGTATGAGGTTGTTTTTAGGCCATTTTTGACTCTGAGGAAATGCGTATGATACGCGTATGAGGGATGGTGATACGCGTATGGACGCGTATGGACTTGATGATACGCGTATGGCTTCTGTATGTGAAATTTCTGTTTTGTGATTTTTCTGGAAAGTTCAATGATGTGTAACTTTTGATTTGTAGGCCTATTTTGTATGCTGTTTGAGACTGTGTAAACCTTGTGATGTGATTCTGTGGTTTACTGATGATTGATTGTATTGAATGATGTTAATGTATATCTGAACATGCTTAGTATTGATGATGAGGATGATGAAATGAGTATAGATGATGCTACTCATAGAATGGTAATGATGAAAGTATGTTATATATATGTTTGCATGCATTCATAGTCATTTGATGAAGGCTGTATCTTAATGATGAGAGGATACATTGAAGGGCAAGATTCCCATTGTGTGGAATCTGTGCTGGCAGGGCCGTATCTGGATGATGATAGATCGGTCGGTGGATGATTTCCACTGGTGATGTTGGTACGACATGCATAGTGTCAGTTTCATACATGTGCATGACTTGTTTTTAATATGATGATATATGTTATATGACGACTTGTCTGTATATCTGTGGATGTGTGAATGATGATTTGTCTGAATATGAAACAATTGGGTGAATGATATAACTATGATATGTTATTATTTATGATGCAATAACATTGGTTAACTGTGATGAGACTCACCCTTACTTGTTGTCATTTTCAGATTGAGGATAGCGGCGTGACTTGGTGAGGATTAGCTCATAAGTCGGTTATTAGTTATCGAGTCGGTGTCATGCTCTGGTAGTTGTAACACTGGGAACGCGTTTTTTTGGAGTTTTGGATTATAACTCTATTTTGTTTTGTTATTTGAAGTCTTATACATTAAATGATGAATGTTGACTTGATGAATTAATTCCGCTGTGCAAAACATGACTTTGGTTAATGAGTTATAATTTCAGGCGTTTCAGTGAATGCATGACATGTACCAATGTGATTTTCTTTACTTATGAATTGTGACACCTCTTGCATGCTTACTCTGATTTAATAATTGTTTAATTGCCGCGGGTTATTAGAGGGGTGTTACAATAGTGGTATCAGAGCATAGTCGGTCGTTGTGACCAGAGTCTTTGTGTCTTAGTGTCAGTCTTTCCTGTGTATGCGACTAATACGAGTTATTGTCGATACTTTTGTTCTGACTGGATTGTTGTGTAGAGAAGAACAATGGCTGGAAGAGGAGGAAGAAATGATAATGCTATCGCTGAGGCTCTAGGCATGATTGCTGGTGTGCTGGGAGGGAATGCCAATGGAGCTGCGATTGGTGCTGACAGACAGCTGAACCTTTTTCAGAGGAACAATCCTCCATTGTTCAATGGCACACATGATCCTGAAGGTGCTCAAAAATGGCTTAAGGAGATCGAGAGGATTTTCAGAGTCATTGACTGTGCTGAGGATCTCAAGGTGAGGTATGGTACTCATATGTTATCTGAGGAGGCTGATGACTGGTGGATGTCAACCAGAGCTGAACTGGATGCTGATGGTACAACAATTACTTGGACTGTATTTAGAAGGGAATTCCTGAGGAGGTATTTTCCTGAAGATGTCAGGGGCAGAAAGGAAGTTGAATTTATGGCACTAGATCAAGGCAATATGTCGGTACTAGAGTATGCGGCCAAGTTTGTGGAACTGGCAAGGTACTATGTGCACTACAATGAGGATGAAGCCATTGAGTTCTCGAAATGTGTCAAATTTGAGAATGGTCTTCGTGATGAGATCAAGCAAGGTATCAGGTACTAGAGAATCCGGAGATTTGTTGACCTTGTAGATTGTAGTAGAATCTTTGAGGAAGATAACATCAAGATGAAGTCATCTCACTCTCGCGAGTTGGTTGACAAGAAAGGAAAGAAACATATGGATAGAGGTAAGCTGTAACACCCCGATATCCGCTGCACGCATCAACCGTGTCGGCCAACCGAGCATGTTACCGGCTTAATCAATAATCCCCCCTAGGTCCGCTTATCGGCTGCCCAGGAAATATTGTTTTTGCCTTCCGCAGGAATCGAACCATGTACCTGGGGGTTAAGTACATATTCATAGCAATTCCTGCTACCACTTGAGCTACTAGCTCAATTGATAGCAGGAATTGCTATGAATATGTACTTAACCCCTAGGTACATGGTTCGATTCCTACGGGAGGCAAAAACAATATTTCCTGGGCAGCCGATAAGCGGACCTAGGGGGGATTATTGATTAAGCTGGTGACATGCTTGGTAGGCCGGAAGCCCCGCGGGGTAAGCGGAAATCCAGGGTGTTACATAAGCCATATGGTAGAGGCAAAGCTGCTGATTGGAAGAAACCCAGTGGGGGAGATTCCAGTGCTCGTATCAGATGTTACAATTGTGGCGAGATGGGACATCGTAGGAATGAGTGCAAGCTTGATCAGAAGAAGTGTTACAAGTGCGACCAAGTGGGTCATATTGCTGCTGATTGCAAGAAGAGGGTTGTGACTTGTTATAACTGTGGTGAAGAGGGTCACATCAGTCCGAATTGTCCTAAGCCGAAGAAGAACCAATCAGGAGGAAAGGTTTTTGCTTTGACCGGGTCAGAGACTACTCCAGATGACAGGTTGATTAAAGGTACGTGTTTCATTCTTGGCACACCTTTAGTTGCAATTATTGATATTGGAGCAACTCATTCTTTTATTTCCTTGGATTGTGCTATGAGATTGAATCTTGAGATATCTGACATAAATGGAAGTATGGTTATTGACACTCCTGCGTCGGGTTCAGTAACTACTTCGTCTGCATGCTTGAATTGTCCGGTTGACATTTTTGGCAGAGAATTCGGGATGGACTTAGTGTGCCTTCCGTTGAAACAACTCGATGTAATCCTAGGGATGAACTGGTTGGAATTCAACCGTGTTCATATCAACTGTTTTGCGAAGACGGTAATTTTTCCTGAAGAGGTTAGTTTTGATAGTCTGGAAATGACAGCTAGACAGGTGAATGAGGCTATCGGGGATGGTGCAACAGTGTTTATGTTGTTCGCATTGATGAATGTGAAGGAAAAAGTGGCGAGTAACGGACTACCAGTGGTATGTGAGTTTCCAGAAGTTTTTCCAGAAGATGTGAATGAATTACCACCGGAAAGAGAAGTGGAGTTTTCTATTGATTTAATTTCGGGAACTAGTCCAGTGTCGATGGCACTGTATCGTATGTCGCCGTCTGAATTGGCTGAACTCAAGAAGCAGTTAGAGGAATTGCTGGAGAAGAAATTCATTCGTCCTAATGTTTCTCCGTGGGGTGCACCTGTGTTACTAGTGAAGAAGAAAGAAGGTTCGATGAGACTGTGTGTAGATTACAGACAATTGAACAAGTTACTATCAAGAATCGGTATCCTTTGCCGAGGATTGATGATTTGATGGATCAGTTGGTTGGTGCGAGTGTGTTTAGTAAAATTGATCTGAGGGCTGGGTATCATCAGATACGTGTGAAAGATGATGACATTCAGAAGACTGCTTTTAGAACGAGGTATGGACATTATGAGTATTCTGTGATGCCGTTTGGAGTTACTAATGCACCTGGTGTTTTTATGGAGTATATGAACAGGATCTTCCATCCGTATCTCGACAAGTTCGTAGTAGTATTTATAGATGACATCCTGATATATTCTAAGAATGAAGAAGAACATGCGGAGCATTTCAGAACGGTATTGGGACTGTTAAAAGAGAAGCAACTTTTTGCTAAACTGTCGAAGTGTGAATTCTGGTTAGAGGAAGTCATTTTTCTTGGGCATGTGATTTCTAAGAATGGTATTGTTGTTGACCCTACAAAGATAGAAGCTGTGTCTCAGTGGGAAGCCCCGAAGTCAGTGTCAGAGATTCGTAGTTTTCTTGGTCTTGCAGGTTACTACATAAAGTTTATTAAAGGATTTTCAAAGTTAGCATTGCCGTTAACTAAACTAACCAGGAAGGGACAAGCCTTTATTTGGGATGCCAAGTGTGAAGAAGGATTCCAAGAGTTGAAGAGGAGGTTGACTAGTGCTCCTATCTTGATTTTGCCGAATCCGACAGAATCATTTGTAGTTTATTGTGACGCATCACTGATGGGTTTAGGTGGCGTATTGATGCAAAATCAACAAGTAGTCGCTTATGCGTCGAGACAACTTAAAGTACATGAAAGGAATTAATCGACTCATGATTTGGAGTTGGCAGCTATAGTTTTTGTTTTAAAGTTGTGGCGGCACTATTTGTATGGTTCGAGATTTGAAGTATTCAGTGATCATAAGAGCCTAAAGTATCTCTTTGACCAGAAAGAGTTGAATATGAGGCAGAGAAGATGGTTAGAATTTCTGAAAGATTATGATTTTGGTTTGAATTACCATCCGGGTAAAGAAAACGTTGTTGCTAATGCATTGAGTAGGAAGACCTTGCATATGTCTATGCTAATGGTGAAGGAATTGAATTTGATTGAACAGTTCAGAGACTTGAGTTTAGTGTGTGAAGGTACTCCTTGTTGCACCCCAAAATTTGCCCATCTAATTATTCTTAATTGGCTTACATATCTCATTCATTCGCATCTTAAGTCATCCATAAAATCATGCATTATTAATCAATAAATCTGACATTGGGATCAAGGACGTTGAAGAGCTAGGGTTTACTGTACTTCAAGAGAGATTCAAGTTTGTTTCTTTTACTAACCATGATTGATAAGGTTAGGGTTTTGAAACTTCTTCACCGGATTAACAAATTTCTATATGAGAGCTTCATTGCGACGATTGTGGTTAAGTGAGGTTTGGATTATAAGATATGGTGGCATGGTATTCTTTATTTCTACCCCCTCCAAGTGATCAATCCAAGTTTATCTCGGTTAACTTATGAGTTTTTTAAAGCACATGTAGACAATAATTGGTCTCAAAGTTTCATTACCATTTCTATTCCGTTCAGCATCCAAGATCAATCATTTCAAAGATCACATTAAAACCCAAAAGTTGTTCGTTATAAAATCCAAAAAAAGAAACATGTCCATTACATCTTGCATTGAAAAAGGCTACAGCAGTACATATTTTAGCCTAGGTTAACCTAAGTCTCTAACTATCCCTATATTAATCCGGACAATTCCACTCCATTTTCATTGTTTGCCAATAGGTCCTCATGCTAAACTCTCTGTACCAAGTCTGTAGCCACTGTCCTCATCTCCCTTTGTTAATAACCTGCATAAAAGAAAACCAACCCCTGTCATTACATTCATCTTACGAGTCAAGAATTTAAGACAAAAACAGTTCCGACTCATACCTCATCCAAATTCCATAAAACCCATTCATAACTTCAAATACCCATTACATAATCTATACTACATAATATTCAATGGTCATTTACATTACATGAAAAAAGAAACTATAATACATTCATGCAAAAAAGGAGTCATGCTTTGTTACATCTCCAAAACCATAGTTCATTACAACATGCATATTAATTTCTTCATTTCTTCTACGCCATCTCCGGCCTTGTTCCAAGCATACCGTTCAACAATGACCACTCTTACTTTGATTGAGTTTTACTTCACAGATCTGTGCACAAAAAATTCCAAGGTTAGCTCAAGAGAAAAACTTGTTTTACATTCAGAATCGAAACAGTTACGGAAAAAAAAGGAAGAAGAACAAGTCCACACAATTTCAGTTTCAATTATCCAGAAAATAAATTTAGTTCAATTATGCCGGTTGCGAACCATGAGTAGCTCAAGACAATACTAGCCTACTGTATTCCACACACTCAATCCATCCACATTCTAAGCATACAAACTTCAAACTACCTAAACCAATACTAACAAAATCCCACCTAACAAATTCCCAGCAGCCATAACCAGTTATCAAACTCAGTCTCAACCTAAGCTGATTTCACTAACCTATTCCTTTTTCCTAACAAACTGCTAACAGTATAACTAACTTTTCTTACCTATAGTTACTAACAGAAAAATAACCAATTTCAAACTCATAACTAATTCCCTAACAGTTTACAACCACCCTAACTAACAGATAACAGAAACAGTTACACATCCTAACAAACTCTAACTGATCCTAACTACCATATAACTAACACCTAACTGAAATCAGAGAAGCTAACAAACCTGGGATAACCTTGCATCCTCTATATAAGTCAGAGCCTCTCCACCATTTTGGAGGTTCACCATTCTCTTCAACCACGATTCTTCATCACCATCTTCAATTCAGCAGCTCCCACTTCATTCACCATCATATTCTCTTCACTCCTCAGTCTCTCTCAATCACCTCTTCAACCTTCCCTCTTCACTGACCTCAATCCTCAAAAAGTATTGAATGCGTCATCTTCATCATCTTTGATCCTTCAATCTCAAAATCTTTCTATCTGAATTCATCATTATCGCTCCACAATCAGGAGAGTCTTCATCTTCATAACTTTCAACTGCAACAATAAAGGTCGACCTCTGAAGAAATCACCACAATAAATCTTCACATCATCATCATCTTCATCAAGTAACGGCGCACCATTCCCTCAAGCCTGTAGAATCATCAATCAATCTTTTCATCATCATCGCCTTCATACTCACAGACACGAAAACTCAAGGAAGAAGATAGAAGGAAGAAGAAGAAGAGGTCAAAGAAGCAAAGATTCACCTGAAGAAGTCACCATCGTCCTCAACTACAACCCGCAAGAACTTCATCAACAACAACAATAGCCTCAATCGTCGGTAGCGCTCCGATCCGTAAATTCGCATCCGAAGCAATGCTTAAAATAACTTCGCCGTGCCATCGTAAGAGAGCTCGATTCAGAAAAGTGAGCAGAGACGGAGAGGGTATGAGCGGCGCTGAGTTCTTGGCGAGATGGTGTCGTTTTGTTTCATCGATTCACGGTGGCAGAGATTTGATCGGAGAGAGTCGGTGAGAGAGTTTGTTCCGGCGCCGTGAGTTCACGAGTGAAGAGAGGAAGAACCGAGAGATCAATCGTCACATTGTGGGTAACCCTAAAATCCCAATTTATTCCCTTTTGAATTAATATGTTAATTATTATAAGGTTTTATGATATTAATTAACATAAAGTCTGGTATTAATAATGTCAATTGATGTATTAAGTTTGATTTTATTTGAATTAATACAAATAATAATGAAAATCTGGATGAAATTGGATCATAATCACTTTGGGCCGAAATCCTCTTTGCACCCCACTAGGCCCATGCTTCACACCATTCTTTTTCATATTTGTAACATAAAAAACACCCCTTGGGCCTCAATCTGAATGGGCCCTGCGCCCTGGCTCTGTATTCACCCCGGATTCCATTTTATTTTAACTAGGGAAAGTTAGTTTTTTCACTTAGCCTTTTTCCATTATTTTTAGGCAATAAAAATGCTAATCTTTTTATATTCTCTTTAGACTTTGGTACACAATTTTGAAATATAAAAATAATCACTAAAAAATAGTAGTTTTAGGCTACTTTGTTTTTAGTCTTTTTACTTAACTTGTAATTAAATTTCCTTCATGAAAATCGACATAAAAAATAGTAGTATTTTTAATTCACTTTTGTGCTATATTTTGACTTGTTCTATTTCATGCTCTTGTACTATTTTCATGTATCTTACTTGTGACTTCCATTGTGATCTTTATTTTCATATTCTTTTACTCCTAACCTTAGGTTGAAACCATGATAACATTAGGTAGAAATTCCCTTCATACTTAGGCTAGTTTCTTTTCCTTTTCAACTTTAAATCATCTAACAAATGCTTGATTTTAATCCCCTTAAAAAATACAAAGAAAACACTTAAAAAACACTAATAAAAAAGTGAAAATCATTAAAAAGGGAATGGAAGCTTGAATCTCCCTTGCTTTAGGGAATCATTCGAGTGCTTGGATCTCCCTTGCTTTAGGGAACTATTCGAGCGTAAGTTCCCAATTTCTAAAAAACACAAACCAAAGAGCAACTCGAGTTTCCTTTGCTTTAGGGTTCCACTCGAAACGTTCAAAATCTCTACTTCATCTCGCCTCTGAGG
Organism: Vicia villosa; assembly: GCF_029867415.1. NCBI lineage: Eukaryota > Viridiplantae > Streptophyta > Magnoliopsida > Fabales > Fabaceae > Vicia > Vicia villosa. The sequence continues at coordinate 177,919,455 of NC_081182.1, read as the reverse complement.
CATTCTTTAATCGGACACGTTATTTCCGCTCCATTCCCAGCTTAAGACTCCAGAGGTCGAGCAGCGGAGTGCGAATGTAACTGTTCAACTAAAAAACACAAAAATAAACAAAAACTAAAGAGCCGAACTACGGCGCTCTGATTCCTGAAAAGGATACGTAGGCATTAGGTCGCGGGGCCTAAGCGAGCACAATTATTTATAAACCTTATTTTCCCCGTGTTTCTTTTTCTTTCATTTGCATGCATTCCCTTAGCATTAAGCTTTAGATTTTTACACCCTTTAGATAACAACAAACATAGGTGGATACCATCGAGTACGATGGGCGTGAGGGGTGCTAGTACCTTCCCCTTGCGTAACCGACTTCCGTACCCTATCTTTGGTCGTAAGACCTCGTTCTTCTTCATTTTAGGTTTGCTGACGTTCCTTTCCTTTTAGGATAGATATGTTAGTGGCGACTTTGTTGTTCATTTTCGCGAGCGTGCGACAGCTGGCGACTCTGCTGGGGATTACCTAAGCAAGTCGATCCTAGCCTTTGTTTGTTGTTTGTTTATTTGGGTGTTCATTTATTGATTTATTGCTTTATTACTTTACTGCTTTATTGCTTTATTTCTTTATGCTTGCATATCATAACTATTTGCTGCTTGCATATCATGTTTATTTTCCCGCATCCTGGACTATATTATGGGTCCCCGTGGGGGCCACATATTTTTCTGCTTTGTTTTGCAGGTGGGGGGTTTTGTGAGGTAAAAGGCTCACTACCCAGGCCAGTGACACATAGGATTAGCGTGGATGCTCATGTCGACTCCCGTAGCCCTTGCTACGATCGAGCTTGACATGGGGTACCAAAACTAGGCGAGGTTCTTTCATGGAACACTGTGTCTGGCAGGCTTGTTGCCTCAAACACTTTGTACCCCATGGGAACTGTAGACCCTGGTGACCATTAGGGACCACTTGTCCGTGTCTAGACTACATACCCGTGAGATTGGGGTGGGACAGGAAACTTGACCTCCATCATACCCGGATTTCTGCTGTTCAATAAAAGACGTCGAACCTTTGATCCTGGGACATTTGACTTATACAAAAGTTCTACATCAGTTATCTATCAGAATCAACGTCGAACCTCTGAATCTGGAGGGTTCGACCATCTTTGACTTATGCACAAGCTATTTATCCAGAGAGCAACGTCGAACCTCTGAATCTGGAGGATTCGACCATATCTTATTGACCAGGAGAAGTTGTTATCCAAGAGGCCTTGATCCTTGATCCTAATTTATGATACATTTGCATCTTCATTAACATTTTTGCATTCATGCATGTGCATCCATGGTTATCAAGACTCTTACCACTCTTCCTCTCCATCAGATCAGTCAAGACGATTCCTCCACACCGATATCTGACAAGAGCTCACAGAAGAAGAATCATGGAGAACTATGAACAAGATCAAGCTGCCATTAGAGAAGAGATGGACCAAATGAAGGGAAAGGTTGATGCTATTTTGGAAGCCCTCCAAGCTTTGAGGAATGAAAGGATTCCTGTTGCACAAGAGATTCCTGTTGATGCTAATCAAGCTGCTGCTAGTCAACCTGATGTCATTCCACCTTCTACTAATCCACCTGAGTTCCAACCAAGGACTAATGCTACTCTTGGGATGCCATTTAGCTTCATGACTGCTGCTACTCTTGGAGCTTCCAACCAAGGAGGGTCCATGCCCTTAACCTCTGGAGTGCTAACTATGAATGGGCCTGTTTTCCCATTTCCTACTCCACCTCCTCATTCAGAAGTTCCTCATCCTGCTTTTTGTGGTCCTCAGTTTGCTAATCCAGAAATGCATCCAATACCAACTGCTGAAAGAGCTCAACCTGTTGAGAGATCTGCTGAGAAGTATAAGATTCTTGAGGAAAGGATCCGAGCTATCGAAGGTTTTAGTGCCTATGGGATGAACGCTGAAGAAATGTGCTTGGTTCCTAATCTGGTTATTCCTCCCAAGTTCAAGACTCCCGACTTTCAGAAGTACAAGGGTTTAAGCTGTCCGAAGAGCCACATTATCATGTACTGTCGTAAGATGGCTTCTCACATTCACAATGAACCATTGCTCATCCATTGCTTTCAAGATAGCTTGTTTGGGGCATCTCTGAACTGGTATATGAATCTGGAGCGTAATAGGATCCGATCTTGGAAGGATTTGTATGATGCCTTTCTCAAGCAATACCAATACAATATCGACATGGCACCGACTAGGTTGCAACTTCAGAATCAAGCACAAAAGACCAATGAGACATTTAAAGAATATGCCCAAAGGTGGAGAGAAATGGCTGCTCAAGTTAATCCACCACTTTCTGAATCCGAGTTGGTTGATATGTTCATGAACACTCTTCAAGGACATTACTATGAAAGGATGGTGGGTAGTGTTTCTTCTGGCTTCTCCGATCTAGTTAGGATTGGTGAAAGAATTGAGAATGGCTTGAAAATTGGTAAGATCCAGAATCCCGCCAATGCTACTGCTGCTAATCCATATGGGTACAAAAAACCTCAAGGTAATTTCATCAAAAAGAAAGAAGGTGAGACTAGTGCTGCTTCTGCTCAAGATCAAGCTCCCTACTATCAAGTGAACGCCACCGCTCCTCAAGCTTATGTGGCACCTGTTGGTCAACAACCTTGGGTTCCGTATCAGCAATACGTTCAACAACAACAACAAGGTTATCAACAGAGACAAGGTCAACAGAGACAGAATAGGCCAAAAAGGGTGTATGATCGTGTGCCAATGTCTTATAGCCAACTTCTTGCTACCTTGCTCGACCTCAAACTGATTCAGTTAGCAGAAGCGAGGCCTCCTCCTGATCCTCTCCCTCCAAATTACAAGATCAATGCCAAATGTGAATTCCACTCTGGGGGATCTGGTCACACTACTGAAGAATGCAGAGTTCTCAAGGACAGGGTTCAGGATCTGATTGATGCAAAAGAGATTACATTCGCACCTGTGGCACCTAATGTGGTCAACAATCCAATGCCACCTCACAATGGAGCTTCCACCAGTGGACCATGAAGACTTTATGTTTGTCAGAGAACATTTCATTTGCATTAGAATAAGGCCAAGCTTGCCATTGTATAGATTTCTTTAGCACTTTCAATTGTATTACTTTTGTTGTTATCAAGTACTTCCCATTGTAAGAAATCCACTCTATTTGAATAAATAAAAATGTAATATACATGTTTTTCTCAAATCATATTCATCTTTGTCATTATGTTCATTGATACTTCATTCATTTATCTTAAGCAACTAAAAAAGGAGAATGATGAAAAATGAATCAAAAACACATGAATCACTAATTGTATGCTTTTAGAACAAAGATCCTGCTGACGATGTATAGGCATTGTTTCAATTCCTAAACACTAGAGTTATAAGGGAGTGAAACCTTCGTCAACCCCTTTGAGCCTAAGGAGTAGTAGTTTCTTTTCAAAAAAATATAAAACCCTCAATCTTAACCAGGGGCAGGGTAGTTCTCAGTTAGTGCGACCGAGCATTCAAATTTCAGGTATTCCATCAGAGGATCAATCATATCCCATCTCTCACAACAAAAGAAGAAGAGCACAATCCACAATGGAAGTCTCTCATTCACTAAGAAGAAGGCAGTCACAACCTTTTCTTCAAGTCAATCACAACAGTCATACAACTTGTTCCCGAACGAGACAAAAGAAATGAAAGAAAATTATCAAAAAAAAGAGAAAGAAACAATAGCCCGCTAAGTCAAAAAAAGGGAAAATCTTGAAAGCAAATGACTTAGGCTAAAATTAGGGCATATCCCGCTGGACAACGGAAACTAAAATCAAAAGAAATTGTGTCCAGGCAAAAATTAGGGAAAGAAAAAGGTAAAAGCAAAAGGAATCCTCCAAGGGACAAGTTTTCGTGGCCATCAACAAAAGCACCAAAGGGTGGCTGCCACCTCCATCAAAGCCATAAAGGATCCTCATCCATCACAATCCTTCCTGAAAGGCGAATACTCGTGTCGAACTAGCTGAACGTAGGACTGGAGGACATCACGAAGAAGGGGTGGGTTAAGTAGAACTTGAGCCTTTATCCTTTGTTTCTTAAACCGTGAACCCGACCACGTTACAACCCTCAAAAGCCCTAATTGAAGCAGGGTTCGTTCTGAAAGCATACAAACTGTGAAATCATGTCAAAACTGACTCCTAATGTTGCTGTGTCATTTGTGTTAGTATCAGTACAACATTTTGACAAATAAAACTTTTTCTTTGAGATTAACATGTGCATTGCATTTCTCATTATCTTTTTCAAATCAGAATTGTCTCTAACTTGAGAATAAGTGCTTGATACCAAGGAAAGTTTAACATTGAAATTCCATTGAGTAATCTTACAAAGGCAAAGGTTGGTTATCCACTAAGCAAATATCCAAAGAATCCATTAAGTGGAAGAGTTCCTCTCAATCTGGGGCATTCATCCCTTGATCCATACTGGGGCAGACCATTGCAAATCTCCATGATTCAAACATTATCAAAATCCTACATCAAAAGATCATACAAGCTGGGGCAAGCTAGTAATAATTCATCTCTTCATCTTCAATCAAGTGCCAGATATCAATACAAGTGTCGAGGAGTCATGCCAAACACCTCACCTTCACAAGTTCTATCCTTCAAACAAAAGCACTCTCCATCCACTCCTAGTATCATGGAAACAATCATTCCATTCATAATCATACATACATCATGCATATCACTGCATTCTCATTATCATATCTCCCACAATAATCCAATCATCAAAAAGCAGGGGCATCCACCTCACCTTGAATCTCAAGCAGAGTTTCAGAACTCCACCTAATCTATTCCACGCAAAGCAGAAACCCTGAACAATCCATCAGTACACTGCATATAGAAATCATTGCATCACATCTTCCGAAGTGCATAAAATAAATCAAACATTGCATATGAAGCATAAGCCAAGTTACTCATCAGATGGGTTCTCGACAAGCATTCAATTGATAGTCCACTGGATCACTCAGAGTTACCATTGTGGTGTCATCCCCCAAAGTCAATCATGTTCATCTTTCTTCAACCCAGAGTTGATGTTTTTGTGTTCAACCCAGAGTTGACTTTCCTTTCATCTTTTAACCCCGAGTTAATTATCTTTTCCCACTCAACCCAGAGTTGACGAATATTTCTAGGCTTTTCCCACTCAACCCAGAGTTGACGGTTATCTTTTTTCTTTTTCCCACTTAACCCAGAGTTGACAGTTATCCATTATTCAATCCAGAATTGATTTCACCTTTTCCCTCTCAGCCCAGAGTTGATGATTACCTTCTTTCTTTCCCACTCAACCCAGAGTTGACGATTATCTTTTCTCTTTCCCATTCAACCCAGAGTTGACAGTTATCTTTTGTCCTTTTCCCTCTCACCCAGAGTTGACGGATATTTCTTAGTGATTTCTCTTTTCCCACTCAACCCAGAGTTGACGGTTATCTTTTCTCTTTTTCCCACTCAACCCAGAGTTGACGGTTATCCTCTATTCAATCCAGAATTGATTTCACCTTTCCTCTCTCAACCCAGAGTTGACGGTTACCTTCTTGTTTCCCACTCAACCCAGAGTTGACGGTTATCTTTTGTCTCTTTTCCCACTCAACCGAGAGTTGAAGGTTACCTTTTATTCAATCCAGAATTGATTATCCTCTTTTCCCACTCAACCCAGAGTTGACGGTTATATTTTGTCTCTTTTCCCACTAAAGCCAGAGTTGACGGTTACCTTTTATTCAATCCAGAATTTATTATTCTCTTTTCCCACTCAACCCAGAGTTGACGGTTATCTTTTGTCTTTTCCCACTCAACCCAGAGTTGACGGTTATCTTTTTTCCACTCAACCCAGAGTTGACGGCTATCCTTTATTCAATCCAGAATTGATTTCTTCTTCTCCCTCTCAACCCAGAGTTGACGATTATCTTTTATTCAACTCAGAGTTGATCCATTCCTTTTCCCTCTCACCCAGAGTTGACGGATATTTCTTATTGTTTCTTATTCCCACTCAACCCAGAGTTGACGGTTATCTCTTGTTTCCTTCTCCCACTCAACCCAGAGTTGACATTTATTTTTTGTCTTTTCCCACTCAACCCAGAGTTGATGGTTATTGTCTCCTTCCCACTCAACCCAGAGTTGACGCTTATCTCTTGTCCTTTCCCACTCAACCCCGAGTTGACGGTTATCTTTTCTCTTTCCCACTCAACCCAGAGTTGATAGTTATTTCTAATTGTTCATCTTTCCTTCTCTCAACCCAGAGTTGATGTCTACCTCTTATTCAGCCCAGAGTTGACTTCCCCTTTATTCTTCGACCCAGAGTTAACCTACGTTTCCTTTTTTCAACCCAGAGTTGAGTTCTATTTCATTTTTAACCCAGAGTTAATTTGTTCAATCCAGAATTGATACACTTTTCCTCAGTGGAGTTGACACCATTTCTTCCCCAGTGGTTCTTATCTCTCATCAGGCAAATTTTCAGGTTCTCTTGGTATTTAATCTTCTTCCACCTTGAATGATCGAAATGCTAGCGCCAATCTCACCTTCAGGCTTAAGACGATTAAATAGGGGAAGCTGTTGCACCCCAAAATTTGCCCATCTAATTATTCTTAATTGGCTTACATATCTCATTCATTCGCATCTTAGGTCATCCATAAAATCATGCATTATTAATCAATAAATCTGACATTGGGATCAAGGACGTTGAAGAGCTAGGGTTTACTATACTTCAAGAGAGATTCAAGTTTGTGTCTTTTACTAACCATGATTGATAAGGTTAGGGTTTTGAAACTTCTTCACCGAATTAACAAATTTCTATATGAGAGCTTCATTGCGACGATTGTGGTTAAGTGAGGTTTGGATTATACGATATGGTGGCATGGTATTCTTTATTTCTACCCCCTCCGAGTGATCAATCCAAGTTTATCTCGGTTAACTTATGAGTTTTTTAAAGCACATGTAGACAATAATTGGTCTCAAAGGTTCATTACCATTTCTATTCCGTTCAGCATCCAAGATCAATCATTTCAAAGATCACATTAAAACCCAAAAGTTGTTCGTTACAAAATCCAAAAAAAGAAACATGTCCATTACATCTTGCATTAAAAAAGGCTACAGCAGTACATATTTTAGCCTAGGTTAACCTAAGTCTCTAACTATCCCTATATTAATTCGGACAATTCCACTCCATTTTCATTGTTTGCCAATAGGTCCTCATGCTAAACTCTTTGTACCAAGTCTGTAGCCACTGCCCTCATCTCCCTTTGTTAATAACCTGCATAAAAGAAAACCAACCCCTGTCATTACATTCATCTTACGAGTCAAGAATTTAAGACAAAAACAGTTCCGATTCATACCTCATCCAAATTCCATAAAACCCATTCATCACTTCAAATACCCATTACATAATCTATACTACATCATATTCAATGGTCATTTACATTACATGAAAAAAGAAACTATAATACATTCATGCAAAAAAGGAGTCATGCTTTGTTACATCTCCAAAACCATAGTTCATTACAACATGCATATTAATTTCTTCATTTCTTCTACGCCATCTCCGACCTTGTTCCAAGCATACCGTTCAACAATGACCACTCTTACTTTGATTGAGTTTGACTTCACAGATCTGGGCACAAAAAATTCCAAGGTTAGCTCAAGAGAAAAACTTGTTTTACATTCAGAATCGAAACAGTTACGGAAAAAAAAGAAGAAGAACAAGTCCACACAATTTCTGTTTCAATTATCCAGAAAATAAATTTAGTTCAATTATGCCGGTTGCGAACCATGAGTAGCTCAAGACAATACTGGCCTACTGTATTCCACACACTCAATCCATCCACATTCTAAGCATACAAACTTCAAACTACCTAAACCAATACTAACAAAATCCCCCCTAACAAATTCCCAGCAGCCATAACCAGTTATCAAACTCAGTCTCAACCTAAGCTGATTTCACTAACCTATTCCTTTTTCCTAACAAACTGCTAACAGTATAACTAACTTTTCTTACCTATAGTTACTAACAGAAAAATAACCAATTTCAAACTCATAACTAATTCCCTAACAGTTTACAACCACCCTAACTAACAGATAACAGAAACAGTTACACATCCTAACAAACTCTAACTGATCCTAACTACCATATAACTAACACCTAACTGAAATCAGAGAAGCTAACAAACCTGAGATAACCTTGCATCCTCTATATAAGTCAGAGCCTCTCCACCATTTTGGAGGTTCACCATTCTCTTCAACCACGATTCTTCATCACCATCTTCAATTCAGCAGCTCCCGCTTCATTCACCATCATATTATCTTCACTCCTCAGTCTCTCTCAATCACCTCTTCAACCTTCCCTCTTCACTGACCTCAATCCTCAAAAAGTATTGAATGCGTCATCTTCATCATCTTTGATCCTTCAATCTCAAAATCTTTCTATCTGAATTCATCATTATCGCTCCACAATCAGGCGAGTCTTCATCTTCATAACTTTCAACTGCAACAATAAAGGTCGACCTCTGAAGAAATCACCACAATAAATCTTCACATCATCATCATCTTCATTAAGTAACGGCGCACCATTCCCTCACGCCTGTAGAATCATCAATCAATCTTTTCATCATCATCGCCTTCATACTCACAGACACGAAAACTCAAGAAAGAAGATAGAAGGAAGAAGAAGAAGAGGTCAAAGAAGCAAAGATTCACCTGAAGAAGTCACCATCGTCCTCAACTACAACCCGCAAGAACTTCATCAACAACAACAATAGCCTCAATCGTCGGTAGCGCTCTGATCCGTAAATTCGCATCCGAAGCAATGCTTAAAACAACTTCGCCGTGCCATCGTAAGAGAGCTCGATTCATAAAAGTGAGCAGAGACGGAGAGGGTATGAGCGGCGCTGAGTTCTTGGCGAGATGGTGTCGTTTTGTTTCATCGATTCACGGTGGCAGAGATTTGATCGGAGAGAGTCGGTGAGAGAGTTTGTTCCGGCGCCATGAGTTCGCGAGTGAAGAGAGGAAGAACCGAGAGATCAATCGTCACATTGTGGGTAACCCTAAAATCCCAATTTATTCCCTTTTGAATTAATATGTTAATTATTATAAGGTTTTATGATATTAATTAACATAAAGTCTGGTATTAATAATGTCAATTGATGTATTAAGTTTGATTTTATTTGAATTAATACAAATAATAATGAAAATTTGGATGAAATTGGATCATAATCACTTTGGGCCGAAATCCTCTTTGCACCCCACTAGGCCCATGCTTCACACCATTCTTTTTCATATTTGTAACATAAAAAACACCCCTTGGGCCTCATTCTGAATGGGCCCTGCGCCCAGGCTCTTCACACCCCTGTTTTCAGTATTCACCCCGGATTCCATTTTATTTTAACTAGGGAAAGTTAGTTTTTTCACTTAGTCTTTTTCCATTATTTTTAGGCAATAAAAATGCTAATCTTTTTATATTCTCTTTAGACTTTGGTACACAATTTTGAAATATAAAAATAATCACTAAAAAATAGTAGTTTTAGGCTACTTTGTTTTTAGTCTTTTTACTTAACTTGTAATTCAATTTCCTTCATGAAAATCGACATAAAAAATAGTAGTATTTTTAATTCACTTTTGTGCTATATTTTGACTTGTTCTATTTCATGCTCTTGTACTATTTTCATGTATCTTACTTGTGACTTCCATTGTGATCTTTATTTTCATATTCTTTTACTCCTAACCTTAGGTAGAAACCATGATAACATTAGGTAGAAATTCCCTTCATACTTAGGCTAGTTTCTTTTCCTTTTCAATTTTAAATCATCTAACAAATGCTTGATTTTAATCCCCTTAAAAAATACAAAGAAAACACTTAAAAAACACTAATAAAAAAGTGAAAATCATTAAAAAGGGAATGGAAGCTTGAATCTCCCTTGCTTTAGGGAATCATTCGAGTGCTTGGATCTCCCTTGCTTTAGGGAACTATTCGAGCGTAAGTTCCCAATTTCTAAAAAACACAAACCAAAGAGCAACTCGAGTTTCCCTTGCTTTAGGGTTCCACTCGAAACGTTCAAAATCTCTTCTTCATCTCGCCTCCGAGGCATTCTTTAATCGGACACGTTATTTCCGCTCCATTCCCAGCTTAAGACTCCAGAGGTCGAGCAGCGGGGTGCGAATGTAACTGTTCAACTAAAAAACACAAAAACAAACAAAAACTAAAGAACCGAACTACGGCGCTCTGATTCCTGAAAAGGATACGTAGGCATTAGGTCGCGGGGCCTAAGCGAGTACAATTATTTATAAACCTTATTTTCCCCGTGTTTCTTTTTCTTTCATTTGCATGCATTCCCTTAGCATTAAGCTTTAGATTTTTACACCCTTTAGATAACAACAAACATAGGTGGATACCATCGAGTACGATGGGCGTGAGGGGTGCTAGTACCTTTCCCTTGCGTAACCGACTTCCGTACCCTATCTTTGGTCGTAAGACCTCGTTCTTATTCATTTTAGGTTTGCTGACGTTCCTTTCCTTTTAGGATAGATATGTTAGTGGCGACTCTGTTGTTCATTTTCGCAAGCGTGCGTCACTCCTACTAGTGTCAAATTGGGTATGCTGAAGCTAACTAGTGGTCTTCTCGAAGAGATCAGAGAAGGTCAGAAAGCCGATGTTAGATTGATTGATAAGTTGACTTTGATTAATCAAGGCAAGGATGGTGAATTCAGAGTTGACGAGAATGGTATACTGAGGTTGGGTGACCGAGTTTGTGTTCCTGATGTTGCTGAACTACAAAAACGTATCTTGGAAGAAGGACACCGTAGTGGATTGAGTATTCATCCTGGTGCTACCAAGATGTATCATGATTTGAAAAAGTTGTTTTGGTGGCAGGGAATGAAGAAGGAAATTGCTGAGTTTGTGTACTCTTGTTTGATTTGCCAGAAGTCAAAGATTGAGCATCAGAAACCGTCTGGGTTAATGCAACCGATGTTTATTCCTGAGTGGAAGTGGTATAGCATATCAATGGATTTTGTGTCGGGTTTGCCGAGAACTGTCAAGAATTGTGAAGTTATCTGGGTCGTGGTAGATAGGTTGGCGAAGTCTGCACATTTTATACTGGTGAGAATGGATTATCCGATGGAGAAGCTGGCTCAATTATATATTGAGAAGATAGTTAGTCTTCATGGTATTCCTTCAAGTATCGTGTCAGACAAAGATCTGAGGTTTACGTCTAAGTTCTGGGAAGGTTTGCAGAAGTCTTTAGGTACTAAGCTGAGACGAAGTTCTGCTTATCATCCGCAGACTGATGGACAGACTGAGAGGAAGATTCAGTCGTTAGAAGATTTGTTACGTGCTTGTGTGTTGGAAAAAGGAGGTACTTGGGATAGTTATCTGCCTTTGATCGAGTTTACCTACAACAATAGTTATCATTCGAGTATTGGTATGGCTCCGTTTGAGGCTATGTATGGTAGGAGATGTAGGACGCCGTTGTGTTGGTATGAATCTGGTGAGAGTCCTATGATTGGACCAGAAATTGTACAACAGACTACGGAAAAGATTAAGATGATTTAAGAGAAGATGAAAGCTTCTCAGAGTCGTCAAAAGAGTTATCATGACAAGAGGAGGAAAACACTTGAGTTTCAAGAGGGAGACCATGTGTTTATGAGAGTTACTCCTATGACAGGTATTGGTCGGGCGTTGAAGTCAAAGAAGTTGACTCCGCGTTTTATTGGACCGTTCCAGATTTCTGAAAGAGTGGGAGAAGTGGCATATCGTGTCGCTTTACCATCGACGCTTGCAAACTTGCATGATGTGTTTCATGTGTCTCAGTTGAGGAAATACATTTCAGATCCGCCCCATGTGATCCAAGTAGATGATGTACAGGTGAAAGACAATTTAACAATTGAGACTTTACCTATAAGGATTGAGGATTGAAGACTGAAGCAATTGCGTGGGAAGGAAATAGCTTTAGTCCGAGTAGTTTGGGTAGGGCCAGCTGAAGGAAATGTTACTTGGGAGCTAGAGAGTCAGATGAAAGACTCTTATCCAGAACTTTTTACCTGAGGTATGTTTTCGAGGACGAAAACTCTTTTAGTGGGGGAGAGTTGTAACACCCGTATAATTTTAATATTAATTTAATTGGAATATTGAATTAATAATTAGAATTATTAGGGATTTGGTGGAAATAATGAATAAATAATGGTTTAAGGCATTTGGGCCATATGAGGAAATAGTAAAGATGGGGGTGTGATTTAGTAAAGCTTTCACTAATCTCAATATTATTATTTTTCATAAAATAATTGGGAATTGGGAAACAAAGAAAGAACGTGAAAGAACAGAAGTTGGAACAAGGAACGTGAAGGAGAACTATAGAGGGAGAGACCAAGAACCAAAACTTTTATCTGAGGCAAGGGGAGACTCTCCGTTTAATCTCTTTTATCGTATTATAGGTGATAGTATGGATTAGGAGTATGGTTGGATCCATTGATTCTATATTCAGAATTGTTATTTCTGTTCATCATTGAAATTTGGATTGTTAATCCCTAATAACTGATAGATTTAGGGTATGATGAATGAAATTGATTATGGAATCATATACTGTGGTTGTGGATGAATTCGTATGCTGTTTAGATGTGAATTTTCTGGTTTTTAGACTCAAAATCATGGACTGGTATGAGTAAAAACGAATGGGTTTTAGACTGTTACGAAGTTGCAGGTTCTGGACAATTTTTCTGGTGTTTCGCGTATGAAACAGTGCCATACGCGTATGGGATGAGGTCATACGCGTATGAGGGACATTCCCCAAGGGCTATACGCGTATGATACGCAGCTGCCCTTTCCCAGAGTACCTTGTGCTGGTGAATTGCGTATGAGAGCGTATGAGGATGCTCATACGCGTATGGAATTTTTAAAAAGAGGAAGTTGATCTGATGATACGCGTATGGCAAGGCTGATACGCGTATGAGGTTGTTTTTAGGACATTTTTGACTCTGAGAAAATGCGTATGATACGCGTATGAGGGATGGTGATACGCGTATGGACGCGTATGGCTTCTGTATGTGAAATTTCTGTTTTGTGATTTTTCTGGAAAGTTCAATGATGTGTAACTTTCGATCTGTAGGCCTATTTTGTATGCTGTTTGAGACTGTGTAAACCTTGTGATGTGATTCTGTGGTTTATTGATGATTGATTGTATTGAATGATGTTAATGTATATCTGAAGATGCTTAGTAATGATGATGAGGATGATGAAATGAGTATAGATGATGCTACTCATAGAATGGTAATGATGAAAGTATGTTATATATATGTTTGCATGCATTCATAGTCATTTGATGAAGGCTGTATCTTAATGATGAGAGGATACAGTGAAGGGCAAGATTCCCATTGTGTGGAATCTGTGCTGGCAGGGCCGTATCTGGATGATGATGATAGATCGGTCGGTGGATGATTTCCACTGGTGATGTTGGTACCACATGCATAGTGTCAGTTTCATACATGTGCATGACTTGTTTTTAATATGATGATATATGTTATATGACGACTTGTCTGTTTATCCGTGGATGTGTGAATGATGATTTGTCTGAATATGAAACAATTGGGTGAATGATATAACTATGATATGTTATTATTTATGATGCAATAACATTGGTTAACTGTGATGAGACTCACCCTTACTTGTTGTCATTTTTAGATTGAGGATAGCGGCGCGACTTGGTGAGGATTAGCTCATAAGTCGGTTATTAGTTATCGAGTCGGTGTCATGCTCTGGTAGTTGTAACACTGGGAACGCGTTATTTTGGAGTTTTGGATTATAACTCTATTTTGTTTTGTTATTTGAAGTCTTATACATTAAATGATGAATGTTGACTTGATGAATTAATTCCGCTGTGCAAAACATGACTTTGGTTAATGAGTTATAATTTCAGACGTTTCAGTGAATGCATGACATGTACCAATGTGATTTTCTTTACTTATGAATTGTGACACCTCTTGCATGCTTACTCTGATTTAATAATTGTTTAATTGCCGCGGGTTATTAGAGGGGTGTTACAAGGATGACTTTCCATTACCACATATTGACATGTTGGTTGACAGTACAGCAAAATCCAAAGTTTTCTCATTCATGGACGGATTTTCAGGATACAACCAAATCAAGATGGAACCTAAAGACATGGAGAAAACAGCTTTCATCACCCCCTGGGGCACATTCTGCTACCGCGTTATGCCTTTTGGACTAAAGAACGCAGGGGCAACATATGAAAGAGCCATGACTACACTTTTCCACGACATGATGCATAAGGAAGTGGAAGTCTATGTGGATGACATGATTGCCAAGTCAGAAAATGAGGAAGATCACATAGAGAATCTGACAAAGTTATTTCAACGCTTACGGAAGTTTCAACTTCGCCTGAACTCCAATAAGTGCACCTTTGGTGTCTACTTAGGAAAACTCCTTGGTTTTATCGTAAGCAAAACGAGGAATTGAAGTAGATCTAGACAAAGTCAGGGAAATTCAAGAAATGCCTTCGCCCAAAATCGAGAAACAAGTTAGAGGATTTCTTGGACGTCTGAATTACAACTCGAGACTCATATATCTCATGACAGCAACTTGTGCTCCAATTTTCGAACTTCTGCGGAAAGATCAAAGTTGTGTCTGGACAGACGATTGTCGGAAAGCGTTCGACATCATTAAAGAGCATGCCACCCATTTTGTCTCCTCCAGTAAAAGGAAGACCTTTGATAATGTACTTAACCATCTTAGAAGATTCCTTGGGTTGTGTCCTTGGAAAGCAAGACGAGACAAAAATAAAAGAGCATGCCATCTACTACCTGAGCAAGAAATTCACTGACTGTGAATCCCGCTACTCCATGCTCGAGAAAACATGCTGTGCTTTGGCCTGGGCTGCCAAGCGTCTCCGCCAGTACATGATTCGACATAGTACTTCTTTGATCTCCCATATGGATCCAATCAAGTACATCTTTGAGAAGCCTGCCTTAACTGGGAGAATCGCCCGTTGGGTGATGTTGTTATCAGAATATGACATTCAGTATCACGCACAGAAAGTCGTGAAAGGAAGCTGTGGACCTCCGTTTTTTCTCGGGACATACCTCTGATCTGGAGAGATACGTGAACTGACTCTTTTTTATCGCTTATGCTTTCGCATTTTGAAAAATTCACAGAGTCGCCACCGACCTTTTATTTTATCCAATTAAGGAAAGGTTTATAAAAGAAACAGAAAAAAGACCTTTAAGAAATTCTGGGTAAGGGGGTAGGTTATACAAAGGGAAGGTGTTAGCACCCTTTGTATCCATGGTTATCCATGGGCTCTTAAGTTTGCTTAGCTCACTTGTTTTTCGATCACTTTTCAATTGCTTTAGAATGCTCATATGTGGTTTCAAATACCTTTGAATTTGTAATGATCCTTGTGCGGATGTATACAAAATGTTTGTTTATCTTTCGAAAGATGTTTTGAAAAAGAACGTTAACTTTGTAATGATCCGTGTTTGGATGTATACAAAATATTGTCTTTTTGGAAAGTTTTGTTTTGAAAAACAACAGTGTATGAGAATTTTGTTTGTTTTGATTTTGAGCAAGCAAACTAGGAGGTCTACCCTGAGTTGTAAGGTCTTTATCCTATTTCCTTTAAAAATCTATCCTTTCACCGGATATAAACAAAAGGTTCGATTTTGTACTCGAAACAGTAGAATTTTGACTTTGATTTTGAAAAGAATGTGAAGGGATTACCTTAAAAGGTGCAAGTGTGATTCTGATTGGATTCAGATATTTTATCTTTGAAGTTAGTGATCTAACGGTTCAATTTTATCTTTGACATACACGCAGTTTATATTTGCTGGAAATTAAAATGCGGAAATGTAAAGTGCGGAAAGTAAATCTACGCTATTACATCGATTGTGCAGGAAATGTAAACTAGCCTATTTACATGAATTTGACATCCTATACATTTATCTAGGAATTTAAATTACAAGAAAAATAAAAGGCATGTTTTTGGATTTTTTATGATTGATTTTAATTAATTAATGCATGATTAATTAAATTAAAATGAAGAAAAAAGATGCAAATATATTTAAACCTAGAAATTAAGTTTAAAATATGTACAAAATATGTGTCAATTAATTTTAAAACAAAACTAATTTTTTTGGAATTTTTGAAATTGATTTGAAATTGATTAAGCTAATTAATACATAATTATACAAATAATTATACAAATAATTAAAACTTAAAGAGAAAATTATTCAAAATATGTACAAAATTAGTTTATAATATATAAACAATATTTTATATAAAGAACAATTTTTTTTATGATTTTTGATTGGGTGAAAATAATTAAAAGATAAATATATGCATATTATCTAATTAATTATACAAAATATTTAAATTATGAAGAAAAATCAAATATTTTTATATTAGAAAATAAAACATTATTTTAGAAACTTAAAAATATTTTTTGTGTATTTTTTGGATTTTTAAAACTATTTTTAATTAATTTAACAAAGAAATTAAAATAAAATAGAAAATAAAAAGATGAATGATCAGGTGTGGTATTTAAATGAGGTCCATAATATGAGGCTCATTCTGATGCGTTGGATGAGTTAATTAATGAGATCAGATGGCTCGGATGGTGAGGGACCACCACACATGACACACATGCATACACTGAATCCAAGAATTATTTGAAAACACGCGCGCGCAGACTGGCCAATAGGGAGGAGACACGTCTTCGTCTTCAACCTCCAGATACCACCTTTAACAGCGCTTTTATGCAAAAGCGCTGTAATTGATGAACCCTAAATCTGCAAAAATAGCGAACAGGGGTAAATCAAAACATAAATTTTTCGCGACATGCTCTTTTGACTGGATTTTCTCCCCTGAATTCGAATATGGCCTTAGTTTCTTCTAATTTTGCCTCTAATGGAAAACCCTAAACTTAAGTTCACAAACCCTAGAATGGTATCTTCGCGAATGCTTAACCAAACCTTAATTAAATGTCCAGAAATGACCAGAACATCACGCCCAATTCAAATATACGACTACATCGTGTTAAACATGCACATATAATGAGATTTTGGTTAGTTTTTGTTTGAGCAAACCGTGAGCTATGAAGCTTGATTCTGAGTGCTTTGCTTGTTGAAAGTGATTGGAATAGTTTCAGTGAAGCTCAGAGATGATGTTTGAATGCTTAGTTTGTATTGAAATTGACTGAAATTAAAAATTCGAATTTGAAATTTCTTTGAAAAGTTTAAGTGGTTACAAGCATGGTACAAGCATAAGAATGGCTCTCAATTCGTGTCTCTCTTGTTACTGAAGTTCTGTATCTCTTATATAGACATTGAAGTGCTTAAGAACTAAGCTAAAAAGCATTAAGTGCTTTTGTTGAATTCTTGACTTTTTCAACACTTATGGCTTTGCATTCAAGCTACCATGGCTTGAATTTCAACTCTCCTTCTGCTGTACTTTGGCTTGGGGCAGAGTTTAATTGATTCCCTTGATGAGTCATGCTTAGAAATTAAGCCATCCATTATCCTTCCATTTTTACTTTTTATTTAATCTTAAAATAAAATAAAATTAAGCAAAAAAGAATAAAAATGGTATGGGCTTAGTCTTGGTCGTGGGAGGCCCATTATATTATGGAAATGATGTTTGAATCATGAAAACTTGGCCCCATTTGGAAAAAATACATTTTTGAGCAATGTTGATTTCATGCATTTTCCCAAAATTTAGCCAACTTCAACAAGGTGTAAATCCCTCGATTTTTGTCATATGAAGGAGATCTTGCACTTTTTGGAAACCTCAAAGAGTCCTCTAACCAATGCCTTTGGTCTCATGTCAAAATGATTTTTGATGCTCCTTGTGTGTCCTTTTGAAAAAAGTGTCTATTTGTTGACTTTGAAAATGACCTGTAATGTCTTTCGTCATATTTTTCAAATTGTGAATGCAATGACCCTGGGATCAATTGCATTTGAAAGATAATTGAATTTCCTTCAAAATGAGCTTTGGTTTGAATTTTTTGGATGAAGGATGAGAGAGTTATGACCAGTCAAAGTTGAGTTGACTTTTCAGGCAAAAACCCTAATTTTGAATCTTAGGTTTTTGTTGATTTTTGATCTTTCCTTGATGAATTATGATCATCCAATTATCAAATGATGAATCCTTTGACAAAATATGGACTTTGACAAAAAATTTCATTTTTGACTGTCTGTTGATTTTTTTGGTCAAACGGGTCGTCTGTTGACTGTTTGAGCTGCTGACGGTGCGTCTGAGTGAATTGAAGTTTGAAAATTTGTATGATGGTACTTTGAGATATATGGATGTGCATGAAATCCATTTGAGGTCTCAAAAACTTGTTTCTCATGTAAAAACAAGAAAACCCAAGTCAGGGACTGTTTATGTAGGAGATAGTTAAGCGTACCTGATTTTTGTGCAGTGTTGAGTCTCTGCTAATCGCGTGATATTCAGAAGACTTCTAGAACAAAAATCTTGGAATTTTGAATTGTGAAATATTGATTTGATTGATGGTACAAAACACTGAGAATTGTACTGCCAGCAGTTTGGCTGTCAACTGACTGTTCAGGTATTGACGTAGCAGTTAGAGTGAAAAATCAACAGTCAAAGTTAATTTTCTTTTTTGTTGTTTTTTTTTTGTTTTATGTGAAAAATGAAAGTTTATTTACATGACTTGTTAGAAAAAAAATAGACATAATAAATAACTAATATTTACTGTATGCGGGCAAAATTACCGATAATAACCCTGAAAATCATTTAATGCACAGAAAAATGAATATTTGACTGGAAGAAAACACACAAAATATTATCTGAGTAATTAAGCAATATTATGACAAATAGTACAACATTTAATACTGACAGTACAAATATTACATACTATATTGAACAGTACGAATGAACGGTACATTTAAGAAATAAGAGATACGGCAAATTTTAAAAATGACGATTGATAACCCATGCTACAAATAGTAACATGTAGATGATTGGGAGCATAAGCACCCCAGGTCCACAGTGTTCCGGGCTATGTAGACAGAAGAAAGACATGATCACCGTAGCAATGGTGATGACCATAAGAAAACACGTTTCCCACCGCTTCGCCATTTTGTCGGGGAAGAAGAAAGAATGGATTATGAAGTAGAAATTTGAGAGATGAATTAGAATTTGATGTGAGATTTTTATGAAAAAATGAGAGGTATTTATAGAGTGGAAAGAAGGATAGAGACGTTGGGGAATGATGTGATTCCGTACAAAAGGAAAATTTGAGTGGAAATAAGATTTGAAAGAAAGTGTATGATAGTGTTGGGAAAAAGAGAGATGTAGAGAATAAAGTTAGGATTTTATTTTTGAAAAATAGATTTGAAAAGATTTTTGAAAATAATGGAATATAGTACAAAAATTAAGGGGAAACAAAAGATAATAATAATCCACTTGTTACCAGTACAGTCTGAGTTTTCCTGATTCTGCGCCTGCAAAAAGATTTAACTCTGTACCAATTGTGTCAGTACTATTTATCTGTAAATAAATAAATAGCATGTATGACGTAATAAACAGTATTAGGCGTTTGCGTAAGAATAAATTCAACTGCAAGCCAAATTATTGTATAAGAAAAATTCTAAAAACTAAGTATTTCATATGTCAGGATATTTGTTGAAATAAAAATCCATGATTATATGAGACTCTTAATTTTTAGATTGGAGTTTTCTTGAAAAAAGATGCGGGCAAATTTTGGGGTATAACAGTTGCCCCTATTCAATCTTCTTAAACCTGAAGAGATTGTCTGAAATCTGAAGGTAGAAGATGATTGAATATTTATATGCCCTGGAAATTTGCACTTACCTTGATCAGAAGAGATGTTGGAATTTGCATTTGAATGTCGTCTGCGAAACGTTGTTGGCAAATTGAAACATTACCTGAGATGGGCTTTCAGATGCCACCTGGTAAATGTGTTGAGGGTTTGTTCATCAGAATGAATCCATTGATTATATCTTGATGAAGGATTTGAAAGTCTTTGTGTTGACTGTTTCGGAACCGTCCAAGGTTACCGCTTTAAGTCTAGGAAGATGATTGCTACGGAACTTGTCCAAAGTTTTTCCGCTTTAGATTTCGATCATTGTGGAACCGTCTGAGGTATCAGCTTTAGATCTTTGATGTTAGATCGTTCTTGAACCGTCTGAGGTATCAACTTTAGATCTTTGATGTTAGATCGTTCTTGAACCGTCTGAGGTATCAACTTTAGATCTGCAATGTTAGATCGTTCTGGAACCGTCTGAGGTATCGACTTTGATCTGTGATGCTAGATCGTTCTGGAACCGTCTGAGGTATCGACTTTGATCTGTGATGTCTGTTTTTGAGTTGGTAAGTGATCATAATGAATCTTCGGCTTGATTATATCTGAGAAAATCGTTCATAGAATTCAGGTGAACACTGCATGTGATTGAGAATATCTTTGTTGAAGATATCTGTCTACCTGAAAAATCAAGTTAGTGATATGCAATGTTTATGATGCATGTAATGTGAGATATTCCCGGAGAAATATGCATGTGATGTTGTGTATGAATATGCGTATGAATATGCGCATGATGCATGATGTATGATGTATGATGTATGATGTATGAATGTGAATATGAATGTATGAATGTATGAATATGTGAATGTGTGATGTATGAATGTATGATGTCAAGCTTCTATTTGGGAAAATAAATTTCCGTCAGTCATCTGGATATGACTATATTGTGATTGTTGATGATCTTTTGTCTTGTTTGAGTACCCTCGGCTGGGGAAATTCTTTGAGAACCATGGTACTCTGTTGAAGGGTCTTTGACTATCACTTGGGAATGAAAGGTAGCTGGAAGTTCTGATGCCCTTTCAAATGGGAATGAGGAAGCTGCATAATCCTCCGATGCACTATCTGAACAAGTCCGGGTGCGGGGATCACACCTTCTGAAGATAGTAATCTGGAATAACCCTGCTGGGGGATAAGACTTCTTTTGAAGAGAGAATCTTTTTGAGGAATTTGCTGAGAAATGCGTTTCTCTTGGGGATTTTCTTCTGATGGAATGATGTCCAGATAGTTGGGACATTTCCTGAATGCTATTCTTGTTTTTCCTGGTAAACATCAATCATATTCAAATGCACATGTTCATTCAAAATTATCATTGGGACGTTTACGTATTCAAAACAGAAAAAGTGAAAATAGTGATTTTTGAGCCTAAGCTGCATTGATTTTTGAAAAAGAGCCATGATAGGCTGATTAGCACAGGGAGACAACAATCCTAGAAGTAGGAAATTGTCAGAAAGTTTTTGGAAAATATTTATAAAGATAAATAGCTATGTGAAAACAATCCAGTCAAGTTTCAACTCTGCTATTGCCAATCTGTCTTCGAGCATCTCATCTCTCACTTGTTGGAAGAAAGTGATTGGACTGATCGATGTCTTTGAGGCGTTGAATCTTGATGGTGAGTAGGCAGCTGAACGGAACATAGTTGTATGCTTCATTCCCTAACTTTTGCCTAGGCTGCCCTTTCAGGTTTTCAGCCTACCGGGATAGTATTCGTTTAGTCTCTAATTTTTGCCTGGACCGCCCTTTCGGGTTTTCAATCCACCGAGACGCTCATTTTTCGCCTAAGTTGCCCTTTCAGGTTTTCAACTTAGCGAGCTGTTTTTTTTTCTTTTAAGCGAAGTATTTTTTGACTATGTCAGCATTCACAGGGTGTGGGAAATCCTCACCATCCATGGTGGTAAGCAACATGGCGCCGCCGGAGAATATTTTCTTGATTATGAATGGTCCCTCGTAGGTGGGAGTCCATTTGCCTCTGGGATCACCTTGTGGTAAGATGATGCATTTGACAACCAAGCCACCAGTTTGGTATACTTGACTTTTGACTTTTTTGTTGAAGGCTTTGATCATACGCTTTTGGTATAGCTGACCGTGACAAATAGTTGCGAGCCTTTTCTCATCAATCAAGTTTATCTGGTCCAACCGTGTTTGAATCCAATCGTCTTCGTTTAGATCGACTTCTTTCATAATCCTTAGGGAAGGAATCTGAATTTTAATTGGAAGAATTGCCTCCATACCATAGACTAAGGAGAATGGAGTTGCCCCTGTTGAAGTACGCGCAGATGTGCGATAACCATGAAGATCAAAAGGTAACATCTCATGCCAGTCTTTGTAGGTTACTGTCATTTTTTGTATGATTTTCTTGATGTTCTTGTTGGCAGCTTCCACCGCGCCGTTCATCTTTGGTCGATATGGAGAAGAATTATGATGTTTGATCTTGAACTGTGTGCAAAGTTCAGTAATCATTTTGTTGTTTAGATTTGTGCCATTGTCCGTGATAATCCGTTCAGGGATGCCGTACTGACAAATGAGATTGTATTTGATGAACCGGGCCACCACATTCTTGGTAATAGAAGCAAATGAAGCTGCTTCTACCCACTTTGTGAAGTAGTCAATAGCGACCAGGATAAAGCGATGTCCATTGGAGGCAGTAGGTTTGATTTCTCCAATCATATCAATACCCCACATTGCAAAAGGCCAAGGAGCCGTCAGGACGCTTAATGGAACTGGAGGTACATGTACTTTGTCAGCGTATATCTGGCATTTGTGACATGTTCGGGAGTGATGATGGCAGTCTGTTTCCATGGTAGACCAGTAATAACCTGCTCTCAGGATCTTTTTAGCCATTGTATGTCCACTGGAATGAGTACCGAAGGCACCATTGTGTATTTCTTCCATGATCTTTTCTGCTTCCTTCTTGTTTACACAGCGAAGTAAAGTCGAGTCATGGTTGCGTTTGTATAGGGTTCCATTGCTTAGAAAGAATTTGGCAGCAAATCTCCTTAAAAACTTTCTGTCGTTAATGGATGCCCCTTCAGGGTACTCCTGAGCTTTGAGATATCTTCTTACTTCATGGAACCATGGTTTTTCTTCTGCTCCCTCGGTATTGATCTCATTGCAATAGGATGGTTCATCTTGCCTGTAAATGGTGATCATAGGCGCCTCGTTGTCCCACCTGACTTTGAACATGGATGACATGGTAGCTAAAGCATCAGCTAGTTGATTTTCCTCGCGTGGGATGTGTTTGAAAGTGATTTCTTCGAAGTAAGGAATCAAACTCAGCACATATTCTTTGTAAGGAATTAGATTCGGGTGCTTCGTGTCCCATTCCCCTTTGACTTGGTAGATTACCAAGGCCGAGTCTCCGTAGACTTCTAGGAATTTGATTCTTAGATCGATTGCAGCTTTAAGACCCAGACTACATTCTTCGTATTCGGCTATATTGTTAGTGCAATTGAAGCATAACCTGGCAGTGAATGGTGTATGACCTCCTGCGGGGGAAATGATCACAGCTCCGATGCCATTGCCAAGTGCATTAGAAGCTCCGTCAAAAACCATAGTCCATCGGGATCCTGGCTCGGGTCCTTTTTCTGGTCCTGGTTGTTTGTAGTCGTTGACTAGCATAACGTCTTCGTCCTGGAAGTCAAAGTTCAATGCTTGATAATCATCCACTGCTTGATGAGCCAGATGATCAGCTACCACACTTCCTTTGATTGCTTTTTGTGAAGTGTATTGAATGTCATATTCTGTTAAGATCATTTGCCATCTCGCTATTCTCCCAGAGAGAGTAGGTTTTTCGAACACGTATTTGATGGGATCCATCTTGGAGATTAGGAAAGTGGTGTGATTTAGCATGTACTGTCTTAGTCGGCGAGCCGCCCAAGCTAAGGCACAACAAGTTTTTTCGAGTAGTGAGTATCTTGTTTCACAATCGGTAAACTTTTTGCTAAGATAGTAAATTGCGTGCTCCTTTCGGCCGGACTCGTCATGTTGTCCTAGTACACACCCCATTGAGTCTTCTAACACAGTTAGGTACATTATCAGAGGTCTGCCTTCCACAGGTGGCAACAAGATTGGAGGTTTTTGGAGATATTCTTTGATTTTGTCAAAGGCTAACTGGCATTTGTCATTCCACCTTTCCACTTGATCTTTCTTCAATAGTTTGAAGATCAGCACACAAGTAGTAGTCATGTGGGCAATAAATCGGGCGATGTAATTTAGACGTCCCAAGAATCCTCTGACTTGTTTCTCGGTACGAGGTATAGGCATTTCTTGAATGGTTTAACCTTGGCGGGATCAACCTCAATACCTTTGCTGCTGACGATGAAACCTAAGAGTTTGTCGGATCTTACTCCAAAGGTACACTTATTTGGGTTCAGTCGCAACTTGTATTTCTTGAGTCTGTCAAACAACTTGTGTAAATGACCCAGATGTTCTTCCTCGGTGTTGGATTTTGCAATCATGTCATCGACATACACCTCTATTTCTTGATGAATCATATCATGAAATAGCGCTACCATTGCAAATTGATAGGTTGCTCCTGCGTTTTTCAGACCAAAGGGCATTACTTTGTAACAAAAGGTTCCCCAAGGTGTTGTGAAGGTTGTTTTTTCCATGTCTTCGGGTGCCATCTTGATTTGATTGTACCCCGAGAATCTGTCCATAAAGGAGAATACCTTGCATTGTGCGGTATTGTCAACCAGTACATCGATGTGTGGTAAACGAAAATCATCTTTGGGGCTTGCCCGGTTCAGATCTCTGTAGTCCACGCACATTCTGACTTTCCCGTCTTTTTTAGGTACAGGCACGATGTTAGCTATCCAAGAAGGATAACTTACAACTTTTAGGAATCCGGCATTGAACTGTTTTTCAACCTCTTCTTTGATCTTTTTTGACATATCAGGCCTACTCCTTCGTAGTTTCTGTTTGACTGGAGTGCTACCTTCTTTGATTGGCAGGCGATGAACTACAATGTCCGTGTCAAGGCCTGGCATATCTTCATAGGACCAGGCGAATATCTCGACGTAGTCTCGCAGCATTTGAATCAGTCTTTGCTTGATGCTGTGTTCTAAATCAGCCCCTATTTTGACTTCTTTCTTTTCTTCGTTGCTGCCCAAGTTGATGACCTCAATTGGCTCCTCGTGAGGCTGTATAGCCTTGTCTTCTTGTTCTAGCAGCCTTGCAAGTTCTCTTGGCACTTCACAATCTTCCTCACTTTCGTCCCCAGTTTGGTAGATCGAACTTTCAAAGTCATGACGGGCAATAGCAGAATCGTTGTTGACTGGATCCAGAGTGTATGTGAATCTGCATGTTAGTTATGTGAGTGTGTGTGAAGAAAAACATAGCTATTTGAAAGCGAAGAAAGAAAGAAAAAGGATCACAAAATTTAAATATGCAAGCGTCCCATGATTTTATTGAATGCACATGATCATGATATGATAAGCCCTTATAGAAGGACCAGTGTGCTAAGGCACACGGCTTTCAAGCTCATGGTTCGATTGTTCAGGAACCATTTTTATCTTTGCACAATATACACAAAGAAAACAGGAAATGGCATTTACTCCAGGTCAAAGGAGATCACATCCTCAGCTTTCCAGTTGTTCAATCCACTGTTGTGAGCAGGGGGTACCCAGCTGTTCTAGTTGCAGTTGTCTTCTTCATCTTCCACAGCATTGATTTCATTAGTGGGAAAATGAGCCGGTGATCCTTCGGGATAAGGGATATACTCTGCTGGATACGAGAGCCCAGGCTGAGATATCTCTGTTGGCTGAGCGAGATGCTCGATAAGGCCGTCCCATGCAGTCGGGATGATGTTTTGAATAGAGACTTGTGCATCCTGATGAGGAGTTTATGCTGACAGAAAGCAACCCTTGTTATTTGGTATTTCCCTAGCTTCTTCAAAAGCGAAATTGTCATCATACTGTTCATCCCATCCAGTTGGGACAATGTCCTCCATAGCAATTTGTGAGATCGGAGGAGCGGAGTATTTCACCATATAGTCATATTTGCCGCTGGGTTCTCCTAGCGTGTCCCATACTTCTTTGGGTGGATTTTGATATTGCTCAGTGATGGGACTTGTGAAACTTTTGTCATTTTCAATTTGATCACCCCATCCAGTCGGGGTAATGTCTTCCAAAGCAATATAAGAATTCTGAGGTGCGGTATACTGATAATTATACATGTCACTTGGTTCTCCCACAACATCCCACATTCCCATGGAAATGGGTGGAATCTCATCTGGATATGATTGAATGATATGGTTCAAGAACACTCATTCATCTTCAATAGCGTTTACTTCTTGGCTGACGAAGTGTGACATTAATCCTCCAGAACGAGGACTTTGACTATTCTTTTGATTTTCACTATCATAGCCCAGGCCTAGCTTGTCAGACTTGTAGGGTATATCGGGAAGCTGTCCCCATATTGTGCAATCACCCTGTTCAATCATGGCTTTGGCATCTTTGAGAGAAGCCATAGTTGTAGTTGGAGTAGCAGGAATATGCTTGGTGGTAGAGACATCTGGGGAGACCACCTCAAATGATTGGCATGGAGTTTCGATGAATTCGTCCTCCAACTCAACATATTTGGAATTGCTTAGGTGACTAACCACATATTCCTCTTCGCCATAGACTATGACAATCTTTCCTTTTACTGGATATTTTAACTTCTGATGCAGGGTAGAAGTTACAGCGTTTGCCCCATGTATCCAAGGACGTCCAAGTAAACAGGAGTAGGCTGGGTGAATTTCCATTACGTAAAAGATAGAATCGAAGATTTGAGAACCCACTCTGATTGGGAGATTCACTTTTCCGTATACCGTTCTTGTTGACCCATCAAAGGCTCTTACCACAACATCACTTGGTTGTAACACAATTCCTTCGAAGTCAAGCTTTTCTAGTACTGTTTTTGGTAACACGTTCAAATAAGAACCGTTATCTACTAGCACATGAGATAGAGTGGTGCCATTACATTCAATGGAGATATGTAGGGCTTTGTTGTGATTTTTTCCAGCAGGGGTTAGATCCACATCAGAGAAACCGAGACCATTGCACACGGTTAGATTGGCAACACAATTCTCAAATTGGTCGACTGAGATCTCTTGAGGAACATGCGCAGCTTTAAGGAACTTCATCAGAGCTTTGGCATGGGCTTCTGAATATTTTAGCAGGGATAGCATTGAGATTTTTGAAGCGGTGTGCCCCAGTTGCTCAATAATATTGTAATCACTCTTGTAGATGATTTTCAATATTTCCTCCATTTCTTGCTTTGATGGATCCTCAGCAGTGATCTCCACCGGGGTTTGAACTTGTTCAACTTGTGGCTCTTTGCCTCGAGCGTTGTTATCTTGATTAGGAACTGGGGCTTGGACTGGACCAGCAGCAACATTTGGAGAAATTTCTGGTGAAAAGATTCTTCCACTTCTCGTGATCTTGCTGGTACCCACAATATTACCCAGAGTTGGAGTAGTTAACTTTGCGGTCTCTTCAATCGAGGTACCCTGCTTAACTCCATGAACGTAAACATTAGTGTCGTATCCCCATGGGACAGCTTTGTCTGAGGAGTATGGAAATGGAGTTGGACTAGCAATGACTACTGATGCCACTTTGAGTGTAGCAGAAATTTTGAATGGAGCCTTGGCAGAGATTTTGAATGGTAAGCTGGAGATCACTGAGGCATCCTCTATTCTTATCCCGTTTGCAAAGGCTTCGCACAGCACGTCCATAGAAGGGAGCCTCTCGAACATAATGATACGGCGATCCATCCACTTTTGAATTCCCATCCTCAGATTTTCACAACCATTGGGCAGGCAGGAGCAGTAAAAGCAGTCGGGGTCACATCCTGGGAAGTAACCAGCTCGGATTAGCTTTCCTTTGACTTCGCAGAGTGGAGTTGATAATTCGTTCACATCATAGATGTAAACAGTGTCCAGGATAGCGTTAACAGTTTTGTCATGCTTTGGCATAGGTGCAGTGATGACATTTGGAGTTTCTGGAGGATCGAACTCAATTTCCCCAGCATCTATCATATCTTGTATTTTATTTTTCAGGGCCCAGCAGTGATCTGCGTCATGTCCTGGAAAGTTAGAGTGATAGGCACATGTTGCATCAGGGCGATAATTCGAAGAGGAAGTGTTGACATTCTTTGGAGGACCTTTTAATGTGATCAGATCTGCTTTTAGCAAGTGCTGCAATGCCTAAGAGATTGGCATGTTGATTCTGGTGAAATTTCTTCTTGGTGCATCTGGTCGATGCGTATATTTTGGCTGTTGATCTTTTTGAGGTGCAGATGTGGAGATCAGAACTGCCCCTACAGATTGATGCTGCTCACTTTTGCGACTTTTCTGAATTTGTGTTGCATTGACCTCATTTCTCCCGCTGATGGGCCTTTTTGTAGTACCAGAGGAGGAACCTATTTGAATTTTTCCATTTTGAATGCCACTCTCGACACGTTCTCCGGTCAGTATCAGGTCAGTGAAACCTGATGATGAGCTTCCCAGCAAATGGCTATAGAAAGGGCCAGTTAAAGTGCCCATGAACATGTCGACTAGTTCGCGATCAGATAAGGGTGGTTGAACCCTTCCAGCCATATCTCTCCACTTTTGTGCATATCCTTTGAAACTTTCTTTTGGTCCCATAGACATGCCCCTTAGTTGAGTACGGGTTGGCGCAAGATCAGCATTGTATTGGTACTGTTTGTAAAAAGCAGCAGCTAATTCTTCCCAAGTATGAACCTTGGTATTTTCCAGCTGGTAGTACCTCTCGAGTTGTGTACCCGACAGACTTTCTTGGAAGAAGTGAATCCACAATTTGTTATCTGTTGTATGAGGTTCTATCTTCCTCACATAGGATCTCAGATGTAGTTTCGGGAAAGAAACTCCATCATATTTTGCAAAGACAGGAACTGTGAATTTTGGAGGGATAACAACATCCGAGATGAGCCCCATATCATTGAAATCTAAGCCAGGTACTTTTTGTATCTCCATAGCTTTCATACGGTCTTCCAGCTGTTGGTATTTGTCATCCTCCGGTTCGTCCCCAGAATGATCATCTTCTTCATTTGAAGAGAGAGAGGGCTTAGCAGAACCCTGGTTGCTTTGATTGTCTTCTTGTTCATCATCACCGAATGTTTCAGGGATCGGTGGCTTTTTGAACTTTTTGACTGGGATTTTGATCTTCCTTTTCAGGTGACTCAAGCCTACAGATCCTTTGGGCTTCTTTTTCTTCTTGATTATCAGGGCTTTCAGTTCTTGCTGCCCCTTTGCCAGTTCCAGAATTGCCACTTGAACTTGGGCATTCTGTGCTTCGAGGTTCTTGATGCTCATTTCAGATTCCATCTCTTCTGACTGAAATAAACAGCGAGAAGATGAGAAATTCGTCATGTGAACCTGTTACGCAATGCGTATGACTGGATGCAATGTATATGAATGAAATGTATATGCAAATGTATATGAATGCAATGTATGAAATGTATATGCAATGCATGAAATGAAATGTGTATGCAATGCATGTGCGTGCAATGTTTCAAGGATCTTAGAGTTTAGATTTGTTAAAGAAGAAACAAACGTTAGTTAATCAATTTATTCTTTTTTTTTCTTTGCCTCATTTGGGCTTACAAGACAGAAATAAAATAAATGATCCTTCAGGTCTCCCTCGGATGCTTTCTCTTTGCCCCCAGGAATGTGTTGATCTGCTGTTCTTCTTGAAGCTGCCCGGTGAGCTCCAATATCCTTCTCTCATAGTCTCGACAGTGTGCTTTGAAGGTGTCTCTTTCCTCTTTGAGTTGAACCCAAGATTTTTTGCAACTCTTCTAGGTCAGTTGGCATATCCGGGTGTTAGAATAACTTGAGGTTTCGTATCCTTCGACCTCTGGTTTCAATAGTCACAGGTAGAATAGCGGGATATGGC